>NC_054372.1:47245396-48607896 GCF_017654675.1 Xenopus laevis
TTTAAAAATTTGGATAATTTGATTATAAGAGAGTCTATGGGAGACAGCCTTTCTGTAATTCGGAGCTTTCTGGATAACAGTTTGCCAGAAACGGATCCCATACCTGTACTTGGGAAAAACACCCATTAAATGGGTTAAATGGAAAGTATGTCCTCTTTTGAAATATCACTTTTACATTAAGCGTTTCCAGTTATCTTCCAACTAACTAAAGTTAATACACCCCATATTTACAGCAAAAAAAATATATATTACTGCAGACACTATAACCAGACTAGAGACAAAAATGTATTTCTAGGAATAGATTAAAAATGAAACGGATAAGCAATGGTCAACAAACCAAATTACCTTTTCCAATATGCCGCCTGGTGTTCTCAATGGTCGAGTTTCGGTTCACATTAGACAGAAGCCCAAGGCAAAATCTGTTCCTGTTGTTTGAAGGATCAGTGAAGCCATCCACCAACACACTTGTGGAGGAGGCATGGAAAGCTTCTCCAACACGGTTGTTGAGCTCATAATAGACAATGGAGCACCAGTGTTTTGGCTCTTCATATGCAACAGCCTGGACATCTGCAAAAGAGATACGGTTAGAATGACATTCCCATATCCTAGCGTGGAGGATTATTTATTCAAGGTCGGATTTTTGTGGTTTTAGAGGTTTTTGAAACAACAACTAAACTCGTAAACCAGGACTGTCATCGAATTTATTAAAATAACCGAATACAAAAAGTGCTGAAGGATGAGGTAAAACATCTGTTATCCAGTACACTCGGGACCCATACCTGTACCTCACTAACCTCTAAATATTTAAATTTTTCTGACAATTCCTAGCGGGAAAAAAAAAAATCCAAAAACCTCCAAAAGTCTGAACAGATTTAAACCGGTCCAATAAAATTTTTCAAGATTCGTGGAAAAAAAAGTCGCAGTTTGATTGGTTCGTAAATTGGAGCCTTGGAGTGTGTCCTATTACAGAGCAGCACAGTTATTAACTACCGATACAATTTTTAACAAAATCAGCTAAACAAGCACATTAGTGTTTCATATAATTAGTAAAAGTACAGATTTATTTTAAAATTGACAAACCAACGCACACAACTTGTCACTGTAATTTTCCCCACTAGAGAACAAGTAAGTATAACCAGGGCTGTATTAAGATGGCCATTAACGCAAAGATCCGAATCAAGGATTCGTATGATTTTCGGAGTCCCGAAATTTTTCGTCTGGCGGAGACCGGTCGTTTAGTCGGACAGGTTAAAAGATTTCTGTCGGCTGCAGGTAATATCTCTGCATGTATTGCCGATCGTACGATTTTCAGTCACTAGCTTTGGTCAGACATAACTTTCGTACGATTGCCCTCAGGGGCAGAACATCGGCTGATTTTGTTCTTTTCTACTTTATTTGATCGGAATGGTTAGTGGCAGGTCGGGAGATGGGGAAGTCCGATCGTTTGAGGATTTAAATGATCGGATCTTTGCATCTATGGCCTTTAGTCAGGTGCTGCCCTAGGTATATAGATATATATGTGCACGGAGGACCAACAACATAAAACACATAACATAATCCAGAACTAATGTCAAAACGTCTATGGTGAGTAGAGTGTGAGTTTATGTAAGCTTCTGCTTTAAAGGAACAGTTCAGTATAAAAATAAAAACTGGGTAAATAGACTGTGCAAAATAAAAAATGTGTCTAATATAAAAAAAATGTAATGTATAAAGGCTGGAGTGACTGGATGTGTAACATAATAGCCAGAACACTACTTGCTACTTTGCAGCTCTCTTGGTTTACACTGACTGGTTACCAGGCAGTAACCAGTGACTTCGGGGGGGGGGGGGGGGGGGCACATGGGCCATATCGGTTGCTTTTGAATCTGAGCTGAATGTTGAGGATCAATTGCAAACTCACTGAACAGGCATGTCCCATGTGGCCCCCCTTCAAGTCGCTGACTAACTCCGAGTTAGACAGATGAAAAGAAGGAAGTAGTGTTCTGGCTATTATGTTACACATCCAGTCACTCCAGTCTTTATACATTACATTTTTGCCTAACTATATTAGAAACATTTTTTATTCTGCAGTGCACAGCCTATTTACCCAGTTTTTATTTTTACACTGAACTGTTCTTTTAAGCTTTACTTAAATTATATATATATATATATATATATATATATATATATATATATATATATATATATATATATATATATATATATATATATATATAACAATTCATAAATAACAATGCTCCAGCCAGTATTCATGACTAATTTCCCCAAATTGTGTTTCAGAAATGTCATTTGTCGATTATATACACGTAACAGCATATTTTTCAGTTAACATGTATCAGAGGAATGTTTGACGGTTTATATTTACATCACGTTTATATAAATATATTTCTTTATGGTTTGTTTATAAGGAAACTTTGCCCCGGTTATGTTAATCTGGGGATCTACACTGCAGTGACCTTAAAAAAAGTTTTTGAATAAACACTTAAATGTCAACTGTTTGGAGCAAGGTCAAGACTGGCAACTGTTTGCAATGTTCAGTAAAGGTTTTCTCTTATTGTATTAATTTGTATAGTTTGAACTGTTCCTGAACACTTTTTTGTGCACACATTTTTATTTATTTATTTTTTAAAACAAGTGTGCTGTAGGATTTATATGCCAACATCTCCATAAAACTAAACATATTTGAAAAACCCAGTGTCTTTGCATAACCAGGTGTATAAAGATAAAATGGCAAATTTCGAGTTCCAGAGCAAAATCTGTTATTAGTAAAGTGCATCGCATTGATGAAGTTTTTTTTTGTTGTATGTTTGTCAGAGTCATGAAAGAGTTACACAGCAGTGCTAGTCTTTTAAACTGCAATGTAGAGAAAGAATATCTTTGGGGAGATCTGAACTGACCACTCCACTTAGCTGGGCAGGATCTTGCAAATCAGCAGTGACAGCAATACAGCCAAGGATCAAAGCCAAAGGAGGGCACATTATCCATCCTCCAGCTACACAACTATCCAAGGACTCCTTGCCAGTGCAATTAAATTGTGCCTCGTTGTTGTAAGAAAGGGTTACTTCACTTTCACACATCACCGTACCAGTAACCATCCTACGGCTTTCTCAGACTTGCAAAGAAACCCTGCCAGCTGGCAATTCTTATGGGATGAATCATCCTTCTCTCACAGATTTTTCACACAGCTTCCTTACGTTTGCTACAAGTCATGCAGAGCAGGTGCGATGTGTCTGTGTTCCCAGCACAGGCCAACAATAGAAATCACCCAACTTTACCGACAGGATGCAGCTTGTTATACGCACTCTCCAAGGACTAACAAATCTTCTGCACAACAGGCTGCTGAACACTTGGAATGATATCTCTAATAACCTTACTTCATAAGGACACTTCCCAAAATGTAAGCCGCCCCTATTAAGGGGGCAATTACAGGGCTCAAACAGGCTGAACACATGTCTAAATAGGAAACACAGAAAAAGTGCATCTGGGAAAAGATATGACCAATGCAAGGCAGTCTGTTTTTGTACAATTTTGTCAAAATCACTGGGAGAAGTGCCATATTATATGCACCCCCACACATTAAAATTGCTAACCCGAGACTAAGGCTGGTGCTTTACTAAGGGCAAAGTCAGACAAGAAGATTCGGGGAGATTAATCACCCGGCAAACAAATCGCCTCTTCTTCAGACGACTAATCTCCCTGAACTGCCTCCCCGCTAGCTAGAATGTAAATCACAGACGGGATAGCACTCTGAGCGGTTTTCCAAAGTCGCCCTGAATTTTCCTCGTGAGGCAAATTTGGAAAACTAAGCGCTCAGAGTGCCATACCGCCAGCAATTTAGCTGGCGAGGAGATTTAGTCATCCGAAGAGGAGGCGATTAGTCACTGGGCGACTAATCTCCCCGAATCTGCCATCCCGCCGGTGATTTACATTCTAGCTGGCAGGAACGCAGTTCGGGGAGATTAGTTGCCCGAAGAAGAAACGATTTGTCGATGGACAACTAATCTCCTGAAATAGCAGCTTTATCTCTGCCCTATGTGTCAAGCAAGCGAATAAGACACTATTGGTGGTGTTGGGGGCTACACACGAATTCAGCAGCAGAGTACAGCAACGGGGGTATGTAGCTTATCCAACTATATATAAAAAAAAAAAAGCTTTGCTTGGCCTTATACACTTATATACTAATACACCTTTGCTCATTTACGAATATCTAGGACATGTTAAAAAAACGCATCAATGCTCTTGAAATAGGAGGTCTTCAGTAAGTTGTAAGGGTCATTTAATTAGTACAAAGATAACATGATGGTGCATCACACAAACTTCAGAAACATGTATTCATTCGAAGAGACCCTACTTTCTCATTAAAGGGCATGAAAAGGCAAAAAAATAAAATCCAATTTTTACTTTCTTTAATGAAAAAGAAACCAAGCTCCAATATACTTTAATTAAAAAACGTGTACAGTTTTTATAAGTAACCTGACAGCATGCAGTGAAATTCTCCCTTCATTTACTGCTGTGGATAGGAATTGTCAGACAGTTCCTAACTGCTGAGCAGGGAAACAATCATACTTATGAACAGCAGGGGAGGCCCCCGCCTTACTTACCAGCCATGCAGAACTGAAGCAGCTTTGTTTGTTTCCCTGTAGAGCAGTCGGCAACTATAGAGATTTGTATTGGATTTTATATTTTGCCTTTACATCCCCTTTACGGTTTACAGCTCCGGAGACAAATATCATGCCAGATTTAAACAGATAAACTGGGATTCTATTTAAAGGATTATTTTGCTGCAGCTGCTGGTTCTGCAGAGATGGAGAAAGTTTGTATTAAACAATACAAAAACTATAAAATCCACATTAAATTACATGACAGCACAGAACTCTGTGCAGTCTGCCTATTATGATTATTGATCAGTCTTGCTGTATCGACTTCTGGTAGATATTATTTGACTTATGCCGTTTTGATAATTTAAGACGATCCCTAAGCAGCCCAGACCACACTTGAGCATGTGCACAGTCTTGGTCTTGCAAAGATGTTTAGCAAAGTTACAAGATGGTGACCCCCCCTGTGGCCAACCTTGAAAGCATATATCATTTGTTTGATTAGGCTTGTTGTGCAGTAAGTTCATAATTAGAAAGTCTGTATTTTGTATACTAAACATAGTCTTTTTCTATTTTAGACTTTACTTCTCCTTTAACTAACCGAAGAACATAAAGTTACTGGGCCAGACAGGCCTTTACTGACACATTCGACTAAAAAATACAGAGTGGCTAGAGAGACCGACTTAATCCCAATACATCAGCTTCAAATGAATCCCTAGACTGTGTTCTGTACTCTGTATAAAAAGGTCAAATCATGTAGAAATTGCAGCAAAAACTCATGACCAGCCATGAAATGTGCAAATGTTTCACTGCCACAGAAGAAGGGGAAGTAAGAAAACAACCTCAGAAAGGGGGGGAGGGGACCCACAACCTGTTCCCACGGGAAGAGAACAGAACCAAGTTCTTAAAACAGAAAACATTTTTGAATGTGCAGGAATATTGGTTATTTCACAACTCACAAAAATAAATAAATAAGCTGAAATATTGACAATAATATATACAGTCATATGAAAAATGTTGCCGTTTTATTTATCATTGGCTGATCTTTCATAGTAGTAACTTCCTTTTAATATGTAATATGCCTTATGGAAACAGTAGTATTTCAGCAGTGACAAAGTTTATTGTATTAACAGAAAATATGCAATATGCATCATAACAAAATTAGACAGGTGCATAAATGTGGGCACACCAACAGAGATATTACATCAATACTTAGTTGAGCTCCTTTTGCAAATGTAACAGCCTCTGGACGCCTCCTATAGCCTTTGATGAGTGCCTGGATTCTGGATGGCGGTATTTATTACCATTCGTCCTTACAAAATCTCTCCACTTCAGTTAAATTTGATGGCTGCCAGGCATGGACAGCCTGCTATAAATCATCACATAGATTTTCGATGATATTCAAGTTGGGGGACTCTGCCTTTGTAGATTTCAAAGTGTGTTTAGGGTCATTGTCTTGTTGGAATAGCCAACAACCTTTGTAACTTCAACTTTGTGACTGATGCTTGATTATCCTGAAGAATTTGTTGATGTTGGGTTCAAATCCTCTCACCCTTGACTTTAACAAGGGCCACAGTCCCTGAACTAGCCACACAGTCCCACAGCATGATGGAACCTCCACCAAATTTGACAGTAGGTAACCGGTGTTTTTCTTGGAATGCGGTGTTCTCCTTCCGCCTTGTAAATCGCTTTTTGTTATGACCAAATAACAATTTTTGGTCAGTTTGTGTGGCTTGTCTAAATGAGCTTTTGCATACAAGCGACTGTGTGTGGTGTAAGTGCAAAAATGGCTTCTTTCTCATCACCCGGCCATACAGGTATTTTGTGCAAATTGTGCTGAATTGTAGAACGATGTACAAATACACCATCTGCAGCAAGATGTTTTTGCAGGTTTTTGGAGGTGATCTTTGGGTTGTCTGTAACCATTCTCACACTCCTCTGCATATGCTGCTCCTGTATTTTTCTTGGCCTGCCAGACCTGGGTTTTACAGCAACTGTACCCGTGGCCTTCCATTTCTCAATTACATTCCTTACAGTTGAAACAGAAAGTTTAAACCTCTGAGAGAGGCTTCCCCTAAACCATGATACTGATCAATCTTTGTTTTCAGATCTTTTGAGAGTTGCCTTGAGTATCCCATGCGGTCACTCTTCAAAGGAGAGTCAAACAGAAGCACAACTTGCAATTGGTCACCTTAAATACCTTTTCTCATGATTGGAAACACCTGCCTATAAAGTTAAAGGTTTAACGAGCTAATCCAACCAATTTGGTGTTGCCAGTAATCAGGAGTGAGCAGCAGTATTGAGCAGTTACATGCATTCAAATTAGCAAAATTACCCAAATTTTTGCACAGCCAGTTTTTCACATTTGATTTAACACCATACAAATGGATACTGCTTCACTAAAAGTCTCTGTTCAGAAAACACCCCAGTACTGGGAACTGGGAAATGAAAGACATACCACGGTTTTGTTTTTTGTCGGGCCCACCTTATCTTCAAAATGTGTGCTCATTTTAGAAGCTATAGATCTACCATCCAGTTTTTAGCTGGGTTTTTAGATGCATCTAGAAAAGGTAATGGACAGTCTCCGAAGTTGGAGAACCATAGCCCTGAAGGAGTAACATGGTAATTTTTGGTCATATCCATAAAAAAAACCTGAACCTGCCCTGTTATATTCTATCAAGGATATCAATCTAGTTGGTGGCGGACTCAGGATATGCTCCATAAAACTTTACTCCAAATTAATGTGAAAAAGCCTCCAGGGCCAAATGGAATACACCCTTGGGTAAGAAGAGAGCTTAGTTTAGCTATAGCTCTGTCTCATAACCACTTTTATCTGGTATGGTGCATATTGATTGGAGGAAAGCTGATGTAACTCCTATTTATTTATTTTTTAAGTGCAATCTCAGTCATTTTAAAGTATTGTATCAGTGATTGCAGAGAGGACAAATCTATGCAGTCTAATTCCATCCAGGATGCAGCATCATTGAAGTTGGATCTTGACAAACTGGCAATTTGGGCAGCTAAGTGGCAGATGAGATTCAATGTTGATAAATGTAAAGTCATGCACCTGGGATGTAAAATATCCAAGCCACTTATACCCTTAATGGGACTGCACTAGGCAAATCCATAATGGAAAAGGACCTTTGAGTCCTTGTAGATGATAAACTTGGCTGTTGCAAGCAATGCCAGTGAGCAGCTTCAAGGGCAAATAAGGTCTTGAGCTGTATTAAAAGGGGCATAGATCTGCGGGAATAGAGGGGGGGATTCTTCCTCTGTGGAGAGTGCTGGTAAGGCCCAGTCTAGAATATACCGTAGAGTTTTGGTTTCCAGCGCTCAAACGGGACATTATTGAATTATAGAGGGTACAGAGAAGGGCAACTAAGCTGGTAAAAGTTATGGAAAATATCGGCTAAATGAAAAGACTTGCCAAGATGGGGATGTTCACGCTGGAGAAGATGCACTTGAGGGGTGAAATAATAACTATGTATAAATATACAAGGGGATCATATAATAATTTCTCCATTCCCTACTATGGCTTCTGCTGTATTTAGGATTCTGTTCCACTAATTAGCAAAACCTGGTGGTCTCTGACTGGAGAGACCTCTTTCTGTGTATTTAGGCTTTTTCTAAATCTTTAGTTCACCTTCAACTAAGTCATAAAAAAATGTATCCATTGTTGGGCTTACCTGCTCTATTGATATCTTGAGAGATGTTAGGCACCATCAGATTTGTGTCCATTGGCTGAGAGTTGTCTTGCGTCATCTGATCCTCGGGAGGCATATAAGCTGGAGGAGGGGTGTCAGCTGTATATTAAAACAAGTATGGAAAAATTAAAAAAAAACTTCACTGCATCCTGGGTGCCAAACGCTTCCACCATTGCTCTGAACATATTGCATGGTAAATAATAGCATAGAATAAATTACATTTAAAGGAGAAGGAAATGGTTTGTATATTTGGGGTTGGCAAAAGTAAAGCACCGCCCAAATGATTGTATTTACTTACTCAAGACCCCAGACTGGTGGTCCTATAGGAGCACCACAGAGCATTCCTCTTCCTACTTTCAGCTTGCGGATATGCATGCGCAAGCTGAAAGTAGAAGTAGGAAGAGGAATGCTCTTCTAGGAAGAGGGGTGCCTAACTTTTGGCACCCCCAAGTATAAATAACTTTCCTTCTCCTTTAAGCCAAAATAAATGTTTTCTACAATGTGAGAGTTAATTATGTGAACTTAGTAAAGGAAATGACTGGTTTGCACTAAAGCAGAATGAATGGCCATACTCTAAACACTCCATATTCTTAAAGGAAGCCACTTCCTCCCCTATTTAAGCTAATGAGCCTGGGTCATTTCTAAGATCTATACCAGATTGCTTACGCACTGGCTAATTTCCTTTGTAAATCACGCTAGCATAACATTGTATTGACAATTTTCTGAACACAGCCTTTCCTACCAAAAGGATTTAGCAGATAAAACTTTGCAATTATTGAAGTCACACCACCAGCAAGATTTAACCACAGACTGTACTAAGGTAGTGCAAAGATTGATGAATTAAGTGCAGAATTCAGGGTGTTAAAATGTAAACCCAAGTTAAATGATGCATTCATATATTCTTTTTGTAGCATTAACCTTTAACAAGTACTGTTAAAAGTATGTATATGTATTTATAAAGGGAAAAGGAAGCACTAGAATATCAGCAACATTGAGTGACATGCCTCAGGGATAAACCAAAGCACAAGGGGTTATTTACTTTATTCAGAAGCGCAAGTACTAGGATTCTATGGGGTGACATCTTGCCTATGTACATCCCACTCATCTCTCTCGTATAGATCACTGGGGCCAAGCTCTAGTCAAGGGACAATCAGCAATATAGGAAATGCAGAAATCAGTGTGTAGATTGTGGCATTTGCACACGGTGTTCTGCATTGTAAAGGACTCCCATGTGTCTTGCTTCACCACAGACCCGTCACTGTAATAAAGTAAAAACTTAAATGTGTATTGCAAAGAGTCTTTAAATATCTAGAGATATCTAAAGACTTTAATTCCTATTCATCCTGCCAACCAGTAAAAACACACACATACTTAATAATACAAGGCCAGTTCAACTGGACCAAGGCTCTGGCAATTGTATTCAAACAAGATCTCACTCATCAGTAGGGTAAACATACTTAACAAAATTCTCATGGATTTATGACAGTAGGACAAAAGCCTAGTTTTTCAATTGATCCTATATTGTGAATGTCCCTACTTGGAGTGCAACAGTAGTTTTTAATTAAAAGTGCTTAGTATGGTCAGTGCCCTTCTTTACAATTCACTTGCTTCTTCACAATCACAGCAGCCATCCTTGACCCACCAACATCATCCTCATCACTGCCAACTAGGGTTGCCACCTTTTCTGGTAAAAAATACCGGCCTTCCTATATATTTACTTTTTTCTCCCTATTGATAACATTGGGATCACCCATCATTTTTACCGGCAAGGCCGGTAAAATACCAGCCAGATGGCAACCCTACTGCCAACATTGCTCTGTGCATGCATGATCGTCTCTGTACATACTGCACCAGGGGCACATGTACAAGAGAACTGTTGTGTCTTCTTGAAAGTTCCTTTCCTCTACATCATTTATGAGGTGTAAACAGCAGCACAAAGGAGGAAAATGTTTTATTGGGCAATTTAGTACCCATTTCCAGCAATGTACTTGTGCTTGCTATTTTTTACATAAGTAAAGGTAACATTTTCTGTGTATTCAATTACCTATATTCCATTCTGTGTCATGGAATATTAGATGGATGGTTTTCCCTTTAAGGTTTCTATTCAAAGCAAATTCAATGTGTGTGCAAGTCATTACACCACATCAGATTGCTCCCAAAAGGATGCAGCTGTTAAGAGAGCAGGAAAGCTTAGCCTAGCATTTTTTGTCTGGATCAGAGACAGGAATGCATCAAAAAACATTGCTTTTAAAACCATAATATATATTTTTAAACAGAAATAATCTCTGCAAAATTTCACAAACCAAAAGTTTCTGGTAAAGACAGAAACACTTGGTGCGCCATTACAGTGTGAAGTGTTTTATTAACTGGATGATATTATAAAAGGTCAAATAATCTGGATAGGAGAGCAATCACATAGTGTTGGAAAACAGCATGCTTCTAGTTGTAACATACTACGCATCGATCGTTCAACATTTCAAGAACCCAAAAAAAAAAAAAAATTCAAAGGCTTCTTTGTAAGAGCTGGAAGAAGTGGGAGAGGAGAGATCAGCTATTGAACCACAATGCCTGCTTCTCATGTCCTCAAGTCTCCTGCAAAGGACCGGAGAGCTCTAAACCAGATGGCTCTTTCAGTAAGCAGGCAGGCAGCAGGGGGGCCCTGAAGCGTGAATCAATGACTTATAACTGCCACCTCCTTTGTTGGCTGAAGTATGGGGAATAACTGACCTGGTGCTTTCATGTCAATGCTTAATCTTTAGAGCTGTAATTATGCATTTGTGAAATAACAGCTCAGAAGGGAAGATAAAGCTCTGTAGTGACACCTCGGAGGCCTCATGCACATACTTTTTGCTTGTTTACCTGCACGAGGGATCCAAATGCATTGAGATCAGCTTACGGGAACCCAATGATTGCATTGCATGTCCTACTGTATTTCAGCGTTTCCCATATGTTCATTGCTTTGATTTTAATAAAATGAGATCATACCGAGAAGTCAACCCTAAGGCAGGCTGGGAGCCAACAAAATCTCTTAAAGGGCCACATCTGGCCTGCAGGCCTCCAGATGAACATCCTCTATTTAAAGGGGCACTATTGTGAATATGAAAATGTAATTTAAGCTTAATCACACTGAAATGAAAAACTTTGTAATTGTAATCAATTAAATATTCCACTTCATTCTGAAATAATCAAGTTTATCTTCACTATCCCTCTCTCTGCATCTCTTTCTCTTCATTGCAGTTGGGTGTGAAATTTTTAATTGACTATATTTAGAAAATTATTTCAGTATGCTGAAGCTTATACATTTTAATTTTTGCAATAGTTGCCCTTTAACAGGCACACTCATATTTTGGTCCAACTGGGTGTCTTACAGGGTATTGGATAAAATTCAGCCATAAAGGCACTTATGCCCATATGTTAAAAGCATTTAGACCAAGGGCAAACAGCTCTCAGGCTGCATTTTTTTTTTTCAGACAGAGAAGCAGACCCGCTCTGTGCCCTATCTCCACTGATTTAAATAAGATCCAATTGCATGCAGTCACACACAATGGAGAAGAGATTGGGCTGAAATCACAGCTTTTCACATTTTTGGCCCGACTTGCACGATGCTGTGTGTGACTGCATGCTAACAAAAGTGGTTCAGATGAATGTAAACAGGGCACGGACCGGGTCTTCTTCTTTCAATCTGAGCTCTGTCTGCCCATGGCCTTAATGTGGCCATACATAATCAGATCCCCTTGCTAGATTTGTCAAACATGTGCAGCTTATCAAATATGTAGTCAGTATGAGACAATGGCCAAACATGATTGGAGTAGAATTCTTTACATCTCCTTAGTAATTCTACAGAATAATAAAAACCAAATGGAATTATAATGTATACACAAATGACCCTTCCAAGGGGCAGTGCCATAAAGAGAACAAGGTTTTATCCTTTCACTGTTACACTAGACAAGTCTTATCTTGGAGTATTCGTCCTATCTGGGAACAATGTGGCAATCAAAATGTCATCCCTACTGCAAACTACTCTCCAAGGTCTACACCCTGCTGGCACCCTTGGGTACATGGAAGTTGGGGTTTAAGACTAACATTTGCTGTAATTTGTATAGGCCCTACTTTACTATTTTATAACCTTTCAACATACCCAACAGTTATGTCTGGTTGACATAAGGGCCTGGTCATGCTTATACAGACTGCTGAATAGAATAAGACTGCATTATGCAGTCTATATCTATTTATATACATTTTCTTTAGCACTAACTTAATTAACCAACTGAACTACAATTTTATTATTTTCAGATAATAGTATTCTTTAGATATAATACATTAAACAAGCTACAGAGATCATAAGTTACCCAGATATCCAGCAGCAACCCCAAAACTATCCTGTTTTTTTGAAACCCCACAGATAAAAATCTTACTATAACTTTGATACATGCTACATCTCAAAACAAAATCATACCTGGTATTTGAAAAGGGCTCCCAGGATCAGAGCTCGCTGGTGAGTGAGGATAAGTACTGCCGCTTCCCGGAGAGTTTGGGTAGCTGCTGTTCGGCGAGTGAGGGAACGGATGGCTGTTTGGCTGCTGGAAAGAGTCTGGAAAAGTTGCGTTGTGAGGCATATGTGGCTCGCTTGGCTCCAAGTTTCGGAATTGCGCAAGGAGACTGTGCTGTGGGTTGTACTCACTGTGCCGTGGAACAAGGACAGGTGGCAAGACTGGAAAAAGAAAGAAAACATCACCTATTAGAAACTAGGACAATACAACAGTAGATTTCCTTAAAGAAAAGGTATTTCAGGGTCCAATTTTTGCACTTTGTCCCCTGTCCTATGCGAAGCACATATAGATGCAGGACTTTGCACTCCAGAATGGAACCACAACAGGCTACTAAAAAAGCAAAGCCATGCACAAAACATAAGGTAAGATCACTAAAAATAATCAAATCAGATTTAAGAGTTTCTCTGAAGGAGGATCTAGCAGAAGCAATCTGGTTTCTAAGAACCATACTTTGGTTCAATTTGGATTCTAATTAAAGGGGTGGTTCATACAATTCTAAGTATGGATGCACCGAATCCAGGATTCTGCCTTTTTCAGCAGTATTCAGGCGAATCCTTCTGCCCAGCCGAACCGAATCCTAATTTGCATATGCAAATTAGATAGAGGTGAGTGTGTGAATTTTAGTTGCAAAACAAGGAAGTAAAAAAATGTTTTCCCCTTCTCACCCCTAATTTGCATATGCAAATTAAAGAATCGGATTCGGTTCGGTATTTGGCCGGATCTTTCACAAAGGATTCGGGGTTTGGCCGAATCCAAAATAGTGGATTCGGTGCATCCCTAATTCTAAGCAACTTTTCAATTGGTCTTTTTTTTTTTTTTTTTAAATAGTTTAATTTAATAGTTTAATTATTTACTTCATTCTGACTCTATCAAATGAGGTTCACTGACCCCATCTAAAAAATACAATTGCTCTGTAAGGCTACAAATGTATTATTATTGCTACTCGTCTTTCTATTCAGGCCCTCTCCTATTCATATTTCAGTCTCTTATTTAAATCAATGCTTGGTTGCTAGGGTAATTTGGACCCTAGTAACCAGAAAAGAGGCAGGCCCAAGACTATAAATCTAGGCGTCGGAAGCCATCAGTGCGACCCAAAGATGTTGTGCAGGAACCAGCCCAAACCCAAGGGTTTTGGGCCAGCCCGCACATCAATACTGAGCTGACAAGACACCAGAGACATATACATTAAACTTTAATATAAACAGTGGTCATTAAAAATCAGACAGTGGGTACTATGATTTGCTACATGTTGCAGGTGCTTTATTTTTGAATTCCTGGTTTGGGGGCAAGTTTTGGTTGCATAAAAACCAGGTGTACTGCCAAATAGAACTTCTTGTAGGCTGCCAGTCCATAAGTGCTACCAATAGTTATCAACAGCCCATTGCTTCAGATGAGATATTGCCTTTTAGGAATTGGAAAACACTATTATGGGGTTTCAGCAGGGATCGTCTTAAATATGTTGGTTTCTATAGAATTCACTGTTCTAAACCATTGACATGGTTAAAGAGGGCAAAGGGGCCAATATTATGGGGCACATTTACGATTGGTCGAATATTGAGGGTTAATTAACTCTCGATATTCGACCATCAAAGTAAAATCCTTCGACTATCGAAGTCGAAGGATTTACCACAATTTGTTCGTTCGAACGATCGTAGGAAAAAACGTTTGATTGAACAATTAAATCCTTCGAATCAAACGATTTTCCTTCAATAAAAATATACTTAGAAAGCCTATGGGGGACCTTCCCCATCGGCTAACATTGGTGCTCGGTAGGTTTTAGGTGGCAAAGTTTTTTTTAAAGAGACAGTACTTTGACTATCAAATGGTCGAATAGTCAAATGATTTTTAATTCGAATCGTTCGAGTCGAAGTCGTAGTCGAAGTAGCCAATTCGATGGTCGAAGTAGCCAAAATTAGAAATTCAACGTTTTTTCCTTCTAATCCTTCACTCGAGCTAAGTAAATGTGCCCCTAAGAGAACGCTTAGGAAGTCACAGGACTGCTATAAAAAAGATGATCGCCCATAAGAACTTAGTCTGTAAGGATGATGCAGCTAAGGATAAAGAGAGCATCTCATTTTGACAATCTGGATACGCTCTGCCTAACCACTGACAATTTTCTACCACCCAGGAGAAGTGGTACTAGATATAGGACCTTTCAACAATGTGAATACTTACTTTGGGTGTTAAAAGTAAAATGACTAGTTTGGTTAAATTTTAGTATTTTCACACTGCAGAAATATATTTTTTTTATTCTATGTTATGGAAAAAATAAAAAAATTGCAGTAGGAGGAAAAAAAATATTTTTAAAGATGGAACAGGTTGTGGGAAGAGACTAGTCACGCAGGTACAAAGCATTTGAAAGTAGTAGTGAGGAGGGGCGGTAGGCAGTCTTATATTTACTGCCAAGTGTCAGCAACTCAGTGTAGACCACCCAGCATGCAACAATGTATAGCACTTCTAATAATAATAATAAGTTATTAACTCAAGATATAGTAGACTCGCCATGAGCAGCTGCTCAGCTTTGCTTCCTATAAGAAACCAGATATGGGGCTCTTACACACAGGGGTTTACGCTTGCGTTTCCAAGCAAGTGGTTATTTTATGCACTCCACTGCGTCATCTGCAGGGACCAACCATCAGGAAGGTGCAGGGGGGAATCAGTGCCAGGATACCAACCACTGACATAGGGATGGAGGGTGGATTTTGAGGTTTGCATAAAGGGTTGAGTGGGTCCAAATACTACTTGGGCTACTTGAATGAAGTCCATTTTTACAGCCATGGGTACAGGTGCAATAGAAAGTAATGGGCTCGGTTAACTCTGCGTTTGTGTGTGTTGGAAACTGCTCATGGGGAATTTGTTGCTTCTTGGGTTAAAAACCCTTCTGTGGATATAACGGAAAACCTTAGTAGGTTGTAGGGATTCACTCAAATGTGGCAATTCTTTTTTATAGGACTATAGTATTTTATAGTATGCACCTGGCAGTCCATTCCACAACCTCACTGTCTCCACTGTGAAGAACCACCAACGTTGCTTCAAATGAAAGTTCTTTTCCTCTAGTCTGAAGGGGAGGCCTCTGGTACACTGATCCTCTTTATGGGTAAAAAGGTCTCCTGCTATTTGTCTATAATGTCCTCTAATGTACTTGTAAAGTGTAATCATGTCCCCTCGCAAGCGCCTTTCTTCCAGAGAAAACAACCCCAACCTTGACAATCTACCCTCATAATTTAAGTCTTCCATCCCTCCAACCAATTTAGTTGCACTTAGTCTCTGACTCTCTCCATCTCATTTATATCCCTCTTAAGGACTGGAGTCCAAAACTACACTGCATACTCCAGATGAGGCCTCACCAGGGACCTATAAAGAGGCATAATTATGTTTTCATCCCTTGAGTTAATGCCCTTTTTTATGCAAGACAGAACTTTATTTGCTTTAGTAGCCACAGAACGACACTGCCCAGAATTAGACAACTTGTTATCTACAAAGACCCCTAGATCCTTCTCATTTAAGGAAACTCCCAACACACTGCCATTTAGTGTATAACTTGCATTTATATTATTTTTGCCAAAGTGCATAACCTTGCATTTATCAACATTGAACCTCATTTTCCAGTTTGCTCCCCAGTTTTCCAACTTGGACAAATCACTCTGCAAAGTGGCAGCATCCTGCATGGAACCTATAGTTCTGCACAATTTAGTATCATCTGCAAAAATAGAAACAGTACTTTCAATGCCCACCTCCAGGTCATTAATAAACAAGTTGAAAAGCAAGGGACCTAGTACAGAGCCCTGCGGTACTCCACTAACAACACTGGTCCAATTAGAAAATGTTCCATTTACCACCACTCTTTGTAGTCTATCTTTTAGCCAGTTCTCTATCCAGGTACAAATACTATGTTCCAGGCCAACATTCCTTAATTTAACCAGTAACCTTCTGTGTGGCACTGTATCAAATGCTTTAGCAAAGTCTAAGTAAATCACATCCACTGCCAGTTCACTGTAAAAATAAAAACTAAGTAAATAGATATGCTATGCAAAATAAAATAAAAAGTTTAATATAGTTAGCCAAAGATGTAATGTATAAAGGTTGGAGTGACTGGATGTTTTAACATAACAGAACACTTCCTGCTTTTCAGCTCTCTAACTCTGAGTTAAGGTGGCCATACATGGAGAGATCCGCTCGTTTGGCAATGTCGCCAAACGAGCGGATCTCCCTCCAATATGCCCACCTTGAGGTGGGCAATATCTGCTGATCCGATCATGGGCCCTAGGGCCCAACGATCGGATCCTAAAGATGCCCAAACGGGCGGTCGGATCGAGGGACCGCATCGACGAATAGATGCGGCCGCGATCCGACAGGATTTTCTGACCCATCCGATCGAGATCTGGCCGACTTTCGGCCAGATCTCGATCGGTGAAGCCCGTCGGGGGGCCCCATACACGGGCCAATAAGCTGCCGACACGGTCTGTTGGCAGCTTTTATCGGCCCGTGTATGGCCACCTTTAGTCAGTGTACAGCAAAGGAATTCCAACGGCACACAGGACTGTGAGAAATCTTCAAAAATTTATTTCAATGCGGAGTGCGATGCAACGTTTCGGGGAGTAAAACTCCCTTGATGCTTGACAAAGGGGTTTTACTCCCCGAAACGTTGCATCGCACTCCGCATTGAAATAAATTTTTGAAGATTTCTCACAGTCCTGTGTGCCGTTGGAATTCCTTTGCTGTACTCTGTTGTGGGGCTGCCGAACCTCTGCCAGTGAGCACCAGGCATATTGCTGTTACCTGTTGGGTGTGCGGGATCCTGTTTTATTCCCACCTTTAGTCAGTGACTTGAAGGGGGGCCGCATGGGACATAACAGTTCAGTAAGAGTTTGCAATTGATCCTCCACATGCAGCTCAGATTCAAAAGCAACAGTTATGACCCATTCCCCCCCCCCTCAAGTCACTGATAGGTTACTGCCTGGTAACCAATCAGTGGAAACTATGAGAGCTCCAAAAGTAGGAAGTAGTGTTCTGGCTATTATGTTACACATCAAATAATGCCAGTCTTTATACATTACAGCAGTGATCCCCAACCAGTAGCTCGTGAGCAACATGTTGCTCACCAACCCCTTGGATGTTGCTATCAGTGGCCTCAAAGCAGGAACTTATTCTTGAATTCCATGCTTGGAAGCAAGTTTTGGTTGTATAAAAACCTGGTGCACTACCAAACAGAGCCTCAATGTAGGTTGACAATCCACATAGGGGCTATCAAATGGCCAATCACAACACGTATTTGGCACCCCAAGAATATTTTTCATGCTTGTGTTGCTCCCCAACTCCTTTTTCTTCTGAATATTGCTCACGGGTTTGAATGGTTGGGGATCCCTGCATTACAGTTTTTGACTAACTAACTATATTAGAAACATTTTTTATTTTAAATGGGCTATCAATTTACCCAGTTTTTATTTTTATACTGAACAATTCCTTTAATGCAAGGGCCACACAAGGTAGACCCAAGGGTGAGAGGCAGCTCGTGAAAAAGTGATTGTTTCAGTCATTATGTTGAGAATGGGCTACAGGGCACAATAGCATAAATTACTATGTTATGTTTCCTCATACTCATGCGCTTAATGAATAAACCTTATTATGTGCTTAATGAAAAGCTTATTATGTGCATCCACAGGTATAATTAGAAATCAGGGAAACTATGCGCACACCACAAGCTCCCCCCAGTGCGGCCAGAACAGTGCTGGTGGGGGCATTTTTCAAAAAAAAATAAAAAAAAAATAAATTGTGCCAGCACCTGTGGTGGAGTAAACAGATGGCGCCAATAGGAGCCCTTTCTATTCACTGCCTATACTTGGATAGTGGTCCAATGTTTTCACTGGCAAGGAAATTGGCAGAGAGTGGTCACATAGAATTAATGGCTCTATACAGAATTATTGAACAAAAACTATATTTATAAATCTAAGATGTAAAAATTAAAATAACTGATTTTAGGTATTAATTTTTCCACAAAAAGAAAAATGGAAGGTTTTACTAAATATAAACAGCCAGCAGTCTGGATGCAAGTTAGATCAGCCAATGATAATTTTGCAATGGACTCCAGCACAATTCCTTACTGAAGCCTGAGGGGGGGGGGGTGGAGGATAAAAAGGGTTGTTCTCCCTGTCAAAATGTTTGCTTTTCAATCTAAATCATGCCAAGTAATTCCAAGTGAAGGGGGGTGAAAAAAGGAGCTGCTGGGAGGATCCACAGTTGGGAAAACGCATATCACTATAAAGGGACAATAAAGCAGGAAGGAAGGGGCAGGGAGGAGTAGTAACACCAAAGGAATAAAGCAAACCTGCAAGGGACTATTAAAGTTGTTTTTATCTGAAACGGCACATGCACAGAAGTAAACTTCCCTCACACATTAAATTAAATAGAAGCATGAAGAATTCAAGGACATGTTGCAGCAGATTCAGATATGCAGCTAGCATGCTTAAGCCAAACAGTAAGCCACATGGCTGGTAGTTTAGCTAAAGTACCCTACAACTCCTATTATGCATATGAGCCCCTTGAAAAATAATGTCTTTCAACAGTATGTTACGTATATGGAAGGGGGCTAACCAACTGGACTAGAAGTAGCCATAGTTGTAAAAGTCATTTATCCACGAGTGTGACCAACAAGTTTTGGTCAGTGAACAAATCCTTATGGCCTACCACAGTGTTATCACAGAGATTTATCAACTGAAGAAATCCAATGGCACATTGTGGTTGATGAAAAAAATCTTTAGGGATTTATTTAGCCCATATAAATACAAAACAAGGGCAACTTTTCAGGCCCTCCAGAACCCTTTATCAGTTGATAAATAAAGGGATTTATAAACTGGCATTGTTTCTTATCAGCCCAAGCAATCATTGCATTTGCACCGGATAAATGTACCTTGTCAGAGCTAAATAATACATCAGAAATACACTTACAGAAACAGGGGCAATTCTGGTCATAGAAAATGACTGAACAAGTTAGTCATATTTAGCCTACAGACCAAACAAGCAGTTTTTGTAGGAAGGGGCATACATGCGTAGGGCCACTTTCATACTGTTCAGTTTATTTGGCTGGACCGTTCAAACAATAGTAAAAGCAGGAAGTGAGCGATATGGCACATGGATAGAGGTGCTAAAAATATATAAATTTCAAGGTAATTTTAACCAAAAGCAACTCCAGATCTACAGTGGGTATCTTTCATTTGCCAGGAACATCGGAGTACTGGGGTGTTTTCTAAACAAAGATTTTTAATGAAGCAGTATTCAGTTGTATGAAATTAAATCATTGTGAGAATGGTTACAGACAACCCAAAGATCACCTCCAAAGACCTACATCTTGCTGCAGATGGTGTATCTGTACATCGTTCTACAATTCAGCACTATTTGCACAAAGAACATCTATATGGCAGGGTGATGAGAAAGAAGCCCTTTTCTGCACTCACAACACAAACGTCGCTTGTTATATGCAAAAGGTCATTTAGACAAGCCACGGTCATTTTGGCACAAAGTGCTTTGGGTTGATGAGACAAAAATGGAGTCATTTGCTCATAACAAAAAGCGATTTGCATGGCGGAAGCAGAACTCCACATTCCAAGAAAAACAACTGTAAAATTTGGTGGAGGTTCCATCATGCTGTGGGGCTAGTTGAGGGACTGGGGCCTTGTTAAAGTTGAGGGTCAGGTGCATTCAACCCAATATCAACAAATTCTTCAGGATAATGTTCAAGCATCAGTCACAAAGTTATGTAGGGGTTGGATATTCAAGACAATGACCCTAAACACACTTCGAAATCTACAAAGGCATTTATGCAGAGGGAGAAGTACAATATTCTGGAATGGCCGTCACAGTCCCCCAACTAAATAAATATAATATTTGAATATATGAATATAATCAAAAATCTATGGGATGATTTGAAGCAGGCTGTCGACGCACGGCAGCCATCAAATTTTGCTGAACTGGAGAGATTTTGTAAGGACGAATGGTCAAAAATACCGCCATCCAGATTCAAGACACTCAACAAAGGCTATAGGAGGCGTCTAGAGGCGGTTACATTTGCAAAAGGGGTGCCCAAATGTATGCACCGGTCTAATTTTGTTATGATGCATATTGCATATTTTCTGTTAATCCAATAAACTTTAGGTCACTGCTGAAATACTACGGTTTCCATAAGGCATGATATATATTAAAAGGAAGTTGCTACTTTGAAAGCTCAACCAATGATAAACAGAACTCCAAAGAATTAACATGTTGGTAATGTTCCCCTTAAAATATAAGACAATCATACGTTTCTAAGGGATTCTGTGCCCTATAAGTAAAAAAAATCTGCAAACATGTGCCATTTATATAGGTCACAGAACTCCATGGGACTTCATATATTCAATAGCAGGGATAATATTACCTCTTCTAATACATAAGGAAGATATCAGGCTACCAACTTCAATCATTTAGTAGCATGCATGTCACACTTATTCACTGGATTTCAATGCACTCCGAAAAGGATGCTCCCACAGGTACCTACCAGGACTCTCCACTCGTTTGTAATGATACGGGTTGATGCAGACCTCCTTCTGTTTAGAACCAAAGGGATACTCGCAGCACTCCAAGGGTTTCAGTTCATGGTGACTTTGTAGATCCGGCCAACGCCACACACGGCAATAAATCACATGTGGTAGGCCCTTGCGGTGTGACACTTGCAGCCTGCCATCCAAGGAACGAGGAATGGTGACACAGTTACTGGGCTGTCCAGGACAACTCAGGGCCTTTTCCAGTTCCTCCATGGCTCCTTTTTTCTTCTTCAGCTTTTTCACCAAGGCATCTACTGCTTTCTCTGCCCATTTCTCTTCTTCGTCTCCCTGTTTCCAACCAAGCAGTCTCTTCACTGCTGGGCTGGTGAAGGAGAACAAGCTCGTCACATTCATTGTGACTAGTCAACTTTTTATAGGACTGCTGTGAAATCCAGGCCAATATTGTTAATGCAGGTTAATGGAGAGTCTTCCAGTTACAGATAACAGCTCTCCAGCGCAGTAATCACAGTCCAGGATTCCCAGAAGGCCAGCAGCATCTAAGAGGAACAACATAAAGCATTATGAAGAGAGAAAATCCAGATGTATCACAATCTGGCAGTAAACTTAACATATTGGCTGCAACCTAAGATACATTTACACTCACAGCCAACCCCCCTGTGAATGCGGCAACCTCTATGCAGAGAAGGTCAGCTTGTTCCTCTCTATCTGTGCTATTCTTAGAGTGTTTCTCCATCATATTAAAAAGCACTACACATTTTCATGATTTTCACATTAGACAAATAAAACAATGTACATTCCATAAACTGAGAATTTCTGTTTAATGCAGGGCTTCAGAATTACATACATAAGAGTACAGAGCATTCCTCTCAGGACAAAGTCTTTTGTTTCAACCAGAGCTATTTTTTTAGTCATCTTATATTAAAGGAGACATATAGACATATAGGATAAATGAAAAAAAAACTAATTTTATAAGTAATACATGGTGTTGCTTTCACATGGTGCTAAAAATGATCATCTTTAAAAATAGCCCCTTTATTGGAGCTCCCTATAGATGTTTTCTGGTACCTGTCCCGGTTTCTGGGGTGGACGTTTCCTATCTGTCCCTGCCAGAAGCACAGTAGAAGGGGGACAGCCAACCACAGGCCTGCAGTTAAACAAGCAGACATGTGTCAATTCCCTATCAGGTCCTGCTAGCTGCTGATTGGTTCCTGTCCTACAGTGCTGCTGGCTGGCTCCTTTCCATAGCCTGGGAATTCAGGGAGCAGGAAGTGGAAGAGAAGGGAGGGATTATTAGGGTTTTTGCAGAAATATTCTATAAATCAGCCTGAAACACTACATTTTAAAGCACAATTCTTCTACATCTAAATGAATATAACACACTGGTACATTATTTTTTTAGACAAAATGGCTCCTTAAAGGGTTGGAGTAAAGGTCTAACCTGACTGTTGATATGCCAATAGTGGATATCTTCCCCATACTAACTGGTAGGAATGAGCCAGTAGATACTGATAGGAAAGATAGATGGTATAGAGGGTTATTTTGGGCACTTTTCAAACTTTTTAAGGTATCCCAAAAGCATTTAGAGTAATAAAAATATAATGTACTGTTGTCCTGTAATGGTAAAGGTTTTGTGTTTGCTTCAGAAGTTATACTTTAGCTTATATAAACAAGCTGCTGGGTAGGGTCAGCCATTTAAAGAGGAAAAAGGAGAAAAGGCACAGGATTCACAGCAGATAACAGATTAGCTCTGTAGTAAACAGTGGGATTCTTCAGTGTTTTATCGAATATCAACTACGAAATGGACTGCTGTTATAGGTAGGCCCCCATACCTTGCTTCCGTGCCAGAGGCCACTTTGCGTCACAGGGTCCTAGCGCCCACCTATTTTCGCGCACAACCCCCTGCCTCCCCCTCGGAGCGCTGCCAGTTATCACTTTTTAGAATGCGGCTGCGCGGCATGCCACCCCTACAGTCTTGCCACCCTAGGCCCGGGCCTTTGTGGTTATATAAATCCGGGCCTGGTTATAGGGGGATTACAGAGTGCAGCCGATTTTATTAAAGTAAGCCTTTTTATAAAGTAAAACCTGTTCAGTGGGCTTTCTTCTGTCCTTTATAGCCATAGGGCATATCTATATAAAGGGTTGACTTAGGTAAATCAGACAGTTAGCAGCTTACTGTTAAAACGGAGCCCAAATGATAGCCTACTCAACTCATCTGCCAGGAAATTGCCAGTTATTGAACTGGCATCTATAAAAATTGATAGGAGTGTTGGCACTCACCATTCAAGTGGATCTCTACAAATATGGCCTCCTATTGTAGAGTATAAACAAGTGCCACCACAATACTAGTTGGGGTTGCAGTGTCATAGCGAGGTCGGGGAGTGGCTAGGCTGCCTCCAAATTTAGTCCACCACTTGCCTATGACTTACCTCTGGGGGCTTTTGCCAAATGCCGGCCCAAACCAACAATACTACCCATCACTACAGATTACACTGCAGACTGGCAGATATAGTACACCGGCCAATTTTACCAGTCTAATACACAGTACCTGGACATTGATTGGGATCATCCATCAGACCACCACACACACATACCTAAAATATACAGTATAAGTAGTGGTGTAGTCTGCTTTAGCCCTATGGAACATGGGGCATTTTGAAAGGTGGTGCTCAGTTACAGGTGGAAACACCATATCCACCAGCAATATCTTGCATTCACATAGGACGATAACTATGGCCATTGCAGAAATTAGTTTCTATATTAACAAAGGAACCAGGCTTTCAGAGATCACCATAACAGTCAAAAGCAACTGCTGGTCAAAACAATTTGAACAAGTGTAAAAAGACTAAATAACCCACAGATCTTCCCAGCAATACATCACTGAGATCATCTGGTGAGTTATGAATTGTATAAGAAACCTACAATAAATCTTCTTTCTGAAAAGACTGCATTATATCAAGAAAAAAACAATTAAGTACACTAAAAGTGGGTGGGTGGGATAAGCAGCCTTTCCTCGATCTGTTGTGTTACTGGCCTTTAAACATTTTTAAATGATGGAATATTTCTAAGGTATAGAGGAGGTTTGACTAAATATTTACAATGTTAAAGGGATACTGTCATGGGAAAAAAAAAATTCCAAAATTAATCAGTTAATAGTGCTGCTCCAGCAGAATTCTGCACTGAAATCCATTTCTCAAAAGTCCAAACAGATTTTTTATATTCAATTTTGAAATCTGACATGGGGCTAAACATATTGTCAATTTCCCAGCTGCCCTAAGTCATGTGACTTGTGCTCTGATAAACGTCAATCACTTTTTACTGCTGTATTGCAAGTTAGAGTGATATCACCCCCCTCCCTTTTTCCCACCCAGCAGCCAAACAAAAGAACAATGGGAAGGTAACCAGATAGCAGCTCCCTAACACAAGATTACAGCTGACTGGTAGATCTAAGAACAGCACTCAATAGTAAAAACCCATGTCCCACGGAGACACATTCAGAAGGAAAAACAGCAGCCTGGCAGAAAGCATTTCTCTCCTAAAGTGCAGGCACAAGTCACATGACCAGGGGCAGCTGGGAAATTGACAAAATGTCTAGCCCCATGTCAGATGTCAAAATTAAAAAAAATCTGTTTGTTCTTTTGAGAAATGGATTTCAGCGCAGAATTCTACTGGAGCAGCACTATTAACCGATTCATTTTGAAAAAAAAATGACAGTATCCCTTTAACAAAAAAATAAAATAAAAACATAAAAAACATTCCAAAAAATTATGTGAACTTGACTTTTTTTTTCTTTTCTTAAAAGGCAGTGCTTTATGACAGATTACCAAAAGCTGTATAACACAGCATGAGTCACAACAAGATCAATGACCCTTCTATTTGAAAACAACTGGGATTCTATTTTTACAACAATGTAGCAACTGGAGGCAAGAAAGGTTAACTAAAAGCACAGTACTTTACAAAACATTTACTGGATCCTTGAGAAATAAAAAGATATAGAATAGACCACGAAAAGATCTTAAAGGGGAACTCCTGCTTCAAAGCCAAAATTTGATAAAGAGGCCCACATAACACAGAAACCCCTAATATACCCATCTCCAAATAGTATGAATAAATGCCATTTTCTATGCGGAAATCCAGCTGTTTAACAGTTCTTTTCTTTCTGCATCATTTGAAACCCTGGCAAGGAAGGAGGGACTAAACTCCGATGTTACAAATTGTAAAAACGTCTCCACAGCTTACAGAAATATTCAATAAATCACACTACTTTTACATTACTTTAAGCACAATTCTTCTAGATCTAAATGAGTATAATGCACCGGTACATTTTATTTTATTTTTTTATTTTTTTTTTACAGAAAATGTCTCCTTTAATAAAACAATGGATGGGGGGGGCAGACAGCGTGTCAAGATTGGTAACTAAAGGTTAATTTTTCATTTTAGTCACTCTTGGAACTACATAAGTGCAACTGTTGCAACAACATTCTCATTCTTCATCCACTCTACTGGGATGGGTGTCAAACACCAGGGTGGCCCAGAACTCTCCTCTCACGCAGCAAAAAGGGCCTCAGGTGCCCAAATTAAGTTTTTCACATCTAAAGGAGAAAGTCAACTGTTGAATAGTTTTGGGATAGTCTTCCTATTGTGTGCTACTAATAACTTGGAAATTTCTATATGTTGCTATACAAAGGCATATACTACATATTAAGCTGTCTGGACAGTAACAATTTTGCTTATATTATTAAGACAACAACTCCATATGGAATATAAGAGACTAAGTTTGCCCAGTAGCCGTAACCTACAGAAAACAAGGAGATGTTTCTTTTTAAACAGGTAACCTGTAAATGCTACCTGATAAATGGTTGCTATAATTGCATAGGCCCTTAGGGTTATATTGGTAATCCAGTAAAGACTTCCTATATATTAGCATAGTTATCCTTTCAAGAAGTACTATACCTTAAGTAAGGTTAGCTTCAGACTATGGGGGTTATGTAATAAAAGGCACCAAGTTTGCCCAGGAGCAGTAACTCATAGAAACCAGTCAGCAGTTAGAATTTACTGGTCACCTGTTTCAAAGACAATATCTTATTGGTTGTTATGGGTTAGTGCACCTCGGCCAACTTCATGACTTTTATTACATATTGGGGGGGGGGGGGGGTGTATGTGTTTTTGCCATTGCCGCCCCATGTGTAAAGTAACGAACACGAAGGGTATACCCTTGTTACTGCCTACATAAGATTGAAAGCTTGGATCATTACATTACTACTGATAATACGTATGGTACCTGCACTCCGTCACAGGATTTTGCTTTTCGGTGCTTGGTCAATATAATTCTAAGAGGACAAGAACTCAGTTTTTCAAAAAAGTCACAAATTTATTTAATACATCACAGTGCCTCCACACGTCATACTTCACGAAGAATCTGCACTCTCAGGATTTATAAAATAATCATTTATTAACAGAACTTCAGAATTCTTATGAAGTAGATATTCTCCATCCTTTTGCCACAGTCCTGTTAGAAGGCCCAGCTTCAGGTGCTGTGTCAGGTCCTTGAGAACTCCTTGCATTGCAGCCGGTCACACTGCATTTCTCAATATACTGCTTGAAGCTGGTATTTTCAGTAGGGATGCACTGAATCCACTATTTTGGATTCGACCGAACCCCCGAATCCTTCGCAAAAGATTCGGCTGAATACCGAACCAAATCCTAATTTGCATATGCAAATTAGGGGTGGGAAGGGGAAACATTTTTTACTTCCTTGTTTTGTGCAAATTAGATTTCGGATCGGCCGGGCAAAAGGCCGAATCCTGTATTTGGTGCATTTTTCAGAAATTTTAATTTGCTAGCTCAGTTCAACTGGAGGCTTGCGGGCCAGATGTAGAACTCCAAAGGATTTTTATGGCCTCCTGAAGCGTCTGCCGACTGCACTGTAATATTTTATTTGAAAACAACCCTCATGATACATGAAAAGCCAGCCCGCTACATGTAATACATTTGATGGCACTGTCCTAGCTCTTCTGCACTATGTTCAAAATATATCAAATCTATTCCAAGTTATTAAACTTCCCTTTCTTAAAATTCAGATTAAACTGTAAATAAATAAAGGGTTCAACAGAATAAGAAACATTGGCAGGCTGACAGACAAGAGAACACACAAAACCACAACAAAATTATAATAATACATAATTATTTTTATGGTTTACCCAATTCAGCTGAATAAACCACTGCCTTATCTTTTTCCACCTCACCTGCAAAGGCTGCTTCCAACTCTACATGCTACAGAAGAGAGGAAGTGCTTGTTTAACATGACACAAAAGAAAGACATTCTTTATCCTTCCCAGAGGAGTGGCTCAACAATTGAGAGTGTGGTGTGAGACCAAGTGTTGCTCCGCAGAAGGATACAGCTTGGAAAGATGTTTCCTTTGATGCCTGCGAGCAGTATGGATGCCTTTCCGTTGCAGAGGACCCTGATTACATTATGCAATTACAACTGAGCAGGCAGATCTATATTTAGCGGCTATCCTGCTTTTGTACTTCTTTATACACACACCCATACAGATGTGCATTTCACTCATAAAAACACCACCTGTTTTCCATGGATGGTTCAAAAAGTCAGGGGAGGGAAATAAAAACAGGAGTGGCAACACGGGTGGTTCTTCCCATGGTATTATGGAGGAGACATTGAAGTTCGGGGACGGCTTTGAGATGGACGTGATTATAAAATAAAAAAAGAGTGCAGACTATTCAGTTGCATAGATGACACAAAGACAGAGAATGCTGATGCAAAAAGATGACGACACATTTTCTTACAACTACACAGGTGGAGCATAGGAAGGGACACGAATATTTCCTCCAATCTATAAACCACTACCTAAACAAAACCTTTTCGATAGCCCACTTGAATTTGCAGTTTAAAGAGATACTGTCATGGGAATTTTTATTTTTTTCAAAAAGCATCAGCTAATAGTGCTGTTCCAACAGAATTCTGCACTGAAATCCATTTCTCAAAACATCAAACAGATTTTTTTTATATTTAATTTTGAAATCTGACATGGGGCTAGACATATTTAGAAGAAGAAATTCCAGTGGCACACTGAATGCTGAAAAAAGTGTTAAATTTATTCACCAAAATACATACAGACAAGGGCAACGTTTCGGACCACTCGGGCCCTTTGTCAAGCCCGAGTGGTCCGAAACGTTGCCCTTGTCTGTATGTATTTGGGTGAATAAATTTAACACTTTTTTCAGCATTCAGTGTGCCACTGGAATTTCTTCTACGTATCTACATGACCCACACGGCAGGAGTGGGTTCTCCGGTGTAGCACCTGGTACCACAAAGGGTACATGATCAGGGGTGGAAGCACTCTACCATATTATTATGGGGCTAGACATATTGTCAGTTTCCCAGGGACTTGGGCCCTAATAAACTTCAGTCACTCTTTACTGCTGTACTGCAGATTTGAGTGAGATCACTACCCCACCCCCAGCAGCCCAACAACAGAACAATGGAAAGTTAACAAGATAGCAGCTCCCTAACACAAGATAACAGCTCCCTGGTAGATCTAAGAACAACACTCAATAGTAAAATACAGGTCTCACTGGGACACATTCAATTACATTTTTTATGGAGAAACAACAGCCTGCCAGAAAGTAGTTCCATACTGAAGTGCTGGCTCTTTCTGAAAGCACATGACCAGGCAAAATAATCGGAGATGGCTGTCTACACACTAATATTAAAAAACTTAGGGAAAAAAATAAAAAAAACACTTTCTGGTTCAGGAATGAAATTTTGTATTGTAAAGTGAATTATTTGCAGTGTAAACAATGCAATTTAGAATTAAAAAGAATCATGACAAAATCCCTTTAGAATAACAAAAAAAAATAAAAAATTGTGCACGGATTGTTGGTTAAAGGAAAACTATACCCCCAAAATGAATACTTAAGCAACAGATAGTTTATATCAAATTGAATGACATATTAAAGAATCTTACCAAACTGGAATATATATTTACATAAATATTGCCCTTTTACATCTCTTGCCTTGATTCACCATTTCATGACTCTATCTGTGCTGCCTCAGAGATCACCTGACCAGAAATACTACAACACTAACTGTAACAGGAAGAAGTGAGGAAGCAAAAGGCAGAACTCTGTCTGTTAATTGGCTCATGTGACCTTACATGTGGTTTGTATGTGTACACAGTGAATCTTACGATCTCAGGGGGCGGCCCTTATTTTTTAAAATGGCAATTTTCTATTTATGATAACCCAATGGCACAAACTACTAAAAAAGTATATTATTATGATAATGGTTCATTTACATGAAGCAGGGTTTTACACATGAGCTGTTTTACTCAGTATCTTTTAATAGAGACCTACATTGTTTGGGGGGTATAGTTTTCCTTTAAGGGTTGGGTAGAGGTGGGAAGAGCTAGGGTAACCAAGCAATCAACATGGACATACCAAATTAGCAATCCTAGTAATTAAGTGTAGTATATCAAAAAATGAAGGGAAACCAACATGCCCATGATGTGTTAGGTCTAGCACTAGCGCAGGTATCCCCACCCTGTGAGCCACATTCAGATCTTGTAGCGTTACATAAAAGTTCCCAAGGGTGCCAATTATGGGCAGTGATAGACTATTGGTAGCCCGTATGTGGACTGGCAGCCTACAGGAGGCTCTGTTTGGCAGAACACCTGGTTTTATGCAACCAAAACTTGCCCCCAAGCCAGGAATTTAAAAACAAGAACCTGCATTGAGGCCACTGGGTGTAACATCAAAGGAGTTAGGAATGCACAATTTTGGAATTCTGGTGAATACTGAACCAAATCCTAATTTACATATAAAAATTAGGGGAACAAAGGGAACCACATGCGGAGTGTGTGGGTAAAAAAATTCCTAGTTTGTGTGACAAAAAGTCACGTGATTTTTAGGAAATGGACGAATCCCAAAGAGAATCCTGGATTTGGTGCATTTTTTTTTTTCTTTTGCATATCCAAGAAGAGAGAGTTATCACAGAATCCCGGTCCACTACAAAATTATCAGGTGGGTAGTTTCGATTTGAAAATTAAGCGTCACCTCATCTGAAGAAATTGGAGGAATAAAATTATTTTAACATATTTTGGACTGGAATCAAAGTAATAAAAACAAAAAGGAACAAGAAGTGAAAGAGCAGAGCAGAAACAAAGCACATAGGGCATTTTGTATCTTCCAGTACAGGCAACAAAACATCTAAAGATACCCTTGTATTAAGCTGGCCATAGATGGAGATTTTTAAAAGATCCGATCCTCATCGTGAGACCACGATTTACTCTGAACGATCATACAATTTGACCATAAACTAAAAAGACCAATTTGCCAGGAAAAAAAAAGGGAGCTGCCTGCTTGGCCCTGCAAACATAGATAGATGGCACTGGGACCGCCAAAGATTTTTTGACCTGGCTGATCCATTTCCTGACAGATATCGGCCGAAAAATCGTAAGATGTACGATCGTTCGAATCCCACTAACCGCACAATAATTTCGAAGGATTGGTCAGACTTCCCTGAAATCGGTCGTTCGGCAAGAAAAATCGTTGCATCGGGGAGCTTTAAAGTCAAACTTGTTTTCTGCCAATAAAACATCTAAATCACATAATCGTGCAAAATTGCCTTCTTCATTTTCATTCAATTCAAATGTTTTACAGGCTGAGATTCAGAGTGTATTTTTCGGCACTTCCAAATCGAACACCTTTTAGCGCACAATACATTTGAGTCTATGGGCGTTTTTTTCGTGGGGAAAAAGACCTTCCTCCATCACTTGTTACCACTCCTAATCTGAATACCAACTGGCCTGGAGGATGGTTCCCCCCTTTTCAACTGCACTAAACCCTCCACATTGCAGGTGCACAAAAGGTTAAAAGGTAAAAAAAACTTACAATTAAAGCAGTCATCTTTGACTACAGCAGCAAGTTACAGTGAGAATACATGATGAGTAGCCATGCTAGGATTATTATAAAGTTATTCTTCATGGGAGAAGGCACTCTACTTAAAATTTAATTTCTCCTGCACTGTTCTTTGGAGTCTTTGCAGGTCCGAAAAGTGTAGATGGAAACAAGCACAAACATAATGCAGACTGAAGCAATAATCCTTGTTCAGTGATTTGAAGACACCAATAGATGCCAACGGTGATAAGTCATTACTGCTGAACTAGAAGCCATAATACAAAAAGGAATGTCACTCCCAACAGTCTAGCCTTGACAAAAAAAATAGCATACCTCTTAAATATACAAATGTTACTTGAAAAAGAGACACTTAAGGTCAGGGCACACGGACAGATTTGGGGAGATTATTCGCCGCGACGACAAATCTCTTATTCAGGCGACGATCTCCCCAAACTGCCTTCCTCTACCTTCCAGACAGCTATAATGAAAAATTGCCAGTGGGATGGCACTCACGGAGCTTCGTTTTCGAAGTCTCCCAAAGTTTCCTGTTGAGGCAACTTAGGAAAATAAAGAACAGTGAGAGCCATCCCGCTGGCAATTTCTCATTATAGCCGGCGGACAGGTAGGGGAATGTAGTTTGGGGAGATTGTCGACTGAAGTAGCGAATTGTCACCGGGGCAACTAATCTCCCCAAATCTGCCCCAGTGCCCTAACCCTTAAAGAAAATTACCAAGTAAGGCAACATATTTACCGAACCAGCTTATTTAAATTTTCTTTAAAGGAACAGTAACACCAAAAAATAAATAAAAAATATAATGCAATGTTGCCCCGCACTGGTAAAACTTCTATTGCTTCAGAAACACTACTATTGTTTAGAATATAATTAAGCTGCTGTGTAGCAATGGGGGGCAGCCATTCACAGAGAAAATGCTCAGGTTACACAGCAGATAGGTTTTGTAGAAAATAAGTGGTGTTATCTGTTATCCACTACTTAACGTGTGCCATATAGCCTTTTTTTCACATCAGGTTGTTTATATGAACTATAGCAGTGTTTCTGAAGCAAACATATCAGTTTTACCAGTGCAGGGAAACATAACACGATATTTTCATTAGTCTAAAACACTTTCATTTTTTGGTGTTACTGTTCCTTTAGTCAACTACAAGAGGTCCTCTGCACTCAACCCATTATCAATATATTGTTACCTTTTAAACAACACAGGGATTGTTTGTCCATATATTGCAATATATTTAAGCTGGCCAACTACTGTTCCTTTAAGCAAAAGCAGCTGAAATGATGAAGTACAGATAGAGTGATTTATTGCAGGATGTCCTGTACATGGCATGAGCAGTACAGCAAGCGGCATGACTTAATAGCCTTATTGTGCATGGAACAGCTATCAGCCTTCAGCTTTGCACATGAACCAGTTTAATGAAAATCAAAGAAGACAATGTGCAGACCATCGCAATTAGATAGCCTTCTGCTTTCAAACATACATATGATCTATGCACGATTGGGGTTCTCACTAAAGATTAGACAAATATAAACAGTAATTGCTAAGTCACCCTGTGGCAACAGACAGGGAGGGCATGAGCAAAGTAATGGGAGACTTAGGCGAATACCTCACTGGGTTGTTTCTCAGCTGTATAAGCACAGGCCAAGAATCAGACAGACATTCTGCCAGCATCCACAGTTGTTTGTCTGCATCTGTAGCCAGTGAACAGCCACATAGAACAGATCTTGGCACCAAAATGCTTACTCACGCATTTTAGCCCCAAAATCCACTCAAGTGTCTCTGCACCTGGGCCGACGCAGTCGCTCTGGGTGAAGACATAGAAGGTAGGCTGTGGAGCTATTTGATAGACTGACAGGCATAAAAATCCCTTCTGCAACAAGAATATTTATATCCAAATGCATTTTTAATAAAGATATATTTTCAGTAATTATGTATTTTCATATGTGCACTTCCATGACATCTCTGGGTACATGAAAGCTTGCAAAAGTTGTCTCTCATTGACAATCTGCAGCATTAGCCCTTCCTACCGCTTCTGGGGACTTTACTAACAGGGTTTATAATTTTGCTGAAGACAGAATACGAAGTCAGAGCCCACTCATACAGTCTGCCAGGCTTTGGAAATGTTCTGTTGCAGGCAGACTGTTCATGGAGGCATTTGCATGCAATTCACATGGATTAAGCTGGCCATGGATGCAAAGACACAGTCGTACTAAACAAAGATTTGTACGCTTTTTGGGTCATGTGTGCATCCTGACATTTTTCATACCATGGCAATTTGTCATTTAGCCGATTGGACAGGTTAAAAGATTTATATTGGCTACCGATAAGATCTCTACATGTATTGCCTGACAATGTCAGTGGGCGACTGTCACTACTATTGGTCAGGCATGACATTTGTATGATTGCCATCTGTCAATTGCCAGAACATCATCTGATTTATTTCCCCAACTTATTTTAATCTGAATGGTTAATGGTAGATCTAGACAAACGAACGAGCATTCGTTGCACTAAGAATAAAATCTGCACCTCTATGGTCAGCTTTAAACACACACATTTATTATATTTCAAACAAAAATTCAGATAAGTGATGGTATTAATAAAAATGATTTCCCAGCAAGGTTTGCCTTTAAATATGGAAAAGAAAATTATACAGTCATTTTATTTCTGATTGTTCGGAAAGCAAGAAACTTCATACTCAAGATAGCACTACAGGCTGACACATTTACCCACAAACTCATGATGAAAGATGAAAATGCACGGCACTATTTATTAAAGGAAAATGCTCCCTGTTACAGAGAAATGGAAAGGCTCTTCGCCCCTGTGAAAGGCAGCAACATATAAATGATGCCCACAAACAGATTTGGAGTAGAAATCCACTTGCACTGTGTTTAGAGTAGTAGCAAGCAAACACAGAACACTATTGCAGGATGACCCGTTGTCGCCCTGATGTATCATTTTGCACCAGATCTGTGCTGTAAATCAATCTGAAATCCTGAGCAGCCTAAAACGCAGTAATGATGCTTTCTCCCAGTCCCCAGAGGCTCTCCATTAGATACTGTTTACATTATTTATAAAGGCATGGATGAGCCCTCCATTAGATGTGTAAGACTACACAGATGGAGCCCTTTTAACCACAACCTGGAAGCATGGGTGAAGTTTACAGCAACCGCATAAAGATAAATCTCTAAAATTCATCTTATCAAGAAAATGCAAGTTCAAAAACTTTATGTCACACCTCACATGTAACGAATATATATATATAATACACAAAAGCTATGAATATCTTGTAAATTATATCCTTATAAACGGTGAGTAGTGATGTCATCAGTTATAAACGGTGAGTAGTGATGTAATTTCTGTCACATGACTCACTAAAATTTGTGTATTATAATTAATAAAGTACCCCCAGTTGTAAAATATGAGGATATTATAAGTTACCTCGGAGTTCCATGACCTGTATAAAAACACTCGGCCTTCGGCCTCGTGTTTTTATATGGTCATGAAACTCCTCGGTAACTTATAATATCCTTATATTTTACAAGAGGGGGTACTTTATTCACTATATATCAGAAGAAGGCTCACACTCACAGGTCTTAGGGCATGACTACACCGCTGATTCTGCCGCGCAGCGCAAAATCGCAGGCGTCACGTTGGATGCGACAGAAACAAGGTAAGTAATTGTCGCATTGTTGATGCAACGTGACTATCGGATGCAGACGCTGTGTCTGCATCAGACAGTCGTGTTGCGTCGCATCAACAATGCGACACTGCCATTACTTACCTGGTTTCCATTGCATCCGACTTAACGCCTGTGATTTTTGCGCAGCGCGTCGGAATCGGCCGTGTAGTCCTGTCCTAACAAAGAAATAACGGTGTTTATTAGTCAATAATAAAAACTAACTTTTCGGCTAGCACTGTAGACAAACGGTTAGTTCTTATTTTTGACTAATAAACACCATGATTTCTTTGTAAGACATGTGAGTGCAAGCCTTCTTCTGGGGGGGGGGGGGGGGGTGTGTGTGTGTGTGTGTGTGTGTGTGTGTGTGTGTGTGTGTGTGTGTGTGTGTGTGTGTGTGTGTGTGTGTGTGTGTGTGTGTGTGTGTGTGTGTGTGTGTGTGTGTGTGTGTGTGTCTATAGTCAACTACAAGAGGTCCTCTGCACTCAACCCATTATCAATATATTTAAGACAGAGACATTTTGTGCATACTGCTACTAAAAAATGCCTTACCCTTTAAACAACACAGGGATTGTTTGTCCATATATTGCAATATATTTAAGCTGGCCAACTACGTCAAAGTCATCCCATATCTGGCCAGTCCTACGCTTAATTTTCATCTGATTTATTAAGAATTCAATTGCTTAATTATACATTTTACAAAGGGACTAAGTTTTACCTGCAACTTACTAGCTGCTTTCAAAGTAAAACTCCCAAACTTGGCTGCCCTTTTATTAGACACCAGTGGGATCACCTGACTATAGCTGGGAAGGGTGGGAGCTACAACATGGAGCTGGTCACTGCTCCTGTATAACTATAACAAACAAGGGAAAGTTGTGCTCACCACTATTTTTTAAAACCATTAGGTGGGGGTGCAATGAGGGTGTGACCACAAAATACATATAGACAAATACAAGAGTCCTCTGCACTCAACCAATTATCAATATATTTAAGACAGAGACATTTTGTGCATACTGCTACTAAAAAATGCACATTTTAGTAGCAGTATGCACAAAATGTCTCTGTCTTAAATATAGTGATAATGGGTTGAGTGCAGAGGACCTCTTGTAGTTGACTATAGATATACACCCCCCACCCGGCCAACAGTCTCATGCACAGGTGAGAGAGGTGTGACAAACACTACTTTACATGATTGCAGCCATTTCATTTATACAATGGCACTGAATAAACGAGTAGATTCTTTTATATTGCAAACCGGGATGCCTTTTTTTAGCCAAATTACAGACAAGGAAATCTTTTATAAGATAAATTCATAAACTTGCCATATGAAGCCTGGCGTGGATCAAACCAGTGTGATCCCCCCCCCACCCAAAAAAAAAAAAAATGGTGTGGCAAGGCATGACGGACCTTAATTCTGGCAAACCAAAACTATAAGACTAAATTTTAAGTCGTTTACAGAGGTAACCTGCCTGCTTTAGTATGTATGTATGTACGTATGTATATTTATTTATATGTTGAATTGCATAATGCCACCCTTTGTGATGCCAAGTGCTAATGCAGAAAATGCCTTATACAATGATATTAATATTTCAAAGTGTAAATGTTTTAACTCCCCGTAACATTGACAAAACAATTGGACTAGACGGGGGGGGGGGCTTCTCTCTATTAGGTCAAATTGTTCGGGATAATGTAACAACTTTATTAGGCATACATGTGTATGGTGAGCTATTCATCAGTTAATCATCCACAGACCAGGTGATAATTTGGTTATATTATTATAATGGTTAAGCCAGTGCATAACCACCGTAACCACGCATATAGTGGATTTGTAAAGGCTACCGTCTCCCAGGCACTATAAACAATGGTTGATACCCTGCCCTGAGCTTTGCAAGGTGTTGTCACCATAAATGTTCAATGAAACTGAGAATGCATGATACATTATGGCAGTGTCAGGAATAAAAGAACAATAACCAGCACACAAACACAACCAGTTATTCATGTACATGCACTGAACATAGGCACTATTTTCTCAATTCGTCCATAAGGCCAATATGAAGCCTTGGCTAATCAGCAAATTAACCCATTCTCATATTTCTCAACCTGAATTCACCTATATCAACGTCTGGGTGGGGGAGGTCGTATGCAGTACTACCTGGTGTGGTGCCCATACATTGCCACAGAAATCTTTAGGGGCAATAGCACCCATGGTAAGATTTGCAATCCATTTAAAAAAAGCCAAGGGAATGCACACTGCAAAAATAAAAAATACAAAAAATTGGCAACTTTTTCTACATTTTGCATCTGGCTCCTCATTTATTTTCTTAAGAGTGTACATTTCCCATGCTTGTTACTACCATTGGTAAGTTTTGGACGTAATGATTCCCAGGCCCTTCAATGTAAAGGTATTTTAGGGAACTTTACTGGCCACGTGGAGTGAAATTTTCCTTGTGTAACTGCCCTCGACATCCTGTAGTTGCTACTTATGGCTGCAGTTTGATTCTGGGAACTGTACTTTACCATCAGCTGAAGGAGCAGAACCATGAGAGAGGGTTCAAAAAAATAATTGCCAATTACACAAACTTAGACCATTTGCAAATTCTCTTAAGATCAAACTGTACAACAAAGAAAGGAAGTGAACAGCTAAAAGTATGTTAAAGTGGACTTGTCTACCATCCAAAAAAAGCTGTATAAAATTCCCTTTCAAATGAAACATGAAATCCTAATTCTTTTTTTTTTATTTTAGCATTCATAGCTGTTGTAAACGCATTTAAAAATCTCAGCTGTCAATCAAATATTGTCTTACCCGCCTCTATGCCTAAGGCATAGAGGCGGGGCAGACAATTACTTTCACTTTCCATTTAGCACTTCCTAGATGTCACTGCTCTCCACACATTCCCCTGTTCTCAACCATTTAATTGTGTAACCAGGGCATGGAGAAGGACATCAGCTCCCCCATTCTGGTGCACAAACAAGATTCTAAGATGATGGAAGGCTTGCCTTAACAACAGTGTCCACAAAATGGCTCCTGCCTGCTTGCTATAATTATGAATTCCCAGACTGATGGAAACAAAATTCAGATAATTGATATAGTGTAATTAAAGTTCATTTTGCTTGACTAACATGATAAAATAGCATTTGGAATAATTATTTTGGGCGATGGGTCCCCTTTAAGATTTATTAGCTGCTCACTTGCAATTACTTAACTTATTTTCCAACATACAGGTGGTCTGAAAGTATTTCAATATATCACCAGCAACAAACACTCCTGGTGCAGTCTAGGAAAATAAAAGTTTACCACACACAAAGCAACAAAGATTATCATCCACCAAGAAACGTAAACACTGAACAAACACCATGTATTGAAGCTGGTGTCTTTCCAACCTGACCAAATGCAGTGCTGCCTTTAAAAAACAAAAACTCATAAGTAATTAAGAATACATGCAAAATTATTAAAGGCATGTGTCAATAACACATGGTTATCTGTAGGATACACTACATCCCATACAAAATTTCTCATTCAATATGCCATTGTTACAACACGTACTGCTGTTTTTTTAACATGTTAAAAGAAAACAGTGGATCTTCCCGTTTACTCTAGATACAAATATTGCTTTTGAATATAATGAAGATAAAGAGCACAAAGTAGAAGAAATCTTGAGGAGTCAAGAGTATGAATGTGACATGTCTCACGGAGATCAATGAAACCAATACTATGTTTTAGGGTACAGGATGGTTCTTGGCAAGAAATGCACTATTACCTGATGTTGACAGAAACAAAACCGCTGCCTAGTTATACATCAAATATACAGCAGTGATCCTATAGGTCTGGTTAAAAAAAATGATACAGTGCTGTCCAGATTACTAGACAGCAATAGGAGTACAAGCTATGGACTGCAACGGAGAGAACCCTTGCATTTCTCTAGGGAACATCTTAAATCAGGAGTGCCCATACTTTAGCAATGCGAGGTCTACTTTTAGTGATGTTGTCCCATTATAATCTACATCCTAAAAAACATTGTTAGCATTCTGTTCCATAGAAAATATTACTTTAATGATTTATGAAAAAAAATGTATTTTGTAGGGATGCACCAAATCCAGGATTCGGTTCGGGATTTGGCCTTTTCAGCAGGATTCGGATGAATCCTTCTGCCCGGCCGCAACAAATACGAATTTGCATATGCAAATTAGAGCCAGGGAGGGAAATTGCGTGACTTGTCACGAAGTTAAAAATGTTTACCCCTTCCCACCCCTAATTTGCATATGCAAATTAAGATTTGTTTCAGTATTCAGCCGAATCTTTCACAAAGGATTCAGAGGTTCGGCCGAATCCAAAAAAGTGGTGCATCCCGAGTATTTTGCTAGATTTTAAAAAGCAACTATTTCTTATGTAACCTTGAAAGAGGAGGGTGATTTAGACAAGCTGTTTATTGGCAGTGTCTTGAGATCTACTGATCACCAGCTAAAGGTCTACCAGTAGATCCCCATGCACCTTTTGGGCAGCCCTGTCTTAGATCAACCTCTAAACTTATGGTGCAGACTATGCACAAACTAACGTCTAGTAAGAATATTTAGGGCTTTTTTGGGGGGTGCTCTTTGACTATTTATGGGTTTATGTGAATTAGTTGGCCTCTTCCAATGTATGGGAGGGAAAAGGAGCCCAAAGGAGGGTCGGGGTGACTTGTTGGGAATGCAGGCAGCGGTGACATGACATGCGCTTCAACAAACAACATCCTGAGCCTGGCACTGTGCGACTATTGTTATCCGACAGGAAGCAACTTCCCTCCTGAATCACCACTTCTGCACAATCACTGCACACTCACATTGTGTTGCTTTAGGTGTGTGCGCCATTCATACTACACTGGAAGTTGCCTCACACTGCACAACAAGGGAACCTCGTCACTGTATAGAATCCTGACACACACACACACACATGCAGCACAAAGGAACATAGAACGTTTAAATCAGTTTAATGGGACAGTCACCTCGAGCTAATAAAGCAGTGCAGGACTGGGCTTGGAATGAGGGAGCAGAGAGGAGCTCTTACACAATGGGGCCTCTGTGCATCACAGGCGACATGACGCTGCATCCCCTCTCCCCCTCAACATCCAAAAGGGAAGAAACTTCACTGCAACGCGTCGCATACAGCACGATCCTCAGTCAGCGGAGCCGAGTACAGTTTGTCGCTGCCTGGAAGTTGTACATAGACAGAGCCATAGGCTTGGAGGAATCGCTGTTATGTGTGTTTTTGGGGTACTGCTTGGGTAAGAAATGCAGCTGCACAGCAGGGTAGTTAAAGCAGTGTGGAAGCCTAGGTGATATGGTCTGGCTGGGTGACAGAGAATTGGTGCCGCTGCTACAATGGGGGAGGGGGGTATATAAATCAGTAATACCCAGCCAGCAGCACTAATGCTTTAACAACTTTCCCTGGTGTTTGCCAGCTTAAAGGGGTGGTTCACCTTGAAGTTAACTTTTAGTATGTTCTAGAATGGCCAATTCTAAGCAACTTTTCAATTAGGCTTCATTTTTTAATTATTCACCATCTTCCTCGGACTCTTTCCAGCTTTCAAATGGGGGTCACCATCTAGAAAGCACACGCTCTGTAAGGCTACAAATGCTACTTTTTATTACTCATAGTTCTATTCAAGCCCTCTCCTATTCATATCCCAGTCTCTTGTATAAATACATGCATGGTTGCTAGGGTAATTTGGACCCTAGCAACCAGATTGCTGAAACCAAAAACTGGAGAGCTGCTGAATTAAATTATAGATAAACGCAAAAAAACGCAAATAATAAAAAATGAAAACCACTCTCTAGATCATACTAAAAGTTCATTTAAAGGTGAACACACCCTTTAAAGGAGAAACAAACCCTTAATAAAAAAAAAAAAAAAAAACTTACCCTACATAGACCCCCACCTCTTACCCCCAATGTTTTACTGTTTACAGTTTCTGTCCAGCGGATTTCTCTTCAGAATAAGACCGGCATGACTGCCCATGTGCAGTTGGAGCAATTTTCTGTTTTGCGAAACTCAAAAATTCAGAAGACTACTGAAGCGGCTGAAGATGGCGCCCATGAACTTCGATGGACAGAATCTGTACGGAGGGGTAAGTAAAGAGATGGGGCATTTGCCGGGGGGGGGGGCAGCTAGGCTGGGGGTCTATGTAGGGTCAGGGCACACAGGCAGATTCAGGGAGATTAGTCGCTCATCGACAAATCTCCTCGTCTTTGGGGCGACTAATCTCCCTGAACTGCCTCCCGCCGGCTAAAATGTAAATCGCCGGCAGGAAGGCACTCTGAGCGATTCGTTTTCCGAAGTCACCCAAAGTTTCCTCGTGAGGCAACTTCGGAAAACGAATCGTTCCGAGTGCCATCCCGATGTTGATTTACATTTTAGGTTCAGGGCACACGGGCAGATTCGGGGAGATTAGTCGCCCGGTAACAAATCTCCTCTTCTTCGGGGCGACTAATCTACCCGAACTGCCTTCCCGCCAACTAAAATGTAAATCGTAAACGATGGCACTCGGAGCAATTTGTTTTCCTAAGTTTCCTCGTGAGGCAACTTTGGAACACGAATCGCTCCAAGTGCCATCCTGCTGTCGATTTACATTTTATGTTCAGGGCACACAGGCACATTGAGGGGAGATTAGTTGCCCATCGACAAATCTCTTCTTCTTTGGGGCGACTAATCTCCCCGAACTGCCTCCCTGGCGGCTAAAATGTACAGCGGGATGGTACTCGGGGCAATTTGTTTTCCAAAGTGGCCCGAAGTTTACTCACGAGTAAATGAATCGCCCCGAGTACCATTCCGCCGGCAGAAAGGCAGGGGAGATGAGTCGCCCCGAAGAAGAAGAAGAAGAGGTTTGTCGCTGGGCGACTAATCTCCCCGAATGTGCCCTGACCCTAACAAAAACTACAATTACACATCCAAGCTGTTTTTAATCAGTCATTTGTAATTGTTAAGTACCTCCTCCGTGTAAGGGCCCCCTAAATGCCTTTACCATAAAAACCGTCCCTGTTATTAACCGGATCCCTTCCCCACATCCAGTGCTTAGGGAACACTTCCATTCCGCTGTACCCCGCCTGGGCCTCACGTGAGCTCACACAAGGGACACACACACTGTCTCTCTCACACACTAATTGGCAGCAGTGGGGAGTTCCAGGGCTGCAGGGCAGATCCATGTTGGGCAGAGGAGGGAGGGGACACTGCGCACTAGTCTGGAAATGGCAATTCCCGCAGGCCGGGAGCGTGGGGCAAGGAGAGCGGGACAATGAAGTATACCTGGGGGGAAATAGAAACGATAAAATAACAGGCAGTCTCGTATCCCGCGGAGCGATATAATAAATTCACAAACTACAGGGCGACACCCGCTTCCCACGAACTGGAACGTTACAAATAGATACTAAAGATAATAAGGAAGAAGAAGTGGAACAGTCCGGGAGCTGTGAGCCTGGCGCTTCATTAGTCCGCCTAGAGCGCGGGGAAAAGTTGCACACGGGACACTACATGATGGCGACAAGGGCTGGACTCTCTACAGCAGAGCTCGTGACCTCACAGTGAGGTGCGGAGGAAGCCGGTCCCAACTTAAAACAATTCCTCCCATGTTGCTTACCTGCTGGACAAATCGCCCTTTCCCGGTGGTCGGTTACACTGCCGCAGCTTGTCGGTGTCTCCAGCAGCAGCCCGGGATGTGAGGCTCCCTCCTTCTCCTCCTCTCTCCCCGGCTGCCTGGATTGATCTGGACTCTCTGGCGTCAGGGAGTCGAAGCCGCCCAGCTGCCAATACACAACATACACACCCAGGCAGGGAGCGTCTGCAAAGCACAACCCCAAGCGCACGGCGCACTGCTGACTTAGGGGCCCGTCTTAAAAGAGACAGGAGGGGGAGGGGGTTTGTGAAGTAGTGGGGCTTCCATGTAAAGATCTCGTCAGCTTGTGGCTCTGACCCAAGTCGCTGTTAAAGTACAACTAAAACACATTCCCTGTGCACTCACACAACATGTGTAACACTTCTGCTGCAGACAGTGGACTGTGTTCTCCACTTTGGCCAATTGTGCCTTACGCTATGTTTCTGTCAGTTATACTTTAGTTATATAGGCACGTTTTCAATTAACACAGACCCTTGCCTGCTTTCAGTCTGGTGTCTTTGGGTCCATTTGTACATATAAATAGAAAATACTGCTTTCTGGCTCACTGCTAGTCTTAGGGTTGCCACCTTTTCTGGGAAAAAATTCCGGCCTTCCTATATATTTATCTTTTTACCCTATTAATAACATTGGGATCAACCATCATTTTTACCGGCCAGGCTGATCAAATACCGGCCAGGTGGCAACCCTGATGTGTCTCCGGGTACTGGATTCTCTTGGCGCTCCAACGGACTGCTTTAAAGTCCAAAATCTTTATTGATCCATAATGATGGGCACACAGCACGTCTAGCTTGATGCGTTTCGCAGCAACAGACTGTACTTGGCTCCATTTCTACATAGGGTTGCCACCTGGCTAGTATTGTATCTGCCTGGCCAGTAAAAATGACGCTTGATGCCAATGTTATTAATAGGAAAAAATGCCAAGAATTCAGGAAGGCCGGTATTTTTTTTCCAGAAAAGGTGGCAACCCTATGTACAGTACTTTGAAAAGTATGAACTTGACATCCAGGCTTGGATTTGTGGAGAGGCCACATAGGCCCAGGCCTAGGGCAGTAGAATTTTAGGGGGCGGCAATCTGGTTAGGAAGCACTGGGGATTCACAGGAGATACAATAGTTTTTGAAATCTCATATGCACCAATCCCCAGTACTCCAGACCCGATGCTGAAATTTGCACATATACACAAAGGGAGGGGGGTAGGGTTGCCACCTGGCCGGTAGAAATTATGTTTGATCCCAATGTTATTAATAGGGAAAAAAGATAAATATATAGGAAAGCTGGTATTTTTTTCCAGAAAAGGTGGCAACCCTAGATGGGGGTGATGAACGGCAGCGGGCCTAAGGGCACCTGCTATATAAATCCAGACCTGTTGACATCAATGCCTTATTTTTCTGTATATCTGTGGGTTCATGGTCCATAGTTGCCAACTCTCCCTAATTTCCAGGCACATTTACTGATCCCACTCTTTCTTCCAGGAATTCTTGTGCCTAGAAATGTCCCTGTTTTTTTTGGTGACCTACTGCACAGACGTTAGTTATAGATCATATGGTGAGAAGTCCTTTCTGGTGGATTTCACTATATGTATATAAAGAGAACTTATTTAACAAATGTATCTCAATATTTTCTGCTGCAAATCCACTCAGGTTTTTTTATGCTTATTTATTATTACATTTTCCTGAAAATTTGCTTTGCAGGAAAAAAATCATATTTTCATGTTTTTTTTCAGATTTTTCCATCCGATTTTCAAGATTTTTTCCTTGACTTATTGCATTGGGGTATTGCACGAAACCCAGTGCACATCAAAAAATCATTGGGACTTCTCCCATTGATTTATATGCAACCACGACAGGTCTGAGATGCTGGATTTTCAGATTCAGTCTTTTCCATCCCCGGGATTTAATAAATTACAAAAAATGTGTGATTTTTTTTAAAAGTCAGATTTTATAAAAAAAATCACAAATTTTTCGTGATTTTTTTATTCTGAGTTTAGTAAATAACTCCCTTAGGGGGTTATTTATCAAAGTCCAAATTTATCTCAATATTTTCTGCTACAAACGTTTTTTTACACTTATTTATTATTACATTTTCCCAAAAATTTGCTTTGCAGGAAAAAATCCAATTTTCATGATTTATTCGGATTTTTCCATACAATTTTCACAATTTTTTCAGAATTTTGCCCCGAAAATGAATTCGGAGTTTAGTAAATAACCCCTTTAGAGTCTGTCTCTTTGAAATTCAGAGCCAAATTAAGCTCAGTGAGAAAAATGTTTATCATGTGAAAACTTGTGGATGAGATTCAATTTGTGATGCAATTCAAATCTCACATTTTATCACCTGAAAACTCTATTGAAGTCTATGGGAAAAGTCTAGAACTGAATTTTTTCTCCTCGAATTGAATCTTGTCCTTGAGTGTTCACTTGATGAAACATGTAATAACTTTTTCTCACTGAACTGAGTCTGGTCCATAGTTGGAATTGTCACAGACATCAGACCCTGCCCCAGTGCAGCTTACAGTCAAAATCCCTATCACATGCACAATTTTATCTTGAGCCAGGAGTATTGGTGGAAACCAGAGCACCCTGGGCAGGGGCGTAACTACAGAAGAAGCAGACCCTGCGGCTGCAAGGGGGCCCAGAAATTATAGGGGCCCCATGAGGCCCTAATTAATGAGCAATCTCAACATATATTGATAAAACAGGACAAGCTCTGGATATATTGGGGGCCCTACAATTAATTTGCTGTGGATCCCAATAACATGTAGTTACACCACTGACCCAGGGGAACCCACACCAACACAAGGGGAACATAGAAACACCTTGCAGGTAGAGCCTTGTTTGGAATCAAATCTAGGATGACAGTGTAACAACTGTGGCATTGTGTTTATATCTGTCCAACCAACAAGAACACAAGTGCTGATGACAAGTGTGATACATTTGTCGTTGAACATATTAGGCAGTGGCGAAACTACCAGGGGAGCAGGGGGTGCAATTGGGCCAGGGCCCACACCCCCTCAGGGCCCCCCGGCAGCTCGTGCACTGCCAATTTCTGGCCGCATCGTCCGATATCGGGTAAAAATCACCACACCAGGGCCTGCCCCCCTCCAGTTACGTTACTGATATTAGGGGCTAAGTGATGAGGTCTAACACCATAGCAAGGCTTAACTAAACTGTGAAAATGAAAGCAGAGGCTTGAAAATTATTCTTTGTTGTATGGAAGCCATGGAAATTCCCTGAGAAACAAAGCAGCGCTTTCACTTTCTGTACAAGCATGAATGCAGAATTGTTTACAGAAGGCAGTACTCTGAAGCATTAAAACAATGACCGGAAGTTTAGTGTCATCCTTCTGCAAAAGATTGATTGCTCGTGTGAGATTTTTAATAACTGTGTTTTTTTGTCAATGTTCAGTCCGAGTGCATGCGAGGAAGGACCATGTGACTGCTGGGGGTCCAAGAGTTATAGTGGTCCAGTGGGACACTGACTGATAAGCAGTTTCAAAAATGTTGCAATGTTTTGGGTAGCCCTACGATGATTTGGATGTCCGGCTGTCTATAATATCACTGTGTGCAAGCACATATCCCAGCAAAAAATTCACAAACAGAAGCCGATACTTTTAGGTATCAGAATTTCTTTCTTTCCACCTTATATATCCAAATGCATAAGCATTGGTTAATCAATTTGTTCTCTGTGTTAGCAGTTTTAAGGCTTAGTACTCAGGGCAAAATACCCCTTTCTGCATGTTATCACTCAAAATACAAGCGAATAAAAGCACACTTTTGGGTGCACATGGAGCAGTTATAGATGGAGGCCCCAAAACCCTCAAGCGGCAAAACTCATTGGGGTCATTTATAAATCTTGGGCAAATTTGCACCTGGGCAGTAACCCATGGCAAGCAATCAGATCTTTACTTTCATTGTTCTGCTTGGAGCTGGCTTAAAAAAAAGCTAATCACTGATTGGTTGCTATGGGTTATTGGCCAGGTGCTGATTTGCCCAGTGTTTATGAAGGAGCCCCATTATGTTCCATAATTGTAATGACAGACAGGGCATTTTGTTCTCCAGCACGGGCAACAAAACATCCAAAGTTGTGTTCCTACCAGGCTTAATATACATTGCAGGTGGTAAAACATATGTATCACATATTCATTTCTGGCCACTACACAATGCAAAAATTTACCACTGGTGATTTACATTTATTCCCATAGAAACGTAATTTAGGAGTTTGTTTTTGCCAACACTAGAGGAGATTTACAGATGGGGGACAAAATGTTCTGTCGGCATAGTCTTAAGGCTGAGGCCACATGTAGAGTTGGCTCCAATCTCAGCCTGGTTTTTTTTTTTTTGGCAGAGCAGGCATTTTCAGGCAAATGAAGCCAAGCCAGGTAGGCATAATCTGTACTCGTCAGTGCAGTTTTACTGCAATCTGTTTCTCTCAGCCTACAAAAAACACAGGATGTATCTTTTGTATGTGTGGCACCAATTAGATTGCATAGTTGCACCAATATGCTGTTCTACATATTTTCATGCAGTTTTGCAGTTCAGCTGGTTTAACATGGTGATTATCATCATCTGCAACACAAAGGTATTTTCTGGTGTTTTGTCACCTTCAGGAAGTGTGATTTCCAAAATACCCCATGTACAATTGCCCTTAACCAAAATGGAGAGTTTTTCTGATTTAGTGGAATAATTATTACTAATTTGCTAGCAGGTTTTATTTTAAATTCAAATTACTGTCCAGAAGGATTGAAAGGCCACACAAGGGCTTATTCCTGTGCAGTTTGCTCATGTGACCACTCTTTAGGGTTAGTCCACAAAAGGAGATTCGGGGAGATTTAGGGCAGGACACAATGTTGCGTTTTGACCCGACATGTCGCAATGTTACAACTACATTAATCCGACTGTCGGATGAAATCGCACAGAAGTGAAGGAGAAATCGCATGTTGCAACTACATTGATCCAACTGTCGGATCAAATTGCAGCGCGCTGCGATTTCATCCGACAGTCAGATCAATGTAGTTGTAACATGCGATTTCTCCTTCACTTCCGTTTTCAGTAAACCATCTGACACGTTGCATGCGTTTAGTCGCAGTGTGACGTGTCGGGTCAAAACGCAACATCGAGTCCTGCCCTTAGTCGCCTGGCGACTAATCGCCTCTTCTTCTGGGCGACAATCTCCCAGAACTGCCTCCGCGTGTCTTCCCATCCGCTATAATGAAAAGTCGCCTGCGCTAAAGCACACGCAGCGCTTTGTTTTCCGAAGTCGCCCGAAGTTTCCTTGTGAGGTAACTTCGGAAAACGCAGCGACACGTGCTTTAACACAGGCGACTTTTCATTATAGCAGATGGGAAGACACTTGGAGGCAGTTCGGGGAGATTGTCACCCAGAAGAAGAGGGGATTAGTCACCAGGCAACTAAATCTCCCTGAATCTCCTCGTGTGGACTATCCCTTAGTCTTCTGTACTTCAGGCTCTCCGGCTCCTGGTTGTTAGCGTCTGTGCTCCAGACAGCAGGGTGTTAATGACTCCCTGCAGTGACAAGCAAAGAAGCAAAGCCTTTTCTCTCATTCTGCTTGCTTGGTAAATATAGTAGATCCTTTTATGTTTCTCAAGGGACAAGGAAAAACCTTGTACATTTTGTCAAAAACATAAATTCATGGTTACGAATAATGGGGTTTGAACTAGTATCAGGACATAACTGTTTGTGTATATAAAGAAAAACTATAGCCCATTTTTTTGGGCATATGTATAAAAGGTTCGCAAACACTTTTTGAACTTTCCAAAATGTAAAAAAAAAGCATTTTTCTATACACGGACATACCTGATTCTACAAATTGATAAACCACAATACCCTTCCGTCACATTCATTTTGGAGGGATGGGGGCGGGGCGCAATCACATGGGAGTTAGGACCCATCACAAAGCCTAGCCCGGCCCTGTCCTCACCTACCCAGCTCTACTCATCTCTCTATTTTTGTTTTTTAGTTTTGCATATTATTTTATAAGCTCCTCCATTGCCTTTACATGCTGGATCAATTCATATAATGGGCCAGATTAATTTCAATAAGAAAAAGGTTTATCGTGAAAATTCATGGACAAGATTCAATTGTGCAAAACTCATCTCACTCAACTGAATTTGGAGAAAAGTTTTTTCTCTTCAAATTGAATCTTGACTGTGAGTTTTCTCACTGAATTAAATCTGTCTTAATCTGCTTAAGACCTTTGCCTTCCTAAAATTTTAATAAAATGACTAATACAGAGTTAAAGAAGTTGAAGTGGCAGTGTCAAACATTTCTATACGTTTTCCCTGTTGGATGGATACAAATCTGTTTTCCAGAGGCCAGTATGGAGGCCAGTAAAGCAAAGCACAAGGATCTTGGGGTTTGGTGCACTCAGAGAGTATAATGGATTTTTAATATAGTCCACATGGTTGTCCCCACAAGGGAAGGAGTAAAAAAAAAAAACATATCTATATATATCTATATATATCTATATCTATATATCTATGTTTAGGTTTGTTGTTACTGTATTTTCACAAATCGTCTAACTGTAGTAGGCTGCAAACGGTATTCAAAGACCTTCAAGTATTATTTTGCTTAAAGTTAATGCTCAGAGAGTGATATTTTTTATGTGAGACCTGAAAGTAGTTCAATCTTAAAGTGCTGGCACAAGTCACATGACTTGGGGCAGCTGGGAAATTGACAATATGTCTAGCCCCATGACAGATTTCAAAATTGAATATAAAAAAATCTGTTTGATCTTTTGAGAAATTGATTTCAGTGCAGAATTCTGCTGGAGCAGCACTATTAACTGATTCATTTTGAAAAATTTTTTTTCCCCATGACAGTATCCCTTTAATGTAACTGAACCAGTTTCAGTGGAACTTGGTTTTACTATTGAGTGCTGTTCTTAGTTCTTCCAGGGAGCTGTTATCTTGTGTTAGGGAGCTGCTATCGTGATACCTTCCCATTGTTCTGTCTGCTGGGGGGGGGGAAGGGAGGGGGTGATATCCCTCCAACAGCAGTAAGGGCTAGTCCACACGGGGAGATAGCCACGCGTTTGCGGTCGCGGCGACAAAGCGCCGCGCCAGTCGCCGCGACCGGCGCAGGCGACAGTTTTGTATGGGCGCCTATGTAAAAACGCCTGTGCTAACCACACGAGGCGATGCGCTTTTCAACAGTCGCCTGAAAAAGCCTGGCGAGGCATTTTCAGGCGACTGTTGAAAAGCGCATCGCCTCGTGTGGTTAGCACAGGCGTTTTTACATAGGCGCCCATACAAAACTGTCGCCTGCGCCGGTCGCGGCGACTGGCGCGGCGCTTTGTCGCCGCGACCGCAAACGCGTGGCTATCTCCCCGTGTGGAATAGCCCTAAAGAGTGACTGAAGTTTATCAGAGCACAAGTCACATGACTGGGAGTAGCTGGGAAACTCACAATATGTCTAGCCCCATATCAGATTTCAAAATAAATATAAGTTTGCTCTTTTGAGAAATGGATTTCAGTGCAGAATTCTGCTGGAGCAGCACTATTAACTGATGCGGTATGGGAAACAAAAATGTTTTCCCATGACATTATCCCTTTAAATGCTTAGTTGTTTCAAGCCCACATTTCCCTTCTATCATTTTGATGGATTTTCTATATATACTTCCTTAGCTTATTTAGCTCAAGGATCTGTGTCCTGCACATCCTGCCTGGCTTCCTTCCTTTCGGTTAGTTTTGGTTACAGAGCCCTGGCCTTCCTTATCCGTTGGGCAAGGCTTTTGTGTCTTCCTTTGGATAGTTTAGCTTTACTCAGCTGAGGTTTTAATAGCACCAAAATCTTCATGAATGCAAATGGAACATTGGTAGAGCATATTTAAATGATTGCACTAGCCTTAAAGGGTAAGAAGAGAGAAATATTTTTTTATAATCTTAGTCAGCAGTGAATAGTGAATAATAATATGGATGGTCAAGGGGAGGTGTCTAGGTATAGGAAATCCCCTTAGTGTTGGTGAATGTATTTCTGTGCAAAGCATGTACTACCCATGTAGTAGCACTATTTTTTCAAGTAGGTTCTTACATCAAAATAAGAAAAATAAGATCTCTAGCAAATTTGAATGGCATTTCTTATTGGAGTTGGCTTTTTAAGCCCATCAACATGGCAATAGTTACTATCATGCTTTAGTTGGGTGTAGGAAGAAGTGGTATGATGAAATGTGGGAAAGGAATAAAGTAGTGCAGTTCCATATTTTGGGCCAAATATCTGACATTTCACATGCTTGGGGGGCTTGATTATTTTATATATTTTGGGGTTTATTTAATATTTACATGATTTTCCAATATACTGAAGGTATGAAGGTCCAAATTATCTGGAAAACCCCAGGTCCCGAGCATTTTGGATAACAGGTCCTAAACCTGTATATATTACTTTGAGAAAGGCAAGGGTACTAGCTGAAATGTCAGTCTTCTGCTATTAAAATTCACAATATTCATAAGACCTGCGAGTGTGACTATTACTCTACATACATATACAGGGCCGGATTTACATAGCAGGTGCCCCTAGGCCCACTGCTGTTCATTGCCCCCCTATATCAGTTCCAATATGCCAACACTCAATCATTATATAGAGGTATGAGGAGATTCTAGAGATCTTGGTTGTTATAGTATTTAGACAGCTACATCCTTCTTGTTGTTCTGCACAGAGTCAGGCCAAGCCTGCCAGGCGCACTAGGCAACCCAGTCACCACCTCGCCCCCTCCCACATGTGCTCACTCTTTCCCACAATGACATTATGTAGGCGCTCATTAGGGTTGCCATCTGGCTGGTGTTTCATGGTAAAATACCAGCCAAGGCCAGGGTCTGTATTGCAAATTTACCATCAATGTATTAGCAGGTAAATATGTAATCCCTGTTGATGTGCCCCTGGCCCACCTCAGATCCACCACCCCACCCGCCCCCGCTCCCGTACTCACTTAATCCAAGGGCTGCAGTCCCTTCCTGGTGAAACTCCATAACTCTGGCCCTGAAATGTCATAACCCAGCCCCCAAAACGTCATAACCCTGCCTGCAAAATGGCACAACCCCGCCCCTCTCTGGCTCGCCCCACCCTCTACGTCACTGGCCGGTAGGGCCAGACAGGACTGTAATTCGGTCCGATGCTGCCCTAGGCACTGGACCTAAACAAGCCCCCTAGGTGATGCGAGTGACGTCATTGTGTCATGCACGTGATGTCACATGCGTGGATGTCACGACGTGTGTGCGTGACATCACTTCCACCAACCAGGCCGGCCACATAGATTTATAGGCACCCGAGAGCCGCCCCCCCCCAAAACCTGTGCCTTAATATAAATACATCCCTGGGGCCAGAACTAAAAGGTGGCAACCCTAGCGCTCATTAACATAGTGAGCTCACGCGGTGCACCAGAAAGCTCAGACATGGTTTTCGGTGCAGAGAAGAGGGACCAGGCTAGGGGTAATCAGATGGAAGAGGTATGTGACTGGTTAACCTTTGTGCTCTAGGCATGTGCCTCTTCTGCTTACCCCTAGTTCCAGCCCTGGTTCTGTAGTTTGAAAAACCTACTGTTATAGAAACCTTTAAGAAAGTAACCAAATAAACTAAACATCCTCTGTGTCTTCCCCCTTAACATGGGTAAAGGTTAACCCCAAAAAAGATCTAATTTCATGTTTGGGAGCCAGATTAATATACTTACAGGTTTGTGAAGATATTCGGCATGTTGGTTGATATAAAAATCTTTAAGGGTGCCTCATCTAGCATGTGGTTCTGCAGGTTGACAGCACTGCTAAAGCAGAAACTTTAAAGGGATACTGTCATGGGAAACATATTTTTTTCCCCAAAATGCATCAGTTAATAGTGCTGCTCCAGTAGAATTCTCCAATGAAATTCAACTCTCAAAAGTGCAAACCAATTTTTTTATATTAAATTTTGAAATCTGACATGGGGCTAGACATATTGTCAGTTTCCCAGCTCTCACAATCATGTGACTTGTGCTCTGATAAACTTCAGTCACTCTTTACTGCAAGTTGGAGTAATATCACCCTCCCTCCCCCCCACCAGCAGCCTATCAACAGAACAATGGGAAGGTAACCAGATAACAGCTCCCTGACACAAGATAACAGTTGCCTGGTAGATCTAAGAGCAGCACTCAATAGTAAAATCCAGGTCCCACTGCAACACATTCAGTTACATTAAGTAGGAGAAACAACAGCCTGCCAGAAAGCAGTTCCATCCTAAAGTGCTGACTCTTTCTGAAAGCACATGACCAGGCAAAATGACCTGAGATGGCTGAATACACACCAATATTACAACAACAAAAAAATACACTGCTGGTTCAGGAATGAAATTTTATATTGTAGAGTGAATTATTTGCATTTCGTTTTCCTTTAAATACTTTCTTGTTGTTATGTTAATGGGTACAACATCCTTGCCTTAAAAGAGTAAAAGTACTCTTCATATTAATTTCAGGCTAACAATGATTGTTATAAGGGTGCAGTGCATACACATATACAAAATGTATCACATTGCAGCTTATAGTGACATTACAAACTGTCCCATTCCAACTCTGTTGACCTTTAGATGTGTGCTTATGACGAGTTCACACAGTTCAGTTTTGTAAGGAACAGCAAATATAACGTAATATGAATCACAGACTTTCACCAACTGATCTTCATGCAAAGTGAGCAATGGAACTACTTGATTTCTAAGTCTCCAATAAAGGCAGGTCTCTTAGTTAGCGCTCAGATATATCACTGATAACATTATTATTATCCCATATAAAATGCCATTAAAGTACAATAAATTGGTGTATACACCGAACATAAAGATTTACATATAATTCAGCCAGTAACAATAACAAACAAGGGAAAGTTGTGCTCACCACTATTTTTTAAAACCATTAGGTGGGGGTGCAATGAGGCTGTGACCACAAAATACATATAATCAAATACAAGAGTCCTCTGCACTTACCCATTATCAATATATTTAAGACAGAGACATTTTGTGCATACTGCTACTAAAAAATGCCTTTTAGGTGGCGAAGTAGGTGGTCAAAGTTTTTTTAAAGAGACAGTACTTCGACTATAGAATGGTCGAATAGTCGACCGATTTTTAGTTCGAATTGTTCGATTCGAAGTCGAAGTCGTAGTCGAAGTAGCCAATTAGATGGTCGAAGTAGCCAAAAAAATACTTCGAAATTCGAAGTATTTTTTATTCTAATCCTTCACTCAAGCTAAGTAAATGTGCCCCTTAGAGTCGGTGACCCCCCTCCCAGAGCTGTTTTAGAAGGTGACAAATTAAACTTTTCTCTTCAATATTAGAAAATCAGTCACAAATATAAAATAGAAATTAATTGGAAAAATTCTTTATTTCTGGTGAACAATCTGAAACCAACTGGACAGAAAAAATGTGTTTGAGGGTGAACAACCCCTTTCAGTTAACTTTTAGTAAGATAAAGAGAGTGATATTCTGAGACAATGTACAATTGTTTTTTATTATTGTAGGTTTTGAGTTATTTAGCTCTTTATTAATCAGTTCTCCAGTTTGCATTTCCAGCAGTTTGGTTGCTATGGTCCAAATGACCCTAGCAACCATGCACTGATTTGAATAAGAGAATGAATAGGGTCTGAATAGAAAGCTGAGTATTAGAAAGTCACAAAACCAATGCATTTGTAGCCTTACAGAGCATTTATTTTTAAGATAGGGTCAGTGACCCCATTTGAAAACTGGAAAGAATCAGAGGAAGAGGGAAAATACATTTTAAAAACTATAATAAAATAAACAATGAAACCAATTGAAATATTGCTTAGAATTGGCCATTCTGTAAAATACTAAAAGTTTATTTACCCCTTTAAAGGTGAACAACCCATTTAAGTAGGGTTTGCTCATGATAGCCCAAAAGCTATGCTTTGTTGTTTGCCAACAGTTAAATCAAGGTATTTTATCAGCCAACCCAAATAAGGTATGCTAGTCAACTTACCATTATTATTGCCTGTGCCAGAATATTTAGCAAAATTAAAGGTGTCGTAAAGACCTACCTTACACATAGTAAGAACTCAATTTAGAGTACCATACCACAAGTTAAGAATCAATGTTCTACTTTCCTATAATCCATGTTAGAAACTTATTTTATACCAAAGGAATTGTTATTGATAACATTGCTTTGGCAACTGAAGGCATATACAGTAAATATATATAATACAGAAGAATGACACACACAGGATTTGCTTAATTAGTCTTACAAAGGTTTTTTATTTTTTTAAAGTTTTTAAGGTTTAGTCCACACAAGGAGATTCGGGGAGATTTTGTCGCCTGGTGACTTATCGCCTCGTCTTTTGAGCGACTATCTCCCAAACTAGCACAACTTTGGGCGACTATTGAAAACGCATCGCCACGTGTGCATTAGCGCAGTTGACTTTTCATTATCCCCTATGGGAAAACACGCTGAGTCAGTTCGGGGAGATAGTCAAAAGACGAGGCGATTAGTCGCCAGGCAACAAAATCTCGCTGAATCTCCTCGTTTGGACTAACCCTAAAGGTTGTTATTGGTAATAATCAGTTACATTGCAGGAATTAGTGGTAAAAATATGATCTTGCACATTTCTGTATAAGCATAATAATAAAACATACATCAATATAAACAAATTCTGTGTCCAATGTTTCATTTTTGAGGTAGGAAAATTTGGAATGGAAGCCCAAAGGTTTATTTATAAAGACGTTTATGTGGGGAACGATGTGAAGCATCAATAAATCGACTATTTCTTCTATTCCTGTGAGTGCTTCCATTTTCTACAATTATTTGGGATGCAAAGTTAAAGGCAGTAACATTCACAGTAACAGCAAAGTCCTAAGCCCACTTAACAACAGTTATCCCATATATATACTGTGTATACCTTGAGGTTCCACTGAAAAAAAATGCATCCCATATACTAGTCAACTTTCCGGGGTATCCAACCAAGGGCCACATGGGCAGATACTTTATGACTGGCCATGCACGTTGATGCCCACATTCTGTTGTTCTGTGAGCTTTGGCCTATAGCCAGGACAGTTGAAATTGCATATACAAGGATCAATAGGCAAGATATATCATAAACAATCCAACAGGATCGCAAGATGGCTTGCCTAAACTGAACCCCAGCCTATCATATATGCCAAGATTGTTAGCATTATACTCAAACATTATATTTGGGCTATTTTTTCTTTAGCATGTAACATGTTTAACATGTATTATTAGTAATATGTATTTATATATGTATTACTTGCCAGTTCTGATCAATATAGGGGTAAAGTCTCCAAAAGAAGAATTGGGTATGAGACATGGGGATGGGCAAGTTCACCAGTCTGTAAAGGGAGAGATGTGGCATTGATTATTGTAGGCTGCATGCAGTGTGCTCCAAATGAATGCTATGGTAGATTAGGGTAAGCTTCTTTAGAGAAATGTGTATTAAAGGGGTGGTTCACCTTTAAAGGGATCCTGTCATCGGAAAACATGTTTTTTTCAAAACGAATCAGTTAGTAGTGCGACTTCAGCAGAATTCTGCACTGAAATCCATTTCTCAAAAGAGCAAACAGATTTTTTTCTATTCAATTTTGAAATCTGACATGGGGCTAGACATTTTGTCAATTTCCCAGCTGCCCCTTGTCATGTGACTTGTGGGAGAAATGCTTTCTGGCAGGCTGCTATTTTTCCTTCTCAATGTAACTGAATGTGTCTCAGTGGGACATGGGTTTTTACTATTGAGTGTTGTTCTTAGATCTACCAGGGAGCTGTTATCTTGTGTTAGAGAGCCGTTATCTGGTTACCTTCCCATTGTTCTTTTGTTTGGCTGGTGAGGGGAAAAAAGCGAGGGGGTGATATCACTCCAACTTGCAGTACAGCATTAAAGAGTAATTGAAGTTTATCAGAGCACATGTCATGGTACTTAGGGCAGCTGGGAAATTGACAATATGTCTAGCCCCATGTCAGATTTCAAAATTGAATATAAAAAAAATCTGTTTGCTCTTTTGAGAAATGGATTTCAGCGCAAAATTCTGCTGGAGCAGCACTATTATCTGATTCATTTTGGGAAAAAAAGTTTTTTCCCATGACAGTATCCCTTTAAGGTAACTTTTATTACAGAACGACCAATTGTAAGCAACTTTTCAATTGGTTTTCATTATTTATTTTTTATAGTTTTAGAGTTAGTTGACTTTTTCTTCGAACTCTTTGCAGCTTTCAAATGGGCGTCGCTGACCCCTTCTAAAAAGCAAATGCTCTGTAAGGCTACAAATGTTTTGTTATTATTACTTTTTATTACTGATTTTTCTATTCAGGCCCTCTCCTATTCCTATTCCAGGCTCTTATTCAAATCAATGCATTGCTAGGGTAATTTGGACCCTAGTTACTAGATTGCTTGAAATGCAAATTGAAGAGATGCTGAATAAAAAGCTAAATAACTCAAAAACCTCCAATAATAAAAAATGAAAACAAATGGCAAATTATCTCAGAATATCACTCTCTACATCATACTAAATGTTATCTCAAAGGTGAACAACCCCTTTAAGAGAGTGTATAAACACAAAGAGATTGGTATAAAGTTGGATGAAATTTTCCAGAGAAGAGCTGCAGCTTTAGGAAGTCTTGAATGTGAGTACGTAAAGAGGTGAAGAGAGAGGAGTTGAGGAGCAGATCCCTAGAAAAGTTTAATGAGTCTTATGGGGAGCTTCAGCCACAATGAGGCATTTAGGTTAGTTTGGGCAACATTCCTGTGGCTAATGACCATCGTGTCACCTGTGTCATAATACATTGTTTAATGAAAACTGAATCTATATTAAGTAGCGGAAAAATGTGTGGTGAATTATATGTCAAAAGTCAAACACAATGAACAAATTATGTGATGATATCATCAATTTTATGGGTCTACGTGAGCCAAAGGCCGTGCGAATTTTAATCTCACCTTCAACATGCAGGTTCCACCCTTCACTGATTTTTTAAAACCAACACCAGGCACAGCAGGGAGCTATCACATTCAACTGCCCCTAACTGCATGTAAGCACAATAGATTTTTATTTCTCATTGATTTGTAAGAATACAGCAGAGCATATTCACTATTCAAATCATGTCTTTGACACCAATTTTAATTTAACAGATCAAATATAAACATTTGTAATAACTGAATGCAAAAAACGTTAGCTGCACAAATCCATATTTACCCTTCTCTTTGGCACTGAGTAAAAATATATACATTTTAAGTGATCACTTAACGGACATATTTTATGGTTAGGAAGAAGCTTTGCTGATAAACAGTTTCCGTTTATATCCATTGGAAATTTGGTACTGTTGTTATTTTGTTATCTCCTATCACCTTCTGGTGGCAAAACATGAATATATTTCAGTGCTTCTTTATGAGCTGATAAGTAAAATGTAAAAGAACTAAATTCTATATCATTATATTTTATATTTTACTTTTTAACCTTGCATGGACATATAAAGAAATTAATTTGATGAAGGTATTAGTAGCCAAGCTTTAAGTTTTAACTTTGCACAGTGGGTGACTAACCACAAACCTCCATCCACCGCCCACAGGCCTTCTTCATGTTCTAATGTGGAGCCAATAAGTTAGAAATGGGTGTGAACCAGAAATGTATGATTTGCATAAACACCATTCTGCACAATATTTTATTTAAAATATATTCCTTTTCTACATTTCTGTGGCAATTATACAACCAAACATAGAGAGGTGGGTATATTTCAAGAGTGGGCAGACACAGGGAGCAGAATTGGGTGAGTGCTGATTCTGATCACCTATTACTATGTGCTACTACTTTGCTATTGTCTCCCCAACTCCACCCAGGGGTACCAAAGTAAATGTTCAACAGTTAAATTTAAGGATGCAGTAGCCCTTTTAAAATCTACTTCAGCCTACTTGTTAGGTTAGCTCTAAAATCCCTTGTGTACATAACAAAAAGGCTTGGTGCGTCATCTGAACGCCTCCATATAGCCTATTATTAATGATAGTGAAAGCAATGTACGATGCATGTGTGTTTTTGTCTGCTTCTTTCATTGTACTTTAGTGTTGTTTATGAGCCACAAGGGTGTGAGGTCATTTTGGATTTGAACAGCAATTTTCATGATGGACATAACAAAAGGAAATGAAGAAACATTTATGAAAAATATCCTGCAACAAAATTTAGGACAGAAATGACAAGAACAAGTATTGGTGCATCAACACACAACTTAATGCATAAAAGGGATCTAGTCATAAGTATCATCATTTATTTCCATTTTATCGGTTCAACATCTATGTCACTGTAAACTCATTAACATGAATAATGATTGCTGTCAACCCTGCTATTTAGGACAATGTGAGAGACTGTCAGAGAGAATGAAAACATACTGTAGCTTTACAGAATATTTGCACAGTGTCTGTTGGTTGGATCTGATACAATGACACACTTTGTTTATGAAGAACAATGTCCTGTGGCCCTTTTTTAAGTGTGTTCCTAATATGTTATAATTGTTCTCCTTTTATAGGAGAAATTACTAATCTGCTAGAGAAAAACTATCTGGGAACTGTATAGAAATAGATTTAGTTTCATTAACCTTACAATATTTGCTGTTTTCACCCTTCTGGTCACCTTTTACTTCGGTGCTGTCAAGACTGGATTTTGCACCACTCACTTTGGTTAAATAAACTGGCACGTCCGCAAGAGAAGATATGACCAGGACTCTTGAGTATAAATTGGAGAGGGTTGAAGAACGGGTCATGGTAGGAGCATTCAGCAAGGAGATCCTATGATTGTACAGTGTAGGAGGGTGAAACAAGTCCTCTGTACCCATGCTGCTAATATTCTGAATATGTGCTCAAGATAAAACAAATTGGGGCAGAAAAGAGCAAAAATAAATTAACAAGAACTGTAATTTAGATGACTGTTTGTCTCACAAAGTATTTTAGGGTGTATAATACCCAAATTTCCTAATATGCCAAAAGGGTTCAGGGAGTCCCTAGAGACCTCATTATTATACAAAGGTTAAACAGGAATCCCATACTGTCTACTACCCACAATTATATGCTGTGGAAAAGGAGATTAAAGAGATCCAACCAACTAATTTTGGAGGCTGGGGGTCATTTATCATCACTGGGCATATTTGTCCATGGGCAGTAAACTATGAAACCAGTCAAATTGCTACTTTCAATGTTCTACTTGCAGCTGGCATTAAAAAGCTAATCACTCATTAGTTACTATAGATAACTGCCCATGGGCAAATTTGCCCAGTGTTGACAAATGAGCCCCATTGTTGATAAATGAGCCCCATTGTATTACAGCATTTCATGTCTTTATGACTTTAAACTTTTTGGCATTTGTGAGGGGGTTCCACACCAGCTAATAATATATATACCAAAACTAACCAATAAAGTGTTTTGCATCTAAAATGCATCATGCATGAATAAAGTCATTTAATAATGGTATTGTCTTTCATTTTATTATACCCTATGGTGTGATTGTTGCCAAGTGATCTATTGATAGCATGAATTAAGACTTTTCTATGTATGGAATTCTCAATGCTGAATCTGTTTATTTGTTTTATTGCATGTTGAAATATATGGGCTTCCATCTGTTTTACAATATGGGGAGGTTTTCGGCTTTGCTGAAGTGAAGTTTGGGTAACAGCAGGTGTCATGAAAAAAACCATATACAGTATAATAATGAAAAAAATAAAGAACAGATGCTCTAAATTAGAAATATTCATGTGGCAAAACCTAGTTGCACACAATCAGTACATGAAAGATATCCTTTAACTGAAGTTCCATGTTATCTGTAACAGGGGTTCTTAGTCTTACTTACCAATTCCTCACTTGCTTGTTAGAATCAGGGCCCAGGCCTCACAGTGACAAAGCAAAATCACAATGATTGCAAGTGGCTGCAATGTAAAATTCTTTTTTCCTTCTTTATATAGTCACGGAAATGGAATGTGGTCTTTCTTTATTTCCATTACAGACTATTACTGAGAGCTTTAGACACCTAAACTTAAGCTGGCCATAGACACACAGATCCTATCGTACGAATTGAGGATTCGTACGATTTTCGAATCGTGTGTGACGTGTGCCGACATCTTTCGTCCGGCGGAGATCGGTCGTTTGGTCATCGGTCAGGTTTGATTTTGACCCGACCGATCCTGCCGGAACCCAGGGCACATCGTAATCAGATTACACCCGATATAGCCATGTTTATTACTGGCATATCGGGGAAAGATCCGCTCGTTTGGCGATGTTGCCAAACGAGCGGATCTTTGCATCTATGGCCACCTTAAATATAGATCGAACCTTTCTCCCTTCATTCATTACTTTTGGGTTTAAAAAAATACCTCAAGGTGTAATATGGTGCACAACAGCAAGTTCATACAATGCTGCAATGTAGAATCATGTTTACTTACAGAGTTTAACCTGCACTCAAGAGCTCTACATGTTCTACACTTTCATGACAGAGAGTTTTAGTACAGGGAGTGAGATTTTTACTTTCTTATGACAAATAAAATGTGGTTATTTTGTTACCAGTTATGCATTTCCTGGAAACGAATAATTATTTGTGTTTGTGTTTACTCTAGCCAAAAAAGATAGAGCAGCAATGAGGACATGTTTTGTTCCCAATTACTGTATGAGTTATTGGGACCAGCTCCAAGGGGTAGATTTACTAAAGCGCGAAGTGGCTAACACTAGCGACTTTTTCAGAAATAAACGATGTTGCTGTATCCCTCAGAGAGGAGGGGGGGAGTTAACAGAAAGTTTATATAGTGTAGTAATTTCAATGTTAAGTAAAATACACCCACAGTGTCCTCCAAACCTTACTAAAACACTTTTTTACTGTGATGCAAAAAGAACATACACTTGTGTGTTAAATTAACTTATTCACCATGTGTGTTCAATTATAGCTTTTTCACCCTTATTTTAAACAGGAAGAAAAGAGAACAGACAGGGGTGGGTGGGTCCGTAACTAAGGTATAGTGAGGTTAGCAACACAAATTCGGATTGTTGCTTTCCGGTGGTATTATATACTCACAAAAAGTGAGATTCAACTAGGGAATTAGTGTAGTAATTTCAATATTAAGTAAAATACACCCACAGTGTCCTCCAAACCTTACTAAAACACTTTTTTACTGTGATGCAAAAAAGAACATACAATGGTGTATTAAATTAACTTATTCACCATGTGTGTTCAATAATAGCTTTTTCACCCTTATTTTAAACAGGAGAACAGACAGCGGTGGGTGGGTCCGTAACTAAGGGATAGTGAGGTTAGCAACACAAATCCGGATTGTTGCTTTCTGGTGGTATTATATACTCACAAGAAGTGAGATTCAACTAATGTGAAACACAAACAGGATGGTCTCTCATCCAGGCTCCTTCTTCCTGAATCTCTTGATGGGGAGATAAAACAGATATCCTGTGCAGAAGCGCTTTTAAAACATATTTAATAAAAAAGTAAAATCACACTCACAAACACACTCTGGTATGTCGCATTGAAATGTCCTTGTAAAGTCCTTCTAGCACTTAGGTTTCCTCGGCGTCCCTTGGAACTTTGTGCTACTTTTTTAAAAAAAGTTTTGGGGGAACTTCAATCCCGGATTCGTTTTTTACATTGGACTAGCGACTTTTTGCCAGCGTTGCCACCCACAGGGACATCACTGATTTCCTAACAGGCACAGGTGCCAATTCGCTAGCGAAAGAGACTGGCGCTAGTGGTTATTCGCATTCTATCGCCAGGCGACTTTCCGCTTTCGCGAACGGACGCTACTCCTCAGATTCACAAAAATGCGGCTTTTACTGAACGTTACCTCTTTCACTAAATTTGCCTTCACCAGCTCAGACAAGGCGAAGTGCAATGAAGTACATAGATATTCCTCAATCTTCTGTTACTTACATCATATTCTGTGAGTGGAAAATGCATCAAAGTTCAAAAAACGCTAGCGACTTGCAAAAGTCCTTAAAAAATGTTTTTCTTGTAACCGTTTTTTTCCATACATTTTCTAACATATGGAACATTAACTATACAGTGGGCTCATGTGTAGGGCATTATAACAACTTTATTGTCTTTATTAAGGTCCCCTGGACATGTGTAATAAACAGTGTAAATGCAAATTATTTGCTAATACAACTTTAAGGGGCACATTTACTATGGGTCGAATATCGAGGGTTAATTAACCCTCGATATTCGACCATCGAAGTTAAATCCTTCGACTTCGAATATCGAATTCAAAGGATTTACCGCAATTCGGTCAAAATCGTTCAATCGAACGATTAAATCCTTCGAATTGAACGATTCGAAGGATTTTAATCCATCGATCAAACGATTTTCCTTCGATCACAAATTGCCTAGAAAGCCTATGGGGACCTTCCCCATAGGCTAACATTGGTGCTCGGTAGGTTTTAGGTGGCGAAGTAGGTGGTCGAAGTTTTTTTTTTAAGAGACAGTACTTAGACTATCGAATTGTCGAACTGTCGAATTGTCGAATTGTCGAATTGTCGAATTGTCGAATAGTCGAACGATTTTTAGTTTGAATCATTCGATTCGAAGTCGTAGTCGAAGGTCGACGTAGCCAATTCGATGGTCGAAGTAGCCAAAAAGATACTTCAAAATTCTAAGCATTTTTCCTTCTAATCCTTCACTCGAGCTAAGTGAATGTGCCCCTAAATGTCCTGCCATATGCAAAATAACCTCAGCGCAAGATCTCTAGCGAATTTTTGATAGGCAGGAATGAACGCTAGCACATTTTCACTATGAAATGCTCGCATTGCGAAAAGTCGCCAGCGTTCGTCGCCCACAACGGAACTCCGCATTTTAGTGAATTAGCGATGTCTGAGCCTGGGGAAGTGTAGCGATGGGTGCGAAGCGGTCACTGGTGACTTTTTTGCTTCCAAGTCTTTTTGGTGAGGAAAATCCAGCCAAAGGCAAAATTATTTTTATTTTTCGTTAGAGAGGCAAGCTGATTTAGCCTGGTGAGGTAAGTGAGCAGTAAGTTACTAATGACTGGATGTTTTCTATCAACTTAAATGCTGTCTTGGATAAGATTCCATATATATATATCTGATTCTAAAAATGGATACATATATATTTATATTTGTATATATTTCAATATTTTTATCATGGCTAATGCATTATATTGTTGAGAGTCATTCCAGACAGGTAATGGAGAGCATATTTCTTTGATATGATTACAAAAGCAGGCTGCAGCAGGGCAGCTCTGGAAACTTGCTCTGGTCTTCTGTAGTAGCATCACTTTACAGAAAGAGTCCCTTGTACTTGTCCTGAAGCAGGAAAGTGGGAATGTTAAACATTACACTATTTTCACAATACGAACAACATTATGGATCCACTCCTATTTTTATCTGCAAACTAGCTTGGGTTCTTTTCCTCCTGGTTTTAGTGTGTGTAAACAAACTGTAAGGCTCAGGCACAGAAGCAGGAATTTTGCTACTACTAATGTGTCCACATGTTTTAAGAGGTTTATGAGCCAAGGGATTACAAAAATACATCCAGACAGTGCATATATCGTAAAACGTGGAATGTTCTATATTCCTCATCCATGTGAAAGCTGAACTCATTATAGGGTAAAGTCATCTAGGTATGCTAGTAAATGTATTTTTAAACTTTTAATTGTAATAGGTAAACTAGACAAACATATTGTAGAACAACATCTGGTTGATAATAATGTGGCCTTTCCAAACGAAAGACATGTCATGGAACTCCGAGGTAACATCTAATATTTTGCAACTGGGGGTACTTTATTTATTATAATACACAAGTTTCAAAGTTTTAGTGAGTCGTGTGATAAAAATGACATCAGAACTCACCGTGCATATATCAGTTCACTATTTAAAACCACTGAGAAATTACTTAGGGTCTTGTGGCACTGGAACCTGGAGTTTTTGGATAAGGAATTTTTATTAAAATAAACCCAGTTAAATTGTTTTGCGACCAATATGGATACACATAGTACCAGAGGTTCTCCACGTGAGTTCTGGCCTAGTGGTCCCCTGTCTAGGAGAGTTTATAATATTTATAGCTAGAGAGTGGAACCATGTCAGGTTCTTTGGTGGGACCTAGAAGACCAGTCCAACACTGAATTTATGCAGTTTAGTTAAGATCAAATACAATGTTCTGTTTTATTTATGTAAAAAAGGCAGATAATTCAAAAAATAGAAGTATTCCCTTTAAATTGATTTTTTTTGGAGATGGCCTGCCCATAATTTGGAGCTTTAAGGATATCAGATTTCTAGATAAGAGATCCCATACCCGTAGCACTTGCACATTGTCTCTAATATCCAAAAACATAAAATCCATGGCTAAAGCAAAGATATAGTCGTACGAAACAAATATTCGAATGGATTGTGTGCCCAACATTGTCCACACCATAGCAATGGCTCTTTTAGTAGATCGGACAGGTTAAAAGATTTAAATCAGCTACCAATAAGATCTCTGCATGTATTACCTGTCTGACATTATCAATGGTGAATGTCACTACTATTTGTCAGGTATGAGTTTTGTATGATTGCTGTCTGTTAATTAATGGCTAGAACATTGTCTGATTTGTTATTTACTTTATTTATTTTAATCTGAATGGTTAATGGTAGACCATTAGGTTGAACGAACGAGCTTTGTAACACAAAGAATAAAAGTCTAAAAGAACACATCAAAAAATCATTAGGACTTCTCCCATTGACTTATATGCTACCTTGATAGGTCTGAGATGCCGGATTTTCTGATTCAGACTTTTCCATTCTCGGGGGTTTAATAAAGTCCGAAAAATTTGTTAACCTCCCAAGCATTCCTTAGGTTCAGGGCACATGCTTAGATTCGGGGAGATTAGTCGCGCGTTTTCCGAAGTTGCCGAAGTTTCCTCGTGAGGCAACTTCGGAAAATGAAGTGCTCTGAGTGCCATCCTGCCGGCGATTTACATTCTAGCCGGAGTGAGGCAGTTCAGGGAGATCAGTTGCCCCAAAGAAGAGGAGTTTTGTCGTCGGGCGACTAATCTCCCCGAATCTGAGCGTTTGCCCTGACCCTTATGGTGTTTAATCCAATTTTTCAACTAAGTGATAACAGAAGACAATTAGCTTTCAGTAAAGTAAATAACTGCATTACATTCGGTTCCAAGCAACGTCTCTTGAACTTGTACAAGTTTTAATGTACATTTGTCATGAAGTACACAGCAAATTAATTTTTAGTTCGAGTTTAGTGGCTTTTTCCTCCCATTTTTGCCTAAAGTGTTAATGTTGTGATAACCAGAATTAAACGGAATTATCCTGAAAGTGATTATTGATTGCCCATTCAACTTGTTATTTTAATTGTGATTATTGAAACTTTCCACATCTTCAAATATCATATTGGCAAGATTTTATGTACTGGGAGGTTCAGGTTTATATGTCTAACAAATATGACAGCAGCTTATTATGTACGGTATATACTGTATTTTAACATATGCATTCCACAAACTTTTGCTTTTACTAGCTTAATAAACCCCAAAAGTAAGCTGTCTTTTCTATTTTCTTATTCATCAGCTTTATTTTCCAGACTAGGTATTATATGGACATACCGTAGACAAATCCCTTCTGAAAAACATAACAAATAGTTTGCTGTTTTACTGTACACCTGCTAAAATGACATGTTGTGCTGCCCATCCCTTGAAGCAAAAGAAAAAAAATAAAAGTAAATACATATCACTCATCACCATTTGTTACAAAGCAGATCACCCATTAGGGTGCGACCTTGCACCTGAACTGCACTTCCATTATTGCTCCCTAGGGAAAGCAGATGTATGTTTGAATTCATTAACTGAACCATGTAACAATACACTTGTTTTTTTGTTTTTTTTTACCATGTTTTCTGTACTCCCGTCAGGTGCATCCTGTTAACCCATCCAATGATAAATGGAAACTGTAAGTAGATTCCAGTGCAGCTTTATGGATTTAATCGTGACTTTATTTCATTATATTGAAATGCATCATACATTTACTAAATAAATACAAGTAAAGTATATGTTTTACATGAATGGAAGAAAGCTAATGCAGTTATGGTTTAAGGTAGGATTGTTTTAAAATTGATCAACACAGTAGAAGGCTTATTAGACATAATTGAGCTATTGATGTCCATCCACAGGGCTTCTTGGGTATTTTCTGGCCATGCCTATGACTCATGGTCATGGTCACAAGATTTAATTTAATAAAACAGAAAATAAATATATTAGAATGTTATGCTTTGGGACTGCTGTAACCACTGCTGTCATGTTGCTGTCAGCGCAAAAGCAGCTCCTCTACCACAAAATCATGAGAATAGAGTTTTTTAAATTTAATAGGGATGCACCGAATCCACTATCTTGGATTTGGCGGAACTCCCGAACCCTGCACGAAGGATTCGGCCGAATACCGAACCGAATCTGAAACCCTAATTTGCATATACAAATTAGGGGTGGGAAGGGGAAAACATTTTTTGTGACAAAAAGTCGCCTGATTTTCCTCCCCATTCCTAATTTGCAAATGCAAATTAGGATTCGGATTCGGTTCGGCCGGGCAGAAGGATTCGGCCGAATCCTAATCCTGCTGAAAAAGCCAGAATCCTGGCCGAATCCCGAACCGAATCCTGGATTCGGTGCACCCCTAAAATTAAATTTGAATTCAATTTTTCAAAGTTTTCCGGTCAATTTAATTCATCTGAGTTTTAAAAATTTGATTTATTTAATAAATTTTGATTGGTCGGATTTTGAATTTACCTGAGTTAGGGGAGTTTTTAAAATTCACATGAATTCGAAATTCGACCTTTGATAAATGTGCCTCTTGAAGTCTTGTTGTGTGCCATTATCCCTAAGGAATGATCTACACAGAGATGCACTCGTAAATATCTACTACTGTCAGCTTTTTTTTTTACATCAGTTTCTGGCAGTTTAAATAAAGAGAGCAGTGACATATTTACCATACTGCTGACGCTGCAATCCCGGGGGGGGGCATGGGAGACAATGGGGCAAGGACCATGGGATCTGCTGTATGTTAGTGTGGTAGTGTTCCCTACCATGATTCTCAGCTTGCACCTTTTATTTGTGATGCGTGGCGCACAAGTGGGTCGGGGGGTCTTGATTTCAGCATAGGCCCCCCGAAGTCTTCTGGAGTGGGGGGGCAAAAGGAACATGGTACTCCACTGAAAGAGACAACAGCAGATAGGGTAGCCCCAGGGCCGGGCCAGGCCGGCCGGGCACCCTAGGTAACCCGCCAGGCCACCCCCCCATACCCCCCCAGAGGCGTGCTTGCACCATCCCGACCACTACATAGGGGACATCGTTGGAGGGGACAGTGATGGACGGGAGAGGACAGTGATGGACGGGAGGGGACATCGATGGAGGGGAGGGGACAATGATGGAGGGGAGGGGACAGCGATGGAGGGGACAGTGATGAAGGGAAGGGGACAGCAACAGAGGGGAGGGAGGGGTGAGCGACGGAGGGGAGAGGAGGGAGGGAGTCGAGAGCGACGGAGGGGAGGGTGACAGAAGAGAGGGTAGAATCTGAGGGGTGTGATGGACTAGGCCGGGGGACTAGGGGTAGGCAGAAGACAATTTTAGAGGTAGCTTCCTAGCGCCCCCCCTTATCATTACGCCCTAGGCAGCTGCCTCTTCTGCCTACACATAGTTCCGGCCCTGGGTAGCCCTGTGGCAGCTGTTTTTTAGATTTGGGTGCATTAATCCTGAAATACAGTAAACCTTCAAAAGCAAAGCACTTTACAGTCAATTGCATAGCATAGAAGCAAACACACAAGCGCAAAGTACAAAAATGGATACAAATTGACTTGACAAAATGTAGCTTTATTTAATAGTATTGCAGCACAATTGTGGGCGTCTGCCAGTGGCGTAACTATAGAGAAAGCAGACCCTGCGGTTGCCCTTTTGCTGCTGGAGAAAGTTAGAGCAATAGGTGCAAATAAGTAACAGCAGGCACTATTACATGTGAGTGTATGTGTGTGGGGGCAGGGTACTGGTACAGGAGAGATCTATCTGCACACCATGGCCCTTCCAAAGATTATAACCCTTGTTTGACAAATTATCGTTAGACTCATTAAACAATTTTAAAGTGCTGTGTATAAACAATTGATCATCATCATATATAACGTGCAAGTTGCCTTTGCACGGAAGTTTCAGGGCTCAAAAGTATCTTTGCATTATATGCAGCAAAGTAGGTACAACTGGAGATTTCGATCTCCAAAAAGCTACCTTAAGAGTGAACCTTTTTTCATTTATATTAAACAGAAAGTAATACAAGTGTGAGATCCGTTATCCGGAAACCTGTTATACAGAAAGCTCCAAAGATGGAAGGCCATCTTCCATAGACTCCATAATAAGCAAATAATTCTAATTTTTAAAAATGATTTCCTTTTTCTCTGTACTAATAACAGTACCTTGCACTGGACCCCGACTAAGATTTAATGAATCCTTATTGGAGGCAAAACAAACCTATTGGGTTTATCTAATTTTTAAATGATTTTTTAGTAGACAAAGTATGGAGATCCAAATTAAAGAAATATCTGGAAAAGCCCAGATACCGAGCATTCTGGATAAAAGGTCCTATACCTGTATCTAATAGCATACTGTATAATCTTAAATTCAGTATTTTAATCCAAAATATACTTATTACAGGTTTAGTAAAAGAAGTCAAAAACATTTAAGGGTAAGGCCACACGAGGAGATTCGGGGAGATTTTGTCGCCTGGCGACTAATGCACACGCGGCGATGCGTTTTCAATAGTCGCCCAAAGTTGCCTCAGTGAAGAAACTCGGCCGACTATAGAAAACGTATCGCCGTGTGTGCATTAGCACAGGCGACTTTTCATTATAGCCTATGGGGGAAAATGCTGAGGCAGTTCAGGGAGATTGTCGCTCAAAATACGAGGCGATTAGTCGCCAGGCGACAAAATCTGCCCGAATCTCCTCGTGTGGACTAGCCCTAAGACATTTCAGTTGTCAGGATTGGAAACTAATCTTTTAAAAATCTCCATGGTATTCTTAATGATGAATGCACTAGGTAAACTAGCCATGATCCCTCCTGGGCTCATCTCAGATATTAGGCCTGTAATCTCCTGTAGGAAGGTATTACTGCCCAGCTAATCCTACCTTAACTAAAACAATTATCTTCTGAAAGAGATAATGCTGCCTAATGCTGTGTTAAGTAATCTAATAATCCAGAATGCCTTTAGGAGTACCCTCAGAGAAACTCATCCTCACAGTCTTCTTTCCTTCTAACATACAGAAATGCTATACCTAGATAAGCAAGGAACCTTGTAAAAGGTACTCTGCTCTAATTCCTAATCAATATGAAAATGAATTGCTGTCCAAATATGTCAAAGTCATCCCTGGTCTGGCCAGTCATGCACTGACTTTTGCCTGATTCATTAAGAATTTTATTACTAATACAATTTACACAGGGACTTTGTTTTACCTGAAACTTGCTACTTTCCAAGGTTAAAAGTCCCAAATGGTTTATGAGCCACTACTGGGATCACCTGACTGTATCTAGGAATGATTGATAGAAGCTACAACATGGCCATTGCTGCTCTATAAACTATATCAAAAGGGAAAGTTGTGCTCACCACTAAATTTTAAACCATGAGTCTGGGGTGCAATGAGGTGGTGACCTTAAAGGAGAAGGAAAATCGCCTTGCACTTGAGGGTGTAAAATTTTAGGCACCCGCAAGTGATTGTATTGACTTACCTGAAACCCCGGGCTGGTGCTCCTATCAGCAGAAAACTGCATCGGCCCAGGGTTATACAAGTGAGCACCACGGAGTGATCCTCTTCTGTCTTTCTCTTTCTTCACGTGGCTGCGCATGCGCAGTAGAACAAAAAGCCGAACTTTAAATAATAAGTCAGCCATTTCGTTCTGCTGTGCATGCGTTCACCCCGTGAAATTTGAAGAAAGAAGAAGCTGGAAGAGGATCGCTCCATGGTGCTCTCTGGAATAACCCCTGGCCGGTGCAGTTTTCTGCTGATAGGAGCACCGGCCTGGGGTTTCAGTTAAGTAAATTTGGAGATATTATAAAATGAGAAAATCATTTGGCAATGCCCATGTGTGGTCTGAGATTTAACATAGACCAATGTTCTTTGAGGCCCGGGCAGCACCCTAAAAGCCCACAGTGTTTACAACAGCCCCTTTGGCATTTCCCAGAATAGCCAGATTGTTACTCCAGCCGTGGCAATGTTAATAATGGAAGCAGTTGATACTGACACCCTAAGCAGATTGTATACAGAGAAGTGGTGAATACTGGCAACACACGCATGTTATAAAGTGAAAGATAGTGGATACTGGTACCCCAGACACATGCAGTGATTGGCACCCAAGCAGACAATCACAGTGCAGTGCTGTTAGAATAAAATGAAGGTACAGATTGCCACTATTCTGTTAGGCTTCCTCAGAAGAACTGCATGCATGTGGGTACATTTTCTATGTTTTTACTTTGATTTAATTAGGTGAGAAATAATTATGTAAAGAGCTTCAGAGGGGCCTCTTGTGTCAAAGGAATCAATTTCATTTGCAGGACCATTTTGTTACACAAAAGCTATAAATCTCAAGCTTTTTGCAGATGGACAAAATTGCAAAACATTCATTACTTTACCAAAAGCTGACTAAGCTATATATTCATACCAAAATATATTGTGTGAGGTAGGCCTGGAGTGGGATTCAACTAGCATTTTAAATACACAGAAGGCAAAACCCCCCCGCAGCCCACTAAATAGTGACTGTCTGTGGCAGCCCCTCTGGCATTTTCCAGAATCCTCAGATTGACAGTCCAAGTCTGGTGTGAAGCCATATTTTGTATACTTGGTACACAACAACTGCCATCAATCACAAGCAAGCTCTGACTGTCAGTGCATTACAAAAGTTGTATTACGTCAACAGTTGGAAGCTGCACATTGGGCAGCTACATCTGATACCCCTTCCCAAAAAAATGAAGTTACTTTTCTAATTACAACATACAAATGCTACTCTGTGGGGACCCACAATCTCCCTTAAAATAGCTCTGCTTCATGTAAATCTATGTTACTGACAAGCTATAAATCGAGTTCTTAATTCCACTCACGCCAGAAACAAATTGGCTGGGATTTCTAACGTTGTTTAATAAACTCTTTATGGAATTACGATCTTACATACGGTTATGGGCACCACTTCATTGTAGGAAATAGTTCAATAAAATATTATTTAGATTTAAGATTGCACACTGTTAAGTTTATTTTATTACATTCTCCATACTATAAACTTGAAACACAATGGACTTGATCTACAGCTTTATCTGTGGCATTGTGCTTGTCATAATTGCCCCCTAATGCATCTATACAGTCTTACACATACATGGACATGTTCTAAACAACTGAAATACCATGTCCAGCATCTTCTGTGATGATCCTTCCAAATCCATCTGGATATTTATTTACTTCCTGAGCTTAGTGTACGTGTGGGAAGAAGAAGGCTGTTGTTGAACTGTGGTTTGAGGAAAAAGAAAATTATATTTAGTAATATGACAAAACGCACTACATGGTACTTCACACCCACTGATCTAGAGATCTGTGGGCAGAAAGACTGTCATAACAGGAAGTTTGTGCCCAGATAAAAGACGTCTGCAGCAAAGTCAGTCATAGCTGCTGTTCTGAACACACGCCATTTAGAGTGGCATGGATCCCCCTGTCTGATGTTACTGATGTTCCTCTGCCAAAATCTCAAGCAGATCACCCACTGAGAATGAAGTTGCATCTCAGTGGTGGGTAAGAGCCAGGGTACAAACAAATTATTGTGTGGGTTTTATGAACTATATATACATTCAGATTTTGATTTAACAAAAGAAAATAACGTTAGGTGTGCATGGAAACTCTGTTCCCTAGTATTATGTTCCATATAGTTCATGTGCATCTCCAGAAGGGCTTCTGTAAACTGATACATCTTTTAGCTTGTTTGTTTGGGTTTTTTAGTAAATTCAGTTCATCTGACATTTATAAAGATTTGTATTGGCCATGGGACACTAACATTTTATAAATCTTGTTTAGAACAGATCACATGCAGCTTACAGGTTATATATCAAATCTACTCTGAATCTGATTTGACCTAACCAACATGAATTCTGTATTATTTGATTATTCATTGACTGATAAAAATGATGACTAATATATTTCTCTTTTCTAATAGATGCCAAACGAAGTACCCATAATGACATAAATTGTATCCATAACTCTTCTCTACATCTGCCATTTTTTTGCTTATTGCACTTGGCAGTAGTAAACCCATGCTTCCTTTCATCTTCCAGCTAGGTGTCTAGTTATTCCTATTGTGTCCTTACAATTTATATAAGGGTTAACAGTTCTTCAATACTGTTACAGCACCACATTCACCCACCTGCAATCATCAAGTGCAGTACAGTAGTGACTGGTTTAACAGAGCAGATCCTTTTTATACCCATGGATGCATCCTTTATGGGACCAATGACATAGCAACTTTACAACATTTCCAGTGTAGTAAATGTTTTCCTGTCAACTGTACTGACTGTGCAGTACACACATGGGCCGATAAAAGAAGAGTTAGCCCCTCCAGACCAAGTCATCAGCTTATTGACTAAAGGTGGCCATACACGGGCCGATAAAAGCTGCCGACAGACCGAGTCGGCAGCTTATTGGCCGATGTATGGGGCCCCCGACGGGCTTCCCTGATCGAGATCTGGCCGAAAGTCGGCCAGATCTCAATCGGATGGGACTAAAAATCTGTTTGTTGATGCGGTCCCGCGATCCGCCCGCCCGTTACCATTAATTAGGATCCGATCTTTGGGCCCTAGGGCCCACGATCGGATCAGCCCGATATTGAGCACCTCAAGGTGGCCATACACAGAGAGATCCACTCGTTTGACGACATTGCCAAACGAGCGGATCTCTCCGTGTATGGCCACCTTTATGTATGGGGCCCTCGGGAGAGCAGATTTGAAGATCCAGTTGGATGAGGACTCCATCAGTGTGTTGATACAGTCATCATCAAACATGTCCCTGTAGGCCCACACTGTATGATCTGTATGTATTGCCCCAGAGACAAAAACTGGATCAGCTGATCTGGTCTAGCACATGGGTGGCATAGTCAAGCATAGATCCATTCATTTGGAAACCTCACCAAACAAGCAAATCTCATCATGTATGGCAAGCTTCACACACTTTAATTGAACCTAGAGAAAACAAAGTACAACCTACTGAAGGCATGGAAACCATTAGAAAAGTATAATAACAATTCAATTAGGATTTCTAAAAATAATATATGGTGACCCTTTAATAACGGGTTCAAACTCCAGCCTACTAGCTATAACAAATCCTGACTTATATTGGATGCTATACTTTATATCCTCTACATACAGCTCTACCATGTATTTAAATTATAATTGCAGAACTGTGCTGTTTCATTTTGGCTTCCATGCCAGTTATTTGAGCACTACCTCAGACAGTGGATCCAGAATATGTCTATTCTGTACTAATTGAGCAACAGACACATTCCAATTGACATCTGGCCTTTTAAGAATTTCCATAAATATCCCCTCATCTGAAAGTTTTACTGTTGACATCCCAGTTAATTTCTATTGACGTCTCAGTTACCTTAGTGCATTAGCTCAGCCTTGTTTTCAAACAGAGTCAATATGGCAAAGGGGCCAGCATTTTTGGTAATGTGACTGAGATGATTATAGGTTTGGTTATTTCTGTGCCGTTTGCCATATGCATCGGAACTGCAGCATGGAGGCTTTTACAGAGGTATTAAAGGACAAGGAAAGTCTAAAATAGAATAAGGCTAGAAATGCTGTATTTTGTATACTAAACATAAGCATGAACTTACTGCACCACAAGCCTAATCAAACAAATGATTTATGCTTTCAAAGTTGGCCACAGGGGGCTGTCATCTTGTAACTTTGTTAAACATCTTTGCCTGACCCTGACTCTGCACATGCTCAGTGTGGTCTGGGCTGCTTAGGGATCATCATAAACAAAGCTGCTTGAGTTCTGCATGGCTAGTAAGTAAGGCAGGAGCTCCCCCTGCTGTTCATAAGTATGATTGTTTCCCTGCTCAGCAGTTACGGACCGTCTGACAATTCCTATGCACAGCAGTAAATGAAGGGAGAATTTCACTGCATAATTAGTGTATATTGGAGATAGGTTTCTTTTTCATTAAAGAAAGTAAAAATGGGATTTTATTTTTTTGCCTTTCCTTGTCCTTTAATAACGAATACTTGTTGACTTATTTTCGTTAAATACATTTGTTTAGTAGATATAGCCTCACTAGCTAACCAGAAATCTCCTTACCTCTCCTTTAATTGGCCATCAAAAACAGCAAAACAGATCTACCACCCATGGCCCATAGGCACCAGAGAGAGATCACTGGGTCACTTTTATAGTGATTCCACCACCATATAGTTTCTCAGAAGAAAATGACAGCTCAATGCACCTCTTGTCCATGGGCCTCCTCAGAAATTGTTCACAAGCAATGCACTTCTCTACAATCTCATGGGTCTCCTGTATATTCCCAGAAATATAGCTTGATCATGGTAAAAGTAATTTGTGCCACACTATGCAAAAAACGTTCAATATCGTTTGAAAAATCCAGCTCCCTGCTTTGTTATCCTGATCTAAAAATATTATTTTTTTTATCATATACTTTATCATATACTGTAGGAAGCCATAAGCCTTTAAGCGCACCAAAGGCAAAACTAAAATGCTGGCAAAGGGTTTGAGCATCTGTAAGCTGGAAGTGGTTACAGTGCAGGGTCTGCTATAAATCTAGTCAATTCTGCATGTTTTCTTGCAAATCTGAAAAATATGACAGCCCTAAAGATGAAATAGAGAAATTCAATAAATTGTGCAGTAACACAATAGGAGGATGGGGAAGCAGTCAGGTCATTTGCTTGAAGGTTAAAGTAATTGAAACCTTTATCTGATATTTTCCAGCTTCTTCAGACTCATGTGGCGCATATGAATTTCAGCCTTTCATTGCCAGGGTATGGGATCAATATGTATTTTTGAAAGAGAGTTAGATGGCTGTCATAACTCTGTAAAAAACAACATTGTACAGTATATAACTGACATCCTTTCACACATCCATGGTTATTATTTTGATTATATGAGGAATTAGAAGAAATAAAACTTTTTTTTTTGCTGCTTACTAAGACCAAGGCTGACACATAACCCTTATAGAAGGGAGTTCATTAAAAGCATCTCTTTTTGCAAAGGATATCTTGTCGATTCTGAATGTTTCTTGGCTCATTTATTCTTTATTGATCAGTACAAAAATCTTGTGGTGCCAAAGGAAAAAAATATAATACAATTGGTGGTTGGGTCGCTGTAGAATGGTGGTTATGGCAGAATCCCTACAAACATATAATATATGTAGCTTTGACCATTTAAACAATTGGAGGTTATGTGGCAAGGTGAGTGATAATGGTCCCTATTAAAATAGCATCTGTTTTTGAAAATATGCTTTAGGCACTGAATGTTACTGGATCAGGTAATTTTTTGTCCCTGTTACTATGTAACACTGATTTAGGGTTGTAAATAGAAATGTATCAATTCCATCCAAATCCAAAATTTTATCTGGATTTGGCTATGGAGTTATTAAGATGGTCTAGACTCCCCTGCAAAAGAAATCATTGGTGGGGCTCATCATGTTCAGTCCCACCCTGCAGGTTCCCTTGGTCCCACCATGTCTGCTGCCTGCCCACTGCATATGAACACATTAAAGCAGCAAAAGGGGGACTACCATACAGCAGGACCACAGGGCCTGCTGTATGGTAGTCCCCCTTTTGCTGCTTTAAGGTACGTCACGTAAGTGTCGTCACTGGAATTTGGTATTTGACCAAATCCAAATATTATGAATTTGTTACATCAGTATTGAAGAAAAGATAAAATTGATACATACAGTATAACAGCAATGCACTAAATGCATAATTTTTGGATTTGGCCAAAATATCAAATCTTCCACAAAAGATTCAGCCAAATATCAAAAATGAATCCTAACCACAGCTTTCCTATTCAAAATCTGAGCAAACAGAGTTCAACTGTAAAGTTCAGTTATCCTGAGCTATATCATGAGATAAAATGCCATATTCTATATACTGCACTATACTGCACCAGCCTAAAGTTTAAGCTCCTCAATAGCAGCAATGATCCAGGACTTCAAACTTGTCACAGGGGGCAGGGCCGGAACTAGGGGTAGGCAGAGTAGGCACGTGCCTAGGGCGCAAAGCTGAGGGGGCGCCAGGCACGTGCCTGCTCTGTCGCCTACCCCGTGTCCGGTCCCGTCTCTCCTCGTCTGGCACTGGCGTAAATGCGCTTCTGCGCATGCGCGCGCACATTTCACGCATGCGCACTGGAGCGCACTTTCGCGCATGCGCAGTCGAGCGCGCACAGAGCTGGCGCCTTGGCCCGTCAGGCTGCCTAGGGCGCCTGGCCGGGTTGGCCTGGCTCTGACAGGGGGTCACCATCTTAGAAAGTGTCTGTGACACTCACACGCTCAGTGTGCTCTGAGCAGCTGTTGAGAAACTAAGCTTAGGGGTCGTCACAAGTTATCAAGCAGAAAATGAGGTTGGCCTCTAATATAAGCTGATGCTACAGGGCTGATTATTCAATTCTGATGCTAATTGCACTGGTTTCTGTGCTGCCATGTAATTATTATCTGTATTAATTACTAATCAGCCTTATATTGTGACATTTCTGTTCTATGTGTACTGTATATTGTGAGTGGGTCCCTAAGCTCAGTAAGTGACAGCAGCACAGAGCATGTGCAGTGAATCAGCAGAAAAGAAGATGGGGAGCTACTGGGGCATCTTTGGAGACAGATGTTTACTGCTAAAGGGCTGTGGTTGCCTTGGGCTGTTACAAAAGCACAGAACATAATGTAAAACAGTTCTAGCCTACCTCCTGGAGAGTGTTGTTCATCTACTTTGTAAAGCTGGCCATAGATGTTGAGATTTTTAAAAGATCAGATCCTGATCGTGAGACCACGATCTTCTGAGAACGATCGTACGAATTGACCATTAACTAAAAAGACCAATTTGCCAGGAAAACAAAGGTGAGCTGCCTGCTTGGCCCTGCAAACATAGATAGATTGCACTGGGACTGACAAAGATTTTTTGACCTGGCCGATCAATTTCCCGACAGATGTCGGCCGAAAAATCATAAGATGTACGATCGTTCGAATACCACTAACCGCACGATAATTTCGAAGGATTGGTCGGACTTCCCTAAAATCGGTCGTTCGGCAAGAAGAATCGTTGCGTCTATGGGGAGCTTTAGTTAGGCTTTAGTTCTACTTTAAACCCAATAAAAATAATTGTGTTCTTGGCTTTTTAAAAATGTTTTTATTTGGAAAGCTTCAATGAAATTTATGCAGAGTAAATCTCTAAATCAACAATTGCCTGAAGCCATTTTTCTATTTTTTATTATTTTTTATTTTTTTTTGCACTTAATTTATAGAGTGCCTTTAGAGAAATATTTCTTCAGCAGAGACTAGATCAATATCTGAAGCACATTAAGTCACATTAGAAAAGAGTCAGTAACAAAAAAAACAAAACACTGTTTTTCTGTGCCTGTCTGTTGTTATACCCTTATACACAGAGCTGGGGAGATAGCTTTAGCCAGGGATAGGAGTTACAAGCACACTTCACTATAAAGGACACCATCACAAAAAGGTCCTTAATAACCACAGCCAGACAGTAAGTACATTGTTTCTTCTACTTGGTCTACACATCCTGACTTGTTAACCTGGTAACATCCTGTTGATATTCGTAACACCCTTAGGGCTTGTTGAACCTGCATAGTCTTCATTCAGAGTTGCAGTAGCCAGAAATGTATTGAAGTATTTCAGTAATCTCTTCAACAGAGTACTAATTTTAACTGAAAGGGGGAATAAAGTGAAAGGGGGGAATTTCAATGCTAAAAGATACTGTATCTAATATATGTCTGAACCTAACTCACTTAATCCAACAATTCTATTCCTGTAAGCAACCTACTACTGGTAGCTGGATATTCCAAATCAGTTGATTTGCAAAAATCCCAACCCCCATGTTTAATGGTGGTCATGGGCTATGGGCACACTGAAGGCTCCATCTGTTGTCAGCCTGCGTATTTTTCAGGCTGAGAGAATCAGAAAGCCAGATAGGCATCCCCGGGCTGACCTCCGCTTCAGCTTCCCTGATTGGATTCAAATGAATGGAGCAGATCTACTTCTCTCAGCCTGCAAAAATACGCAGGTTGAAAACAGCCGAAGCTTTCAGCCTGTGTGCCCATTTGTTGTCTTGGAGATTTCTTCCCTTTAAAGCCAACAATGGTAGAGGACCCTACGCCAAACAGGGGCCCATCATCAATGTGTGCAAAAATCACAGGTCACATATTTAATTTAGTTGAAAAAAATACCAAAGTCCATCATATTCAACCCCCAGTGCACCTATATACTCACAAATAAAACATACCAATACTAACTCTCTATCTACTACAGTATAACTAATCTATCTATAGATCGCAATAGCCTATAATATTATGCTCAACCAAGAAATCATCCACAAAATACACCCAAAGTTTATACTCCAACCAAAAACACTTACTGCCACAGGGCAGCCTGGGTCTGCTTCCTCTATACAGGAGGTACACAGGAGTTGGGGTCATGTGTAAAGATCCGCTTCCACGTTCCTTCCGGCGCAGGCGCGCTCATCGGGGAACCGATGCGCGTCGGTGCGCAGCGTTGGACGCCGGCGAAGGCGCCGGCGACGGTCGCCGACGCAAGGGCGTCAGCGACGGACGCCGATGACGGACACACTGATGTCAGCTGTGCGACGCCAGCGTGATGACGCCAGTTTGGCGCCAAATAAGCTGTATTTAATCCTAACCAGTACTGTGACTCCTTGCCTGGTTATTAGGTTATTTGACTGAAACCCTAGCATTGTATTCTACTGATCTTCTGTGTTTGACCTCAGCTTGTTCCCGGATTGTCTATTGCCGCCTGCCCTGATCTTCTTGCCTGACTTCGTTTACGACTCTTCGCTGCCTGCCCGACCTCGGCCTGTCTGACTTCTCTTCTGCCTGAACCCTCTGTACTTCGCTTCGGTTAGTCTCATTGGCTACTCGTCACTTCACTTCTCCCTGTTCCACTCCAGGTGGGTTAGTGTTGTGCGAGGCGCTTGTGGGTTCGTGTTCTACAAGTTCCTGCTCCTTCTTCGTTGGATCAGACGGTAAGCCTGACAGTATAACCAGGCCATGGATCCAACCGAAGAGGCTTCTCCATTTGCTGTCCTGACGCAACAACTGTCATCTTTGACTCAAGCCATTCGGGAGCTGCAGAGCGGTTACGCTCAGCTACAGGAACACATCAGAACACATCCTCCGGCTGCAAACCCTTCCTCTGCTGCAGCATCCTCTTCCTCTGCTCCAGCTGAAGTACAAGTGATCACTTCCGAAATTTCGGAGCCGAAAGTCGCTTTCCCCGAAAAGTTTGCTGGGGACCGGAAGTTATTTCGCAACTTTAGAAGTAGCTGCAAGTTGCTATTTTCGCTTAAACCCCACACCTATCCAAATGAACAGACACGAGTGGGGGTTGTCATTTCTTTCCTGACTGGCGAGCCCCAGACGTGGGCCTTCCGTTTGTTGGATCGGCAAAGTCCTGTTTTGGCCACAGTGGACTCTTTCTTTGATGCCATGGCTGTGGTCTATGATGACCCACACAGAACCTCCACTGCCGAAGCCGCCCTGCATGCCTTGAGGCAAGGTACCCGTCCTGTCGAGGACTACACTCTGGAGTTTCGCCATGGGCCGAGGATACGGAATGGAATCCTGCAGCTCTGAAGAACCGCTATCGTCTGGGCCTTTCTGCTGAATTGAAGAATGAGTTGGCCCGTACAGGCATTCCTGACACTTTGGAGGAGCTTATCCATATATCCATTCAGTTGGATCAAAGACTGAGAGAACGTAGGGAGGAGGAAAAGGCTGAAAAAGCTGGTCTTGTGTCTCCTACTTGGCTCTTACCTTCTGCTCCACCTCCTATCCGTGTGCCTCCTATGATGACATCTACGGTTCCTACAGCCACTAACAGTTCTGCCCCAGAGCCGATGCAGATTGGAGCCATTAAGTCTGCATTAACGCCTCAGACGCCGCAGGCTTAATCTTTGCCTGTACTGCGGTCAAGCAGGTCATCTTCTTCGGAATTGTCCGACCCGTCCCTCGGGTAAGGAGACTTATGAAAGAGACTTTAACGGTTGCAACTTTTCTGTGTATTTACTCACAATTTCTCTATCCTTGCAGTGGGGAGACAAAGTGGTGGAACTCCAAGCAATACTTGATTCCGGGGCAAGTGGGTGCTTCTTGGACCGTGAAGTTGCTCTTCAGTTCCAAATTCCTCTCCAATCCAAGAAGAACCCTATAGCTCTTCGTGTGGCGGATGGTTCTCTAATTACCTCGGGTCCTGTGGTTCAAGAGACTGCTGCACTTTTTGTTGTGATTAATAAAATTCATGCTGAAGTAATGAATTTTGATGTGGTGACGTCTCCATTATTCCCTATCATTTTAGGGTTATCCTGGCTACAGAGACATAATCCTTCTATCAATTGGGCCACTGGCGGTGTAACATTTTCTTCTAAGTTTTGCCTTTCTAAATGTACATTAGAGAATTCGTCTTCTTCAATTAAAGTATGTTCCCTTTCTTCTTCTTCTGAAATTCATGATCTACTTCCTCTGGCGTATTGGGAATTCGCTGATGTCTTCAACAAGAGAGGGGCCGACAGGCTACCTCCCCATCGTATTTATGATTGTCCCATTAATCTTCTTCCAGGAGCTCAAATCCCCTTTGGACGTATTTATCCTTTAACTGAGCCTGAACTCTTGGAATTGCGCACTTATTTGGATGAAAATCTAGCCAAGGGATTTATCCGACAATCTTCTTCTCCTGCCGGAGCTGGGATCTTCTTCGTTGAAAAAAAAGATCATTCTTTGAGACCGTGTATCGATTATAGAGACTTGAATAAGATCACGGTCAAGAATCGTTACCCTCTTCCTCTTATTCCAGAGCTGTTCCAACGATTTAAGGAGGCCAAGATTTTCTCTAAGCTTGATCTTCGAGGGGCCTACAACTTAGTTAGAATTCGGGAAGGGGATGAATGGAAGACGGCGTTCCGTACCCGTTATGGTCACTTTGAATATCTTGTCATGCCGTTTGGACTTTGTAATGCCCCCGCAACGTTTCAGCATTTTGTCAACGATGTCTTTCGAGACTTTCTCAATATTTTCGACATCATTTATCTGGACGATATTCTAATTTTTTCTAGTTCTTTGGAAGAGCATAGAATACATGTAAAGAAAGTTCTTGCCCGCCTCCGTACTCACCAGCTCTATGCCAAGGTCGAGAAATGCGTTTTTGAACAGACATCTGTGGACTTTTTGGGGTTTTTTATCTCTCCTTTAGGAATTCAAATGGATTCTAAGAAAATCTCTGCAATTATTGATTGGCCTATTCCCTCTTCTAAGAAAGCTGTTCAACGCTTCATTGGATTCGCAAATTTCTATAGAAAATTCATTAAGAATTTTTCTCGAATTATTTTACCAATAACTGAACTCACACGTTGTAATCAGAAATTCTCTTGGTCACCACAGGCTCAGATGGCTTTTGAGAGATTGAAAAGACTCTTTACGTCGGCTCCAATTCTTCGTCATCCAGACTTGGCTCTTCCATTTACGTTAGAGGTCGACGCCTCGGAAAGTGCTGTGGGCGCTGTTTTATCACAGAGGTCTGGGATTCAAGAAGAACTCCATCCAGTCGCTTTTTTTTCACGTAAATTGGCCAAGTGTGAATGTAACTATGATGTGGCGGATCGTGAATTACTTGCTATTAAACTGGCAAGAAGAGTGGAGGTATCTCCTCGAAGGGTCCAAACACCCAATTCTCATTTTCACTGACCATAGGAATTTGGAGTACCTGCGTTCCGCCAAGAGATTAAGACCTAGACAGGCAAGATGGGCCCTTTTCTTCATGCGATTTAACTTTCACCTTACCTACCGGCCCGGGTCAAAGAATGTCAAGGCTGATGCTCTATCCCGCATGTTCTCCTCTGAGGATGAGATTCTCTCTTCTCCTGAGACAATTCTAAACTCAAATAACTTTCTTTTGTTACAATCTGTTCTTGTGGATCAAATTAAGGATGCGTCTAAAACTGTTTGTGAACCCTCTCTTGTGCCCAAAGAAGGGTTTCTTCTTCATGAAGGGAAAATCTTTGTTCCTGAACAGATGCGTTTGGAGGTTCTCAAGAACATTCATGATTCTAAACTGGCGGGTTATCCAGGTATAAAGAAAACTATTGTTTCTGCTAAAAGACTGTTTTGGTGGCCTGGGATGACTAAAGACTGTTCGAAATTTGTCTCTTCGTGTGAAGTCTGTGCCAGGTCCAAGGATTCTCATGTTCGACCTATTGGCCTCCTGCAACCCCTTCCAGTTCCTTCTCGTCCTTGGGGCTCAGTGTCAATGGACTTTATTTCTGACTTACCACTCTCCTCTGATTGCTCCGCTATTGTTGTCTTTATTGACCGCCTGACCAAGATGGCTCAATTTAAATCCCTGCCTGGACTTCCTTCTGCCTCTGAGACGGCTGATTGTTTTATCAAGGAAGTAGTAAGACTTCATGGCCTTCCCGATGAGGTAGTATCCGATCGTGGTCCACAGTTTACGTCTCAATTCTGGAAAGCTTTATGTGGGGCTCTTAAGATTTCTGTGTCACTTTCATCGGCTTTTCATCCTCAAACCAATGGCCAGACGGAGCGAACTAATCAGACTCTTGAGCAGTATCTGAGATGTTACTCATCGTATCTCCAGGATGATTGGGTTAATCTCCTTCCTCTAGCGGAATTTGCCTATAATAATGCCCAACATTCTTCTATCAATCAGTCCCCCTTCTTTGCAAATTACGGTCTACATCCTGTCACCTTCCCTTCTTCCATTGTTTCTGATATTCTTGTTCCTGCAGTCAAGGATCGGTTAACCTTTTTGGCTGATAATTTTCTGAAGCTCCAGAGGAACATGAGGAGAGCGCAACAGAATTTCAAGATTTATGCAGACAAGAAACGAAGAAGTGATCCAAAGTTTAAGGTGGGGGACCGCGTTTGGTTATCTACTGTTAATCTCAAGTTGTCCTGCCCAAGTAAGAAGTTGGGTCAACGGTTCCTGGGTCCTTTTCTTATTACTCGGCAGATTAATCCTGTGGCTTTTCAACTTAAGCTCCCGGCTACCTGGCGTATTCATCCAGTTTTTCATTCTGCTCTACTAAAACCAGCCTCCACATTTCACTTTCCTGGCCGTACAACTTCTCCTCCACTTCCTGTTGTTGTGGACGGTAAAGAAGAATTCGAGGTTGAGAAGATCCTGGATTCCCGTGTTAGGGGCAAACATCTACAATATTTGGTCAGTTGGAAAGGCTTTGGTCCGGAAGAGAATTCTTGGGAACCTGTTTCGAACATCCATGCTGCTGAGCTATTGAAGAATTTTCACAAGAGCTACCCTGATAAACCTTCTGCCAGTTGCGTCCTGAGGCCGCTCCTTGACGGGGGGCAATGTAAGGATCCGCTTCCACGTTCCTTCCGGCGCAGTCGCGCTCATCGGGGAACCGATGCGCGTCGGCGCGCAGTGTTGGACGCCGGCGACGGTCGCCGACGCAAGGGCCTCAGTGACGGACGCCGATGACGGACGCACTGACGTCAGCTGTGCGACGCCAGCGTGATGACGCCAGTTTGGCGCCAAATAAACTCTATTTAATCCTAACCAGTACTGTGACTCCTTGCCTGGTTATTAGGTTATTTGACTGAAACACTAGCATTGTATTCTACTGATCTTCTGTGTTTGACCTCAGCTTGTTCCCGGATTGTCTATTGCCGCCTGCCCTGATCTTCTTGCCTGACTTCGTTTACGACTCTTCGCTGCCTGCCCGACCTCGGCCTGTCTGACTTCGCTTCTGCCTGAACCCTCTGTACTTCGCTTCGGTTAGTCTCATTGGCTACTCGTCACTTCACTTCTCCCTGTTCCACTCCAGGTGGGTTAGTGTTGTGCGAGGCGCTTGTGGGTTCGTGTTCTACAAGTTCCTGCTCCTTCTTCGTTGGATCAGACGGTAAGCCTGACATCATGGGTGACTCACAATTTTGAGTCACCCCAAATTTGCAACCCATGACCAACGCAAAATTGTGGAATGCCCTGCTGGATGATGTTGTGATGCTAGTTTATGCATTTATTTTAGCATTCATAAACAACCCTTTATATGTCAAGGCAAATACACACAAATCTTCCTTGAAACGTGTATTATGCAAGGTATGAGGTTATATCATAAAGCCTTCATCATTCTGGGCCTCCTTTGGGTCAACACATATAACCTGTGGTTTATGGCTCTTTACTCTCAGGTAGGAATGAAAACTAGAAAAGGAATCACAGTCATAACTCAGTTGGAATGTGATTGTGGTGAATTTTGCAGATGTAATTATTACTGACCACAGGGTTACTTCAAGCTGTGCTGAAATGTGGGAATCCAAATATGTTTGACTTCTGTTATTTTATCCCCTACAAAATGGCTGCCAATGTGTTGTGTGTGTGGTCTCAGCTCAAATGAATGGCAAGTGCTTACATTTATAGAGCATATAATTGCATTTAAAACACAGAGAACTATAGATGAGTAATGGTGAATACATTGGATGACATATGCTTTTGCAATACAGCATATTCTTACTTGGATGGTCATTTTTTTCATAGTTCTAAATGAACGTTGCCTAAAAATACAGTCTTAAAACTCACAATTAGTCACAGCATAAATTTCACAATAAACCGGAAATTAATGTTTTGTTTGGCTACATATGGAGTTAAATGCAAATTCAGAAATTGCCATTACTCATTTATAGGTACAAAATATATGCAAGCTAAAATGAAGGAAAGTATCACTGATATAGTACAATTTATATCCCATTTATCAAAAGGTAAATCACCTATAACTACATGGCAGCAAATATATGTTAAGTAGGGCTAATGACCACTATACACTACTGGACGTGTACATAGGCAGCAAGAAGTGAAAAATGATCTTTATGTAGAAATGCTTTCCTAATCACTATATTAACAACATATACTGAGGCTTCCAGCCAATGAGACATTGTTTAAAGGAGAAGCAAAGGCCTGAATGTAAAGAATGCTTTCCATGTGTAGGCTTATGCAGTACCACTTTCAGGAGTCCGTAGCCACAACAAACAATTCATCTTAGCTCAGTCACATTAAAGAGGTTGTTTACAATTCTCCCAAGAGTGGCCCCTTACTGCTCAGGGGAATGGCTGTGCTGTGCAAATCATACTGGATAAAAAAAAAATCAAGGGGTGAAGGACAGCCCTGTCCTTACTCATTGCCATAGGGCAGACCCATTTCTGTGCTGTCTGCACCTCACTAACTTTGTGTTATTAGAACTTGTGCTTAGTAGAATCATCTGTGGATGGCAGCATCAGATCCAGAGTTAATTAGGTCTGGGGCTGCCCCCCTATTAATAAGTTGACCAGGGGTGAAATCACAGCTGCCATTGGGTTTGAATTCTTCTAGTCCAGTTTACCCTTCTTGCCTCCCTCAGGACAGCTCAGAACAGGATGCTACTGTCTCCTCTTTTTTAACTCTTAGTCTCATATTGCATAGGTCAGCCACAAACTGATCACATGCCAAGCTTACCACCTCTAGACCATGGCTGTCTGCTTTAATCAGTTTGTTCTACAGGTCCTGCAAGGCCACAGCAAACTGAAATAGTGTCTCACCCTCCCTCTGTAAGCGAGTGAAGAACGTGGTCCTTAGGTGGTCTCAGTTGGTCTCCATTAAATAATAGTACCAGTATGGTTGTAACAGATACAGAAAAGGCAAATATGCTAAATCAGTTCTTTTCTTCGGCATATACAATAGAGGAGTCTGAATTCACAGGCTTACATCATAGCTGCACTGATGGCTCAGCTTAATCTAGTCAGTGGCTGACTCAGGATATGATCCATAAAGCTTTAATAAAAATGAATGTAAACAAGGCTCCAGGGCCTGATGGCATACACCCCCGAGTTCTAAGAGAGCTTAGTTCAGTTTTAGAGCAGCCCCTATTTCTGATTTTCTCAGATTCACTTTCCTCTGTTATGGTGCCTATGGATTGGAGAAAAGCTGATGTCATTCCAATATTTAAAACGGGATTACGATCTCAGCCTGGCAATTATATATATTATAGGCCAGTAAGTTTGCCTTTGGTGGTGGTAAAATTATTTGAAGGCTTGTTAAGGGATCACATTCAAAATGTTGTCCTAGTGAATGGTATTATGAGCAGCAATCAGCATGGCTTTATGAAGGATAGGTCATGTCAGACACATTTGATTGCTTTCTATGATGAGGTAAGTAACATGCTGGACAGTGGGGGGGCAGTAGATGTGATCTATTTGGATTTTGAGGGCTTGATACCGTGCCCCACAAACGACTGCTTTCTAAACTAAGGTCTGTTGGGCTTAATGAAGCCGTTTGCACATGGATAGGAAACTGGCTACAGGATCGGGTACAGAGGGTGGTTGTTAATAGTACATACTCTACTTGGAGTAAGGTTCTTAGTGGAACTAAGGCTCAGTATTGGGTCCACTTTTATTTAACTTGTTCATTAATGATTTAGGGGAGGGTGTTGTAAGTAATGTATCAGTGTTTGCAGGTGACACAAAACTATCCAGCCCAATTAATTCCATCCAGGATGTGGCATCCTTGCAACATGATCCTGACAAACTGGCAATCTGGGCAGCTAAGTGGCAAATGAGATTCAATGTTGATAAATGTAAAGTCATGCACCTGGGATGTAAAAATATCCAAGCCACTTATACCCTTAATGGGACTGCACTAGGCAAATCCACTATGGAAAAGGACCTTGGAGTCCTTGTAGATGATAAACTTGGCTGTAGCAAGCAATGCCAGTCAGCAGCATCAAGGGCAAATAAGGTTTTGAGCTGTATTAAAAGGGGCATAGAGTCACGGGAGGAGGGGGTCATTCTTCCACTGTATAGAGCACTTGTAAGGCCCCATCTAGAATATGCCGTACAGTTTTGGTCTCCATCACTCAAACAGGACATTATTGTATTAGAGAGGGTACAGAGAAGGGCAACTAAACTGGTAAAGGGTATGTAAAATCTTAGCTATGAGGAAAGACTGGCCAAATTGGGGATGTTCATGCTAGAGAAGAGGCACTTAAGGGGAGATATGACTGTGTATAAATATATAAGGGTCGTATAATAATCTCTCTAATGCTTTATTTACCAGTAGGTCTATCCAGCTGACACAAGGTCACCCATTCCAATTAGAAGAAAAGAGGTAAATATTCAGAAGGGGTTTTTTACAGTGAGAGCTGTGAAGATGTGGAATTCGCTCCCTGAATCAGTTGTACAGGCTGATATATTAGAAAGGTTTAAGAAGGGTTGGATGGCTTTTTAGCAAGTGAAGGAATACAGGGTTAAGGAAGTAATGCAGTAGGTTTTCGATTTTATTGGTTCAGGACCCCCTTTTGAGGTCAAACATTTGGTTAGTGAAAGCAGACTACCATAAGGGTGTTAGGTATCAGTGTGCCAATGTTAGACACCATACAAATAGAGAAAGAATGTCATATTATATTGAATGCAGTAAAAGAAAGGAAATTACAGTACAGGTCACTTATAGTATAACTATGTCTGCTGGACTGGATGGTTTATCTTCTTCCAATAAACAAACAGGACTTTGCACATCAATTTTTTTTTTGTACTATTTTAAAAGCAATGGACAACCTATTTATAATACGCATTTATGTTCCATTTATTATACTGTATACAATAAGGGAAGTAGCAGGGCCTATTGTTTGTATAGAGCATACCAGAGCATGTTTGCCTTTACACCTATACAATAGAGCTGCAACATTGCCTCAGATTTCTCCATAGACGTCAACAAAAACATCACCATTTATATACCCAAACTGGGTTTGCTTCTGCAACACAGCATCTGCCATTCATAGGCTGATATGCAATACGGAAAGTTTTTTGCTAGCATTCAGTTAAACTTTCAAGTGAAAGATAAACCATATACAAAAGCAGTATATTTTTATTTTAAAGGGAATATATTCTATTCAGATGCAACTTCCGTATATTTGTGTCATTTTTCCATGCCAGGCCTTCACTTCTCCAAACAGCCCAGAAACTTGACGTAATGTCGTTATAATGTTTTAAAATATACTGTATATATAAAGCAGAGATACTTCTTTATTTAATTAAACAAGTAATTTTAACAATCTCTATATGGAGTTGAAAAGGACTGCATGGGGTTCCCACCCATCCATATAAGCTGTAAATTATTCTACTGCCAGATCAGCCTGGCATACATTGCAATCAGGGGCTTTGGGACCTCTTGATTTGAGAGATACAAAATATTTTTTAGCAAATTTACAATTTACAGTTCAGAGATGATGAATGTTGTTTAATATATATTTAAGAACACAGCCATATTTTAAGGGGTATTATTGAAAGATTGGATGCGCTAGGATCTTGGAGATATACACAATGAATTATATTTTTCATTTGATACGAGTCACATAGTGTGAATCCATGAATATTTATATGTATTGCAACTCACGTTTTGATTTTATGATTCTGCATGTATCCTACTGCTTTCTCTCAGCCATAAAGTAATTAGATTTCCTATCCTTTGCAGTGCCAGAGATTCAATTTGCTAGGTGTTTCTAAATGAAATCCCAATGTATATTATAGAGGTTATTCTGTAGATGGAGAAGATGGTACAGGTATGGGACCTGTTATCCAGAATGTTCCGGATAACAGATCTTTCTGTAATTTGGATCTTTGTACCTTAAGTCTACTAGAAAATCGTGTAAACATTAAATAATCCCAATAGGCTGGATTTGCTTCCAATAAGGATTAATTTTATCTCAGTTGGGATCAAGTACAATGTACTGTTTTATTATTACAGAAAAAAAATCATTTGGAAAATCTGAATTATTTGTATAAAATGGAGTCTATGGGAGATGCCCTTTCTGTAATTTGGATATTACTGGATAATGGGTTTCTGGATACTGGATCCCATACCTGTAAAAACATTTTGCTGGGCAGAAGGCTGGAGTCAGATTACCCCTATTAGAGAAAATAATGTTGCCTATACTACAGACCTTGAACTTTAAACCATATCCATTCAAATTCCCAGAAATATATGCTGTGTATATATTTTATATACAGTTTTGAAATATTTCTTTTTTTGTAAGAACAATGTGTCCCATATGTGAACATGTGACACGAGGCTTTACTTACTGACTAGTCTGATAAACCAAAAAGTGAATATTTGGAAAACATTGACAAATTCAAGATTATTTTGTACCAATCACAAATACATTTTAATTACAAAACCATCTCCCAACCATGAATACTGCCAAGGGCACTTTTTGCTTGGGGACAATCAGACACAATTGTAATAAGAAGCTGAGGTTGAGCACACTATATAAATTTCCCAGCAAGCCTGCAGTTTCTATATCACATACTACAGGTATGAGAACTGTTATCCAGGGGAGAACTGTTATCCTTGGGATCTGGGGTTTTCCTTATAATTGATAGTGATGGGCAAATAAATACGACAGGCACATATTTGCAGTGAATTTCCATGTTTCGCTGGCGGCGAATAAATTCACAAAACTGGCGCAAAATTTTTTGGACGTGTGTTGGAAAAGTCGCTTGTGTCAAAACCGTTGTGTGTCAACATTATTCGGACAAAATTGATGCGAGCGTCAGAACTGACGCGGGTGTCAAATTCTCGTTTCACAATTTTTTTGCAATTTCGTGCGAAATTCACAAATTTTTTGGTGAAACGGGACAAATTGGCCCATCACTAATAACGGATCTTTCCATACTTTGGATCTTCATAGATTGTCTACTAGAAAATCATGTAAACATTAAATAAACCCAACATTAAATAAACCCAACATTAAATAAGCTCATTTTGCTTCCAATAAGGATAAATTATATGAAGTACAAGGTACAAGTACAAGGTACTGTTTCATTATTACAGAGAAAAAGAAAATTTGGATTATTTGAGACAACCATTCCGTAATTCAGAGATTTCTGGATAATGGGTTTCCGGTTATCTGACCCCATACCTGTATTGTTATCTGAGTGTGCTCATTTTTGGCATCTGAATATCGCACTGATATTCACCAAACAGCACCAGAGAGTGATTTAGGGAAGTATGTTCCCCATTCATTAAGATGGCAAGTTGTTGCTGGTAAACAAGGGTGTTTTATAGTAATGGTTCTACTGAGAGAGCTGTGGCAATTAAAACACCCTATTGCTACTGGTCTTTTTCCCTGGACAGAATAGATTTAAGTTATACATTATGCAAGGATGCAATTAATATATTGCAGGCTTTCGTATAAGGTATGATTGGGAAGAAACCTAGTATAAGTAATTGGATGCAAAGCAATTTCACTATCACGGGTTCCAGCCCATAGACCTATTAGGGTATCCTATGGACGTTCTGGTGAGAACAGTGGGGCTCATTTATAAACACTGGACAAATTTGCACCTGGGCAGTAATCCATAGCAAGACAACCAAATGTTGGAGCAAGGCACTCAAATAGGTCACCCATGGATCAGATGAATGTTAGATAAAAAGAAAATTTTATATGTATGAAATCATCATGCCTGACGCGTTTCGTGTCAAAGACACTTAGTCATAGGCTAAAATTCTGTCGCCCTAATCCTGGGCCATGGTGGCCTTTCCACAAATCTTGGCCTGATTGTATGTGCTATGGCAAATTGACTACAGTGAGATTGGGGGAGGTTTGTTGGGTGGCTGAGTTTGTATGGGAAGTGGCCAGGTGTGTCAATCCGGCCCCTTGATTTCTAGGCAGCGCTTGGTGTATATAAACCTCCTACTACTTTAGACATGTAAACAGAAAGCAGGTAAACATGCCCCACTGACAGATAAAGATGTGAAATGTATTGTTGTTTCATTTGAATAAACATTCAATAACATAAAAGATGCCGTAAGAAGCCTGTGGTATACAATATATTTAAAACTGAGGGGGTTATTTATCAAAGGTGAAAGATTTAGAATTTTTTCAAACTCTAATAAATTTGGTTTTATTCACAATTCAAATGTTATGTTATTTATAAAAAAAAATTGAACGTCTAAAATTCAATGGAATAGTCCTGACCCAAAAACTCAAATCGAGTTTTCCACTGAAAAATAAAAATCCGCTTTTGCAGATTTTGCACAACATTTGTTTTCTCCCATTGTCTAGGAGGCATCATTTTTGCAACAAAACTTGCTCATCACTACTAATTAAGGAGAAGCAAACCCTTAATAAAAAAAACCCTACCCCCTACCTCACATAGACTCCCCTCCCTCCTCCCCCCTAGCTGCTACCCCGGGATAAATCCCTAACTCTTTACTTACCTCTCTGTGCAGATTCTGTGCAGTGGAGTTCACGGGCGCCATCTTCAGCCGCTTCAGAAATCTTCGGAATGAGACTGACGCTTCTGCAATTTTCTTGAGTTTCGGCGCATACGTGCTGCTTCACTGGTCTAATTCCAAAGATTACAGAAGAGAAGAAGATGGCTGCCGTGAACTCAGCTGGACAGAATCTGCGTGGAGGGGTAAGTAAAGAGTTAGGTGCATTTGCCCGGGGGAGGGGGCAGCTAGGCTGGGGGGAGGAGTTAGGGGGGGTCTATGTAGGGTTGGAGGGTAGGGTTTTTTTTATTAAGGGTTTGTTTCTCCTTTAACATCTTCAAATTGTACAAGTGATCTCTGCCATTGACTTTTATATGAACTTGGCAGGTTTTAGGTGGCGAATATTCTAATTAAAACTGATTCCAGGGTTGAGATGTGATAAATCTCACATTCAAATTCCAATTCAAGTTGGTGCTTTAAATTCAAAATTGTTTTGACCAGAATTTACCATTGGAACCTTAGTAAATCTGTCCCTGAAAGTTGTAGTTCTCTTCATGTTTAATGTTTAAACTATTAAATCTTATTAGGTGACAGGCACTTCAAGCAAGATTCCATTTGAAATGGAAACTATGGCAGTTTTTTTTTCTGCTCCGCTGTGTCCCTTTCAAGTCATCAGATTTAAAAGGACAGATTTTCCAGGTAGAAAATGAATATAACTCTGACAAAAACTACATAGAAACCACACCTGTTTATTTTAGGCCACAGCGTATGAAAAACAATGACAACACTTTGGGCACTCAAATCCCCTATCCTCAGATAGTTGTGTTCAGAATAATAGCAGTGTGTTTATTCCTTTACAGAACATGAAGAAAAGGGAATATTAGGCTGTTAGCATCTGTATTCTTCTTTACAAACTCAAACATTCACTGTATGAACTGAAAAATGTGTCAAGATTTTACTTTCCTTTGAATCACTGAACTAATATTTAGTTGTATAATTAGTGTTTCTGAGAACTGCTGCACATCTGTGTTACATGGAGTCCACCAACTTCTGGCACCTGTTATATTCCTTAATTCTTCTGCATTTCTTGGTTTTGTCTCAGAAACATCATTTTTGATGTCACCCCACAAGTTTTCTATTGGATTAAGGAACGGGGATTGCGCTGGTCACCCCATAACATCAATCTTGTTGGTCTGGAACCAAGATGTTGTTTGTTTACTGGTGTGTTTGGGCTCGTTGCTTTGTTGAAACACCAATTTCAAGGGCATTTTCTTCAGCAGAAGGCAACATGAGTGTTTTGATCTATTGAAACTGATCCATGATCCCTGGTATGTGATAAATAGTCCCAACACCATAGTATGAGAAACATCTCCATATCATGATGCTTGTGCCACCGGCTTCACTCTCTTCACACTGTACTGTGACTTGAATTCAATGTTTGGGATCGTCTGACAAACTGTCTGTGGCCCCTTGATCCAAAAAGAACAATCAGTCCACAAAATGTTGCTTCATTTCTCTTTAGGTCAGTCATTGTTTTCTTTGGCAAGCTGTAACCTCTTCAGCACACGTCTTTGTTCAACAATAGAACTTTGCGGGGGCTTCTTGGCTTCACCCAGGTGTCTTCTAACAGTATCACAGGGAACTTTACATCTTCATTGATCTCCTGGAGCTAAATCATTGGCTGAGTCTTGGCCATTTTGGTTATTCTTCTATCCATTGGACTGGTAGTTTTCTGTTTTCTTCCACATCTTTCAGGTTTTGGTTGCCATTTTAAAGTGTTTTAGATAATTTTTAGTAGAATTTTCTTAAAGGACCAGTAACATCAAAAAATGAAAGTTTTAAAGTAATAAAAATATAATGCAGTGTTGCCCTGCACTAATAAAACTGCTGAGTTTGCTTCTATTGTTTATATAAATAAGCTGCTGTGTATTAATGGGGGCAGCCAGTCAAAGGAGAAAAGGCTCAGGTTACACAGCAGATAGCAGATAAGCTCTGTGTAAAACATAATGTTGTCTGTTATCCACTTTTTATCCTTTGCTATAAAGCCTTTTTTCAATTTCCACCATTGCCACTCAGCAGCTTGTTTATATGGACTATAGTAGTGTTTCTGAAGCAAACACATCACTAAAGCTCCCCATAGACGCAACGATTCTTCTTGCCGAACGACCGATTTTAGAGAAGTCCGACCAATCCTTCGAAATTATCATGTGGTTAGTGGTATTCGAACGATCGTACATCTTACGATTTTTTGGCCGACATCTGTCAGGAAATTGATCGGCCAGGTCAAAAAATCCGGTCCCGGTCAGTCCCAGTGCAATCTATCTATGTTTGCAGGGCCAAGCAGGCAGCTCCCCTTTGTTTTCCTGGCAAATTGGTGTTTTCAGTTGATGGTCAATTCGTATGATCGTTCCGAGAAAATCGTGGTCTCACGATGAGGATCTGATCTTTTAAAAGTCTCAACATCTATGGCCAGCTTTAGACCAGTGCAGGGCTACAGTACATGATATTTTCATTACTTTAAAAAACTTTCATTTTTGGTGTTACTGTTCCTTTAACACAATTGTACATTATCCATTATTATTTTGTTCCCACTCACTGCTAAAACAAGGGGGATCTCTCTCTTCCATGGCCACAGGCTTTCTTTTTAAAAGGCTTTAAAAGTCAAAGAAATTTCTTGGGCTTTACAGATGTGAATATTTTATAAGTGAAAACATAAGGGTGTGATCTAGAATATGCAATAACATCTGTCAAAACTGAACTTTATATTGGTCTCCACTTACTTATACCTGTTTCTTGACTTATCACTTTCGGGTAAGATGATATCTTTGCGTGGAGTATATAGTTACTTAATGAAGAGTTTTCACCACTTATTTATATTTATGAGGTTAATAGTCTCATCATTTAGGTTGAGCTCTCCAATTCTCACAAATGTGTCCAGTGCTCTCCAGCAGCAAAGCCTTTATCTGTAGCCAAATAGCTCTGGCACCTCCTTGTTCCAAAACACCTTTCTAAGGTCTTATTTAAAGGAACAGTAACAGTTTCGGTAAGTTATTTCCTAATAAAGGCTTTGCTACTTTAAAATTTTATTTGTCTTGGTGTTTATTTTTTGATGTATACTAACAATTTTTTTATTATTTTCTATGTTCCTTTAAAGACTAATGTAGGTGTGTTAGAAAACGCTGCTTCTATTCTTGGGGCTGTAAGGGTAACCTACCCATTGGACCTTATTATAATTGTTACATATTACCTAAAATATAAAACATGACATATTCTTACATAAATGTTATGAACGGTGCACTATAACAATAATAGTTGCTAAAAGCCCCAGAGGAACCATACTCAAATTCAAGTGCAGAGATAGAAATGAATGAGCAGTGCAATGTCACATGATAGTCCACCATAATTCAAAATAAGGGATCACAGGTCCTCCACTCAATCTGTATGGCCCAAGGCCCCAGGAGTCTCCACCTCTCGGGTATTATTATATACATTATTATACTATGGTTAAGTGTAAGCTATTTTTGCAGTTGTAAGACTAAGAAATAGAAGGAACATATTTTTTGGGCTAATTTGATCAGGCAAATTGAGTATATTCAGTGTGCCTCTCTGACCACTGGGCTGGTTTTTAAGACCTAGTGGGTCCTAGTTAGAATTTTTGCATGTACAGTTTAGCTACAGAAATGTAAGAAAGATTTATCAGCTCATCTAGGGCACATTTACGTAACATACAACAAACATAGAGCTGTTATTTAGCAAGGACAGCCAAGTAAAGGTAGGCATACACTATAACATACACTCATTTAGTGAAGTTTACAAAAGAGCCAATGACCACAAACACATTGGTCTATATCATGATGATCCAATTGTTTGACCTGAGCCCACGATTGGGTCATAATTGAGGCCTTGTTGGAAGAAGACCATATCAACACCAATGCATTCCTCATCCGATGGGATATCTGCCCCGATAATGGTCAGGCAGGCACGTGGGAGAGTCCTGTGCACCCGTCTCATGCATGGGCTAATAAACTACCAATTCTGCCTGTAGGGGCAGAGTCAGCAGCTTTATTCAGCCTGCGCATGGCTACCATTAGAATAGTGCAATGGCTAGAGGTGCAGCTAAATCTAAATATTTAGGACTCACCAAAAATAAAGATCATGATATGGCAGTATACTCTATATGTATTAGAAATATATAATTTTATCCCACTTTCTTTTTGATTGGGGCTTAATATTTACTTATTAGTGAAGCTAATCTATAATTATGGCTTTTGACTTTAAAGGTTCAGCACTGTTTATCGCTGCCAAGGCTAACTCATTCCGTACGTAAGATTGACATCTAGTGGTACAGAGCTGTACTGCCCCCCAGATAGTTATGTTCTATATTTTTGCAAATCATTCAATATTACCTGCATATTTTGCCTTTACCAACAGTTGCTTACATTATAAGACAATTCATCTTTCTGATTTAACCTCAGTAACTGTAGTAATAGTTACTCTATAATAGTAATCTATTAAACGCAGACATGGTGGTGTACTTATTGTCTGCATGCATGTGTTTTACTTTCAGTTTTTCTTTAAAATGCTCCTGGCCCTTTAATGCACATAAAGGGGCAGATGTAGTAGAGGGTGAATTGTCGCCAGCATCAGTTTCGCACCCATGGCACCACTTCGCCAGGCGCAAATACGCTATGAATACGCTAATTCACTAAAATTCGAGGTTTTGCTAGGGTTACTTTGGCTGTGAGAGCATTTCATAGCGAAGATGCACTAGCATTCATTTGTGCCTAGCGAAACTTCGTTAGTGATCTTGGGCTTGGGTCAATTTGCATAGGGCGGGAAATTTAAAGTTGTATGGACGTCTTTATTATAAATGTTGCTGCCAATGGTTCAAGTTACCGATTTAAATTACACGTGTCCAGGGAACCTTGATAAAGATATAATGCCCTACACATGAGCCCACTGTAAAATTAATGTTCCATATGTTAGGAAATGTGTGGAGAAAACCGCTTACCCAAAAAAGTAAGTTAGGACTTTGGCAGCCAATCCTGCTTAAAAAAGGATGCATTTTCAGCACACAGGATATGATGTAAGTGACAGAAGATTGAGGAAGACCTGGTCTGAGGTGGCGAAGTTAACTCTGGTGAAAGTGGTAACGTTCAGTAAAATCAGCATCTAAGTGAATTTGTGGAGTAACGTCCGAGCGCTAGAGAAAAAAGTCGCCTGGCGATAGAGTGCGAATGAATGCTAGCCACGGTCCTGTTCACTAGCGAATTGGCACCTGGGCCTGTTAGGGAATTGCCAACATCCCTGCGGGTGGCAACGCTGGTGAAAAGTCGGTAGCATTAGCTGCTTCTGCCCCATAATGTTACAAGTGTTATTTTTCCTCTTGGGGAAAACAGTTTTACTTTGATATTGTTCCACAGCTATGTGCTGCTTGCTGGCCAGGAAATGTGAAGAGGAAAGGGCATTGTCTGCTGCCAAGCATAATAATTACCATATAGATTTGGATTTCACCTAATGTATCACACAGATAACATGTTTTTATTATGAGCAGGTGCATTACATTGATGCCAACCCGATATTGCCCACCTCAAGGTGGGCATATCAGGGGAAAGATACTCTCATTTGGCAACCTTGCCAAATGAAGCAATTTTTCATTGTATATCAATGTTCAATGTATAGCCACCTTAATTTAAGGCTGCCAGGTGGTGTGGGAGATGCCGTTTAACAATAGCAGGAAAACTTCTTATTGATTTTAAAGTTGTGTAATAACATAGTTTTAATAGATTTTAGGTCCCTTTCCATAATAGCATTGTCTTCTTTCAAATACGAATACATTTGCGATAAATCAAACTATTTCAACAAATCTGTTTACCAGAATCAGAGTTCAACAGAAGCAGAAGGTTAGGTTAGATGTTCCTGTTATGTATAATAAGAGTTATTACACAATATGGGGTGCCCTTTCTAAATTTACAGGTACAGGTATATGATCCCTTATCTGGAAACCCGATATCCCATAGACTCCATTTTATCCAAATAATCCAAATTTCTAAAAATTATTTCATTTTTCTCTGTAATAATAAAACAGTAGGTTGTACTTGATCCCAACTAAGATATAATTAATCCTCATTGGAAGCAAAACCAGCCTATTGGGTTTATTTAATGTTTAAATTAATTTCTAGTAGACTTAAGGCATGAAGACCCAAATTACGGAATCCGTTATCCGGAAAACCCCAGGTCCCGAGCATTCTGCATAACAGGTCCCATACCTGTATATGATCCATTATCTGACAACCTATTATTTATAAAAGATCTCCCATAGATGCCATTTTAATAAAATAATTCACATTTTTAAAACGATTTGCTTTTTCTCTGTAGTAATAAAACAGGAATTGTACTTGATCCAAATTAAGATTTAATTAATCCTTACTGGATTAAAAAAAAATCACTGGATTTATATAATGTTTAGTAGACTTAAGGTATGGGGATCCAAATTACAGAAAGATCCCTTATCATATACATATACCTGTATCTGGATGTGAGACTCTTTAATGGAAAGGGAAAGTTTTCTATCCTTAGTCTGGAATGTAAACCTAGAGCGTGTGGTCACTGTTTGTGGCTGTGCATGACAAGAATCAGATCCTCCACAAGCCCCGCTCTAAGAATAGGCAGGGATCTATTTTCACTGGAAAGAAAGCTACTGCAAAGGTTTAGCCCAGCAAGGCCTGGATGCTGCTGCTAATTAAACTGTAACTCTCTCTTCTCTGTGCCACTCTACCCCAAGCCAAATTCCTCTCACATGAAACATGTAAGGGCCCCAGTCCCAAATTGTACAGTGTGCAAAAGTAGACGGCTTGTATATTCAGCACACAGTGATTTACACATGTCATTCCAGTAATAGAAGGTGAGCTCACCCACGGATAATTCATTAGGGAGAGAATAATGTAAGTGGTATGATCATTGCATCACTCTGTTGGCTTCATTGTTGTCACTCCAGCCGACAGCAGAGAAAGCTTTTGTGTCAGATTTTCAACAGCTTTGTGGAAACCATTGAGAAGAAAAGGTTCATACTGTTTGACACACTTTAGGATAAAAGCTCCCTTTTTTCTAATCTCAGTGGATAATAGTAGAACGTCCATTTTAGAATTTTTCAGGGGACCGGAAAAAAATGGTGTAAATCCAGGAAAATGGAAAATCAGGAAACCACATTGTTCTATAAAACCAGTGTAAAATAAAAATTAAAGTCAGGCTTAAAAATTGAGGTTTCACTGCATAGGAAATTTTAAAGGGATATTGTTGTGGGAAAACGTTTTTTTTTCTTCAAAACGCATCAGTTAATAGTACTGCTCCAGTAGACTTCTGCACTGAAATCCATTTTTAAAAGGGCAAACAGATTTTTCTATATTTAATTTTGAAATCTGACATGGGGCTAGACATAGTGTGAGTTTCCCGGGTGCCCTCAGGTCATGTGACTTTTGCGCTGATAAATTCAGTTACTCTTTATTGCTACACTGCAAGCTGGAGTGATATCACCCCCCTCCATTCCCTCCCCTGCAGCCCAACAGCAACCTAGCAACAGAACAATGGGTAGCAAACCAGTTAGCAGCTTACTGACACCACTGCTGAAGGATTGTTTGCATTGCTAATGGAGCTCCCTAGTGGTAGACCTGAGAATAGCACCCAAGCAGGAAAACCCCTGCTTGGGTGCTAGGGAGCACGACCTAGGTTGTAGTGAAATACAATGGGACGGAGTGCTCCGGTCCAGATTATGAAAATTTGCACAAATTAAGGGGAGGGGACAGGGGCGACAAACGGTAGTGGGCCTAGGGGAGCCCACTTTGTAAATACGGCACTGCATCCAATTAGCCGAGGGCTCCTCCCGAGGTGAAAGGCAGTGGTTAAAGGAAGAAGTGAGAGCCGAGACCAGGGAGCTTAGCTTGGGTTCTGGATATAGGGTGCCGAACGTGACAAAGGCCTTCTACCATAGACTCCATTTTATCCCACTAATCCAAATTTTTAAAACCGATTTCCTTTTTCTCTGTAATAATACAACAGTACCTGATCCATACTAAGATATAATTACTCCTTATTGGAAGCAACCCCAGCCTGTTTGGGTTTATTTCATGTAGACTTAAGGTATGAAGATCCCAATTAAAGCAAGATCTGTAATCCAGAAAATTTCCTAAACATTCCGAATAACAGGTCCGATACCTAGTACGTAGATTATGCAGACACATTTTTCAGCAATTATACTTCATTTCCATCAATGTCTGTCCCAGTAGAGCTTACAATCTACTGTCTGTAACATATTTACACACTAGGATCAATTTTATCAATAGTCAATGTGTCTGTATATTTTTAGAGTGAGGGAGGAGACCCACACAAACAGGGGGAGAACATACAAACTCGCAGATAATATCCTCGCTGGAATCAAACTCCGCACCGCAGTTCTGCAAGGCAGCAATGCTACCCACTGAGTCACTGTACTGCCAATCATCTTCCATTGCTGATAATAGTGAAAAAAATTGGTTTACATTTTTAGAAGAGAATATCATCACAGCTGTCATGGGACAATAGGGGAGATGGATGTTTTTTTGTTTTTTTTTTGCAAAAAATGCTTAAACTGTCATGCATGCCATGGGTCTGTCTAAAGAGGAATTAAAGTAAATACATGGAAATAGTCTAAAGACACTGGTGATGTCCTAAATAATTGTAAAATACTGTACTTCCAATCAGTAACCATATAATATATGCGTTTATTCCTGTTAGAGCTACAGCCATTAGTACATTTACTGACAGGTCAAATGAGGCTGATTTGATGCATCAGGAAATGTCAGTAAAAGTGGATGTCGGTTGAAATATTGATGTAATCTTCCACTCATGTACTGTGAGGATAATTGATGTTTTGGTTGCTTCAGAGTCTCTATACACTATGCTGGTGTCATGTAAAAAGCAGCATCTGTTGTACATTATAGGGGCATTGAATCAGTAGCGTTCGTTGAGGGGGCGGGCCCTGGTGCGTGACGCACAGCCGGGCCCCGCCCCCTCTGTACGGCCGCATTTGCCCGAGTTTGGGCTCCGAAGGGGAGCAGCTGCATAGAGTAAGAGGATCAGGTATAACACACTATCCCCTATATGTAATCAGTGTCGGACTGGGACACCAGGGGCCCACCCAAAAACCTTTGACTAGGGGCCCACCAATTAGTCTTAGACCAGGGGCCCACTCTTAGTAGTATTATTATCCTCTCCTCATTCAACCTCTATTCTCCTAGTCTCTTTTCTTTACATACTATAATCGATTATTCCATCTCTTTAGCCACTTTGTTCTCATAGAAATAGGGAATGGCCATTAAATAGGCCACATGTCTAGCAGCATAAAGGCCCACTGACACCTTGGCCCACCAGGACTTTTCCAGGTATCCTGGTGGGCCAGTCCGACACTGTATGTAATATTATGCACTAAGTTTGCCCAGGCACAGTTATATATGGGTTGCCACCTTTTTCGGACCAGTAAATGCTTCTTGCCTATTGGTTGCTATACGTGTTTAGACATTTTATTACAATTCATTATATTATACATTTCATGTATTACATATTTTATTTAGATGCAAACAGCAAGCAGCATTTACTGGTCAACTGGCTTTAAAGGAAATATCTCATTGGTTGCTATGGGTTACTGCAAATGCAAAGAGAGCCCTGTTCTTACCCACAGGTTCGGGACTTCTGCACCAGAGGAGGCTGATTCAAGCTGCAAACGTTTGTGGGTAATATTATCAAAATGATGATGTCATTCAGTGAAGTCTTTGGGTAGTTTGTATGTTCTTTCCATGTCTTTGTGAGTTTCCTCCAACACCCCATAAACACATATGCGGGTTACCAGGCACCTGATGAACTTGACTACTATGTTTGTGATAGGGTCTGCCGGGGAAGCAACTCACGTGAATCATGTATAATCTCTTTAAAGTGCTGCAGAATAATTGTAATTGCCCGGGCTGCATTATTCTAGTACTAGTGTGTCTCCCAGTTCAGCCACTTCAAGGTTAGAATGGCACAGTTTCACTGTTATCCATAGAATCTCCCCTTCAACCACATACAAAGTGAGGCGCAGAAAACCGCCACTTTTTTGCACTTTTGCGCTGCCCCACAGGGTGACATCGTATCAGAAATAGTTGGACATTTTGGCCCAATTTTAGGCCGCATGCATTTTCTAAATTGTGTTCTATATATTTATTAAGAATTCCCGTGAAACACTATATATGTAATTTCATCAAGGATATGTTTTATTGGTGTCTTGATCCTTTTTATTGGAGCATTTTCTTGCTGCCAGCCTATTACTTTTATGACTTACCAGAAAAGAGAAGGATTTCTGCATCAGGCACATCTCTACAATGAGCATGGTGGATGCACTTGTGCAGTCAGCAGCTGCTAATTTAAACAGCCCATGAAGGTCAGATCGTGAGTATTTCTTACCACTAAATATGAACGTACCATCATTCACGCTGGCTTTCTTAGAAATCAAAGGGCAGAGAAAAGTCCGACCTGATTTTTATTTGTAGATACAGACTCTATTCTCAAAAAGTGTGGAAAATTGGGATGTAGTTGAAGTTGGGATGTAGTTAAACATTCCAGCATTTATTGGAAACCGTGACAGCTGCCTATAGATGGTTTAATAAGTTGGATCATAGACACAGTACAATGGCAGCAATTGTGTAAGAGGCAAGAAGCAACCTTCCCGCAACACTGCAACTTCCTTATCATATCTGTGACTATATAGATCTCATTCAGTTAGAAGGAGTGACTGTAACCTGTTGGGGAATTCCTTTACAGCTTTGAGTCTTCATAGTCACTGTAGTCCTAAACTAGAGAGACAAAAAAACGAGGTTCTTTGCACTTGCCCATTGTCAAGGACATGTGATAATGAATTAGATAAAAATCTAATTAGATAAAAAGTGTAGGACCGGCCAGGGATGACTTTGAAGTAGTTGGCCAGCTTAAAGGAGAACTAAACACTAAAAATTTATGTGGTTAAAAAGGACACATTTTTGTGATCACAATCTCATTGCACCCCCACCTAATGGTGAAAAGTGTTAAGTCGTGAGCACAACTTTCCCTTTTGCTACAGTCTAAACTAGACACAATTATTGTACTGGAACGATTAGGTGACATCACAAGGGCAGGTAATGAGCAGATCATGGGAGGGCAACAAAAGAGTTCAAGGAAGTGGTGGAAAGTACGGGAAATTACAAATTTACCATTAAGTCCATTGGAAGTATGAAATAATGGCTCTGGCTGGTAATTTACTGGCTAGGCCACTGAAATACCAACTGCTTAAGTGATGCTGCATGGTCAGAAGGCCAAGGCAATAGCCAGGCCCAGACTGGCAATCTGTGGGTTCTGGCAAATGCCAGAGGGGCTGCTATAAGGTCCCATAGAAAGTCAGGTTTTAGTGGGCTGGTGGTGGCTGTTTGGGCCTCTATGTGGGCTGAGTGGGCCTCTGTGTACCTGAAATGCCAGGGCCTATTTTAATTCTCAGTCCAGGCCTGGGCATAGCAGAATATTTCCAAAAAAACTGTATACCTGTAACATATTATGTAGGATCTCAGCACCTTAGAAATAAAACTGAAAGTGGCCCAGTCACAGAAATAAACAGAATGGTAAAGACAGAAGCAGTCACCTAATGTATCCTTGGATACAAGTGCTAGAGTGCTGAGGGGTGCAAGAATGTGTCCCTTAGTGATCACTTAGCAAGCACTGGGGTCATGTAAATGGTTTCTACGGTCTACTCTTTACCACTCTGTTTCAGAAGGTGGTTAGGACAGAACCCCACAGCATGTAGCTCTCTATTCAAAGGGCAAGTTGCAAGTCTCTGAAAAACTGTCAAAGACCTGCAGCAATACAGTAAATGCAGAACGCTGCATTGTGACCCCTTGTAAAACAGTGAGCATTTTCCTTGTACAGTTCTTTTACAATTCATTTTCAATAAGTACAGGTATGGGATCTGTTATCCAGAAACCCATTATCCAGAAAGCTCTGAATTACGGAAAGGCTGTCTCTCATAGACTTTATTTCATCTGAATTATCCGAATTTTTAAAAGAAAAAGATTTCGTTTTTCTCTGTAATGATAAAACAGTAGCCTGTACTTGGTCCCAACTAAGATATAATTAATCCTTATTGGAAGCAAAATCAGCCTATTGGGTTTATTTATGGGGTTATTTACTAAAAATATCCCGAATCATGAATTTTTCAGAATTTATTAAACCCCAAGGATGGAAAATCCAGCATCTCTGTCGAGGTTGCATATAAGTCAAGGAGAAGTTCCAATGATTTTTTGATGTGCGCTGGGTTTCCTGCAATATCCCAAAGATTTTTGAGTTTTGGGGAAAAAAGCATACAAAATCGTGAAATTCAGATTTTTTCCTGCAAAGCAAATTTTCAGGGGAAATATAATAATAAATATGCAGAAAAAACCCGTGCGGATTAGATCGGAATTTGTGGCTGGAAATGTTGAGATAAATTTGGACTATGATAAATAACGCACTTAAAGGGGTTGTTCACCTTGTTAACTCTTGTTATAATGTAGAGAGTGATAATCTGAGACAATTCACAATTGGTTTTCATTTTTTCCTATCTGTAGTTTTGAGTTAGCAGTTTCAGCAATCTGGTTGCTAGGGTATAAATGACCCTAGCAACCATGCACTGACTTGAATAAAAGACTGGAATATGAATAGGAGAGGGCCTGGATACAAAAAGGAGTCATATAAAGTAACAATAACAACAAGGGGCAGATTTATCAAGGGTTGAATTTAGAAGAATCACATTTGGACTATTCCCTAGTCGAAGTACAAAAAAAATAGCTTGAAATTAAAATTTTTTGAATTCGAACATTCACCTCGACCTTTGATTAAACTGCCCCTAAATGTGTAGCCTTCCACTGACCCCCTTATATGGGGTTAGTGGCCCCCCTTTGAAAGTTGGGAAGAGTCAGAAGAAGGAAGCAAATCATTTATACAAAGTAAAAACTGAAGACCAATTAAAAAGTTGCTTAGTTGCATTCTATAACCTACAAAAAGTTAATTTATGATCCAGAAATGTTTCTGGTTTTCTTAGACCTCTGACCTGTCTAAAATCTTCCCAGAGAGTTTTCCAGAAATGTAGCAAGCACTCTCGCAGGCAAACAGTTGCAGGGTTTTGAGGAGCTCCAAAATCAGCAGCGATTTACACTTTTCGGGCTAAATTGCTGTATACCGTATATATTAGAGTGTGCAAAGTACATTTAAAGTCTCTTTATTACGCTCTTACAAGAGAACATTCTATAATGTTTCCATGACTTATACTTGGGTGGAAACACTGACCTCTGCTGGCAACTGTTCAGAATTAAAGTATTTTTGTAGGAAAACCTCAGTGAACCCAGAGAAATGATTCCTTTTCAGCACAAATTGGACATTGTTATGCACATGCTCAGTATAGTCATTTTTTTAGGTTATTTTGGGTGAAATGTTTTAAAAAAATGAATAAATTTACTAACAACTTGGGGTATTTTAAGTTTCTTTTCATAGAAAAAGTAAGCTTACAAGTTTTTTTTTACAAAAGTCCATTGATACCAAATATATTTTGGTAACCCTTGTTCTTATCTAGGAGACCCCCCCTATAAAAATAAATAGAACATTACAACACATTTAAATGGATAAACATGGCTCTTAGTTAGCGCAATATAAAGAGACATGTAACGAATATCCCCCCACATGATTTAGAACGGCCTCCAGGTTAATGGCAGTGCTGTAATTATCAGGCAGAACTCAAAAGATTTTTTTTTTTAAACTTTATTTTTTCCAAAGTTTTTACAGTGAAAAAGAAATAAGTCAATGGTTAAACAATAATCCAAAGAGGAGCAAAATGTCCCATTGGTGCTTGTGGCAATAGGGTAGTCAGATGAGTAGGTTTGCATGGGATTCATTGTGCAGCTAATCCATTGCTTCCTACTTGTTCCTTCAGGAATGTCAGGTCCAGTATCTGATTCATGTGCTGCCTATTTGCTCCCAGTCTCCATGTGGAGCTGATTCTGCGCAGTCCAGGGGCTTCATTGTTTCTCACATTCTGGCAAAACACAGAGAATCATTTAGCAGTGTGTTGACAAATTTAGAGGTTTTTCATTTTTTTTTCAAAACAGAAAGAAGATCAAAGAGAAATTCTCAGAAATTTTCAAATATGAAAAGCAAATATGAAAAAAAAACCTCCTGCTGAATAAAACAATAGGCCACGTATGTGGGGGTAAGTAAATACACAGCCACCCAAGACCCACAACCTAGAGAAAGGCAGAAGGGATTTATGCTCTGATTAAACATCTTTCAGCCTATTAGTCCAAACACCCCCTAACCTGTGCAATACCCCAACAAACGACATATCGACAGAAAGTGCCCACCTTCAGCCATTCAGAGTATCCTTTCTTTACTATATGTACAATTCTGAACGCAGTTCCTCGTAGACGTCCGCGGTTTGGCATGAAAGGAAGGAAAAACAGATTCTAAATTAGATTTGTCACCATAATCCCAAACAACATAATCCCCTGAATATTTATCTGCAACTTCCCCTAAAGTCAATTTAGTTCCAAATTGAATTCAACTTACCCTTTTCTGTTTCACGGAGTATCTTTAGTGCTTTTAGCTCCATCTGTCTTGTCTGGATTTTATTACATGACACCACCAAATACTAATGCTTATAAAGATATTTGCCACCAAAAGATCAGAAACCAGGCCAAAATAAAAAAAGGAAAGAAATGTGCTCAGAAATGATACAGATAATCCATGTAATTGCACTGAAAGACGGGCTTTTGTGGTGCCAGAATAATTAATGCTTGTGGCATCAGTAGGAGAGATGAAAACATCTCATGGATTCATCACACACCACAAGTTCCATCCTGCGCCCTGTTGATCTTCTGGCACCTCAATCAGCTCTGCCCCAGCACAATTCTATGTGTTACCCATAATCTCACAAACACATTCTTTAAGAGATAGTTAGGCCTGTAGTGGGAAGGGCCGATGGTGAGGGCCCATGGGGAAAGGGCGGAGCCTTAAGAGGATAGGGCAGATGTTAGGGGACTGAGGAGGGGACAGACGATATTAGAGGCACAAGGGGGGGAGAGAGGGATGATTGTAGAGGCTTGAAGAGGGGAGGGCCTATAGGAAGAAGGGCCGATGTTAGGGGCCTGAAGGGGTGAGGTCCTATGTTAGTGGCCTGAGGAAGAGAACGCCAAAGGTGGGGGCCCAAGGTGGAGAGGCCCAATGGTATGGGTCCAAACAGTAGAGGGCCGATGTTAGGGGCCAAGAGAGGGGAGGGCCAATGTTAGGGGCCTGAGGAGGAAGGGCCAATAGTAGGGGCCTGAGAAGTAGAGGGCCAATGGTAGGGGCCCAAAGAGGAGAGGGCCGATGTTAGGGGCCTGAAGGGGAGAGGGCCAATAGTGGGGGCTCAAGGTGAAGAGGGCCAATGGTATGGGCCTAAAGAGGAGAGGGCCGATGTTAGGGACCAAGAGAGAGGAGGGCCAATGGTGGGGGCCCAAGGTGGAAAGGGCCAATGGTATGGGCCCAAAAAGGGGAGGGCCAATGTTAGGCGCCCAAAGGAGAGAGGCCTATGTTAGTGGCCTGAGGGAGAGAGGGCCAGTGGTGGGGCCCAAGGTGGAGAGGGCCAATGGTATGGGCCTAAAGAGGAGAGGGCCGATGTTAGGGGCCTCTGGAGGAAGAGCCGATATTAGGGGCTGGAAGGGATGAGGGCCAATTTTAGGCCTGAGGAAGAGAGGGCCAATGGTATGGGCCCAAAGTGGAGAGGGCCGATGTTAGGGGCCAAAAGAAGGGAGGGCCGATGTTAGGGGCCTGAGGAGGAAGGGCCGATGTTAGGGGCCTGAAGTTGAGAGGGCCAATGGTATGGGCCCAAAGAGGAGAGGGCCGATGTTAGGGGCCAAAAGAAGGGAGGGCCGATGTTAGGGGCCTGAGGAGGAAGGGCCGATGATAGGGGCCTGAGGTTGAGAGGGCCAATGGTATGGACCCAAAGAGGAGAGGGCCGATGTTAGGGGCAAAAAAATGGGAGGGCCGATGTTAGGGGCCTGAGGAGGAAGAGCCGATATTAGGGGCCTGAAGAAGTGAGGGCCAATTTTAGGCCTGAGGAAGAGAGGGCCAATGGTATGGACCCAAAGAGGAGAGGCTGATGTTAGGGGCCAAAAGAAGGGAGGGCCGATGTTAGGGGCCTGAGGAGGAAGGGCCGATGTTAGGTGCCTGAAATTGAGAGGGCCAATGGTATGGGCCCAAAGAGGAGAGGGCCGATGTTAGGGGCCAAAAGAAGGGAGGGCCGATGTTAGGGGCCTGAGGTTGAGAGGGCCAATGGTATGGGCCAAAAGAGGAGAGGGCCGATGTTAGGGGCCAAAAGAAGGGAGGGCCGATGTAAGGGGCCTGAGGAGGAAGGGCCGATGTTAGGGGCCTGAAGTTGAGAGGGCCAATGGTATGGGCCCAAAAAGGAGAGGGCCGATGTTAGGGGCCAAAAGAAGGGAGGGCCGATGTTAGGGGCCTGAGGAGGAAGGGCCGATGTTAGGGGCCTGAAATTGAGAGGGCCAATGGTATGGGCCCAAAAAGGAGAGGGCCGATGTTAGGGGCCAAAAGAAGGGAGGGCCGATGTTAGGGGCCTGAGGAGGAAGGGCCGATGTTAGGGGCCTGAGATTGAGAGGGCCAATGGTATGGGCCCAAAGAGGAGAGGGCCGATGTTAGGGGCCAAAAGAAGGGAGGGCCGATGTTAGGGGCCTGAGGAGGAAGGGCCGATGTTAGGGGCCTGAGGTTGAGAGGGCCAATGGTATGGGCCCAAAGAGGAGAGGGCCGATGTTAGGGGCCAAAAGAAGGGAGGGCCGATGTTAGGGGCCTGAGGAGGAAGGGCCGATGTTAGGGGCCTGAGGTTGAGCGGGCCAATGGTATGGGCCCAAAGAGGAGAGGGCCGATGTTAGGGGCCAAAAGATGGGAGGGCCGATGTTAGGGGCCTGAGGAGGAAGAGCCGATATTAGGGGCCCGAAGGGGTGAGGCCAATTTTAGGCCTGAGGAAGAGAGGGCCAATAGTATGGACCCAAAGAGGAGAGGGCTGATGTTAGGGGCCAAAAGAAGGGAGGGCCGATGTTAGGAGCCTGAGGAGGAAGGGCCGATGTTAGGGGCCTGAAATTGAGAGGGCCAATGGTATGGGCCCAAAAAGGAGAGGGCCGATGTTAGGCGCCAAAAGAAGGGAGGGCCGATGTTAGGGGCCTGAGGAGGAAGGGCCGATGTTAGGGGCCTGAGGTTGAGAGGGCCAATGGTATGGGCCCAAAAAGGAGAGGGCCGATGTTAGGGACCAAGAGAGGGGGGGGGCGATGGTAGGGGCCCAAGGTGGAGAGGGCCAATGGTATGGACCCAAAGAGGAGAGGGCCGATGTTAGGGGCCAAAAGAAGTGAGGGCTGATGTTAGGGGCCTGAGGAGGAAGGGCAGATGTTAGGGGCCTGAGGTTGAGAGGGCCAATGGCATGGGCCCAAAGAGGAGAGGGCCGATTTTAGGGGCCAAAAGAAGAGAGGGCCGATGTTAGGGACCTGAAGGGGAGAGGGCCGATGTTAGTGGCCTGAGGAAGAGAGGACCAATGGTAGGGGCCCATGGTGGAGAGGGCCATTGGAATGGGCTCAAAGAGGAGAGGGCCGATGGTAGGGGCTCGAGGAGGAGAGGGCCGATGTTAGTGGCTTGAGGAGATGAGGGCAGATGGTATGGATCCCTCTGTCTAGAGCAGTTACATTTCCCAACTGGGACTCAGGAAAGTAAGATCCTGAATCATTGTTGTGCCACCTGAAGCATTGATGCAGTCCATCTCTTCTAAGAATGATGGTGGCTCTTTACAGACTGCACTGAAATCCACAGCTGGTATCTGCAAGAAAGAACACACACATTCATTTGCTTTATCTCAATGTGATTGCGGTTTGTAGGGATTGGACTAATCAAAGGCAAAAATAGTAGCCCTGGGTACTCTGAGTTTTCAGAGGTTACCAGGTATGTTTTATGTATTGTAGAGTGCCTAAAAAGATATACTTAATGTAGCCATACATAGGCGGGAAAAAGCTGCTGACTCAATCCCTCCAGACTGAGTCTGCATCTTATTGGCTTGTGTATGGGACCCACTGATGGGCCTGCCCGACCAATATGTGGCAAGAATTGGGCAGATATAACTTAGGTTTAAAAAGCCGGTCAGATGAGGGCTGCATTGATGCACTGATGTTGTCTGACAGGCCTCACAGACCCCAGTGTATGATATACAAGTTAACTGGAGACTCTTCTAGTATGTTCTTTGGTCTGCCACTCCTTATAACCTATGAAAATATCCCAAGAGTAAAGTGGTAGGGCACATTAATCATCCCACCTTAAGGGGCAGATTTACTAAGCTTGAGTGAAGAATTCGAATGAAAAAAATTTGAATTTCAAAGTATTTTTTTGGGTACTTCGACCATCGAATTGGTCAAATTCGATTGAATCGAATGATTCGGAGTAAAAATCATTAGACTATTCGACCATTCGATAATCGAAGTACTGTCTCTTTAAAAAATACTTCGACTTCATACTTCGCCACTTTAAACTGACCGAGGTGCAATGTTAGCCTATGGGGACCTTCCCCAGCACCTTTCTAAGTTTTTTTTGTTCGAATAAAAATCCTTCCATCGATCGATTGAAATTGTTCGAATCTTTCGATTCGAAAGAATCAATCGAACGATCAAACGATTTCTATTGGATTGATCAAAGCTTTTGCGGTAAATCCTTCAAATTCGATATTTGAATTCGAAGGATTTTTACTTCAAGGGTCGTATTTGAGGGTTTTTTAACCCTCGAAATTCAACCCTTGATAAATCTGCCCCTAAGTGTTCATTTACAATTCTCACTATACTGATGCATTATTAGAAACCCTTAATATCAGAGAGGGATCAGCTGGTTGATGAGTGTGGCCACTAAAGCAAATAAAGTTCTGTCTTGCATTAAAAAAGGGCATTAACTCAATGGATGAAAACATAATTATGTCTCTTTATAGGTCCCTGGTGAGGCCTCATCTGGAGTATGCAGTGCAGTTTTGGACTCCAGTCCTTAAGAGGGATATAAATGAGCTGGAGAGTGTGCAGAGTCTAAGTGCAACTAAATTGATTGGAAATTGTTGGGATGGAAGACTTTATGAGGGGAGACTGTCAAGGTTGGGGTTGTTTTCTCTGGAAAAAAGGCGCTTGCGAGGGGATATGATTACACTTTACAAGTACATTAGAGGACATAATAGACAAATAGCAGGGGACTTTTTTAACCATAAAGTGGATCACCGTACCAGAGACCACCCCTTTAGACTAGAAGAAAAGAACTTTCATTTGAAGCAACGTAGGGGGTTCTTCACAGTCAGGACAGTGAGGTTGTGGAATGCACTGCCGGGTGATGTTGTGATGGCTGATTCTGTTAATGCCTTTATAAGTGACTTGGATGATTAGCATAATATCCAAGGCTTTTGTGATACTAAACTCTATACTTAGTGTATAAGTATATATAATTTATGTAAGTGTATGGAGGGGTCAGTGTGCGTGTGTATGGATGCTGGGTTTCATTTGGAGGGGTTGAACTTGATGGGCTTTGGTCTTTTTTCAACCCGATCTAACTATATGTAACTATGGAATGAGATGAATAGGTGCAAGAAAAATTAGAAGAAGAAGAAAGGTGGGGAGGGGTAAAGAAGAACAAAGCAGGCTAATAGTCAGTGGAAAGCATTTAAAGACATAAAAAACTACGTGAGGCTGGAGTACTGAAAGTGAGTTCAAGAGAGAAGAAAAAAATATATATGGAGAATATTACTAGAAAAATTGGTAGAGGTGAAAAAGAAAAGTGTTGGGGCATGCTGAAGTCAAATGAGGAGATCAGTAAGAAGAGTAAGAATGTGGGGATAAAGGCTGAGGAGATAATAAAGGTTAGTATAGAATAGAAAGGGAAGGAAGGAGAAAAAAATGGTGTCCTCTAAGAAGTTGGTCAGCACAAACCTAAGGTGACACTGAACTGCAAGTATAACTCGTTATTGCTAGTGACATGTATGCTGGGTAAAGCAGAGCTGTGCCAGGGATGTACTTACTGCTCTTGGCTGGAAAGGAGGTGGTATCTTCCTGCGCTCCAATGCATTCCAGTCAATTGATCTATAGAACTGGTGCTGCCTTATATCTCCTGTTGTGCCCAGGCGCTTGTCTGGATTCTTCTCTAGGAGCTAAAGAGAAACAATTATCACAGGGGTTCATGGCACAAATTATTTTATTCTGGCTGAATTCCCATAGGTACAGAGTCCCTTCTAAATTCCGTCCCTGCTAAATTCCTCACTGACTATTTTAAAACTTTCTAAATCTCTAAATTTCTAAATTTTTTTCATTTAAACTCATTTATCTGTTGTGTAACACGCAGATTCCCCACTATCAGCCATAACTCTTTCCTGAAACCTGTTTTTAAGCAACAGGAAAATAATTTTTCTCAAGGATGCTTCATATTCCAAATAAAAAGATTGCTTAGGAATTGAGGAGAGCAAAAGTCATCTCGTCTTCTTGCAAATCAAATTTCTCCTCTTTTTATGAGACTGAGCTTTAGCTGTTAGCTCCCTGCTAGTGCCCATACCCACCTGCTGCAGAAGATTTTTCAGGTCTGGGTTGAGGTCCTCTGGGAAATCAGACTGCTTGTTGATCAGTGCATCCACCAGGTCATTCATAGCCAACCCTTCATTGAATGGGTTTCTTCTGGTGGCCATTTTGCACAGTATAATGGCAAATGCCCACCAATCCACCCCTGCGCCATATCCACTCCATGAGAGAATCTAGAAAAGCAAAGAATCACAATTAATAAAGGAAATGCTCAACTATACCAACTGTTTTTAGCATTGGGTGCAAGCTGCAAACATGTGACTCAAAAGTAATCACACTGCAGCACTCGGAATGTAGTGAAGGTGTTTATTTGTGCCAAAAAGCAGGCAATGTTTTAGACACTAGCCCTCATGCCTACAAAATTGTGTCATAAAATTCTCTTATTTGTGTGCCAATTTCCTTTATATTATAAGGGAAGGGGTGGACAAGCTCCACCTCCCAATATCTCATACAATGTCCATAATGCTGAGTGGAAAACAATCCACATCAATCTCTATAATAATAATAATGAATCCTTTTATAAATGGATGCTTAATGTAGGCTATATGTACAGTGATTTTTGGAAGGTGAAACTTGTCTCCCCTTAAACCGTAACAGGGACCTGAACTGGTGAGCATGTTGGTGGATAATCTTGCCTCACACCAGACAGAGCTTGTAAATAGACTCTTAGCTTCTAGCTATGCATTACAGAAAACAGCATTTCCTGTGTATTTACAAATTATTGTAAATACAATAATATATATATACAATACAATACATATTTCAGAAATTCACCGATGTTATAAAATAGCAATAATCAGCGTCGGACTGGGGAAGTGGTGGCCACCAGGGCTGCAACTCCAGGGTCCCCTCACCATGTCCCACTGGCCCAGTTCAACCCTGACAATATCGCTCAGTGCTTAAGTCAACTGCTCAGAGAAACCTTGGTTCAAGTCCCATATAAAATAGTTCTTCATATGCAATTAAATAGTTTCCTCCTTCCTCTCCCGATTTCTTTTCTTCTTCTTTACTCTAATCTTTTAAAAAGTGTGCTTTTTATTGGTTTAAATAAGCACATAACACACACTATACTGAAGGCATAAAGGCAATTATTAATAAGTAAGTAGTAATAAAACTGAGTTTCTCACCTCTGGAGCCATGAAGGGCAAGGTTCCAACTATATTATATTTTTTGGTATCGCCAAACATCTCTTCTGCAACCAAGCCAAAATCTGCAATCCTGATGTGTCCTTCAGCGCTGATCAAAATATTGGCTGGTTTAAGGTCTCTGGAAGACAATGATTAAGAAAATGACTATGGTTAAACAGTATCATAGGAGTTTTGGAGAAAAAAAAGAGTCAGGATACAGGAGCATAGAGATAGGAGTTGCAACTGCTCTCTGAGTGTTCATGAAGTTTTTCATTCATCCAGGTCATGGTATATCTATAGAAGAAAATTGAAGAAGCTGCTTGGATGAGTTTTGAAGTGTCTTCAATGATTATTTAGCAAGTCTAGTTGCTCTAGATTTATTTCTACTAGATGCTGTCTGAGTGGAGTTTTGTTCTGTGGGTTCTTCCACCAGATAACAAAACAAAAACTGATGTGCAAAGGTGCCACTGAAAACCTCACATATACAGGTTTGGACTGGGCCAGCGAAACACCAGGTAAAAACCAGTTGGGCCCTGGCCCTTGTGGTCTCCACTGATCCAGGCCCCCACCAGTCTAGAGCTTGCGCTGCCCCGATCTCACCCCCCTCCTGCCACAGTATAGGTACGCAACTACAGGATAGGTAAGCACTGGGGCCAGAGGGGGGGCCTGTGGGGAGGGTTGTGGTAGAAGAAGGGGGCCTGGTGGGGGAGTGGGGGCCTCTGAGATGCCACATGTAGATGCAGAGAGATATGGCTGGGCAATAGTTGCAGTTATAGTGGATAAGAAGTGATAGATTAGGGTTGAGACTAAACAATATTACTTACCGGTGCACAATACCCAAAGAATGCAGATACTGGATGCCGACGATCATCTCTGCGGAGTAAAATCTTTAAAAAAAAGGAAGAAAGAAATAATAACAATTACATTTAGGGGATCATCTCTTTAGTTAGTAAACTCAAGTTATATCTTCTTTAATCTTTAAGGTTAATTGGATATGGATTGGCTTTTCTGATGGTGTATATTCACCAGTGGTGAAAAACTGATCTGTTGCTGTGTATAATTCTGAGCATGATTTCTATATAGGTGACTGTCTTCAGTGTGACCAAGTTATTTGTGTATTTATTCAACTGGCCCCTGCATTGCTCACATCTCATATTCAGGCTGTAAAAGTCCTGCATTGTTCACACTTGTAATCCTATGTATTTTTCCACACCTTTAAGAACCTGTATTGTTCACACCTGTAAGGACCTGCATTGTTGACACCTTCAAGACCTGCATATCTTGACAGCGCTATATAAATAAATGATGATGATGATGATGATGATCACACCTCAGGCTGTCTGTGCCCACATTGTTAACCTGTTCACATCTCAGACTGTAGGAGCAGCACTTTGTGTTGCTGTACATAAAACAATACATACTGTTCATCCTAGAGTGGTCCAGTTTCCCTGTCTGTCACCCTGCTCTACTTGTAACTGCTGTACTCTACATGTGTGCCCTACTATGCCTGCTCTACTCTGCCTGTGTTTGCCATACCCTGACATGCCTTATGCTTCCTGTGTGTTCTATACTCCACCTGTGTATGTCATATTTTGCATGTCCTATGCTTCCTTTTTTTGCCATATCCTGACTGTTTGTGCCATACTCTGATTGCCCCACTCTGACTGTGTGTGCCATATTCTGCCTGCCCTACACCACCTGTGAGAGGTGAACCTGGTGGGGATTTGTTAGCATCCTTGGTCCCCGAGGGTGCGCCCCAACTTGAGTACATGGCCTTTAGCCTGATACTAAGAGATAATGTGATAATTTGTAACTATGAGTAGAGCATTAGTTTCCATAATATTTAGGGGTTGTTTTCTGACTTTACCAGAAATTTGTAGAGAAGACACCCAGGCAATAAAATAAGTAAATATTTATTATGTCAAATAGATAAAGCCTTACGCATTTCATGTTACACACATAGTCATAGGCTATATGACACTGTGTGTAACACGAAACACATAAGGCTATATCTATTTGACATAATAAATATTTACTTATTTTATTGCCTGGTGGAAGATTGCCTTTTTTGAGTGTCTACTCTACAAATTTTTGGTTTGGACCGCTCCCCTCTCTAAAGGCTCAGGGCAGTGCACCTGGGCCTCTTCCATTACTTGGAGAATTACTATTTGATGTCAGAGTACATTTCTTTGTCTATCATTTTTCTGACTTTAGAGAGTAAGAGCCCTATTTGATTAATCCCACATGGAATCCAATAGTAAAAGATTATACTAGCCATTAGTATACAAATCTGGGTTTTCCCGAAAGGGAGCCAGAACGAGTAAGAAGTCTGAAGACCCAATTTAGCTTTGGCTTGCCTCTAGGTTTTCCAGGGTATATTAAGGAGGGGGTTGTTTTTGTATAGCATTTGTAAGGTTGTGTATCACTATACAGAGTAGAGCTGTTGGATTTATGTGTTTGATAAGTTCTGGGGGTATATTACATGAAATTTCCTCTGTGTCATCCTGCTACTAGTTCTGGGGGTATTATATTGGAATTCCTCTGTTTCATCCTGCTGTTATGGGGCTGTTATTCATGTATATACTGTATTCTTTAAAACGGGGAGTGGTTCATGGGGCGGTTGCTGCGGTTCTCCTCCCTGTCCCCAAAATCTGGTCACCTTAAGGTAGGATGAGTTATTGTTGTCTTACTAATTTGTATAGTTTCATATCTGGTAAATTTATACCACCATTGGCTCTGAGTTGACACCTTTTGCAAGCCAATTAATTGCCCGTCTTCTTCCATTCCAAATAAAGGAGCTAAATTCTGTCCTTATCCATTTTTTAACTTTGGGTCTTATGAATAGTGGTGGGACATGCAGGGGGGTCTAACAGTTCTGGACAGAGAGTCATTTTAAGGAGTTCTGTTCTGCAAAAGATTTAGGCCAATGAGAGTTAAAATGTTTTGTGGATTAGAATTAATGTATTGTAGATACAGCTCAAATTGTTGGTCAAAACGTCTTTTAGATGTCTTGTATTAATACTATACTGTTAAAGTATTATATTAAGATAGTATACTAGTGACATCTAAGCAGATCATTATAGCAGAATTCATTTGCTGTGTTGCAAATTGAAGTGACAGCTATAGCTATTCATATTGTAGGACATTTTTGTATTGTTTTTTCACAGTTAGTTGCTTACCTTACGCTATCCATCTTCAGTTGACCTTCCTCATTCATTAGCTGTTGCAGGTCTCCTCCTCTTATCCACTCCATTACAAGAAAAGCGTGCAGCTGGTTACAGAGATAAATGAGAAGAGAGTGAAACTCTGGACATTCCAGGACAGAACTGAGAACAATGCAGGATAAGGTACAATAGTATTCATTTTTAGGTTAATGGCAAAAAGGTAATATTTTCTGCTGGCTATTATATGCTAAAAAGCTCATCCACTGCCTTCTGCTTCCTGAATGTGTGTGCATTGACAGACACAGGATCAGCCCATCAGGGCATAAATACCTGCATCTTTGTTATAAAATCTGCTGTGGGTGTGCTCTGATTGGCTGATCCTGTACCAAACAAACTATTTATCATTAACCTAAGAGCAGAACCAAATACAGGGATAACAAACATTTATAACACTCCAGAAAAAACTCAGTACCAGTTTGCAGAATCAGGGAGTGTAAACATCAATTTAGATGGTGTATGTGAATGTGCATATGGAAATGCAGGTATGTGTGTGTAGCTGTGAATGCAATCAGTAAAGGAACATGGAGAATAATCAGGCTGAGCAACTTGCATGATATATTGGCCAAAGGAGCTGCTGCACCCATGTGGGCTAATGCGGAACAATAAAATATTAATCCTGCTTTATGAGGGGTTAATAACAATGCAGAGACTCTGTATTTTACCTTTGATTGGAATGCTGCATATCCGCGGCAGAGGAAGGGACAACCTTTCACGATCTTTAGGGTCCGTGCCTCTGCCAAGATCTTCTTAATATGTGATTCCTTTTCTTTCTTCTGAATAACTTTGACTGCCACTTGCTCTCTGTGGTTCTTCAATGTCGCCAGCATAACCTGAGAATGCCAAATCAAACAATAATAGTTTCTGTTAAATATTCAATGACCAAAGAATTCTCATACAGCTACAAGTTCATTAAAGATTTCAATGAATGTAATGTTATTGTCATTCAATTCGTTTTGGTCTGTTTCTTATAATTTGTTCCTCTCCTTTCACTGACTATGCACACCATAGTGTGTATTTGTTCACCTTTAGCAAAGACTCCAATTCCCACAATGCCTTGCAATTTCTATGATCAGCAGATAGAAGGAGAGTAATAGAGGCGTGCGAGATCCTGTGTGAATTGTATTCTCAGCTGGGAAAAAAAGTAGTTCTTATACATTGTTTCAGAGCCATAACTGCTGGGTATGGGCGCTGCTCTGCCTGAACCCAGGCCCCCGTGATCATAGTTACATTAATGCATTGTTTCTATAGTTTAATTGCAATTTTCCTTGATGGAGGAGAAGAGTTGTCAACGTGATAAAGTATGAATTGTAATGTTACCAGGGTCAGACTGGCTGCTGGAGCATCAGTAGAAAACCTGGTGGGCCTCTGTCCTGTTGGGCCCCACTAGTTGGAGTGATGGGCCCTTAGCTGGAGGGAAAAGGGGGCAGTATGCATGAGATAGCTGGAACAGTAGGCACTTCCCTCGATTTTTCTGACGGAGCCCCGTCTCCCCCACTGAATGTTTTTCCAAAGCAGTGACACTATGGTTGCCACCTTTTCTGGAAAAAAACTACCGGCCTTCCTATAGTTTTGCCATTGTTTCCTTTTAATAACATTGGCATCAAGCATCATTTTTACCGGCCAGGCCGGTAAAATACCAGCCAGGTGGCAAGCCTAAGTGACACACAGCACTACCAGTAACCTTGCCTTTGCTAAACACACCTAAAAATGTCAGTAGTGGGGAGTCAATCACTCACCTTGCCAAAGTTTCCTTTTCCGAGTTCCATGTGAAACTGATAGTTTCTGAGTTTTTTAGGATTGGGCCTTTTAGCTGGAATACAAGGAATCTTCACTCCACTTCTTCCTTCTGGGGGAAAAGAGAAGATGGTTAATAATTCATATTGCTGATATATTCTGGAAGACACCTCTCGGTGGTTATTGTATATGCTATTTTTCTATTTATCAGTCTATTATTTATGATTGTTATGAATATTTTTGGGAAGCAAGAATCCAATCTTTTGACCTGGTATATGCAATAAGAAGATCTCTGTTCCTAGTATAGAGGTTACATCATGTGATCTTAAACTTTCAGCTGGTTGCATTCTTCTTAAGAGACTTGAAATTATAGCTAATATGGCTGCACTTATTGGATGTAATTTAAATGCAATTGTTGCAGCCCTCCCACTTTTATTTTTATTATTTATAATTTTTTTAAATAATTTGTTGACCTCTTCTTGGGAAGAACTATGGCAATAATCCACTCTTGCCTTTTGCTATATTACTGATACTTTTGATTTGCAGAAAAATTAACATACAGTAGAGATCAATTCAACAGTAGTATAATTTAACAGTCGTTGGCCCCATAGTCATTGAAATTGTGACCCGTCACCATAAGTTGCCTCTGCCTGATTTTAGCTTATTTTATTTTTCTAATTTCTCCTAGCCAATCCAGTTAATAATAAAATGCTGGATCTTTCTCTTCACCGGAGTTTGTATGTTACAGTAATTTTATATTCTTTTTGTTTTATTTTTTTAATTTTTCTGTAATGTGGACATATATTTGTTGACATGTATATTCTGAAGGACTGTATGTGCATGAACATATGTTTGCAAGTCAACTTGTAATAGTTGAAATTTCAATAAAGACTATTGAAAAAAAATAAATAAATAATAAAATGCTATCCACAGACTGCTATTTACCTTTAAATACTGGGGTTAAAATGCCTTATCTTATCTACTAGCTGTGGGCCTGTGCCCTGGTTGTGGTGCATTGGTTTTATAATCTGACAAAGCAGCTAACCAATAGGAGGGAGATGAGTGTGGTGCCATAAGTTTAAATTTCCCACCTTGGGTCTCTCTCTGCATATAATGAGTTAAGATGCCAGTATCCTTAGTTTCTCAGTATATGTTATCTGCTTGATGTTTCTGTATCCACCAACCATAACTGTATAGGAGTCACTAGTTTGCTTACAAACACAATTCACATTATATACCTCATAATGTGCTTGGGATATGGTTACTTACTGGGGCTCATTTACCAAAACTGAGCAAATTAGCACCTGTGCAGTATGCCGTGGCAAACAAATTGTTGCTGTTATTGTTCCACCTTTAGCTGTCTTAACAATAGCTAATTACTAACTGGTTGCTATGGAAAACTGCACAGGAGCAAATATGCCCAGTAATGGTAAATGAGGCTTATGATATTGGTACAAACTATCTCTTCCTGTATAATGTGATTGAGTGTCAGTGTCCACTTCCTCTAACTGTATATAATGCACTTAGGGTGTGTATACATATACATTGATTTCTACATATCTATACCTGTGTCAAAGTATCATATATGTTATTCAGAGAGAAAAAAAATAGGAGGACAAAGGGGGAACAAAATAGGATAGAAAAAACAGAAATCCAAATGACTGTTTCAGCCGTAGTGACCATAGACCATCATTATGTTCAGAGAATAGTTCCAAAGGGGACCAGATATCTATAAATGTATGTATTCTATATTGCATTTAAGCCATAGCATACTCAATTTGTTTGTTGCTATTTACAATGGGTACCAGTTCTGATTTTCAGCGGCAATAGACATACAAGCTGCTATGAGCTTTGTGTGGATCTGCTTCAAGAATTGTTGGTAGGGTTTGCCTAATAATAATGTAGGGAAGTAGTGCAGAATCCTGCGCTTACAACCCTACAACAGGAAGGCCTGGCAAAGAAAGCCAAAAGGTGTACAGAGAAAGAGATCAGCGACATGTGGGCCCAGAGAGCTGGAAGACCCCACCAAAAGCAATCATATGGATCAGGCTGTTAAAGGGAAGCCAGATACTGTCAGATTGCAATAGTCAGTGCCATAAGATACAGAGAGAGGGAAAACAAATACCACATGTGCTGCAATATGTTGGTTTTTATGGGGGAAAAATAAAGATAGATCTTGGTGTTCCAGCACACAGACAGTTAACTGTGCAGAAATGAATCTTGAAATTTCTAACACACTTATAGTTAAGAAAAAAAAAAAGAGTGCAACACCGACAGAAGGGATATCGATAGGGTTACAAAAAGAAAGTATGTCTTTAAAAATATGGTTATCTTAAAAACAGACCCTACCTAGTTGTTAGTTGTATTGGATACTGTTAAACTATTGATACATATTTTATATACTTTATATACTCATTAAACAGGATATTTGCATTATGATATATATATATATATATTATATATATATATATATTATATATATATATATATATATATATATATATATATACTGTATATATCAGACTTGTGACTTTGTATTTAAGGATTAGTTTGTGTTAAAATCTCTTATTGGCTCATTTCCTTTTAAATACTGTAGATCTGTATACCCTGTAACTAGATATTCTGGTTTATCTAAAACATGATGTATGATAGAGCATAAAAAGGACATTATCTCATCCCAGAAGGGTTGTATTAGGTAGAACTGCCACGAAGGACGATTCAGGTTCCCTAACCCTAACTTTGACCTTATACTATGAACCTTATATACAATATTTACGGAAATAGGATTATTAGGCATTGTAGATGGCTGTTGCCCTATTAGGACGCTGGGATAAAAAGTTTATTGCCTGCTATGCTAGGGTCTTTAGCCTGAGCCCACAATTCAGTGCTTTGTTACCCTTGGGGTGGGCTAATCCACAGTTTGAGAGCTACTGCCTTATGTGTGCCTTATGCAGTCTACAAGGGTTATTTTACCAATCGGCAATGAAATTGTTTAGGTAAGGGTTAGTTACAGAATACATTCAACAATAACTTGAAGGGGAAATTTAATATAAGCTTCAGCATACTGAAATATACTCAATTACACTCAATTAAAATTCTGTATCGTTTCTGAAATAATCAAGTTTATCCTCACTATTCCTCTCTCTGCATCTGTTTCTCTTCATTCTCTCTTCATGCAGCAGTTGTGTGTCAAATATTCATTGACAGATATAATTTATCTTATAGCGGGGCTTCATTTCCTAGCAGATGTATTAGAGCTCACTCAAATAACTGACAAAATAACTGCCTTTTGCACAAATCCTGCATGTATAGAGACATGATGTCTGGTGATTTAATAGAGTGAGCTCTAATACATCTTCTAGGCAAAAGGAGCCCCCATAAGATATATTGGATGTAAATGTCAATGATTATCTGACACCCAACTCCTGAACCAAGAAAGAATGAAGAAAAACAGATGCTGAGAGAGGAATAGTGAAGATAAACTTGACCATTTCAGACACAAGACATAATTTGTTATTGATTTTATTTAGAAAGTTTCTTATTTCAGTATGCTGAAGCTAATATTAAATGTAAATGTTTGCAATAGTTCCCCTTTAATGTCAAGACTGGTTCTCTTTACCTTTTGCAGGTTCTTCTGGCTCTCTGTTTATCTTCTTGTCCGTCTTCATCTTCTCCTCCCTGATGGTCATTCTCTTTCTTTTTGGTACCTGTCCCCTGTCATCATCAGTCTTTCTTTTCTGTTGACGGGCTACAGATATATGAAAATATTAGTGTAACAGGCCAGTCAATCAAGTGTTATACATTGGCTCCCAAATTGTGGGGTAGAGGTCTGGATGAAAGGGCTGAAATCTATTTGCTGCTATTGACAACATTACAGGTCATATTTTTATCACCTATGTTAGTAAACCAGCCTCAAAGTACCTTTCACAAGTAATTATGAGAGTATAAAAAGGCAATCATCATAAATCTCCCCCACAACTAACCCCCAGGCTGAAGTCAACTGACAAACTAGCAGGGAGCAGGGAACCATCCTGGGGGGAATGAGTTACAGAATAAATTTTATAGTCAAATTTATGTTCAATCAAATCCTAATTACCTTCTGCTGGTTCTCTCTGTCTTCTCTTGCTCTTCTGCACCTCTTGCTTTTCTTGGTGCAAGCTTTTCTCCTCCATGTTGGCTTCTGTTCGCCTGATTTTTTTAGGTGCCCATTCTTTCTTCTCCTTGATAATTCTTTTCCGCGTGGGTCCACGGGATGCTGGACTTTTTTGGGATCTATCCATAACTAGTGGATTCACCCTAAAATCTATTAAAATATTTAAAAATCGCTTCTCACTAGGGAGACGCTACGAAAGCACTACTGCAAGCTAAGACAGCTCTAAGTAGAGTAACTGCTCTTGAGCCAACGGCCGTTGAGCAACTGACATTTGGCCGTGTGCACACTGCTGTGAATGACAACAGTTTAAAGAGATACTTTTATTGCATTGCTTCCCATTTTTAATTCTTATCACTTCTTCGCCATTTTTATTTCCTTCAATTTAGCTACAGAAATAAACAGTTAGTAAAATATGTAGGCTAGATTGGATCAGCGACTTTTTTGTGACTCTGATCTCTTCAAACAACTCTACAGCTCTCTGCAAATTCTAATGTACATACGGTAGAAGTAGCCCCTATTGCCCTTTGCTTCTGTATAAGTTCTGTCCCTGTGTTCCTGCTTCAATTACATGCACAACTCCCTGCACCCTTTATTGTCACTTCCAGTGGAAGCTTTGTGAATCTTTTGTTTTTTACCTATTTCACTGCCCATGGCATCCTTCTGTATAACTGGCCACTGCTTCCATACCATGTATTACAACGTTGTATAACACATACTATACGTTGTGTTATAAATGGCATGTCATACTGTATTTCAGAACATTAGCAGTGCCATAGACACAGGGGAGGATTTACATAGCAAGCACCCCTAGGCTTGCTGTCATTTGTCACCCCCATTCCCTCCCCTTTATTCACACAAATTTTCAGAGCAATGGGTCTAAAAAACAATTTTATCTCCAGCGCATCCCCAGTGTTTTTGAACCAATGTGTATGTGGTTGGGCAGCATGCCGCCCCCAAAAATCCTGCTGCTTAAGGCCTGGGTGGCCTTTCACATAGACACCAGGGGGTATATTTATCAAAGAGTGAAGTTAATAGTGAAGTTCCGCCACTAGAGTGAAATTCCGCAGCTCTCAATTCATTTCTATGGGATTATTATAGGCGTATTTATCAAAGGGTTAACTTTCACTTCACCCATTGATAAATACGACTTTCAAAATCCCATAGAAATGAATTGAGAGCTGCGGAATTTCACTCTAGTCGTGGAACTTCACTCTTTGATAAATTTACCCCAATGTTTCAACATCAAAAAGCCCATTCATGTAAATTCAAACAAAATGGTCTTACTTCGTTTGGCAGAACCACCTGCTTGTAAACCTCAGCTCATTTTATTTGTACATTTTGGGGGTTATTTATCAAAATCGGAAATGTTCTAGATATTTTCTGGAGACCACCTGACCAAATCCGCACAGAATTTTCCCCCATTTATCAATAAATTTTCACGAAAATTTATTGTGCGGGAAAAGACTCAATAAAAACGTGAAAAAAAATGTTCAGGATTTTTTGCCGTAAACTGTAACTTTTTCAGAATTGGCAGCTGAAATCTAAAACTTTTTTAGATTATTGCCTGTAAACCACCAAAACTTCGGATTATTGAATGGAACAAGTTATCTTCCAATTGTAAAAGGGACATCTGCCATTGACTTCTACATGAACTCAACATGTCTGAGTACTTTTTTATTCAGACTTTTAACACCATCGGGGTTTAATAAATCACAAAATATGTAGGTTGTTTTCCCTATGAAAAAATTATGTTTTCCCCTTTAAAAGTCCAAATGGAAAAAAATCAGACTTTAATAATCATCTGTGTTGGACTGGGATGCCAGGGGCCCACCAGAAAACCATAGACCACGGGCCAATTATCTAAACTATTTTTCCTCTTCCTCTCCTCAATCAACCTCTTTATTCTCCATTTTTCTTTGGCAAATTAATTTCACTCTGGTGAAAATATTCTTGGCCTTTATGTAAATTCACATCTATTCGCTAGGCAAATTTTCTCTAACAGCACAAGAACAAATTTTTCCCAAGAGGAATTTCTCCAGTTTGAAGCTGACGAACTGCTATTGTAAAGAAAGATTAGTCACTTTCTGCACCTAGTGCCAGAAACAAACCCATGACCAGAACAGATTTTTGCAATATGTTGGAGCTCTAAAAGTACATGTTACTAATAATCATAATTAACCTAATTACATGGTTAACTGACATCTCTTGTTATGATGATCTACCAGGATCATATGCATGTAGATTTAAGATTTTAGATTGTAAAATTACATTTATTACTGAGTATCAATCTAAACATTTTAATTCTTCTTATTTAGATTGGTAAGTAATTATAGTGAATCCATCCATTGCATTTGCTCAATATAAAGGCAAAAGAGAGATCCTGTTTTATCATCAAGTAAACACTAGAGGTCAGAAATATTCAGGTTATTACACTGTTAGCAATGACATTATATATAAGGTTTTGAAGTCAGGTTACCAAATCATTTGCAAGAAAAAAATAATTGATATGAAATGAACATGTGGAGCAATGATTTGCATTACTGCCTTGCAGTGCTGGGGTCCCAGGCTTTATTATAAATGTGTATTTTCCCCAAAGTCTGTGTTTCTTCTTTGTTATTCAGTGTCCTCCCACACTGTAAACATACAAGAAGATTAAGTGGCTCCTGATAAAACTGTCCATAGTGTGTATATATGTGATAGGTATCAGTGACATAACTATATATATATAATATATATATATATATATATATATATATATACAGCAGACCCCACAACTATGTCTCCCTTCCCAGCCCCTCGCCTACCTTAAACTTCACTGAAAACTAGAGGCACAATGCAAGCAGATGGCCAGTGGGCTGGGGTCGGAGAAGGGACTGTTTGTGTCAGACCCCACCAAAGACTTTTTTTGCAGGTGTGTATAATACTGATAGGGATCATAGTTTATAAACTCCTGTGGGGCAGTGTCTGATGTAAATTATGTAAAATCACTGCAGAATATGTTGGCACAATATACACAAATATAAGTTGTTCTACTGTTTAGGAGAACAATATAGATGCAACCTGTGATTGTTCTTAACATGCAACAAGACAATATTAACTCATCAAGGCTTTTATGAAAATATAGTCTCATGAACTGTGGTTCTTGTTTGTTTGCTTCAGATTAAGGTTACTATATTTGAGTCTATACGTATGAAACCACTTAAAAGCAGGATCCTATTAATGAACATATTGTATATATTAGTCTAGGGCGGCTCACAGTTGCTTAGGATAGGATTCAATTACACTTCTGTATATTGGAGTTTCATTCCACCTGTTTGGAATCAGTACTAATGTTTATAAACCATTTCTATTTTCATTAAAATGTTTTTTTTCCCACAAGTATGTGTTGAACTTGCATGTGATAGGCTAATCTCGTCAATCAGCAGTATCTCATTCTGCAGGTCCCCTCCCTACCACATGTAAAGGACCAAGGTACTTCTGTTAAGAATCAACTAGGAGAGGCGTATTTGCCCAAAACATTCATAAAAATGTGGAATTTTGTAACACAGCAGAAGTTTAACACAGTTTAACACATAGGAAAAAAATATTGACCTCATGAAGCTGTTAAAACCTCAGTAATATCTGTCTTTCATTTGTGTAAAGTAGATGGAATGTGAAATCGTTGCTTCTTTCCTCCACGTAGGAAGAAGAGCAGAGCAATGTATTTCTCAGATGAGTGCTAACCCAAGTATGCCATTTTGTTCAATTCTTGTCCAGAAACATGATTAGATCACTGAGCCTCATATAACAGGTTAAGCAATGCCTCTGTGCCACTGTTTTGTGCAGACCACCATGATTGTAGTTTATATATTTAAACCTGAGTTAGATTGCGGCATAACCACAAACCATTGTATGTTATTAACAGTGGGGTTACAGTAAAATTTAGACAAACACAATCTTTGCACACCAAGTCTGCTTTTCCCAACAGTAAACACGTGTTATTAATGAAACATTTCTCTTACTAGCAAATCACATCCTTCAGCATGAATGACAGGACTGGATTTTTCTAAGTACGCTAAACAAACAATATAAGAGGTTATTTTGGCTTCGAGAGAGAAACACAATCAAAAGATAAAAAACAGTGAGTGGTTACTTCTAAAAATATTAAATCAAACTCTTTTGTCAGTTCTGGAAAAGGGCCTGTGATTCCATTCACGTGCTTAGGTTTCATCATTTCATATGTTCTGCTTTTACATCCTTGATGGGAATGCAGTTCACTTCATAATCTGACTTATCTGGGAGAATTTAAAAGCATGAAATAGTCTTTGGAAAATGTTAACTTTTGCAAGCCAACCATGATATAGATCAGTGTGACTGCACTGAATACATTTTAGTGCTTCTTAAAGGAGAATTAACTCCCCATACAAAAAGCCCCCTCCTAGTTTTGCAGGCATTGCCCCTCTCCTCGCAATGTGCTTTAGTGTAAAAAAAAACCCTTTTAAAAATTCTGACCTTTAAATGCAGAGAAACACAGCGGAGCTCCTGGTCGCCACCTTCCGAATCTTCGTATAATCGGTCTCAATGATGATTTGCGCATGCCGATTGAAGTTGAAGCCAATTCTTATCTTGACCCAACTGCGCATGCACCAGCAGACTTCGTGACGCAAAGAGGTCTGAAGACTACACGAAGAGCTCCATTGCCTCAGGGTGTCTCAGTAATAATATTCTCATTTTATAGAACCTTGACTGAAATGGAATGCATTTGGTTAACACAGTGTATATCATAAATAAACCCTTTATCCTAAAAGAGAAATTGTTTTTGTAGGAGAACTTGGTGATTTACCAGAGCCTTCACTATAATGACCACCTAAAAATAGTTGCTTAAGCGAGTTGAGGTTCATTGGATATATTTAGGTAAGTTTCACATTTATGGGTATCTATGGGTCTCAGGCAGATTTTCACACATGTGATTAAGATCAGTTGGAAACTAATATTAATTTCCTGGAAGTTTTTTCTCAAAGATTCTTTATTGTTGTCAACATTTGGACTGTCTTTTTGCCAAAACTCATCAGAATACCGACAACAAAAGTAAGTACTCCCAGGAATACAGTGATGTATATTGCTTTATGAGGTTTTCTTGGGGTTTGTTGAAACTTGTGTATCAATGACATCACTGTTTTACAGTTTAAGGTATCTATATACATTAACTTTTTACTGATGAATCAGCTCTCGATCAGGTAAATACAAAGTGTGTGCATTGATATTACATGGTTACATGGTTAATTTGGATTGAAACAAGTCCATCAAGTTCAACCTCCCCAAACAAACCCCAGTGCACATACACCCATATTATGCTTGATCAAGAAATCATCTAAGCCACTCTTCTTCTTATAAAGTCTTAATGGGTGGGCTCTGGTGCACTGATCTTTTCTTTGTGAAAACAGATCCCTGTTATATACTGTATGTATAATGTGCTCTAATATACTTGTAAACAGTAATCATGTCCACTCACAAGCACCTTTTCCTTGGAGAAAACAACCCCAAACATGACAGTCTACCCTTATTATTATAACACATAGGCAATATAGAATCACTAACCATAAAAACAATGTGGCAATAATGGGAGGAGCCCCTCTATGTAGAAAGTTTTACAGTAATTTATTAGTTACACAGCTTGTTATCAACACAAATCTGTCTCAAGTAAGCCTAAACACAACCATTTAGTTTGTAAATCACAAAGGTTATTTCTACCAAACTACCAGTTTAGACAAGTTGCAAAGTGTCAGCATATTTTTTTGCATAATTTAGTATCATCGACTAACAGAAAGACTGTAATTTCAGTACCCACCTCCAGGTCATTAATAAACAAGTTGGAGAGCAAAGGACCATGTACAGAGCCCTGCGGTACTCCACTAACAACACTGGTCCAATTAGAAAATGTTCCATTTACCACCACTGTTTGTAATCTATCCTTCAGCAAATTCGAGTACAAGGCAATATTCCTAAATTCAATCAGTAACCTTCTGTGTGGTATTGCATCAAATGTGTTGTATCTGTATTGTATCTAAGTAGATCTAAATAGAACACATCCACTAGGTTTCTGCTGTGCTCATACTGTAACTACAGTATGTCTGTATATGACAAAAAAAACCAAAATAAGGCTTGCACAAAATCTGGACCCTGTGACATTGGAATAGTACTGGCTTGAAGTTCTTTGGTGTCAGGGTACAGAGAAGGAATTATTTTATTTCCAACTCAGGGAAACAGTTACGTAGCCAACACAAGGTCATAGCTCATCTGTCATTTACAGACCACTTATTTTATAGCCTTATAGTATGACAACAGGCTAAATATAATGTAATAATTTACATAATGAGCCCTTGACTTTTCTTCAAGTTACTTTGCTCTACTTTTTTTCTACATTTCTGAAAAAAATGTTCTACATTTGCAGTTGAGAATTACTAAAATAGTATTAAATATACCAATAAAATTATATTGTTTTGTAGAAAAATGTGCAGACCTTATTGGCAGATAGGGGTTCTTATATAAGTAAAAAAAATCCTTATTAATTCCATGTTATAAGTGGAATTTCTGCTTTCTACAAATGCTGTTGTACCATAGGTGCTTGACTTGACTGATCATTAGCTCTGATGCACTGTATCACCACACACAGTCGATGTGTTTTCCTGTTCCTATGTTTTTCCGCTTCATGTTTATACCGTATCTGCAGCCCTGGCGTCACTCACATCTCTCTTTGGTTAGAAACCTGCTAATCAGCTTTTCTGTTTTAGTATGAGTATCTATTTGAAAATACTCTGCCAATTTTCAGCTGAATGTTTTAGAACATCTTCTACGATATACAAACTGCTTATTGGAGCAATTTATTTATTGAATTGCTGTGAGATTAATGGTCAGCTAATATACCATAGAAAGAAATGATTGAAATCACTTTATGGGTCACAGGATTTTGTTTTAAGTATTTAAAAGTATCAGTAGCCAGGTTGAAAATTAAAGCTTACTACTAAAATATGAAGGACTTCCCAAGGTCCATTTATGTATAGTTATTATCTTGATTATAATATGATGCTGTTAAAATAAAACATGTAATACAAAATGATCAACTGACTAGACACACTATTGTGAGATTAGAGTTTTATTGTGAATTAATGATCTGTCGAATTAATGTGAAAGGATTAAATTGATCAAAAAAGGCTCAGTATATACAGACTACAAAAGCATATGAATGGGTGATAGTATCAGGAATCCTGCCAGCAACATGCTCTGTACAAGGAAAACATAGGGACAATAGAAGAGTGGAGCTCAGATGTTCAGAAACTGTGGCACTGGCCTTATAAGGGTTCAAGCTGAAAGCAAATTAGGTCAAGTTGGTGGCAGGATTACTTTCATCATCAACATCTACCTGTCAACTAGTTATGATGGTCTCTGAGGTTACAGACTGCTCCAATTTGCATCATTATGAAGGGGGTTTCTGTGCATGCACAGCTAATGAGCATTATGAGTAGACGGCATTTGAATAAGAATCATTTAATAGTATATAACCGCATACACACTTGCACAAGCTAAAAACATTTTTATTTTTACTTTTTCTTAAGGTAAAAATTACAAAGCTATAATGACTGGCAGTGGCACATACTGTATATGTGTGTAATTCCAATACCTTTCATGTCTCATCTGGCTGCACAGGAGTAACCAACCTTTTGCCGACACTGCATGACTGACCATATTTCTGTTCATTCATTCTTTTCCTCACATCTGGGTACTTTCGGCACCTTTATTAGCCATCAACTCCGACTCCTGAAGGAAGAGATAATGAAAAAGGATGAAGATTGTCTTGATTTCAGAAATGGTACAAACTTGATTATATTTAGAAAGATGAATCTCTTATAACATTTTCATTTTCACAATAGTTCCCCTTTTAATGAGAGAAAGTTGTTGTTGAGTGATAAGTGTTGCTTATAGGTAATGACAATTATCAAAAATCTGATACTGACAAGTACTGGTTTAAGGATAGAGCAAGTTTTATTGGTACCGTCAGTTCAACAAGTCAAACATGGAACTCCTTTTTCCTTTCTATCGAATGGTGAATTGCATGCAGCACTTGACTTTTTATTGATTACAGACTGGGAGATATATGTGACGATACTGTGTTATTAAATGAGACAAGGGGGCCTTCAGACTTTAACTTAAAAGGTATCACATTAAGTCTACGGTTGTTTTTAGATCTAGAATTAAAATGAGGAATGAGGAATTTTATTTTATTTATTTTATTTTATCCTAATGCCAATATTTCCCACATTAAATAAGGCAAAACAAATGTTTTTGGAGTCATTTAGGTGAGAAATGTAATTTATTTTATAGGATCTCTGAGAAATAGACAACTCCATGGTTATTAGCTTGGAGAACTTTACAATATGAAATATGTTACAAACCTTTTAAGCACAATTGTACCTTCTTACTACATCATCTGCAACTGAACTTATCAATAAGCAAACTCTGAGAACAGACATATTCCTTCATCTTTCATATTAATTGCTTAAAGAAATATGCTTGCAGTAAATTCTGATTGTGTTGCAAATAGATATACAGTATAAAAATATAAAGAGACTATTTGTTTATTCGTTCATGGAATAAAATAGCAATGGCACCAGCAGAAGAAAATGATACACATTTTTTGCAGTTTTTATCTAGATGCCATTTTGATATGAGCTGCTAGAGGAATAGAAGATGGCAGATCATTTCTGAAGATTATTATATAACAGCTAACTATCTAAACATTGGTTATAAAATGCAGATTTAAATGCCAGTGAACTGAGAGAAAAGATCACCAACATCTTACTTCCTTAACACAGTCTAGAAATACAGAGGCCATTATTCAAGCAAGATAGATACATATCCCAAAAAAAGAGGACTGCATGGAGGTAGCATAACATTTACCTTCCCTCTTGACCAGTGGCCCAGTTCTTACATAACGCAACCACATTTATTGGCACAGAAGCAGTTGTTTCCACCTTCTGCATGCAGTTTGATTCAGTGCTTTAGAACCACACAAATGTTAACAATGTTATACAGGTCAATATTCTGTCAGTTCACTTTCCATTTAACCACTGTATCATCAGCATTAAAACACAAAGTGCTATATGTGCATGGTAAATTACTTCTGGGTGGAAACAGTTCCGTTACTAATATATTTTTGGAACTGTCTGGTATCTTTTCATCGAGTTTCTTCATTGTGTTTAAGTAGTAATGTCGCTTTCTAGTTTGAGAATAAACTTATTCAGATCTGCAAACAGTTTTAACTTATTACAGATCTTTCTTAAGTAGCTGCATATTAAAGCTTGTAAATGAAACAACATTCTTTCATTTACTCTTCTTTTAATCATATGCTTTTGCTGGACTTAACATCCATCTGTTGTCCCTCTACTTGCTCTGCCTTTGTTTTAATCCCAATGTAACTGGACACTTATATAAATGAATATAGAAAACAAAGGTGCAGATAGAGTACAATGAAAGTGAAGACAGATGGAGTACACAGGCATGCAGGAACCCTTTCGATGAAGGAGGACTGGGAAACGGTGAGAAAAGGTACAAAGCCCACTTGAGCAAAGTGCAAAGACTGTAGTTATACACATTTCTCTATTCTTACACCTTGCGACTTTCACTTTGCTGAATGCGGTACAAGGTCATGGAATTAACACTTGCCTTGAGAAGGTTTTATTTCAGGGGCTCCATTGTGTGTTGTTTATGTACCTAACAGGTTTGCATCACATTTTTTGTACAGCTAGCAACACTTAAATAACCCAAGAGATCTATAAAATGGTCTATGAAATAAGTCATATTTGGTTATGGAAATGTAGTAAACAATATAGGTACATTATGTCATGGGAAAACATGTTTTTTTCAAAAAGTATCAGTTAATAGTGCTGGTCCAGCAGACTTCTGAAACTGAAATCTGTTTTACAAAAAAGCAAACTGATTTTTTATTTTTAATTTTGAAATCTGACATGGGGCTTGACATATTGTCAGCTTCCCAGGAGCCCCCAGTCATGTGACTTGTGCTCTGATAAACTTCAGTCACTCTTTATTGCTGTACTGCAAGTTGGAGTGATATCATCCCCCCAGCAGCCCATCAGCAGAACAATGGGAAGGTAAACAGATAGCAGCTCCCTGGTAGATCTAAGAATTGCACTCAGTAATAAAAATACATGTCCCAATGTGACGCCTTCAGTTACATTGAGTAGGAGAAACAATAACCTACCTGAAAGTAGTTCCATAGTGCAGCATGGGCTCTTTCTGAAAAGACCAGGCAAAATGACCTGAGATGGCTGCCTACACACCAATATTACAAATAAAAGAAAATACATTTGTTGGATTAGGAATGAAATTTTAAATGGAAGAGTGAATTATTTGCAGTGCAAACAGTGTAATTTAGGGGGGAAAAAAAGCAACACCATAAAAATCATGACAGAATCCCTTTAAGAATAGGTACGAAGCAAATCAAAATCCATTAAATAAATCTAAAGTGTGAATTGTTATTATTTCATGATATCTTCATTATAAACAACCACTAGTGGAGGATGCCTTGGCTATTTCTAAGTAGCATCTACTAGAGGTAAAACCATTGCAACATTCTCCGCCAGAGAGCTAGAAGAAATACAAAACTATTAAAGCGGGGCTACATATTTTATGGAAGGCCTAGCAAAATGATATAGGTTTTATTATTAATATCATATAATATGGTAGTCACTGATGAAACTGCTCCAGACCAGAGACCACTGTAGATGCCTACAAAAGTCTCAGAGCCACAGAGCCTGAAACAGTGAGCACTTGGTCCACCTGGACACCATAGATTACATAAGAAAAAGGCAAACTAAGGAACATAATATGATTTTCACAGGTTAGAATTTTTACAGATACCTCTCTACAAACAGTAGAACAGAGACGCGTACAAAAAATCAGGATATGTTTTATTTATGGGAAGATTTTTTGTTGTAGAGTTGTAGAAATTGTGACTAGTGTAATAACGCAACATGGGGAAGTCTGAGATGCCTCATTGTATATGCAAATATATTGCTTTCAGACAAAGATAAATTATTATACACATATGTGGACTTTTGTTCAACACGTGCATCCAGGGCTGGAACTAGGGGTAGGCAGAGTAGGAGGGGAGCCAGGACCTTCTCTGCCTCTGCTATCCCCCAGTCCGGTCCCTGCACTGGCCAACGTATGCGTGTGCTCATGCGCCAAAAATACTAGTGCGCATGCGCGAAAAACGGAAGTGCGCATGCGCACTCGTATTTTTTCGCGCATGCGCACTCAGGTATTGGGCGCTTTGCCGGGCCAGGCTGCCTGGGCGCCTGCCCTCGTTGGCCCGGCACTGCATGCATCCCTAGCTTATGCAAAACATCACAGGTTGCCAATATGTTCCTGCCCAGTACTATTGTATAAATTATACAAAATATTTCTATGACAGAATCACTTATCTGTAAAAGAGATTTAAAAAACAGGACCTATTTTTTTCGGGTAAAATTTCCACGAATGACCACCATAACTGTTAAAAAGTTAACACCCTTAAGTTTCTTACTTACTCTTTTATTTTGGGATACAACTCAACTTCTACATATGAACCATTTGATTTCCAGTTGGGCTATATTAGTGTTTATTCTACCTCATTTCATGTATTCTCTATTCAGCCAACCTGCTAAAATAAATCACAGTGTACAGAACCTTAAAGAATCTATGTTTTCAAATAAAGCACAAGTATAGGATCCGTTATCTGGAAACCCATTATCCAGAAAGCTCCGAATTACAGAAAGGCCATCTCTCATAGACTCCATTAAAATCAAATAATTCAAATGATTTCTCTTTTCTCTGTAATAATAAAACAAGACTTTGTACTTGATCCAAACTAAGATATAATTAATCGGTATTCAAAGCAAAACCAGCCTATTGGGTTTATTTAATGTTACATGTTTTTCTAGTAGACTTAACGTATTAAGATCCAAATTATGGAAAGTTCTGTTATCCAAAAACCCCATGCCCTGAGCAATCTGGATAAAAGGTCCCATACCATATAACTGTGTCATACAGCTATAAATAAGCCATGTGAAGCTGGCCCCTCTGTTTATTTCTGGACTGCAGTAAACTGAACACAATTTATGTTTGCTCCACTGCTGAATACCAAACTCTTTGTCTTGTTTTCGAATGTATAAGAAATACTTCTAGACTTCTAGACCATTGGGAAAAGTGATAACACAGACAGCAAACATCTCCTAATAGGATATTAACCATTATCGCAGTTACTGGAGGAGAATGCCCCTGGGTCTCGTATAGAAACTGAAAGTCTGATCTAGCTCCAGAGAAGCCCAAAATTGATAAAATTGAATGTAGTTGGTGTGTAGATGTCAGGTGTTGGAATCTATGCTTATACAGAGACGGACAGACTGGTATAACCACATCTTTTAGGGGGTTATTATTGAAAGTCTGAATGTCTATGACTATAGAATACAATTTTTTGTGAATTTGTGATCTATTATTCCCCCCCGAGGATGGAAAAAAATCGGAATCCAAAATTTTGCACAGCCTATCTATTTACCGTACCCAGTTTTTATTTTTACACTGAGCAGTTCCTTTAAAGCAGAGGTAGAGTAATTCTAGTCCAAAGTCAGCCATACTCTGTATTTATGAAAGAAAAACATTCCATGGATTTACATTGAAAGCATTAATTTTATTGATACTTACAAATCTATACCTTCATTTTATAGATCTTGTCATGGATCTATTTTGGGACACTTTCCCTACAATCATTAATAGCATCTGTCTGCATTTCTGGAAAGCATGTGAAATAATGGCCTTTGCTTTTACACCTGTGTTGGTTTCCAAGAATTCTCCATCACAGTAATGGGAGACAAGACATTTGGGACCTTGGAGCAAAATCTAATTAAACATTGTAATGTTTTCTAATTGCTTACTTTTTTAATGGATAACCTGGAGAGCCAGTCATTGTAATAATTAGTTCAAGGCCAGGTGGAATTTCTTTGCAAACAAGTTGTTTATTACAACTTTAGGCATTCCCATACAGGAATTATTAGCCAGTCACTTGTGCTTCAATCCGTAATTTGTTGTCAAATTGAGGAGCTGGTTCTATTATTAACAATGGACAGAAGCCTCAACCTCTTAATACTAAGACCTCTTACCTGTATTATATTCGAAAAACATAAGTTTCAATAATTCTAACCTAGACCTGGGCTCTTTGGCCTCTATGGCCAATCGGCTGCCCAGTTATGTGACATTATTCAAAGATTTGATAATCAAACAACAGCCATAAAGACAACTAAGGGGCAATTGAAAATGCGAATTCGAAATTTGAATTTTTTGATTTTCTTTTTTTTTTATGTTCAAAACTGTCAAATTCGACTAGGTAGTTATTCAAATTCTATTCAAGTTTTTAAAAAAATGTAATTTGATTTTCGAGATTTATCATACGCTGGCCCTTTAAGAATTTGAATATGACTATTCGCCACCTAGAACCTGCCGAATTGCTGTTTGAATCAATGGGAGAGGTCCAGGGATCAATTTGGAGTTGTTTGCAGCCTTCGGAGAAAAACTTGGATCGAGTTTTTTAAATTTGAATCAAATTTGATTCGAATTCGATTCAAGTTTTCGGGTCGATTTAGTTCACCCGAGTTTTAAAAATGTAATTTTTTTTTAATACATTTTGATTGGTCGAATATCGTATTTATGGGAGTTTAGGGGAGTTTTTAAAAACTCACATGAATTCGAAATTCGACATTTGATAAATGTGCCTCCAAGTTTTTACTTTACTTGATGTGAAAACACCTGATAAATTCATAAAATCTACTGAGTTTAGATTAGAGCATAAATAATAGACTAAGGGAGTTATTTATCAAAGTCCGAATTTATCTCAATATTTTCTGCTACAAACTCCAATCAAATCTGCTCTGGTTTTTTACGCTTATTTATTATTACATTTGCCCGAAAATTAGCTTTTCGTGAAAAAATCTGAATTTCACGATTTTTCTGGATTTTTTCATCCGATTTTCACGAATTTCATGATTTTTTTGGGAATTTTCACCTGAAAACTTCAGGGTATTGCATGAAACCCAGCGCACATCAAAAAATCATTGGGACTTCTCCCATTGACTTATATGCAACCTGGGTTGAGTGCAGAGGACCTCTTGTAGTTGACTATATGTATTTTGGGGTCACACCCTCATTGCACCCCCGCCTAATGGTTTTAAAAAATAGTGGTGAGCACAACTTTCCCTTGTTTGTTATAGTTTATACAGGAGCAGTGACCAGCTCCATGTTGTAGCTCCCACCCTTCCCAGCTATAGTCAGGTGATCCCACTGGTGTCTAATAAAAGGGCAGCCAAGTTTGGGAGTTTTACTTTGAAAGCAGCTAGTAAGTTGCAGGTAAAACTTAGTCTCTTTGTAAAATGTATAATTAAGCAATTGAATTCTTAATGAATCAGATGAAAATTAAGTGTAGGACTGGCCAGATATGGGATGACTTTGACGTAGTTGGCCAGCTTAAATATTTTGCAATATATGGACAAACAATCCCTGTGTTGTTTAAAGGGTAAGGCATTTTCAGTAGCAGTATGCACAAAATGTCGCTGTCTTAAATATATTGATAATGGGTTGAGTGCAGAGGACTCTTGTATTTGTCTATATGTATTTTGTGGTCACAGCCTCATTGCACCCCCGCCTAATGGTTTTAAAAAATAGTGGTGAGCACAACTTTCCCTTGTTTGTTATACTTATATGCAACCTCGACAGATCTGAGATGCCGGATTTTCAGATTCAGACTCTTCCATCCTCAGGGTTTAATACATTCTGAAAAATGTGTGATTTTGTGTGATTTTTTTAAGTCTGATTTTATATAACTTTCTTTCTACAATATGTGCTCCCCAGCAGCAAGGAAAACAGTTATGAAAGCAAGTAAATATGACGTAGCACAATCCCCCAAGAAAAGTATGAAAATGCTTGTATAAAATTTTTGTATTTGGAGTTAAGTACATAACTCCTAAGGGTTGTGCTCAAACATATAGCGATGTTCACCTGCAAAGGCTTCTAACCTTATAGAAGAGATTTATGGAGCCACTCTTTGTTTTCGATTAAACATTAGGTAACAAGATTTAACATTCCTTACATGATTTCTTTTTCACACAATTTCTTTTTACTTATGGTAGGAAGTAACATTTTTTATAGCCGTGTTACTGTTTTTACAGGTTTCCTTTTGAAACCGAGAATTTCCTTTTTCTTACTTTTTTGTGGGAAGTGTGTTGCTGTTTTCCAGAAAATGTGGTCATTTTAAGTACTTTTACTCTGTGTCATTGTGTGTCGGGAAGTCAAGAAGGAACAGTTTGCTGTATTTAAAGGGAATGTCAACCCAAAATATTATTTTTTGCCTAATAAAAGAAAACATAAATTTTAAGCAACTGCTATATACATTTTCTATGGTTTTTAAGGTATTTGTATATGTATTGTTATTGCAAGCAGTGTTGTCTGTCCCTTTCTATTCTCTGCCCTTATGGCTCAGACTGTGGATACAATGTAAGACAAGCAACTGATTAACAGATCTGTCTTTGCTGGGGAACTAGGGCTTTTGTAATATTGTTTATAAAGTAACAACCAGGAATTAAGCAAATGCGGCTTCCAGCAGCAATTGTTTTTACGAATAACTTTAAAAGCATTGAACAGTTTTAATGAATGTATATTAGAAAGTTACTTTGAATTATGTTTTCTTTTATTTGGTCATTTTTTATTTTGGTGTTGACTTGCCCTTTAGTATATCCTGGTCTTGCTTTTTGCTTCTGTCCAGTTACTTTACAAGCATTGATTCTATGTTAAATTTAAGATAATTTTACGTTATAGTAGTGCGTATTGTTTTAAGAGAAAAAGATCTATCAACAGATATATTGATTAAATTGATTGAAAACGGAATCTGACTTGCTTCGGAGTGTTCAAAGTTATTGGTTAGAGAGAAAGATATCCTTTCTTTATCAAACAAATAAATGTAAAGATTTTAAATCCCCTAAAAATTCTAATAAAGTGACTTCTTGTGAGGATAAAGGGGTGATATATACAACCAACTGGTGACTTTATTATTGAATTTAGTAATTACACAAAAATGTCTCCTATGTTGCTTGTTAACAAAAAAACATTAGTTGAATAAAGTGCCAGACCTTACCATTGTTTACATTCCTTTATGAAAGAGAAGAAAATTAAACCCCCCTCTTTCCACACACCCAACCAATTATTCGTTTCTGCCACTGATCAAGTGCTATGTGCAATTATTAAACAAAATTAAATCAATATTTGGTCTCCAGTGTAATTCATTAATAAATTATTAGCATCTTATAAGGATTATAAATAAAAGTGCATGTGCTGAAATGGATTGCGTATTAAGATTGAAAGTGCTGGGTGCCGATTGATTACATAAGAAAGTTTATTAATTAAAATTAAGTAAGTATATCTTAGTCAACCAACCTACAACTTGATACAATTAAAGTGCTAGTTGCAATCTCAGATTGCCAGTGTGTGAAAAAATAGATTTTTTTAAAAAACAGCGAGGGGTGTAGATAGGTAAATCAATATATGAGCTCAAAACTAAAAACTGGCATTTGAGAAATAAAAGCAAGGAAAATGAAAATAGTACAGAGGTGGAGAATCTACTGCCTGGTTGTATTTACTAGGCCTTGGGACCCCACACGGGGAGAAAGTAAGAAGCTGGGGGCTGTGGTCTCAGGACTACCTTGCTATCTCTGAAGGAGAACTGATCTTCCCTATGAAACCACAAATCCCACCGTGCCGTATAGTCAAAGAGAATGAGAGAATACAAATGCGGTCAAATTTAGGCTAAAAAAAATTAGAAATTGAAAAATCTAGTAAAACCAATATTAGGACTCAAGTCCAATTGCTGAAGTGCTAGAAGTTTGCCGACGAGTGTTTCGCAGAGAGCTTTTTGAAGGCCTTGAATTATTTCTCAGGGTGACAGGTCCCCTTTAAGTACTGTTTCCTTGCATGGGAAGGTGCACTTTGGCATCCTTTTCTTGGGACTGTATAATTGTTATTTGACTCTTTATGTATCCAGTTTTTAATAAAAAGTCCATAGTTCTGTGTAACCAACACATAGTTTGGGAAAGAATTGTTTTTTATAATGAACTACCTGCACAGACTGTTGGTTCATCATGGCCACTTCTTCTAGACCCTTTGCTTCTTACCTTGATGTGGATCATAACTGCAGTTAAATGCTGCCCTTGAATAAACTTGGCACAACTGACAATTTTCCTTGCAGCCCACACACACTGGCACATCTCCCTAAAGAATCGACTGTGTGCAGAGCAGCTTAATGTAAAAATTGTAACATGAACTCATTTGTTGTGCTACAATTCACAAGGTCTACCCACATTCAGACATCTACAGCAAAAATATTTTTTCTTGCGAAGAAAAGCTAAAAAGCAGAATATGAGCCTGATATAATGATAATGAGATGTTGAAATGGTTATGCCCAGTGATTCATGCAATTAATGTGCCCCGTACCACAATGCAACAGCAGAGGCTTCCTTATGGTTAGACATTACATGAAATACATAGTTTACTTGTTTTCCTTAGTGGGTGGTCACTGGGATCCTCTGTGGCAAATTAAATAGATTAGTTCAAAATAAAGTTTTTGAATACCAAAATATACACTGCATTTTTCATGTGAAGCATGGAAATATAACAGTATACAGTATTTTCCAACTAGTAATCCACAAAAAAAGCAGAGATGTTAAAGATATACACATTTAACACTGACAAAGCAGTATAAGTCATCAAAAGACCACTACGGTGCTGCCGCCATGTTCTGCACTTAAATCAACAAGCCATAGGGACTCTTTCTAAGTAATATTATTTCTGTTAAACCTCTACATTTATATCTTTGTCATATACAGTATTTACATATTTAGGGGCCAATTTACTTAGCTCGAGTGAAGGAATAGAAGAAAAAAACTTCGAATTTCTAATGTTTTTATTTGGCTACTTCGACCATTGAATGGGCTACTCAACCTTCGACTTCAAATCGAACGATTCAAACTAAAAATCGTTCCACTATTCAACCATTCGAAAAAACTTCAACCCTCTAGTTCGCCACCTAAAGGCTACCGAAGTCAATGTTAGCCTATGGGGAAGGTCCCCATAGGCTTTGGTAGCTTTTTTTGGTCGAACAAAAATTGCTCGATCGATGGATTAAAATCCTTCGAATCGAAGAATTTGAAGGATTTTATCGTTCGATCGAACGAATAGCGCTAAATCCTTCGACTTCAATATTCGAAGTATTTAACTTCGACAGTCGAATATCGAGGGTTAATTAACCCTCGATATTCGACCTTAAGTAAATTTGCCCCTTAGAGTATTTTATTTAGTAATAATATTAGAAGGTGATTCTTCTATTTTCTTATTCATTTCTCAGGTTGTAATTTAAACTGACCGTGATGTTTCTATTAAGCAAAGTCTAAATTTGCATATGGTGTGTGTATCATTAATAATAGCATTAGTGTCTGATTTATTTGACGTAAGACGATTGTGTCTATTGACACAAGCCACTTCTGAAACCCTGGATTCACCTGCAGGTCCAGACTGACAGTAATTTCAGAGTCACTTTGCCTTTAATGAAAAATGTAATTTATCTGAGCAAACTGAAAAAGATACGCTTCCAATTTACACATTGAAGGTTTTCCCAGTACATTCCACACTGTTGAGATACAATAAAGTAGGCAATAAATTATTTTACTTCAAGAGCAGAAGAGAGGCCCAGTATTTGTAAATTCTTGAAATCATGTCTATAAAATGAACATGAACTGGACTTGTTAACTGGTTAATGGATGGAGTTGTTCCCAGTATTGAAGACCATGCTCTTCTGATGGGATTTCCAAATCTTTCCTGTGGATTTGAGCCATGCTGTTTTGATTCTGTGTGGTCTTGTTAATATAGATGCTGTTCTTCAGGGTTATGGTTTGGTAAATGACTTGTGCTATTAATAGTTTAGTTTTCTCACTTGAACCACTATGTTGCTACAACAAATATGCTTATTTACAAAGGAACTACTAAGGAAATGCAAGGGACGCACTAGTTAATGAACTGGTGTTTGTATAGTATTTCCCTTTATAGTCTCTCAAGGGTAAAATTATGCTAAGTGTTAAAATTTGATTTACTTGTAAAAAAAAAAAAAAATCTTAGTTTTCTGTGCAACAGCTTATTTCACTGACAGTATTTAATATTTCCCACTAATGCTAAAACCATTAAAAAAACTGAAACCGTAAAAAAAGTTGGGGAGGTATCGCATATTTTCATCTGCAATACTTGCAGTTTATTTTATTATTTGGCCTATGTAACTAGGCTTATTCTAAAGGGGTGCAGTCTTATTCTGATGTTTACACCCATCACTGAAACATATAAACAGCCATGTTTTGTTTGGACAGGTATGGGATCCATTATCTGGAAACCATTATCCAGAAAGCTCCAAATTACAGAATGGCTGTCTCCCATAGACTCCATTTTATACAAATAATGCAAATTTTGAAAAAGATTTCCTATTTCTCTGTAATAATAAAACAGGAGCTTGTACTTGATCCAAACTAAGATATAATTAATTCTTATTGGAAGCAAACCCAGCCTATTGGGTTTATTTAGTGTTTAAAGGATTTTCTAGTAGACTTAAGGTATGAAGATCCATATTATGCAAAGATCCGTTATCAGGAAGACCCGAGGTCCCGAGCATTCTGGATAACAGGTCCCATACCTGTAGTATTTTTTGGACCTGCTAGGATAGACCTTGAGATGTCAATAGGTGTATCCCACCTGGCTGGGTATGGTCCAGCCTTTGACACATTTCCAGTGAAACTATATATAAAATATATAATGATACAAATTATTCTAGCCAAATGCCGTTGATCCTGGGAATACATAAAAATTCAATGAGACAAAGAACGGCAAGACCTATGTTGCATGAAATAGTCACATGAGCAACGGGAAATGAATTGGAAGTGTAAAAAGTGATAAGAAATCTTTTTTTTCCAATTACACTGCTTTTCACAATATAAAATAGTTTTCAAGCAAAAGTAAACACTTTTTAGTATTAGCAGTATCCCTTTAATAAAAATTCTTCTGAAGCCTGGCAGTCAGTGCTTACACTAAGTGCATTTTAAAAGAACTCTGCAAGGGTGTATGAATAGAATTCAGAATTCAAGAAAAAAAACAAGAATGAAACATTTTCCTTTGGCAGTACTACTAAGGACCTGATGATCTCATTAATATGCAAATTCATGCACCTTTTAGGTAGAGGTTTCTCAAGTAGTGGCAAAATGATAATAACTACAGTGTTTTAATGGAAATGAGTAGAGTAAAAGTCACAGGGGTAAATGCTTTTTCAAAACACAGAAACACATTAAAATTATATAATCTGTGACCAGTTTATTTCCAATAGCCAAGATATGGTAAATGTTAGCTTTCCTGCTCCCACAATATTTATTTATTTTTATATAATAGTAGATTTTATTATGAAACACAACGATTATTCATCAATACGGTTATGTTTATTTTAAAATTTTGGAAAACCATAAATCACTATTTCTATACGACTGTACGGTATGTGTAGTCATTGGGGGAGTTTTATTGCCTTCCAACAGCAATCATCAGGCCTAATTTCCAGTTCTATATATTATGTTAACATGTTTATAGATATGACATTCCCTCCACACTGAAAAAGAGAAAATGAAATTCCCATAGAATGAGAGTATAGAAAGTTCAAACACAAGAGCAAAAGGAAGAGAGTGATGATTTAGGAACATACTAAATTGCTCCAGTTTAATTACCCATAGCAATAAAAAGGACAGTTGATTTTATTTTCTCACCTGAAAAAGATCACCACTAATTAGTCACTAATGGAAACTGGAGAATTTTGGCCCGTGTTTAAAGCATTACCCCGTATTGCCCCCCAAAATGGCATCGCCGATTCTATTGTGTCACCCAAAGTGCAAAACCCAAACTGTCCCCAAAATGCATACACAATGGAAATCATATACAGATATAGGGCCTGTTATTCTGAATGCTCAGGACCTGGGGATTTTGGAATAAGGAGACTTTCCATAATTTGGATCTACACACCTATAACCTACTTAAAAATCATGTAAACATTAAATAAACCCAAATAGAATGTTTTGCCACCAATTTGCATTCATGCAGCTTATGCATCAATTACAAGGTACAAGGTACTATTTGACTACTATAGAGAAAAAGGTAATTTTTAAAATTTGAATTATTTGATTAAAATTGAGTCTATGGGAGGCAGCTTTTCCCCTAATTTGGAGCTCTTTGATAATGGGTTTCTGAATAGCGGATCCCATACCTGTAGAAATATAACACAAACCCCCTAAGAGTGGAAATAGACCAGTAATTTTGTGACTGTGTGGTTTACGAATAGTGGATAGTGGATCTGCTACATCAAGGGGCACATTTACCTAGGGTCGAATATCGAGGGTTAACTAACCCGCGATATTCGACTGCCGAATTGAAATCCTGCGACTTCGAATATCAAAGTCGAAGGATTTAGCGCAATTCGTTCGATCGAACAATTCGAAGGATTTTAATCAATCGATCGAACGATTATCCTTGTAAAACCTATGGGGACCTTCCCCATAGGCTAACATTGGCCTCGGTAGGTTTTAGGTGGTGAACTAGGGGGTCGAAGTTTTTTTTAAAGAGACAGTACTTCAATTATCGAATGGTCGAATATTCAAACGATTTTTATATTTGATTCGAAAGTCGTAGTCGAAGGTCGAAGTAGCCAATTCGATGGTCAAAGTAGCCAAAAAAAACATTCCAAATTCGAACTATTTTTCCTCTATTCCTTCACTCGAGCTTAGTGAATGGGCCCCCAAGTCTCCCCAACCTTTTTTTACTCGTGAGCCACATTCAAATGTAAAAAGTTGGGGAGCAACACAAGCATGAAAATGTTCCTGGGTAGTGCCAAATAAGAGCTGTGATTGGCTATTTGATAGTCCCTATGTGGACTGGCAGCCTACAGGAAGTTCTGTTTGGTGGTTCTTATGGTCTTGCAACCAAAACTTTCCTCCATGCCAGGAGGCCACTGGGAGCAACATCCACGCTCACGAGGCTCTGGTTGGGGATTACTGTCCTACAGGATTATAGCCAAACCCAAAGATATAGTATTGCATACATGCTATTTAGCTACTAATAAAATTACTTAGTATAGTTGTTATTCCCATAGGACAAATATTGCTAACTAGCTATACCATTTACTTTATATATCCTGAAGGATTTTGCAAGATAACTAGATGAAAATGTACTAGGGTGTAGGGAAAGTTTTGCTCTATCCAATGGCTTGAATGCTTTGCTGAGGATTTAGTTTGGTGAAAAAATGTTGTAAGTAGTTGCTAATAACTGATAAATATGCAATAACACTTTGGTTGGATGCCATCCTACCCCACCCCAACAGAATCTTGGTGATGATGGTGGAGGGTACATGGATATGAGAATAAGGAGAACCACAGTTGGGCATTCCAGCAGGGTTGCACATACCATAATGTAAAACTTGTGTAAATGTTTGTGCATATTTGAGATATGGCATACCCAAACAGATATAGATAAATTGTAGATAATCTACATTTACAATATCATTTTGGAATGTAGGCACTAATATTATTTGCTTTTCTGCCTTATGCTGGAGTTCACATAAGGCTCCCAAAGGAGGTCTTCATATTTTCATTGCTGAATTGAATTTTATACAGACTAACCGCAGAGCTTTTTTATATTTGTTAATGCTACAAGAAAATGCAATATGTAGAGGCTTAAATTAATAATGAGACACACACCAGTGGCAGATTTATCATATTGTATGTTCTCCAAGTGTCAGAGGGAGCAGGGTTATCATCAGAAATTCACTTTCCTAGTCTGTACTGACAGTGTATTTGAGGCCTTCTGACAAGATTTTAAAATTGCTTTTAATATTTCCCTGGACATAACATAACTCACTGAACTTGTGATCATTATATCACCTTTATGGCTGTCCTTTTGGACACAGAACTTCCATCAGAAGCCATACAACAAATGATACTGACTCCTACTCTCTTTAATTCCTGGATCCTTTGCACCAAAGATTCACCAATGTGTAACTCAACTCCCTGGCTGATTTGATTTTGTTGATCCTTAATGGACAGTGCATTATATACAGTAGTGCCCTAGATGGCAGGAAAAGTCTTTTCTCTGGATCTTTTTTAAAATGGTCAGAGCTTATTTGAGAAAGATAGTCTCTGTGAAACTTTCAAACTCAATTGACACGGTTAGAGACCTTCCCAGTGGCATCATGGTATAGCCCTAGGAGATGATAAACTTCTTTCAAAATCCTTCAATGGTAGGTTACATTCAAGGCTTCCGTTATTACCATACAGTGATGGGCGAATTTATTCGCCAGGCGCGAATTTGCGCGATTCGCAAAACGCCCGCGAAGATTTGCGGCAAAAATTGGCCGGCGCCAAAAACGGCACAATTCGCAAATTTTCCGGCGAAACGGCACAAATTCGCCCATCACTATTACCATACAATAAGGCTAAAAATGCAGTTAATATCATAGTAGTGTCTACTCAAAAGGCATGTTACGTCTAAAATCAGAGAAACCTAAAGGTATAATGAATTACTTGGACAATGAAATTCAGCTCCCAAGGCAAACATGCCAAATTGCATCCCACCCATGTTGAATTCTCTGGAGATAGATATTATTTCTATTACTTCCTTGAGATGTGCATTACAGTATAAACCAGACACAGCTTCATGTTATTATAACATAACAAAATGGCATAGGGGAAAATCCATATAGTATAGTGGCACACACGGGATAACATTTTTGTGCCATGCATTTTGCCGTGTTAAGCATAGTGGATAAAATCTGGAAACTGCAAACCAGACGCCATGTGTTCCAGACGCCATGTGTTCTAGCCGTGATGCTTACACTGTGTTTTTACATAATACCATGAATATGATGCTTACCACGCTATCTTGATTTTGCTATCAATGCTCTTCAGCCATGATTGATTCTACAAGGTGGGAGTTGTGGTGGTTGATGGTTGATGGTTGGGAGAGTGTGAATTTGAGAGAGGTTCCCACATGCTTCAAATAAATAAGCAGCTCAACAAGCTCGTGAGCTGGTAAACCCCATAACAAAAAATCCTTAATCTTTTGAAGCAACACTTCAGAATAAATTTTGCCCTAATATACCTGCTCCTAATGCATATACATCCCTTCTTCACCAGACTTACGTCCCTAGAGTTATAAAGAAACGGGGTTAAAGGTCTGACACCCTATAGTAATCCAAAGCAACCAAGCAGGAGTGCTATTATTGCTAAGATGTAAGATGAAACCTTTGCCTCAGGGCTCATTGTGATGCACTCAGAGACCAACTAAAGCTCAAATATACTTTATATAAATAAGCTGCTGCATAAACATAAGTTAAAACAGAGCTTTAGGTAGGGGTGTTTCAGTACCTGAGACAGACAACCCAGTTCCAAACTACTGCACTTACTTGTTTGGCCTTTGTGCAAAGCAATGGGGATGTATCCCTAGTACAGAAACAAATTACTCCCTCTGTAGTAAAGGATACAAATTTATGGTTTCAAAGAAAACATAATTTTGCTACCAGAGGCAACTTTTTTCCAACCCTGATAAAGTGCTGCACACTGCTGCCTATGGCAAGGTTCTCATGGCAGGAGAAGCACTGGTTTAGCACCCATAGTTACATAGCAGATAACACATAATTTATGTAGGACACAATGGCATTAGTATCAACCAGGGAGAGAAATTAAAGTCAAATTTCTCTATAGAACTACAGTGAAACCTTGACTTTAAGTAGCCTGATTTTAAGTTTTCCCGCATTTTACTTTTTTACTTGTGGTCCCACCAATTTATAATGCATTTCAATGGGTGCATTTCCCTGATTTTAAGTAATGTTTTCCCGGATTTTACATCAAAAATTTGTCCTGATATACCCAAAAACTGCTTTTCTTCCTCTATGAATGTTATTATTTGTGAAGTAAAGAGGTTTAAAATACTAACCAGATGTATATTTTGCCATAGTTCTGTCTGTAAATGGTCAATTCCAATTAGTCTGACCCTTATACAGTCCTGCACCAATCACTTATTGCTTTAGGTTGTGTATGTGACTGACAGAGAGACCTTGTACATGCTCCCCATAGTGTAACATTAATGCTGCAATGCTTAACCCTTATCAACACAGTAAATATTGTATCTCAAAGTAAAACGGACTCCTGTGCTTATATCCTTTCAGTACTTGAAGAAAAAGTAACTAACACATTTCGCTGATTTTACATTTTCCTGGGGCCTCATCATAATGGGGGCTGGTCTGTGATGTGGCAGGGGCGGGTCATGATGTCAGGGCAGAGCTATGATGTGGCGATTGGAGATTGGCATCCTGCTCGATTTGGAAAACCGGGCAGGCAGTTTTGACCCAAACAGCCCTTCAAAAAACCGGGCTGTCAGGGTCAAAACAGGACAGGTGGCAACCCTATTTGTCATCAAGATATAAGATATATATTATTTATCTATGGTAAGGCAGTGTCCAAAATGCAGAAAAAGGCCTATTGTGCCTTTTCACATAGGTAAATAACCCCTTGTACCTTGAGAACAAATAACCTTTTTTTCTTTGCAAACTATCTTCCTTTCATGGCGAAGGTCTGACCTGTATCCACCCACATAAATACAGTACTGCCAGCATTCAGCAATGTATTCATGAGAGGTGGGGGTCCTCCTTCCTGCTCTTAACTGTTGATTGGCCCAGTGTTTACCATCAGGTGGTACGGGCATGGCTGGCCTTTGCACCTCACACTGAAATTGTTATCTGGCTCAAGTTGCAGAGTTTAGATTGACCCCTTAGTGCTCTTGGGCTTCTGCCCTCTCTGGCTTACATTAAGCCAGCTCTAGAAATCTGAGTGTTTTTATTTAGAAATGACTTAGATATAAATACTTTCCATGCACATTTGCCATATAAATAGTACTCTGTGCACGTTCTCCCTGTGATCGGGTTTTGTGTAGGTATTAGGGCTCTTACACACGGGCGTTTGTTTGTGTGCTGCGCTTTCCTCCGTTCAGCCGCAGGGGAGTGCAGGAGTAGATGCACTGAATTATTCAATGGGGCTTTACTCACACAGATGAATGTATGCGCCAAACGCAGGTAAAATGCAACATGCTGCGCAGGGCCGGAACTAGGGGTAGGCAGAGTAGGCACGTGCCTAGGGCGCAAAGCTTGGAGGGCACCCAGCACATATCTCTAACTGCTGCCTACCCCAGTCCGGCCTGAAGAATCCTGGGCTATGCGCATTGTAAGACACGGCCTGTCAGTGCGCGCGTGCTCCAGAACGTGTGCGCTCCTGTGCGTGTGCACATGCTCGTGCTTCCTTACGTGCGCTGGGTTGGAGGGACGACGCAACTGTTCGTGTTGCCTGGGGTGCCCGTCCGATTTGGCCCGGCCCTGATGCTGCGTCCCAACCTGCATTTGACACTTACATGCATCTGTGTGAGTACAGCCCCATTGACAGGGCCAAATTTCTAAATTGTGCACCCCTAGGCCGCACACCTCCCTGCCCCGACTGCATTTACCCCCCCACACACGCTCGTCCCCCACCGCCGGCCAGCTCACCCCCCCCCCCGACGCACTCACCTCCAATTCTTCCAATTGGCGGCACTGGGAGGGCGGGTTGAGATGCGGTAGAGGGCAGGTTCAGAGTACCAGGTGGGGACAGGTTCAGTTGCGGCCAGCGGGCGGCATGCCTCCCCCAGCATTTTGCTGCCCTAGGCAAGAGCCTATGTGGCCTGCCCACAAATCCGGCCCTGCCCATTGACAATACTTTAGTGCATCTACTCCTGTGCTCCCCTGCGGCTGAACGGAGGAAAGCGCAACGCAGGGGAGCACACAAACGCCCGTGTATAAGAGCCCTTACACAGAGCAAATGGAGTTTTCTAATTTTGTGCATCTGTGCTTGAGTAAGGGATAACTGAGGTCACATTTGTATCTCAACAGCTTGGAAATAGTAAAATAAATCTTAGTCTAATACTAAATGAATTACAGAGTTGTTAATATAAACAGTTCAGATTTCATATATAATTTGAAGCAAATGGACAGATGCTGCAGGTGCAGCTAAAAGCAGAGAATGTTCTGTGCCTGCTGCTGATTTATAGCCAGCTGGTTTGTATATGAATATGGGGTATATACATGAAGTATATGCTGTGTGGTGGTCTTGGTCAGCGTGTTCATGTCTTCTGCAAGGTCAAAAACAAATGATCAAGGTTGAATTCTTTTCAAAATACACAGTTTCTTCCAACTTCTCTCACATCTCTTTTAGTCGTCTCAATCAGAAACAGCTTAAGCCTTGTAATTCCTTTATAAAGCAGGGCTGGGTTTAGTCTGTCAGTTTATTGGTCTTGCTTTGAGACATTTTTTTTAACACAATTCTGCAAAACCTTAACTACTGCAATGAACTCTGGAGTGCTTTACAATAACCCGAAACATGTGAAAAATTAAGATATGCATTTTCCCAAAAATAATGTTTACTGAGTTTAAATAAAAAATTAGAAGAAGTTGTATTTATTTGTTCACACTATGGTGGTCTATGATGTAAAAACCTGTCCTGTTAGAATTTGGACTCTGACACCATGATGTGTGCAGATGTGTTTTTGGGGCAGCAAATTGAGTAATTAGTTTCAAAATAAATCGCTCTATTCAAGGGAAAACATTCACCATCTTCCTAGTTGGAAAAAGAAAGCCTAGCAAGGTCATAGACATTGGCCACCTGGAAGTCAGACCTAATTAGCAAAAGAGTCAGTCGGCTGTAGGATTTACAGTGAACATAATTAGAATACGCAAATGACATTTCACACTCATAGGTTCAAAAATGCAACAAAAGGCACAAGATCAAACAGAGAAACCTCTCAGTAACAATAGAGGCCTAATCTGGCACTGGCAGTCCAGGATAGAATGTAATATTTTTATATTGACAAAATAGTGTATTTAATCACTTATAACAGAAGGATCAGGTAATGTGACTGAGTAGTAAGACCAACAGTGCACTTTCCCTTACGTCAGAAGCTCTAGTGAAAAAGCAAGGAGTTTTTAAAGGAGAACTAAAGCCTAACTAAAGAAGTAGCTAGAAATGTTGTACATTATGTTTTGTGCTTCTGTACCAGCCCAAGGCAACCACAGCCCTTTAGCACTAAAGATCTATGTCTCCAAAGCACATGCTCTGTGCTGCTGTCACTTACTGAGCTTAGGGACCCACTCACAATATACAGTACACATAGAATAGAAATGTCACAATATAAGGCTGATTAGTAATTAATACAGATAATTACTACATGGCAACACAGAAACCAGCACAATTAGCATCAGAATTTAATAATCAGCCCTGTAGCATCAACTTATATTACAGGCCAACTTCATTTTCTGCTGGATAATTTGTGACGACCCCTAAGCTTAGCTTCTCAGAGCCCACTGAGCATGTGAGTGTCGCAGACACTTTTCAAGATGGTGACCCCCCTGTGACAAGTTTGAAGTCCTGGATCATTGCTGATATTGACAAGATGAAAATTTAGGCTGGTGCAATAAATTCACTATATAAAATTTATAAAAAATATATATAAAATTCATTTTTAGCCATATTCATTTTTAGGGTTTAGTTCTCCTTTAAGCCCCAGCCCTTAACAGACACCTGTAAATCATTTTCTTACTACTCAGTAAAACTGTTTGCTGAGGGACTTGATTTTAAATGCATTACATATATACCCGCATATGTAATAAAAAGCACTAAGTTTTCCCAGGAGCAGTTACCCATTGCAACCAATAAGACGTTTTCTTTTAAACCGGTAAATGCTACCTGCTGATTGGTTGCTATAGGTTACTGCTCCTGGGCAAACTCAGTGTCTTTTATTAAATCACCCCCATAGAATTCTAATACATAGTGTAGAACTCATGTACAATGTGGGGCCTTGACGCGGCGGTTCTCTTTGCTGCACCATTTTTTGGCCTTACACTGCCGGCTTCTGACTTCCAGCTTCCGATTTTATAGGAGTGTGTCTGCTCCACCCGCCCCTTTTGTGACATCAGCATCCCCCAAGTTTAATATTTCATCATCAACCCTTTAAGAATTATTAAGCATGTAAATCTGGCAGAAAGTACTAGGCTGAGCCTAAATTCCTGCTAAATATTGGATTTGGTGCACCTGAACCAAATAAATATAATTCCGATCATACACTAATCACATGCCCATAAAACCTGCTCAAAAATTATACAATTCTGTCCGAAACGGGAAGACTGTCAGCGTCAGGAATGACGTTTTTTAATCTCTACTGATTAAATGTAAAACTGCATCTAGGACATATTTTTTTTCATATATGTCAGCTTTAATGAATGTATTTTTGTCTTAGCAGAGGTAATGGCAAGCTCGCTGCTCATGTGAGGCCAGGAATCACAAACACCTCGTATACAATGGAATAGAAAAATAAACTTGTTGCTCAATTGGATTTTTATTTGAAACAAATAGGGACAAATTCACTAAGCGCCGAAGCGCCTAACGCAAGCGTAAATTCGCCAGCGTTGGGCATTTTTGTTACTTTGCTGATTCACGAAAGCTGGCGTAATTTCACTAGTGTTACTTCGCACCCTTACGCCTGGCGAATTTGCGCAACGAACGTAACTAAGCAAATTCACTAACGCGCGCATTGTTCTGAACGCTACCTTTTACGCCAGACTTTCTTCGCCACATCAGACCAGGCCAAGCGCAATAGAGAAGTTAGGGATTGCTTCAAAAAAACATTTTTTCTAAGTCCCAAAAAATGCTGGCGTTTTTTCTTTGTTATGGGTGATAGGCTGAAAAAGATCGAAAAAATTTTTGGGGCTCCCCTCCTTCCCCCCTACATTTGCTAACTCATGGCAACTTAACTATACAGTGGGCACATGTGTAGGGCAAAATAAAAATGCTATTTGCTGTTTTGAAGTTTTCCCAGGCTTGTGTAGTTCTGCTATATAAACCTCCATTGTAACTTGAATTTGTCGCCGTATGCAAATTAACCATCGCTAGCGTAACCACTTTGCTTGGCGAATTAACGCTAGCGCAAATTTGCAACCTTACGCTACCCCTGATCGCAATTTATATTGAATTTGTGGAGCGCTAGCGAAAATACACCTGGCAAAGTGTGGTGAAGCGGACACCAGCGCAACTACGAATCTTAGTGAATGTCCCACATAGTGTTACTGCTTTCTATCATGCAGCAAATGAGTTGTTTAGGACGAATTTAATTAGCGCAATTATTGCAGTGACATGTAATTATATACAGATTATTGACCCCTCTTTATACCTGTTGCCATTATCCTACATCAACCATAAATAATTCTAACATCAGCTTTTCAGAAAACAATGCCCCTGTAATCTCATTTAGCAATGTTTTCAATGTAATCATGTTTAGTGAAGTAGATAGGGCTAATCAATACTGTGGCACAACCAGGGTTACTCACTCTCAGTGCCCTCTGGTACGAACGAACAGTTTTTATAGTGTTAAAGGAGATGTTCAGTTAGTATGTTATAGAATTGCCAATTCTTAGCAACTTCCAATGCATTATTTCTTTTTTTATAGTGTTTTTTTTTATTATTTGACTCTTATTCTGACTCTTTTTTTAAATGGGGTCACTCACCTCATCTAATAAATCATATACTCTGTAAAGCTACAAATATATTGTTATTGCTACTTTTTATTACTCATCTTGCTATTCAGGCCCTCTGATGTTCATATTTCAGTCTCTTATTCAAATTGTTGCATGGTTGCTAGGGTAATTTTGGCCCTAGCAACCAGAATGCTGAAGAATAACTCAAAAACCACACATAACAAAAAATGAAAACCAATTGCAAATTGTCTCTGAATATCACTCTACATATCTACATCATACATAAAGTTAAATCAAAGGTGAACAACCCCTGTAAACTTTGGGTTCAGTGGGCTGTTCAGACACTGAAACCCTCTGTACTGTTATGTTTAACCGAAATTTCAGCTCTATTATGTGGAAAAGAGTGAAATTATTTAGAGCAATGAATTATGGATTTTAATGTACAGGTATTGGATCCGTTATCCGTAAACCAGTTATCCAGAAAGCTCCAAATTACAGAAAGGCCGTCTCTCATAGGGGCAAATTCACTAAGCAACGAAGCGCCGAACGCTAGCGTCAATTCGCTAGCTTTGGGTATTTTCGTTACTTCGCAAATTCACTAACGAACGCTGGCGTAGATACGCTAGTGTTACTTCGCACCCTTACGCCTGGCGAATTTTCGCTACGGACGTAACAACGCAAATTCACTAACGCGCGCAGTGTACTGAACGCTACCTTTTACGCCAGACTTCCTTCGCCACCTCAGACCAGGCGAAGCGCAATAGAGTAGATAGGGATTGCTTCAAAAAAAGTTCACATTTTTTCTAAGTCCCAAAAAACGCTGGCGTGTTTTCTATATTATGGGTGATAGGCTGAAAAAGATCGAGAATTTTTTTGGGGCTCCCCTCCTTCCCCCCTACATTTCCTAACTCATGGCAACTTAACTATACAGTGGGCACATGTGTTGATGTTTTGAAGGTTTCCCAGGCATTTGTAGTGATTCTATGTATTCCTCCATTGAAATTTGAATTTGGCGCCGTATGCAAATTAACCTTCGCTAGCGTAACTTCACTTAGCGAATCAACGCTAGCGCAACTTCGCAACCTTACGCTACCCCTGTGCGCAACTTCGGATTTTAGTGAATTTGCAGAGCGCTGGCGAAACTACGCCTGGCGAAGTGCGGCGAAGTTGCGCCTGGCGCAACTACGAATCTTAGTGAATTTGCCCTATAGACTCCATTATAATCAAATAATCTAAATTTTAAAAAGTATTCCTTTTTTTTCTATGTAATAATAAAACAGTACCAAACAGTAATAAAATACCGGCCAGGTGGCAACTCTAACCGGGGAAAGGTGAAGTAGATGCGTGGGTGCATTTCAGGCTTATGAAAAAAACTGTCCAAACAGTATTTTGGTCCTTATTGCAATCAGTAGAAAGCTTCCTGGGCTTCACACAGCTGTTGTCATGGCAATGGTGCTTTAAGGAGCTGGGAGCGCAGGTAATTAGGGCATTTTTCATTGTTTTTGCAGCTATTATAGACTGCAGCTGGGACCAGAGACGGCTCAGTTAGGCACAGCCCGCAGCCTGGTGGTGGGGACTTTAAACCTGAACACATATGGAATTCACAACCTGCATGGCTAATTAGCTATTCATTTATATGTATGATGTATGGCTGCACATAAATCAGTTCAGTCTGCAGCATACATCTAAATAAATTGCTAATTGGCCATGCAGCCTGTGGATTCCACATGTGTTACGTTTGAAAGGAGTGAGGTAGCAACCCAATTGGGGACCCCTGAATTCGATTTTACCTGTGTATGAACTGTAACCCCCTCTAGGCGAGACCTTGTCCGGCTGGGAAACAGGCAGAGCACTGGTTACATTTGACCCTCTCTCCACAGTATAGGCCTTTGCCATGTGAAAGGGTGAAGGAAAGGTGTTGTGTAATTACACCTCATTGTTTGGCTAAATAAAAGAAATGTAAGCCAAAAGGTTCTTGAACAAAACAGAAAGTAACAGGCTTTATTCTCTTAAAGCACATATCAGAGGTTTCATACTCACGGGTCTTTGAGGATTTCATATACATGTCAGCTAACACCACAGCAATTCAGAGCCAGCACCTTGTGACACCCCTGTGGAGAAAGAGTAACACCTGGATAGCTGTACCCTCAGGATCTCTGTACCATGACCTGGATCCCCACACGTTGGATCAGGGAAATCACTAACCCCAAATCCCTATTAGGCTGTGTCCCTACACTACAGGCCTGTCTTGCCTGAGGGGAGAGCTACCCCCTTGCTATCCCTCCTAGTTGGGTCCAGGCTGCTCATGCCAACTACTTCTATCTGCCTCACTTACTAGAAAGCGCTGTTACAGAGAACTACCCTGTCCTGACTACTCCTCATTCACGGGGTCCCTGTATCCCTGACTTCACCAAGGGCCTCACCAACTTTTAGGGCCTTTCTTTAATGGTGCCTAAGCTCCAGGCTCCCAGCAGCATAGGAAGCCCCACCTTCTGCCCAGCACTTTACTGAAGTGTGGAAGGAACTTGTCATAAATCCCTGGGCCAATGATACACTGTACACATTATGCTAATAACCCAAACTGGATACATTCCCTTCTACCCAGCAACTAGGGAATAAGGAAACATAGGGATTTAAAGAAGAATTCACTCTGTAAACTGACTGGGAGATCGGTATTTCAGCGCATGTGCAGTTGGAGCAGTTTGCCGGTTTGCGACTATTGCGCATGGGCGGAATTACACGGAAATTGACGATCTCCCAGTCAGCTTACCTTTTCTGGAAAAAAATACCGGCCTTCCTATATATTTATCTTTTTTCCCTATTAATAACATTGGGATCAACCATCATTTTTACGGGTCAGGCCGGTAAAATACCGGCCAGGTGGCAACTCTACAGAGGACGCGTAAGATGGATGCGTACAACTCCGCTGGAAGAATCTGTGCCGAGGGGTAAGTATGGAGTATGGGGCATTTCCCCGGGGGGGGGGGTAGTTTGCCTGGGGGAAGGAGGGTCGGGGGTCTACCTGGGCTGGGGGGTACAGAGTTTTTTCCCCACAGGTTGAATTCTCCTTTAAAGCCATAGGGGAACATTAACCCTATGTTTCCCTACAGAACAGAAGCATTTTGAGTACATGAAAATGTAAACAGCAGCCTGAGCCAGCAGAACATAAAATTTTTTAAGGGACAAAGAAGATATAAATCAGAACTGTACTTTCTGCAGCTTCCCACAATTGTTTATTGGTGATTGCTGATTGAGAAGAAGAGCATGTTGGCATGCTGCTCTATCATTTCACCATTTTCAGCTTATTGTCATGTTGGTAGAACATCCCAAGCAATTTGCAGTGCTACAGTTGACAAAGCCATTATTGCGAAACGCGCATCGGCGTTTGGAGTTCTTTTTAACTTTAAAACATTTTAAAAACAATCTTTAGTCTATTGGGTTTTGATGGAATAGAAGGGGTGGGGAAGATATCAACTTCAACCTGTGCTCGGTTACTATTCTCTTCTCTGCTACTAAAGCTCACAAGAGCCCGTGGATTTGTGTTTTTTTAGGTTTATACAGCTCTTCTCAGAATAGGATTTAGATTAAAAATCGAGACCACAGTCCCGGATACTCTGCCTTCCTTGTCTTTGTGGTGTCCCAGGGATAGAAATCAATTTAGGTAGTAGATTTGGGACAGCTCCACCTTCTCCATTTTTCCAATTTTTGCTTAACCTTTTAACCTGAGCATTGTGTGTTTTTTAAAATTTATCCTATTAATTGTGGTCCTCTTTATATTAACTACCTTATTTATTATTAATTGTTTAGCACTGTCAAGCACTTTATATTTAATGAATTAATTTTTAAGCTGGTATGAACTTATGGTAACTGCCAGTCACCATTAATTAAACAAGCACTTTAGCACTTTACAAATATTGCAGTTAATTCTTTAATTGGATTGATTGTGGGTGTATGTGTAAGGTATTATTAACATGTATTTATATAGCGCCAACATATTGCGTAGCACTGTAAGGTATATGATAATACACTTTATTGTAAGGTTATTAACTTGTGTTAAGTAGAATTAATTCTATCAAGCAATTATCACCATCATTTTCTAAGTTATACTATAATCAATAGAATGAACTATATTGTAACTTTAATGTAACTTAATTAAGGTTTAATCTAAGTGGTAGTTTTAACTGTTTAAATTACAACAAAGCACTTTATACTCATAATTTGTTAGTGATTATTATAAGGTAATCACAAAATATTTAATAGGTAGTTATAATAATCGAGAGACTGCTGAGCAAGTGGGAAGCAAGTGGGGTACTTTTTCTCCTTCCGCTATTATTTTAAACTTACTGACTTAGGTCAGACCTCTGCTTCTACCGCGGGATAAATTCAAGTTACAAGGGATCACCTTTGTTTTTGAATGCAATGCTCCATTTGTAATGTTTGTTGAATCATTAAAGGACCAGTAACATAAAAAAAAAATGTTTAAAAATTTGTTAGTGCAGAGCTGAGGGGGGCGGAGCTGACATGAGCAGTATGGCGGTGTGAGCTCGCAACCTGCCTCCTCACCACCTAATGGAAAATAGCGGGGAAGCTACAGTAACCGACCCCCAATTCCCCACTCTGAAAGCAGGGAGAATAGGAGAGCTAACTGGGGAGCTAACCGGCTAGACGCAAAGCAAACCTACATGAACCTGCATGAACTCTCCGCATAACTGGACAAAGCCCACAAAATAATAACGCGAAACAGGGTACCGGCAAGTAGGAGCAGAGAGCGGTGAAGGGAAAACCGCAAGGCAAAGCCCATTTCTGACTCACCATACCTCCGTCGCCAGGTCAGTCTGAGCCGTGAACTTTCCCCCCACGTCGAGCAGGCGAGGAGGCGAGGAGGGGGTAAGAGGGATTCCCCACACGTCCCCATACACGCAGCTGGATGGTAATCACAGCAAACGCGGACGGAAGCGAAGCGAAAGCCGATCATAGAGGGCAGAGAGCAGTGGGGAAGGAAGCGTCCTCTATACCACGTGGACGCTGAAAGCGCATCGGCGCTGCTACAACGCGGCTACAACGGGACTACAGAGAGGTACCAAGGGGTGGGTTAACAAATTAAATGTTAAATATACCCAGGTAAATACGGACTATTAAAGGGACAATCACATTGTGCCCTTTATTGTGCCCCTTATACCCCGCATATACTCTCTTTAAAGCATAAGTCCCACTGAAGAGAATACCTTTTTGTAACATTTGTAACATATTGACTGTTCTAAACGCTTATCTGAACGTAATACATGCAAATGCAGTGTGTTTAAGTACCAGTACACTCTGAAAGGCTTTAAAGGCTTTAAATCTAAGTGGATTCCACATGCCCCACTGAATGCTTAATCTGAAAGGACACTATTGGGGGGGCTGCTGAGGTGGGTGCAACGAAAGAACAGGGGACCCGAATAGGGCACCTAGGTTTAAATTCCAGTAAGCTGACCTCCTGGGCTTTATTGATGTTATCTGGCACTTGGAGGGATTATTGATTACTAACTGCTGAAGGCGGCTCTCGGTATTTATTGACATTTACAGTTGAACATATACTCCCCACTGCTTAGATCGCCTAAAACCATCTATCAAATTAATACTGCCAGATAAAATCAAGACAGCTGCAACTGAGAGCGAGATATTCCCAGGAAGAAGCGCTACCCTGATTTGGCGTGTGGACGATATCAGTGGGGCTCAGCTATCTATAGCTTTCCAAGAATACTTGCTGGTTAAGGAGTAAAAAATCGGAGTGTTCTACATTAAAGTGATTGGGAAATGGGAAGACCCCAAAAGCATAACCGCGATGAGGCGGAAAGCGCAAAAGAGAAGTCAAAGATGCCTATTAAAAGTCCCCAGGTAACACAAAAAGAGATAACTGCACTGTTTAGTCGAAAGACAAAAGATCAAACCGAAGCAAAAAGGAGGACATCAGTCCTAGAAGCAAGAGAAGAACGCCTAGGGGCTACTAACAGGGCTTCTGCAGATTCGGAAAGCGAAGATGAAGGGGAGAATGAAGACATACAGGAAAAAATTGCTAATCTACCAACAAAAGCAGAAATCAGAGAAATGCTGATCGAGGTGACAATGCCAATAAGAGAAGATATAAGGGGAATTAAACGTGACTTGGAGGAATTTGCCACCCGGATTGAAGATACAGAGAATAAGGTTCTGGAATTACAGACAAACCAAAAGTCTATTTCTGCAAAGATACAACAATAAGATAATGATTATTTTGAAGTACTTAGAAGCATTGAAGATTTAGAGAACAGGAATAGGCGGAAGAATTTGAGGGTCAGAGGCATTCCAGAAACAATACAGGACGAAGACATAAAATCCTTTTTGCAACAAATATTTAACAATATACTGAACAAGGATAAAGATAAAGCAATTGAAATACAGATAGAAAGAGCTCACCGGATCCCGAAACCAAAGATGATACCTCCAAATCTACCCACTATCTACAATCTATCTACTGGGAGGGGAGAGGATTTATGTTAGATTAGATTAGAAGGTGGAGAGGAGGGCGAAAGAAGGTAAAACAACAAACACCCTCCGGATGCTCAGGCAACCAAAACCCCCCAAAAACAGTGGTAATACCACTGGAGCCGCAAGGGGCAACAGCCAATCATGGGGAAATTCGCCCATGATACTGGCGCGGCTGAATAAATTTTCTTTTTTCCTTGTTTTTTTTTCTTTTTTTTCCTCCGGAGCGGTGCTCCGTGATATCCCACACCCCAAAGGGCAATTTACACCACGATACGTACAAACACGACAATTAGGCAACCAACTATGCATGGGAGAAAACGAGGAAAGTAGGCTGCGACATGCACAGGAAGTAAGAGTAATGAACTTATCATGGAATTTAAGGTCCTATCGCTAAATGTTAATGGGATTAACGAACCCATCAAAAGAGCAAAGGTCTTCTATGAGTGTAAGAAAAACGAGGCGAAAATAGTAATGCTGCAGGAGACCCATTTCAAACAAAATCACTTACCACAATTAAATTTAAAGAATTATCAGAACATATATATGAGCAATAATCCAGATAAAAAAGTGACAGGAGTGATGACCCTAATACACAAAGACCTACCATTTAAATTAAAAGAATATAAGACGGATAAGGAAGGTAGATATGTAATAGTGATTGGGAGTTTGGCGAACCAAAAATGTACAATTGCTAATGTGTATGCCCCAAATAGTAAACAGACCCACTTTCTAAAAAAGTTCTTGCAAGACTTGGAAAAATATAGGGAGGGACTAATAATAATGGGTGGAGATCTAAATATAACAATGAACCCCTTGATAGATTCCTCCTCGGGCAAAACCAATATTTCATACAAGAGTTTAAAAACGATAAAAAGAGCATTAGCAGAAGCTCAGTTAGTGGATATATGGAGGACCATAAATCCGCAAAAAAGAGACTATACACATTTTTCCAAAAAATATCAAGTTTATTCTCGTATTGACTACATTATGGTTTCACAACAATGGATCCATATGTTTACACAACCAAAAATAGCAACATCTATAATATCAGACCACTCACCAATACTAGTCAGCTATACGATACCGGGAAATAGCAAAACAGAATATAACTGGAGATTAAACGAATACTTATTACATAACGAAAAAAATAGAGAAATAATACGAAAACTGATAGAACAGATAATAGAGAACAATAATACCCCAGAGGTCTCACCGGCTACCTTATGGGAAACGTTAAAATGTGTGTTAAGGGGCCACCTGATAGCCCTAGGGTCGAACCTAAAGAAAAAAAGAGAAGAGGAGATACAAAACTTAATAAAAGATATAACAGACTTAGAACAAGCACATAAAGAAACAATAGCATGTAAAACGTTCAACATATTGGAAGCTAAAAGAATACAATTGAAGGCATTAGTGAACTATAAAATGAAAAAAGCTTATTTGAGAACAAAACAGAATTTCTACGAGTTCGGAGATAAATGTAATAAACATTTTGCTAATCTTCTTAAAACTTCGCAATCTCATAATAATATCTTAGCCATAAGAAATACAAAAAATAAGATATATTATGACACGAAGGGGATAGCAGAGACATTTAGAGAGTACTACCAATCTCTCTATAATATAAAAAAAAAAAAGAATGATACGATGAAGAATTTAGAGGAGATGGAAAATTTTATTAAAGAAGCTAAATTGAAACCTCTGACACCAGAAGAAGCAACAGAGTTAGAGGCACCTTTTCTTGATAAAGAAATAGAGGAGGCAATTGAAAACTTGCAGATAGGAAAAAGTCCTGGACCAGATGGATACATAGCATCATTCTATAAAATATTCAAGTCAGATTTAACACCCTTACTAGACAAATATTTTAACCACATATCAAAAAGCTATGGCTTCCATAAACAAGCTCAAGAAGCACTAATAACCATAATACCCAAACAGGATAAAGACCCCCAACTATGCTCTAGTTATAGGCCTATCTCATTGATAAATTTAGATATGAAGCTCTATGCCCAGATACTAGGAAAAAGAATGAAACAATACTTACCGCAGTTGATACACAACGATCAAGCAGGATTTATTCCTAAAAGAGAAGCAAAGGACAATATAGCAAAAACAATATCTTTGATACAACATGCAAAAAAATCTCAGATTCCAATGTGTCTATTTTCAATAGACGCTGAAAAAGCATTTGATAGGATATCATGGACATTCATGGAAAGAACATTGGAAAAATTTGGGTTTGGGGAAAGGTTTAGACATAAGATAATGGCCCTATATGATAAACCTTCTGCTAAACTAAAAATTAACGGAACCCTCTCCCAGACGGTCATGATACATAATGGCACTCGCCAAGGATGCCCATTATCACCCACACTGTTTTTATTAGTGATGGAAATTTTATTGGCGCATATAAGAAATAATAGAGATATTGCAGGGTTACAGGTAAAGAGCAAAGAATATAAAAGTGCAGCATTTGCAGATGACCTTTTATTATTTACAACAAACCCTAGGGTAACATTACCAAATTTAATGAACTTGTTTAATCGATTTGGGGAAGTATCAAACTTTAAAATCAATTCTTCCAAATCAGAGATCTTGAATATAAACCTGGAGAAAGAGACAGCGAAGCAGATCAAAGAAAATTTCCCATTTAAATGGTCAAATTCTTATATAAAATATCTAGGGATAAAACTGAGTGGTGACCTGGACAGAATGTACCAAGATAATTATGTCCCACTCCTAACAACTCTTCAAAAAACAATTAATAAGTGGAAAAATATCAAGATCTCATGGCTTGGAAGAATTCAAGCTATTAAAATGATGGTAATGCCCAAAGCATTATTCCTTTTACAAACTTTACCAATAGTGTTACCCCAATCTTTTTTCAAATCAACTAGAACTCTCTTCACAAAATTTATATGGGGAGGGAAAAACCCAAGATTAAGCTTTAAGACCTTAACAAAAACTAAAGAAGAGGGAGGACAAGGAGTCCCAGACCCCTATTTATATTATGTAGCAATCCACCTAGCTAGAATACTGAATTGGACCTCTAGGAAAGAGAAAAAAGATTGGTGTAAACTAGAACAGGATTGGAGCAATATACCTATAGAAAACCTGTTATGGGACGATAAATGGAGGGCAAATAAGCGAATAATACAACACCCCTTAATTAACGCTTCTTTGAAAATTTGGCACAGAACTAAACTGGATTTCCATATGACTGATACCCCATATATATTACAACCACTATGTAATAACCCAAACTTCCCCCCGGGAATGGAAAAGGGCGCACTCACGAGGTGGGAGAAAAAAGATGAAAGATTTACTAGAATGAAGGATATGATGAGAGAGGGAAAGCTGATCCCACTAGAGAAGATACAAATAATATGGGGAAGACATCCTAGGGATATATGGGGATATTATCAACTTAATCATTATATGAATCTGAATAAGAATAAGGACTGGGACAGAGCATTAACATGGTGGGAACAACTAATAGAAGAAGATCAAGACATAATTAAACCAGTATCAAAACTATACAATAGATTACTGAACAGTGAAGGAAATACAACGTGGTCGTTTTGCCGACAATGGGAGGAAGAATTGGGTAAAACTATCTCATATGAGATCTGGAAGAAGATCTTTAAAAATGGCTTTAAAATAACGAAGGTTATGAAAAGTAGAGAAGCGATATATAAAATGTTAACTAGATGGCACTACACACCTGTTAAACTCAATAAAATGAATTCAGAGTCATCAAAGATATGTTGGAGATGCAATCAACAGGAGGGTTCACATGTACATATATGGGTAACTTGTCCCATACTTGAAGCTTTCTGGGATTATGTGTTAACAAGTATTTATAAAATAACTGAGGTGAAAATCAAGAAGGAAGATTATGCACTTATTCTTCTATATATAAACCTGGAAAGCTATAAGCTATTAGAGGACCCACTTACCTTCCAGCTGATACAAATGGCTAAATCTATAATTACTAAGTCCTGGAAAGCGAAAGAGGCGCCGGCACTTATGAAATGGGTGAAAGCTGTAGAAGAGATAAGGGAAATGGAGGAAATTACAGCGATAAAATATAATGATAGTGCTACTTATTGGAAGATCTGGCAGCCCTGGATCCGATATAGACAATCGATGGGAGCAGAAGGTGGTAGATAGATCTCAGATTAGAGGTCGGTAGATTTCCATCTATTTACAAAAAAAAAAAAAAAAAAAGCCCAGAAGATATGAAAACTGTGTAACAGCCTGCCAATAATTGAAAATATGAGGTGTAATAATGCCCCCCCTTAATATCCTTCCCCCTTTTTTTCTTTTGTACCCTGATGTTTGAAAAATGTTAAATAAAGAATTTTAAAAAAAAAAATTCGTTAGTGCACAACGAAAAATAAACACTAAGACAAAAGAAACTCTTAAATAGCAAAGTCCTTTATGGACATTTTGTAAGTTATTTTTTAATAAAGGCTTTGCTATTTAAAAGTTTCTTTTGTCTTAGTGTTTATAAACGAATTTTTAAACATTTTTTTTTTTTATGTTACTGGTCCTTTAAGGGCAAATCCATATTACCTTCTGAATACAGCATGTCTTGGATTTATAGCTTACTATAAATATCCTCTTCAAGAAGCTCCCAATGTAAAGAAAATCCCATAGTGATTTCATGTCCATCCAGAATGTCCATTTGACAATAGAAATATGTAAACTGTCTTTGAAAAGAATACTGTTGTAGGAAAACACTTTTTTCCCCAAACATATCAGTTAATAGTGCTGCTCCAGCAGAATTCTGCACTGATTTTTTATATCTAATTCTCAAATTTGGCATGGGGCTAGACAGACATGATGTCTATTTCCCAGGTGCCAAACCATGTGACTTGTGCTCTAATAAACTTCAGTCACTCTTTACTGCTACACTGCAAGTTGGAGTGATATCAACCCCCCCAACAGCCCATCAGCAGCCTATCAGCATCAACAGAACAACGGACAGCTAACCAGATAGAGCTACCTGACACCCATGCTGAAGGATTTGTTTGCATTGTTAAAATCAATGTTAAAATCATGTCTACCATGTCTATTCCCCACTGACCTGCTGCTTACACCCCCCATTAGTTACGCCACTGACATGTGGTGCTCATTCTGCACTGATGCCACTTTCTGTACACATCCCTATGAGGCTATTATAAGTTGTTGTTGTTTTTTAAACTAAGTCAGTGCTTAAAAAAATAAATAAATAAATAAGCCTGGACATATTTTTTATTTTAGTTCTTGATGCTGTATAGATGTATAGCAATGCAATGAATTAGCTAAGAGCATTTGGTTGGCACACGCAGATTCTTTGTTGACCACTTTTTCAGCCAGGACCCATTCTGTTTGTGTAATCCTTGTTCAAGAGGATGGATAAATATTTCTTTAATAACTCTTCGTTCGTGGGTAATGGTTTTGTTCTAAATCATTTAGAATGGTGTACATGAAAAAAACAATCTGACAGTTTAGTCTGTGTGCCAAAACACTTGCCTGGTATGTTCTCAAAGAAACTAGTGGGTGGCCTGGCTATTCAGAGATATTTCAACGTTTCAACTAGGCCGTCTCTAAACATATCAAATATGCACTGATTTCTACAGCATGACTTCAAGTCTTTTCTTTTAAATACAGCACCCTCTACGGATAAATGTAAAGGAAAATGTGCGACTTGATTTCTTTGGGGAAAAAAATATTTTTGTTTAATGTAAATATGGGCGTATTAAAGGAAAAAAATATTCTATATGGGTTAAACCTTCTTTAGAAAGCCATCAGTCACTACTGAATAATCTCACAGTGCACATAGCTTTTGTGCTATGAAACCTATTTTATAATCGAATACAAAAAATTATTTGGCCCGTCACTGGTCAGAATATGAACCCAAAAATGGCCTGTAGCGCTTTTGCCTCACTTTACCAGTGAATGTTTTTTACGTTTATTTTTATGTCATGAGTCACTTTGTCTTTTTTCTACCCAATTTAACTATAAGATTATTATCTGCTTTTGATAGAGAGTGGAGTCTTTTTCTCTGTCCCCAAAAAAAGATTGCCATACATAGCCAGATCTTTGCAAACAAGTAGATTTGGGCCCTATTTGGACACTCTAGTGCTTTGTCAAATCAGACTGATCCAATTGTGAGCCTAGGGCCCAATCAGATCATCCCTTGTGGCCTATGGAGACCCTTTAGACAAGGCCCACATCAATGCGCTACTCATCCAATGGGGATTTTTAAGCTTGTCCAATCTTATCAGTTTGTGTATGGCCACCTTTAGATTCTGAGAAGAAACAGGTAGTCTCTTTTAGTTGTGTAAACAACTAGTTTATAAACAACAAAGTGGGTTATACAGTATGAGCAATGACCAGAGTGTGAATGTAAGTATAGCTCCAAGTATAGGCAGAACTGCTGGAAATGTTTCTTATGTGAGTTGGAACTCTGTTGTAGCACCCATATAGTAATACTATTTCTACCAGCTAAAACAGGGATTCTACTGTTCTGCTCCTAACATGTTTAAAAGCAACAAGCAAGCCCTGTAAATATTGTTTCTCTCTCTGACATAATGATGCACTGTTCCATCACTTCTTGGGGATATTTTTTTCCCAAACCACATGTAACTCCATCTTTCTTGCTTCACCTTCCTTTCCATTAGCATTATGAAATAATATACATAATTTTTACTTGCTCTCAGAGTGTCACTGTTTTTTTTCCTTGCTCATTGCCATAACCTCTCATTTTTGGAAAACAATGGCATATTTGCTAAAAAGCAGAACAAGCTCTAGGAAGTTCCAATAGTTAAATTCATGGATTAGTAAGGCATGAGGGACTTTATCTTTCCCACTGTAAAGCAAGGCCTTGGGTTGAACATGTTGAATGATGTCAGCCTCTGTATGACTACATGATTATTTTGATTTTTTTTCCTTTTCACATTAATTAGTGTTTCAATGTCACTTCTCCTTTTCTGTCAAATACACAGTTACTGATCCCTGATGCAGGCCAGACTCCTCACTTCCTTGATCCCTTTGTTAATATATAGTTTATTAATTGGCCAGTATGTAAAACATATGCTTTGCCTGTTAGTGCAGAAAGTCATATATGTTGAGCAGTAAAGCTTTTGATAACCAGCACATAGATACCAATGTCCTCTTAATAGCACCACCCACCTGGCACAGAATAGAAGTATACTTTAGGGTGTAATGTCGCATGTGTTATTTAAAATGGTGCCTTTGCGAATGTTTAGCACTGCTTGCAATGTAAAATCAGGGGCAATTTCGCTAACCTGCTCTAGATTTTTGTTAAATATTTTGTGGCTAAAAAGACTTTGTGTTTGCGATAATTAATTACATATGCTGTGAATGTTTGCAAAAGCCATTTGTTCACAAACTTTATGATGAAGTTAATGAGGTCTTTAATCAGTTAGAAAGGATGCAAACATGGTCGCTTACTGCCACTATATGTCCAGTTGCCTTTCACTTAATTCTACTGGGTACTGTATATCATGACCTGGATAAATGAGACATAGACATATCTGGAAAGCTGTAAGGAAGCCTTACCCTGGTGGTCTAGTGAGCAGCGGGGTCCACCGCCGCGTCCTCAGCGTGGAAGCCCACTGCGCTGCTCCCTTCTCTCCTGTCTCCTGGCGTGTGACGTCAGCGCGCAATGGCGCCAAATTCAAATAGTTTAAAAGGGGAATTTAAATTTCAGCACACTGCCCGTTGTTAGGTTCTATTAGCAAGTTCCTGGGTGTTATCCTGAGTGATTTCTGATTATTCTACTGTGGTTGACCCTTGCCTGCCTGCTTACTACTCTGACCTCTCCAATCCTGACCTTGCCTGTCTGTGACTACGTTGATCTCTCCAATCCTGAACCTTTGCCTGTTCTCCGACTATTCTACTATCTCTAATCCTGATTCTGGCCTGTCTGACTATTCTAACTGCTTGTGCTGGCCCAGCCTGCCTGTTCCTGGTGGTGTTCTTCCTTCCAGTATCCTGGTGAGACGATCATGCCCGTTTGCTCATCCAGAACCCTTAGATTTGCTCCTCTCTCTGTTAAGACCTGGCGGCATCTAATTAGCCGAGGGCTCCTCCCGAGGTGAAAGGCAGTGGTTAAAGGCAGAAGTGAGAGCCGAGACCAGGGAGCTTAGCTTGGGTTCTGGATATAGGGTGCCGAACGTGACAAAGGCCTTCTACCATAAACTCCACTTTATCCCACTAATCCAAATTTTTAAAACCGATTTCCTTTTTCTCTGTAATAATACAACAGTACCTGATCCATACTAAGATATAATTACTCCTTATTGGAAGCAACCTCAGCCTGTTTGTGTTTATTTCATGTAGACTTAAGGTATGAAGATCCCAATTAAAGCAAAATCTGTAATCCAGAAAATTTCAGGTCCTAAGCATTCCTAATAACAGGTCTGATACCTAGTACCTAGATTGAGCTGAAATATTTCACAGCACTTTACAGAAATTATACTTAATTTCCATCAATGTCTGTCCCAGTAGAGCTTACAATCTACTGTCTGTAACATATTTACACACTAGGATCAATTTTATCAATAGTCAATGTGTCTGTATATTTTTAGAGTGAGGGAGGAGACCCACACAAACAGGGGGAGAACATACAAACTCGCATATAATATCCTCCCTGGAATCAAACTCCGCACTGCAGTTCTGCAAGGCAGCAATGCTACCCACTGAGTCACTGTACTGCCAATCATCTTCCATTGCTGATAATAGTGAAAAAATTGGTTTACATTTTTAGAAGAGAATATCATCACAGCTGTCATGGGACATTATGCAATAGGGGAGATGGGCTTTTTTGGGGTTTTTTTGCAAAAAAGGCTTAAACTGTCATGCATGCCATGGGTCTGTCTAAAGAGGAATTTAAGTAAATACATGGAAATAGTCTAAAGACACTGGTGATGTTCTAAATGTTCTAAATAATTGTAAAATACTGTACTTCCAATCAGTAGCCATATAATATATGAGTTTATTCCTGTTAGAGCTACTGCCATTAGTACATTTACTGACAGGTCAGATGAGGCTGATTTGATGCATCAGGAAATGTCAGTAAAAGTGGATGTCGGTTGAAATATTGATGTAATCTTCCACTCGTACTGTGAGGATAATTGATGTTTTGGTTACTTCAGAGTCTATATACACTATGCTGGTGTCATGTAAAAAGCAGCATCTGTTGTACATTATAGGGGCATTGAATCAGTAGCGTTCGTTGAGGGGGACGGGCCCTGGTGCGTGACGCGCAGCCGGGCCCCGCCCCCTCCGTACGGCCACATTTGCCCGAGTTTTCAATGGCAAACGGACTGTCGGAGGGCCCTGAGGGGGTGTGGGCCCTGGCCCGCTCGCACCCCCTGCTCCCCCGGTAGTTCCGCCACTGCATTGAATGTGTTGCACCCTCCTCTTTATAAAGTGGCTATGGAAGTTCTCATGGACAGTAAAGGAATGCCAAGATAAAGGTGGTAATGGAAGTGATTAGGATTTGTGGCCAGCCTAGCCTGCATGTCTTCTTTAGCCTTAGGTCTGTTTTATTCATATAATATTGGGCTCCGAAGGGGAGCAGCTGCATAGAGTAAGAGGATCAGGTATAACACACTATCCCCTATATGTAATCAGTGTCGGACTGGGACACCAGGGGCCCACCCAAAAACCTTTGACTAGGGGCCCACCAATTAATCTTAGACCAGGGGCCCACTCTTAGTAGTATTATTACTCCTCACTCAACCTCTATTCTCCTAGTCTCTTTTCTTTACATACTATAATCTAATATTCCATCTCTTTAGTCACTTTGTTCTCATAGAAATAGGGAATGGCCATTAAATAGGCCACATGTCTAGCAGCATAAGGGCCCACTGACACCTTGGCCCACCAGGACTTTTCCAGGTATCCTGGTGGGCCAGTCCGACACTGTATGTAATATTATGCACTAAGTTTGCCCAGGCACAGTTATATATGGGTTGCCACCTTTTTCGGACCAGTAAATGCTTCTTGCCTATTGGTTGCTATAAGTGTTTAGACATTTTATTACAATTCATTATATTATACATTTCATGTATTACATATTTTATTTAGATGCAAACAGCAAGCAGCATTTACTGGTCAACTGGCTTTAAAGGAAATATCTCATTGGTTGCTATGGGTTACTGCAAATGCAAAGAGAGACCTGTTCTTACCCACAGGTTCGGGACTTCTGCACCAGAGGAGGCTGATTCAAGCTGCAAACGTTTGTGGGCAATATTATCAAAATGATGATGTCATTCAGTGAAGTCTTTGGGTAGTTTGTATGTTCTTTCCATGTCTTTGTGAGTTTCCTCCAACACCCCATAAACACATATGCGGGTTACCAGGCACCTGATGAACTTGACTACTATGTTTGTGATAGGGTCTGCCGGGGAAGCAACTCACGTGAATCATGTATAATCTCTTTAAAGTGCTGCAGAATAATTGTAATTGCCTGGGCTGCATTATTCTAGTACTAGTGTGTCTCCCAGTTCAGCCACTTCAAGGTTAGAATGGCACAGTTTCACTGTTATCCATAGAATCTCCCCTTCAACCACATACAAAGTGAGGCGCAGAAAACCGCCACTTTTTTGCACTTTTGCGCTGCCCCACAGGGTGACATCGTATCAGAAATAGTTGGACATTTTGGCCCAATTTTAGGCCGCATGCATTTTCTAAATTGTGTTCTATATATTTATTAAGAATTCCCGTGAAACACTATATATGTAATTTCATCAAGGATATGTTTTATTGGTGTCTTGATCCTTTTTATTGGAGCATTTTCTTGCTGCCAGCCTATTACTTTTATGACTTACCAGAAAAGAGAAGGATTTCTGCATCAGGCACATCTCTACAATGAGCATGGTGGATGCACTTGTGCAGTCAGCAGCTGCTAATTTAAACAGCCCATGAAGGTCAGATTGTGAGTATTTCTTACCACTAAATATGAACGTACCATCATTCACGCTGGCTTTCTTAGAAATCAAAGGGCAGAGAAAAGTCCGACCTGATTTTTATTTGTAGATACAGACTCTATTCTCAAAAAGTGTGGAAAATGGGGATGTAGTTGAAGTTGGGATGTAGTTAAACAGTCCAGCATTTATTGGAAACCGTGACAGCTGCCTATAGATGGTTTAATAAGTTGGATCATAGACACAGTACAATGGCAGCAATTGTGTAAGAGGCAAGAAGCAACCTTCCCGCAACACTGCAACTTCATTATCATATCTGTGACTATATAGATCTCATTCAGTTAGAAGGAGTGACTGTAACCTGTTGGGGAATTCCTTTACAGCTTTGAGTCTTCATAGTCACTGTAGTCCTAAACTAGAGAGACAAAAAAGAGGTTCTTTGCACTTGCTCATTATCAATGACACGTGATAATAAATTAGATTAAAAAAAAAACAGTGTAGGACCGGCCAGGGATGACTTTGAAGTAGTTGGCCATCTTAAAGGAGAACTAAACACAAAAAATGAATGTGGTTAAAAATGACATATTTTTGTGATCACAATCTCATTGCACCCCCACCTAATGGTGAAAAGTGTTAAGTGGTGAGCACAACTTTCCCTTTTGCTACAGACTAAACTAGACACAATTATTGTACTGGAACGATTAGGTGACATCACAAGGGCAGGTAATGAGCAGATCATGGGAGGGCAACAAAAGAGTTCAAGGAAGTGGTGGAAAGTACGGGAAATTACAAATTTACCATTAAGTCCATTGGAAGTATGAAATAATGGCTCTGGCTGGTAATTTACTGGCTAGGCCACTGAAATACCAACTGCTTAAGTGATGCTGCATGGTCAGAAGGCCAAGGGCAGGGGCAGAATATTTCCAAAAAAAACTGTATACCTGTAACATATTATGTAGGATCTCAGCACCTTAGAAATAAAACTGAAAGTGGCCCAGTCACAGAAATAATGGTAAAGACAGTAGCAGTCACCTAATGTATCCTTGGATACAAGTGCTAGAGTGCTGAGGGGTGCAAGAATGTGTCCCTTAGTGATCACTTAGCAAGCACTGGGGTCATGTAAATGGTTTCTACGGTCTACTCTTTACCACTCTGTTTCAGAAGGTGGTTAGGACAGAACCCCACAGCATGTAGCTCTCTATTCAAAGGGCAAGTTGCAAAAACTGTCAAAGACCTGCAGCAATACAGTAAATGCAGAACGCTGTGTCAGAGAGCAAACAAATGACCAACTGTTTTTTGTTCTACGTTCTGCATTGTAAGTGACCCCTTGTAAAACAGTGAGCATTTTCCTTGTACAATTCTATTACAATTCATTTTCAATTAGTACAGGTATAGGATCCGTTATCCAGAAACCCATTATCCAGAAAGCTCTGAATTACGGAAAGGCTGTCTCTCATAGACTCAATTTTATCTGAATAATCCGAATTTTTTAAAAAAAAAAAAAAGATTTCCTTTTTCTCTGTAATAATAAAACAGGAGCTTGTACTTGATCCCAACTAAGATATAATTAATCCTTATTGGAAGCAAAACCAGCCTATTGGGTTTATTTATGGGGTTATTTACTAAACTCCAAATGCAAAAATCCCGAATCATGAATTTTTCAGAATTTATTAAACTCCGAGGATGGAAAATCCCGCATCTCTGTCGAGGTTGCATATAAGTCAAGGAGAAGTTCCAATGATTTTTTGCTGGGTTTCGTGCAATACCCCGAAGATTTTTGAGTTTTTGGGAAAAAGGCATACAAAATTGGGTTTTTAGGTGAAAAATCCCAAAAAATTCGTGAAATTCAGATTTTTTCCTGCAAAGCAAATTTTCGAGGAAATCTAATAATAAATATGCAGAAACAACCCGTGCAGATTAGATCGGAATTTGTGGCTGGAAATGTTGAGATAAATTCAGACTATGATAAATAACCCACTTAAAGGGGTTGTTCACCTTGTTAACTCTTGTTATAATGTAGAGAGTGATAATCTGAGACAATTCACGATTGGTTTTCATTTTTTCCTGTTTGTAGTTTTGAGTTAGCAGTTTCAGCAATCTGGTTGCTAGGGTATAAATGACCCTAGCAACCATGCACTGACTTGAATAAAAGACTGGAATATGAATAGGAGAGGGCCTGGATACAAAGAGGAGTCATATAAAGTAACAATAACAACAAGGGGCAGATTTATCAAGGGTTGAATTTAGAAGAATCACATTTGGACTATTCCCTAGTCGAAGTACAAAAAAAATAGCTTGAAATTAAAAATTTTTGAATTCGAACATTCACCTCGACCTTTGATTAAACTGCCCCTAAATGTGTAGCCTTCCACTGACCCCCTTATATGGGGTTAGTGGCCCCCCTTTGAAAGTTGGGAAGAGTCAGAAGAAGGAAGCAAATCATTTATACAAAGTAAAAACTGAAGACCAATTAAAAAGTTGCTTAGTTGCATTCTATAACCTACAAAAAGTTAATTTATGATCCAGAAATGTTTCTGGTTTTCTTAGACCTCTGACCTGTCTAAAATCTTCCCAGAGAGTTTTCCAGAAATGTAGCAAGCACTCTCGCAGGCAAACAGTTGCAGGGTTTTGAGGAGCTCCAAAATCAGCAGCGATTTACACTTTTCAGACTAAATTGACGTATACCGTATATATTAGAGTGTGCAAAGTACATTTAAAGTCTCTTTATTACGCTCTTACAAGAGAACATTCTATAATGTTTCCATGACTTATACTTGGGTGGAAACACTGACCTCTGCTGGCAACTGTTCAGAATTAAAGTATTTTTGTAGGAAAACCTCAGTGAACCCAGAGAAATGATTCCTTTTCAGCACAAATTGGACATTGTTATGCACATTATTTTGGGTGAAATTTGTAAAAAAAAAAAAAATGAATAAAATTACAAACAACTTGGGGGTATTTTAAGTTTCTTTTCATAAAAAAAGTAAGCTTACAAGTTTTTTTTTTTTTACAAAAGTCCAATGATAGCAAATATGTTTTGGTAACCCTTGTTCTTATCTAGGAGACCCCCCTATAAAAATAAATAGAACATTACAACACATTTAAATGGATAAACATGGCTCTTAGTTAGCACAATATAAAGGGACATGTAACGAATATCCCCCCACATGATTTAGAATGGCCTCCAGGTTAATGACAGTGCTGTAATTATCAGGCAGAACTCAAAAGATTTTTTTTTAAAACTTTATTTTTTCCAAAGTTTTTACAGTGAAAAAGAAATAAGTCAATGTTTAAACAATAATCCAAAGAGGAGCAAAATGTCCCATTGGTGCTTGTGGCAATAGGATAGTCAGATGAGTAGGTTTGCATGGGATTCATTGTGCAGCTAATCCATTGCTTCCTACTTGTTCCTTCAGGAATGTCAGGTCCAGTATCTGATTCATGTGCTGCCTATTTGCTCCCAGTCTCCATGTGGAGCTGATTCTGCGCAGTCCAGGGGCTTCATTGTTTCTCACATTCTGGCAAAACACAGAGAATCATTTAGCAGTGTGTTGACAAATTTAGAGGTTTTTCATTTTTTTTTCAAAACAGAAAGAAGATCAAAGAGAAATTCTCAGAAATTTTCAAATATGAAAAGCAAATATGAAAAAAAAACCTCCTGCTGAATAAAACAATAGGCCACGTATGTGGGGGTAAGTGAATACACAGCCACCCAAGACCCACAACCTAGAGAAAGGCAGAAGGGATTTATGCTCTGATTAAACATCTTTCAGCCTATTAGTCCAAACACCCCCTAACCTGTGCAATACCCCCAACAAACGACATATCGACAGAAAGTGCCCACCTTCAGCCATTCAGAGTATCCTTTCTTTACTATATGTACAATTCTGAACGCAGTTCCTCGTAGACGTCCGCGGTTTGGCATGAAAGGAAGGAAAAACAGATTCTAAATTAGATTTGTCACCATAATCCCAAACAACATAATCCCCTGAATATTTATCTGCAACTTCCCCTAAGGTCAATTTAGTTCCAAATTGAATTCAACTTACCCTTTTCTGTTTCACGGAGTATCTTTAGTGCTTTTAGCTCCATCTGTCTTGTCTGGATTTTATTACATGACACCACCAAATACTAATGCTTATAAAGATATTTGCCACCAAAAGATCAGAAACCAGGCCAAAATAAAAAAAGGAAAGAAATGTGCTCAGAAATGATACAGATAATCCATGTAATTGCACTGAAAGACGGGCTTTTGTGGTGCCAGAATAATTAATGCTTGTGGCATCAGTAGGAGAGATGAAAACATCTCATGGATTCATCACACACCACAAGTTCCATCCTGCGCCCTGTTGATCTTCTGGCACCTCAATCAGCTCTGCCCCAGCACAATTCTATGTGTTACCCATAATCTCACAAACACATTCTTTAAGAGATAGTTAGGCCTGTAGTGGGAAGGGCCGATGGTGAGGGCCCATGGGGAAAGGGCGGAGCCTTAAGAGGATAGGGCAGATGTTAGGGGACTGAGGAGGGAACAGACGATATTAGAGGCACAAGGGGGGGAGAGAGGGATGATTGTAGAGGCTTGAAGAGGGGAGGGCCTATAGGAAGAAGGGCCGATGTTAGGGGCCTGAAGGGGTGAGGTCCTATGTTAGTGGCCTGAGGAAGAGAATGCCAAAGGTGGGGGCCCAAGGTGGAGAGGCCCAATGGTATGGGTCCAAACAGTAGAGGGCCGATGTTAGGGGCCAAGAGAGGGGAGGGCCAATGTTAGGGGCCTGAGGAGGAAGGGCCGATAGTAGGGGCCTGAGAAGTAGAGGGCCAATGGTAGGGGCCCAAAGAGGAGAGGGCCGATGTTAGGGGCCTGAAGGGGAGAGGGCCAATAGTGGGGGCCCAAGGTGAAGAGGGCCAATGGTATGGGCCTAAAGAGGAGAGGGCCGATGTTAAGGACCAAGAGAGAGGAGGGCCAATGGTGGGGGCCCAAGGTGGAAAGGGCCAATGGTATGGGCCCAAAAAGGGGAGGGCCAATGTTAGGCGCCCAAAGGAGAGAGGGCCTATGTTAGTGGCCTGAGGGAGAGAGGGCCAGTGGTGGGGCCCAAGGTGGAGAGGGCCAATGGTATGGGCCTAAAGAGGAGAGGGCCGATGTTAGGGGCCAAAAGATGGGAGGGCCGATGTTAGGGGCCTCTGGAGGAAGAGCCGATATTAGGGGCTGGAAAGGATGAGGGCCAAATTTAGGCCTGAGGAAGAGAGGGCCAATGGTATGGGCCCAAAGTGGAGAGGGCCGATGTTAGGGGCCAAAAGAAGGGAGGGCCGATGTTAGGGGCCTGAGGAGGAAGGGCCGATGTTAGGGGCCTGAAGTTGAGAGGGCCAATGGTATGGGCCCAAAGAGGAGAGGGCCGATGTTAGGGGCCAAAAGAAGGGAGGGCCGATGTTAGGGGCCTGAGGAGGAAGGGCCGATGTTAGGGGCCTGAAGTTGAGAGGGCCAATGGTATGGGCCCAAAGAGGAGAGGGCCGATGTTAGGGGCCAAAAGAAAGGAGGGCCGATGTTAGGGGCCTGAGGAGGAAGGGCCGATGATAGGGGCCTGAGGTTGAGAGGGCCAATGGTATGGACCCAAAGAGGAGAGGGCCGATGTTAGGGGCAAAAAAATGGGAGGGCCGATGTTAGGGGCCTGAGGAGGAAGAGCCGATATTAGGGGCCTGAAGAAGTGAGGGCCAATTTTAGGCCTGAGGAAGAGAGGGCCAATGGTATGGACCCAAAGAGGAGAGGCTGATGTTAGGGGCCAAAAGAAGGGAGGGCCGATGTTAGGGGCCTGAGGAGGAAGGGCCGATGTTAGGTGCCTGAAATTGAGAGGGCCAATGGTATGGGCCCAAAGAGGAGAGGGCCGATGTTAGGGGCCAAAAGAAGGGAGGGCCGATGTTAGGGGCCTGAGGTTGAGAGGGCCAATGGTATCGGCCAAAAAAGGAGAGGGCCGATGTTAGGGGCCAAAAGAAGGGAGGGCCGATGTAAGGGGCCTGAGGAGGAAGGGCCGATGTTAGGGGCCTGAAGTTGAGAGGGCCAATGGTATGGGCCCAAAAAGGAGAGGGCCGATGTTAGGGGCCAAAAGAAGGGAGGGCCGATGTTAGGGGCCTGAGGAGGAAGGGCCGATGTTAGGGGCCTGAAATTGAGAGGGCCAATGGTATGGGTCCAAAAAGGAGAGGGCCGATGTTAGGGGCCAAAAGAAGGGAGGGCCGATGTTAGGGGCCTGAGGAGGAAGGGCCGATGTTAGGGGCCTGAAATTGAGAGGGCCAATGGTATGGGCCCAAAAAGGAGAGGGCCGATGTTAGGGGCCAAAAGAAGGGAGGGCCGATGTTAGGGGCCTGAGGAGGAAGGGCCGATGTTAGGGGCCTGAGATTGAGAGGGCCAATGGTATGGGCCCAAAGAGGAGAGGGCCGATGTTAGGGGCCAAAAGAAGGGAGGGCCGATGTTAGGGGCCTGAGGAGGAAGGGCCGATGTTAGGGGCCTGAAGTTGAGAGGGCCAATGGTATGGGCCCAAAAAGGAGAGGGCCGATGTTAGGGGCCAAAAGAAGGGACGGCCGATGTTAGGGGCCTGAGGAGGAAGGGCCGATGTTAGGGGCCTGAGGTTGAGCGGGCCAATGGTATGGGCCCAAAGAGGAGAGGGCCGATGTTAGGGGCCAAAAGATGGGAGAGCCGATGTTAGGGGCCTGAGGAGGAAGAGCCGATATTAGGGGCCCGAAGGGGTGAGGGACAATTTTAGGCCTGAGGAAGAGAGGGCCAATAGTATGGACCCAAAGAGGAGAGGGCTGATGTTAGGGGCCAAAAGAAGGGAGGGCCGATGTTAGGGGCCTGAGGAGGAAGGGCCGATGTTAGGGGCCTGAAATTGAGAGGGCCAATGGTATGGGCCCAAAGAGGAGAGGGCCGATGTTAGGGGCCAAAAGAAGGGAGGGCCGATGTTAGGGGCCTGAGGAGGAAGGGCCGATGTTAGGGGCCTGAAGTTGAGAGGGCCAATGGTATGGGCCCAAAAAGGAGAGGGCCGATGTTAGGGGCCAAAAGAAGGGAGGGCCGATGTTAGGGGCCTGAGGAGGAAGGGCCGATGTTAGGGGCCTGAGGTTGAGAGGGCCAATGGTATGGGCCCAAAGAGGAGAGGGCCGATGTTAGGAGCCAAAAGAAGGGAGGGCCGATGTTAGGGGCCTGAGGAGGAAGGGCCGATGTTAGGGGCCTGAGGTTGAGAGGGCCAATGGTATGGGCCCAAAGAGGAGAGGGCCGATGTTAGGGGCCAAAAGAAGGGAGGGCCGATGTTAGGGGCCTGAGGAGGAAGGGCCGATGTAAGGGGCCTGAGGTTGAGCGGGCCAATGGTATGGGCCCAAAGAGGAGAGGGCCGATGTTAGGGGCCAAAAGATGGGAGGGCCGATGTTAGGAGCCTGAGGAGGAAGGGCCGATGTTAGGGGCCTGAAATTGAGAGGGCCAATGGTATGGGCCCAAAAAGGAGAGGGCCGATGTTAGGCGCCAAAAGAAGGGAGGGCCGATGTTAGGGGCCTGAGGAGGAAGGACCGATGTTAGGGGCCTGAGGTTGAGAGGGCCAATGGTATGGGCCCAAAAAGGAGAGGGCCGATGTTAGGGACCAAGAGAGGGGGGGGGCGATGGTAGGGGCCCAAGGTGGAGAGGGCCAATGGTATGGACCCAAAGAGGAGAGGGCCGATGTTAGGGGCCAAAAGAAGTGAGGGCTGATGTTAGGGGCCTGAGGAGGAAGGGCAGATGTTAGGGGCCTGAGGTTGAGAGGGCCAATGGCATGGGCCCAAAGAGGAGAGGGCCGATTTTAGGGGCCAAAAGAAGAGAGGGCCGATGTTAGGGACCTGAAGGGGAGAGGGCCGATGTTAGTGGCCTGAGGAAGAGAGGACCAATGGTAGGGGCCCATGGTGGAGAGGGCCATTGGAATGGGCTCAAAGAGGAGAGGGCCGATGGTAGGGGCTCGAGGAGGAGAGGGCCGATGTTAGTGGCTTGAGGAGATGAGGGCAGATGGTATGGATCCCTCTGTCTAGAGCAGTTACATTTCCCAACTGGGACTCAGGAAAGTAAGATCCTGAATCATTGTTGTGCCACCTGAAGCATTGATGCAGTCCATCTCTTCTAAGAATGATGGTGGCTCTTTACAGACTGCACTGAAATCCACAGCTGGTATCTGCGAGAAAGAACACACACATTCATTTGCTTTATCTCAATGTGATTGCGGTTTGTAGGGATTGGACTAATCAAAGGCAAAAATAGTAGCCCTGGGTACTCTGAGTTTTCAGAGGTTACCAGGTATGTTTTATGTATTGTAGAGTGCCTAAAAAGATATACTTAATTTAGCCATATATGGGCGGGAAAAAGCTGCTGACTCAATCCCTCCAGACTGAGTCTGCATCTTATTGGCTTGTGTATGGGACCCACTGATGGGCCTGCCCGACCAATATGTGGCAAGAATTGGGCAGATATAACTTAGGTTTAAAAAGCCGGTCAGATGAGGGCTGCATTGATGCACTGATGTTGTCTGACAGGCCTCCACAGACCCCAGTGTATGATATACAAGTTAACTGGAGACTCTTCTAGTATGTTCTTTGGTCTGCCACTCCTTATAACCTATGAAAATATCCCAAGAGTAAAGTGGTAGGGCACATTAATCATCCCACCCTAAGGGGCAGATTTACTAAGCTTGAGTGAAGAATTCGAATGAAAAAAATTTGAATTTCAAAGTATTTTTTTGGGTACTTCGACCATCGAATTGGTCAAATTCGATTGAATCGAATGATTCGAAGTAAAAATCATTAGACTATTCGACCATTCGATAATCGAAGTACTGTCTCTTTAAAAAATACTTCGACTTCATACTTCGCCACTTTAAACTGACCGAGGTGCAATGTTAGCCTATGGGGACCTTCCCCAGCACCTTTCTAAGTTTTTTTTGTTCGAATAAAAATCCTTCCATCGATCGATAGAAATTGTTCGAATCTTTCGATTCGAAAGAATCAATCGAACGATCAAACGATTTCTATTGGATTGATCAAAGCTTTTGCGGTAAATCCTTCAAATTCGATATTTGAATTCGAAGGATTTTTACTTCAAGGGTCGTATTTGAGGGTTTTTTAACCCTCGAAATTCGACCCTTGATAAATCTGCCCCTAAGTGTTCATTTACAATTCTCACTATACTGATGCATTATTAGAAACCCTTAATATCAGAGAGGGATCAGCTGGTTGATGAGTGTGGCCACTAAAGCAAATAAAGTTCTGTCTTGCATTAAAAAAGGGCATTAACTCAATGGATGAAAACATAATTATGTCTCTTTATAGGTCCCTGGTGAGGCCTCATCTGGAGTATGCAGTGCAGTTTTGGACTCCAGTCCTTAAGAGGGATATAAATGAGCTGGAGAGAGTGCAGAGACTAAGTGCAACTAAATTGATTGGAAATTGTTGGGATGGAAGACTTTATGAGGGGAGACTGTCACGGTTGGGGTTGTTTTCTCTGGAAAAAAGGCGCTTGCGAGGGGATATGATTACACTTTACAAGTACATTAGAGGACATTATAGACAAATAGCAGGGGACCTTTTTACCCATAAAGTGGATCACCGTACCAGAGGCCACCCCTTTAGACTAGAAGAAAAGAACTTTCATTTGAAGCAACGTAGGGGGTTCTTCACAGTCAGGACAGTGAGGTTGTGGAATGCACTGCCGGGTGATGTTGTGATGGCTGATTCTGTTAATGCCTTTATAAGTGACTTGGATGATTAGCATAATATCCAAGGCTTTTGTGATACTAAACTCTATACTTAGTGTATGAGTATATATAATTTATGTAAGTGTATGGAGGGGTCAGTGTGCGTGTGTATGGATGCTGGGTTTCATTTGGAGGGGTTGAACTTGATGGGCTTTGGTCTTTTTTCAACCCAATCTAACTATATGTAACTATGGAATGAGATGAATAGGTGCAAGAAAAATTAGAAGAAGAAGAAAGGTGGGGAGGGGTAAAGAAGAACAAAGCAGGCTAATAGTCAGTGGAAAGCATTTAAAGACATAAAAAACTACGTGAGGCTGGAGTACTGAAAGTGAGTTCAAGAGAGAAGAAAAAAATATATATGGAGAATATTACTAGAAAAATTGGTAGAGGTGAAAAAGAAAAGTGTTGGGGCATGCTGAAGTCAAATGAGGAGATCAGTAAGAAGAGTAAGAATGTGGGGATAAAGGCTGAGGAGATAATAAAGGTTAGTATAGAATAGAAAGGGAAGGAAGGAGAAAAAAATGGTGTCCTCTAAGAAGTTGGTCAGCACAAACCTAAGGTGACACTGAACTGCAAGTATAACTCGTTATTGCTAGTGACATGTATGCTGGGTAAAGCAGAGCTGTGCCAGGGATGTACTTACTGCTCTTGGCTGGAAAGGAGGTGGTATCTTCCTGCGCTCCAATGCATTCCAGTCAATTGATCTATAGAACTGGTGCTGCCTTATATCTCCTGTTGTGCCCAGGCGCTTGTCTGGATTCTTCTCTAGGAGCTAAAGAGAAACAATTATCACAGGGGTTCATGGCACAAATTATTTTATTCTGGCTGAATTCCCATAGGTACAGAGAATTCCGTCCCTGCTAAATTCCTCACTGACTATTTTAAAACTTTCTAAATCTCTAAATTTTTTTCATTTAAACTCATTTATCTGTTGTGTAACACGCAGATTCCCCACTATCAGCCATAACTCTTTCCTGAAACCTGTTTTTAAGCAACAGGAAAATAATTTTTCTCAAGGAGGCTTCATATTCCAAATAAAAAGATTGCTTAGGAATTGAGGAGAGCAAAAGTCATCTCGTCTTCTTGCAAATCAAATTTCTCCTCTTTTTATGAGACTGAGCTTTAGCTGTTAGCTCCCTGCTAGTGCCCATACCCACCTGCTGCAGAAGATTTTTCAGGTCTGGGTTGAGGTCCTCTGGGAAATCAGACTGCTTGTTGATCAGTGCATCCACCAGGTCATTCATAGCCAACCCTTCATTGAATGGGTTTCTTCTGGTGGCCATTTTGCACAGTATAATGGCAAATGCCCACCAATCCACCCCTGCGCCATATCCACTCCATGAGAGAATCTAGAAAAGCAAAGAATCACAATTAATAAAGGAAATGCTCAACTATACCAACTGTTTTTAGCATTGGGTGCAAGCTGCAAACATGTGACTCAAAAGTAATCACACTGCAGCACTCGGAATGTAGTGAAGGTGTTTATTTGTGCCAAAAAGCAGGCAATGTTTTAGACACTAGCCCTCATGCCTACAAAATTGTGTCATAAAATTCTCTTATTTGTGTGCCAATTTCCTTTATATTATAAGGGAAGGGGTGGACAAGCTCCACCTCCCAATATCTCATACAATGTCCATAATGCTGAGTGGAAAACAATCCACATCAATCTCTATAATAATAATAATGAATCCTTTTATAAATGGATGCTTAATGTAGGCTATATGTACAGTGATTTTTGGAAGGTGAAACTTGTCTCCCCTTAAACCGTAACAGGGACCTGAACTGGTGAGCATGTTGGTGGATAATCTTGCCTCACACCAGACAGAGCTTGTAAATAGACTCTTAGCTTCTAGCTATGCATTACAGAAAACAGCATTTCCTGTGTATTTACAAATGAACACATATTTCAGAAATTCACCGATGTTATAAAATAGCAATAATCAGCGTCGGACTGGGGAAGTGGTGGCCACCAGGGCTGCAACTCCAGGGTCCCCTCACCATGTCCCACTGGCCCAGTTCAACCCTGACAATATCGCTCAGTGCTTAAGTCAACTGCTCAGAGAAACCTTGGTTCAAGTCCCATATAAAATAGTTCTTCATATGCAATTAAATAGTTTCCTCCTTCCTCTCCCGATTTCTTTTCTTCTTCTTCTTTACTCTAATCTTTTAAAAAGTGTGCTTTTTATTGGTTTAAATAAGCACATAACACACACTATACTGAAGGCATAAAGGCAATTATTAATAAGTAAGTAGTAATAAAACTGAGTTTCTCACCTCTGGAGCCATGAAGGGCAAGGTTCCAACTATATTATATTTTTTGGTATCGCCAAACATCTCTTCTGCAACCAAGCCAAAATCTGCAATCCTGATGTGTCCTTCAGCGCTGATCAAAATATTGGCTGGTTTAAGGTCTCTGGAAGACAATGATTAAGAAAATGACTATGGTTAAACAGTATCATAGGAGTTTTGGAGAAAAAAAAGAGTCAGGATACAGGAGCATAGAGATAGGAGTTGCAACTGCTCTCTGAGTGTTCATGAAGTTTTTCATTCATCCAGGTCATGGTATATCTATAGAAGAAAATTGAAGAAGCTGCTTGGATGAGTTTTGAAGTGTCTTCAATGATTATTTAGCAAGTCTAGTTGCTCTAGATTTATTTCTACTAGATGCTGTCTGAGTGGAGTTTTGTTCTGTGGGTTCTTCCACCAGATAACAAAACAAAAACTGATGTGCAAAGGTGCCACTGAAAACCTCACATATACAGGTTTGGACTGGGCCAGCGAAACACCAGGTAAAAACCAGTTGGGCCCTGGCCCTTGTGGTCTCCACTGATCCAGGCCCCCACCAGTCTAGAGCTTGCGCTGCCCCGATCTCACCCCCCTCCTGCCACAGTATAGGTACGCAACTACAGGATAGGTAAGCACTGGGGCCAGAGGGGGGGCCTGTGGGGAGGGTTGTGGTAGAAGAAGGGGGCCTGGTGGGGGAGTGGGGGCCTCTGAGATGCCACATGTAGATGCAGAGAGATATGGCTGGGCAATAGTTGCAGTTATAGTGGATAAGAAGTGATAGATTAGGGTTGAGACTAAACAATATTACTTACCGGTGCACAATACCCAAAGAATGCAGATACTGGATGCCGACGATCATCTCTGCGGAGTAAAATCTTTAAAAAAAAGGAAGAAAGAAATAATAACAATTACATTTAGGGGATCATCTCTTTAGTTAGTAAACTCAAGTTATATCTTCTTTAATCTTTAAGGTTAATTGGATATGGATTGGCTTTTCTGATGGTGTATATTCACCAGTGGTGAAAAACTGATCTGTTGCTGTGTATAATTCTGAGCATGATTTCTATATAGGTGACTGTCTTCAGTGTGACCAAGTTATTTGTGTATTTATTCAACTGGCCCCTGCATTGCTCACATCTCATATTCAGGCTGTAAAAGTCCTGCATTGTTCACACTTGTAATCCTATGTATTTTTCCACACCTTTAAGAACCTGTATTGTTCACACCTGTAAGGACCTGCATTGTTGACACCTTCAAGACCTGCATATCTTGACAGCGCTATATAAATAAATGATGATGATGATGATGATGATCACACCTCAGGCTGTCTGTGCCCACATTGTTAACCTGTTCACATCTCAGACTGTAGGAGCAGCACTTTGTGTTGCTGTACATAAAACAATACATACTGTTCATCCTAGAGTGGTCCAGTTTCCCTGTCTGTCACCCTGCTCTACTTGTAACTGCTGTACTCTACATGTGTGCCCTACTATGCCTGCTCTACTCTGCCTGTGTTTGCCATACCCTGACATGCCTTATGCTTCCTGTGTGTTCTATACTCCACCTGTGTATGTCATATTTTGCATGTCCTATGCTTCCTTTTTTTGCCATATCCTGACTGTTTGTGCCATACTCTGATTGCCCCACTCTGACTGTGTGTGCCATATTCTGCCTGCCCTACACCACCTGTGAGAGGTGAACCTGGTGGGGATTTGTTAGCATCCTTGGTCCCCGAGGGTGCGCCCCAACTTGAGTACATGGCCTTTAGCCTGATACTAAGAGATAATGTGATAATTTGTAACTATGAGTAGAGCATTAGTTTCCATAATATTTAGGGGTTGTTTTCTGACTTTACCAGAAATTTGTAGAGAAGACACCCAGGCAATAAAATAAGTAAATATTTATTATGTCAAATAGATAAAGCCTTACGCATTTCATGTTACACACATAGTCATAGGCTATATGACACTGTGTGTAACACGAAACACATAAGGCTATATCTATTTGACATAATAAATATTTACTTATTTTATTGCCTGGTGGAAGATTGCCTTTTTTGAGTGTCTACTCTACAAATTTTTGGTTTGGACCGCTCCCCTCTCTAAAGGCTCAGGGCAGTGCACCTGGGCCTCTTCCATTACTTGGAGAATTACTATTTGATGTCAGAGTACCATTCTTTGTCTATCATTTTTCTGACTTTAGAGAGTAAGAGCCCTATTTGATTAATCCCACATGGAATCCAATAGTAAAAGATTATACTAGCCATTAGTATACAAATCTGGGTTTTCCCGAAAGGGAGCCAGAACGAGTAAGAAGTCTGAAGACCCAATTTAGCTTTGGCTTGCCTCTAGGTTTTCCAGGGTATATTAAGGAGGGGGTTGTTTTTGTATAGCATTTGTAAGGTTGTGTATCACTATACAGAGTAGAGCTGTTGGATTTATGTGTTTGATAAGTTCTGGGGGTATATTACATGAAATTTCCTCTGTGTCATCCTGCTACTAGTTCTGGGGGTATTATATTGGAATTCCTCTGTTTCATCCTGCTGTGGGTTATGGGGCTGTTATTCATGTATATACTGTATTCTTTAAAACGGGGAGTGGTTCATGGGGCGGTTGCTGCGGTTCTCCTCCCTGTCCCCAAAATCTGGTCACCTTAAGGTAGGATGAGTTATTGTTGTCTTACTAATTTGTATAGTTTCATATCTGGTAAATTTATACCACCATTGGCTCTGAGTTGACACCTTTTGCAAGCCAATTAATTGCCCGTCTTCTTCCATTCCAAATAAAGGAGCTAAATTCTGTCCTTATCCATTTTTAACTTTGGGTCTTATGAATAGTGGTGGGACATGCAGGGGGGTCTAACAGTTCTGGACAGAGAGTCATTTTAAGGAGTTCTGTTCTGCAAAAGATTTAGGCCAATGAGAGTTAAAATGTTTTGTGGATTAGAATTAATGTATTGTAGATACAGCTCAAATTGTTGGTCAAAACGTCTTTTAGATGTCTTGTATTAATACTATACTGTTAAAGTATTATATTAAGATAGTATACTAGTGACATCTAAGCAGATCATTATAGCAGAATTCATTTGCTGTGTTGCAAATTGAAGTGACAGCTATAGCTATTCATATTGTAGGACATTTTTGTATTGTTTTTTCACAGTTAGTTGCTTACCTTACGCTATCCATCTTCAGTTGACCTTCCTCATTCATTAGCTGTTGCAGGTCTCCTCCTCTTATCCACTCCATTACAAGAAAAGCGTGCAGCTGGTTACAGAGATAAATGAGAAGAGAGTGAAACTCTGGACATTCCAGGACAGAACTGAGAACAATGCAGGATAAGGTACAATAGTATTCATTTTTAGGTTAATGGCAAAAAGGTAATATTTTCTGCTGGCTATTATATGCTAAAAAGCTCATCCACTGCCTTCTGCTTCCTGAATGTGTGTGCATTGACAGACACAGGATCAGCCCATCAGGGCATAAATACCTGCATCTTTGTTATAAAATCTGCTGTGGGTGTGCTCTGATTGGCTGATCCTGTACCAAACAAACTATTTATCATTAACCTAAGAGCAGAACCAAATACAGGGATAACAAACATTTATAACACTCCAGAAAAAACTCAGTACCAGTTTGCAGAATCAGGGAGTGTAAACATCAATTTAGATGGTGTATGTGAATGTGCATATGGAAATGCAGGTATGTGTGTGTAGCTGTGAATGCAATCAGTAAAGGAACATGGAGAATAATCAGGCTGAGCAACTTGCATGATGTATTGGCCAAAGGAGCTGCTGCACCCATGTGGGCTAATGCGGAACAATAAAATATTAATCCTGCTTTATGAGGGGTTAATAACAATGCAGAGACTCTGTATTTTACCTTTGATTGGAATGCTGCATATCCGCGGCAGAGGAAGGGACAACCTTTCACGATCTTTAGGGTCCGTGCCTCTGCCAAGATCTTCTTAATATGCGATTCCTTTTCTTTCTTCTGAATAACTTTGACTGCCACTTGCTCTCTGTGGTTCTTCAATGTCGCCAGCATAACCTGAGAATGCCAAATCAAACAATAATAGTTTCTGTTAAATATTCAATGACCAAATAATTCTCATACAGCTACAAGTTCATTAAAGATTTCAATGAATGTAATGTTATTGTCATTCAATTCGTTTTGGTCTGTTTCTTATAATTTGTTCCTCTCCTTTCACTGACTATGCACACCATAGTGTGTATTTGTTCACCTTTAGCAAAGACTCCAATTCCCACAATGCCTTGCAATTTCTATGATCAGCAGATAGAAGGAGAGTAATAGAGGCGTGCGAGATCCTGTGTGAATTGTATTCTCAGCTGGGAAAAAAAGTAGTTCTTATACATTGTTTCAGAGCCATAACTGCTGGGTGTGGGCGGCTGCTCTGCCTGAACCCAGGCCCCCGTGATCATAGTTACATTAATGCATTGTTTCTATAGTTTAATTGCAATTTTCCTTGATGGAGGAGAAGAGTTGTCAACGTGATAAAGTATGAATTGTAATGTTACCAGGGTCAGACTGGCTGCTGGAGCATCAGTAGAAAACCTGGTGGGCCTCTGTCCTGTTGGGCCCCACTAGTTGGAGTGATGGGCCCTTAGCTGGAGGGAAAAGGGGGCAGTATGCATGAGATGGCTGGAACAGTAGGCACTTCCCTCGATTTTTCTGACGGAGCCCCGTCTCCCCCACTGAATGTTTTTCCAAAGCAGTGACACTATGGTTGCCACCTTTTCTGGAAAAAAACTACCGGCCTTCCTATAGTTTTGCCATTGTTTCCTTTTAATAACATTGGCATCAAGCATCATTTTTACCGGCCAGGCCGGTAAAATACCAGCCAGGTGGCAAGCCTAAGTGACACACAGCACTACCAGTAACCTTGCCTTTGCTAAACACACCTAAAAATGTCAGTAGTGGGGAGTCAATCACTCACCTTGCCAAAGTTTCCTTTTCCGAGTTCCATGTGAAACTGATAGTTTCTGAGTTTTTTAGGATTGGGCCTTTTAGCTGGAATACAAGGAATCTTCACTCCACTTCTTCCTTCTGGGGGGAAAAGAGAAGATGGTTAATAATTCATATTGCTGATATATTCTGGAAGACACCTCTCGGTGGTTATTGTATATGCTATTTTTCTATTTATCAGTCTATTATTTATGATTGTTATGAATATTTTTGGGAAGCAAGAATCCAATCTTTTGACCTGGTATATGCAATAAGAAGATCTCTGTTCCTAGTATAGAGGTTACATCATGTGATCTTAAACTTTCAGCTGGTTGCATTCTTCTTAAGAGACTTGAAATTATAGCTAATATGGCTGCACTTATTGGATGTAATTTAAATGCAATTGTTGCAGCCCTCCCACTTTTATTTTTATTATTTATAATTTTTTTTAAATAATTTGTTGACCTCTTCTTGGGAAGAACTATGGCAATAATCCACTCTTGCCTTTTGCTATATTACTGATACTTTTGATTTGCAGAAAAATTAACATACAGTAGAGATCAATTCAACAGTAGTATAATTTAACAGTCGTTGGCCCCATAGTCATTGAAATTGTGACCCGTCACCATAAGTTGCCTCTGCCTGATTTTAGCTTATTTTATTTTTCTAATTTCTCCTAGCCAATCCAGTTAATAATAAAATGCTGGATCTTTCTCTTCACCGGAGTTTGTATGTTACAGTAATTTTATATTCTTTTTGTTTTATTTTTTTAATTTTTCTGTAATGTGGACATATATTTGTTGACATGTATATTCTGAAGGACTGTATGTGCATGAACATATGTTTGCAAGTCAACTTGTAATAGTTGAAATTTCAATAAAGACTATTGAAAAAAAATAAATAAATAATAAAATGCTATCCACAGACTGCTATTTACCTTTAAATACTGGGGTTAAAATGCCTTATCTTATCTACTAGCTGTGGGCCTGTGCCCTGGTTGTGGTGCATTGGTTTTATAATCTGACAAAGCAGCTAACCAATAGGAGGGAGATGAGTGTGGTGCCATAAGTTTAAATTTCCCACCTTGGGTCTCTCTCTGCATATAATGAGTTAAGATGCCAGTATCCTTAGTTTCTCAGTATATGTTATCTGCTTGATGTTTCTGTATCCACCAACCATAACTGTATAGGAGTCACTAGTTTGCTTACAAACACAATTCACATTATATACCTCATAATGTGCTTGGGATATGGTTACTTACTGGGGCTCATTTACCAAAACTGAGCAAATTAGCACCTGTGCAGTATGCCGTGGCAAACAAATTGTTGCTGTTATTGTTCCACCTTTAGCTGTCTTAACAATAGCTAATTACTAACTGGTTGCTATGGAATACTGCACAGGAGCAAATATGCCCAGTAATGGTAAATGAGGCTTATGATATTGGTACCAACTATCTCTTCCTGTATAATGTGATTGAGTGTCAGTGTCCACTCCCTCTAACTGTATATAATGCACTTAGGGTGTGTATACATATACATTGATTTCTACATATCTATACCTGTGTCAAAGTATCATATATGTTATTCAGAGAGAAAAAAAATAGGAGGACAAAGGGGGAACAAAATAGGATAGAAAAAACAGAAATCCAAATGACTGTTTCAGCCGTAGTGACCATAGACCATCATTATGTTCAGAGAATAGTTCCAAAGGGGACCAGATATCTATAAATGTATGTATTCTATATTGCATTTAAGCCATAGCATACTCAATTTGTTTGTTGCTATTTACAATGGGTACCAGTTCTGATTTTCAGCGGCAATAGACATACAAGCTGCTATGAGCTTTGTGTGGATCTGCTTCAAGAATTGTTGGTAGGGTTTGCCTAATAATAATGTAGGGAAGTAGTGCAGAATCCTGCGCTTACAACCCTACAACAGGAAGGCCTGGCAAAGAAAGCCAAAAGGTGTACAGAGAAAGAGATCAGCGACATGTGGGCCCAGAGAGCTGGAAGACCCCACCAAAATCAATCATATGGATCAGGCTGTTAAAGGGAAGCCAGATACTGTCAGATTGCAATAGTCAGTGCCATAAGATACAGAGAGAGGGAAAACAAATACCACATGTGCTGCAATATGTTGGTTTTTATGGGGGAAAAATAAAGATAGATCTTGGTGTTCCAGCACACAGACAGTTAACTGTGCAGAAATGAATCTTGAAATTTCTAACACACTTATAGTTAAGAAAAAAAAAAGAGTGCAACACCGACAGAAGGGATATCGATAGGGTTACAAAAAGAAAGTATGTCTTTAAAAATATGGTTATCTTAAAAACAGACCCTACCTAGTTGTTAGTTGTATTGGATACTGTTAAACTATTGATACATATTTTATATACTTTATATACTCATTAAACAGGATATTTGCATTATGATACATATATATATATATATATATATATATATATATATATATATATATATATATATATACTGTATATATCAGACTTGTGACTTTGTATTTAAGGATTAGTTTGTGTTAAAATCTCTTATTGGCTCATTTCCTTTTAAATACTGTAGATCTGTATACCCTGTAACTAGATATTCTGGTTTATCTAAAACATGATGTATGATAGAGCATAAAAAGGACATTATCTCATCCCAGAAGGGTTGTATTAGGTAGAACTGCCACGAAGGACGATTCAGGTTCCCTAACCCTAACTTTGACCTTATACTATGAACCTTATATACAATATTTACGGAAATAGGATTATTAGGCATTGTAGATGGCTGCTGCCCTATTAGGACGCTGGGATATAAAGTTTATTGCCTGCTATGCTAGGGTCTTTAGCCTGAGCCCACCATTCAGTGCTTTGTTACCCTTGGGGTGGGCTAATCCACAGTTTGAGAGCTACTGCCTTATTTGTGCCTTATGCAGTCTACAAGGGTTATATTACCAATCAGCAATGAAATCGTTTAGGTAAGGGTTAGTTACAGAATACATTCAACAATAACTTGAAGGGGAAATTTAATATAAGCTTCAGCATACTGAAATATACTCAATTACACTCAATTAAAATTCTGTATCGTTTCTGAAATAATCAAGTTTATCCTCACTATTCCTCTCTCTGCATCTGTTTCTCTTCATTCTCTCTTCATGCAGCAGTTGTGTGTCAAATATTCATTGACAGATATAATTTATCTTATAGCGGGGCTTCATTTCCTAGCAGATGTATTAGAGCTCACTCAAATAACTGACAAAATAACTGCCTTTTGCACAAATCCTGCATGTATAGAGACATGATGTCTGGTGATTTAATAGAGTGAGCTCTAATACATCTTCTAGGCAAAAGGAGCCCCCCATAAGATATATTGGATGTAAATGTCAATGATTATCTGACACCCAACTCCTGAACCAAGAAAGAATGAAGAGAAACAGATGCTGAGAGAGGAATAGTGAAGATAAACTTGACCATTTCAGACACAAGACATAATTTGTTATTGATTTTATTTAGAAAGTTTCTTATTTCAGTATGCTGAAGCTAATATTAAATGTAAATGTTTGCAATAGTTCCCCTTTAATGTCAAGACTGGTTCTCTTTACCTTTTGCAGGTTCTTCTGGCTCTCTGTTTATCTTCTTGTCCGTCTTCATCTTCTCCTCCCTGATGGTCATTCTCTTCCTTTTTGGTACCTGTCCCCTGTCATCATCAGTCTTTCTTTTCTGTTGACGGGCTACAGATATATGAAAATATTAGTGTAACAGGCCAGTCAATCAAGTGTTATACATTGGCTCCCAAATTGTGGGGTAGAGGTCTGGATGAAAGGGCTGAAATCTATTTGCTGCTATTGACAATATTACAGGTCATTTTTTTATCACCTATGTTAGTAAACCAGCCTCAAAGTACCTTTCACAAGTAATTATGAGAGTATAAAAAGGCAATCATCATAAATCTCCCCCACAACTAACCCCCAGGCTGAAGTCAACTGACAAACTAGCAGGGAGCAGGGAACCATCCTGGGGGGAATGAGTTACAGAATAAATTTTATAGTCAAATTTATGTTCAATCAAATCCTAATTACCTTCTGCTGGTTCTCTCTGTCTTCTCTTGCTCTTCTGCACCTCTTGCTTTTCTTGGTGCAAGCTTTTCTCCTCCATGTTGGCTTCTGTTCGCCTGATTTTTTTAGGTGCCCATTCTTTCTTCTCCTTGATAATTCTTTTCCGCGTGGGTCCACGGGATGCTGGACTTTTTTGGGATCTATCCATAACTAGTGGATTCACCCTAAAATCTATTAAAATATTTAAAAATCGCTTCTCACTAGGGAGACGCTACGAAAGCACTACTGCAAGCTAAGACAGCTCTAAGTAGAGTAACTGCTCTTGAGCCAACGGCCGTTGAGCAACTGAAATTTGCCCGTGTGCACACTGCTGTGAATGACAACAGTTTAAAGAGATACTTTTATTGCATTGCTTCCAATTTTTAATTCTTATCACTTCTTCGCCATTTTTATTTCCTTCAATTTAGCTACAGAAATAAACAGTTAGTAAAATATGTAGGCTAGATTGGATCAGCGACTTTTTTGTGACTCTGATCTCTTCAAACAACTCTACAGCTCTCTGCAAATTCTAATGTACATACGGTAGAAGTAGCCCCTATTGCCCTTTGCTTCTGTATAAGTTCTGTCCCTGTGTTCCTGCTTCAATTACATGCACAACTCCCTGCACCCTTTATTGTCACTTCCAGTGGAAGCTTTGTGAATCTTTTGTTTTTTACCTATTTCACTGCCCATGGCATCCTTCTGTATAACTGGCCACTGCTTCCATACCATGTATTACAACGTTGTATAACACATACTATACGTTGTGTTATAAATGGCATGTCATACTGTATTTCAGAACATTAGCAGTGCCATAGACACAGGGGAGGATTTACATAGCAAGCACCCCTAGGCTTGCTGTCATTTGTCACCCCCATTCCCTCCCCTTTATTCACACAAATTTTCAGAGCAATGTGTCTAAAAAACAATTTTATCTCCAGCGCATCCCCAGTGTTTTTGAACCAATGTGTATGTGGTTGGGCAGCATGCCGCCCCCAAAAATCCTGCTGCTTAAGGCCTGGGTGGCCTTTCACATAGACACCAGGGGGTATATTTATCAAAGAGTGAAGTTAATAGTGAAGTTCCGCCACTAGAGTGAAATTCCGCAGCTCTCAATTCATTTCTATGGGATTATTATAGGCGTATTTATCAAAGGGTTAACTTTCACTTCACCCATTGATAAATACGACTTTCAAAATCCCATAGAAATGAATTGAGAGCTGCGGAATTTCACTCTAGTGGTGGAACTTCACTCTTTGATAAATTTACCCCAATGTTTCAACATCAAAAAGCCCATTCATGTAAATTCAAACAAAATGGTCTTACTTCGTTTGGCAGAACCACCTGCTTGTAAACCTCAGCTCATTTTATTTGTACATTTTGGGGGTTATTTATCAAAATCGGAAATGTTCTAGATATTTTCTGGAGACCACCTGACCAAATCCGCACAGAATTTTCCCCCATTTATCAATAAATTTTCACGAAAATTTATTGTGCGGGAAAAGACTCAATAAAAACGTGAAAAAAAATTTTCAGGATTTTTTGCCGTAAACTGTAACTTTTTCAGAATTGGCTGCTGAAATCTAAAACTTTTTTAGATTATTGCCTGTAAACCACCAAAACTTCGGATTATTGAATGGAACAAGTTATCTTCCAATTGTAAAAGGGACATCTGCCATTGACTTCTACATGAACTCAACATGTCTGAGTACTTTTTTATTCAGACTTTTAACACCATCGGGGTTTAATAAATCACAAAATATGTAGGTTGTTTTCCCTATGAAAAAATTATGTTTTCCCCTTTAAAAGTCCAAATGGAAAAAAATCAGACTTTAATAATCATCTGTGTTGGACTGGGATGCCAGGGGCCCACCAGAAAACCATAGACCACGGGCCAATTATCTAAACTATTTTCTCTAGGTCTGCTTGGGGGACACAGGGACAGTGGGGTATAGCTGGAACCACTAGGAGGCAGGACACAATAAAAAAATAGAAACTTGACCCCTCCTCCTCCTGCTATACCCCTCCTCTGTAGGCAGAGACACTCAGTTTCGTTGTGTCCTCAGGAGGTTAGGACCGTCTCCTGCATTCAGGAGTATTTTACTATTTATTTTGCTCTTTTATTTTTATTTCATTACAATTCTTCACATGATATGGAGCTGGACAGCTACACTGAGTAGTCTGATCCATTACTTGAGGATGTCACCGGGGTCTCTTGTGCTGTGCACTGACCATCCAGCATTGATTCCCTCCCTCTGACATACAGAGAGAGGATGCGCTGGCCGGGACACTGGGCTGAGGTATAGCCAGGTTCATCCTGTTGCTCAATCCTCCTTATATGCCCCAAGGATCCCTACACTACAGTCTGGGAACTCCTGCCGTGGCTCATTTAAGGTAAGCATATATCCTTAATAGCAGCCTATTCACTCTCTGAGTCCCCTCCCCCCTGCACAATCCATCTGCCTTGCACAGCAGTATAGGAGACTTTGTTGCAACCTGCAGGTCACTAGTTCAGACCCAGGCAGTATGTTAATCAGCCTCCAGCAAACACACAGGCACTTGATAAAGGGCTTCTGGCCTGAAACATGTTGTGTGCAATAAAGAGCACCTAGCAGCAAGGTCTGCCTTTTCACTTGCTTTCTCTCAGTTCTCTAGCTAATTAGTTAATTTCCTACACCTGGAGCGGGTGTGGCTTACTGAGATTGAGAGCACAGCTGCCAAATCATCTCTACAAATTGTCCAGAATGGGAATGGCGCTTATGTTTCCTACTGTCCTCACTGTCAGCAGCACAAGTGAGTTATTGTGGGCTTAGCACCAGTTGCGCCTCACTATTGCCCTTCACCAGGGCTGTCTTTCACTCTACCTGGGGAGGCAACGGCTGGGGCAGATTTTGCACTTACTGTACATGCACCCTGTGCGCAACCCAAAAAGTGCACGCCAGTGCCTTATGCACCATTTTTCTAAGGCGTGCGTCTGCACCATATGTCACTGCTAGGGGAGGGGCTATTCTTCACACTCTCCATTGTGCGCCCAGGCAGCCACTTCCCATTGATTCTGGAGGAGGTTCCATTACTAGCAGACTCGCCACACTGGGCAGAACTCTTCCCCAGCTTCTCTGCAGCGCAGCCCCCCCCCCTGTTTTTTCTAAGAACACAACAGGGCAGTACTTCTGACACTGTGGGGTTTTTAGCTATTGCCACAGGGCAGCAGGCTTTGTAATTACTGCCTTATCAGCCTTTACTCCCCTCCAAGGCTTTACTCCCAGCAGTACCATGGGGAGGCATTTTCAGTTTTATATATATAACCTACATTATATATATTGTTAACTTAATTCCTCTCTTACAGGAACAGCTTGTGTACACCATGTCTGAAGGTACAGGTGATAACCTTTTTTCCAGGCCAGCAACTACTTCATCGGTTAAGTATTTAGCTTGTGCCAAATGCCGCATCTGGTCACAAGGACCCTCTGTGTTCCACGTGCAAGCCACCTGATGCAGTTTCGGAAATGTCAGAACTCCGTCCTCAGGTAAGCCAAGCCTCCCATGGGGACCCATCAGGCCAGCCCCGGGACTCCACCCCCCTGGACCCCCAGCCTCCCCCAGAATGGGCATCTAAGCTTGCCGCCGGCATTCCTAAATTGGTGGAGTCCCGTGGCTAGATAAGCTTCGGCCTAAGCCTCCAAAATGTAGAGCCCCCTCTCCTTCCGAGGATGAGTGTGAGGCGGAGTCCATCATTACTTCATCCCTGCCACCTGACTCCGAGGAGGATCCGGCTCTGTCTGATGGTGAACTATCTCACAGTTCCGACCCAGAGTAAGGGGAATCCCCCCAAACTGTCCTCCGAGGCTATTGATTCCCTCATTTCAGTATTAGAGACCCTTCACTTAAAGGAGCCTGAACCTAGTTGCAGTACCTCCTTGTTTAAGTGCCGCAGCAGGTCCTCACCTTCCTTTCCTCTCTCATGCTCAACTCGAGCAAATTATACAACAGGAATGGTTCAAGCCAGAGGGATGTTTCCAGGCTAACCGCCGTTTTTCTCAAACTATATCCTTTTCCACAGGAACTAACGGAAAAGTGGACCTCCCCACCTTCAGTGGACGCGCCTGTCTCTCGACTATCTAAGGACACTGCTTTACCAGTTCCTGATGCAGCCTCCTTCAAGGACTCCATGGACAAGAAGCTTGAGGGCATTCTAAGTTCCCTCTTCTCTGCTTCAGGTACCTCCCTTCGGCCTGTTCTAGACTCGGCTTGGGTAAGTAGAGCCGTCCAAACTTGGTCGGACGCCTTATGCCGAGCGATTGCCACAAGGGTCCCCCGTGAAGAACTCGCTCATTTGGCCTCGCAAATCAAGGAGGCTGACTACCTATGTGAAGCCTCCCTCGATGTGCTACAGGTGATTAGCAGAACTTCAGCCGACTTGACTTGTCGGTATCGGTTCGCAGATCTCTCTGGATGAAACTGCGGACTTGTCTTCAAGAACATCTCTCACGACACTCCACCACCTGCAGAGGACGCTTCAGTGGAATGTCCAGGCCATCCTGGCAGTCCCGCAAGTCCACGTCTGCATTACTCACCCCTACTTCCCTTCAGCGACTCAGCCGTAGGGGGGGGGAGACTTTGCAGGTTTGCCGACTCCTGGAAGAATCTGACTCAAGACGCCTGGGTACACAAGGTCGTGAGTCCAGGGCTACCACCTAGAATTCGCTTCTCTCCCGCCCCGCCGGTTCTTCATGTCCAGATATCCTCAGGGGCATCAAAAGGCTCAGGCGCTGCACGACGCGATCGGCAAGCTTATCCGTTCAGAGGTCATCATCCCTTTTCCGACTGAGGAGAGATTCCGAGGCTATTACTCAAACTTGTTTGTAGTTCCCAAGAAGGATGGATCTGTTCGGCCAATACTGGACCTCAAGGAACTCCATACTTTCATTTGACCGCGAAGGTTCAAGTTGGAATTCCTCAGGTCTGTCATCGCGGCCCCAATTTTCTGTCCCCATCAGAGATTCTTGCGATTTGCCTTCCAAAATCGCCACCTCCAACTCACAGACCTTCCCCTTGGCCTGAACTCGGCCCCTCGTGTCTTACCAAGATCATGTCGGTGGCCACTGCTCTAATCCGCACCAGGGGGATCTCCATAACTCCTTATCTGGACGATCTCCTGATCAAGGCACCTTAATTTGCAGTGGCCCAGCAGGCGTTGCACTTTACCATGGTTCGATTACAGGAGTTTGGTTGGTTCATCAACCTGGACAAGTCCTCGTTAACCCCAAGCCAATCCATGGTCTTCCTCTGGATGCAGTTCAACACCCAGACACAAACTCTCCCAGTGACAAGGTCCAGCATTTGCGGACCCTCGTGCGGTCTCTCCTCTCGAAGTCTCACACCGCGAGATTCTACATGAAGGTGTTGGGAGTCATGGTTTCGATGATAGAATCAGTTCCCTTCACCCAACGTCACCTCAGGGAGTTTCAGTGGAATATTCTTGCGGCCTGGAGGCACAAATCCCTTCTCCTGGAATTTCGTTTATCCCGCAGGACTCGAGTCTCTCTTCTCTGGTTGATGCAAACCAGTCACCTGACCAGGGGCAGACCCCTAGGGGATCCACAATGGTGACTGCTCACCACAGATGCAAGCCTCTCCGGTTGGGGAGCAGTGCAGAGGGTCGGTCAGCGCAGGGTCGCTGGTCTCTATCGGAACAATGTCTTCACATCAACCTTCTTGAGATGCAGGCAATCCGACTCGCCTGTCAGCCATCTTCATTCCAGGTCTCTTAAACTGGGAAGCAGATTTCTCAGCAGACATCCCTAGATCCCTGCGAGTGGCCTGTAAAGGACAACATCTTCCTCAAGATCACTCAAAGATGGGGGACGCCAGAGGTCGATCACAATCGTAAAGTTCCTCTCTTCTTTGCAAGGTCCAGGGACCCTCTGGCGGCAGACGCCCTCACCTCTCCCTGGGACTTCCATCTTGCGTTCATTCCAAGAAAGATCAAGAAACTTCAGAGAGAACTCATACTCTCATCCTCCAACATGGCTCTGTAGATCCTGGGTCTAGGATCTAGTACATCTCTCACTAGAGGAACCTTGGCCTCTCACCCTGGACCTTCTCTCTCAGGGTCCAATCCCTCACCACTGTCCTGCCACCCTCAATTTGATGGCGTGGCTACTGAAACTGCGATTCTAAGATGGAAGGGGTTCTCTGACACTCTCATTCTACCATGCGTGCAGCCCGCAAACCGGTCTCCGCCAAGACGTACCATTGGGTCTGGTTCACTTACCATTGGTGGTGCATATGTAATGGTTTCAATTCACTGAAGTTTTCCACTCCACTCCTTCTGGCCTTATACAGGAGGGACTGTCCCTGCACATGTCCCTCGGATCACTGAAATCTCAGTTTTCAGCACTTCCATCCTGTTCCAAAGAACTCTCGCCTTGTTCCCAGATGTTAGGATTTTTCTTCAGGGAATGGCCCACATAAAGCTCCTGGTACTTTCACCGGTGCCAAATTGGGACTTAACCCTAGTCCTACGTGCCCTGCAACACGCTCCCCTTGAACCCATGTATTCTATTCCACTTCAGTGGCTCACATGGAAAACAGTTTTTTCTGCTGGCTATTGCCACGGAGAGTATCTGAGATCTCTGCCCAATCCTGTAGGTCTCCTCTGTTGACCTTCCGGAACGACATGGCAGTACTTCATACTTCTCCCTCTTTTCTTCCCAAGGTGGTTTCCACTTCCACCTCAACCAGGAAATTACGATTCCTACCTTCTGCCCATCCCTTTCCAATGCTAAGGAAGCAGCACTGCACACCCTCGACCCCGTTAGGGCCCTCAAGTTTTACCTGCACCGGGTTGAGGACATCCGTCTATCGGACTCCTTGTCCTTAGACCACCTTATACTGATGGATAAAGCAGGCCATCCAGAGATCCTATTCATCACAGGGTCAGGTTCCCCCAGATCAATCAGGGCACATTCCACCAGAGGGCTTTTCGAAAATAAGCCTCAGCGGAACAAGGCTGCAACGTGGACTTCGATCCATACTTTTGCCAAATTTTACCAGTTTGGCACCTTGTGGCATCTGACACCCACTATGGCAGGAAGGTACTTCAGGCTGCAGTGGCTGGTTCCACGTAGGCCTCTACTTCCCGCCCTAGATTCAGGGGACAGCTTTGGTACGTCCCCACTGTCCCTGTGTCCCCCAAGCAGACCTAGAGAAAAGGAGATTTTGTGTACTCACCGTTAAATCTCTTTCTCTTCAGTCGCTTGGGGGACACAGGGCTTCCCTCCTTGAATAGAGGCCTTCTCTTGGCTTCAGACTGTTCTTCTTGTAATTAGTTATCAGATTTTCTGTTGATTATTGATAACCTCCTGTTTCTCCTTTGGTACGAACTGAGTGTCTCTGCCTACAGAGGAGGGGTATAGCAGGAGGAGGAGGGGTCAAGTTTCTATTTTTTTATTGTGTCCTGCCTCCTAGTGGTTCCAGCTATACCCCACTGTCCCTGTGTCCCCCAAGCGACTGAAGAGAAAGAGATTTAACGGTGAGTACACAAAATCTCCTTTTTCCTCTTCCTCTCCTCAATCAACCTCTTTATTCTCCATTTTTCTTTGGCAAATTAATTTCACTCTGGTGAAAATATTCTTGGCCTTTATGTAAATTCACATCTATTCGCTAGGCAAATTTTCTCTAACAGCACAAGAACAAATTTTTCCCAAGAGGAATTTCTCCAGTTTGAAGCTGACGAACTGCTATTGTAAAGAAAGATTAGTCACTTTCTGCACCTAGTGCCAGAAACAAACCCATGACCAGAACAGATTTTTGCAATATTTTGGAGCTCTAAAAGTACATGTTACTAATAATCATAATTAACCTAATTACATGGTTAACTGACATCTCTTGTTATGATGATCTACCAGGATCATATGCATGTAGATTTAAGATTTTAGATTGTAAAATTACATTTATTACTGAGTATCAATTTAAACATTTTAATTCTTCTTATTTAGATTGGTAAGTAATTATAGTGAATCCATCCATTGCATTTGCTCAATATAAAGGCAAAAGAGAGATCCTGTTTTATCATCAAGTAAACACTAGAGGTCAGAAATATTCAGGTTATTACACTGTTAGCAATGACATTATATATAAGGTTTTGAAGTCAGGTTACCAAATCATTTGCAAGAAAAAAATAATTGATATGAAATGAACATGTGGAGCAATGATTTGCATTACTGCCTTGCAGTGCTGGGGTCCCAGGCTTTATTATAAATGTGTATTTTCCCCAAAGTCTGTGTTTCTTCTTTGTTATTCAGTGTCCTCCCACACTGTAAACATACAAGAAGATTAAGTGGCTCCTGGCTCCTAATAAAACTGTCCATAGTGTGTATATATGTGATAGGTATCAGTGACATAACTATATATATAATATATATATATATATATATATATATATATATATATATATATATATATATATATATATATATATATACAGCAGACCCCACAACTATGTCTCCCTTCCCAGCCCCTCGCCTACCTTAAACTTCACTGAAAACTAGAGGCACAATGCAAGCAGATGGCCAGTGGGCTGGGGTCGGAGAAGGGACTGTTTGTGTCAGACCCCCCAAAGACTTTTTTTGCAGGTGTGTATAATACTGATAGGGATCATAGTTTATAAACTCCTGTGGGGCAGTGTCTGATGTAAATTATGTAAAATCACTGCAGAATATGTTGGCACAATATACACAAATATAAGTTGTTCTACTGTTTAGGAGAACAATATAGATGCAACCTGTGATTGTTCTTAACATGCAACAAGACAATATTAACTCATCAAGGCTTTTATGAAAATATAGTCTCATGAACTGTGGTTCTTGTTTGTTTGCTTCAGATTAAGGTTACTATATTTGAGTCTATACGTATGAAACCACTTAAAAGCAGGATCCTATTAATGAACATATTGTATATATTAGTCTAGGGCGGCTCACAGTTGCTTAGGATAGGATTCAATTACACTTCTGTATATTGGAGTTTCATTCCACCTGTTTGGAATCAGTACTAATGTTTATAAACCATTTCTATTTTCATTAAAATGTTTTTTTTCCCACAAGTATGTGTTGAACTTGCATGTGATAGGCTAATCTCGTCAATCAGCAGTATCTCATTCTGCAGGTCCCCTCCCTACCACATGTAAAGGACCAAGGTACTTCTGTTAAGAATCAACTAGGAGAGGCGTATTTGCCCAAAACATTCATAAAAATGTGGAATTTTGTAACACAGCAGAAGTTTAACACAGTTTAACACATAGGAAAAAAATATTGACCTCATGAAGCTGTTAAAACCTCAGTAATATCTGTCTTTCATTTGTGTAAAGTAGATGGAATGTGAAATCATTGCTTCTTTCCTCCACGTAGGAAGAAGAGCAGAGCAATGTATTTCTCAGATGAGTGCTAACCCAAGTATGCCATTTTGTTCAATTCTTGTCCAGAAACATGATTAGATCACTGAGCCTCATATAACAGGTTAAGCAATGCCTCTGTGCCACTGTTTTGTGCAGACCACCATGATTGTAGTTTATATATTTAAACCTGAGTTAGATTGCGGCATAACCACAAACCATTGTATGTTATTAACAGTGGGGTTACAGTAAAATTTAGACAAACACAATCTTTGCACACCAAGTCTGCTTTTCCCAACAGTAAACACGTGTTATTAATGAAACATTTCTCTTACTAGCAAATCACATCCTTCAGCATGAATGACAGGACTGGATTTTTCTAAGTACGCTAAACAAACAATATAAGAGGTTATTTTGGCTTCGAGAGAGAAACACAATCAAAAGATAAAAAACAGTGAGTGGTTACTTCTAAAAATATTAAATCAAACTCTTTTGTCAGTTCTGGAAAAGGGCCTGTGATTCCATTCACGTGCTTAGGTTTCATCATTTCATATGTTCTGCTTTTACATCCTTGATGGGAATGCAGTTCACTTCATAATCTGACTTATCTGGGAGAATTTAAAAGCATGAAATAGTCTTTGGAAAATGTTAACTTTTGCAAGCCAACCATGATATAGATCAGTGTGACTGCACTGAATACATTTTAGTGCTTCTTAAAGGAGAATTAACTCCCCATACAAAAAGCCCCCTCCTAGTTTTGCAGGCATTGCCCCTCTCCTCGCAATGTGCTTTAGTGTAAAAAAAAACCCTTTTAAAAATTCTGACCTTTAAATGCAGAGAAACACAGCGGAGCTCCTGGTCGCCACCTTCCGAATCTTCGTATAATCGGTCTCAATGATGATTTGCGCATGCCGATTGAAGTTGAAGCCAATTCTTATCTTGACCCAACTGCGCATGCACCAGCAGACTTCGTGACGCAAAGAGGTCTGAAGACTACACGAAGAGCTCCATTGCCTCAGGGTGTCTCAGTAATAATATTCTCATTTTATAGAACCTTGACTGAAATGGAATGCATTTGGTTAACACAGTGTATATCATAAATAAACCCTTGCCAGCCTCTTTATCCTAAAAGAGAAATTGTTTTTGTAGGAGAACTTGGTGATTTACCAGAGCCTTCACTATAATGACCACCTAAAAATAGTTGCTTAAGCGAGTTGAGGTTCATTGGATATATTTAGGTAAGTTTCACATTTATGGGTATCTATGGGTCTCAGGCAGATTTTCACACATGTGATTAAGATCAGTTGGAAACTAATATTAATTTCCTGGAAGTTTTTTCTCAAAGATTCTTTATTGTTGTCAACATTTGGACTGTCTTTTTTGGTGTTGTCAGAATACCGACAACAAAAGTAAGTGCTCCCAGGAATACAGTGATGTATATTGCTTTATGAGGTTTTCTTGGGGTTTGTTGAAACTTGTGTATCAATGACATCACTGTTTTACAGTTTAAGGTATCTATATACATTAACTTTTTACTGATGAATCAGCTCTCGATCAGGTAAATACAAAGTGTGTGCATTGATATTACATGGTTACATGGTTAATTTGGATTGAAACAAGTCCATCAAGTTCAACCTCCCCAAACAAACCCCAGTGCACATACACCCATATTATGCTTGATCAAGAAATCATCTAAGCCACTCTTCTTCTTATAAAGTCTTAATGGGTGGGCTCTGGTGCACTGATCTTTTCTTTGTGAAAACAGATCCCTGTTATATATGTATAATGTGCTCTAATATACTTGTAAACAGTAATCATGTCCACTCACAAGCACCTTTTCCTTGGAGAAAACAACCCCAAACATGACAGTCTACCCTTATTATTATAACACATAGGCAATATAGAATCACTAACCATAAAAACAATGTGGCAATAATGGGAGGAGCCCCTCTATGTAGAATGTTTTACAGTAATTTATTAGTTACACAGCTTGTTATCCACACAAATCTGTCTCAAGTAAGCCTAAACACAACCATTTAGTTTGTAAATCACAAAGGTTATTTCTACCAAACTACCAGTTTAGACAAGTTGCAAAGTGTCAGCATATTTTTTTGCATAATTTAGTATCATCGACTAACAGAAAGACTGTAATTTCAGTACAGACCTCCAGGTCATTAATAAACAAGTTGGAAAGCAAAGGACCAAGTACAGAGCCCTGTGGTACTCCACTAACAACACTGGTCCAATTAGAAAATGTTCCATTTACCACCACTGTTTGTAATCTATCCTTCAGCAAATTCGAGTACAAGGCAATATTCCTAAATTCAATCAGTAACCTTCTGTGTGGTATTGCATCAAATGTGTTGTATCTGTATTGTATCTAAGTAGATCTAAATAGAACACATCCACTAGGTTTCTGCTGTACTCATACTGTAACTACAGTATGTCTGTATATGACAAAAAAAACCAAAATAAGGCTTGCACAAAATCTGGACCCTGTGACATTGGAATAGTACTGGCTTGAAGTTCTTTGGTGTCAGGGTACAGAGAAGGAATTATTTTATTTCCAACTCAGGGAAACAGTTACGTAGCCAACACAAGGTCATAGCTCATCTGTCATTTACAGACCACTTATTTTATAGCCTTATAGTATGACAACAGGCTAAATATAATGTAATAATTTACATAATGAGCCCTTGACTTTTCTTCAAGTTACTTTGCTCTACTTTTTTTCTACATTTCTGAAAAAAATGTTCTACATTTGCAGTTGAGAATTACTAAAATAGTATTAAATATACCAATAAAATTATATTGTTTTGTAGAAAAATGTGCAGACCTTATTGGCAGATAGGGGTTCTTATATAAGTAAAAAAAATCCTTATTAATTCCATGTTATAAGTGGAATTTCTGCTTTCTACAAATGCTGTTGTACCATAGGTGCTTGACTTGACTGATCATTAGCTCTGATGCACTGTATCACCACACACTGTCGATGTGTTTTCCTGTTCCTATGTTTTTCCGCTTCATGTTTATACCGTATCTGCAGCCCTGGCGTCACTCACATCTCTCTTTGGTTAGAAACCTGCTAATCAGCTTTTCTGTTTTAGTATGAGTATCTATTTGAAAATACTCTGCCAATTTTCAGCTGAATGTTTTAGAACATCTTCTACGATATACAAACTGCTTATTGGAGCAATTTATTTATTGAATTGCTGTGAGATTAATGGTCAGCTAATATACCATAGAAAGAAATGATTGAAATCACTTTATGGGTCACAGGATTTTGTTTTAAGTATTTAAAAGTATCAGTAGCCAGGTTGATAATTAAAGCTTACTACTAAAATATGAAGGACTTCCCAAGGTCCATTTATGTATAGTTATTATCTTGATTATAATATGATGCTGTTAAAATAAAACATGTAATACAAAATGATCAACTGACTAGACACACTATTGTGAGATTAGAGTTTTATTGTGAATTAATGATCTGTCGAATTAATGTGAAAGGATTAAATTGATCAAAAAAGGCTCAGTATATACAGACTGTACAAGGAAAACATAGGGACAATAGAAGAGTGGAGCTCAGATGTTCAGAAACTGTGGCACTGGCCCTATAAGGGTTCAAGCTGAAAGCAAATTAGGTCAAGTTGGTGGCAGGATTACTTTCATCATCAACATCTACCTGTCAACTAGTTATGATGGTCTCTGAGGTTACAAACTGCTCCAATTTGCATCATTATGAAGGGGGTTTCTGTGCATGCACAGCTAATGAGCATTATGAGTAGACGGCATTTGAATAAGAATCATTTAATAGTATATAACCGCATACACACTTGCACAAGCTAAAAACATTTTTATTTTTACTTTTTCTTAAGGTAAAAATTACAAAGCTATAATGACTGGCAGTGGCACATACTGTATATGTGTGTAATTCCAATACCTTTCCAATCTTTCTCATCTGGCTGCACAGGAGTAACCAACCTTTTGCCGACACTGCATGACTGACCATATTTCTGTTCATTCATTCTTTTCCTCACATCTGGGTACTTTCGGCACCTTTATTAGCCATCAACTCCGACTCCTGAAGGAAGAGATAATGAAAAAGGATGAAGATTGTCTTGATTTCAGAAATGGTACAAACTTGATTATATTTAGAAAGATGAATCTCTTATAACATTTTCATTTTCACAATAGTTCCCCTTTTAATGAGAGAAAGTTGTTGTTGAGTGATAAGTGTTGCTTATAGGTAATGACAATTATCAAAAATCTGATACTGACAAGTACTGGTTTAAGGATAGAGCAAGTTTTATTGGTACCGTCAGTTCAACAAGTCAAACATGGAACTCCTTTTTCCTTTCTATCGAATGAATGGTGAATTGCATGCAGCACTTGACTTTTTACTGGGAGATATATGTGATGATACTGTGTTATTAAATGATACAAGGGGGCCTTCAGGCTTTAACTTAAAAGGTATCACATTAAGTCTACGGTTGTTATTAGATCTATTATTAAAATGGGGCAGATGGAAACTGCCACTGGGGTAATGAGGAATTTTATCTGAATGCCAATATTTCCCACATTAAATAAGGCAAAACAAATGTTTTTGGAGTCATTTAGGTGAGAAATGTAATTTATTCTATAGGATCTCTGAGAAATAGACAACTCCATGGTTATTAGCTTGGAGAACTTTACAATATGAAATATGTTACAAACCTTTTAAGCACAATTGTACCTTCTTACTACATCATCTGCAACTGAACTTATCAATAAGCAAACTCTGAGAACAGACATATTCCCTCATCTTTCATATTAATTGCTTAAAGAAATATGCTTGCAGTAAATTCTGATTGTGTTGCAGACATACAGTATAAAAATATAAAGAGACTATTTGTTTATTCTTTCACGGAATAAAATAGCAATGGCACCAGCAGAAGAAAACGATACACATTTTTTGCAGTTTTTATCTAGATGCCATTTTGATATGAGCTGCTAGAGGAATAGAAGATGGCAGATCATTTCTGAAGATTATTATATAACAGCTAACTATCTAAACATTGGTTATAAAATGCAGATTTAAATGCCAGTGAACTGAGAGAAAAGATCACCAACATCTTACTTCCTTAACACAGTCTAGAAATACAGAGGCCATTATTCAAGCAAGATAGATCCATATCCCAAAAAAAGAGGACTGCATAGAGGTAGCATAACATTTACCTTCCCTCTTGACCAGTGGCCCAGTTCTTACATAACGCAACCACATTTATTGGCACAGAATCAGTTGTTTCCACCTTCTGCATGCAGTGTGATTCAGTGCTTTAGAACCACACAAATGTTAACAATGTTATACAGGTCAATATTCTGTCAGTTCAATTCCCATTTAACCACTGTATCATCCCTCAGCATTAAAAGTGCTATATGTGCATGGTAAATTGCTTCTGGGTGGAAACAGTTCTGTTACTAATATCTTTTTGGAATTCCAGTCTGGTATCTTTTCATTGAGTTTCTTCATTGTGTTTAAGTAGTAATGTCACTTTCTAGTTTGAGAATAAACTTATTCACATCTGCAAACAGTTTTAACTTATTAGAGATCTTTCTTAAGTAGCTGCATATAATTGTCCTTAAAAAGCTTGTAAATGAAACAACATTCTTTCATTTACTCTTCTTTTAATCATATGCTTTTGCTGGACTTAACCATCTGTTGTCCCTCTACTTGCTCTGCCTTTGTTTTAATCCCAATGTAACTGGACATTTATATAAATGAATATAGAAAACAAAGGTGCAGATAGAGTACAATGAAAGTGAAGACAGATGGAATACACAGGCATGCAGGAACCCTTTCGATGAAGGAGGACTGGGAAACGGTGAGAAAAGGTACAAAGCCCACTTGAGCAAAGTGCAAAGACTGTAGTTATACACATTTCTCTATTCTTACACCTTGCCACTTTCACTTTGCTGAATGCGGTGCAAGGTCATGGAATTAACACTTGCCTTGAGAAGGTTTTATTTCAGGGGTTCCATTGTGTGTTGTTTATGTACCTAACAGGTTTGCATCACATTTTTTGTACAGCTAGCAACACTTAAATAAAACAAGAGATCTATAAAATGGTCTATGAAATAAGTCATATTTGGTTATGGAAATGTAGTAAACAATATAGGTACATTATGTCATGGGAAAACATGTTTTTTTCAAAACGCAGTTCGATTCGATTTTATCGTTCGATCGAAGGAATAATCCTTCGATTGTACTATCTGCGCTAAATCCTTCGACTTCGATATTCGAAGTCGAAGGATTTCAATTCCCAGTCGAATATCGAGGGTTAATTAACCCTCGATATGCGACCCTTAGTGAATCAGCTCCTTAATGTTACATGATTTTCTAGTAGACTTAACGTATAAAGATCCAAATTACGGAAAGTTCTGTTATCCAAAAACCCCATGCCCTGAGCAATCTGGATAAAAGGTCCCATACCATATAATTGTGTCATACAGCTATAAATAAGCCATGTGAAGCTGGCCTCTCTGTTTATTTCTGGACTGCAGTAAACTGAACACAATTTATGTTTGCTCCACTGCTGAATACCAAACCGTTGTCTTGTTTTCGAATGTATAAGAAATACTTCTAGACCTTTGGGAAAAGTGATAACACAGACAGCAAACATCTCCTAATAGGATATTAACAATTACCGCAGTTACTGGAGGAGAATGCCCCTGGGTCTAGTATAGAAACTGAAAGTCTGATCTAGCTCCAGAGAAACCCAAAATTGATAGAGATATTACTGTTGTTTCCCTGCAAGATGTAGTTGGTGTGTAGATGTCAGGTGTTGGAATCTATGCTTATATAGAGACAGACAGACTGGTATAATCACATCTTTTAGGAGGTTATTTATGAAAGTCCGAATGTCTATGACTATAGAATACAATTTTTTTGTGAATTTGTGATCTATTATTCCCCCCCGAGGATGGAAAAAATCGGAATCCAAAATTTGGCACAGCCTATCTATTTACCCAGTTTTTATTTTTACACTGAGCAGTTCCTTTAAAGCAGAGGTAGAGTAATTCTAGTCCAAAGTCAGCCTCTGTATTTATGAAAGAAAAACATTCCATGGATTTACATTGAAAGCATTAATTTTATTGATACTTACAAATCTATACCTTCATTTTATAGATCTTGTCATGGATCTATTTTGGGACACTTTCCCTACAATCATTAATAGCATCTGTCTGCATTTCTGGAAAGCATGTGAAATAATGGCCTTTGCTTTTACACCTGTGATGGTTTCCAAGAATTCTCCATCACAGTAATGGGAGACAAGACATTTGGGACCTTGAAACAAAATCTAATTAAACATTGTAATGTTTTCCAATTGCTTACTTTTTTAATGGATAACCTGGATATCCAGTCATTGTAATAATTAGTTCAAGGCCAGGTGGAATTTCTTTGCAAACAAACTGTTTATTACAACTTTAGGCATTCCCATACAGGAATTATTAGCCAGTCACTTGTGCTTCAATCCGTAATTTGTTGTCAAATTGAGGAGCTGGTTCTATTATTAGCAATGGACAGAAGCCTCTACCTCTTAATACTAAGACCTCTTACCTGTATTATATTCGAAAAACATAAGTTTCAACAATTCTTACCTAGACCTGGGCTCTTTGGCCTCTATGGCCAATCGGCTGCCCAGTTATGTGACATTATTCAAAGATTTGATAATCAAACAACAGCCATAAAGACAACTAAGGGGCAATTGAAAATGCGAATTCGAAATTTAAATTTTTTGATTTTCTTTTTTTTATGTTCAAAACTGACAAATTCGACTAGGTAGTTATTCAAATTCTATTCAAGTTTTTAAAAAAATGTAATTTGATTTTCGAGATTTATCATACGCTGGCCCTTTAAGAATTTGAATATGACTATTCGCCACCTAGAACCTGCCAAATTGCTGTTTGAGTCAATGGGAGACGTCCAGGGATCAATTTGGAGTTGTTTGCAGCCTTCGGAGAAAAAACTTGGATCGAGTTTTTTAAATTTGAATCAAATTTGATTCGAATTCGATTCAAGTTTTCGGGTCGATTTATTTCACCCGAGTTTTAAAAATGTAATTTTTTTTTAATACATTCTGATTGGTCGAATTCCAAATTTATGGGAGTTTAGGGGAGTTTTTAAAAACTCACATGAATTCGAAATTAGACCTTTGATCAGTAACGTAACTTGGTGGGGTCGGGCCCTGGTGCGAGCCGTGCAGACGGGCCCGCCCCCACCCTCATGTGCGCGATTTTTCTGTGCTGCTGCAGCCGACTCCAGCCGGCTGCAGCACGCACGATCTTCTGGGGGGGGCCCTGTGGGGGTGCGGGCCCTGGCCCATTTGCACCCCCTGCTCCCCCGGTAGTTACACCGCTGCCTTTGATAAATGTGCCTCCAAGTTTTTACTTTACTTGATGTGAAAACACCTGATAAATTCCTATAATCTACTGAGTTTAGATTAGAGCATAAATAATAGACTAAGGGGTTATTTATCAAAGTCCGAATTTATCTCAATATTTTCTGCTACAAACTCTGATCAAATCTGCTCTGGTTTTTTACGCTTATTTATTATTAAATTTGCCCGAAAATTAGCTTTTCGTGAAAAAATCTGAATTTCACGATTTTTCTGGATTTTTTCATCCGATTATCACGAATTTCATGATTTTTTTGGAAAACTTCAGGGTATTGCATGAAACCCAGCGCACATCATTGGGACTTCATCAATGGACTTCTCCCATTGACTTATATGCAACCTCGACAGATCTGAGATGCTGGATTTTCAGACTTTTCCATCTTCAGGGTTTAATAAATTCTGAAAAATTTGTGATTTTTTTTTAAAAGTTTATATAAAAAAATCACAAATTTTTTGTGATTTTTGTATTTGGAGTTTAGTAAATAACCCCCTAAGGGTTGTGCTCAAACATATAGCGATGTTCACCTGCAAAGGCTTCTAACCTTATAGAAGAGATTTATGGAGCCACTCTTTGTTTTCGATTACACATTAGGTAACACGATTTAACATTCCTTACATGATTTCTTTTTCACACAATTTCTTTTTACTTATGGTAGGAAGTAACATTTTTTATAGCCGTGTTACCGTTTTTACAGGTTTCCTTTTGAAACTGAGAATTTCCTTTTTCTTACTTTTTTGTGGGAAGTGTGTTGCTGTTTTCCAGAAAATGTGGTCATGTTAAGTACTTTTACTCTGTGTCATTGTGTGTCGGGAAGTCAAGAAGGAACAGTTTGCTGTATTTAAAGGGAATGTCAAACAAAAAAATTATTTTTTGCCTAATAAAAGAAAACATAAATTTTAAGCAACTGCTATATACATTCATTACACATTTTCTATGGTTTTTAAGGTATTTGTATATGTATTGTTATTGCAAGCAGTGTTGTCTGTCCCTTTCTATTCTCTGCCCTTATAGCTCAGACTGTGGATACAATGTAAGACAAGCAACTGATTAACAAATCTGTCTTTTGTGGGGAAATAGGGCTTTTGTAATATTGTTTATAAAGTAGCAACCAGGAATTAAGCAAATGCGGCTTCCAGCAGCAATTGTTTTTACGAATAACTTTAAAAGCATTGAACAGTTTTAATGAATGTATATTAGAAAGTTACTTTGAATTATGTTTTCTTTTATTTGGTCATTTTTTATTTTGGTGTTGACTTGCCCTTTAGTATATCCTGGTCTTGCTTTTTGCTTCTGTCCAGTTACTTTACAAGCATTGATTTTATGCTAAATTTCAGATAATTTTACGTTATAGTAGTGCGTATTGTTTTAAGAGAAAAAGATCTATCAACAGATATATTGATTAAATTGATTGAAAACGGAATCTGACTTGCTTCGGAGTGTTCAAAGTTATTGGTTAGAGAGAAAGATATCCTTTCTTTATCAAACAAATAAATGTAAAGATTTTAAATCCCCTAAAAATTCTAATGAAGTGACTTATTGTGAGGATAAAGGGGGTGATATATACAACCAACTGGTGACTTTATTATTGAATTTAGTAATTACACAAAAATGTCTCCTATGTTGCTTGTTAACAAAAAAACATTAGTTGAATAAAGTGCCAGACCTTACCATTGTTTACATTCCTTTATGAAAGAGAAGAAAATTAAACCCCCCTCTTTCCACACACCCAACCAATTATTCGTTTCTGCCACTGATCAAGTTCTATGTGCAATTATTAAACAAAATTAAATCAATATTTGGTCTCCAGTGTAATTCATTAATAAGTTATTAGCATCTTATAAGGATTATAAACAAAAGTGCATGTGCTGAAATGGATTGCGTATTAAGATTAAAAGTGCTGGGTGCCGATTGATTACATAAGAAAGTTTATTAATTAAAATTAAGTAAGTATATCTTAGTCAACCAACCTACAACTTGATACAATAAAAGTGCTAGTTGCAATCTCAGATTGCCAGTGTGTGAAAAAATTGATTTTTTTAAAAAACAGCTAGGGTTGTCGGGTGTAGATAGGTAAATCAATATATGAGCTGAAAACTAAAAACTGGCATTTGAGAAATAAAAGCAAGGAAAATTAAAATAGTACAGAGGTGGAGAATCTACTGCCTGGTTGTATTTACTAGGCCCTGGGACCCCACACGGGGAGAAAGTAAGACGCTGGGGACTGTGGTCTCAGGACTACCTTGCTATCTCTGAAGGAGAACTGATCTTCCCTATGAAACCACAAATCCCACCGTGACGTATAGTCAAAGAGAATGAGAGAATACAAATGCGGTCAAATTAAGGCTAAAAAAAAATTAGAAATTGAAAAATCTAGTAAAACCAATATTAGGACTCAAGTCCAATTGCTGAAGTGCTAGAAGTTTGCCGACGAGTGTTTCGCAGAGAGCTTTTTGAAGGCCTTGAATTATTTCTCAGGGTGACAGGTCCCCTTTAAGTACTGTTTCCTTGCATGGGAAGGTGCACTTTGGCAACCTTTTCTTGGGACTGTATAATTGTTATTTGACTGTTTATGTGTCCAGTTTTTAATAAAAAGTCCATAGTTCTGTGTAACCAACACATAGTTTGGGAAAGAATTGTTTTTTATAATGAACTACCTGCACAGACTGTTGGTTCATCATGGCCACTTCTTCTAGACCCTTTGCTTCTTACCTTGATGTGGATCATAACTGCAGTTAAATGCTGCCCTTGAATAAACTTGGCACAACTGACAATTTTCCTTGCAGCCCACACACACTGGCACATCTCCCTAAAGAATCGACTGTGTGCAGAGCAGCTTAATGTAAAAATTGTAACATGAACTCATTTGTTTTGCTACAATTCACAAGGTCTACCCACATTCAGACATCTACAGCAAAAATATTTTTTCTTGCGAAGAAAAGCTAAAAAGCAGAATATGAGCCTGATATAATGACAATGAGATGTTGAAATGGTTATGCCCAGTGATTCATGCAATTAATGTGCCCCGTACCACAATGCAACAGCAGAGGCTTCCTTATGGTTAGACATTACATGAAATACACAGTCTACTTGTTTTCCTTAGTGGGTGGTCACTGGGATCCTCTGTGGCAAATTAAATAGATTAGTTCAAAATAAAGTTTTTGAATACCAAAATATACACTGGAATTTTCATCAAAAGACCACTACGGTGCTGCCGCCATGTTCTGCACTTAAATCAACAAGCCATAGGGACTCTTTCTAAGTAATATTATTTCTGTTAAACCTCTACATTTATATTTTTGTCATATATTTACATATTTAGGGGCCAATTTACTTAGCTCGAGTGAAGAAATAGAAGAAAAAAACGTTGAATGTTTTTTTGGCTACTTCGACCATTGAATGGGCTACTTTAACCTTCGACTTCGAATCGAAAGATTCAAACTAAAAATCGTTCCACTATTCGACCATTCGAAAAAACTTCAACCCCCTAGTTCGCCACCTAAAAGCTACCAAAGTCAATGTTAGCCTATGGGGAAGGTCCCCATATGCTTTGGTAGCTTTTTTTGGTTGAACAAAAATCGCTTGATCGATGGATTAAAATCCTTCGAATCGAACAATTCAAAGGATTTTATCGTTCGATCGAATGATTTTTCGTTCAATCGAACGAATAGCGAAAAAAATCCTTCGACTTCGATATTCGAAGTCGAAGGATTTAACTTCGACAGTCGAATATCGAGGGTTAATTAACCCTCGATATTCGACCTTAAGTAAATTTGCCCCTTAGAGTATTTACAGGAGTTTTCTATGCACATTTCTGAATTAGCATAAATCTTTCTGCTTAACTGACCGTGATGTTTCTATTAAGCAGAGTCTAAATTTGCATATGGTGTGTGTATCATTAATAATAGCATTTGTGTCTGATTTATTTGACGTAAGACGATGGTGTCTATTGACACAAGCCACTTCTGAAACCCTGGATTCACCTGCAGGTCCAGACTGACAGTAATTCACGTTGCCTTTAATGAAAAATGCAATTTATCAGAGCAAACTGAAAAAGATACGCTTCCAATTTACACATTGAAGGTTTTCCCAGTACATTCCACACTGTTGAGATACAATAAAGTAGGCAATAAATTATTTTACTTCAAGAGCAGAAGAGAGGCCCAGTATTTGTAAATTCTTGAAATCATGTCTATAAAATTAACATGAACTGGACTTGTTAACTGGTTAATGGGTGGAGTTGTTCCCAGTATTGAAGACCATGCTCTTCTGATGGGATTTCCAAATCTTTCCTGTGGATTTGAGCCATGCTGTTTTGATTCTGTGTGGTCTTGTTAATATAGATGCTGTTCTTCAGGGTTATGGTTTGGTAAATGACTTGTGGTATCAATAGTTTACAGTACAGGTTTCTCACTTGAACCACTATGTTGCTACAACAAATATGCTTATTTACAAAGGAACTACTAAGGAAATGCAAGGGACACACTAGTTAATGAACTGGTGTTTGTATAGTATTTCCCTTTATAGTCTCTCAAGGGTAAAATTATGCTAAGTGTTAAAATTTGATTTACTTGTAAAAAAAAAAAAAAATCTTAGTTTTCTGTGCAACAGCTTATTTCACTGACAGTATTTAATATTTCCCACTAATGCTAAAACCATTAAAAAAACTGAAACCGTAAAAAAAGTTGGGGAGGTATCGCATATTTTCATCTGCAATACTTGCAGTTTATTTTATTATTTGGCCTATGTAACTAGGCTTATTCTAAAGGGGTGCAGTCTTATTCTGATGTTTATACCCATCACTGAAACATATAAACAGCCATGTTTTGTTTGGACAGGTATGGGATCCATTATCTGGAAACCATTATCCAGAAAGCTCCAAATTACAGAATGGCTGTCTCCCATAGACTCCATTTTATCCAAATAATGCAAATTTTGAAAAAGATTTCCTATTTCTCTGTAATAATAAAACAGAAGCTTGTATTTGATCCAAACTAAGATATAATTAATCCTTATTGGAAGCAAACCCAGCCTATTGGGTTTATTTAATGTTTAAAGGATTTTCTAGTAGACTTAAGGTATGAATTCATATTATGCAAAGATCGGTTATCAGGAAGACCCGAGGTCCCGAGCATTCTGGATAACAGGTCCCATAGCTGTAGTATTTTTTGGACCTGCTAGGACAGACCTTGAGATGTATCCCACCTGGCTGGGTATGGTCCAGCCTTTGACACATTTCCAGTGAAAATATATACAAAATATATAATGATACCAATTATTGTAGCCAAATGCCGTTGATCCTGGGAATACATAAAAATTCAATGAGACAAAGAACGGCAAGACCTATGTTGCATGTCAGAAACTAAATAGAAATAGTCACATGAGCAACGGGAAATGAATTGGAAGTGTAAAAAAAGTGATAAGAAATCTTTTTTTTCCAATTACACTGCTTTTCACAATATAAAATAGTTTTCAAGCAAAAGTAAACACTTTTTAGTATTAGCAGTATCCCTTTAATAAAAATTCTTCTGAAGCCTGGCAGTCAGTGCTTACACTAAGTGCATTTTAAAAGAACTCTGCAAGGGTGTATGAATAGAATTCAGAATTCAAGAAAAAAAACAAGAATGAAACATTTTCCTTTGGCAGTACTACTAAGGCCCTGATGATCTCATTAATATGCAAATTCATGCACCTTTTAGGGAGAGGTTTCTCAAGTAGTGGCAAAATGATAATAACTACAGTGTTTTAATGGAAATGAGTAGAGTAAAAGTCACAGGGGTAAATGCTTTTTCAAAACACAGAAACACATTCAAATTATATAATCTGTGACCAGTTTATTTCCAATAGCCAAGATATGGTAAATGTTAGCTTTCCTGCTCCCACAATATTTATTTATTTTTATATAATAGTAGATCTTATGAAGAAACACAACGATTATTCATCAATACGGTTATGTTTATTTTAAAATTTTGGAAAACCATAAATCACTATTTCTATACGACTGTACGGTATGTGTAGTCATTGGGGCAGTTTTATTGCCTTCCAACAGCAATCATCAGGCCTAATTTCCAGTTCTATATATTAAGTTATCATGTTTATAGATATGACATTCCCTCCACACTGAAAAAGAGAAAATGAAATTCCCATAGAATTTGGGAATTTAGGTATCCAGGTCAAATTATGTTACAGGAAATCTTGCCCAAATGAGAGTATAGAAAGTTCAAACACAAGAGCAAAAGGAAGAGATTGATGATTTAGGAACATACTAAATTGGTCCAGTTTAATTACCCATAGCAATAAAAAGGACAGTTGATTTTATTTTCTCACCTGAAGTCAAAAGATCACCACTAATTAGTCACTAATGGAAACTGGAGAATTTTGGCCCCTGTGTTTAAAGCATTACCCCATATTGCCCCCCAAAATGGCATCGCTGATTCTATTGTGTCACCCAAAGTGCAAAATCCAAACTGTCCCCAAAATGCATACACAATGGAAATCATATACAGATATAGGGCCTGTTATTCTGAATGCTCAGGACCTGGGGATTTTGGAATAAGGAGCCTTTCCATAATTTGGATCTACACACCTTTAACCTACTTAAAAATCATGTAAACATTAAATAAACCCAAATAGAATGTTTTGCCACCAATTTGCATTCATGCAGCTTATGCATCAATTACAAGGTACAAGGTACAAGGTACTATTTGACTACTATATAGAAAAAGGTCATTTTTAAAAATTTGAATTATTTGATTAAAATTGAGTCTATGGGAGGCAGCTTTCCCCCTAATTTGGAGCTCTTTGATAATGGGTTTCTGAATAGCGGATCCCATACCTGTAGAAATATAACACAAACCCCCTAAGAGTGGAAATAGCCCAGTAATTTTGTGACTGTGTGGTTTACAAATAGTGGATGGTGGATCTCCTACATCAGGTCTCCCCAACCTTTTTTTACTCGTGAGCCACATTCAAATGTAAATAGTTTGGGAGCAACATAAGCATGAAAATGTTCCTGGGTAGTGCCAAATAAGAGCTGTGATTGGCTATTTGTCCCTATGTGGACTGGCAGCCTACAGGAAGTTCTGTTTGGTGGTTCTTATGGTCTTGCAGCCAAAACTTTCCTCCATGCCAGGAATCTAAAAATAAGCACCTGCTTTGAGGCTCCTGGAAGCAACATCCATGCTCACAAGGCTCTGGTTGGGGATTACTATCCTACAGGATTATAGCCAAACCCAAAGATATAGTATTGCATAAATGCTATTTAGCTACTAATAAAATTACTTAGTATAGTTGTTATTCCCATAGGACAAATATTGCTAACTAGCTAGACCATTTACTTTATATATCCTGAAGGATTTTGCAAGACGACTAGATGAAAATGTACTAGGGTGTAGGGAAAGTTTTGCTCTATCCAATGGCTTGAATGCTTTGCTGAGGATTTAGTTTTGTGAAAAAATGTTGTAAGTAGTTGCTAATAACTGATAAATATGCAATAACACTTTGGTTGGATGCCATCCTACCCCACCCCAACAGAATCTTGGTGATAATGGTGGAGGGTACATGGATATGAGAATAACGAGTAACACAGTTGGGCATTCCAGCAGGGTTGCACATACCATAATGTAAAACTTCTGTAAACGTTCGTGCATATTTGAGATATGGCATACCCAAACAGATATAGATAAGTTGTAGATAATCTACATTTACAATATCATTTTGGAATGTAGGCACTAATATTATTTGCTTTTCTGCCTTATGCTGGAGTTCACATAAGGCTCCCAAAGGAGGTCTTTATATTTTCATTGCTACAGAAAATGAACAGAGATAAACATGGAATTTTATACAGACTAACCGCAGAGCTTTTTTGTATTTGTTAATGCTACAAGAAAATGCAATATGTAGAGGCTTAAATTAATAAAGAGACGCACACCAGTGGCAGATTTATCATATTGTATGTTCTCCAAGTGTCAGAGGGAGCAGGGTTTTAATATTTCCCTGAACATAACATAACTCACTGAACTTGTGATCATTATACCACCTTTATGGCTGTCCTTTTGGACACAGAACTTCCATCAGAAGCCATACAACAAATGATACTGACTCCTACTCTCTTTAATTCCTGGATCCTTTGAACCAGAGATTCACCAATGTGTAACTCAACTCCCTGGCTGATTTGATTTTGTTGATCCTTAATGGACAGTGCATTATATACAGTATTGCCCTAGATGGCAGGAAAAGTCTTTTCTCTGGATCTTTTTTAAAATGGTCAGAGCTTATTTGAGAAAGATAGTCTCTGTGAAACTTTCAAACTCAATTGACACGGTTAGAGACCTTCCCAGTGGCATCATGGTATAGCCCTAGGAGATGATAAACTTCTTTCAAAATCCTTCAATGGTAGTTTACATTCAAGGCTTCCGTTATTACCATGCAATAAGGCTAAAAATGCAGTTAATATAATAGTAGTGTCTACTCAAAAGTAGGTCTAAAATCAGAGAAACCTAAAGGTGTAATGAATTACTTGGACAATGAAATTCAGCTCCCAAGGCAAACATGCCAAATTGCATCCCACCCATGTTGAATTCTCTGGAGATAGATATTATTTCTATTACTTCCTTGAGATGTGCATTACAGTATAAACCAGGCACAGCTTCATGTAATTATAAAATAAAAATGGCATAGGGGAAAATCCATATAGTATAGTGGCACACACATTTTTGTGCCACGCATTTTGCCGTGTTAAGTATAATGGATAAAATCTGGAAACTGCAAACCAGACGCCATGTGTTCCAGACGCAATGTGTTCTAGCCGTGATGCTAACACTGTGTTTTTACATAATACCATGAATATGATGCTTACCATGCTATCTTGATTTTGCTATCAATGCTTTTCAGCCATGATTGATTCTACAAGGTGGGAGTTGTGGTGGTTGATGGTTGGGAGAGTGTGAATTTGAGAGAGGTTCCCACAGGCTTCAAATAAATAAGCAGCTCAACAAGCTCATGAGCTGGTAAACCCCATAACAAAAAATCCTTAGTCTTTAGAAGCAACACTTCAGAATAAATTTTGCCCTTATGTACCTGCTCCTAATGCATATACATCCCTTCTTCACCAGACTTACGTCCCTAGAGTTATAAAGAAACGGGGTTAAAGGTCTGGCACCCCATAGTAATCCAAAGCAACCAAGCAGGAGTGCTTTTATTGCTAAGATGTAAGATGAAACCTTTGCCTCAGGGCTCATTGTGATGCACTCAGAGACCAACAAGCTCAAATATACTTTATATAAATAAGCTGCTGCATAAACATAAGTTAAAACAGAGCTTTAGGTAGGGGTGTTTCAGTACCTGAGACAGACAACCCAGTTCCAAACTACTGCACTTACTTGTTTGGCCTTTGTGCAAAGGAATGGGGATGTATCCCTAGTACAGAAACAAATTACTCCCTCTGTAGTAAAGGATACAAATTTATGGTTTAAAAGAAAACATAATTTTGCTACCAGAGGCAACTTTTTTCCAACCCTGATAAAGTGCTGCACACTGCTGCCTATGGCAAGGTTCTCATGGCAGGAGAAGCACTGGTTTAGCACCCATAGTTACATAGCAGATAACACATAATTTATGTAGGACACAATGGCATTAGTATCAACCAGGGAGAGGAATTAAAGTCAAATTTCTCTATAGAACTACAGTGAAACCTCGACTTTAAGTAGCCTGATTTTAAGTTTTTACTTGTGGTCCCACCAATTTATAATGCATTTCAATGGGTGCATTTCCTGATTTTAAGTAATGTTTTCCCGGATTTTACATCAAAAATTTGCCCTGATATGCCCAAAAACTGCGTTTCTTCCTCTATGAATGTTATTATTTGTGAAATAAAGAGGTTTAAAATACTAACCAGATGTATATTTTGCCATAGTTCTGCCTGTAAATGGTCAATTCCAATTAGTCTGTCCCTTATACAGTCCTCCATTGACTCATCTGTGTGAGTCAATGGAGCTTTACTCACACAGATGCATGTATGCGCCGAACGCAGGTAAAATGCAACATGCTGCGTCCCAACCTGCATTTGGCACTTACATGCATCTGTGTGAGTACAGCCCCATTGACAGGGCCAAATTTCTAAAATGTGCACCCCTAGGCCGCACACCTACCCGCCCCGACTGCATTTACCCCCCCCACACGCTCGTCCCCCCACTGCCGGCCAGTTCACCCCCCCTGACCCACTCACCTCCAATTCTTCCAATTGGCGGCACTGGGAGGGCGGGTTGAGATGCGGCGGCGGGCGGGTTCAGAGTACCAGGTGGGGACAGGTTCAGTTGCGGCCAGCGGGCGGCATGCCTCCCCCAGCATTTTGCTGCCCTAGGCAAGAGCCTATGTGGCCTGCCCACAAATCCTGGCCTGCAGCTAAACGGAGGAAAGCGCAACACAGGGGAGCACACAAACGCCCGTGTGTAAGAGCCCTTACACAGAGCAAGTGGAGTTTTCTAATTTTGTGCATATGTGCTTGAGTAAGGGATAACTGAGGTCACATTTGTATCTGAACAGCATGGAAATAGTAAAATAAATCTTAGTCATATACTAAATGAATTACAGAGTCGTTAATATAAACAGTTCAGGTTTCATATATAATATAAAAGCAAATGGACAGATGCTGCAGGTGCAGCTAAAAGCAGAGAATGTTCTGTGCCTGCTGCTGATTTATAGCCAGCTGGTTTGTATATGAATATGGGGTATATACACAGGGCTGGACTGAGTATTAAAATAGGCCCTGGCATTTCAGGTATACCGAGGCCCAAACAGCCCCTACCAGCCCACAAAATACTGACTTTCTATGGTACCTTACAGCAGCCGCTCTAGCATTTGCCAGAACCCACAGATTGCCAGTCCGGGCCTGTTGAAGTATATGCTGTGTGGTGGTCTTGGTCAGCGTGTTCATGTCTTCTGCAAGGTCAAAAACAAATGATCAAGGTTGAATTCTTTTCAAAATACACAGTCTCTTCCAACTTAGACAACTCTTTTAGTCGTCTCAATCAGAAACAGCTTAAGCCTTGTAATTCCTTTATAAAGCAGGGCTGGGTTTAGTCTGTCAGTTTATTGGTCTTGCTTTGAGACATTTTGTTTAACACAATTCTGCAAAACCTCAACTACTGCAATGAACTCTGGAGTGCTTTACAATAACCCGAAACATGTGAAAAATTAAGATATGCATTTTCGCAAAAATAATGTTTACTGAGTTTAAATAAAAAATTAGAAGAAGTTGTATTTATTTGTTCACACTATGGTGGTCTACGATGTAAAAACCTGTCCTGTTAGAATTTGGACTCTGACACCATGATGTGTGCAGATGTGTTCTCGGGGCAGCAAATTGAGTAATTTGTTTCAAAATAAATCGCTCTATTCAAGGGAAAACATTCACCATCTTCCTAGTTGGGAAAAAAGAAAGCCTAGCAAGGTCATAGGCATTGGCCACCTGGAAGTCAGACCTAATTAGCAAAAGAGTCAGTGGGCTGTAGGATTTACAGTGAACATAATTAGAATACGTAAATGACATTTCACACTCATAGGTTCAAAAATGCAACAAAAGGCACAAGATCAGACAGAGAAACCTCTCAGTAACAATAGAGGCCTAATCTGGCACTGGCAGTCCAGGATAGAATGTAATATCTTTCTGGCCTCAGACAAAATAGTGTATGTAATCACTTATAACAGAAGTATCAGGTAATGTGACTGAGTAGTAAGACCAACAGTGCACTTTCGTTTAATTCAGAAGCTCTAGTGAAAAAGCAAGGAGTTTTTTAAAGGAGAACCAAAGCCTAACTAAAGAAGTAGCTAGAAATGTTGTACATTATGTTTTGTGCTTCTGTACCAGCCCAAGGCATCCACAGCCCTTTAGCACTAAAGATCTATGTCTCCAAAGATGCCCCAGTAGCTCCCCATCTTCACTGCACATGCTCTGTGCTGCTGTCACTTACTGAGCTTAGGGACCCACTCACAATATACAGTACACATAGAATAGAAATGTCACAATATAAGGCTGATTAGTAATTAATACAGATAATTACTACATGGCAACACAGAAACCAGCACAATTAGCATCAGAATTTAATAATCAGCCCTGTAGCATCAACTTATATTACAGGCCAACTTCATTTTCTGTTGGATAATTAGTGGCGACCCCTAAGCTAAGCTTCTCAACAGCTGCTCAGAGCCCACTGATCATGTGAGTGTCACAGACACTTTCCAAGATGGTGACCCCCTGTGACAAGTTTGAAGTCCTGGTTCATTGCTGATATTGACAAGATGAAATTTTAGGCTGGTGCAATAAATTCACTATATAAAATTTATAAAAAATATATATAAAATAAATTTTTAGCCATATTCATTTTCAGGGTTTAGTTGTCCTTTAAGCCCCAGACCATTAACAGACACCTGTAAATCATTTTCTTACTACTCAGTAAAACTGTTTGCTGAGGGACTTGATTTTAAATTTCATACATACCCGCATATGTAATAAAAAGCAAAGTTTGACCTAGAGCAGTAACCCATTGTGACCAATAAGACATTAGCTTTTAAACCGGTAAATGCTACCTGCTGATTGGTTGCTATGGGTTACTGCTCCTGGGCAAACTCAGTGGCTTTTATTACATCACCCCCATAGAATTCTAATACATAGTGTAGAACTCATGTACAATGTGGGGCCTTGACGCGGCATGTGAGCTCTTTCTCCATTTTTTGGCCTTACACTACCGGCTTTTGACTTCCAGCTTCCGATTTTATAGGAGTGTGTCTGCTCCACCCGCCCCTTTTGTGACATCATCAGTGGGGCGGGGTAGCACGGATCAATAAATGGAGGGGGGAAGACGGGTGCAGGTTAAGTTTTTCTCCACCCACATCTCACTAATGTTCATGTCATTTTCTCCTTGCATGAAAGACAGTTAAATATATTGTGAGAAACTGACACAGATATCATCTTTGATAAATGTGTTGGTTCCGTACTGTCAGCTTTTGGCCCTTCAGCATCCCCCAAGTTTAATATTTCATAATCGACCCTTTAAGAATTATAAAGCATGTAAATCTGGCAGAAAGTACAAGGCTGATCCTAAATTCCTGCTAAATATTATACAATTATTATACAAATATTATACAATTATACAATTCTGTCCGAAACGGGAAGTCTGTCAGCGTCAGGAATGACGTTTTTTAATCTCTACTGATTAAATGTAAAACTGCATCTAGGACATATTTTTTTTCATATATGTCAGCTTTAATGAATGTATTTTTGTCTTAGCAGAGGTAATGGCAAGCTCGCTGCTCATGTGAGGCCAGGAATCACAAACACCTCGTATACAATGAAAAATAAACTTGTTGCTCAATTGGATTTTTATTTGAAACAAATAGTGTTACTGCTTTCTATCATGCAGCAAATTAGTTGTTTAGGACAAATTCAATTAGCGCAATTATTGCAGTGACATGTAATTATATACAGATTATTGACCCCTCTTAACCTCTGTGTTCATACCTGTTGCCATTATTGTACATCAGCCATAAATAATTCTAACATCAGCTTTTCAGAAAACAACGCCCCTGTAATCTCATTTAGCAATGTTTTCAATGTAAACCTTGTTTAGTGAAGTAGATAGGGCTAAGCAATACTGTGGCACAACCAGGGTTACTCACTCTCAGTGCCCTCTGGTACCAACGAACAGCTTTTATAGTGTTAAAGGAGATGTTCAGTTAGTATGTTATAGAATTGCCAATTCTTAGCAACTTCCAATGCATTATTTTTTTTTTTACAGTTTTTTTTTAAATTATTTGACTCTTATTCTGACTCTTTCCAGCTTTTTAAATGGGGGTCACTGATCTCATCTAATAAATCATATACTCTGTAGAGCTACAAATATATTGTTATTGCTACTTTTTATTACTTATCTTTTTATTCAGGTCCTCTGCTGTTCATATTCCAGTCTCTTATTCAAATCGTTGCATGGTTGCTAGGGTAATTTGGGCCCTAGAAACCAGATTGCTGAAGTTGCAAATTGGAGACCTGCTGAATAAAAAGCTGAATAACTGAAAAACCACAAATAACAAAAAATGAAAACTAATTGCAAATTGTCTCTGAATATCACTCTACATATCTACATCATACATAAAGTTAAATCAAAGGAGAACAACCCCTGTAAACTTTGGGTTCAATTTCAGACACTGAAACCCTCTGTACTGTTATGTTTAACTGAAATTTCAGCCGTATTATGTGGAAAAGAGTGAAATTATTTAGAGCAATGAATTATGGATTTTAATGTACAGGTATTGGATCCGTTATCCGTAAACCAGTTATCCAGAAAGCTCCAAATTACGGAAAGGTCATCTCTCATAGACTCCATTATAATCAAATAATCTAAATTTTAAAAAAGTATTCCTTTTTTTTCTATGTAATAATAAAACAGTACCAAACAGTAATAAAATACCGGCCAGGTAGGTAAAATACCGGCCAGGAGGCAACTCTAACCGGGGAAAGGCGATGTAGACGCGTGGGTGCATTTCAGGCTTACGAATAAAACTGTCCAAACAACCTTATTGCGATCAGTAGAAAGCTATCTTGGCTTCACACAGCTGTTGTCATGGCAATGGCGCTTTAAGGAGCTGGGATTGCAGGTAATTAGGGCCTTTTTCATTGTTTTTGCAGCTATTATAGACTGTAGCTGGGACCAGATATGGCTCAGTTAGCCTGGTGGTTGGGGACTAGGGTTGCCACCTCACCCCTTTAAACCTTAACAAATATGGAATTCACAGCCTGCATGGCTTTTTGATTATTCATTTAGATGCATGATGTATGGCTGCACATAAATCAGTTCAGTCTGCAGCATGCATCTAAATGAATTGCTAATTAGCCATGCAGCCTGTGGATTCCACATGTGTTAAATTTTAAAGGAGTGAGGTAGCAACCCAATTGGGGACCCCTGAATTCGATTTTACCTGTGTGTGAACTGTAACCCCCTCTAGGCGAGACCTTGTCCGGCTGGGAAACAGGCAGAGCACTGGTTACATTTGACCCTCTCTCCACAGTATAGGCCTTTGCCATGTGAAAGGGTGAAGGAAAGGTGTTGTGTAATTACACCTCATTGTTTGGCTAAATAAAAGAAATGTAAGCCAAAAGGTTCTTGAACAAAACAGAAAGTAACAGGCTTTATTTACTTAAAGCACATATCAGCGGTTTCATACTCACGGGTCTTTGAGGATTTCATATACATGTCAGCTAACACCACTGCAATTCAGAGCCAGCAGCTTGTGACACCCCTGTGGAGAAAGAGTAACACCTGGATAGCTGTACCCTCAGGATCTCTGTACCATGACCTGGATCCCCACACGTTGGATCAGGGAAATCACTAAACCCAAATCCCTATTAGGCTGTGTCCCTACACTACAGGCCTGTCTTGCCTGAGGGGAGAGCTACCCCCTTGCTATCCCTCCTAGTTGGGTCCAGGCTGCTCATGCCAACTACTTCTATCTGCCTCACTTACTAGAAAGCGCTGTTACAGAGAACTACCCTGTCCTGACTACTCCTCATTCACGGGGTCCCTGTATCCCTGACTTCACCAAGGGCCTCATCACTTTTAGGGCCTTTCTTTAATGGTGCCTAAGCTCCAGGCTCCCAGCAGCATAGGAAGCTCCACCTTCTGCCCAGCACTGTAATGAAGTGTGGAAGGAACTTGTCATCAGTCCCTGGGCCAATGATACACTGTACACATTATGCTAATAACTCAAACTGGATACATTCCCTTCTACCCAGCAACAAGGGAATAAGGAAACATAGAGATTTAAAGAAGAATTCACTCTGTAAACTGACTGGGAGATCAATATTTCTGCGCGTGCGCAGTTGGAGCAGTTTGCCGGTTTGCGACTATTGCGCATGCTTGGTCAGCTTACCGAGGACTAGGGTTACCACCTTTTCTGGAAAAAAATACCGGCCTTCCTATATATTTATCTTTTTTCCCTATTAATAACATTGGGATCAACCATCATTTTTACGGGTCAGGCCGGTAAAATACCGGCCAGGTGGCAACTCTACAGAGGACGCGGAAGATGGATGCGTACAACTCCGCTGGAAGAATCTGCGCCGAGGGGTAAGTATGGAGTATGGGGCATTTCCCGGGGGGGGGGGCTAGTTAGCCTTGGGGGAGGAGGGTCGGGGGTCTACCTGGGGTGGGGGGTACAGGGTTTTTTCCCCACAGGTTGAATTCTCCTTTAAAGCCATAGGGGGACATTAACCCTATGTTTCCCTACAGAACCAAAGCATTTTGAGTACATGAAAATGTAAACAGCAGCCTGAGCCAGCAGAACATAACATTTTGTAAGGGACAAAGAAGATATAAATCAGAACTGTACTTTCTGCAGCTTCCCACAATTGTTTATTGGTGATTGCTGATTGAGTAGAAGAGCATGTTGGCATGCTGCTCTATCATTTCACCATTTTTAGCTTATTGTCATGTTGGAACATCCCAAGCAATTTGCAGTGCTCCAGTTGTAATGATTGTTGAATCATTAAGGGCAAATCCATATTACCTTCTGAATACAGCAGGTCTTGCCATTTTGCTAAATGGTCTTGGATTTATAGCTTACTATAAATATCCTATTTAAGAAGCTCCCAATGTAAAAAAAATCCCATAGCGATTTCATGTCCATCCAGAATGTCCATTTGACAAAAGAAATATGTAAACTGTCTTTGAAAAGAATGCTGTTGTAGGAAAACACGTTTTTTTCCCCCAAACATATCAGTTAATAGTGCTGCTCCAGCAGAATTCTGCACTGATTTTTTATATCTAATTCTGAAATTTGGCATGGGGCTAGACAGATATGATGTCTATTTCCCAACCCAACTTGTGCTCTGATAAACTTCAGTCACTCTTTACTGCTACACTGCAAGTTGGAGTGATATCAACCCCCCCAGCAGCCCATCAGCAGCCTATCAGCATCAACTGAACAACGGACAGCTAACCAGATAGAGCTACCTGACACCTCTGCTGAAGGATTTGTTTGCATTGTTATAAGCAACATGGTACATGTCTAACACTAGGTGGGGCAAGGGATCACAACTTAGGTCGTACTGAGAAACAATTGCTGTCTCAAAGCAGTTCCATCCTGAAGTGCACGCACCTTCTCTCAGAATCAGGTACAGTGCACTGAGATGGCTACCTCCACACCAATATTACAGCTAAAATTTGTTGGTTCCAGTGGCATAACTATCTATGGTTGGGCCAGGGTGTCCCCGTGGGCCCCCCATCCCTCTGAAAAATTCCCCCCGACCTGCCGCTTACACCCCCATTAGTTACACCACTGACATGCGGTGCTCATTCTGCAGGGATGCCACTTTCTGTACACATCCCTACCAGGCTATTATGGGGGTTTTTTTTAAATCAAGTCAGTGCTTATAAAAAGATAAAAAATAAATAAGCCTGGACATATTTTTTTATTTTAGTTCTTGATGCTGTATAGATGTATAGCAATGCAATGGATTAGCTTAGAGCATTTGGTTGGCACACGCATATTCTTTGTTGACCACCTTTTCAGCACTCATTCTTGAAGCCAGGACCCATTCTGTTTGAGTAATCCTTGTTCAAGAGGATGGATAAATATTTCTTTAATAACTCTTCGTTCAGGGTGATGGTTTTGTTCTAAATCATTTAGAATGGTGTACATGAAAAAAACAATCTGACAGTTTAATCTGTGTGCCAAAACACTTGCCTGGTATGTTCTCAAAGAAACTAGTGGGTGGCCTGGCTTATCAGAGATATTTCAACGTTTACTAGGCCTTCTCTAAACATCAAATATGCACTGATTTCTACAGCATGACTTCAAGTCTTTTCTTTTAAATACAGCACCCTCTAAGGATAAATGTAAAGGAAAATGTGCGACTTGATGTCTTTGGGGAAAAAAATATTTTTGTATAATGTAAATATGGGCGTATTAAAGGAAAAAAATATTCTATATGGGTTAAACCTTCTTTAGAAAGTGTTCAAAAATGGAGATGTGGAAGCACTGTAAAGGCTAAGTAATAGTATATTTAAGTATAATGGAAGTGCTAGTTTTAATGTACATTCCCATCTTTTTTAGAAAGCCATCAGTCACTACTGAATAATCTCACAAAAAAGATTGCCATACATAGCCAGATCTTTGCAAACAAGTAGATTTGGGCCCTTTTTGGACACTCTAGTGCTTTGTCAAATCAGACTGATCCAATTGTGAGCCTAGGGCCCAATCAGATCATCCATTGTGGCCTATGGAGACCCTTTAGACAAGGCCCACATCAATGCACTACTCATCCAATGGGGATTTTTAAGCTTGTCCAATCTTATCAGTTTGTGTATGGCCACCTTTAGATTCTGAGAAGAAACAGGTAGTCTCTTTGAGTTGTAGTTTATAAACAACAAATTGAGTTATACAGTTTGAGCAATGACCAGAGTGTGAATGTAAGTATAGCTCCAAGTATAGGCAGAACTGCTGGAAATGTTTCTTATGTGAGTTGTAACTCTGTTGTAGCACCCATATTGTAATACTATTTCTACCAGCTAAAACAGGGATTCTACTGTTCTGCTCCTAACATGTATAATAGCAATAACAAGCCCTGTAAATATTGTTTCTCTCTCTGACATAATGATGCACTGTTCCATCACTTCTTGGGGCTATTTTTTTTTCCCAAACCACATGTAGCTCCATCTTTTTTGCTTCACCTTCCTTTCCATTAGCATTATGAAATAATATACATCATTTTTACTTGCTCTCAGAGTGTCGCTGTTTTTGTTCCTTGCTCATTGCCATAACCTCTCGTTTTTGGAAAACACATATTTGCTAAAAAGCAGAACAAGCTCTAGGAAGTTCCAATAGTTAAGTTCATGGTTTAGTAAGGCATGAGGGACTTTATCTTTCCCACTGTAAAGCAAGGCCTTGGGTTGAACATGTTGAATGATGTCAGCCTCTGTATGACTACATGATTATTTTTTTGATGATTTTTTTTCCTTTTAACATTAATTAGTGTTTCAATGTCACTTCTCCTTTTCTGTCAAATACACAGTTACTGATCCCTGATGCAGGTCAGACTCCTCACTTCCTTGATCCCTTTGTTAACATGTAGTTTATAAATTGGCCAGTATGTAAAACATATGCTTTGCCTGTTAGTGCAGAAAGCCATATATGTTGAGCAGTAAAGCTTTTGATTACATATATACCAATGTCCTCTTAATAGCACACCCACCTGGCACAGAATAGAAGTATACTTTAGGGTGTAATGTAAGGAAAAGTCGCATGCATTATTTAAAATGGCGCCTTTGTGAATGTTTAGCACTGTTGCAATGTAAAATCAGTCGCTGGCAAATATTACATTGCGCATTTTCGCTAATCTGCTCTGGAGTTTTGTTAAATATTTTGTGGCTAAAAAGACTTTGTGTTTGAGATAATTAATTACATTTGCTGTGAATGTTCGCAAAAGCCATTTGTTCACAAACTTTGTGATGAAGTCATTGAGGTCTTTAATCAGTTAGAAAGGACGCAAACATGGTTGCTAACGTTCATAAGCCTCTTTGCGCAGGTTTTTTGTGCTAGTGAAACATATAACTGTCCCCCCTTTGTGTTCTTGAAAAGGCAATGTATGAGCAGCACATAAGAGTGGCTACACAGGGCCATAATAGCATATAAGACTTGGCCAAACTGCCAGAATATCATATAATGGAGTGCTCAACTGTACACATTTCTGTTCTCTTAATGGCTAAGCGGGCCTACTCCTACTTCCTCCTACGCTATCCTTGATAATGATGATGTGACCATCCATTTGGGGACATCCGCTGCAGAGCTCTGTCTTGTTTAGCCTTTTGGTTGCCACAGCTTTTCCTGCCCTGGAACAGTTTTAACTGCCATTAGACTTTTTATGGATACCTGCAATTTTTTCGTGCACATCTTATAATGATTCCTTTTGGGGATAATTTCCTTGCTTTTATTTTTAGTTATCAGATACTATTTTAGAAGACATTGCAGAACTCCCAACAGCAAAGAGTCAGTTCTTTAAATTAGTATGTTAAATCTTATAGATGTCAAAGTTAAAAATTGTGCAAAGTGTCAGACTAGGGGTTCGGGCCCCACCACAAAAGCCACCTATGTTCACTCAAAGGTGGTTGCCAATATTATGCCCTAAATATATGGTATTTAGTAAGAACATCAAAACTGAAGCAGAAAATATATTGTATTTTCAGTACAAAAATCAGAGACTTTAGGCTTCCCCAAAAAAACCCATGTTAAACCATGTTAATCATGATAATTAGGGTGACATTCACCACGTAGATGTTGGTGGCCAGTGAAGTCCCTTGTTTGTTATCCACCATGTATTCCCTGTTTGTTATAACTAAGGTAAAGCACTGCGTATCTTGTCGGCGCTATATATAAATAAATGATGATGATGATAATATGTTAAGGTAAATAAAGGTGTTTTCAGACATTTTCCGTTTATGACCCAATGAATAGAAATATATGAAACTACTGGTACAGTACCAGTCATCCCTCCATATTTCCAGGCATTTCTAATACAATAAATAATTATTCTCTCTAGGCTGGCCTTCAAGGAGTATCTTGGACAGTAGCTACCTGTAAGTATTCACCAAAAATGCAAAATAAAAACAGGTGCTTGCCCCCTAATGAAAAAGGGAACAAAAGCCTCTGCTGACTGTAAAGAGTACTTAAGTATAATTACTTATATTTGTTGGTATCTTCTAGCATTGCCCTCTATTTAATGCCTGGTGAATAGCAGGTGTAAAATCCAGAGTTCTGTTGCACCCATAGTGCTGCACACTGCGTCCTAATATACAGTCACAATTAATAGGCACAAAAAGCATATGAGTCCTAGGTGCTACAATACTGTCACAAATTATCCAAAGGCATGCTTACAGAGGTCCATTTCTAGACCCATTGAATAAAGACATGTAGGCAACAACTGACAATAACAGCAACTTTTTAAGCAAGGGAGCTTTACTCCTTCTCAGTGGCAAACATCAGGGTCCTCTCCAAGTGACAATATCCTTTTCTTACTTGCATAATATTATGTAAACTTGTATCCAAACCTGCAGCAGCACTGAATGGTCTGTCTGTAGTGAGTAGATTACCTCTGCTGGGCAGTGGAGGACAGGGAGTTCTGGCTAGAAAAGCACAGGTTTATCAAAGGTCTACATGCTCTACAAGGAAACAGCCAAGAGCAAGGAAAGCAGTACAAGGAAGAAAGCCCAGCCAACAAGCCTTTATGTTTTATGTTTGAAAGAAACCTAAATACCTTACTATCCTTTTTAAAACCAATGCATACTTTGGGACATGGCAGGTTCCATTTAACATACATTAAACACACATAAAAAATGGGTAATTAATGTTCACTTCCAGAAAGTGCTTTAAGTTTCATATACCTTATTTGTGTGTCTGTCCAGGGGGGACAGGGCTGGTTTAAACAATAGATGGAGTCACAGCTGTAGGCCCTTTTGCATAAATAGGTCCTTCAGAGGCACAGGTAGCATAAGCCTGGACAGACATATTATTATCTAAATTGCTTATGATTCTGCTACTGAAATCACTCTAAGAATAGAGACTTCAGCATGTGTGTTTTTTTTGCAGATGTATTTTGGCAATGCTCATTAAAACCCTGACTGTCCCATTACATCCTGGGCATGCCTCCAGCTCTGCCAAACAATGTCTCCATCTCAGGTAAATAGGGGAGGGTTTATAGGTCTTTCAGTGGGTGTGAGACTTTGAAATTGGTGCTGACTATAGAACTTGAGTAACTGGGCTGTTACTGAAGGAGGCCGGGAGAGAAAGGCCAAAATTGTGAGGCCCCTGAACAATTCAAGAGAGTTCAAGTGCCTATGACAGTATAAAACAAAAATGCTACAAAAATATAAATCTCCTATATGTTCAGTTCTATCAATAAGGCAGATTCAGTTGTAGTTGGTATGCTACAACAAACCAGAGATCATTCCAGGGACAAATTAGATTTGTGTCTGCTGGACAGTGTCTGCCGGTTACTCCACTACCTATTAGTGGTAATGGACATAGCAACCAAATGTTTTCTTTTAAATAGGTGACCAATAATTTGTACCTGCTGATCAGTAACAATAGGGAACTAGACCTGCAGCAAACACCACTATGCAAACTGCTGTTCTTTTTATAGTCAAGGGAGAGGTAATAAAACTACATTGTAATTTAGTATGGCAAATATGGGTTTGATATGGTTAGTGAAGGTATTATTAACCCATCAATAAAAATGTATTGGCACTACCCACAGAGCTGCTAGTAGAAGTGCAAGTTCGCCCCATACAAGTCTCAGTGCACTTGATTTTTAGGCTTTTGACTCTCAGAGCGACGCAAGTCAGCATACTCTGTGTGCATCTGGACTGCACTTGTGAATGAGGGGCAATTTATTGTTTTTGTTCCCCACCTGAAGGGCTACTGATTGCTGCTGGGCAAAATGCTCAGAGTTGCCTCGTGTGCCACTGACCTAAAGTTTATCCACTTGTGCTTGAAAGAATCTGTAATTTTATGTGAAATCTGTATCTCCCACGGTACCGCTGCCTTTTGAATGTAGTCTCTTATTTTAACACTTATCTTCATTTGGAATGAATTCATTTCAAGTGTCATTATAAAAATCTCCTCTAATCTGTTTAGTGTAGTCCGGGACCTGGAATGCAGCCTCAGCGAAAAGCCACAATTGTCATACATAGCTGACATCAATAACTCCAACCACAACAGAAGAGGAATTTAATACAACTCAGCTGGTTGCTTTTTTATGTAATCTGCACTTTGGAGGGTCCCAGAAAATGCTAACACATGCATGAATTTTTTTTTAGATGGCCCTCCAGGGTAACAGAGACAATACACAACTGTAAATATTTTTCAAACCCCATTTAATCAGAAAGCAGTGGGGGTCAGTAAGTTAATGCTATATGCTATCAAAACACATAGCAATTTCCTGGATCGGCTGTAAGTAAGAGCCTTGTGCAGTGCAGGTCTGCAATGAGCAGAATGCACTTAGGTTATGTATGTGTGCTGTTTATAGCTATTCCATAATTGGCTGTTATTTTTGTCTAGAGGATATAAAAATGGGGGACTCTACAGGCTTATTAAATGATAGAAGATGACAGACCATATTTGTTAACCTCTTTCTATTAATACATATATACTGGAAACATCTAGATTCAGTTGTTTTGTTTTTTTCATGGTTCCAATTGAAACGTTTATTAAAAAGGGAGATTGCTTAATCCAAATTTGCAAACCAACAAACCCTAAGTAAACAAACATCACTTTCTCCAAGGCCAGCAGTTTCATGGATAACTCACAGGGGGTACAATGAATTACTCAGCTCTAATTTTCTTAGTTCGGTCAATGCTATTCTATGACACTGTGTAAAAATTTCTTGGCGTAATCCCAGGAAAAAAGTCCTTAGTAAACACGGAGTGTCTAAATTCGCATTTAGTCCCATTCAGGCAACGACTTCAGCCTCACGGCTTAGTCCTAGTCGACATTTTTAGTGATGAAAGCAGTGAGCCCACATGCAGCTCCTATTCTGTGGCCACTGGGGTTCATGCTCTCTTCCCAATACCTGAATAAATCATAAAGTCTGCGTGGACCACACAAGAAGTGGAGGTTGCAGGCCAGCGACAGCTCCTAGTTACTCACTTTCAGGATTTATTAAAAAAAAAAAACATGGTAAAACAGAGCAAACATCAAGTTGTAGGAAATGTTTAGACATTATACTTGAGGTAATGTGGAGACAACTTTTTCTGCAGCCAGGAAATGTAATTCAAAATGTTTTGAAAATAAATAAACGGCTTGATCAACCCACGTTGTGCCTCCTGTAAGATTCTTTTCTTTTTCACAGTGGAAAAGTTTCCCAAGAGTTTAAGTGACGACCATGTTCCGCTGCGGGTAACACCGATATGTGACATATGTATTTGTTTATAGTCCTGTGCGAGGATTTTTAGAAATTTGGATTGTTTTAACAATCTTTTTACCGTCATTTTGTGACATTTTTTGTTTTATTTTTAGCATGAAAAGCAATCACTTTTATGTCTAATGCTGGGAACACACAGGACATCTAGCTGATTATGATATTTGTGCAATATGGCTGCAGTTGTAGATGTTCAAATTGCACTGGTCTGGTGAGGCTTTGCTTTAGTGGCTAGGTGCAAATACAGGCTGTTGCAGTTGTGAATTATTTAGTAACCTCATACATGCACCACTTAAATTTTAATATTGGCAGTTCAGCTCTGGTAAATCCATAAATCCCAGCAGAACTACAGATCATAGAGTGCCTCGGCTTGCTCCACTACTCCTCTATCTAAATAGCGTGGTCTAAGTTCTGTAGGTCCTCTTCTACACATTGCAGCCATCATTTCCATAGTTATCCCAAACCATAGCCCATAGGGTTTTGGCTATAGATAGCCTTCTCTTCTTTTTAATCTGACATGCACTTGAGTTGGCTGGCAGAGTGGAGCCTTGATCTGATGTCAGTGGAGATCAAGGGTTCTCTGTACAGCTCTTAAAGCTTCCTGTTGGTCCTAAAGTGCCACTCATTTCCATCCCATACAGGGCCATGTATACTCTCTTTAGCTTCTTTCACTCACAGAAGGAGCTGGCCACCTGTCTTGGTCAGGACCCATGTTTCACCACAGTACTTGAACACTACTTAATTACTGTGCAATACAGTGTCTTCTTGGTGTCCTTTGAGAGCACTCTAGAGGCTGTGATGTCATCTGTTGCCAGCACTTATTCATCCCTTGTCTTCAACCAAGCTTTCATTGTTCACGTCTCCCATATATTTGAAGCTCTTCACCATTTTCAAAGTGTGGCTTGCCAGTCTGGTCTTAATAATTAGGTTAATGTCAGCTGCCCTTCCAGTCCAAGTCATATACAGGCATCAAAATTTACACAAATTGACATGAGCGGTAAAATTCACGTGTCATGAATGTTTCAACATTTCGCGGGAGATTCACAAATTTTTATGGAAAAATTCGCCAATCACTGCTCTGACATTCTCAGTATATGCAAACAAGCTCATTGCCCTCCTTCCACCCTCAAAACCACAAGGATCTAGGGTAATTATGATCTAGCAATAACATAGCATGTCTGAGGGTTGCAGAACAAAAAGATTAAACATATCACCAAAAATAATACAAGTATTGGACCTGTTATCCAGAATGCTCGATACCTGGGGTGTTCTGGATAACAGATCTTTCTGTAATTTGGATCTACATACCTTAAGTCTACTAGAAAATCATGTAAACATTAAATAAACCCAATACACTGGTTTGCATCTAATAAGGATTAATTATATCTTCGTTTGGATCAAGTACAAGGTACTATTTTATTTTTACAGAGAGAAAAAAAATCAATTTTAAAAATCGGGATTATTTGATTATAATGGAGTTTATGGGAGCCAGCCTTTCCATAATTCGGAGCTTTTCTGGATAATGGATTTCCGAATATCGGATCCCATACCTGTAATTGCAAACGGTGTGGGAAAACTGATGCCTAGATCGTATTAAAAGTTAATGTTACAGTGAATTTCCTTGTTAGATAGAATGAGAACACCAGCACAACATGGATGTTCAGATTTTTATTTTATTTGTATCGGAATACAGGTATGAGATCCATTACCCGGAAACCCATTATCCAGAAAGCTCTGAATTAAGGGAAGGCCATTTCACTCAATTTTAATTAAATAATTAAAATGTTAAAAAATGACTAAAATATAATTAATCCTTATTCGAGGCAAAACAATCCTGTTGGGTTTAATTATTTTTTAAATCATTTTTAGTAGACTTAAGGTATAGAGATCCAAATTTCAGAAAGACCCCTTATCCAGAAAACCCCAGTTCCCAAACATTCTGGATAAAAGGTGTCCTACCTGTTTCAATCTCCATTGGCTCTTGATTTCATTAATATGAAATGTAAAACTTGGGTATACTGTATTACAGGTGTACAAAAAGAGGTATTATATGCCTTTCCAGGCACTCTGAATTTCTTTTATTAATTTTATTAATACTGCGTAAGCGAAGTTTAGAGATCTCTGTTGGGCTGGTGGAAATTAACTCCTTCAAGTTCACTTTCTATCTGGTTAACATGCCATTTAAATTACAAATTAAAATGGAAAATAATACAGAAGTGTGGTACAAACACAACCAGTTGATAATTAAACAATTTAAAAGAGCTTTTAATGGGTTTATGTTTTATGTAAAAATGAAATACTGTACCACTAATTTTCTAAATGGCCAAACGTCAAATATGCCTCCCATGCAGAACTCAAGCTTAAAGCACAGTGATATTTAGTAAATATTTACATGGTCCCCCAGTGATATCAGGCTATAGTAATTACAATAACATTCAGTATAATGGGTTGCTTTTGGATTCTCACCTGGACAAGCAAATACACTTGATATCACAACATGTATTAAAACAAGGCATTTGTTTTTGTCCACAAACCCCTGCAAGCATTATTAATTGTAATGGCTGCCAGATGGTGCCCATATATTTTCTAACTTATCTAAATAAACCACAGTGCATTGTACCTACAATAAGATGGAAAAATTGGAAAATGAGTAATCGCAATCTAAAAGTGTGTTCACATAAGCAGTTTTTCAGCAGCATCTGGCACACACTGCACATCTAAAACACAATACACTTCCATGTAAAAAGTGTGCCACTTCATCACTGTCCAGTCTTTGTGACACCACTTCTGGATCAATCTGGATAAAATTTAGATGGAAATTGTCATGCTTTGTTAATGATCCCATCAAGAAAAATGTTCCATCGTCAAGAAAACAGGTCCACGGGTTGACATACAATTCATTTTAATGTGGCAAATGAGATTCAATGTTGATAAATGTAAAGTCATGCACCTGGGATGTAAAAATATCCAAGCCACTTATACCCTTAATGGGACTGCACTAGGCAAATCCATAATGGAAAAGGACCTTGGAGTCCTTGTAGATGATAAACTTGGCTGTAGCAAGCAATGCCAGTCAGCAGCATCAAGGGCAAATAAGGTCTTGAGCTGTATTAAAAGGGGCATAGAGTCACAGTAGGAAGTATTAATTATTCCACTGTATAGAGCACTGGTAAGGCTTCATCTAGAATATGCCGCACAGTTTTGGTCTTCATCGCTCAAATAGGACATTATTGTATTAGAGAGGGTACAGAGAAGGGCAACTAAGCTGGTAAAAGGTATGGAAAATCTTAGCTATGAAGAAAGACTGGCCAAATTGGGGATGTTCACGCTGGAGAAGAGGCGCTTAAGGGGTGATATGATAACTATGTATAAATATATAAGGGGATCATATAATAATCTCTCTAGTGCTTTATTTACCAGTCAGTCTTTGCAGCTGACACGAGGTTCCGCCTAAATATTCGGAAGGGGTTTTTTACAGTGAGAGCTGTGAAGATGTGGAATTCTCTCCCTGAATCAGTTGTACAGACTGATACATTAGATAGCTTTAAGAAGAGGTTGGATGGCTTTGTAGCAATTGAGGGAATACAGGGTTATGGGTGATTGCTCATAGTACAAGTTGATCCAGGGACTAGTCCGATTTTTTTTTTTCATTTGGAGTCAAGAAGGAATTTTTTCCCCTTCTGAGGTAAATCAGAGAGGCTTTAGGTGTTTTATGTTTTTTTTTGCCTTCCTCTGGATCAACTAGCAGTTAGGCAGGTTAAAAAATAAAAACGTTAAAAGGTTGAACTTGATGGACGTGTGTATTTTTTCAACCTAACTTACTAAGTTACTATGTACCAGCCCTGTCATGGCAAAGTACTGATACATTATTCACTACATTTCATATGGAGCCAAGACTCATTCTTTATAATAGCATGGAATTCTCTGTGTACAATATAAAGTTTGTATTTAAAGTTCACTTTGGGATTCATTTTGTTTCTTCCAAAACAGAAATAAGATAAGGAGAGTTGCTTTCAAACATGTCCACCAACCAAGCAGCCAGTAATGTTAATACATTCCAAATGTTTTGCGATGTGCTAATCCCTCTGGCCTTAACAAATCAAATGTTCCAAGAGGTATTTGTAATGAATCTTATATATGAAATTATTTTAATAAGGGCAATAAATCCAAAATCATATTATAAAATGCAAATATTATGTAGAAGCCCAATCGTATGCCTGTAAATGTAGAAAATATCAAGCACTTTCTACATTTCTTGGGTTTGCAGGGGAGGTAAGTTTAGAATAGAATAGATTGTTATTCGTAAGGAACATTTTTATATAAAGCAATGTTATTTGCAGGATTCTTACTATACACAGCTTGGGCCTTTACCAAGGGCCTTTACTGCCCTGACTGTCAAAATTACGTTTACCCTCTATCTTTTCAGAATTAAATTTTAACACTGCAGAACACTTGAATGCAGATACAAACTATTTGCCCCTAAGTCAATTTGTCATGAAATGACCAAAAGGCACTCTGAATGGGGACTTCATACAAAATACAAATCCATTGAAGAATAATTTTCTTTGCCCTATGTAGATGTTCTCTGATTATAGTAATGCCATTTATTGCATTCCCTTTTTCAGTTTGAATACTTTTCCTCCATTTTTTTCCCATCACTCCAATGTTATGTTTTTAGGTCATTAGACAGTTCATTATATTTTTACCATGGGAAGGGGAACAGGCAACATCTTTACAGGCAAAAACTTTACAAACAGTAAATAATTTCCTCACTGATTCAGTTTTTTTTTCAAACATTAAATTATATTTGAAAATGTCGCACACATAGAACCACTCCATAGCATTATTTTATTGCAAAAAAATATGTTCCTATTGCCAGTGAAGACATTATAGAAGCTGACTATCATCCTGTATACTCAAAAATGAAATATAAATCCACACTTAACAATAACTAAATTAAAAAAAAAACTTCACTAAACTCTAAATGCTAGTGGTTGTGGGGGCACAGTTTGAATGGCAGTTTTGCAAAGATTTGGAGTGAATGGCAATTCTCAGCTACACCTAGTAGCAGATTTATCAAGGGTCAATGTGAAAATTTCGAATTTTCTAATTTGAATTTTCGAGATTTTTTATGGCCAAAACTGTCAAATTGAACTAGGAAATTGTTAAAATTCAATTCGAGTTTTTTTAAAAATTAGATTTTCGATATTTAACATACAATTCTAATTATAACTATTTGCCACCTTAAACCTGCCGAATTGCTGTTTTAGCCTATGGAGGATGTCCTGGGATCAATTTGGAGTTGTTTGCAGCCTTCCTGAAAATCAAATCAAATTCGTTCCGAATTCTATTCGAGTATGCGGGTCTATTCCATTCACCCAAGTTTTAAAAATTCGAATTTTTAACAGATTGCAAGTTGGTTGAATTTCGAGTTCATGGGAGTTAATGGGAGTTTTAAATAACGACCCTTGACAAATCTGGCCCTTTGTCAAGAATAGAGTTCAGTTAAAGTGAGTTTTGGGGTGAAAACGCACCTAAATGACTAAATTACTTTTACTTTTTTGTAAAAACAAAACAGTACCTGTTACTTGATCCAAACTAAGATATAATTAATCCTTATTAATCCTTATTTGAGGCAAAACAATCCTATTGGGTTTAATTAGTGCTACGCAATAAGTTGGCGCTATATAAATACATGTTAATAATTAATGTTTAAATGATTTTTTAGTATGGTGAATCAAATTACAGAAAGATCCTTTACCTGAAAAGTCCCAGTTTCTAAGAATTCTGGATAAAATATTCTATACCTATATGTATTGGAAAATCCCTTTATAAACTCTGGGTTAAGTACTCCACAATACATGGCACCTGTACTTGGCCCATATTTAAAAGAAAAAGCACTGAAATGGTCCTTTAAAAACCTTTTAAACATACCTACAGTATATAACTTAAAGCACTTTATAGCAATGTTCCCTCTATTTCTTCTCTGCAATGAGTGCAAAAAAAGTATTTTGTGCACACGTTTTAAACTTGTGTGCACAGTTTTTGAAAACTATGTGCTCAGGTCAGAATTGATACAAAATTTTGTGTTTCTCTGTAGTGCGCTGGCCTCAAAATTTGTGTGCATAACGCATGAGCACATACCTTAGAGCAGGGATCCCCAACCTTTTGAACCTGTGAGCAACATTCAGAAGTAAAAGGAGTTGGGGAGCAACAAGCCTGAAAATTTTTCTTGGGGTGCCAAATAAGTGCTGCAATTGGCCATTTGGTAGCCCCTATGTGGATTGCCAACCTACATTGGGGCTCTGTTTGGCAGTACACCTGGTTTTTATGAAACAAAAACTTACCTCCAAGCCTGGAATTCAAAAATAAGCCCCTGCTTTTAGGACACTGGGAGCAACATCCAAGGGGTTGGAGAGCAACATGTTGCTCGCGAGCTACTGGTTGGGGATCACTGCCTTAGAGTGTACATTGCTCTATGTTGCATGAATCCACTGCATAACATATTTGCACTGTAAAAGTATGGGACCTGTTATCCAGAATGCTCTGGGGCTTTCTGGATAACGTATCGTTCTGTAATTTGAATCTTCCTACCTTAGGTCTACTAAAAACACAGTACAGTAAACAAACCCAATAGGCTGGTTCTGCTTCCAATAAGAATTAATGATATCTTAGTTTGGATCAAGTACAAGTTACTGTATTTGCATGCTAGCTATAATTTTTCCATAAAATTATTTACAGATCTCCCATATTCCTCTATGAGGGGGCTGCCATATTTGAGCTTCAGCACTCTGTTGGCATTAGAAACTCTAACTGACATGTTGAGAAGGGACAGTCAGGTTGGCAAAACAGTCAGGTTTAGGAACTTCAAGTAACAATTACTTACAAAAGCAGCCCTATGAGTGAAAAATTATCAACATGAGCTATAGGTAACTTTTGATGTACATTAATATTTTGAATAATATTTTTTTAGTGTCAGTATCACTTTAATGAAGTTATTACAGAAACTGAATACATGATATATCATACGTCTGCCTTTGGTCACTGAACACAATCATTCAGACTTTAAATTTAGATACAGTTCCAGAGACTTCTCATGCCATCATTTTTTAAATAATTACAGTTCCGTTGACTCTGTAGTTTAAAGTTTACTTGGGAGGTTCAAGGCACCCTCGCTCTTGTTTGGAACATTCATTACCACCAGAGAGATGTTGACATATGGCTGCACTGTTTTAGAGAATCAGACATTGGTTACGTGGGAACATAATAAACATCAGAATAAAGACAGATTTGTGGTAATGATTTGGATTGACCTCTCTGTCAGATTCCATCGAGCATGGTTGCCTGATACTGCTCTAGACATGTAAACCTATGTGCTTGTTGACCCAAGTGATTATATAGTGATTATTATATCTACTTACCTGACACCATCTTTCTTCAAATTTCCCTGGGAAGACGCATGTACAATAGAATGAAATGGCTGGCTTTTTCGTTAAAGTTCAGCTTTTCGCTCAACCTTTTGCACATACAGGTATATATATAATACAGTTATCTGGTCTTTCTTACATTTTTTATTTTATAGTCATAATATTGTTTTTTATTCTGATTCATTAGCCTCCAGGAAAATGTTACACACACACTGATATGGTTGATTTAAAGGAGAAGGAAAGGCATTTTTACTTGGGGGTGCCAAAAGTAAGGCACTCCCAAGTGATTATATCTATTTACCTGACACCATCTTTCTTCAAATTTCCCTGGGTAGACGCATGTACAGTAGAATGAAATAGCTGTCTTTTTCGTTAAAGTTCAGATTTTCGCTCAACTGTGCATGCGCAGCCGCAAGAAAGAAGAAGCAGGAAGAGGATCACGCTGTGGTGCTTGCTGGGTGCAGTTTTCTGCTGATAGGAGCACCAGACGGGGTTTCAGGTAAGTAATACAACTTTTGGCACTCCCAATTATAAAAGGACTTTCCTTCTCCTTTAAGCAAAGTTTGTTCATTAGCTGCTGTCACTTATCAAATGAGTGAGGTGAGATTACTCCCTGTGTAGATGCAGGAGTCTAAACTAGAATCCTGCAGTGGGTCGGTTACCCGCAAAAACCTGCGGTAGAAGTTCTGGGTGCAGGTAAAGACGCGGTTCTGCGGGTCGTGGGTCAGGCTGCGGGTCTTCTCAATTGTGATATTTACTCCTTTTTTTTTGTTCGCAGCTACTTCCAATGACATCACTTCCGGTTTACAATGACAGCACTTCCAGTTTTACTCCTTTTTTTCTGAACATGTCTACTTCCGATGATGTCACTTCCGGTTTACAATGACAGCACTTCCTGATTCTTGATGGTCAGCGGGTCGCGGGTCTGGGTTGCGGATAAGTAACTTGCGGATTGGGTCGGGTAGCGCATATTGGTTTTTTTTAAGTTTACAGTATCTCCTAAGTTTTTGTTAATGTACTGAATAAACGTGTGAACCTAAACAAGGTGTATTTGCACAATGTGTCAGTCACATTGCAATGACTTTTGAATTACCTTAGAACCTGAAAGGATCATTTAAAAGCATACTGACACACAGGGGTGCTGCTGCCATGAGGCGAGTTGAAAAATTTGCCTCAGCCGGCAGAAGCCTGCAGGTTACCAGGAGCAGCAAAAACCCGCTCCTGGTAACTTAAAGAGCCAAAATCTGAATTTCAGCTCTTCTAGTGCGCACTCTCGTAATTAGCAGTGCGGCCCCCCCGTCAACCTACTCCAGAACTCGGAAAAGGTAAGCACTGGGTGTGAGGGGGGCAGCATCTGAAAGACCGCCTCAGGCAGAGAAAACCCCAGAAACACCTCTGCTGACATATTAAAAACCCTTTCCTGCCTCTCTTTCCAAAATAATTCAAAAACCACAAAGGGGCATATTTATTATGTGGTATAAAAAATGATGGAATAATTTGCCACTCATCACTGTCAAAAAAATGGCACAAACAAGGCATCATTTTTTAATTCACTTTTTCTTTGAGAACCTTCAGCCGGAACTTACATACAAAGTCTGAAACAGGGTAAAATAACAGCAGCAAATCTGACGTTGGCATAAAATAAAATAAAACAACCTTCATAAATTCGTCATTTATTTTACATTTTTTGGGGCAAATTTCCTTTTACACAGCATAATAAATAGGCCTCAAAGAGTAAAAAGATTATAACATTTGCTAATTTGTCTTAGAATATCACTGTCTACATCACACATACATTTAATTTAAAGGTGAACTACCCCTTTAAAAAATCTCATCTAGCTGAAGGTTTATTGGTTGCTACTGATATAACTAAAGCTTCTAGATCATTTAGAAAAGAGCATTAAGACACAGATTTACAGGATTAGTACTAAACCTAAGGGCACCACATAACATAATAAACGTAGCTCTATTTGTGTACATTTATAAATAACCTAATCAGCATGTTTATTCTGTATGTTATTCTGTATGTTGTTATCATATCTCAAACTGTTTTTAACTGTAATCCTATAATTAGAAAATGGTGATCTCATTTTGGAAGAACATATCACCTGTTACAGTTACATTAGACCTTACGTTGGACCTTGAATGCTAAAGAGCATTTGGTATTTTAGACAAAAATGGGTCCTCACAAATTAATATATGATAAAAGTTCATGTGCTAAAAACTGTAAATTATATTATAATATGCCTATGCCACTATTTGTAACTCTCCTTGATGCTGGCAATCTGGAGCTATTCCAAAGGCATATTCAGACCACGATTTGTGGGCTGGCCACCAAGGCTGGATTTATAGTGGCAAAAGCCTGGGGGCAGCATGGCTACCACTGGCCACATCTCCATCAGAAACTGGACTTGAGATATTGACAGTCCTTTGAATATCCTGCCCGATTGGAGAATATTGCGTAAAAGGAAGAGAAGCAAGGGCAGCAAAAGTTAGAGAGGGGAATGAGATGGAGGAAGTTGGGAGGAGACGCAGACTAGGGTTGTAAATTCTTAAAATCTGGGCATGGGGATCTGGGGAGGTGTGGTTATACAAAGATGGCCACAGCCCAGTGCTGGAATTGGGGGGGCATGCAAAGGGATGCCACCCCTTCGCTTCTTTATTTCTGTGAAATAGCATCCCCTCCCCTTCTGGGGTTTTGAATCCCAGAACTTTATTTTGCTCCTCTCCACTTCTGCATGCAAATAAAATGCAGAGGAGCTACCGCTACCCTAAAAGTGGTGGTAGCTTTAACATTCCCTCAGCACGTACCAACAATAGGTGCACCAGTCTTGTGCCTACATAATTACATGCGAACACCGTTTTAGCACCACACCCTGGACGAGAATTCATTCCACTGTGAACATTTACGTTGCAACTTGAACTTGATTCAAAAACAAACAATTCAGTGGGGAACCATGGAAGGTGCAATTGCACCAGGGCCCATACCCCCTTTGGGCCCACCAGAGGCTCACGTCCTGCACCCCGGCCCCGCCAGTGATATGTCACTGAAACAATTCCATGTCTGTGTTTGTTTTGATGGACTGGATGCAACTGCGGAGAATGCAATGCTGCACTTGGCTACAATAATACTAGAATTCTGGGTACAGAACACTGTATTGTGGGTAAGAAACAAGGTGGCATGCACCCAAAAATGTTATTTGTAGACTGCACTTGTGCTCATAAATCAGCCCTATTAACACAGACTGTGCCACTGTGTGTCAGTGAGATCCAGGAATACAAAATAGGGTGATCCCAATGGGAAACCTCAAACAGCAATATGTGAAATATTACACAAATGTGACAAATGTAAGGAGCCATCTGATTCATGGCTTCTGTGTATCTGCTCTAGGTGTGATAGTATGGACCCTCAATTTTTCACTCCCTCCCTGTGGATTACCTCTCAGAAAAACCAGGAGAACAGTAAGGAAAGTTTCATCAGACAATACATTAACCAGAATGATGATTGTAAATATAACTGCCCAGAGAGCCAAAATAGTCAGTAAGTTATATTATATACTTGTCTGTATTAGGGTTGTGTTCAGTCTTGTATTTTTTGATTTCTCCAAAATGATGACCTCACATAAGCATTGGAGCAGCAGGAAGAGAACATGTCATCATTATTTTATCTCTGGTTTAATTAGTAAGTCATGGAATGACTTGTTAAAGCCTTGCAAGGTTTACATAGTGTGTCTAACTTTTGTGCAACTTTGAGATACTTTTTCTTTCTGGTTTCCTTAACATCTCATTTAACAGTAGCAGAAACAACAGCAGCCAACAATTCAAACTCAATTGGGTTATTTTTTCTTTAGCATGGGGCAAATCTTTACAAGAGAGGTGACCTATATGAACCAATCAGAGAGTTGATTTTGCTTTTCTGGAGATAATTGGTGACTGGTTGCTGCTGTTAATGTAATGGTGCAAATGTTCCTACTGTTAGTAAATCATGCCTGGTGCATGAAATCAGCACGTTATAGTAATCTCATTCAATGTGGGTTTCTAAGCCCAGATACAGTAGCTACAACTCACTGAGCTCTTTATAACTATCCAGGCAGAATTACATTTCCCAGTAAATCATCTCTGAGAGTGAGAGTCAAGGTGGATACCATGTGGCCAGCTACAGAGGAGTTTACAAGTTATGTCATGACTAAGCATCTACTATGCTCCAAGGGAGTCGGGATTGGGCTCTGTTAAACATCCTATTAGAACCACTGAAGTAGTGCTTGGCTACATTGTTATTTTGAAGGTAATTCATTTTGTTTCCATTTTTATAGTACAGAGCTAAGCAAGACACTTACATGAGATCTAATGGCTACAGACTGCTTCAGCCTGCTTCTTTTTAAATTTCCTTGTCTTCCAAGCCACACTTTTGGCTTTTGTCCCACCATGCTGCCCAGCCTTTTTGTGAATTTTAGGTCTCCAGCTGTTTCTCAACTACAGCAATGAAAATGAGAGGCCAGAACAGTATTAGAGGTGTAGCCCTCATGATCAAAGTATTTAGCTACAGTATATTTCAGAGCATTCTTGTTGCAACTTACCCACTTCACCTGTTAGCGCTGAGCTCTGTGCCTGGTGCCATCACAATGGACAAAAGCCTAGGCACAGTTGTTTTGTATATGAGGCTCAAAGGGCTGTAATTTTGCAACTCTTGGCGCTGAATTCGTAATCAACCCTTCATTGATGGGCTTTTTTGTGTCCCCATTTAAAAAAAAATACTTTTTGTAAAAATAAAGAATAAAACTTACTTAGTTTTATTTGTCAATTACTAGTGATGGGCAAATCTGACATGTTTCGCAGAAAATTTGCAAAAGGGCGAATAATTCGCCAAATGCCTTAAAGTCTATGGGCACCAGATTTTTTTCCCCAATGGACAATTTTTTCCACCCATTGGAGTCTATGGGGCAAATTCATTAACCTCCGAAAATTCGCCAGCGGCGGCTTCGCTCACAGGGCACAACACTTCGTCAGGAATAGATTTGCCAGGACAACACTAATTCACTAAAATCCGGAGTTGCGTCCAGGGTACCGAGCGTTGGTGAAGTTGCACTACCGTTACTGCGCCAAGGGAAGTGAAGTTGCGCTAGCGTTGTCTAGTTTGCATACAGTGGGAAGTTAAAGTTCAATGGATGTATATGTTGCAGCAAATACATTACACTTCACAAGCTCGGGAAACCTTAATAAAATAAAATAAAGTTGTTATATTGGCCTACACATGAGCCCAGTGTATAGTTTATATGTCATATGTAAGGAAATGTAGGGGGGAAGCCGGTTACCCCAAAAAATATTTACGCTCTTTTTCAGCCTATCACCCTGAAAAAGGAAGACACCAGCGTTTTTTGGGACTTGGAAACATTTTCAACTATTTTTTTAGGAACTCCTATCTACTCTATTGCACTTTGCCTGGTCTGAGGTGGCGAAGGCAAGTATGGCGCAAGAGGTAGAGTTCAGTAAAATCCACATCTTGGTGAATTTGCGTAGTTACTTCCATTCGCCAGAGCGCAAATTCGCCAGGTGTTAGGGATCTAAGTATAGCTAGAGTCTATTTCCTTCGCTAGCGAAGTTACGCCAGCAACCGAAATGCAGTCACGCTGGTGAATTTTTGCCTCCGTTAGTCACTTCGCGTCTTTTTTCGCGGTAATACCTGGCAAAAAATTTCACTCATCGCTAAAAATTACGCTTTCTGCTCTACCTAGAATTGTCCTGCTGTTCATTTCTAGGGTCACAGTTGTTCTGGGCTGGTGCAATAAGCCTACCAGGTACATAATTTCTCTGACTTTATTTGCTTGGTATCAGGAATAGCACATAAAATCTGAAATACAGTACTTTATCTCTCTTTAATAAGCAAATGAACATTGTATCTCGAATGAACATTGTATTCTGTGTACAAAATAGGTGCTTTCAAAGATTAACATGATTGCGTCACACATTCAAAATGTTTATATATATATATGTAAATATATACGTAAGTGTGTATGTATAGTGAATTCTGGCCTTGTTCCTATTCAGCAATTTATTACATGTGTACACAACCTGTCTTCTAGGTTAAATGAAATGCAATGTGACTCAAGCAGCACATATTGCTGAAATGTGTTCCAGAAATTTTGCAAATCTTACTACATGCTCTTTGCCTGGATAGTAAAAGAAGTTTCAAATGTTAAACAGCCTTCTTCGTAGGTGGCCAATTAATAAACTCCAGGCCGGAAGGAATCTCTGGAGCGTGTACGTAAATCATATAATCTCTTATCTGCTTAGGTATTATCACATTTTTTAACAAATCCAGGAAACTTCAAGTATAGTTTTAATGGGATGTGTTGCTAAATATGCAATATAAGGAGCAACATTTCTAAGAACATAATCTATTTTAAAAACTTCTAAAGGCTGTCATGACTATTTTGAAGATGTACGTTCTAAATTGTTGTCTTTGCTTAACTGAGGTGCTTGTAGTTTTTCTTTTGCTTTTTTCAAATTGAATGAACTGCACTGAAACAGGAAAGGCAAGATTATTACTGCACAAGATCTGAAGAGGTTGGCTTGCTGTAGGACTTTAGTGGGGTTTGGGGTTTAATATTAGCTGCCTGCCACAATGCCTGGGATTAGAGGAAGACCCAACAGATCTTCTGGGCATAAAAGTTTCCTATTTGCACCTATTGTTGAGAGGGTGGTGGTACTGGGAGGCGTCCTGTATTGATACCGCGTTGTTTGACTGTTACCGACCTGGCCTGGCTTTCGACTACGCTTATTGTTTCCCATTCTATTACTTTATGCTTGGTTCACTTGCTCACTCAGAACACTCTCCTTGGGCCTCTCACAGTAAAACCTGGCAGCATCCGAGTAGTGGAGGGCTAGTCCCTGTTATAGGTGGAAGCAGGGCCGCCATCAGGGGGTAAAGGGGCTACTGCTGTACCGGGCCTGAAGGGGGGCCTGACCGTGCTGCACTTTTCAAAATAGCCGGGCCCCCATTGACTGGCTAGAGACTACACGTTTATAATATGCACGGAGTGAGCCCGGCAAGTGATCCCTCCCCGACATGTCCCATGTGACAGTGGGGCCCAAAATGTTTTTTTGTTGTACGGGGCCCCGTGATTTCTAATGGCGGCCAGGGCAGAAGAATGAGCCGCGACCGGGTCTTTGGGGTGTGTTCTGAGTTTGGGATACCCTGCGTTACATATGTCTTCTGTACAGGCAACCCTGCAATTACCTCCTGCCTCTTGCATACTAACATGCCTTACTAATGTAGGGACCCTGAGGAGTAAGTTCCCCTTTTCATGTGGAGCCTCATGGTGTATACAGGGTTTCCTGATTGGTGCAGCAAGGCTGATCCCAAAAACAGCCACAAGGTGTTGCTGCTGTGCTATATAAAAGGAGATTGCAATGTGCTCGCAGTCTTACTGCTGGAGGATTCCTACTTTCCAAAAGCCTGGAAAGCTCAACCATGCCAGTTTGGAGTTTTGCTGGACATCTTTTGTGCTCACGTTATGGATAGTGCTGGGAGCTGTAGTTCTGCTTTGGATTTAGCAACAGTGTGCTCATGCTATAGACAGTGCTGGGAGCTATGAATGGAGGATCAAGCAAGCTGCATGTGCTTCATGGAATGGATTCATCGCTGTGGATGCCTGCTCCAGCTCTGGATGAGCCTACCCATGTGAATCCCCAGGGTAAGATGTGCCATGGGGAGGGTAGAAAAAGAAAGGATCCAGGATGGTCTCTGTTTATGACAGAGGCTATTGTTGATGCCTGCCACGAGGGAGCCAGTACCTAACCAGAGAGAAAGGTATTTTGGGCTGCTTTTGTTACTTGGGACCAATTGTGCTCTTTGGGGAAAAGGGACTCTATGTCTGCCAAAGGAGTTGCAGGACTTTGCCTGGCATGGAGGGCCAGGAAATGGACTGCCATAGGTCCCCATGGGAGTGGGTTATTTTTGATGTGATGTAAATGTGTTTTACTTCCCCTCTAAATTACACTTTCCTTACATAAAGTTGTGTTTTTTATATATTAAAGTTTCATGTTATTCCTAATGGGACTATCCTCAGGTGTATGCCGGGATCCCATTAGGCGGAGGCACTGCCAGAGAAGAAGAATTCCCAGTACCCTTTCACCTAGCAAAGGGGACTCAGGACCTGTAAGTTGGTAATAATGTAAAACCTTGGCACCAGAGGGGTCGCCAAGAGGGTGTTACAACAGCTTGCTTTTTGCTCAGGTTTAGTGTTAAGACATATGGAGACCCATGCTTTGCAGAATGGAGAAAATGTAGTGGAGGGATATCAAACTGTTCCCCGAGAAGGGACACTAGCCTTTTTAGTCCTGGTGCTGTGCATTTAACACACAAAAGATAAAAATAAGAATCTAGATATTGTTTGAAAGAAATTCCAAAGCAAGCACAGAATGTTTTAAAATCCAGAGGCTAATGGTTCACTGTTCCATTTTAGCTATCAATATCTTGTTGATGAGTGAAAACACATATTTGTGAACATGTTTGAAATCAGGTCAGGTTGAACTACCCTGACATTTTAAATTCTTTAAAAAAAAACACCCAGCTTATGACCCTCTGAAAAGTTATTTTCTCAAAATAAAAAATATTTTACCAAGTGCTTGTAGCTGTCATTGCAGATTGTGAATAGTAAATATTCACTGTTTTTATTTCTTTCTGATGGGCTAATCACAATGTTATTTTATTTAAAACCAGTGTAATGTTTAGTTTATCAGGATTGTGTATACTAATGATGATTTAAATATAAATGAACCATTATCATAAACAGGGCCGGATTTACATAGTGGGCACACCAACGGGGATTGGTGCACGGGAAATTTAAAAAATTATCGTATCTCCAGTGCATCGCCAGTGTTTTTGAACCAATGTGGGTGTGGTTGGGCAGCATGCCGCCCCCCTAAAATCCTGCCGCCCTAGGCCCGGGCCTAGGTGGCCTTTCCACAAATCCGGGCCTGATCATAAATAATATCACAGATGAACCCATATTCTACTACACATGAAGAGCAATGCATTTTAAATGGAAAAATAAACATTAAAAGCCCACCAGGCCAAATTTAATATTCAGTCTCCAAGGCTGTAAAATCTCTAGCACAAATATACAAAAACATTCTCTCTAGCAAGCCATCCTAATCTATACTACAATAATGGGTATATTTTGTTATATAAATATTTCATTTTCATATCTAAAGCTGGCAACCTAATTTAGCTAGGTCGTCAAATAATCAGATCTTACCCTGAAATGCTCGCCTTGAGGTGGGTCAGGTAGGCCCAACATTTTGAGCCATGTTAAAAATTTGGAATATAATGGGTTGGCAATACAATATATTCCATTAACTGGGTCTCTCCCTATACAGTACAAATTATAAATTATCCAGCTTATAAAAAATGAGCATTTCTGTCTAATTATATCACTTGTTTATCCACTACCAGTGCCATGGCATTTAATCAAACTTATCGGAAACCAAGTACAAAATGCTAGTTGATTTTCAACTTGCACTGATACCCATAGCACAACCTCTTATATGTGTCTTATGCTCTGCCGATGCTGCATTCAGCGACACAAGTCTTTCAGCAGTAGGTACAACTCTTAATTCATCCTGCTAATATTTTCGAAGCTTGAGTGGGCTCCTGCTCTATTATCCTGTTTTATTTGTGTGCAATCAAAGTCTACAGTGTGCAAATTTGTTGCAGGTGTCCAGACAAGCACATAGCTAGAGGGAACATTGGTCCATATGTAAGATGCTAAATCAAGGGAGAAAAGAAGTCCGTGAGCAAGTTATAAATCATAACCAGGAATCAGATATACAGTATGTTGTGCCAAATCGATCAACTGAAGCAAATCCGATAGTTGTGCCAAGGTAAATTCCAGAGACAAGTAAAATGAGCTATAATAAAATGGATTGCCAAGAAAATGAATGTGAGAATAATTGACTAGTGTGTGTTGGAAACTAAAGGGATGAGACAGAAGGGCAGCTATACTGACACTGATTGGCTAGGAAACTGAAAGGCTCCTGCAATATTACACTTTTTATCTGCTAGCAGATAAATGAAACTTGTCTATTAAACAGTGCAGTGGTAGGTCTGCTAATAAACCAGATTTCTGTGAGTTCGTCAGTGATCAAGAGGAATTCTGAACCGAATTCACGATTTTTGACCCATTAAGGTCCCTGCAGGTTTGGAGGTGATAGGTTAAAAAAGCTTTACTGAGGCAGAAAAAATCATCAAAGCAGCTCATTTCAACAGTTTCACAGCATGTAGAGGAGAAGAAGAATTTTAACAGCAAAAATGCAAAAGAGTAAGCCATGTTATCCCAGATTCTGCTATTTTTTTCTACAGCACCAGAATAGATAACTGAGAACCCTGTAACCCAACAGTAATTTCAAAATTGTGTTTATTTCTGAAATCTATACAGTTAATTGCAAGCAAATTGCCCTCCTCATCTGAAGAAGAATGCCTGGGAAAGGTAGGCAAGATGGCAGAGCAGCATTAATAGGAGCTCCAGTCTGTAGAAAACAAATAGTGATTACATACTGGAACCCAGAGTGAATAGGGCTTTCCTTGTTGTATGTGTTACTGTATACGAATAAAGAATAAATGTTTTCCTTCCACTTTGCTTAAAATGGACCTGTCACCCAGACATAAAAAGCTGTATAATAAAAGTCCTTTTCAAATTAAACATGAAATCTAAATTCTTTTTTTATTAAAGTGTTCATAGTTGTTGTAAACTCATTAAAAAAAAATTTTATATTTATATTTGAAATCTGAAATGGGGCTAGACATTTTGTAATTTCCCAGCTGCCCATGGTCATGTGACTTGTGCCTGCACTTTAAGAGAGAAATGCTTTTTGGCAGGCTGCTGTTTTTCCTTCTCAATGTAACTGAATGTGTCTCAGTGGGACATGGGTTTTTACTATTGAGTGTTGTTCTTAGATCTACCAGGGAGCTGTTATCTTGTGTTAGGGAGCTGTTATCTGGTTACCTTCCCATTGTTCTGTTGTTTGGCTGCTGGAGGGAAAAAGGGAGGGGGTGATATCACTCCAACTTGCAGTACAGCAGTAAAGAGTGATTGAAGTTTAAAAGAACACATGACTTGGGGCAGCTAGGAAATTGACAATATGTCTAGCCCCATGTCAGATTTCAAAATTGAATATAAAAAAATCTGTTAGCTCTTTTGAAAAATGAATTTCAGTGCAGAATTCTGCTGGGGCAGCACTATTAACTGATTCATTTTGAAAAAAATTTTTTTTCCCATGACAGTATCCCTTTAATAACAATGTCCACAAAATGGCTCCTGCCTGCTTGCTATAATTATGAATTCCCAGACTAATGGAAACAAGACTCAAATAATTTATATAGTGTAAATAAAGTTCATTTTGCTTGACTAACATGATAAAATAGGATTTGGAATATTTTTTTTGGGTGTGCCAATAGCACCCAACCAGAAATATATTTTTATTACCCGACTACAAGTTAGAAAATGAAAGCAAAGATTTGATTGGTTGCTATAAGTAATTTACCAAATTTCTTTACAGAAGTTTACAGAACTGTACAATGCATGGGGTAGAACAGAACCAAAGGATGAGGAATAAAAAAAACTGAGACATGGAATCAACCCTGTCTGTAAGAGTTTCTGGGTTTAAAATGTAGGTAATTTGCAGACACAATTGGGGGAATAAAAGTCGGTAACGGAAAAATATTCGCAATGCGTACAGTTATGCCTCTGTGCGAACAAATTTGCCTTTGTGCGAATTTAATATAGCTTTTACGAACCCTGAAACTGTTTAGCGACCACTTCAGATTTCCGCGATTTTATAGTTAGCGCCAGTGCGCAGTGAATGTAAGAAAAATTAGGAAGAGAATTACATTGCGAAATGAGAATTTTCATTCTTATTTGTGATAATTGTTTTGCTCTTTGCGACTTTTATTACATCCCCCAAATGTCTATTGGAAAACAGATCACAAGCATACAAAAAAATCAATGGGAAAATTGGTGTTTTGGTTCTTGCTAAATATTCTGAAAAAAAGCAGTTTGGGCCAAATCCCAAACCTAATCTGAATCCTAATGATGCATCCCTATAGAAATAAGTATAACCAGGAAACTCATTGCAACCAATGAAATGTTTGCTATTAAACATTCTAATGGGTTATTAGACCTGCAGCACACTTTGCACCTTTTACGTAACCACATTTGTGTTTTGCATCTTGGCCAGTATTCTCATTCCAAATTTTCTTTAGTAGTTATAGTTAGATGGCAACACCAAGCCCAACCTTAACTGATAACATGGTTACAGATAGGAAAACATTGCTGTATGAGTTTTTTATTAAGGGGGTTATTTACTAAACTCTTTCTGGGGAAAAACCTGAAATCGTTTTTTTTTTAAATTTTTTTAAACTCTAATATTTTTAGATTTATTAGAGCCCAGCAAAAAGTCTAAAATTGAAAATCCGCCATCTCAGACGTGCCGAGGTTGTGTATAAGTCAATGGCAGAAGTCCCTATCCTATTTTTATGTTTTTGAGGTCTGAAAACTTTGGGCTTTTTATGGAAAAACCTTGAAAAAATAGAGTGATTCGGAAAAAACAATTTCGAGCCATGAAATACATCCACAAGTGAGCAAGCTTTGCTGGATCTCCATTCTTTCAATAAAACAGGGATGCACCGAATCCACTATTTTAGATTCGGCAGAACCCCCGAATCCTTTGTTAAAGATTTGGCCGAATATCATACTGAATCCGAACCCTCATTTGCATATGCAATTCAGTGAGGGGTAAGGACATTTTTTTTACCTACTTGTTTTGTGACGAAATGTCACACGATTTTAAGGATTTGGATTTGGTTCAGCCAGGCACAAAGATTCGCCCGAATCTGGCTCCTGCTGAAAATGGCAAAATCCTGTCTGAATACTGAAACGAATCCTGTATTCAGTGCATCCCTAGTCTCTCGCTCACACCTGATCATCCCATTGACTGAAAACACCAGACTCTGATTTCACCTTGCAATTATATGAGAATCCTAAGGATTCACTTACTTTTGCCACACTCAGTTATATGCTATTGGATCATTTTTTTCAATAAATACATGACCAAATATGTTTTATTTGTTTAACTAGGGTTTGTTCATGTAGGGGACTGGCTTGTCTACTTTTAGGGCTTGTTTTAAAATCAGGTTATGTTTTAGGTCACATTCATATAAAAATACAGGCAATGTTAAAGGGTTCACAAACTTTCATGCACAACTGTATATGTCTCCTTTAAAGGAGGACGTGGAAAACACTTTCCCTGTCCCTGCAATGGTGTAGTGGCTCCAGATTCATGCTCCAGTTCTCCTGTACAGGTGCTGGATCAGTGATTGACCTAATACTTCTTCAAAAACCAGTGTGACTTTCAGACCCTAGAAAGGCTTTTCCTTCCAGTTAGCCATGATTGCTTCCAGAACACCACTAGAGCAGCAGCTCTATTCCATGCAGAATATATTATCCTAATATATTCTATATTCTATTTGCCACCGGCAAAGGGCAAATAGAATGTAAAGCAGTGTTACACCACAAGATTTTTAGTATTAACTAGTACCTCCAAAGACAAATCGTCATATTGTAAATGGTGCTTTTTAAAAACCATTTGAACCATTTCATAGATTGCATTTTTTAGCCTTCCAGTAATCCAACCTCAAATTGGTCGCACTGCCAACTGCAGGACCATTGAAACAGTAACTGTAGTTCACTGAGTAAAATGCCAATGTGAGGAAAGCATCGGAGCGCTTGTCTTGGCACCTGCCCCCAATGACTGTCAGGATTGCTCATTGTAGCCACAGCTGCAGCCTCTGCAGGCATATACTGTTTGCTTGGGAAAATAAGAAACAACCACGGATTTCCACTTAATCACTATGTCCTTCAGCTTGTTTGGGAAAACAAAGCTCCAGCAACCATCTATATATCACTATATACCATTTTAGAGAAAAGGGTAATTGCAACTAAAACAAAAGTTAAAGTTTTATAAATGAGTTTACATTTTCTTTAGCATTTAAACATTGCCATATTTTGTGAAAGGATCACTGCACCTCCAACTGAAGGTGACACATTATTGCCAATGATAGGAATCAGGTCAGTAACACACGAAAATAATTGGTGCTATATTTTTTAATACAGTCTGAATAATTTGCAGAAGAGTTGCACAAACACAAGCATCAAAACTCAACGGTGCTTAAACAAGATATATAATGCCACAGGTTGTGACCACAGTGTATTCTTTGGTGGGGGATAATCTTATGGTACACTGCTATTAACTGTTGCAAGTGTATAGCAAGGCATCTTTCCCTGCAGGGTGTGTTATACAATACTAGTGATGGGCAAATCTGTCCAATTTCACTTCGCCGAGAAATTCGCGAAACAAAGAAGTCAATAGGCGTCAAAAATTATTTTGACGCACAATGATTTTGACATGAGTGACAAGTTTTATACGTGCAACTCTTTTGTCCAAATTCATTAAGGTCAATAGGCGTCCGAATAATTTTGACGCGCAAAACTTTTTATGTGAGCATCAATTTTTACATGCGCAACTCTTTTGTGCAAATGCATTAAAATCAATCATTGTGATGTGCGCCAATTTTGACGAGCGATAATTTTTTTGCTGCTGCAAATTTTCCCATGGGAAATTTTTGCGAAATCAATCACCGCAAATCCATGCCTGGCGAATAACTTTGCCCATATACAGTACATAGTTCTCTTACTTTTAATTTAAATTTTATATCTCATGTAGGGTTGGACTGGAGTGTCCGGGTCCACTGGGGCTGCAACTTCGAAGAGCCCTCCTTGCAAATACAAGAACCCTTCTCCCCGCATGGCCATACCCCATACCTTTTACCTCCTTAACTTTGTGGCTGTGATAGGCAAAGGGGACAGTCCAGGCAGGGGGGGGGCGTGCCTGGGTCACAGGGTCCATGAAGCCCAAGACCCAACAAATTTTTACCTGGTGTCCTGTAGGCCCACTCCGACACTGATCACATGACTCCTTACCATGTGCATTTGTGTTTGAAAATGTATTAGTAAAGTAGAGAATCTGGTATTAATCTAAGATGATATTATTCTTTCCAGATAGGGTTGCCACCTTTTCCTTCCAGTCAGGGGGCAGCACCAGTGATGTCAGAGGCGGGTTGATTATGTAAGGTTCGGGCCAGTGACATGGGCGGGGCCAGTGACACGGGCGGGCAGGCCAGTGACACAGCGGCTCATGATTGGCCAAATCATTCATCAAAAAATCAAAGTCTCCTATTTTAATGATCATGGACATGCTGATAAAAGGGAACCTGTTTCTAAAGTTTGATTTGTCTGGTGAATGAGAAAGATTATTCATTCATTATACATAAAAGAACCAGTAGGCTAAGGTACACTTACCCCATATAAAATCTAGTCCAAATTGAAAAGTCCCAGACCAGCAGTCTCATTAAATTAAGCGCCCTGGGTGGGTGCGAATTGCGTGGGTGGATGGAGATGCAAATATACATTTTTAACTTTGTACAAATAAAAGATATTTTTTAACTAATCTTCACTGGTCCCGTGGATCCGTTTGAGTGCCAGTCGGCCCTGCTTCTTCTTCAAATCCCATTATATTTTGACCCATGCGACTACACCGACTTGTCAGATGTGTTTTGTCGATCCGACACCATGTTACAAAAGTGCTTGTGGAGTTTAGCCCTTATAGAGGTTGATTCCTCCTGCTATTATTGATACATGTGGGTTTCTTCTGGAAACTCTGGGAGTCCTTCAACACCCATACAAAGCACACTGGCCACATTGTTAAGGCATCCACCTGCGGTGCAAGAGGTCATGAGTTCAAATCCCAGCCTGGAGAGAAGTTAGTCATCGGTGGGTCAAGGAAGTCAAGCAGATGGTTTATGAAGTTGCTACCAGGAGATAAGAGAGTTGCATGGATTAGTGGAAGTGGTTGCCTGCAGAAAGAGTGAATGAGTAGGGCCTGAGGTGATGGGGTTGCCAAGGTAGGTGGCCTGCCTGTGATGGGCTGAGGGGGTCTTGCTGAAAAAAATTGTGGTTGGCTGCGACTCTTGCTGAATGAAATTGTGTTTGGCTGTTTTTCTTTTTACAGGGGAGTGCCCCTTTTAATCCACCCAGGTATCTGCTTTGGATGACTTCCCATCTGGCCTCCTACCCTTCTAAGCTACCCGGGTATTGGCTTCTGGTCTATGGTTCCCCATCTAGCACCTTGCCCATACCTTGCCCTTACCTTACATTGCTACTCATATAGCAAACACCCATTACAATGCTGCCTGTAGAAAGAGCAAGCATGGATCAGTGAAAGTTGCTGCCTGAGAAAACAAGCGCCGCATGGATCGATAGAACTTGCTGCCATCAGAAAGAGTGAATGATGTAGGGCTCAGCTAACAGAATAGTCAAGGTGGGGGCCTATGATGGAATGAGGGAGTCTTGTTGATAAAAATGGTGGTTGGCAAGTTGCTCTTGCTGAATAAAACTGTATTTGGTTGGCTTTCTTCTTACAGGGGTTTCCCCTTTTAACCCAAATTGGTTCCCAATTTGGCCTCCTACCCTTCTAAGGAACCCAGGTAGTTGTTTCGTGCTGGAGTTCTCGAGCTAGCAGCTTGCTTTACCTTGACCATACCTCACCTTTACCTTGCGCATACTTTGAACTTACAACAAATTGAGGGGGTTCCCTATTTAGCAAACACCCACCACCCCAACCCCCACTGCTTTCTTGGGTTAATCTTGGGAATTGTTTATTTGGAAATATTTGGAAAACCGAATAGCGAAGGCAGCTTTGATGATTTACCTAACAAAAATATTGGTTGCTCATTAACGTAGCCACAAAAAATAAAGAAGAAACATAAACAAAAAAGGACCCACATGAGATTTGAACTCGGGACTCCTCGCCACTGAGCCTAAGCCTGTCTGCAAGGCCTTTGGATGACCATTAGAACCTAATGTCCCTTTGTAACTTTACTTAGAAAATAGTGGTGACTGGTTAATGCAGCTTGAAGAAAAGGGCACCGATGGCTAGAACAGAAAGTAAGCCTACGCATCCCTCCAAGGATTCGGAAAAGTCTCACCTGGAATTTGAACACAGGACTCCATGGCCGGAAAACAGCCATCTCAGCCACCGCGCCACAGAGACTAACACTGCCTGCCAAGCCTCCGGGTGACTATTAGAACCAAATGTCCCTTTGTAGCCTTACATAGAAAGGAGCGATGACTGGTTAATGCAGATTGATATCCTTTTACTGCTCACATTATACACACATCATCTTTATATTTGCAGATTAAACATACATATGGAAGTTAGTCTGAGCACCATCTTGTCTATATGGGCCCCTGAAAAATATATATCTTCTGCCCTGGGTAATCTAATCACCCAGGGGAGCGTCTGCCCAGAGCATCATTTTAGCTAAGCTCTTTCTTCCCTCGTTCTTTGCCTATTTCTTTTCCTAAATTGGAACTCAGTAATGCACTATGTATTCTAAACTGGGCATAAGAACACTTTCCAAAGTGTTCTTATTGCCTCCAATTAGCCTATACCCAGTTTAGCAGTATTTTGCTGGATGCAGCTGCTGAGGTTTGGCAATACTTGGTACAACTACCTATAAAAGCTCACAGAAACAATCCTAAGTACGGAGGATTCACATAAAATACTGTAGCAAATGCACAAGCTCACATTTTCAGTCAAATTTGTCAGTGTAATCAATAAGTTTGGTGGCATAATCACAGATTTGGCAAGCACCCTCTCTGCAGACATGAGATAGTATATGTAGGTTATCTTGCTTCAAATAGCTTTGTGCCATGAGCTTTTAATGCCCCAAGACATTTACACCTTTAATCATATTTGAGAATGAGTCTTTGACAACTGCTCTCTCAACATCATACTTAAGCCAAGTCTGTCCATGTAAATGTAAAATTTCCAGGGCCAAGAGAACTTGTTTATTCATGAACTATTAATGTGGCACTGCTCAAATACAGTTGAATCTTTGTACTTTGTAAGAAAATCCTGGCTACTACCTGTGATCGACATCGCAGGTAAATATCAAGCAGGAAGCATAGTTTAATACAGAGGCAAACTACAGAGAGAAAAAGAAATGAACAATGAAAGATACTAGTTATGGGACCTGGAGTTTTCTGTAAGGGATCTTTCTGTAATTTGGATCTCCATTCCTAAGTCCAATAGAAAAATTATTTAAACATGAAAAGCCAAAAGGTTTGTTTTTCCTATCTTAGTTGGGATCAAGTACAAGGTAGTGTTTTATTATGACCGAGAAAAAGAAAATAATTTTATTAAAATAAAATGAAGTCTATGGGAGATGGCCTTCCCATAATCTGGAGCTTTCTGGATAATTGTTTTCTGCATAATGGATCCCATACCTAGATATTTAAAAAGGCAAAAATCAGTAACATAAATAGAGGGGGGGCGGGCCGGGGGGGACGCAAAGCCGGATCCCTCCGCCCCCCCTCCGTACACTCGGAACTGCACGGAATTCATTGCGCACGAGCTGCTGGGGGGCCCTGAGCGGGTGCAGGCCCCGGCCCAATCGCACCCCTGCTCCCGCGGTAGTTACGCCACTGGCAAAAATGTCAGAAGGCTCCATGTACAGCCACAGAAATAATTATTTTATTTTCCATAACGTTTTAAACATCAAGGCTCATTATCCTTAAAGTTTTAAACATCAATTTAGTATTAAAAAAACACAAGAATTTACCTAGTGAGTCTTATGCGCCTTTCAGTTGACATTATACACACTCCCCAAAGAGTTGCGTAAGTGGAACATCTTTTCACATTGTTCCAGTATGTTTCTTATTGACAATACGATCCATATCAATGGGAGTAACAATGTTGGCTACATCTGGTAATTCAAAACATTCGACAACATAAAGTCAACGAAAAAAAGCTTTTGTTTTAAAATAGTAACGAGAATATTTTGTAGTAGCTTTGTGTGAAGAGCGAGATGGCGGTATAATAAAATTCCCAAATTTGATCAGCCACCCAGAATTGAACAGCTGATAAAAGTAAATATGGACAGGACCACCAACAGAAATCGCAGGGCCCCATACGACTAAATTTCCTGGGCCCCCTGGGCTGCGCCCACGGCAATCCCCACCTACAGGTCCACCCTCCCCACCACACAGTAAAAAAACAAAAAAAAATATTGGTGGCTAGGGTTCCCACGTGTTAATAAAAAATAAAAAGATATTGGTGGTCAGGGTCCCCCATAAAAAAACATTTGTGGCCAGGGCCCCCCATTAAAAAATATTGGTGGCTAGGACCCCACATGAGAAAATAAATTGGTGGCCAAAATTGGTGGCCAGGGCCCCCCCCCACATTATAAGAAAATTGGTGGCCAGGGCCCCTTAAATGTCCATGCCTTCCCGAAGTCAGCAGATGTAGGGCCCAGCTAATCAAGTAAGTGTGGCATGGCCGGGCCCCCTTACCCTCGGGGCCCCCTACAACTCTCCCCCCTGTCCGCCCCTAATGGCTGCCCTGAATATGGATAACACTACTTTTGGAGACAAGTCTAGGGCTGTCTCCTTTTTCAAATGTCTTACCCAAAACAAAGTTGTGACATTTTATGTTGCATATTTTCTTCAATATTCATAAGATTACATGGTGATTTTTGTGTTTAAACACAGTGTCTGGAAAAAGAACATTGCCATACTTTTATCTCAATATTCTGTTTTGACTGTTTGGTCTTTGAACTTATGTTCCTGCATTTCCATCATATCAGTTAACCCACATTCTTTACCAAACTTATAAATTCTATGTGACTCGCTTAGAGTAGGTCAGTAGGCTTTTATGTCTATGATCTTAATCTTGAATCAATCAATAAAATGGTTCCACTCAACTGTGGCAAGTCTCAAAGCAACAAGTATTTAGTCTTGTTCCTACTATAACTGTAACCTTTGCCTTAATACCACCCACATTGTAGTTTCTGTATTGCACAGCAATGAAGAACATTAAATCTATTGCTTAACGACCTCTTTAAAGGGTGCTTCTTCTAAACTTTGTAAGTATCAGTATCCAAATGAGAAGATAGGTTACTGAGGTTATCTTAATTAAGAATAAATCATAATTATGTTTTATTTTCTTCAAAGGAAAGTAAATCCAAAACGTAGTTTTAAAGACGAGCAGAATGGATAATCTCTACTATAACTACAGTAATTCCTGATTCCTGGAATTTTGCTCTCTGGTTTCTTTTTATGATGTCGTCATAAGTTAAATTGCTGATTTTCTTTTCTGAAATGTATCAGTGTAGAAACAGCTAAATCAAGTGAACTGTAATTCTAAAAGTGAATAAAATTAAAGGGATTAAGAGGAAGGAGACTTTCACTTGACCATTAAAATCCCAGTAGAAAGTAGCAGTATGAGCCAGTGTATAAACCTTTGTGCCTTTTACCGTTGGAAGATATCATGATCTGCACTGGGTTTTGTACAATAATCAGAATCATTTGTGGTTTTTGGGTGATAATCCAAAAAATTATTTTCCCGCACTGTATTTTTATAGTTTTTTTTTTATATAAATAAGGTCAAATTTATCCTTGCTGTAATCTGAGGCCAGAGCTATGAGCGAGCAAGGACAGACTCAGGCAGGAAGTGATGTCACACCAAGCTAATATGTGACATCACAAACAGAGCGAGCTTCTAGAGCTGTTTACTCATTTTGGTACAGCATTCTACAAAATAAATATAGCGTTCTAGCTTGCACTATTGTGGCTAATCTATTTACAACAAACTGGTAGTTTTCCTTATCCTTTAAGAATTCCAAATAAAAAAGTATTCCATCTCCTGAATTTCTGAACTATATTGATTGCCTTAATTTTTTTGTAAGCTTTAGATTTTCTTTCTTCTAAGTGGTGTATGTTTGTAACATGTATTGCTATACACTGTAAATTCACCCTGAACAGATTCTATTTTATTTTACCTTTCTGTAGGTAAGACCTATAAGAGCTTATACAATCATCTCCTCGGTGACCTGAGTAGCATTATATCTTCCTATTCTGCTATAAATTGCTCTTCTTATACTGCCTATTGTTAATTTTCCTTCCTCACTTTTTTTGTATTCATGTGTTGTCACTGGCAGTAAAGTTCCATTCAGTCTGTATTCAGCAATAGAAAGTCTGTGTTTTCTATGGATTATGTTAAGATGTTTCTTGTTAATATATACCCCCCAATATGCTCTTGCATAAAAGGCATGCTAGCAGTTCTCCTACACCAATGACCACATGCAATAAATATATATTCATACTTAATACAGAGTTTATTAATTATAAAACACCCAATAAAAACATAAAAATGTATCCCTATGGTGAACTAATTATACTTTACCATGACACCCCAAATGGGATTTAATTAAACTGGCTAATCACAAATAAAACAGCCTTCTGAAGCTTTAATTACAATTTGAGCATTTGAGCAAATTTCTTTTGCTTTTTGTAATTGTGAATTTTTTTTAATATAGTGACGCACCACCCCACATGTTTTTTGGTGGTAGTATTATCCTTGATTATAGCTGTCAAGTACTCCTACTTTTATTTACAGTATAAAGAAATAAGTTTCAGCACCTCACCTTTCCTTTCTTTTACCACTTTTATCAAAAGCCTTTATCTCCCATTATTTATCCCAAGCTGTATTCAGCTGAATCCCCAGAAAGTTTTATTTGAGTTGTCTGCGTGTCCCTTTTCTGCATCACTCATCTAAATATGTGCAGTGCTCATACAGGCCCAGAGGTGTAACTACCAGGTGAGGTGGGGATTGCACCCGGCCTGCTCCCCCTTGGCCCGTGCTGGAGATCACGCCGCAACAAACATGGTAATGAAACCGTGTGTCTGGAGGGGTCTGGGTGCACATTCTGCACCTAGGCCAGAAGAGGGTAGTTACGTTACTGTACAGGCCTAGTAATGCAGTAATAGATAAGTGATGGCTTATCTAAAACTCATGGCTAGACCATGAGGCTTTCTAAATTTTAAAGTTTCCTAATGTCAGTTAAATGCTGCAAGAAAGTTGCTTGTCTGACATTGGTGCAATGTGGTTTGTTGTTTGCAAAATTACTTGCAAGAGACCCCTCCTGCACAGATGGTACAGGTACAGGCATGAGGAAGAGTATGGGTGCAGTGAATAAAGACACTGCAGGGAAATGAGGGTGTGAGTCTATACTGGCTCTTCTGTAGCATAGTTACTCCACTGTTGCCTGACCTTAAGCATAAATGAAACGAAATCCAATTGAATATAATATTAGGTTTAAATTTGGTCAGTAATTGGCTAGGTATCTATCATGTAGGTGTCACGATCTGCACCCTAAATCCAGAACCAGTGCTAAGCTCCCTGGTCTCGTCTCATGCTTCTGCCATTAACAGCCACGTTTCACTTCAGGAGGAGCCCTCGGCTAATTGGATGCAGCCAGGTATTAATAAGAGAGGAGCCAAACAAGGGTTCTGGACGAGCAAAGGGGCACGGTCATTACATAGTCTTTGGACAGAAGGCACAGTTTTAGGAATAGACAAATCGTAGTCGGCAGGCTGTGGTAGTTGCAGGCAGAATACATAAAGGTCAGACAGGCAGTGGTCAGTTCAAGCGGAGTTCAAGCAAGGTCAATCAGGCCGGGGTCAGCACAGGCAGCGTTCAAGGATAGTCAGGCAGGCAAGGGTCAAACCCCATAGAATCAGGATAGTCAGGCAGGCAAGGGTCAATATTGTAATGAGTAATCAGACAGGCAGGGATCAAAAACCAATTAGCAATTAGTTAGAGCAGAACGTCCCTTTAAATATTAAAAATTTGCGCCAAACCGAAAACGTCATGATGCTCGCGACGTGTCAAAAGTGCGCACCACGTGTGCCATAGAGCAACCGGCAGAGAAGGGGAAAAGATCAGTGCGGCGGGCGTCCCCGCAGCCATGCTAGACCACCAGGGTGAGTCTTCACAGCAGGTTTGAAAATCCCATCAAAGAAAGGCAGTATTGCCATGTTGATCTGATACGGTTCCCTTAGGTCATGGGTACCCAAAAGATAGATCGGGATCTACCAGTAGACCTTTAGCTGGTGATCAATAGATCTCAAGACACTGTCAACAAACAGCTTGTCTAAATCACCCTCTTATTTCATGCTTTTCATTCAGATATTTATATGTTAAGGTTACATAAGAAATAGTTGTTTATAAAATATAACAATATACATTTTTCTATAAATCAGTATTTAAGTAATATTTTCTATGCAACAGAATGCTAACAATGCTTTTATGGATGCAGATCATAATGGGAAACCATGACTAAAAGTAGTCCCTGCATTACTAAAGTATGGGCCATAGCATAATTCATGGCAAAGATTTGTTCTTCTGCAACACCTCACCAAGAGAGTGGATGTTTAAGTGCATGGGCTGCATTAATACTTCTGCATTAAAAGTAAAACCTCGCTAGAATAAAATGTAATGCTTTCATTGTTCAAAAGTCCTTGAACTACTAGTGTCCTCAAGAGAATCAAGTCTTCAGTGTCATGAAGCCTGATGCAAAAGAACATACAGTACAAGGTCTTATTTTACAAAACAGTTTTACATGCAAAATGTGGGTATACACAATACAATTCTGTATTTTCCCCTGAAATATAGCAGCATTGCAAGTATGTGTAAATTGCAATGCAAGTGCTTTATTGCATAGCATGTGTAGTTGCAACCTGCAAAGGGAACCCTGAAATTACTGCCAGCTCAAAGCAAGTGTTAATGCAAATACATATATGTGAAATAATTTTTTACTACTGTTTGGCAAGTAATCATGGTGTGTTTCCTATGTGATAAAAAGGGATAGGGAGTATATAGAATTTATAAGAACAAGGCAGTCAATATAGGCACACTATACAGGGACACCAGGAGATTAAGGGGCACATTTACTTAGTTCAAGTGAAGGAATAGAAGAAAAAATACTTAGAATTTAGAATGTTTTTTTTGGCTACTTCGACCATCAATTGGCTACTTCGACTACGACTTCGACTGTGCATCGAACGATTCGAACTAAAAATCGTTCGACTATTCGACCATTCGATAGTCGAAGTACTGTCTCTTTAAAAAAAACTTCAACCAAGTACTTCGCCACCTAAAACCTACCGAACATCAATGTTAGCCTACGGGGAAGGTCCCCATAGGCTTCCTAACAATTTTCTGATCGAAGGAAAATTGTTCGATCGATGGATTAAAATCCTTCGAATCGTTCGACTAGAAGGATTTAATCGTTCGATCGAACGATTTTTCCTTAATTAATTAACCCTCGATATTCGACCCTAAGTAAATGTGCCCCCATGTGTCTTGTGCAGGATCACGATGGATTATCTTCCCTGTATGTACTTTTCTAGAAAAATTGTACAGCTCTGCATATCCTAGTAGTATTACATACATAAAGTTATGCATGCATGCATAAATATGTGATCTTGTTAAGAAAAAAGGACACAGTATTTATTACTAAAAAACACAGTAGCAGTGCTTAAAGGGGAACTATCGTGAAAATTACAATTTTATATTAGCTTCAACATACTGAAATATTAACTTTCTAAATACAGGTATGGGACCTGTTATCCAGAATGCTCAGGACCTGGGGTTTTCCAGATAACGGATCTTTCCGTAATTTGGGTCTTCATGCCTTATGTCTACTAGAAAGTCATTTAAACATTAAATAAACCCAATAGGCTGGTTTTGCTTCCAATAAGGATTAATTATATCTTAGTTTGGGATCAAACTAAGATACTCTATTAAAATCAGCAGAAATCATATCTGACTACATGCAGGATTTGTGCAAAAGGCAGTTATTTTGTTAGATGTTGTTTGTACTGAATCAGTTATTTGATGGGGTTCTTAAACAACTGGTAAAGGAAGGCCCCCCCATAAGATATATTGGATCTAACCCAATGAATATCTGACACCCGACTGCTGCATGAAGAGAGAATGAAGAGAAACAGATGCTGAAAGAGGGACACTGAACATAAACTTGATTATTTCAGAAATGATGCACAATATTTAATTGATTGTATTTACAACATTTTTATTTCAGTATGCTAAAGCATATATTAAATTTCATTTTCGTGATAGTTCCCCTTTAAGATAACTGTGGCCGTCATTTGGAACATTCTACACACACTATGGCTGCGCAGATTTTACAAAAATAAAGCAAAAAAAAAAAAAAGGTATCTAGAGAGTCCAACATGTGGATTTGAAACAAAAGGATAGTCAAATTATCACACATTGCACCTGTAGATAAAAAAGATCTCTTTTTTATGATTTACTGTTCACTTTTATATGAGTTCCAAATGTCCAGCAGATGTCACTTCCTGCAGCTGGACAGTGCCCCTATCAGGATGCTGGGTCCTACGAAGAGTAACATTAAAGCACTATTGAAATAAAAACTCAGAGACTCAAACTCATTTTCTTTCTGACATTTTCTTTAATAATGAGCTGTCATTTGATTAATTAGTAGGGATGCACAGAATCCACTATTTTGGATTCGGTAACCCCCGAATCCTTCACGAGAGATTCTGCCAAATACCGAACCGAATCTGAATCCTAATTTGCACATGCAAATTAGGGGTGGGAAGGGGAAAACATTTTTTACTTCCTTGTTTTGTGACAAAAAGTCATGCGATTCCCCTTCCGCCCCTAATTTGTATATGCAAATTAGGATTCGGCTCGGCTGGGCAGAAGGATTCGGCCGAATCCTGCTGAAAAAGGCCGAATCCTGGCCGAATCCCAAACCGAATCCTGGATTCGGTGCATCCCTATTAATTAGGGCTCAGTTTGACTATTGTATATGAAAAGGTGAAAAGACCGCACTTGTTGAACTAACTAAGCAGCACCTCTGGTATGTGGATCCACTGATCCGCTTGTAAAATCAAAAATTCAAATTGGGTAGGGTGCGCTAAGGCAAAAGTGTGTCCGTCAGCGGACCAGTTTGACTATAGTTGGTTTGTGTATGGATAGCTGCAAGGTAATTGGTTAGATACTCTCATCTCTATGAGATGAGAGATCTGGATCATGAGGGCGTTAAACAGTTGGGGGGAGTGATTCACAATATGAGATGGATGTGTATTTTCGTGTGATTTCAATGATGATTATTTGTCTTGAGAAAGGATCTGGAAAAGATCTGAAACGCTGATGTTGGTCATTATGCTGTAACTAATAGAGATTTATATACTATTACAAGCCTTTAGGGTGCACACCTAGGCAGGTTATATTGTTCACGTCAGAAGTGTGGTCCTACAGATTCCTGGTCGAATCCCGAACCGAATCCTGGATTCGGTGCATCCATGCTTTGAACTATGCACTTGTTTAGTTAATGGGTCCTACAGATTCTAATTTGATAACAGGGCTGCAGCATGTAAAGTGTCTGCACTATTGCTTTCTCTTTAGCTATTGCATGGAATTGTTTTTATGATATATCATAGTGGTCAAAGAAACCATGTCCCGGATTATTAATGACCTGCTAAAGATTGAATACCATTGGTGGCAGCATGGAGTGATGAAAGGACTTAGTCACTTGGTTAACTTAATGTGAATGAAACTGCATGTCAGAGTTTTGCTCTGCTAAATAAATGACAGTGCTGGTGGGTGGCAGAATTTTTAATCTGGTGTACCAAGGATGTGTGAGAGTTGTTTGTGAATTAAATTGCTTGTTCTCACTGCATGAGTGATATCATAAGGGATCTAAATTTTCCCTAACAGGGCTCTCAGAACTTCATCCCAGCCTTTGATCATTGTTTCTTGGTTTATTTGTTTGCTATACCATGTTAAAGAATTGATGGTCTTTACAAATACATTTCATGATAAGTATTACATAAAGGACAAGCATTGCTTTGAGGGAATAAGGTACTGGGAATGTTTAAAGTTACGAGAACACCGAATTAGTAAAGCAGGCAATAGATGTGTAGTGTTCTGTTTAAAGGAGAAAAAAAAGAGTAAATATACCTTCAAAGCCCGTGTTATGATCCCAGTGTTGAAAAACATCTGGTAACAGAGATACTATATTTATTGCAACAACCAATTGAAAGAAATTGGATTTGGCAAACTGATATCTTCTGAATCAAATTCAAACAGCAGTGAGTGATTCATACTAACCCAACGTTGTTCTCCAATCAAAATAAACAAAATTCCAGTGTTAAATTGCCTTAAGAAACCATGGTGTACTCTCCCTTTTCCTTGCAAATGAAATAGGTACCGCAGATTAGAGGAATTAAAAACAAAACCATAAAGGGTGGCTTTTGTTTAAGAACTGGATTAGCCGAGTGGCACAAATGCATTGAGGTATCTCAATAGAAACCCTTGTCAAACAGACACCAATGTTAAATGGTACTAATAAATAAGGTCAATTGTGTTATTCCGATCCAGATTTCTACAGTTTGTGCCAAGATATTTAAATATTTCTTTTTAACGGATAACACAATGTGGGTGGCAAAAATGACCACCCTGTACTATTTAAACGCCAAGTTATATTTCCTAGAAGAAAGAGGAAACACTATTTCCATTACACATGCTGCTCAGCTAAATATTGCATCTGCAATAAATATGGAAGGGTAATAAATGCTGTAAAGTCACAAACATATTGCAGAAATGTGTCCGATACATTATACTACTGTTTTTTAACATTCAGTTTCTATTTACATCAGAATTAAATGCATTTGGTTATATTTATGATGCCTGCAGTGTCTGTTTTCCAGTTGTATAAAGACATCTGGCCCTTCTGGAATTTTAACCTGATGCTTATTACTTTTTCTGCAGTAAATAAATGCTTCAGCTCTTTAACCCAATAACGTCTGAACTTACAATAAGATGCTCTGGTGGACAAAACTTTTTATAACTAAAGTAATATTAAAGGGACGGTATGCCCCCTTTTTCAGCTGGTTCAATTAATAGGGCTTGTGATGAACATATATTTTGCCACTGGTTTTCACTAGAAAACATGGATAGTTTTTGTTTTTGCACTAAACAGGGCTATATAAGAAAATGAAACTAAAGCCACGTGCTATTTCCTGATCCTTTTGGTCAAAACAATTCAGCTATCTGCTGAGAAGTTTCTGTATAATAAGTTGCTCTTTGTCTAAAAAGATAACAGACTGTAGCTATGGGAAGGGAGAGTTTATTTAAGCAGAGTTTACAGAGTTTTCTTAGTGGACTGCTAATTTGTTTTGACTTTGCTCATTAGAACCAGGAAATAGAATGTGACTTTAGTTTTGGTTTCTAATTTTGCCTAGTCTATAACAAGGTGTAACAAAACCATAGACATTTCCTAATTAAAACAAAAGGCAACAAGCAATTTAGCACAGACTAATGTTGAAAAAAGGGGGTATACTATCCCTTTAAGCTTGAGCAGGATAGGGCCAGGTTCTTATGAGCAGGATGGTATCTAATACAGGATATACCTACTCTGTGGGGAATGTATGCAGCCTTTGGTGGCTGAGGGCAGTACTGGAAAGGAAAGCCCCTATAGTGTAATTGCTGACATCATTGAAAGTTTCATAAAATGAGCTCATGTGATATTACCACTGCCAGCCAGGAGCCACATTGATAATAAGATAAATGAGAATGTTGCTTAGCTGCAACCACTGGGGTACCCTGCAGACCTGTGTACTGTCATAATAAAGGAGATTATAACACAATAAAAGCACAATAATAATTGTCTTAGCATTTGGATTGTTTATAATATGTAAATTATTGGAAACAGACAGTCACTTCTAAGTTTCTCTGCTGAGAACAGTTTGAAGCTTTTAGCAAAGTTATGCTTAAAAAAATGTTTTTATTTTCGGCAAGGATGACTGTATTTGCTAATGTTTCATTAATTGATATACTATATAGTATATAGATTTTATCTTATTTTATCTTAAATTGCAACATTTTGGGTGGAGGGTCCATTTTTTCATTGGTAATCTGAAGTTCATTAACATGTAGAGACATTTTTTATAAAATGAGAAATCACGGAGTATGATGCAATGCCAAGTAATCCACTTAATTGGTTTGAGTTGAAGGACAGGACAGCCAACAAGGTGAATGGTTTGGATGTATGTAAAGTCTACATTACAGAAACTGTCAAATATGGTACAGGTTGCAGTAGGAAAAGGAATGAAAAGGAATTAGCCACAATTACTATTACAAATAGAAAAAGCTTAAAAAACAGGTCTGGTTTTAATTATAGAGGGTGTCAACTATCCAGACATCTACTGAATAAATGGTCAATTTTATCTGTGAAGACATTGTTAAAGTAGTGTGGTTTCTTAGCAAAGTAACTGTAGTTTCAAGTTTGAGTAAGGAGAGAGCCAGTTTGAGGTATATGTGGTATACAAGGTAAAAGTATTCCTCTTTCAAGAGAAAAATGCAAAAGAATTCTAAATAAATAGGGAAAGGGGAAAAAAATATAGGAAGAGGACTTGTGTGCCGGATTGGTTTATTGGTATTTTGCCAATGCCTTATAAATAAAGTAAACAAACTCGAGTCTGTTTAGATGATGAGACTACTGCACATACATGAGAGATGTACGGATTGAAAAATTCTCGCCCCCGTCCGACCCTAACCCGACTCAAGACCTGCACCCGACCCGACCATGGTTTCACGTTTCCTTATATACCCGAGCTTCTATACATAGATGCAACTGGATGTGAAAGTTGGGGGACTGTACCCATCTGTGGCCCGAATAATTTGTGCGTGTGTTGGCCCAAACCCGTTGGGCCCCAAGGCTTCGGGCCAGCCTACACATCACTAATCAGCAACCATAGCTCTAGACCTTCAAGGTTGGTCATGGCTAGATGTTCATATGAAGCAAAAACAAGGCAAATCAGTTTAGTTTGTACTAAACAATAGATATATTTTTGTTCAAACTCAATGCTGATCATAAAAACAATTTGCATAAACATTTTATAGTGCTGGGGGCAATAGGAGTTTGCTGCTATACATTTAAGTGTGAATGACTTACTAATACTCTATCATTTCCAGTTGCAAATGCATTTGGATTGTAGTGCATGCCACCATTTAAAAAAAAAAAAAAGTTTATTGAGAGGAAAAGAACCGTGATAGTAGTGGTGTGATAAGGCAGTGTAATTTACAACAGCTGGATAGCAGTAAATTTTGACACACCTAATATATAACTATATGTAATGTAAATCCAATGCAGGTGATGCCATCTCATTTATCATGCTCATGTCCACACTTTATTCCAAGCAAACTATCTAACTGAAACCTTAACATTGTCCCATAACACATTCACCTTTTCACACAGCTGCCAATTTATTTTGCTCTCTGGATGGGATGTTTTGGATAATGTTAATGCATTTCTTTTCTGGCATTGATTAAAAGAAATATTTCATATGTTTGCGCCCACATATTTTGAATACTTGGCCATATCTTTCAATATTTACATCCATTTCTCAACTTACATCTTCGCACCTACTTGAGTTTCCATATCAATTTCAGTACATTTTTATTTTCCAATGTATTATTTTGTGAACCATAAAAAAATAAAATATAATTGATTAAATCATCACTCATAGTGACACTATTTATTAAGTAAAGGGAACTTAAAGGAACTTAACTTAAAGGAACAATAACACCAGTTTTTTTTAAAAGGATTGACAATACAGGTATGGGACCAGTTATCCAGAATGTGCGGGACCTGTGGCTTTTCAGATAACAGATCTTTCCATAATTTGGATCTTCATACCTTAAGTCTACTAGAAAATCATGTAAATATTAAATAAACCCAATAGGGCTGGTTCTGCTTCCAATAAGGCTTAATAATATCTTAGTTGGGATCAAGTACAAGGTTCTGTTTTGTTCTTACAGAGAAAAAGGGAACATTTTGGATTATTTGGATAAAATGGAGTCTATGGGAGATCTTTCTGGATAACGGGTTTACGGATAATGGATCCCATACCTGCATGATATACTGTTGCGCTGCACTAATAAAACTGGTGTGTTTGCTTCAGAAACACAACTATACTTTAGATAAACAAGTTGATGTGTAGCTATGGGGGCAGCCATTAAGGCACATGATACACAGTAGATAACATATACGTTCTAAAGAATTCAATTGTATAATAAAGAGCTTATATGTTATCTGCTGTGTATCCTGTGAATTTTCTCCTTTTTCAGCTTTGAATGGCTGCCAACGTGGCTACACAGCAGTTTGTTTATATAAACTATAGTTGTGTTTCTGAAGCAAACACAACAGTTTAGGCAGTGCAGCACAACAGTACATTATACTTTCATTGGTTTAAGACACTTTCATTTTTATTGTTACTGTTCCTTTAATATAGTAAACCTAAAAGACGAAACCTTTATTCAAATACCAAGAAATTATATTCACAACTATTAGTTGAGGTCTGACGGATGTCAGAAAAAACAAAAATTATTTTAGAAAAGAAAAAGAAACCCCACCAATTGTTATGATTCTAAAATTGGCCAGAAATACTGCAACGTGATTTATTACACTTGTTTACTGACAACAATTCATAGAGAATTGTAATAGAATTAATAAAGTGCTAGTGCTGCTATAAGTTCATCCATAATTAGAAAAATTCATGGATTTAAGTAAAGTGCTGTGCAATAAATTAGAATATTGGACCCCAAAGAAAAAAACCCATTAAAAATATATATAGAAAAATGACCAACTTTAGGTAGTGGGTTAGCAATTGAAGTCACAATCCATAAATTTAGATTACAGAAAATAGAAAAAATAGATGGTGGAGTTGTCCCATAAACTAATATTCCTAATATTAATTTAACCAATTAAAAACAGATTTATTTATTTATTTCAAACCATCCATGGTAAGTTTGATATTAAGGTGATTCTGGTTTAATTGGTTAATAAAGTCAACGGCTTCATTCCGTGTACCTTCCCAGATCACCAGGATATCGTCGATATATTTATCCACAGTAGCCCATCATTTTCTAAAATATCATAATAGGGATCCAACAGCACTGAAATTTTGGGTGATAGAGAAAATCAATTTAGGGGTACGTAAAGGTGATCTGGAGCAAGCGCTTCTAAGACGAGAAAGCCACTGGATATTTAAATTAGATACCATTGCTCCAAAGGGAATGAACGAAAATATTTTGTATACTGCTTTTATCTAATTATAGTGATACACATGATCCTTTTTTACATATGTGTAAACTGTTTCTCCCCCAATGGGTTTTTATATAATTTATAAATCAGGTTCACCGGTTTTTAAACTCAGAATACTACTCAGTAGTTATTTTTATGGTTTGAAATAAATAAATAAATCTGTTTTTAATTGGTTAAATTAATATTAGGAACCTTAACCCATCTTCATAATCAAGTATAATGGCTGAGAGAGTCCATCTTTTTACTCCCGCAGGAGTCCTCATGAGGAGTACACCAATGCGCTGTTTGACTCTAATGGGTGTACTAAGATGAAGTATACCGGTAATAAACTACTGAACTAATTTCGGCGCATGCGTGTTAAGCGTAATCTCGCGAGTCGCGAGATCACGGACGCAAATCACGCGAGAGGCAAGATCAGTGATGCGCATTGCGGAAGTCTATTTCTACACGCACACCGGGTATGCTCGCCATTCTCGCCTTGACAAAGCTATTCAGCGAAACGTACGTCGGCGTTTTTAGTGATCCTCTTGTGGTCAAATTGAATTTTTGCCAAATCGATCTATAGGAAATATTTGGGCTGGGTTTTTCAACGGAAGTGGGGGCAAGAGAGCTCGGAGTCTAATCCTTCTTTATTCTATACAACCTCTTACAATCTTCCTTCCTTTCTAAGGGACCGACGGTTTGTGGCTTTTTAGGGATACCTAGCCTCTTAATAACACTTAGGGCAAGTTAAATACCAAGGCCACAGACCCGGTTACCCTGTCCTGCCTTATCTTTGTGGTGTCCCAGGCTTTAGAAAAAATCAGGCAGTTAGTTTATGGGACAACTCCACCATCTATTTTTTCTATTTTCTGTAATCTAAATTTATGGATTGTGACTTCAATTGCTAACCCACTACCTAAAGTTGGTAATTTTTCTATATATATTTTTAATGGTTTTTTTTCTTTGGGGTCCAATATTCTAATTTATTGCACAGCACTTTACTTAAATCCATTAATTTTTCTAATTATGGATGAACTTATAGCAGCACTAGCACTTTATTAATTCTATTACAATTCTCTATGAATTGTTGTCAGTAAACAAGTGTAATAAATCACGTTGCAGTATTTCTGGCCAATTTTAGAATCATAACAATTGGTGGGGTTTCTTTTTCTTTTCTAAAATAATTTTTGTTCCTTTAATATACTCAATGACAATGCCAGTTGGTGACTTTTTATGAATTTTACCTTTTCTCAAAAGGCTCTCTCTAATGTTGAGCACAATAAGCTGTATCCACTAAAGCTCAATTCAATCCTTAATTGTAACCAATGATTCGACCTGGGGTAAACTTTTAATTGTGAATCAGTTCTATGCAAAGCAAATTTGGTCCAGCTCAGTTTGTACTCTCTAGACTAATGGCAAATAGCTACATACTATTTGCCACTAGGAAAGGAAAAATGGATTTATGTGAGTGGACAAGTGGTGAAACATGACTCCTTAGGAGCAGAGCTCACTACTGGGAATCAGGCTATTACTGAAATCTATGGTCTATATACACTGATATATGATCATTATTTACACTTGAAATGTATTTAACATATTATTTGTCATTCTTTTTCATCTTAATTTCTAAAAAATATTTTCTCTTCCCTTGGTCAAGCAAAAAAAAAAATCTCTGTAAAGGATAAAAGTAAATTTGTTCTATGTCTAACCACAATGGTGGAACTCTTCTACTCTTTTACACTATAGAGTGACTACATAATTTGGTCTTCTGGTGGCACTGTATCAAAAAGTATGGCAATATTTGTATAGACCACATTGGCTGCATTCACCCAAAATAAATTCCGGCTTCCTTTCTCAAAGAACAAATTTGCTTGTTTGACATAAGATGTACCACATGAAAGAATATTAATTGACAAATGAATTCCTTTAGTTCAAAGAGATGTCTGAATACTTTCCACTAATGGAAAATTAATAAAAAAAATTAATATTAAATATTTCCAAAAGAAATGTAATTGAATTACACAATTATTGTGTGCCACTAATTGCTTCAACCTATACCATATTAGAAGACCAAAACCTCTGATGAGCTTTATTGTGGCTCAGGCAACAAGTATTTGAAAAAGAAGTGTAGACTTAAAACTGCAACTAAACACATTGCAGCTTCATGGGCTTTTTACCAAGCTGCTCTCTTTCTATGAGGTAGGTCAATAATCGGATGATAACTTGTCCGTGGGCCATATTTTATTATTAAGTCAATGATGATAATACAAAAAAAAGGTATGGACTTCTTAAACAGTCTGTGGACCACAATGTTCCCTTGGGTTGGTTAATAGGGCTGAGTAGGCTTTTTCAGCCAGTACAGTTCCCAGGTGAAATTTGCATACTTGAAAAATACAGGTTTTACCTGCTGAGATGTTTCATTTTGATATTTTGATTTTTTTTTTCAATTGATACATTTTGAAAATTTGAGTTTGGAAAATACTATCTTCTAGCCGCCTACCCTGCTGCTGTCAATGTTGCAAATCTAAATGATCCAAGTAAAATCTGTTTGTGACCCCTGATACTTTTTTTGATATTGAAAACTTAATAAAAAGAGATTTAATAAGAAAAAAATGTGACCCTGTTTACATATGTTTGCATGCTGCACAAACACAAATTTACTATTATTTTAGGACAGAAATAGAATTGGGAAAAATACAATGAAGATCTTACGGTTTGATGTCTCCTCTATATGCCCACTTCTTAAGCAGTTGATTATTAGTTCAGACATGGCAAATATTGTCATCTATATTTTTTTAATTTGCAGTTCCTGAACAACACAACTTGGCAAGAAATCTCTTTTTAACACTCTGGCCTTAATATTGAAAATGAAACTACCTGATTTTAACATTGTACTTGGCGTATCCAAACTCTTGTATGATGATAAGTGTTGAAATAAGCATACAGTACAGCATTTTATCTCTGATTCTCACCACCATTTAAGAGAGACAAAAAGAAGTAACAATAAATCTCAAATTAAATTTTTAAACAAACAAAGGTATTTTATAGAAGGGATTCAGGTAATCTAATATGTCCACCAGTTAGGCTTTTTCCTCTATCGAGATCATGGTAGAGCCTGTGGTAGAAAAAACCTATAAAGCGCTTCATAAAGCAGCTATAGGGTCTCATGTCAAGTAAATGTCAGCACATACATTAAGGGGATTATTAACTAAAACTCTAATTTTTCTAGTCGAGTCGGGTAAAAGTCAATGGCAGATGATCCCTTTGGAACATGTTTTATGCCTTCAAAAGTTTTGGGCTGTTTGTGCTGGTTTTCATGAGATAATCTGAATTATTCAAGTTTTCCGGGTTACAACTCTAAAAAGTTGACTTTTTCAGAGCATCAAAAAGTCACACATTTTGAATTGACACTCGATTTTGTCACAACGTATTCTTGCCCTGATTTTTTCGAGAAAAACTATTGATAAACAAAGGGGATTCAGGTTTGGGAGTTTGGTTGGATTTTTTTTTAATAAAGTGAGAAAAGATAGAGTTTTAGTAAATAATCCATTTAATAAAATATGTAAATGATCTATTCCCACAGAGAGCCCAGAACCATTTCTGTGGCTCTGAGTTTAGTGCAATAGTTGTAGACTTGGAACCTGAAGTTTTCTGATAAGATATCTTCCAGTAATTTTGATCACCATACCTTAAGTCTGCTAAAAAAGAATTTAAACAATAAATAAATCAAATTCGATTGTTTGCCAGAAATATAGATTCATTAAGCTTAGTTAAATACAAGGTAATGTTTAAAGAATTTTTTTAAAAAAACTACAATTATTTGTTTTTAAATCAGCTCTATGGGAGATGGGCTTGCCAGAATTTGGAGCTTTCAGGATAATGGGTTTCTACCTAATGAGTCAGAAAGAGTCAGCCAGATACTCTGCTATAGCAATTACATTTACAAATAACTTTAAAAAAGCACATTTTAATTAATGTACACTGGATGTTTTTTTTAGGTTCTTTAGGACATCCCCTTTAAGCACCAGCTGGAACTTTTATTGTTTCTTCAATGCCTCTCTCCCAGCAGCTCCTGAATATTTCCATATTGTTATACCCCTGCCTTGTCCCTCAAATCTTCTATGCCCCAGTAGCATTACATTTCCGGAACTGTGGATAGTTCCAACCCTGGTAAACTCATTTGCCAGTTATCTAGAACAAACTATTGTGCTCACGTCATAAATTATGAAATATCCGAAATGAAAGCGCTTTGTTTATGGTAAAACAAAACAAATTAAACTATAAGTTTAACACAATTTAGACTATTTAGTACTTTGTGTAATTCATGAACTCTGCATCAGCATCAAAGCCTTATAATATCAAATAGTTTTTTCTACTAACTACATAAATTCCTTCCAAATTATTTGCCTACAATCTGCCAAATGATCTGCTTACATGCTCGAGAAACTGTGGGACCCATGGCACTATATCCTATATTTTTTTGGCAATGTTCAGCCTATAATGAGGGAAGTAGCTAAACTTTTAGTTGTCTTTTCGCATACTATGTGTCTATAAAAATAACCAAATTTCTATTGGACAAACCACTGCAGCAAATACACAAACATGGTCATGGTCTCGTTAACCCTTTAAGTGCCAGCAGAATTTCACATTTTGGTTACGCGAAATGCCAGCCGTTTTTGAAACATTTTGTGCTCTCTCACTTTAGGGGCATTTTCTGAGGGGAAACCTATAGTTTACCTAGGAAAACTATACATTGTTTTTTTCGGTAGAAACTGAGCTTTCTAAATCTGCCGGAGTTTTCATGTATTTCCACCTGTGCAAAAAAATTTATAGTGCTAAATACCAAAAAAAAATGAAAAATTACCATTTTTCATCGTATATCAATTTATACCAGAAAAATATTTCATTTTAGGGATGATAATCCAACTGATTTGGAAAGCCTTATGTCTCTCGAACGTGCCAATACCAGATATGTATAGTTTTAGGGAGATTTAGGATTTCTGTACAGCAAAAACTCCCGGCAGTATATTACCGAATTTTGAAAGCACTAAGGCAGAAAACGGCATGCTTTAGATTCCAAGGCAAAAAATCCTGAAACCGTAGGTTTACCCCAGAAAACCATACATTTTTGAAAAGTACACATTCTGCCGATTACAAAATGGGTAACTATGTCTCTCTACTCCCAACTACCAAACATAAAAGCTTGTCTGAAAATAGCGGTTTTTCAAAAAAAAATTCAAAATTCTGAAAAATCATTTCAAAGGTTTTATTTTGCTGCTCCGCATATCCCAAACTATATTAGGTACCAAGAAAAAGCACCTGAAATATGATTGCCAGGGGTCCACTGAACAGTTTGATACCCATTATGCATAGGTTTACCAAAGTATCTGGCATTTAGAGACACCAATATGAAGTTAGCACATCCAAATTGATCAGGACTTTACTTCAGCTACTGAGAAATCAACACATTGACTGCATTTTTTGTGGGGTAAAAACACAGAAATATATGTTTACCCCCCAAACCCATATATTTTTGGAAAGTACACATTCTACTGAATCTAAAATGGGTACCCATGCCTTTCTGCTCCAAACTACTGAGTCGCAAGGCTTTCCCAAAATTGTCGGTTTTGGTGAAATATCTGAAAATTGCCTCAAACCTTCAACTTCCCAGCACCATATCGCCCATGTATCATTACGTACTAAGAAAAAGCACCCTAAATATGATTGCCAGGGTTCCTCTGAACATTTTGGTGGTCATTGTTCATAAGTTTACCAAAGTATCTGGCATTTAGAGGCCCCAAAATGAAGTTAGCGCATACAAACAGTCCCGTGGGTAACTTCAGCTAATGAAAGATCAACACATTGACTGCATTTTTGTGGGGTAAAAACACAGAAATATATGTTTACCCCCCAAAACCCATATATTTTTGGAAAGTACACATTCTACCGAATCTAAAATGGGTACCCATGCCTTTCTGCTCCAAACTACTGAGTCGCAAGGCTTTCCCAAAATTGTCGGTTTTGGTGAAATATCTGAAAATTGCCTCAAAGCTTCAACTTCCCAGCACCATATCACCCATGTATCGTTACGCACCAAGAAAAAGCACCCTAAATATGATTGCCAGGGTTCCTCCAAACAATTTGGTGGCCATTGTTCATAGGTTTACCAAAGTATCTGGCATTTAGAGGCCTCAAAATGAAGTTAGCGTATACAAATAGTCCTGTGGGTAACTTCATCTAATGAAAAATCAACACATTGACTGCATTTTTGTGGGGTAAAAACACAGAAATATATGTTTACCCCCCAAACCCATATATTTTTGGAAAGTACACATTCTACTGAATCTAAAATGGGTACCCATGCCTTTCTGCTCCAAACTACTGAGTCGCAAGGCTTTCCCAAAGTTGTCGGTTTTGGTGAAATATCTGAAAATTGCCTCAAAGCTTCAACTTCCCAGCACCATATCACCCATGTGTCATTACGTACTAAGAAAAAGCACCCTAAATATGATTGCCAGGGTTCCTCTGAACATTTTGATGGCCATTGTTCATAAGTTTACCAAAGTATCTGGCATTTAGAGGCCCCAAAATGAAGTTAGCGCATACAAACAGTCCCGTGGGTAACTTCATCTAATGAAAAATCAACACATTGACTGCATTTTTGTGGGGTAAAAACACAGAAATATATGTTTACCCCCCAAACCCATATATTTTTGGAAAGTACACATTCTACTGAATCTAAAATGGGTACCCATGCCTTTCTGCTCCAAACTACTGAGTCGCAAGGCTTTCCCAAAGTTGTCGGTTTTGGTGAAATATCTGAAAATTGCCTCAAAGCTTCAACTTCCCAGCACCATATCACCCATGTGTCATTACGTACTAAGAAAAAGCACCCTAAATATGATTGCCAGGGTTCCTCTGAACATTTTGGTGGCCATTGTTCATAAGTTTACCAAAGTATCTGGCATTTAGAGGCCCCAAAATGAAGTTAGCGCATACAAACAGTCCCGTGGGTAACTTCAGCTAATGAAAAATCAACACATTGACTGCATTTTTGTGGGGTAAAAACACAGAAATATATGTTTACCCCCCAAACCCATACATTTTTGGAAAGTACACATTCTACAGAATCTAAAATGGGTACCCATGCCTTTCTGCTCCAAACTACTGAGTCGCAAGGCTTTCCCACATTTGTCGGTTTTGGTGAAATATATGAAAATTGCCTCAAAGCTTCAACTTCCCAGCACCATATCACCCATGTATCGTTATGCACCAAGAAAAAGCACCCTAAATATGATTGCCAGGGTTCCTCCGAACAGTTTGGTGGCCATTGTTCATAGGTTTACCAAAGTATCTGGCATTTAGAGGCCCCAAAATGAAGTTAGCGCATACAAATAGTCCTGTGGGTAACTTCAGCTAATGAAAGATCAACACATTGACTGCATTTTTGTGGGGTAAAAACACAGAAATATATGTTTACCCCCCAAACCCATACATTTTTGGAAAGTACACATTCTACAGAATCTAAAATGGGTACCCATGCCTTATTGCTCCAAACTACCGAGTCGCAAGGCTTTCCCAAAGTTGCCGGTTTTGGTGAAATATCTGAAAATTGCCTCAAAGCTTCAACTTCCCAGCACCATATCACCCATGTGTCATTACGTACTAAGAAAAAGCACCCTAAATATGATTGCCAGGGTTCCTCTGAACATTTTGGTGGCCATTGTTCATAAGTTTACCAAAGTATCTGGCATTTAGAGGCCCCAAAATGAAGTTAGCGCATACAAACAGTCCCGTGGGTAACTTCAGCTAATGAAAAATCAACACATTGACTGCATTTTTGCGGGGTAAAAACACAGAAATATATGTTTACCCCCCAAACCCATATATTTTTGGAAAGTACACATTCTACGGAATCTAAAATGGGTACCCATGCCTTTCTGCTCCAAACTACTGAGTCGCAAGGCTTTGCCAAATTTGGCGGTTTTGGTGAAATATCTGGAAATTGCCTCAAAGCTTCAACTTTCCAGCATCGTATTGTCCATGTATCATTACCAGCATAAAGCATCCTAAATATAAACATAGGGGTCTACTAAACAGTTTGATGCCCAATATGCATAGATATACCAAACTATGTGGCGCACAGAGACCCCCAAATGACAATATGTATAGACATTTTCACGGCTGACGCGCTGGCTGCTGCAATATAACCACTCGGTGTGTGTATTATGCGACATTAGACCACCTAACAGTACAGAGACCCCAGAAAACCATATATTTTCAGAAAGTACAGATTCTGACGAATCTAATATGGGTAAATAAGTGTTTCTACTGCAAACTGCCAAACTGAAAAGCAATGCTGAACATAACGGTTTTTATCAAATTTCTGAAAATCGTCACAAAGCTTGAATTTTACCCCATTATATGCCCCACATTTCGTAACTTATCAGCATAAAACATCCTAAATATGAACGCCAGGGGTCTACTAAACACTTTGATGCCCAATATGCATAGATATACCAAACTATGTGGCGCACAGAGACCACCAAATGACAATAGTGTATATACATTTTCACGGCTGACGCGCGCTGGCTGCTGCAATATGAGCACCTGGTGTGTGTAATATGCGACATTAGACCCCCCTAACAGTACAGAGACCCCAGAAAACCATATATTTTCAGAAAGTACACATTCTGACGAATCCAATATGGGTAAATATGTGTTCCTACTGCAAACTGCCAAACTGCAAAGCAATGCTGAACGTAACGGTTTTTATCAAATTTCTGAAAATCGTCACAAAGCTTGAATTTTACCCCATTATATGCCCCACATTTCGTAACTTATCAGCATAAAACATCCCAAATATGAACGCCAGGGGTCTACTGAACACTTTGATGCCCAGTATGCATAGATATACCAAACTATGTGGCGCACAGAGACCCCCAAATGACAATAGTGTATATACATTTTCACGGCTGACGCACTGGCAGCTGCAATATAAGCACCTGGTGTGTGTATTATGCGACATTAGACCCCCCTAACAGTACAGAGACCCCAGAAAACCATATATTTTCAGAAAGTACACATTCTGACGAATCCAATATGGGTAAATAAGTGTTTCTACTGCAAACTGCCAAACTGCAAAGCAATGCTGAACATAACGGTTTTTATCAAATTTCTGAAAATTGTCAGAAAGCTTGAATTTTACCCCATTATATGCCACACATTTCGTAACGTATCAGCATAAAACATCCTAAATATGAACGCCAGGGGTCTACTGAACACTTTGATGCCCAATTTGCATAGATATACTAAACTATGTGGCGCACAGAGACCCCCAAATGACAATAGTGTATATACATTTTCACGGCTGACGCGCTGGCTGCTGCAATATGAGCACCTGGTGTGTGTATTATGCGAGATTAGACCCCCCTAAAAGTACAGAGACCCCAGAAAACCATATATTTTCAGAAAGTACACATTCTGACGAATCCAATATGGGTAAATAAGTGTTTCTACTGCAAACTGCCAGACTGCAAATCAATGCTGAACGTAACCGTTTTTATCAAATTTCTGAAAATCGTCACAAAGCTTGAATTTTACCCCATTATATGCCCCACATTTCGTAACTTATCAGCATAAAACATCCTAAATATGAACGCCAGGGGTCTACTGAACACTTTGATGCCCAATATGCATAGATATACCAAACTATGTGGCGCACAGAGACCCCCAAATGACAATAGTGTATATACATTTTCACAGCTGACGCGCTGGCTGCTGCAATATAAGCACCTGGTGTGTGTATTATGCGACATTAGACCCCCCTAACAGTACAAAGACCCCAGAAAACCATATATTTTCAGAAAGTACACATTCTGACGAATCCAATATGGGTAAATAAGTGTTTCTACTGCAAACTGCCAAACTGCAAAGCAATGCTGAACATAACGGTTTTTATCAAATTTCTGAAAATTGTCAGAAAGCTTGAATTTTACCCCATTATATGCCACACATTTCGTAACGTATCAGCATAAAACATCCTAAATATGAACGCCAGGGGTCTACTGAACACTTTGATGCCCAATTTGCATAGATATACTAAACTATGTGGCGCACAGAGACCCCCAAATGACAATAGTGTATATACATTTTCACGGCTGACGCGCTGGCTGCTGCAATATGAGCACCTGGTGTGTGTATTATGCGACATTAGACCCCCCTAAAAGTACAGAGACCCCAGAAAACCATATATTTTCAGAAAGTACACATTCTGACGAATCCAATATGGGTAAATAAGTGTTTCTACTGCAAACTGCCAGACTGCAAATCAATGCTGAACGTAACCGTTTTTATCAAATTTCTGAAAATCGTCACAAAGCTTGAATTTTACCCCATTATATGCCCCACATTTCGTAACTTATCAGCATAAAACATCCTAAATATGAACGCCAGGGGTCTACTGAACACTTTGATGCCCAATATGCATAGATATACCAAACTATGTGGCGCACAGAGACCCCCAAATGACAATAGTGTATATACATTTTCACAGCTGACGCGCTGGCTGCTGCAATATAAGCACCTGGTGTGTGTATTATGCGACATTAGACCCCCCTAACAGTACAAAGACCCCAGAAAACCATATATTTTCAGAAAGTACACATTCTGACGAATCCAATATGGGTAAATAAGTGTTTCTACTGCAAACTGCCAAACTGCAAAGCAATGCTGAACATAACGGTTTTTTATCAAATTTCTGAAAATTGTCAGAAAGCTTGAATTTTACCCCATTATATGCCCCACATTTTGTAACGTATCAGCATAAAACATCCTAAATATGAACGCCAGAGGTCTACTGAACACTTTGATGCCCAAAATGCATAGATATACCAAACTATGTGGCGCACAGAGACCCCCAAATGGATATATAGTAGATAAAATTTACAAGGCAAAACAAAATAAGGCAGTAAAGGGTGAAATGCAAAAAAATCCAATAAAACCACAAAAATCAATGTTTTTTTTCCAGACTAGTGTTATCAGCTGTCAGAATCACAGTTTGAATATTTTAGATGGGCCAAACAGGTTATACGGCTAGAAAAAAGTGAACACAATATATGCAGAGCTGAAAATGCAATAAAATGGCTAAAAATTCAATAAAATGGCTAAAAATGCACCAAAATACCCAAAATTGCAATATAATCACCGAAATAACATACAAAAGGTATTGCACAGTACGGTTAGCGAATACGCTATGCGTAATGGCAATAAAACATTTTTTTCAGCCAAAAAAAGAAACGATGCGATAAGAAAAAAAAAAAAAAGGCCACAATGCCATGTATGTGCGTGTGCGTGTGTACAAATGGTAAATTACATGTTATGTGCGCGTGTGTGCGTGTGCACATGTGTGTAAGTGCAGTGAGTGTAAGTGACCCCCCCAATCCCCAAAAATGTATGTGTAAGTGTGTGTAAGTGTGAATCTAAGTGTGTATTACTGTAATAAGTGTGTGTTGGTGTGTTTGTGTGTGTAATTGTTGCACTAACCTGAAAAAATCGCTGGAGACTGTTGCAGGCGATCAGGAAGAGCCCCTGGAAGACATCTGCCTCGTGGTTCCTGTCTGTGTGCTGTGGGGGCGGAGATCGACGATCCGGTGCAGGCTGCAGCAGCAGGACACGTAAGTAACACGTGCCTACTGCTGTTTTTGGGCCCCTGGGCGATCGCGCCCCAGGGGCCACTCGATCCCCTGCTCTGCTCGTTGCCTAGGGGCAGGGGATCGAGCAGGAACGGAGCGAGCGGCTCTAACAGCCGCTCCTCCGCTCCTGAAACAGGAAATGCTGCAGAACGTAGAATCTACGTTCTGTGGCATTTCAAGTACCTTTGCCACAGAACGTAGATTCTACGATCTGTGGCATTTAAAAGGTTAAACAAAGCCACACATCTACTTGTTGTAATGGTTTGCACCCTAAATCTAGAACCAATGCCAAGAACCCTGGTCTCGGCTCGTGCTTCTGCCTGTAGCAGCTGCCTTTGGCTTCGGGAGGAGCCCTAAGCTACTCAGATGCCACCAGGTCTTAAAACGAGAGGTGCAAGGCGAGGGGTTCTAGACAAGCAGAGGGGCACAACTGTAGGGCAAGAGTCTTTGCGCTGAAGGTCACAGTACAAGGCGTGAGACAAAATCGTAATCAGATCAGGCCGGGTCGGGGCAGGCAGAGAACAAACGTAGGCAGGCAGGCAAGGGTCAAACCAGGAAGTCAATCAGAGGGATAAGGCAGAATCGGCGTTGGATATCAGGCAAGGGGTCAGGATACAGTAAGTAGAATCGTTAAGAACAGGCAGGGGTCAAAACATGTAGTCAATAACAGGTTTCAGAATCAGAATAGCAAAAGCTAAGCACCAGGAACAAATCCTATAACGGGGCAAGTCTGGAAGCCAAATTAAGCTATTTATACTATTTGAATTTCGCACCCTTGCGCGCTGACGTCATCACGCCAGCGTGCCTGCGCCTTTAAATATATCAGCAGCGCCCTCCCCCCACTAGACCACCAGGTATGATCGCTACACTTGTGTTGCTAGTGCAGCCAAGAGGATGGCAACTTTTATTCCAACTTCGGCTGAAATACTGAAATAGTAAAAATTATATATATATAAGAAGCTTTTTGACTCTAGGATATCCTAGATCACAACAAAATGATTTCATACTGTACTTCAACACCTGGTCAGTTTGGGAACTATAGGGGTTTACCTCTACCTGATATACTTCTGAAATACTTATGGGTAATAATAACCCAATATTTGTTCTATGGTCCATACTCTATTGTTCTTTTAAGACTCTGTTTCAATGCTAAGCAGTTGTCAGGAGCGCCCAACTTAGCTCCCGTCCGTTTCGTCGCTGCATTCAAGATGGAGGATTCAATGCCCAATTATAGGTCACGCTTGCTAGTGTTCCTGGGTGCGCTATAATTCTTGAATTGCTTATTACTGGACTTTTGACCCTCTGCTTTATTACTGACGAAGATCCTTGCTGAACTCTGCTGAAAATTAGCCTTCTGAACTCCTCCTGAAATCCTGACTACGTTTATTCTTAACAAGAGAGACATATAGAGTAATATGACATTAAAGGGAAGGTATTCTCTCTCCAACCCGTCTTTAATACACCTTTAATCCCCAAGGTCCTTTTGAGGATACCAATAAATAGAATAAATATTTTAAAAGGTGTGATTAAAAACCAAGTTGATATGTAATCAATCTCCAATCATCAATCTCCAAAAGGTCTCCAAAGTTAAAAATCTGTGGAATGAGATGATGGGTATTTGTGAGAGACACTCACCCTGGTGGCCTAGTGGGCCGGCGGGGACGTCCGCCACGCTCTCGGCGGGGACACCCGCCACGCTGCCTTCCTTCCTCTTCCTAGTTACTAGGGCGCGCATGGCGCACACTTCCGCTTTTTATAGGCGCATTTGCGCTGGCGTGATTCAAACCCTATTTAAAGGGAATTCAGTCTGCAGATTCTAGCCTGTTATAGGTTCATCTTGTGAGAGTTCATAGGTGCTATCCTGTGTATTCCAGTGTTCTGATTCCTGTTTGACCTTGCCTGCCTGACTATTCTTGATTTCTGTGATCCCGACCTCTGCCTGGTAACTGACTACATCTGTATTCTGACCCGTGCCTGTCTTGACTCTTCTTGATTGATCTCACGGCTTTGACCCCTGCCTGTTCGACTCTGTTAGTATTCTGCCTGCACCGACCCGGCCTGGTTTTGACTACAGTTTCTGTCTGTTCCCTGAAAAAGATTTGCTAATGATCATGCCCCTCTGCTCGTCCAGAACCCTTAGCTTGGCTCCTCTCTTAATAAGACCTGGCGGCATCCAATTAGCCAAGGGCTCCTCCCAGGGTGAAAGGCGGATGTTAAAGGCAAAGCAAGAGCCGAGACCAGGGAGCCTAGCATTGGTTCTGGGTTTTGGGTGCCGATCATGACAGTATTCCTCCTCCAGCAGAGTCTCAGATATATATACACATAGGGGACATATGCATTTAATTGCTTATTCTTAACCCCTTTGGCTACCGTGAACTGGACTTTGTTATCTAGTACTTCCTCCTTGGTTCAGAATAATCTGAGTCGTAAGGCCCTGACAGCAATGTATCTCTAAAGTGGTATCTCAGCCTCACTAATACCTCTAAGTACAAGTTTTCCTTTTTATCTGTATTCTATTTTTTTCTTACTGTATCTGACTTGGCATTTTTTTTACAGATGGTTTCATAACAATCCATTTTTTATCTTTAATTCTTGCTACCTTATTTTTCTATGATAAAACCTAGGCAAAACTACAAAATATTTGTTTTTCTTAACTATGCTAAAGTGTATGTTAGTATTGCATGTCCCTGTAAGTATTGTATGTTAGAGAAAATGCATCTATAAGCTAATGACTATAAAATAATTCTAAACAGGACAGCACTTCAAACTATGGGGTAGATTTATTAAGGTGTCGAATTGAAAATTCAAATTTTCGAATTGTTTTTATGGTCAAAACTGTCATATTCGACTAGTGAAGTATCCAAACTCGATTCGAGATTTTTAAAAAATTCAAAATTTGATTTTTGAGATTTATCATACTCTGGCCCTTTTGAATATTCGCCACCTAAAACCTGCCGAATTACTGTATAAGTCAATAGGAGTGGTCCAGAGATCATTTTGGAGTTGTTTGTAGCCTTCTTGACATTCAAGTTTTGTCTCCAAAAAGTTTGGTTGAATTTGATTCGAGTTTTCGAGTCTGTAAAATTTGTCCAATATCGAATATTCGAATCTCAAGTCAAATCGAATTCATGTGAATTCGACCCTTGATAAATGTGCCTCGGGGCCCATGTTATACAAATAATACATCACAAATATTCCTCCTGACGTTACAGCTTTTAAACCATAAATATACCTTATATTTTCTGATCTCCCGATGACTTTGAATGACAGTAAATAAGTAATTTGAATAATGTTTGTAGCCTTTTTCTGACAGTCTTACTCACATTTGCAAATGATTATAGTTTACTCTGTGCCACATCCGAAAATAGCTCTAAATGGATCCAGAGACATTGCTCCTTATGGAAACACATTTCATGAATTAATTTATTATGCTGCAGGAATTTCACAAAATGTCATTATCCAACTAGGTGCCAAAATTATGTAAACTATGTGGGAAAAAATCCCTGTAATGTGCACAACATACTCAGGGTCATTTATAAACTTCGCGCAGGGCAGATTGGTTCGCAAAGTGAATATATTTGCCCTGCGCATGGTTATATTTATAAAGCTGAATAAGAGGGTGCATACAGAATTGCGAATTTTTTATTCACAATGCGAATATCTAAAGGGGCTTTATAAATATGTCACAATTCGCAAATTGCGAATCTTTATGCGCACACTCTGCGACTCAATTACGCCACAACTTTGGTGGCGGATAAAATATTCGCAAAACAGTTTTGCAAACTGCGAATTTAACGCTATTTTCGCGCACAACAACCTCGCACATTGGATGCGCTCGCGCAAACTACTGTCTCATTTGCGCGCCATTTGCGAAAATTTATTCACACTGCGAATTCGCAAAAACCGGAAAGACGGGCAGAGCAGTGCAATATATTAGCGTTCAGCAAAAAATATGCGCAATACAACCATTTGCGAAAAATATGCGCTGCGCGAACTTTATAAATGACCCCCACTGTGTTTTAGCAACACAAAGCCAAAATAATGTAGCATCAGTGATATAGTTCATAATGGAAACTTGAGGATAAATCCTTAGCTTTGACTTGTATTAAGACCACCCCTGAAGACCAGCTAATTGAAACAAGTCCCTAAAGAGACTATTTATCATTTGGTTCCATGTGTGGCAACTGCCTAGTCATAACAACATATGTAAATTACAAATCTTTGTGATTAACAATTTCACAAAGATCAATGTAATACTAATTTCATATAGTAATGGGCGAATGTGACCTGTTTTGCAAAATTTTGGTGAAGAAAAACAGGTCAGATTCGCCCATCACTACATGGAAAAATTCGCCAAATGCATTGAAGTCTATGGGCGACAAATGTTTTTTTATGCATGCCATATTTTTGTCACTCATTGTAATCTACGGGTGTCTTTTTTGAGTCAAAACCTGGCAAAAAGTTTCGTTAATAATTATTATAAATCCCTTTGATTCTGCCCCCCTCAAAAAGAAAGAAAATAAAACAAGTATGGCTAACCTAATAATTTTCAGGTATTGCTTTCCAGGTCTCTGGGATAAAGTAGGGTAGACTAGGCATTCACCATAATTTCTTAGTAATAGTGCCATAAGACTTTACAGTATGTTCTTAGAGACCACATATCTTGGTTAGAGAAGTAAAGGTCAGTATCAAAAAATAAAAGAAGCCAACCATGATTATCCATCTGTCTATGATAATAAGTGCATTCTACATGCAATGCTTAGCGGCTGCCTGCATACTGAATACCCATCAACCACTTTGCTGTAGTTTTGTGAGGTTATGGGGGCACAACATAGACTATACATGACCCTGGCCCACAGATGGTCTCCCACTAAGTGGATACGGGTTATTTAATAATATATACAGTTACAAGACTGATTCATTTGGAAGTGTACTCTGCTTGAATGTTTGCATCTAGCAGGCTTCTGTAACTAAGTATTAAGTGACCGAGCCACTATTGTATGGCTACTATTCAGCATACTTCTGTTTGAGTAGTCCAGGTACTGCACCAATAGCTACAATTATAGCTTAATTTATTTTATGTTAAAACAATGGGGGGGGGGGTAATATTTGCTAAGGGAGTTTTTACATTCCTATTTATTATGTGGATTTTTTTCCTAATGACTTGCATGAAGACTTTTTGTTCTTCCAATTATTTATATATGTTGATTTATATATTCATAATCCATTATAGCTCATTCAACAGAGGGTTATTCAAATGAACTTTGAAGCAACGTGGGTGGTTCTTCAAAGTGAGGACAGTGAGGTTGTGGAATTTTCTGCCGGGTGATGTTGTGATGGCTGATTCTGTTAATGCTTTTAAGAGTGGCTTGGATGATTTCTTGGACAGAAATAATATTAAAGGGTATTGTGATACTACTAAATATAGTTAGTATATATATGGGTATATATAATTTATGTGAAGGTATGGAGGGGTGTGTGTATAGATGCTGGGTTTTCATTTGGAGGGGTTGAACTTGATGGACTTTGTCTTTTTTCAACCCAATTTAACCATGAACTATGTTACTATATTTTATTTAATTGTTCTGAAGATATGTGTAATATCTTTTCGCTTATTTTGAATTGTGTTTTTCCCCTTAAGGCTGATCCTCACTGATTTGGAAGCTCTTGGTCTGGAGAGCATCTATGGTAAGATCCCTTAAACTGTTCTTTATAAAAAGGACAGTGTGGAATACAACATGGAACATATGCTTCTACTTCTAGGTTGGCCAGGCACAGTTGTGTTTGACTGGATAATTCATTAAATTAGTGTCAACCCACGGGTCAAAAATCTCCAAATGGTACAACTATTTCCTCAGAGCACCCACTGAGACAGAAAACCATAAGGCCTGTGGCTCACCGGGCGTCTTGACCGCTGCTGTGCTCAAACACAAGCAGCTTCCAAAACACCCAAACTCATCTTGTTACTGTCTGCCGTAGCAGAGCATGGAAAAGATTTTGCTTGTTGCATATGTTGGCATTCGATAGAGCTCAACATAAAAGCATGTTTCTGTTCAGAAATGGAGGAACAACTTTTCCAAAACAACATCAGTGTACCCAAGACTTGACTAGGATTCTATTTTCTTTATATTACTATAATATAGCAGCTCAAATATCAAAGCCACTGCAGCATTTTGTAGCAATGGAAGCTGGGCTGCTAATTGTGTGTATAAGGAAAGTGGAAAGCAGCCCAACGTCCATGCCTGCTACAGTGACTCAGATGTTTGAGAAGGTTTATGGCTACAAATGCAGATTTATATTAGAAAAATGCACCATCACCAGGATAATTGCACAGTGTCCTAGAGGCCTAGGTGGTTTAGTGGTTTTAGAGGTTTTTGACTACGACTAAACGTACTTTCTCTAAAACCACAAATCTCATAATTAATGATTTATTAAATATCTAAAAAGCTAGAACGGAAAAAGCAACCGAAAACTCGTGAAAACTGTGACTTTTTCGACTTGTCGCGCAACTTTTTCATATTGTCACACAAAAGCCAGCGTCAAAAAACATCTGAAAAACTATAAAACCACGAATCAAAGACATATCTTCCAATTGTGAAATGGACATCTGCCATTGACTTCTACATGATTTAGACGGGTTTTAACTGGAGTATTTTCGTATTCAGAATTCGCAGTTTAATTACTTAATAAATCCTGAAAAAGTCTCACTTTTCCACCGCAACGTTTTCAGAATCTTTCACGGCAAAAAGACAGAAGTCAAGTTTAGAAATCGGTCTATAGTATCTGAAAATTATCATCCACCCCTAAAAGTGAGTGTTCCAGTTACATAATGAAATACGTTTTTTATTTTCTCTGATTACCTTTGATAAACTGCATAATATAAAGATAGGACCACAACAAAAAACTATGTAAAATAAAGAAAGACTTTAAATCAGGGGATGTAAAATTGAGATTTTACTGTAGTAAAAGCAGAATAAAATGTCACAGTTTTACAGAATACTGGCTTTTGCTTTTTTCTGATTTTCCCCACTTCAGTTTAAAATCATCTCAAACACTGAATGGATCTATTCCCGGAGGAATTCCCAGTATTTACACATTTTCAATCTCAACCCTGAAAAATTGAGAGTTTATCTTTGGAACTATCGTCACTTCGGTCTGCTAGTGCTTCATCTTTTCTCACCCATCTGTTGTTCCACACTTGTTTTAAGTTATCCTTTCTTAAAGTGTCGGTTACATATGCACTTCTGAAAGCCCCAGGTGATATGACGATCTGGTTTCAACTTAACAAAGGACTTTGATTTTACATGCTAATGTTATGTGTTATCACAGTCCTGTGATAAATCAGTTTGGTATGGCTGAGATTAACATGATTTTGTTCAGATATGCTGCTAGACTTTTATATATAGACTCTTTTATACAATAGTCTCTGAGTAACAATACAATACAAGTATCTAGTAGAATTAATTCAAAAGTAACTGGACATTTACTAAAGGCCGAAGTGGCTATTGCAAGTGAAAATTTGCCAGAAATCCCATCCAAAGGGACAACGCCAATTTACTAACAGGCATAGAGGACAACTCACTAGCGAAAGAGACCATCGATAGCATAGTTTCACACCCTATCACTAGGTGAATTTTCGCTCCGGCGAACATCCGCTACTCCGCAAACTCCCTAAAGTGAGAATTTTACAGAATGTTACCTCTTTCATCAGAGTTTCTTTCACCACCTTAGCCCTGGCAACAGGTAAGATGAAGTTACATCCTCCTCAATCATATGTCAGTGACATTGTATACTGTATCCCAAAAAGTCATAAAAGTTCTAAAAAACGCTGGTGTTTTTTCATATTTTAAAGTGAGATCGCCTTCAGAAGTTCTAACTATTAAAAATGTTTGTGTTAACATTTTTTCAACCATTTGAGGGGCATGCCACATTTGTTTTAGGGTGGGCTCATGTCTAGGGCATTAGAGGATCTCTTTTGCCTCTATTTTGCTTCCTTGGACATTTGTAAAAATAAATGGCCACTTCAAGCATTTGCACCAACATGTCTAATAAAGACGTCTTTATGACCTAAATGTACCTGCCCTATTCAAATTGACCTAAGCATAAGAGTACTAACGAAGTTTCTCTAGGCAGAAACATCGTTAGCCAAAGTTCGCTATGAAATGCTCGCGCTGACGAATTAATGCTAGAGAAACTTCACCAGCGTTTGGCTGCAGAGATGCAACTTCATATTTTAGTGAATTAGAGTAGTGGTTCATGAGTTTTCAAATGCTCTTCTTCTCTATGTTCTTCTAGTTGCCTTCTTGTGTTTACTGAAAATATCAGTCTCAGCTTCGCCTTACATGGTAATCATTATCAAAATTTAGGCAACTTAAGTTTGAGGCTTCAAGTGACCATTAAGAATGAATTCTATGTTATAAACTCAGTCCATCATCCAAGTGACACTCCTAACAACCCTGGTCCCAAGTGTGATCCTGGCGACTCTCTCCTAATACAGAATATTAATATTTCCCCAAGGAAATGTATGTCTATATCTTCTGGATAACTTGGCCTCCTTTGTTGACCACACCTCTTATAACTGTATTTCAGGAGGGCACTTTCTGTCCTACGAGATTCAAAACACCAGTACTGAGCCTCTTTTTAAGTGATTAATGTAGGACTACTCTATATTGACTATTTTTGGCAGTTAAAAGGGCAAAGAAGATAACCAGATTCTGAATAGCTGAAAAGCCGGAAATGACATGGGACTGCAAAAAAGACTAGGTAGGAACTAAGAAGTAGAATCCAGGTTAATAACTTGTCCTTTGTTGTTCTATAAACATATGTAAGCAGTTTACAGGCATGTCTGTTTTGAGATGAGATGCATTATTTCATATTGACATTTATTTTTTAATAATATTTTTCAATTGAGAAGTTCATCATGCAAGAAGGAAGACAGATATAATGTTATTAAAGAAAAGTATATGTATTTGTGCAATACACCACCAAGTGGCAGCAGTGATTATATCTAAGAATACACCTTTTCATGTAGTAATACATGTTTATTGTCTATTGTATATTTTGTCTTTTTCATTTAAATCTTCAAGTATCATTGTTTCAATGTAAAGCAACACTATGTGACAGCTTTAGGTAATGTAATAACAGGTGCCAGGTTGTTTCTAGTTCTAGCAGCACCCAACAAGTAAAAGATTTATTGGTCTGCAGTTTGAAAGCACAAATGGTTGCTGTTGGTTAGACTTGTAGAAAATGATGCACCTTCTCTAAAATCAAAATATTTCAACTGCAATGTCAATACAAAACCCTGACACTTTCCTCTTAATCTAATAAATATAATATAATTCAATATATACAAACTGAATCATATTAATGTATGGGGTAAATGAACCAAATTCTGTACAAATCAATATTTATCAGTTTAGGTTATACATATAAACTTTCACAGAATCTACAAGCATGGATTCATATATATATAAACAGTGAGAGAGAAGCCTCAAAAGCTATTCATGGAATGATCGGTTATTTTAATTCATATTTATATAATTATATAATGTATATGTGTATATGTGTATATATATATATATATATATATACACATATATAATACAAGAGTCCTCTGCACTCAACCCATTATTAATATATTTAAGACAGAGACATTTTGTGCATACTCATACTGAAAAATGCCTAACCCTTTAAACAAAACAGGGATTGTTTGTCCATATATTGCAATATATTTAAGATGGCCAACTACAGCAAAGTCATCCCATATCTGGCCAGTACTATGCTTAATTTTCATCTGATTCATTAAGAATTCTATTACTTCATTATACATTTTACAAAGGGACTAGGTTTTACCTGCAACTTACTAGCTGCTTTCAAAGTAAAACTCCCAAACTTGGCTGCCCTTTTATTGGACACCAGTGGGATCACCTGACTATAGTTGGGAAGAGTGGGAGCTACAACATGGAGCACAGAGGACCTTTATCAAGATATCACATTACTTTTTGTGGCAGCACCGTGTCTTTTTTTGCATTTTTCTAGAGGTGAATACGCTGCTCATCAGAATATATATATATATATATAATTAAATAAATGATTAACCATACTGATATTAAGCAGCTATATACTATCCATGTATTGTAAGCACTAATATTTTTCTGGCTTCCCTTAGCTATGATTGGTTTCAGTCATCACTATGGGAATATTATTTTACGGATGTTTATACTCTTTGTATCTATGTTCTTGGTATCTGTTATCGAGAATACTCTAGACCTGGAATTATCTGGATAAGGGATTGTCCTGTAATTTGGATCTCTGCTAAAAATCATTGAAACACTAAATAAACCAATAAGGATTCATTTAATCTTATTTAATATCCAGATCCAGTGCAAAGTATTGTTTTACTATTACAGAGAAAAAAAATAATCTGTGAATTGAGGAAGTATACGTGCTTAGGGATGTAATTCCAGGTTCTTTTCTATCCTTTCTCCTTTTGCTTCCTGTTTCTCCCCTTTCTATATATATATATATATATATCCTTCACAATGGACCAGCACTCCAGTAAAATTTTAAATCAAAAGTATTTATTTAAACTCTCGTGTTCAAAGTTTTGGCCCACATTGGGGCCTTTATCAAGGTAAAGGCCCCAATGTGGGCCGAAACGTTGGACAAGAGAGTGATGTTTAAATAAATAATTTTGATTTAAAATTTTACTGGAGTGCTGGTCCATTGTGAAGGTTACATACTACTATTGACCATAGCACCCACTCCGAATTGTGGAAGGAAGAGTACAGGTACTTAAAGAACAGTATATATATATATATATTCCTTAAAAGGAGCACTCACAGGTCTTAAGAGTTGTCAAAAAAGTTTAGTGTGGGCACAAAAACTCACGTTGTGAAAAGTTGTACTCACCCCTAATTTTTATATATTCTTTATTTTTCAGTACAAAAAGCATTTCACAAATAGACGACCAGCATGAAGTGGGTGGATGAGTCCACAAAGATAAAGTGAAATATCATACAACTCACACAATATTCAGACATCAACTGTGCGAATAACACAATATTGCCAAGTGGTATAGATATAAAATTATTCAGAGAAATGAGTAACAAAAAAGAGATTATCCATACATCCTACAACAAACACTTCAGTAGTCAAAAATGCAGAAGTATTGAGAACAGTAGCTAGCCATGTAAAAGCTTTTTACCCTTGTATTATCAACGATTAAAGGGAAAAAGAAAGTTAAGGAGTCGGAGAGAGAAAAGTAGAATGAGTAGGAGAAGAAGAGAAAAGAAAAAAGAAAAGATCCAGCTGTTCTGAGGTGCCTCACACAACAGCGAGCTACATACATAGTGAGGGGTCGAATAGAGAATCCTATGGTTTAACAGTAAAGTGGTCATTATGCTCCTAGTCCGATTAGGAGGTGGGAAGGGATTCGGACTCCAACATGAAAATCCAAGGCGACCAGGTAGTTACAAATAAATCTTGTGAACCATGTGCATAACTCAGTAATTCTTCCATTCTCATGACAAAACCCATTTCTTCCCACCACTCAGAGACAGTGGGTGGAGAAGAAGAACGCCAATGACGAGGAATTACTGCCCTGGCAGCATTGAGACAGTGACCTATAAGCGTTTTTTTATATCTAGTGGGGGCGCCTGGAAGCACTGAAAGGACACCCCTAATTTTTAAACCATTAAGCAGGGGTGCAACGAGGCTGTGACCACAAAATACATATAGACAAATACAAGAGTCTTCTGCACTCAACCCATTATCAATATATTTAAGACATTGAGACATTTTGTGCATACTGCTACTAAAAAATGTCTTACCCTTTAAACAAAACAGGGATTGTTTGTCCATATATTGCAATATACTTAAGCTGGCCAACTACATCAAAGTCATGCCTGGTATGGCCAGTCCGACACTCAACTTTCATCTGATTCATTAAGAATTCTATTGCTTCATTATACATTTTACACAGGGACTAAGTTTTACCTGCAACTTACTTGCTTTCAAGGTTAAACTCCCAAACATGGTTCTCATTTTATTGGCCACCACTGGGATCACCTGACTATAGCTAGATCCCCTCCCCCGCTAATAAAAACCCCTACCCAGCCCCCCCTCCCTGCTCTACCCTGCATAGGCGATAACCTATAAGTGCCCCATATTCATTACTCACCTATAAGTGTAGAGTAATTGCAGCAGAGCTCATGGGAGCCATTTTCCGGCTCTTCAGATTTCTTCAGGTCCTCTTTCTTCCCTTCGGCAATTTCCATCACTTTTGGCACATGCACAGTTGTTACAAACAGGGACACTGCTCCAACTACGCATGTGCCAATACAGCACTCACTTCCACGAGCTCAGCTGCACTTACTCTGCTCCTATAGGCAGGTAAAGGATTAGGGGCACGTATAGCTGTTATCCCCTATGTGGGGGGGGGGGAGCAGGGAAGGAGGTAGGTCTGGACTGAGAATTAAAATAGGCCCTGACATTTCAGGTACACAGACAGCCCCCACCAGCCCACTAGATATTGACTTTCTAAATCTATGGCACCTTATAGCAGCCCCTCTCGCATTTGCCAGAACCCACAGATTGCCAGTCCGGGCCTGGAAGGGGGACTATGTAGGGTACTGAGTAGGGGTTTGTATTAGTTGGGGATTGAGTTCCCTTTACTGGTTTAAAAATTAGTGGTGAGCACAACTTTCCCTTGTTTGTTATAGTTTATACAGGAGCAGTGACCAGCTCCATGTTGTAGCTCCCACCCTTTCCAACTATGTAGCTCCCACCCTTACCACTGTGATCCCAGTGGTGGCCAATAAAAACGGTACAGAAGAGGCAAATTATAAATATATGCAGTCTCCACATGCATAAAATAAACCAATCACCAAACAATGTAATGTGCAGACCTATATTTTTACAACAACCCCCTCTGCTCATGTCTCACTCCTTATCTGGACAATTCCTGGGCAATAAGAGCATCAAATACATGGAAGGAAGCAGCAATAAAATACCATGAAATCCATGCAAGCCTTGCCGTCAGTGACAGCAGCAAATCTAACAAGCAAGACATGGCATTCAGATGGCACTTATCTGAGATTGTAATGCATTACTCAGCCATACTGGAGTTATTCAATATATTAATGAAAATATGTTGTGTGATGGAAAAACATTCTCCTTTATAGAAAATGAGAATGCTCGCTGCTATTTTGATTGCCTTAACTTATGTTTATTAAACAGAGGGAAAGGCCAGGATTTTCTCAACCCAATGACTGTAAAGAAATATGGACAGAAACAGAAAAGGACAGATACAAGTTTTATTTGCTAGCGACTCAACATAAATGTATATGGAAACATGTTAGTTGCCCAGTGTGGAGCTTGGAATTGCTAATAGAACTGGCCCATGGCTAATAATTATTGTCTTGCAGACGTTAGACCCTGCAGGGTATATGAAACCTTCGTGACCCCTCTCAAGTCATTCATGGGCTCCAAGGTTTAACAAGGGCACCGGTCAAATTCTGACTGCCTCCAATTTCTACCTACTTCCATTAGAAACAAGACTTCAAGGCAACAGTGATAAGTAATATGCCACAAGAGGTACTTAAACATATAAAAAGAATGGCAATTGTAAAACATTTTGACAGACTGAGCTTTTTACATAAAGCATATTATTGCTCATTGCAGACATTACAAAGATATAAAATGGGACCAGATTGCCCTGCTATATAAAACTATCCCTAAGGTGGGCTACAATGGACATTCCTAATATCGTACAGTACCTTATATAAGGCTCAGAGATCACTGTTATTGTGTTTTGCTTCGTCAAAATTTCAGAAAACAGAAAACAAGTCTCCAAACACATTAAAATCAATGGGTGGGTTTTTTTTAGATTTTTCAAACCACGCAACTTTTTTTTTCTGGGTATTTTTTCTTGGTGAAAAGAAGCTAAATATTTCACTCATGCCTAAAAAAGCTGTTTTGCCAACTTTTGCTGCTGAATTTGGTTAGAGTGAACCAAGAGATTGATTTTTCTTAACTGAATTTTTATTTCTAGGAAAATATAGTGTCAGAATGAATTCAGATTATATTAATTATCATTATATGTATTATTAATTAGTTTATTAAAAACAATGTATCTTTTAAATACAGTTATGGGTAAGATAGCACCAAAAACATAACAGCATCTCTACATATGCTATACAAGACCATTTCAATAGGGGAATGCAATCATAATGAATGGGCTTAAAGGGATACTGTCATGGTAAAAAAAAATTTTTCAAAATGAATCAGTTAATAGAGCTGCTCCAGCAGAATTCTGCACTGAAATCCATTTCTCAAAAGAGCAGACAGATTTTTTTATATTCAATTTTGAAATATGACATGGGGCTAGACATTTTGTCAATTTCCCAGCTGCCCCTGGTCATGTGACTTGTGCCTTCACTTTAGGAGAGAAATGCTTTCTGGCAGGCTGCTGTTTTACCTTCTCAATGTAACAGAATGTGTCTCAGTGGGACATGGGTTTTTGCTATTGAGTGTTGTTCTTAGATCTACCAGGCAGCTGTTATCTTGTGTTAGGGAGCTGCTATCTGGTTACCTTCCTATTGTTCTTTTGTTTGGCTGCTGGGGGGGGGAAAGGGAGGGGGTGATATCACTCCAAGTTGCAGTACAGCAATAAAGAGTGATTGAAGTTTATCAGAGCCCAAGTCACATGACTTGGGGCAGCTGGGAAATTGACAAAATGTCTAGCCCCATGTCAGATTTCAAAATTGAATATAAAAAAATCTGTTTGCTCTTTTGAGAAATGGATTTCAGTGCAGAATTCTGCTGGAGCAGCTCTATTAACTGATTCATTTTGGAAAAATTTTTTTTTTCCCATGACAGTATCCCTTTAATATCTCTCTGGGGACTTAACAGGAGTTAAGTCATCAAACACAATGTCCACAATGAGCATAATAATGAGGGGAAAATGTAGCAACATCCTTGGCTCCACAAATGTTTCTAGTAGTGTTCTTTCTATAATGCAGACACTTGCCCTTTCCCGGGGAAGGCTGTCCTACTGGAGACCTGTAGGCTGAATATGGCCTTTCAAGAGCTTCCTACCTTACTTATTACCACCCGAATACCTCTGTGCAGTGTCAGAGCGTAACAATTTCCTACCTTGCTAAAATGCCATCCAAGTCCTTCTCAAAGCTATCTAATGTATCAGCCAGCGCAACTTTCCCTTTCAAATATTTATACAGAACCTTTTTTCTTCTAATCAGAATGGGTGCCCATGTGTCAGTTTTAAGGACCTACAAGTAAATTATGCATTAGAAAAACTATTATTTGATCTCCTTATATATTTATGTATAGTTATCATATTTCCCTTAAGCGCCTCTTCCCCAGCTGCGAATAACCCCAACTTGGAAAGTTTTTCCTCATAGCTAAGATTTCCCATATCTTTCACCAGCTTAGTTGCCCTTCTATGTACCCTCTCTAATTCAATAATGTCCTGTTTGAGCGCTGAAGATGAAAACTGTCCAGCATATTCTAGACTTGGCCTTACCAGTGCTCTGTCCAGTGGAAGAATAACCCCTTAATCCTGTGAATCTATGCCCCTTTTAATACAGCTCAAGACCTTGTTGACTTTACAGCTGCTCACTGGCTTTGCCTGCCACTTGGCTGCCCAGATTGCCAGTCAAGATTCTGCTGCAAGGTTGCCGCATTCTGGATGGAATTAATCGGGCTGCATAGTTTTGTGTTATCTGCAAACACTGATACAATACTAACAATACCCTCCCCTAGTAATTAATGAACAAGTTAAATAAAAATGGACCCTATACAGAGCCCTGAAGGACCCCACTTAGAACCTTACTCCAAGAAGAGAATGTACCATTAACAGCCACCCTCTGTACCCGATCTTGTAGCCAGTCTCCTATCCACGTGCAAACGTCTTCCTTAAGTCGAACAGCCCTTAGTTTAGAAAGCAGTCATTGTGGGGCACTGTATCAAACACTTTGGCAAAATCAAAATAGAATACATCTACTGCTCCCCTGCTGTCCAGCATCTTACATAGCTCATCATAAAAATTGATAGGAATGTGTCAGAATCTCTCTATCTACAAATATATCTTTAATAATTATGTTTTTATTGTATCAGAATAGAGAAGTATGGTACAATGGTGATCATAATGGTCATAATTCACTTCCAGTGTTTCCTGCTTGAGCATAGAGGTGGCCAAAATATAGAACTAACACTCAATGTTACATTTGATGCTAACAATATTGCTAACTGCCCTTATTTATTTTATATAAAGGACAAATTAAGATTGAAATATGTGATCTTTTTGCTCTCCACAAAGTTGCCATGCACCACAGTACCTAGTAGATTAAAATTTGAAGTCACCAAATGTTACTCCATGTTATGATATACTGATGACAGGGGTATTATTTGCTATTATTTGCTCAAAACGGTGCCATTTCATGAAATAAGAAACTGGCTACTTAAACATTATTTAAACATAATTTATGTTGGCTGGCTACTTAAACATAAATTCAAGAAGGGCTATAATTTTATACTAATAATATTTAATTGAGCTGTAAGTATAAAATATTGTTTTCATTCTGTGGTTTTTAACAAAGGTGTTTTCATTGTACTTTTGGAATGTAATTTGGATGAAGATTTAAAAAGGTTGCAGTTATTAATTGTCTCTGATAGATTTGATTTTTCTAAGAATGCACCAAATCCACTATTTTGGGGTTCAACCGAATACCAAACTGAATAAGAGTCCTAATTTGCATATGTAAATCAGGGCCAGGAAGGGCGTTAGGTTAATTTTTTTTAACTTCCTTGCATGTGCGACAAAAAGTCAATTGATTTTAAGGATTTGGACTCGCGGGACAATTTAATTTGACACAATACAAGTCCTGCTGAAAAAGGCTAAATCCTGGATTAGCTGCATCCCTAGATTTTCCAAGACTACAACATGGCATAGTACAGTGCTGCCCAATGTATATCTGCTGCCTGTCTATGTAGAGGGAAGATTATTTAACATCCCACATATCTGAGGTTCAGATTATATACAAATGATGTTATACAAAGAAGTCAATGGAGATTGAACAGGACAAATAAAGTCTTTGGAGGACCTCCAGATGGACAGCCTTCATGTTTATGACCAACTAATGTATCTTACCTTCACATAAACGAATAAAAGGTTTGGAAAGTGTTTTTTTTTTTCAATTGAGTAATAATTACTATCCTATCTATATAGCACTGACATCACACTATAGAGATTATACATCATTCACATCAGTCCTTGCTGCAAAGGGACTTACTACAATCTTGCAAAGTAGTCCGAAGTTTCCTTCGGACATGGCCCAACAAACTGTTTATTTCAAAGCGCAGTCCGTAGGTCTCTGCATTCTCTATTGCTATTTACACAATGCACAAAGTACAACTAAATGGTCAAGTGCTGACTTTTTATTTGCACACCGTTTGTGGTATTGTAAAGCCCTTTAGTCAGGGGCTATTCTGGGGCTGGCCATATGCCCCCCCCGCACGTTTACAAATCAGTATCGGAGCAGGTAAAAGTGGGGCACCATCGCTAGTGCAATGAGCGCAATAGCATGTGAAGTTCAGCTCTTAAAGGTACAAGAGGTGGCATAACTGGTTGCATTTTGTCAGGACCTCTGTTAGTAAATAATATGACTAAAAACATTGACGTGACAGTTTCAAGAATATCTAGGGCAGCAAATAAGCCCAAATCTTTATGATGTGTTATCTGGACTTCCAGCCAAGGCTCTAAACCCTGCTCGTGGGTCAGCCCTAAGGTCAAAAAAGCAATGCAGTGGATTCTTACACAGTTATCACTGCAGAATTTATCATTTGTTTGGACATCTTAATGCACTGAGGTCCTGCGATGTTCACTCTTTGTTGAGAATGCAACTAACTGGTTAATATTCCCAGCTAGTTGCACATGGAAATTGCTGTTTTTACTAAATGTGTCAGTGCTTTGTCCTAAGGAATGGCAAGATATTTCAGCCAGGTGTTCTGTGTGGCCTTTTTTTTCACATAACTTAACCCTGCATTGTGCAAAGCAGCTGTAAATTGAAGGCATTCACACACACAGCCCTTCATGGTCACATAAAAAATATGTTGTATTTCAATTTAGCTTGTCCAGTCAACTTCCTGCTGTTTGTATCTATTGTTGTTGACATTTCTATTTAAAAAATATCTGTATCAAACCAGTAAGATTAATTTACTGTAAACATACCACACTGTCATATATCTTAAATGCCTGATAATCTTAAATAAGCCACATAGATATAATCAGTGCCAGCCTTGGGGGGGGGGGGGCTCAAATTAGCACCCAAAACAAAAATTAAATAATACAGAGTATAAAGTGCATATTATCATGTTCTTCCTAAGGGGGCATGTTCACCTAATAATTAATAATAATTATATACTGATATAGGTTTAATGGGGGAAACTATATATTGCGTAATTAAAGGATAAGCAATGTCCCAAACTCTCTCTTCTGCCAACATTAGTGCCTTACCATTTGTGAACTGAAATATATATTTGGTCAATTCAGGGTACAGCGAGATAATAAAGTCCCATTGGCAGCCCAGGAGTTATTACCTTTTTCACCACTCCCCTTTCTCATGTTTTCCTCCTCACCCCTTCTTCTTGTCTCCCCTTCTCTAACCAACTTAACTTCAATATTCCCCTCTGCTTTCTTTTTGCAGAAACAATCTCTCCCTCTATCACCTTCTCTTTGTACCCACCATAACCTCACTCTGTTCTTTTCTCTGTCCCCACCATTCGTTTAGCTATCACTGCTCCAACAACCCTTCTTCTAATATATTATGGTATGGCCAGTTCTAATTGGTATTATTTCTGATTTATCTAACCTCGTGACATGTAAGTGGAGTAGAGGAAAAGTTTTAACATCCCAGTCCATGTAGCATGGAAATTAAAACCTTGCAAATCACTTCTGCTTAGTGAAATATATGGAGTGAAAAGAAACAGATCGGTTATACTATATAAAATATAGCTCTTACCTTACTATGTATACTGAAGAATTATTTGTTTTCCTTTGTTTGCTTTTCCTTGGTTTAATAGCATTTAGCAAAATCTGCCTATGAAACTGACATCAATTTCTCCTCATTATAAGGAAGGAAATTCCTTATTTACAAAAAATATTTTAACATAACATTATTCATATTCATTATGCAGTCATCAAATATAAAAGCAAAAGGAAATACCTAATTATGGTTCAATGCCAAACACTCAAGGGTCTGCAGTCATACTTTTGCTTCCTTGTTAGTCACCATAGGAGCACTGTTTTGTTGTGAAATAATCAAAATGAAAAGGGAATGAATTGTACTACAGTTGTTTATTAAAAACATGGAACTATGCACTGCATTTAAAAGCACAGAACACTTTTCTAGACCTTTGTGATCTAATATTGTTTATATAGACTGGAGCTGTCCAGCCTGTACTGGATCCTGGGAATTTCATTGTATTCTTGTTATTGCCCACAAATCCCATTATAGCTCATTCACAGAGAGATGAGGTTACAATCCTGAGCGCTAGGGTACAAATCAGACCTCTGCAAAATAAGCAAGGGCTTTTATGCTTTAACTGTGCTGCAGCTCGTAAGTACTGTACAACTGTATTGGGCACAAGTGGTTCTAAAACAAAACATATTTTATCTGGTTACCTTCCCATCAGGTCCGGACTGAGAATTAAAATAGGCCCTGACATTTCAGGTACAAAGAGGCCCAAACAGCCCCCACCAGCCCACTAAATACTGACTTTCCATGGCACCTTATAGCAGCCCCTCTGGCATTTGCCAGAACCCACAGATTGCCAGTCCGGGCCTGCTTCCCATTGTTCTGCTCATATGCTTCTGGGGAGGGGAAGAAAAGGGGTGATATCACTCCAACTTGCAGTACAGTAGTAAAGAGTGACTAAAATTTATCAGAGGAAGTCACATGACTGGGGGCACCTGGAAAACCGACAATATGTCTAGCCCCATGTCAGATTTCAAAATTAAATGTTTTGAAAAATTAATTTCAGTGCAGAAGTCTGCTGAAGCAGCACAATTAGCTGATGCATTTTGAAGAAAACATGTTTTCCCATGACAGTATCCCTTTAATGATCCCAGATTTTTTGTTTTCTCAGTGATCATTTTTTGTTTGACTAATCCCATTGTTGCTATTGCACATAATGGGCGTGCTCATGCCAATGTTGTTTTGTTTCATGAGACATTACATAGCTATGGGTTCAGTGTCGGACTGGCCCACTGGGATACCAGGAAAACTCCCAGTGGGACCAGGTGTCAGTGGGACCTTCTGCTCACCCAACTATTTGCCTTGTATGCCTATACAACAGTAATTGCCCCATTTCTATATAAGAAAAAGAGAAGAAATGGAGGGAGAGATTGATGACAATATTTGAGGAAAAGTGATTAAAAGAATAAAGAAAGCGAATGACAAAAGAAGGAAAAATAGTTTGGAGAGTGGGCCTGTGGCCAAACGTTTTCTGGTTGGCCCAGGCATCCCAGTCCGACACTGTATGGCTTAATAAATAACATGTTAACATATAAAATTTTAATACAGCAATGATGTTAAAACTATACCAATGAAGGTGGCTTTCACTGAATAGTGAATTGGGGATATTTTGTTACCCTGGCAATTATTAGGTCTGGCTGGAATTTCTGTGTCTGCCATTGCCCTCAGACTAGAGGCAATTCTCTACAAACTTCTCCAAATATTACAATCACCCGTCTTCATAAACATAGATGTTTTTTATGGCCCTTTCAGAGCAAGCCATGTTGATCCCCACTGACAGTCAGTGTTTCTGCTTATATTTGTGAACACGGAAGTCAACATTACCAAGTAGGGATATGCTGAAAACAGGATTCTGCCTTTTTCAGCAAGTTCATATTCAGGCTAATAACTGGAAAGATGGGACTCTACCACGTGACTTTTCTTTACACGAACTAGGATTTAAATTTTTTTTAAACTGCGTGTGCGTGCGTAGTTTTCTTTAGCCCATCCTAGCACTATTTTGGATTTTACTGAGTCTTTCATAAAGGATTCTGTATTTGCCAGAATTCCACAATAGTGGTGACACCAATATTTAAGAAGAAGTGTCTGCTATAGACAGTATATAATAATTAAAAAAAAAGCTAATAGCCATCTGCCATTAGATATTAGGGCCTTTTTATTAGAAGATGAAAACATTGCCTTGAGAAAAATCCCAAGGACCGAAACCTTGGAAAATTAAATGTTTTCTGTATTTAAAGCTCTTGCAGTGTATTATTTTTTACGGATACTTGTTAATTCCTTATAGGAGCTAACCCATTACTTGCTTTCTTTTTCCATTTCTAAAAGTATGCTGTTGTGTAAGTAATTGATATTAGTTTTATTATTTTACCCTATATTAATGGACATCTTTAGCAGATTAAAGGAAAACTATACCCCCAAAATGAATACTTAAGCAACAGATAGTTTATATCAAATTGAATGACATATTAAAGAATCTTACCAAACTGGAATATATATTTACATAAATATTGCCCTTTTACATCTCTTGCCTTGAACCACCATTTCGTGACTCTATCTGTGCTGCCTCAGAGATCACCTGACCAGAAATACTACAACTCTAACTGTAACAGGAAGAAGTGTGGAAGCAAAAGGCAGAACTCTGTCTGTTAATTGGCTTATGTGACCTTACATGTGGTTTGTATCTGTACACAGTGAATCTTAAGATCTCAGGGGGCGGCCCTTATTTTTTAAAATGGCAATTTTCTATTTATGATTACCCAATGGCACATACTACTAGAAAAGTATATTATTATGAAAATGGTTTATTTACATGAAGCAGGATTTTACATATGAGCTGTTTTATGCAACATCTTTTTATAGAGACCTACATTGTTTGGGGGGTATAGTTTTCCTTTAGGGTAGGGACACACTGGGCGATTTGGGGAGATTTAGTCGCCTGGCGACTAATCGCAGCGACTTTTCTCCCGGAATGCCTCCCCTCACTCTGCGCCTGGATAAAATGAAAAGTCGCCAGCGCTAATCACACACGGCGATTCGTTTTCCGAAATCGCCGAAGTTGCCTCACGAGGAAACTTCGGGCGACTTCGGAAAACGAATCGCCGCGTGTGATTAGCGCAGGCGATTTTTCATTTTAGCCAGGCGCAGAGCGAGGGGAGGCATTCGGGGAAGATTGGTCGTGGAAAGTCGCGGCGATTAGTCGCCAGGCGACTAAATCTCCCCAAATCGCCCAGTGTGTCCCTACCCTTAAGGTGCCACACAACACATTGTAAAGCTGTAGAGAACTGCACACAGTTGCCAAGAGTTACCACTTAGCAGGATTCATGGTACACAGACAGAAAGTGTCACTGGGCAAAGTATACCAGTACATTTAAGAGACAAGGTGCAAAGATTTAGCTGACCACCCAAGTAGTCTGAGTTCAAAAAGGCAGCTAATCTGCAAATGCAAGATAGGTGTTTATTGTTTTTCATTTAGGTTTATTTATGTCATACTCCAGTCCAGAAGGAATTCTCAGTACTGAGTCTCCAGGTTTAATCCCTGTATTATTGTACCATAGTTGTATAAAAAGAGTAAGATACATAAACTTTCTTTATAGGAGTGATGATTTCTGGCTAATAACTTAAGATATTTTTATTGCTTTTAGGGACCACCTTCAGGGTTTATCCGTGCTTTTTTTTTAATCTCAAACAGTAGTCACAGACTGACACACCTTATAAGTAAAATGCTTCGTCTTGTTCTCCTGCTGTTCCATAGACTTACTTCCCATGTGCCTGAAATGTAATCTTATTACAATGTTTGCTCAGGAAAAATAAACAAAAAAACATGGGCCATCCAACCTACTCCCTCTTATCATCCCTTACAGCTCTGTTTCTACATCAATTTAGGCCTGTTGTGCCAACTGCCATACGTTACCTCTCTTTTCCCTTTCTTATTGCATAATGAACTAAGCATATGAAATGAGAATGAGAATGAAAGTCCACCCTGCTAATTTGGAACTTTTGAATGACAACTCCTAATGCCTAGTGAGATTATGGGAGTTAGGTTCAACAAGCATAGGAATACCAGGGGGATTTAAAAACATACAGGCTAATCTGTAGATTCTGCCAAGTGCCAGAGGGGCAATTTGGCCCGTCACCTGCGCTGGGCAAATATCAGCTTTTGGTGGCCTTTTTAGTGAAGTTTAAACCTCCATTTAAACCTCTATTCTCCCAACAACTGCCTCCTGTCACTGATAATATACTTTTTCATTATAACTCACCAAAATATCACATTATTTATTTAGGCCAACATACAGCAATATATTTCAGGATATTAATTGCAGTTCACATTACAGATCAGTTCTGATTCTAAGATAGAAATGTGGGTCGGTTTTGAAGCCTTGTAGGTGGCATTTTTAATTATTTTCTTGCAACTTTCCTAATTTGCAATTAACTAGCACTACATGATACCTGCTAAGCAAAGTGCCGGCAAATGTAAGCTCTTTTTGACAAGACTCTCACAGCCTCATGTGCAACTATGCGTTTTAAAAAAATGACTGATTCATTCAGTGCTTGAATTGCAGTGAAAAAAGTGGAGGGAAGCTCTATGTGGTGAGCATAGCGCAGAATACTAAAACAAGCCCCTCCCACAACCAATAAGCCACACCCATTGTTATAAAAAGCCTCACGCACCTATACTTTCTGGTTTTACCCACTTTAAAGCAAAGCCATTGCGCTATTTCCTTTTTGGTATTTCCTTCTAATACACAGTTTGATGCCCAGATTTATGTGACCTGTAGAGACACCAAAATTAAAATTGTGAATTTGTTTTTCTTGGCTGACAATTCAGCTTCTGCAAACACTGAACCTTGTCATAACATAGCACAACCCCATCATATTCTGTATTACCCAAGATTATTTCATATATATCATTCTCTCACTATTCCTTAATCTGCTGCTGTTTAATACCTTCATTTTCTCTTTTTGTTTCCCCTGTTTTCTTCCTCTCTCCTTTTCTTTATAACCCTCTCTGATGCCTCTACCTTCTTGTTTAACACTTACTCTTTTCTAATTCTCTCCCAGCAATCTTTTCTCTCCTTGTATCCTCTATATATTTAACTATATCATATTTAACTTCTGCATTTTATTTGCATAGTAAACTAACAATGCAATATCCATTAAGCAAAGATTTCCAAGCAGCAATATTTGTTATTGTGCTTGAAGGAATCTTTCCTTTATTGTTCAATAATAGGGCACATGCACGCACAAAACAAGAGTCCTTCACGTGAATATATTAAGTCCTAATTTATAGTACAATAGAATTTTTAGGGCCGGAAGGATTAGAGTTCTGGTCACTCATAGAAACAGATGGAATTTCATTCATTTGTAGAAAAGTTAAATGACCCCATCTACAATAACTAGAAACCATAGAATGAACACCTGAATTGGTAAAGGAAGGGATAACCTTTTGCATTAAGTCAGTGGATTACTTAAATATATAGAAAGTTTAGAGTGGGATCTTTTTGAGAGTATTGACAAGGAATATTGATTCCTAAGGTTCTGGAACTCAATAAAGAGTCTTAGAGAAACATTCTTTCTGTGCTACAATGCAGGAAAAATCTGCAGCAAACTGCATAACGAACATAGGCGGAGGGTGATTTTTTTTTTGTTTGGAGAGGCTAAAGTTGACCATAGACTGGCTAACTTAAAGGGAACCAATCATCCTGAATTTCTTTTACCCCACAGAGGGTGGGCTAATAGAGCTTGCATGCCGGTTGGGTAAAACAATAGGTTTTTTTTTCCAAAATATATTAAGTGTATTGGAGACAGTGGGTACTGGCACATTATACTCAGTGGGAGACAGTGGGTCCTGGCACATTATACTCAGTGGGAGACAGTGGGCCCTGGCACATTATACTCAGTGGGAGACAGTGGGTCCTGGCACATTATACTCAGTGGGAGACAGTGGGTCCTGGCACATTATACTCAGTGGGAGACAGTGGGCCCTGGCACATTATACTCAGTGCAGACAGTGGGTCCTGGCACATTATACTCAGTGGGAGATAGTGGGTCCTGGCACATTATACTAAGTGGAAGACAGTGGATTCTGGCACATTATACTCAGTGGGAGACAGTGGGTCCTGGCACATTATACTCAGTGGAGACAGTGGGTCCTGGCACATTATACTCAGTGGGAGACAGTGGGTCCTGGCACATTATACTCAGTGGGAGGCAATGGGTCCTGGCACATTATACTCAGTGGGAGACAGCGGGTCCTGGCAAATTATACACAGTGGGAAATTAAATGATAATTTACATATAAGAGCCTCAGGAAAAATGGTAGGTATAACAAAGGGCTGTTTCCTTGAAAACAACAATGAAAAAAGACAGAACAACTAGTATAAAGCAGCAAGAAACAGAGCAAAAAAAAAAAAAGGAAAAAGAAACTAAAAAACCTTTAATACTTATTCAAGCTGGTGGAGAATCTGCTGTATTTAGTACCTGTGAGTTGAATGAGCCTCCTCTAGCCTTATTGAAAATCCGCCTATGATAACGAAAGCATGAAATACTATTTTTGAATATCGGTATAGGAATTAACATTCTGCCATTTAGGAAAAATATAAGGACAAGTCTTCGTAAATTGAATTTAGTTCTATATGCTATTATCAACTGTAAAATATTGATGTCAGAGTCCACTGTTTCAAGTTACATAAACCATAGTGACATTGATTACAGAAATATATAGAAAAGAATACTCATTCAGTAATTTACCCATATGTTGTTGAATATATTATAAATATTATATATAAAAAAAATCATTCAGTATCTCATAAAATCCATTTGCTCTTATCGGGGATCCAATATGTAAAAAAAAAAAAGTTAAAATAGACTAGCACTTTTGCTCCTCTAGTGAGACACCACTCTTCTCTGTTACCATCCACCTCTCTGTTACCTTGGGTCTCAAAGCTATGCTAACGCCAAGTCCATCTGACATAGCCCAAAACATAACATTAATTACCTAGGTATATAAGGTATTTCCAAGATGCTTCAAGGTGTTTCCCAGCAGCACTGATAGTGAGCTGGTAAGTCAAAAGTACAGTTTTTAAATATAAAACTGGTTATATCTTTACAAGTGGTAAAAATCAGGGATTCACTGAATAGGCTTAATCCTAGCACTTTCTGCAAGGATTGGCCAATCAACTGAATGTTAAACTTTATTGTTTAAAATTAATACAATGTTTTTGTTTTATCTTCTAAAATTTGCATATGCAAATTAGTGTTCATATTCTATTTGGGATTATAGTGAATCTTTTGTAGAAGATCCACCAATTTGCCAAATCTGAAAATTATGGATTTGGTGCACCTTATCCAAAAAAAAGAAAACTGCTCAAAAGAACATACTGAGCAAAGTTTGTCTCAAATATTCAGAAATTATTTATATATATATATTTTAGATGTATTAATAAATCAATACATATCGACTACTGAATAGATTGCTTTGATATTCGGTTGAATAAAATTCACTGCACTACTGCTGCTATTCTTCTGCTATCACAATACATATCAACCTTTGAATAACTTGCATTGCCCTGTTCTGCTGCATGCATTTGAATGAATTTGCTATTCTGCTCAGTTCGTAGTTTTTTTTCACTGCATGACTAGCTATATTTATTGATTTATTTATTAATATATAGCATTCAGTTTTACTCTGCTACCATTACTGTGTTTATGTTTTCTTTGTTGTATTCAGCAACATGTATGCCATTCATTGAGCTTCATTACAACAATGTTTGGCAGTCTGTGGTAAATGCCAGAGGCCATAGATAGTCACTATTTATTGGGCTTGTGGGGGGGGGGGGAGGGGGGGTTGTTGGGCATCTATGCACTTGAAATATCAGGGCCAATTTTTAATACCAGTCCAGCAGGGCCAAAATTTCAATCTCAATCGACCCTAGGCCACTTGCACTCCTGTTCCCCCACACTCCCACCACCCCCATCTTGCACACCTACTGCTTCACCTGTTCCCGGTGGCTGTCGATCGCTGGGACTGAGTAGGAGATTCGAATTCTCTAGCCCTGTTAGAGTTGCCACATTTTGAAACAGTGGAGACTGGGCAGGGGGCAGGCCGTGACGTCAGGGGGCGGCCGTGATGTCAGGGGGCAGGGCCATGCCGTAGGTGTAATGGGCCATGATGTCCCGGGAGTGTCCATGACGTCAGGGGGCTATGACGCGCCAATCAGCGATTGGCCAATCACCGTGTCAATCAAGGGAATCCTGCCTGGTTTTCCTTATTTGGAAAACCGGGCAGGAAGTTTTGACCCAGGCAGCCCTTCAAAATATTGGGCTGTTCGGGTCAAAATCGGACAGGTAGCAACCCTAAGCCCAGTCCCAGTTTACACGAGGAGCACTTAGATTTTTGGTGCCCTAGGCCCGGGCCTGCAGTCCAGGCCTGATTTAGCAAGCCTTTCCACTTCTCGCCAAACCTTTGCTCCATATATGAAATGGGCTTAAATAGGGCACGCATCTACAACACCAGCCATATCCAGTGGGCAGCAGGCCCGGACTGGCAATCTGTGGGTTCTGGCAAATGCCAGAGGGGCTGCTATAAGGTGCCATAGAAAGTCACTATTTAGTGGGCTGGTGGGGGCTGATTGGGCCTCTGTGTACCTGAAATGCCAGGGCCTATTTTAATTCTCAGTCCGGACCTGGTGGGCAGTCTTATTACAGGTGTATTTACTTTCACGCACTCCGTCTATTTGCATTTATACTGTGGTATAGAAGGGTTGCCACCTTCAGGAAAAAAAATACTATATTCCTATATTTTTATGGTTTTTCCCTATAAATTACATTGGCATCAAGCAATGTTTTCACATGTCAGGCAGGTAAAATCCCGGCAACCCTATGTGGTATCAAAAACAGAGGCAGCACTCCTGGAAATAACTGGCAAGGAAGGCTAGTGCCAGTGTTTAGCATAGAGAAGCAGAGAGAGAAATGCCACTTTTTTTTTTCCTCACAAAATGTGCCAACTAGTATGGTTGAAGTGTAAGGGTCCAGGTGATTGGCATTTGGACAAGTCTGTATGCAATGCTTCATTTCTGGTTGTACTGCAGTATTGCAGCTGCCAAAGTATTACAGTGTGAATCTGTGGTGCTTCAGTACGAGGTACCGGGCAGCGCGCTAAATGCACCCCCTCCTCACTGTAGCGCGCGCTGCGCATGGGACAATGACGTCAGTCGGCGCGGGGTGGCAGCACCTCCTCTACTTAAAAAGCAGCAAAAATAGGAGCGAAACATGAGAGGCGTGTGGAGATGCGAGCCCTACATAAGCATTAAACACAGGCAGCTGCGTTACAGCAGGGTGAGACATCCCAGAGCGGTGCCAATAACCTCAGTCCAGCAGCAAGTGGCACCCAGCGCCCTCCTGCCTCACCTGAGCTACTGGCCCGTCCCACACAGCTCACCTCAACAACTCTGCTTTGGACCATACCATTTCCCTTCGGATAGGAGGCGATTACAAGTTTCTTTGCCGTTTCTGTGGACCCTTTTTTTTTTTTTCAGCAATGAAAAAGATTCTGTTGGTGCAGTGGATGCTACTTTTTGCGCTAGCTATGCTTATTCTGGAAAGCGACGCTAAGTTTGGGGAAAAGAGTGAGACTGTCACGAGGAGAAGAAGGTGCCTAAATGGGAGCCCCCCGAGCCGTGTGAAAAAGCGACACAGAAAATTACAGACTTTGGATCTAGGGGGAGCTGGAGAGGGGTGCGGGGGCTTTTATCCCCGACTCTCGTGTTGCCCCAAACCTGACATCCCTGGAATGCCAATGGACAATAAGGTAAGAGACACGTGTCATAATAACGCCAAAGCCATCCCACCAGTGTAAATGAAAGCAGCGAATGAGGAGGATGCAGGGAATTGTAGTTGCGCAACTGCAGATGTTTAAAGTGATGTAGCACAACACCTTCCTCTTGGTACCCAAGCCAGCCAATGAGGGGAGGAGGAGCAGTTCCTGCTGAAAGTCTCTCACTTAGAGCAATCCACGTGTTTGCAGTGCATGGAGCTGGCACTCACCTGGTGCACATATGGAAGAAAACAAGTTTGTTCAGTTTAGCACTGCAACTTGTTGCCTTCTAAAGCTGGCCACAGACGCAAACATCCGATCGTACGAATCAATGTTCGATCGGACTTTCCCATCTCACGACCCGCCACTAACCATTCAGATCAAAGTCTTACCATTCCGACCAAATAAAGTAGTTAAAGAACAGATCAGTCGATGTTCTGCCCCTGACAGCAATCGTACGATAGACAAAGCTAGTGACAGTCTCCCACCGAAAATCGTACGATCGGCAATACATGCAGAGATTTTACCCGCAGCCGACAGAAATTTTCTAACCTGTCCGATCGACCAAACGACCGATCTCCGCCGGATGAAAATTGTCGGGAGATCTTTGCGTCTATGGCCAGCTTAAGGGCATTTAGGCATGTATGAAACATACCCTCCCAATGGAGGGGCTCATCATCCTATCAGACCTGAGTCAGATAATATAATCATAATAGAGGCACAGAATAATACTGAAGCATACAGTAGTTTGTACACCTGTTAGCTGGAAAGCCTCCTGTATTCTGACTCTGGCACAATATGCCATCAGTCTGTAAAGCTGGAAGCACATTGCATCCCTTTTTGTAGAAATATGCCTGGTATGTGTGAGGGGCAAACTTTGCCCAGTGTGTATTTCCTTTCCAATGGACACCTGACTAATGAGGGGGGGGGAAGGATCGGACTAACACAATGAATTGTGCGACTGTATACTTATGCTCTATGAGACACTCTATGTGATTTCATAATTCCCTGCCAACCCCTCCTGTGCCTGAGTGAATGAAATATTGGAGCACTGCAGGAATCTGATTACCTCTGAATGTTAAGTATTGCCAGATTCTAGAAACTCTTTACAGTGCTCTTTTGACTGGCTGGCTGATTGTGGGTATTTATTTGTTCGCTTCAACTTTTCTGAGTGGTGCTCCGACTGGAACCCCCAGCTATGCTATAGGCAGAACAATTCCCATACATTGTTTTGGGACGCAGGGACGGGTAGAGGAGGGACTCAGGAGGGAAATAGAAGGGATCTTTACCAAACCAATTATCTCATTTACACTAAGGCTAAAAACCAATTATCTCATTTAGACCAAGGCTAGGATTTCCTAGGTTACATACAGCACTGCAAATGCAAACACTAAATTACTTTTCTTTTGTTATGAACATGAACAGTGAAGATATAAACATTAAGTTCCTCTTGATATTGCCTGTTGTCCCTGCTTAATACATTAAGTATCCCTAGAACTCCCATGCTCCAAAGCATTGTGATTTTAAACCAATGGCTCTCCCATTGTTGTTGAATTACATCTTTCCAAAATCCCAAGAACAGCTAACCGCAGTCATTGGCATTCCAGTAGTTTTGGTTCAGCAACAGGAGGTTTAATTATTGGTCTAAAACAACTTAAGAACCAATACTCAGTGGTACAATTTACTGTGTCTTGGCAGTTAGTTCTCCTAGATGTTGATATCTAAATTATTAGCTTAATACGATCCCAAGCCCACTCCTTTACCTAAAGACAAGCCACACTGCTTGGTTTTACCCATGCCTATGTCTAGCTGGTATGAATGATGCATATTCAGAGTCTTCCTTTGCTGCCCAAGGAAAGCTAACGTTTTTTTTTTATAAAGCAGTGATCCCTCTAGTTTTCCATATTGCTCTTCAGAATGCACTTTTAGTATGATTTTAACTTTCTTTTCTGCCACTCTCTTGTGTGGTCCTATTCATATTTCCATCTGTCATTCAGAACCACAGCCTGGTTGCTAGGGATCATGGCACACTACCAACCAGATAACAATTTTAAACTTTAATTTCTAAACTGGAGAGGTTCCAAAGAATGCAAAAAGGTTCAATATCCAAAATAAAAATAAAGACATCATGCAAATAAGGTAAATATGGCTGTGATGTAGTTTAGTTTGAAGACACCAGGGTGAGGGATATAACAGGGTTTTTGGCTTATGTCACATGGTGTCACATCCCTGCTGCCTCCCACTGATTTGAATAGGCACCCCTGGGAATTAATGGAGGTTCCCATCCAGAAAACATTCTAGTACTGACAGTAGTTGGTGGAGTTTCTGTATGAAACAATGGTATGTGTTATGGGTTTGTGGGATTATTCCTGGGTGAGAACCACCCTGTGTGATGTAAATATTTACTTCATTTATATTTCCATGCAAACCAAGAGCACAGAACAAGTTAACTTGGTGTTGCCCTGTTTCTTTATTACCAAGTTATATGTATAAGTGTGTGAGTGTATCTTTTAAGGTGGGATAAAATAAGTTTAGAAGTGTTTATATGTATGCGTGTGTGGGTGTGTATGCCCACCGTTTGCTTTAATTGTGTAGGTATGTACAGTATACACAAGTCGTATTCCCGGGCATAAACACACAGAATATATGTACTGGTGAGCATGAATGTACAATATTTAGATAAACTTTGAGTTTGTTTATGAATTTTAATATTATTTATAAATATTGACTTGTTGCTAATGTGTTTTTAGTACATGGCTTTCCGTAATACAGTGTAAGAGTGCTGGTAAAAGAAAGCCTTGTTTATGTGTAGCACGTGGGCTTTGTCCACTACATGCATTCCATCTTTCCTGCACCTGGCTTTGCTTTTCTTCTATTACACTGATAAATGTTTATATAAACCTCAAATTTAAAAACTGATAGTTAACACATGAGGCCCCATCTGTTGGGTACTATAACTCCCAGAATCCCCAACTGACTACAGCCTTCAGCATAGCAACTCTCCAATTGCCTTGACATACATATGCCAGTAACCCAGCACTAAAGTATTTAAAGCCCACAACTCCCTGCATCACAGCTTTATGTAGTAACCTAGCGCTCCCAGAATACTCAGCTCATGCCTTAAATTTCCAGCCCCAGCTGTTGAGACTATCAGTGTGAGTGTGTGGTAAGGACTTTAGATTGTAAGCTCAGCTGGCCAGGGACTGATATGAATGTTGAACGTTCTCTGTAAAGTGCTGTGTAAATGTGTTATGTAAATAAAGGATAATGTGATGATGCCTTTCACCACAGCATGATTTAGTGGAAGTTGTCGTGGAATGTTGTTGGAAGCTAGAGCATATTTCCAAGACTGAGAGGGCATATATTTAAGTTTGGGAGTGGTTTTAGCTGTTAGCAGCTCTAGTGTTCTCAGTCCTGGGACATTGGTGTATACATTGGAACTCACTGAGAGCATCATTGCTTTGGGCTATGCCGTTACCATAGTGATTATACTGGAGACCTAACGTTAACAACTTCTTGCCCATATTTTGAACAGTAACATCCTCGCAAACAGATCTCATGTTACAGACCACACAGAAACCAGAAAGTCTTACCAAAAGCCACATTTTAACTTGAAAAAAAAAGATGTGGGTGAAGAAGATGTTTATCTTGACACTTTCCTACTTCCTTCACCCTCTGCAAAGTTTGCAACACCTTGGCTGACAGAGGCCTTGCCGCCCAATAAGAGAAGCATTTCAGAAGCAGAATTAAATGCAGGCCTAAGCTACTCCTTTTCTGACCCACGTTATTTTGTTTACCATAGTCCAATGGAGCTTATATAAAGGTTAGCAGGCATTATGGGGCAGGCTGCTGCTGCTTGATATACTGGTAATCATGAAGGAGAATCTCACCTTGTCTCAACCAGAAGAGAGCAACTTTATCTGGAAAGTTGGAATTTTGGATTTATAATTACAACTTGAATAAATCCAAACATGGTTACACAGTACCTAATTGCAAGGTCTGATTATATTCAATCTCAGTTTATTTACTGTTGTCTATTGGAGCAGGACATTTCAAGTAGTTCATGGGTACCCACTCTAAACAACATGCGGACCCACCTTTTAGTTCTTACCCACATATCAAATCACTACTGTATTGGCTTCAGTTCTGGCTTTCCACCTTTAATTCTAACTGGAATTTTTCTGATGGTGTTTGCTGTTTAGTTCATAGGGTTAAAATGGGTATATCACTGAAAAGACAAATCTGAAACATTGTGCAGTCACTTAGCTGCTGTTACTACCTATTTCTCTCTGCCTACTTTTTGAACATAGGACTTAATGTTAACATTAACAGGGTACTGTAATAAAAGTCAAAAAGGTTGTGCCAGGTCTAGTAACCCATAGCAGCCAATCAGATGCTTGCTTTCATATAAGTGACCATTCAGTGCTACCTGCTGATTGTGTTGCTTTGTGTCTTAGTGAACATGCTGCACCATTTATTATATTACACAAAAGTCTCTAAACATCAATCCTAAAACAAGGACAGATCCTTGGCTGATTTGGCCCCATTTTGGCCAAATCCAAATCAGTTGGATCTCATGGGGATGCCCTGTAATTTTTCATGATTTTTAGTTTTTCCGCCTTCAATCAGATACTTATTGGTAAACCTGTCATATACCTCTCATAAAACCAATAGCCATTTCAAGTATTTTGGGTTGGACAGCTATAGGTTAATACCCATGCACATCCATGCACTGTGCTTTTGTGTATTCACCAACATGGGTCTATATGTCAAAACTTGTCTAGCTGAGCCATTGGGTTTTGTTTAATAGATGTGCAATCTGTGGCCTCCAGATGTTATTGCATTACAACTCCCAAAAGGCCAAAATATGCTCATTACGAAAAGGAATTTAAATAAAAATACTATAAATAAAGGAGCACCCTGGGTTAGGGTCAAGTGCGGGCACTGCTGGGCATGGTTTGGGTCAGGTGGGGGTCGAGTTTTAGTCGATCTGCACATCACTAGAGCCCTGTACTAATTTCATTCTTGAGCCCCACCATTGTCTCAGTGGGTCCCAAGATCTGAGGAACAGCAATATTCACTTTCCAACTGTACACTAAACAAAGGGGAAAATGCATAAATATAATAGCCTTATCCATTCAGGCATGGGACAGGTACAAAACAGATTCCAGAGACATTCAAAAGATATTTTAAGTCTAAAAAATTCCTTCTACAATTTTTATCCTGGGGCTATGTACATAGTATTTTATTTTTTGTATGAAGCTTCACAGGGAATGTACAGTAAAGCCAAAGAAGATGAAAAAGGGATGAAAACATATATTTTACAAACAAAAAAATTTGCTGCACAAAAGTTATATGTAGTATGGGGCAAGAAGCAAAAGTGAGTGTATGGAACCTTTTGATGGAGGTCCAAGATTAAGGGAATAGATAAAAGGAGTTATTTATAGTCACAAGTGCAGTGGGCTAAGCGAAATTTTAAGTGCAATCACCATAGATGTTTTACCCAAAATGCAGTGCTTTTTCCATGATTCCAGTGTTATTATGGTTGCCAGGGGGAGATAAACCTGACACAATCACACCAGTGCATCAAAATTTCTTTGATACAAATTGGATGATATTGTGCTGAAAATTTCCTGTCTGGTTGTTTCAATGCAACTGGGCTGCTGCGATAGATGCATGTCACTGTGGAAATCCTGGAGCTACCCTCTGCAGAGGTGGTGGTTTCTACAGGATTCTTTTATGTCACAGACACAACTGTGTCAAATTCGGAACATGTGGTAGGAGGAAGCCAGTGCCACTGACTGCAAGCAGCACATGTTGATGCAAGTACCATTAGTGTGGAAAATTAAGCACCCGACACAACTGCACTTGAGGTTGTAAACAACCCCTAAAGTATATCAAGATCAGCCTGTAACCCTCTGGCTGATATTGGACTTCAACTTTTAGAAACCCTTCTACCATAATGCTTCTGTCTGTCAGTGGTGAATGAGAGATCAGCAGCAGCTAGAGTGCGTTTGCCTTTTACCAGCTCTCTTGTGGCCAGGAGCATGCACAGTTGAAGATTATTCACTCCTGACTACAACTGTGTGTGCTCTTGGTCAGCATTTACCACCAGATGTCAAGTGGATGGCTATGAGATTCCAGCTGTGGCTGTCCAGTTGTCCAGGGGAACTATTGCAAAAATGTAAATTTAATATAAGCTTCATCTTACTGAAATAACTTTCTAAATACAATCAATTAAAACTGCATTGTTTCTGAAATAATCAAGTTTATATTTACTATCCCTCTATCAGCATCTGTTTCTCTTCATTCTCTCTTCATGCAGCAGTTGGGTGTCAGATATTCATTGACAGTTAGATCCAATATACCTTATAGGGGGGCTTCCTTTCTTAGCAGATGTATTAGAGCTCACTCAAATAACTGATCCCAGTACAAACAAAATAACTGCCTTTTGCACAAATTCTGCATGTAGAGAGACATGATGTCTGGTGATTTTAATAGAGTGAGCTCTAATGCATCTTCTAAGCAAAAGGAGCCCCCCTATAAGATATATTGGATCTAACTGCCAATGGTTATCTGACACCCAACTCCTGCATGAAGAGAGAATGAAGAGAAACAGATGCTAGGAGAAGGATAGTGAAGATAAACTTGATTATTTCATAAACAGTACAGAATTTTTAATTGATTATATTTATGAAATGTATTATTTCAGTATGCTGACTCTTATATTACATTTTCATTTTCTCCGTGTTCCCCTTTTGTTACACCTGCCCACCGGCTGTCAAACCTGTTTAAAAAAGCTGAGGCTCAAAGTAACTTGATAGAATCCTCTTTTAAAAGGCCTTTTAAAATCAGCAAATTAACAATTTGTTGGTGTGATTGAAATTATGGGGGAAAGGGGCACATATCTGCTATGCTCAACCTTAAGACACTCATGTAGACTTGCTGGATTTGCTGAACTTATAAAGGTGAGATTTTAGGAGTATAATAGAGGCATACACAGTGTGCATACTGAGATAGTATTTGGTTTCATTTGAAATTTAAAGAGACATTTTCGGTTAAGACTAGACAGTTTCCACAGTGCATGTGTTAAATTTGTGTTGTCCATTTCTCTGTACGTAAATGGGTTTAACAAATCATATATTTCAAAATCAGTGCAAGTGAAGTTAAGCATCAGGTGTCCCTTTTTCCTGTCTCCTGTGTCTAGTTTAAGAATGATTCAGTGGCAAGTGTGTTGTTTTCAAAGTCTGAGATAGAGTATCCTTGGAAAAGTTGTGTTTCTGCCTTTCTGGCCAAAGCATAGAAAAAAAATGGCTATTGCTGAATGAAATTTTTATGCCTAGTTCCCGGTAGATGTCATTCTAGTCTCATGTAAACAGCTTCTATGAATCAACATATGTGTCTGGGTGGTATCTCTCACTTTGTTTGGTAACAAAAAAGTCATATTGCATCATTTAATTTGCTCTAGTCATGCAAATAGGACAAAATCAATAGAACAAAAAGGGGTCGACTTCTCCTCCTCCCCACTGAACTGCTGCCCACACGCAGAGTCTTGTTGCTTATGGCAAAAGAATAACATTGTCATTGTTAGTTTGTTAGTTGGTTCACTAATGGATGAAACTGTAGAACATCATTCTGCTTCAGTATCTGCTCTTAGTCCAAATGTTCTTGTCTTTTCAGGGACTAGTTGGGTTATCCCCCTTTTTCATCCTAGATGAGTGAGAACTGTCTTGCTGCAGGTTTTTAGTGTCAGCTTGCCCTTTATTCTTTTCTCAATCAGGAGTAGTTTATGATTCCAAGCATGGAAAGCTCTCCATAGTTTAGTAGACAGGCAGTAGACAATGTTTAAAACAGCAACTGCAACAGATGGCATCAAAAATTAATGTTTTGTCATTGTCTTCTCATACAAACATACATTTACTCTGAATTTATCTGATCGTGCAATGGTATAGACCACATTCTTATTACGTTGATCTCATGCATATAATACTAGTCCCACAGATCCCATCCACTAGAAAAGTCCAGCCAATGCTTGTTTCATCCACTGAGACTTATTGATGTCTGTGTGCAACAAAAGATTTACGTCATAGTATTTAACAATATAGTATCTAATCAGACTTGCTTTTGACTTTACAAATGTTTTTCTTCTGTTAATGCTACCACCACCATATTAAAAATACATCTGACAATGTTGAATCACCAGCTCTTTCACAAGGGCAACACAATATAACACTGTAGCCAGTCTCAAAACATTTATCCACATAGAACTGTCCAAGTGCTGTCAAGCTTACACTGCTGATATAAGATAAGAAATATCCTATATCCCATCTGCCATAGTGATGGATAATGCTTATATTCTCATCATTTCCTCCAAATGGAATGGACACTACAAAGCAGGAACACCACTTTATACCTTCGGAAGTATTCACAGCCAAGTCTGTCAAGATATAATTGTCTGATCATGGATCTCAAGTGTGTCTTTTTACAACCATTCGCCTGCTTTTGTTCCACAGTCAAAAGCTATTGTCAGTATCATCCACATAAACAAAAATCTCTGAGGGTTTCTGTAACACATGCCGATTTTTATCATCTCAAATAAAGCAGAAATGTAATACAGGTAATGGGATCCGGTATCCGGAAACCTGTTATCTAGAAAGCTCTGAATTACGGAATGGCCATCTCCCACAGTCACCATTTTATCCAAATAATCCAAATTTTTAAACATGATTTCCCCTTTCTCTATAATAATAAAACAGTAACTTGTAGTTGATCCAAACTAAGATAAAATTAATCCTTATTGGAAGCAGAACCGGTTTATTTAATGTTTATATGATTTTCTAGTAGACTTAAGATATGAAGCAAGATCCGGAAAACCCCATGTCCCAAGCATTCTGGATAAAGGTCCCATACCTTTACTCTTAAGAGGCAGAAATGTTCTCATTGGGTATGGGGAGAAGAACTTTCAAATCATTATATTTGTAAATGTCTGTATAGTTAAATGACATAACTATCAATTTTTGTCATGCTATTGTTTAAATGGAACTGCATCACTGAATACAAGAACTTTCTGTAACAACTGTACCTGGTGGTCTAGCGGGAGGGGGTCTGCAGCGGTTCTGGTTTTAGGGTGCCAACCGTTACACTTTACCTTTTCTACTTCTGCTAGTCTTTGCAATTGGAGAATAATGCCTTTGCCTTTACTAGGAGGTAGAGTGCAAATGAAACCTTAAATTTTCTCTAATTCATTGCTGTCTGTCATCCATCCCATTGTAATTTAGTGTTACTGTGCCTGAATCACAGTTTAAGAAAAAAGTAATTTTTGGAAACCAATGAAAACCTGATCAATAGAAATAGATGAGCTTTTCCCTAAAGGTGGCCATAGATGCAAAGATCCGCTTGTTTGGCATTGTTGCCAAATGAGCGGATCTTTCCCCGATATGGCCGAACGATCAGATTACGATGTGCCATGAGCTCCGGCAGGATCGGTCGATTCAAAATCAAACCTGACCGATCGACCAAATGACCTATCTCCTCCGGGCGAAAGATGTCGGCACACGCCACACACGATCCGAAAATTTTACGAATCCTCGATTCGTACGATCGGATCTGTGTGTCTTTGGCCACCATAAGGGTTAGGCACAGTGGGTGTGGATTTTTTTAGGTGGCAGAAAATGTGACCTGTAAACTGCTTTTCACCAGCAGTCACAAGTTTAGCCTAGAAATATTTCCAATGATAGGTAAGTGGGAGGGCACCGTGGAACATAATGAAAAGGTCCCACTACACTCGACCTCGGGACTATCTGCAGGGTGTTTGAATACTATACATGCATCTGCTTATCTCTCAGTACTCATGTTTATAACCACACCCTAGAAACAAACAGGCAGGTTAATTGGCTCCTGATGAAACTGACCCTAGTGCATGTAAAAGAGACCTCAAACTGTAAACTCCACTGGGACAGGGACTGATGTGAAAGATGAACAGTTTATTCAAGAACTATAAGACGTAGCAATTCGTCACAGCGAGGCGTCACAACTTTTGAAACTAATCTCGGCAATTTATCACCATATCGCAAACGTCCTACGGTTCATTGTGGAGATTTGTGCACTTAAGGTGGCCATACACATAGAGATCTGCTTGTTTGGCGACATTGGGTTTGGTGATATGCTCACATTGAGTTGCAGCAACTCACCTTAATGAATCGCTATGTGTGTCTTTGTCCGAAAGTTTTGTTTGAAGCGATTCCAGTCAATCCAGAGGGGGTGTTATTATCTGGTACTTTATTGTCCATGGGAGAGGGGCTTTCCCCCTCTATATTACAGTTAAGATCCTTGTGAAACTGAGCTTGTTTGACATACTCATATGCCAGGATGTATATGTTGTTTGCCTTGTTGGGTTGGGCAGGGTCATGAATGGATAGATTAGGGGTTGTAAAGGGCAATGGGGCTCAAAAACCAACTGTTAAATATCAAGGAAAAGTAATTTCTTCCCTGTACATTAGGCTTTATACATACAGTGTGGGTGTGTCTATATGATAAGTATCACTGGTGTCCTGGGTTTTATTTAAACCAGCACATTATCCACATGCTTTTTGTATGCTCTCTGTGTGTTTTTTTAAACACTCTAGAATATTGTAAGGCTATTGGCTCCTCATGAAACTGACCCTTGTAAATTCATGATCTTAGACAGTTGGGGAAGGGAATAATGAACAATCTGTAAAGTCATGTGTAACATCTGTGCTATGTCAATTAAGAATTCTATTAAAATAGTTTTCCTCCATCATTTTCTGTATAAACCAATTGGTAGCTCCCATTTGTGTGCAAAGATGAACAGGACAGTCCGTTGCATTCATATTTTTGTTCCATTAAACCCATTAAAAGTGGTAGCATGGGACATTTATACTATATTTATATATTTATACTATATAGCCCCCCCCCCTTACTTCATCCTGTGGAAGAGCAAACAGGGACTACAAAACTGAAAGGTTAGCTAATGTGATGGTTATTTCTGCAAGACGGAAAGTAACTTTTTAGGGGCATAGTTATTATGTTGTGTAAAAAAACGGCAGGATAATACACCACACAACACCATGCTTTGCTGTAACATCAGTTATAACATCAGATTATAGAGTTTGTCAATGACAGATAGGTTTTACATTGTGTTGCACCAGACAAAGGAACAGTCTAAAAACAAGTCAAATGCTGTAATTAATTGTGAAACAATATGACCCGTAACTTGTAGTAAAACAGCTGTAGAAAAGTTCTCCGCCTAGAGAAATAAACATGCACGGCACACTTTAAACCCAGCAGCACAGCGGAGGTTAAACAAGCAAGCAAAGGCCTGAATGATCCAACATTCACAATATTGGTGTTGCTGAAGAAAATGGGCCTATCAACCATAATACTTGTTGGTGTCACAATAGCACATCATAGAAATCTGGACTGTTGCTTCTGTCCGTTTCTCCTTTGTCTGGTGCTTGTTCAACATTCCATTCTAGCCATGAATGTGTTAAACAGGGCCCTAAGGAGTTATAATTGACTTCACAAGAGTATTAGTTTATTGAGACCAAACCTGGAGTGATGGCTCTATCAATCTTCCTGAAAGTTAATTTTACCACAGACTTCACACAGAACAAGATGTTAGGTTCCTGCTGTGCTGGGACAGCATGAGACACAGAACAGAATACTGCAATTTTGTACTTAGACAATTTATTGAATAGCCCATTACAAATCTCACATTCATGCACGTTTTTTTATCTGGCCACAACTTCCATTAAATAATATTTTTTGACAGGTAGCTAGATGCTTTTGTAGTCTGCCAAGACCTAAGTTATCAGTACCAATTACATGTAGGCCTTTCCCCCTTTTTTTGTTAACCTAAAGGGATTGGTTCTGGTTTCTTAACTTTTTCTCTTGCATACATTGCCAAATGAAACCACATGCACCTGCATACTATCAAATTAAAGGAGAAGGAAAGGCTAAAGGCTCTATATAAATACACCAGTAAACCCTCAAAGTAATGCTGCTCTGAGTCATCTGTCAAAAGAAGCACAACATTTCTTTTCTTCTATTGTTTACACATGGGCTTCTGTATCAGACTTCCTGTTTTCAGCATAAACCTCCAGGGCTAGGGCTTGAGCATGCTCAGTTTGCTCCCCTTTCCCCCCTACCCAACCTGCTGTAATCTGAGCCCAGAGCTATGAGTGAGCAGGCAGACACTCAGACAGGAAGTGTAGGCAATGATGCGTCTACATGCATTTATGTAATCTTTTCTAATAGCAAAATAATAAAGGAGAAACACATTTTTTTTATCTGAGGTGCGGTCCATATCCTTTTGATCAGGAAGTGATGTTACACCAAGTTAATATAGCAGCTACTATCTTAAAGAGATACAGACACCAGAAATTAAACTCTTTTTTACATCTATCATAATATTTTCTTTGAAAGCAACTTATAACTTTGCCATAAAATATTTGCACAATGCTTTTACATTACCTGTCTGATGCCCCATGTTCCTGTATGAGTGGGCTGCCATATTTGTGCAACAGTAGTCCGTTAGCATTAGAAACTTTAACTGACAGGTTGAGATGGGACAGTCAGGTTGGCAAAGCAGCCAGGTTTAGAAACTTCAACTAACAATTACTTACTATAACAAACCTCAGCAAAAAATGATCAACAGGACCTATAGGTAAATTTTAATGTACGTTCATATTATAAAAAGTAGTTTTTTTTGTGTGTCAATGTCACTTTAAACAAACAGATAGATTTTCTAGAGCTGTTTACTCCGTTATAGTAAAGCATTCTGCAGAATAAATATAGTTTTATAGCTTATACTAGCAGAAGCGTAACTAGAGGGGGGCGGGCCCTGGCACAGGACGCCCAGCCGGGCCCCCGCCCCCCTCCGTACACCCGGAAACTGGGGGGGAATATGCGCCGCACAGAGGCGCGCGGACTGCCGGGGGGCCCTGAGGGGGTGCGGGCTCTGGCCCGCTTGCACCCTGCTCCCCCGGTAGTTCCGCCACTGTATACTATTGTGTAAGCTATACTGTGGCTAATCTATTGGCAATAAACTGCTTTGGTAGCTTTCCTTCTCCTTTAAAAGGGCAAGTAATAGTACTTCCACTGTCAGGTAATATCAGCAACCCTCTTCTTCCTTCTTCATGCTCTTCTTTACATTTCTGATATATCAAATATTCAGTTACCCTCTATTTTACAGAAGCCTGCCAACTGGAAATTACAGTAACTAATTATTTTTTACTGGAAGGTCAAGAAACAATTCTCTTACAAAATGACATGCTTATCTTTGTATGTATATGTGTGTTTCTAAAGTAGGGAATAGCAATTGTAACTGAGAGTTTGGCTAAAGTAATAGATCTTTATTTTTTCCTTATAAACTGAATTGTGTTTTAAAGATCAAGGCTATGGGTACACAGGCTGAAGGCTCCAGCTGTTGTCAGTCTGTGTATGTTTGCAGGCTGAGAGAAGCAGATCTGCTCCCTGCCCCATCTCCATTGATTTGATTTGATCCCAAATCAATGGAGCAGGGGCAGGGAGCAGATCCACTCTAAAATAACAATTACCTACACTAGACAGACACATACACATTTTGTCATTTGTCATTTTGTAAAAGGCTGATTGGATTCAAATCAATGGGGCAGGGAGCAGATCTGCTTCTTTCAGCCTGCAAAAATACACAGACTAACAATCTTCTTTGATTTAGAAATATGACTGGAATTCTTCAGTATATGAATGAGAAGCTCACTCTTCCAAATATTCACTTCCCTGGGATTAACAGGGGCCTTACAGTTTCGGTCTTACTTCAAGATGTTTTATTTGCAATGGCTATACAGGTATGGGACCTGTTATCCAGAATACTCGGGGCCTGGGTCTTTCCAGAATTTGGATCTTCATACCTTAAGTCTACTCAACTCAGGGAAACAAAAAAGGGTTACGTTTCTCTGAGTGGAATTTGTAGCCACATGAACTCTCAGCACTGAATGAGCCACATTGAGAGACTTCCCCTGGAGGAATTTCAGGGGTAGGATCAATACAAATATCATGTAAAGCTTTTCCATTTCACCCACCTGCATAGTTTTTTATTCAAATTGACCTCTTAAATATATATTGTATGCATAATTTGAATACAAATGATAGGGATCATTTTTTTCTTAAAATATTCTATGACCTTTTCTTGCAGAAAATTTAGAATTCATTTTAATAGACCAGCTTCATCAATTATAAAAGGCCATTTACGAAATGCAGCTCAAGATTTTTACCACAATGCAGCCATTTTCCCCAAAATACTGGAAAACTTGCAGCAGTTTGCAGTTCAACTAATGGCTATAGGGAAAGGGAGACCTGTCATACCCAATCATGTTGCACTGTGTACCTCATTTACCAAGGTAGTGCAAATGGCAGATTGGCAAACGCCACTAGTATAGGTGAGTGCAAGAAGGTGTAATTGTTTTGTGTATAAGAAAGGTAAAGGAACCCTAATGTTCAAAAATAAAACACATTTTTGAAACTTTTTGATGAAAATCAGAGAAGAAAAACTAAATAGCTTTAGACTTTATGCATCTCTTTTTTTGACTTGTAGATATTGTCTGTCGCCAACAACACAGAATGTGCAAAGCTTGTGGAAGAAATTCAGTGTGCCCACTGCTCACCCCATGCTCAGAATCTCTTCCATGCAAGTGACAAATCAGAAACACCAGAGAAGCAACTCTTCCTTCCTGCCTTGTGCAAGGACTATTGCAAGGAATTCTACTACACATGCCGAGGCCATATACCAGGTAACTTAAAACCACCATTTTATAGAAGTAACTTGAAAAAGTAAGAGCAGTTATATAGATATAATGAAAAATACAATATGGAGAGAGCAGCAAATAATCTACAGGGTGATTGATAAATAAAATGAATAATACATCAAGTATAAGTCTATCAAGTTGCTTGTCCCCATCCAAATCTTTTAAGGCTTCCCTATCTCCATTTGGGTGCACATTTTTAATAAACTGGCAAACAGATTATCTTCAAGACTGGGCCTCCACATCTGTGTTGTTTTACTGCAAGCCAACTGCAAGTAGTTTGTTCAGCTACATTAGGATTTCTGGGACCAAGCTGAATGATATTTGAGGCCCACAGAAACAACTGAACAATCTTTATGGGATTGCAAGCCCAAAAATAACGTTCTGCTTGATGAATAAAAGCAAGTTTGTGAAATACATTAAAATAATGAAATGTTTTAAAGTTATTTGAAAATATAGTTACAGTTGAAAGCAGTATTTGTCCTTTTCTGCTGTTCAGACTTTTGCACCAGTGGAACAGAAAGAAGTTGGCTCTCCTATAGCCAAGGCTCAGTTTCCCACAATACCTTGCACGCTGCTGCACTGGTAACACCAAAAAATTAAAGTGTTTTTAAATAATTAAAATATAATATACTGTTAGCCGTAACTGTTAAAACTGTTGTGTTTGCTTCAGAAAGACTTCAGAAAGTATATATAAACAAGCTGCTGTGTAGCTGTGGGGGCAGTCATTCAGTCTGAAAAAAGGAGAAAAAAAGCTGTGTAGAATCCCATTGTATTATATAAAGCTTATCTGTTATCTGCTGTGTAAGCTTTGAATGGCTGTAAATTATATCTTTTTTCATCAAGCAAATTTCCATTTTAGGTTTTATAATTTGAAGGTTTCTTTCATGTAGTTTATTAGCTACCTGTTCTTTATAAAAAGATGCCCTTTAAGGTGCTTATTTGACACATTCACATCGAGTTGGCACCTTATCTGCCTTTGTATGGTGCCCACCAATGAGCCTGTCCAACTGATATCTGTCTGAAAATCCACAAGATATCAATTGGGCAGGTTTAAAAATCCTGTTGGAAGAGGAGTGCATTGACATATTGATAAGGTCTTTGCCCAATGGGTCTTTAAAGGCCCTAGGGCCAATTATCACATAAGCCCTATTTGGCCAAGCATGTGGATGGCCAAATAGGGCCCAGATTTGTTTGTTTAGCCACCTCAAGCATATCTGCCTGTGTATGGCCCCCTAAACAGTTCAATAAAAGATATGCTGAACTTTCGCTCCAGTGTTCCTGTATAAAACTTTCCTCTTCAAGTCCCACTGCTGCCCCCATAAGCCTTACATAAGGCAGTTCAAATAAATAATTAAAGGGGAACTATCAAAAATATAATATAAGCTTTAGCTTATAGAATTAAGAAACTTTTCTAAATATAATATTTTCTACCTTGTTTGCCAATTTGTCATTTATAAAAATTGATCAAAAATGGAATTTCAGACTGCCGTTTTTACTGTAATCTTAGTAAAATGAAATACTATGTTCTTTTTTTGCCCTTTGGGGCTATATAATCAAAGGCACTAAGTTTGCCAAGGAGCAATAACCCATAACAACCAATAAGGGATTTGTTTTCAACATTAAGAGCAATGACACAAGGGGGCAACTTAAGTAATTTGGTACCTGCTTTTTTTAAGTAACAGGGCAGCATCAACTTGCCTGAAATCACTCCACACTGACTGCTATGATTAACACTTCTCACTGTCTGTCGGTTAGCAATAGAGACTGACACATTTTGTTGATGGGAACTGAAGTTTTTAAACAGTGGGTGGGACATTCCTTTTGTAGCATATTCTTAAAGGGGAACTATTGCGCAAATGAAAATTAAATATAAGCTTCAGCATACCGAAATAAGAAACTTTCTAAAAACAATCAATTTAAAATTCTGTACTGTTTCTGAAATAGTCAAGTTTATCTTTACTATTCCTCTCTCAGCATCTGTTTATCTTCATTTTGTCTTCATGCAAAATGTGGGTGTCAGATATTCATTGACAGTTAGATTCAATATATCTTATAAGGTGGCTCCTTTTGCCTAAAAGATGTATTAGAGCTCATTCTATTAAAATCACCAGAAATCCTGTTTCTCTACATGCAGAATTTGTGCAAAAGGCAGTTATTTTGTTTCGACCGGAATCAGCTATTTGAGTGAGATCTAATACATCTGCTAGGAAAGGAAGCCCCCCTATAAGATATATTGGATCTAACTGTCAATGACTGTATGACACCCAACTGCTGCATGAAGACTACTGCTGCATGAAGAGGGGACATCTGCCATTGACTTTAACATGAATTCGGCAGGTTTTTGATGACGTATTTTCAGATTCAGACTTGGAAGAGCTTCAGGGTATAACAAATCTTGAAAAAAAATTGTGGTTTTTTTTTTACCACAACCTTTTCAGCATCAAAACAGACAAAAAATTGTGTTAATAAATAACCCCCTATGTATTGAAAAAGGATAGGATGGAGGATTTCCACATTTTGTTAATTCGGTTCTGTTAAAATATTATTGTAATGTTTGTTTCCTACATTGGATGTGTGTGAATTGTCTTCTTTTTATGAACTAATATTAATGATTAATATCAGTTCATAAAAGGGGGATATTTCACGCACATCCAATGTAGGAAACAAACATTACAATAATATTGTGTGACCTAAGATCTCTTTAAAAAAGTGTAATCAGCTCAAGGATCTTTTTTAATAACACTTAGATTTTCTCGCTGCAATAGGGGCCTCATTTAAAGCATTGGGTTATAGGTCTTCCATTTTATTGGGTTAAGTGATCTAATTTACACTGTTTGCAACAAAACAAGTGTGCAGATTTAAGCCCTTCTCATATTCTTCCTGCATTTGCTGAAGTCTCAAGGCACTAAATGCAGTATATTTACAAAGGCCATTTTTTAACTAATGTGTGAACAATTCAAAATAAAGTAACTGCATCACTTACGTATAAGTCCCCTTTGTATGTACACATTTTAAATGTGTTCTGTTCAATATATACACTCATTTATTGTATAGCTATAGAATATGTTGGTGATTTACAAATATGTGATAAATTATCCACAGCTGCAATGAACATAGTCATTTTCATGACATATAACCATATATAATATTTAGTTTTTACTTAAATTATAGTCTGTGTATGTTCTTTAAGGGGTTGTTCACCTTTCAAACCATTTTTTTTTAGTTAGGTTGTTTAGACTTTTTTCAAATTGCTTTCCATCTTTTATTTTTTACAGTTGTCCCAAAATTGAAGTTTAAAATTTAATGTTCGTGTCTCTAGTGTTTCAATCTTACAGCTCAGTGATGCAGGAGCATCTGAAATGTTAGAATTTGCTACATTTAGTTGATACAATTAGTTGATACATTTCTCAGCAGCATCTGTAGAATATCAGCAACTATTGTATCAATTCTAACAGCTGCCTTTAATGACACTCAGGGATTCTGCTCAGCAGGGACAAAGATAACAAATGTATCAACTAAATGTATCAATTTAGAACAGTTACAGAGTCGGCTCCCCCTCATAGAGCTGCTTTAGAAGGTGAAAAATTAAACTTTTCACTTCAATATTAGAAAAACAGCCACAAATAGAAAATAGAAAGTAATTGGAAAAAATCTTTATTTCTGGTGGTTTCAATTTTAGTGTTAGTGTTAGTTAGTGTTACTGCAACAATGCAGTAGTATCAACTTTTGGCAAACTGCATACAGTATATTGTTACATAGTAAACATATTTGAAGAGGTTATTTTTATTTGAGATTGGTTAATTATCACAATTGCCATGAAATATTAAGACAGATTTGTATCAGGACTTGAGGGAGGTAGAGGCAGGAGCTATGAATAATGGGGGGGGGGGGCGGGTGCTTGATAATGCACCTGACAGCATCTGCTTGACTTCTAGGTATGGCCAACGTTTTCAACAAACTTCAAACAAACTTGCCCACTTGAATACTTTTCAAGCTGTACAATTAGCAGTGATGTGGATGGCTGATTCAGCCTTTGTGCTCAGCATTATTTATAGGAAAAGAATTATGAAGGCTTGGATAAAATCCGCTGGGGTATTTTACCCTTATTTTTATTACATTTTCCCGAAAAAAAATCAGATTTTCAAGAATTTTTCTGATTTTTTCATCCGATTTTCACGATTTTTTCATAATTTTCACCCGAAAACTCTGAAAACTTTGGGGTATTGCCTGAAACCCAGCGCACATAAAAAAATCATTGGAACTTCTCCCATTGACTTATATGCAACATCGACAGGTCTGAGATGCAGGATTTTCAGATTCTGACTTTACCATCCTTGGGGTTTAATAAATTCAGAAAAATTCATGATTTTTTTAACAGTCAGATTTTATTTAAAAAAAAAAAAGTCAGATTTTTATAAAAAAAAAAAATCACACATTTTTTGTGATTTTTGCATTCGGAGTTTAGTAAATAACCCCAAAGCCTTCCCACAAAAATGACTGTATCCTGATGGTATATCACTAAATCCTCCTGGAGAAAGCAGTCAGTTATACTCCAAAAACAAAAAGGTTTATATCTTTCCACCTACATGGAGTACAGTTTGATTCTACCAAATCAAGAAAATCTGCAGTAAATATTGCTTATTATCCAGCATTAGGCAGAATCATTTTATATCCATATTTGCTAAAAGATACATTTTGAGTTGAGGGCACTACAAGCCTGTGCCTCATTTTTACCCTATAACGTGTCACGGTTTACTCCAGGCATTTTATTCTTTTTACTCCTTTTTATAACAGGCAGCTTTTAGTGAGTACAAATGATTATTCCAGGCCAATCAGTGGCAATAAAAAGAACCCCTATCTACTAGTTCTACTATGTGCCTTTTGAGTGAAAATAAAGAGGATAGCAGATATTTTATTTTACTGAGGCCAGATTTCTATGATATATATATCTGTTAAGCCATTTTGCAACGTAACTTTTGATTTCTGAACTCTTGAGGTGCTGATGCACTTGAGCAATCCTGCATATATGATAAGTAATAGTGCACATAATCCATGTCCTGAAAATTATCTGTTTAAAGCAAAATATATAGAAACTAACCCTAACTTGTAAACAGAATCTATTTGCTTTAAAAGCAGATTTTCAGAATGCCTGAGAAGTATATTTGTTGTGAGATCTTGCAAATGGTTTCCTTCTTTTTAAAGATATATGTCATACAAGCTTTTAATCATTTTCCCAGAAAAGGAAGAGTTAAGTAGAAAGAAGGGAGTAAAGCTTGAAACAAGCATGGAGGAACACAGGAGCCAGAGCTGCTGGAACCTCATTCCCCAGATCAACATATGTGGTGATGAATGACAAATTTATTTTTCTACAAAGGATGTGTATATGTAAAACTCTGAAGTGCATCAAGATGTCAAGTGCTTTTTGTGGCCACCCAAGCTGCTTTGAAAGATAACCAGATGAAAGCATAACTAGCACTGGATAGAGACACACTGCTTGGCAGTAGGAGAACCATCAGCAGCCGCCAAGCCAGGGGCCAATTTTCATTGTCTGCATCGCAAAGTTGCTGATAATTATTTTAAAGATGTATTTAAAAAAGTGGAGAATTCTTGAGATGGCCTTAGAGATTTCGTTTATCCCTAATGGCTAAAAGAAAAGAACAGGCTGTGAACACACAGGCTGTTTTTAGAGGCTGATTTCAGCCTGAGTATTTGGGCTGATCTCAGCCTGTGTGTGACAGAACACAAGCTGATAGGATTCAAATCAATGGAGCATGGACACTGAGCAGATCTGCTTCTCTCAGCCTGCAAAATTACTCAGGTTGAAAACAGCCACTGAAAAACAGCCTGTGTGGCCATAGCCTTTATCTTCCATGTTTCCATACAATAGGACTGCAAGTCTGTGGCCCTCTGTTTGTTAGTCCTGTTCCCAGCACTATTAGTTGTAGACTTCACAGTAGCTAGAGGGAAAGCAGGCGTGACTTTTCGAATCATCCAAAACAAAAAATAATGCAACTTAATATGCCCTAAAACTCATAAAGATGCTTCTCCAACATAGCCACATAACTTCTGAAATCAGCATCAGCCTAACACCTTTTCTAATTTCAAAGCTTCAACACAGATATGGTGCCCCAGAATGCTGACCTGGGGCCTTTATTATTTATTGTCTGCATGTTTCAGTGTCTGACAACTACAGTAAAACCTCAATTTTACACCCCCTGAGTCTGTTTTCCTGCATTTTACACCATTTTTGTGGTTCTGCCAATATACATTGCATAATGCCTTTTCCTGAGTTTACAATTTCCCTGATTTATCAGGACTCTGTAAAAAATAAATTGGGGGGTTATACTTTATTTTAAAGATTTATTATACAAGTGGATAGTGGTTTATATGGGCTCAGATATTTTGTGTATTTCTGCACTAAAGTTATAGTCCCAAAGGGCCCAGAAATTGACACCTAAGTAATCTCATTCAAATATTGCAAAAGCAATTTTGCAGTTGGTCTGTATTCTAGTTTTTGGCATTTTGGCATTATGTTCTTTTACCCGCCACACATTTTTTTTAACAGAGCATTAAACATATGTTCATTAAAACTGATGCTCTCAATGTGTTATTCCTATATGGCAGTTTCTCAAACCACATTTTTCATAATTTAAATTAATTAATAAGTAACTGTGTATATTAGTGACTTCTAGCAATCAGGATATCCCTATGCAGCATAATGTTTCTAATTCAAAGATCTTATTCTGCCAATGTGTAGTATGAATTCTTGGCATGCCGAAAGAAGGGAAAAAAAGAGAAAAATATGCCAAAAATGTGTAAGCACTGCCCAAACATCAAAAATCCATTAATGATTATTATATATCAAAATAAGAGAAGGGGAGAAGCTCACAGTTCACCCCAGTCTGAGGGTGCAAATGATACCAAGCAAAAAGTTATGTGAGTGTCCCCAAAAAAATGTATTAACAAATAAGGTGTTAAAAGTAAAAAAAACATTTATTAGGACATGAGAGACAAGGACCTAACACGTTTCATGCCTGCTGGGTCACTAACTCATAGGCTGTGTCTTATTCTGCCAATGTGTAGTGAATTCCTGGAATGCCGAGCTAAACTTGCTCACCCCTTTGTCTTTCTTGCAGGTTTAATTCAAACTTCAGCAGATGAATTTTGCTTTTACCACGGCATTAAGGACAGTGGACTATGCTTCCCAGACTTTCCAAGGAAGCAGATACGTGGGCCAGCGTCAAACTACTTGAATCAGATGGAAGATTATGACAAAGTGGAAGAGATCAGCAGGTTCATAAAGATAAATTCTCTTTAATCTAAAAGAAAAAAACTCTTGACATACTTTTGTGGTTTTGACAGGGATTCAACTTAGACTGCCCTTATGTTCAGCAGATGTGCCCTCCAGATGTTTTACTCATCTGCTGTTTATATGATTTCTTGGGAACAAATGTCCTTTTAATATTCTGAATGCTAGTCATGCTTTGTTGGATGTTAGAATGTGCGCCCAGGGTTTTTATTTCTAGGTTTTCCTCTGGAAGCAAAACAGTTGTATTTCTATTAAGTAATACTATTATGTAATACTTTATTTCTTTATTATTACTGTTCCTTCATTCAGCAGGGACCCTTGCTGAGTTTTTGCTTAAATGTTACAGTATCTGATTATAAACCTGAAACTGAAAGCATGCATTTCATTCTATATTGTCACATTTTTTTTCATCTATCTTAATATAGAAAAACACACATTCATAAATTGTTTCTATTTATTTTTAAATTGAAAAAGAAAGAGAAAGGAATTAGTTAGCACTTTCAGCTCAAAAAATACTCACAACAAGGAGTGGGGAGCAAGGAGCAAATAGATATAAACCTGTATTAGAGTCTATGGGGGGTATTTAATAAAACTCAACTTTTTTGGACTAATTAAAAAATTATGGACTAATTAAAAAAAATGCAACCGAACTCCCAAACCTGAATACCCTTAATTTACCAATAAATCTTATTAAAAAGTCGTTGCAGGAAAAAGTATCGACAAAATCGATTGGACACTCGATCATGCGAATCACCCAATCGTGTCATCCATAAAACTCGACCTTACCAAATGAAAACCAGTCCAAAACCTCTCATAGATCATGAAGGAAAGAAACATCTTCAAATTGTTAAAGGGACACCTGCCATTTACTTTTACATGATTTCAACAAGTTTTAGCTGGAATATTTTAGGATTTGAATTTTTTTTTGCTCCTCTACAAATTCAAGTTTTTCCCCTTTAAAAACTCAACCAGAAAAAAATTAGATTTAATAAATGGACCCCTATATATATATATATATATATATATATATATATATATATATATATATATATATATATATATTCTGATCTAAAGCTGGCCATAGACGCAAAGACCTGATCGTACGAATCGAGGATTCGTATATATCTAAATGAGTATAATGCACTGGTACATTTTTATTTTTTTAGACAATATGTCTCCTTCAACAAAAACTAAGAAAGTTGTTTTGCATTACAGTCATTGTCAGACTGGGACACCAGGGGCCCACCAGAAAACCTTAGACTGTGAACATACTTTCCAAAATATTATTCCTCCTCTCCTCACTCAACCTCTTTAGTCTCCTAGTCTTTTATATCTACATACTATACTCTAGTCTTCCATTATTGAGCCTCTTTTTTCTCCATAAAGAAATAAGGAATGACCATGAAATATGCTAAATGTCTAGAAGCAATAGGGCCCACTTACACATGGGCCCACCTGGAATTTTCCTGGTATCCCGTTGGGCAGTGCGACACTGATTGCAGTTTATTTTATTATGTAACTGGTTAAGGTGGAAATGCCCATATTACCATATTTTACACTATAGGAAAAAATATATATTTATGTCTTCAGGTAAAGTTATTTAATTGTACCTTCAGCAGTAGTCACGCTGACCATTGCTTTTCTGTTCATAGCAAACATAAGCACAATTGCTACTGTATCCAGGAGGTTGTGAGAGGCTTAAAACAACCGGTTGGTGCAATGCATAGTGGAGATGGATCACAACGACTCTTCATACTTGAGAAGGAAGGCTATATAAAGATTCTTACACCTGAAGGAGATCTGTTAAGGGAACCTTTCTTGGACGTACATAAAGTGGTCCAAAGTGGAATCAAGGTAAGATATTTGGAATGTCTTCCAATATTTCGTACAGAAATGTTGTTGCTTTGTATGTTACATTTAGTCCCATTTGTCACTAGGTGTGTTAAACAAATGCATACATATCTGTATAAAAAGATTTAAAATGAGTTTAGCCTAAAGTGACAGCAATGAGATACAATGAGTGGAACAATGCAAAGGAGGCCACGCCGTGTACGGCCCCTCACATGGTATTTGCCAGTCATGAGCACCTTAAATTTGTACCTAATTTATACAGCCTTCTATTATCTGAATTTGATTTGATGTTTTGTATTATAATTTGATTAATTTAGGTTTGCATAAAGGAATAGCAGTTCAGTGGCCAGTGAGCAGCAGAACCCTTATGACCTTTTATCACTTTTTGTAAATACAAATATGGCCAAAGGCCTAAGGCATATAGTTATACAATGAAAGTTGCAAATCAGTGCTTTTCAACCCCATTTTTTTACTGAACTTAATATCACATGGTTATGAGAAATTCTGCATGATCTAAGTCGTTGATTAAATTGGAGCTTCGGTGTTTGATTTTTTTGTATTGTTGTTGTTTTGTTTGTTAATATAAATAATCATGTTAAAGGGAGCTACTACATAAATGGTTTAGAAAAAATATAGTGATTTTTAGCATAGACCATAAAAATGGTGAACATGGCACTATACACTACCAAAAAAGAATGTTATCAAGTGTAAATTACAGTCTGGGACCAGCAAAATGTATTTAATCCTCAGCCCTAATACCATTACACTCTAAAGCTCCCCATAGAAGCGACGATTCTTCTTGCCGAACGACCGATTTTAGGGAAGCCCGACCAATCCTTCGAAATTATCGTGCGGTTAGTGGGATTCGAACAAACGTACATCTTACGATTTTTCGGCCGACATCTGTCAGGAAATTGATTGGCCAGGTCAAAAAATCTTTGTCGGTCCCAGTGCAATCTATCTATGTTTGCAGGGCCAAGCAGGCAGCTCCCCTTTGTTTTCCTGGCAAATTGGTCTTTTTAGTTGATGGTCAATTCGTACGATCGTACGATCGTTCTGAGAAGATCGTGGTCTCACGATCAGGATCTGATCTTTTAAAAATCTCAACATCTATGGCCAGCTTAAGCTTCATCCTATAAATCTGTCACGTTCGGCAAGAAGAATCGTCGCTATGTTATATTTGATTGAAGCAGATATTCATAAAAAGAAAAGGACATTTGTAAAAAAATAAGATTCACTAAGGACCTAAATGCATTTTCTCCTGAGCTCAGATGTACCTCAGCAGGTTAATTCTCCAGCCAAATACTGTTCCCAGAATAGTCACAGAATTTGGAGATTTTGGGAATATTTATTAATCAGGAATAAAGTTTGGAACATATTAGGTCATTGGTATAATTTAGTGGGCAGCTTGCCAATAGATGCCAGTTAGCAGCTGCCTTTTTTGGCTGGCAAAGAGTATACAGTAGAACCCCCTGATTTTAAGTTTTTCCTCATTATACGTTGTTGTTTTTTGGTCCCACCTATATATTATGCATAATACATTTTCCTGGATTTTACATAATAACATTTTTTCTGGTCCCATGAAAAACGTAAAATGGGGGTTCTACTGTATTTACATTATTCTCAGTTAGCATCTATGGACTTGCCAACTTTTGCAACCTTTGTATCATCTGCATACATTAAAGTATATTGTTTAGTAAATAGCTTTAAAACATTCAGTATATTCCAGTAGTCATTAATCTCAAGACTCAAAAGATTGGACAGCAATGCTTTTAATGTCATGCTAGGTAATGCATACATGGAGATATGTGCCATGTATTAAATCTGTCAGCAACCTTCAGCATAAAGATCCATGGAATTTCACTTGTTTGTTTATGATCCCTTGCCAGGTCTTCTGGTTTGGCTACAGTTGTGGCTGTGTCATTCCTAGTGAACAGTGAGTGATCTTGGACTGATTATGTTAGGATATCGTTTCTTGCTGCAGAAAACGCAACTTTATAAGGTATTGGACCTATTATCCGGAATCATCGGGACCTGGGGCTTTCCGGATAACGGGTCTTTCCGTAATTTGGGTCTTCACACCTTAAGACTACTAGAAAATCATGTAAATTTTAAATAAACCCAATAGGCTGGTTTTACTTCCAATAAGGATTAATTATATCTTAGTTGGGATCAAGTACCAGCAACTGTTTTCTTACTACAGAGAAAAAGGAAATCATTTTTAAAATTTTGGATTATTTGATTATAATGGAGTCTATGGGAGACGGCCTTACGTAATTCAGAACTTTCTGGATAACGGGTTTCCGGATAACGGATCCCACACCTAGGAAAGTTTAGGAGCAAATGGCATGGCAAAGGGGATTGTATTAAAGATTTCTGTAACAATTTACTGGATGTTTTTCTGATACATATGTGACATCATTTACGCCGGGTTTGAGTGCTTGGAGTTGTTGGTTCAACAGGTTGTTGAATTGGAGAGGAAAGACCTGTCTCTGCCCAGTGAATTCAGTGCTGCCTGTTATGGGCTGCTCTTTATGCATGAGTGTCAGGAGCACCCGTCCAAGATGGCGGCGCCCATGACCTACGTGGGTTGACGCCGGCGCAATGATGTCACACGTTTGGTGCAAAAATTGAATACTAAAGGACTTCCAGGTCACGAGTTCAATGCCTGATTATAGCATTTGTTTAAAGCATCCCTGGGTGTTCCTAATTATTGACTGCATACCTGGACTTTCTGACCTTGCCTGAACCTGTGACTTGCTTCTATTCTGCCTGCCTTTGAACTATTGCCTGGATATTGACTACAATTACTTCTGATCGCAAACTTGGACTTTATCCCAAAGCTTCCTCCTTGGCCCGGACTTCTCCGCTGGGAGCTGATAGGCCTCTGACAATGAGAAGCCTTATCGATCACCTAACTTGTATATCATTTAGTCACACTATGTAGGGATTGCCCGTGGGCACAGGCTGTCGAGGAGCCTACCCTGTGGTGTAACACTCTGCCCCTCAAATGCAGCACACTTGATTCCAAAGTGAACTACCATTAAAGGTGAATGTAAAGTGTAAACTGATTAATATTCCCCATATCTGCATTATCAGCCCCTATAGTCTACTCGCAAACTGCATAGTTCCGAAGTACTGTACAAGAAGTTACTTTCCACTGTCTAATAGTCAAAGGGGCAGATTTATCAGAGGTCGAATTTCGAAGTTATGTGAATTTATTTTTTTATTTGAATAAATTAGAATGTACTCGAATCGGAGGTTACAGTGTATCATTTTTATATGAGAGGACACTAGAAAAAAAGAAGGATTTTCTTCTGAAAATGTTTAATGATAAAATATATAGACATATATCCATTCTATAATAATGTGATACTTTACTCACAAGCCTTTGATATTACTGTACAAGGATTGAAACAATGATTAGCCCTACTTTGAAAAGCAAGTGCTAATGTTATTATTGGGCACTCCAGAAAATATGCATATGGTCACAAATTCAGTAATGTTACTCAACAGCCTGAAAACCTTGGAACACTGATGCAAGAGGGGATAGTGGAACATCTACGGCAGTGATCACCAACCAGTAGCTTGTGAGCAACATGTTGCTCCCCAACCCCTTGAATGTTGCTCTCAGTGGCCTCAAAGCAGGTGCTTGTTTTTGAATTCCTGGCTTGGAGGCAAGTTTTGGTTGCATAAAAACCAGGTGTCCTACTGAACAGAAGCTCCTGTAGGCTGCTAGTCCACATAGGGGCTACCAATAATCAATCACAATCCTTATTTGTCACTACCCTGGAACATTTTTCAAGCATGTGTTGCTCCCCAACTCTTTTTACATCTGAATGTTGCTCACGGGTCGAAAAGGTTGGGGACCCCTGATCTACGGTATGAGAATGCATCCTTACTCTTATTTGTCATCCTCATTCTTCATGATGCTGCATATTTTCTGTGATAAACAGCAGCATCACTGGAGGACACTGGGATACAAGGAAAAAATGCTCTATTCATACTATATAAAAGGTCATATTGCAATCAAATCCAACTCTAAGTAAGTTTTTTTTTTGTGGAAGTCTTAATGACCATGGCAAGAGCAGACTCAAAGAATGGCTAGACATTGTAAGGGGAGGGGGAGAAAAGAGCCTTTTCACCTAGTAGCCAAGATTGCCAGATTTCAGGATCTGGGAAAGGAGATAATAGTTCACATACACATGTGTATATAAATTTCAGTGTTCTCTGTTTCCTCGAGAGGAATCCCAAGGAGCCACGTGTTCCCAAACAATTCTCGTTTGGAAAGGATCATTTTCATTGTGGGTGTTCGCTGAAATTGTATGCCTCATACCCTGTTATTACTGAAATGTGTGCTGTGCTCTCGAGAGTACCAGCGTCTTTTCTTATGGACTGTATAGATTATTGCTGTATCCCACACACAGAGCAAGATAATCCCTGTTTTGATTTTGTTAGGCATACAAATCCTTTTTGAACATTTAGTAATTTAAAAAATGTAGAGATCCCATCTGTATCTTAAACTGCGACATGTAAACATAAATTGCTTAATTTCAGTGATTTAATTAATGATTTATTTGGCCGAAACAGTGGTGTGGCATGTTTAAAGATTTTAGAAAAAAGCTCTACACTGAATTTGGTCTCTGTTGTACCATACTAAAAGTGTTTTACTTACTGAATGGCTTGTCTATTTACACACAATAAATACAGTCTTGTGCTAATTGCATTTGCAAAAGCCTTGCTTATCGCTGAGTTTTGTTGTTCTTGGTAGTTGGCTATATTTCAAGACTTGAAGGTCTTTGAAGACTGGAATAATATGTAAATGATACATTTGATTAACCCATAGCCCAAGTCCGTTTACTGTAATATCCCACTCATTTGTATGAAGCCGAATGATAACTAAATGTATGAAAAGGAGCCGCAACAAAACACAAATGGTGCATTTAACATCCATTGAACTTAAAACTAGCAAACAAGAAAACCACAGTTGCTTGGATAAACAGCCCCAAGCAGCACCATCATTTAGTTCCAAAGGGATATACAGTATATACAGATTTAGTAAAACCATCAATACCTTAAAGGGATTCTGTCATGATTTTTATGATGTAGTTTTTATTTGTAAATTACACTGTTTACACTGCAAATAATTGAATCTACAATATAAAATGTCATTCCTGAACCAACTAGTGTATTAATTTTGCCTGGTCATGTGCTTTCAGAAAGTTTTTAGGATGGTACTGCTTTCTTGCAGACTATTCTTTCTCCTACTCAATGTAACGGAATGTGTTCCAGTGGGACCTGGATTTTACTATTGAGTGCTGTTCTTAGATCTTCCAGGGAACTGCTATCTTGAGTTAGGGAGCTGCTACGTGGTTACCTTTCCATTGCTCTTTTGTTAGGCTGCTGGGGGGGGGAGGTAGGGGGTGATATCACTCCAACTTGCAGAACAGCAGTAAAGAGTAAGGATGCACCGAATCCAGGATTGTGTTCGGGATTCGAACTTTTTCAGCAGGATTCGGATTAGGCCGAATCCTTGTGCCTGGCCGAACGAATCCTAATTTGCATATGTAAATTAGGGGCAGGGAGGAAAATCATGTTAATTTTTTAGCAAAAAAGAAGATTTTTTTCCACTTTTCCCATCCCTGCCCCTAATTTGAATATGCAAATTAGGATTCGGATTGGTTTTCGGCCAAATCTTTCCACCAAATAGTGGATTCGGTGCATCCCTAGTAAAGAGTGACTGAAGTTTATCAAAGCACAAGTCACAGGACAGGGGGCAGCTGGGAAACTGACAATATGTCTAGCCCCAGGTAAAATCTCAAAATTAAATATAAAAATATCTGTTTGCTCTTTTGAGAAATGGATTTCAGTACAGAATTCTGCAGGTGCAGCACTATTTATTAATATTTTCCCATGACAGTTTCCCTTTAACAAATAAGTTGCTATACAAAGGGCAAATGCTCCACTATGAGTTTTTATGATTATTTACTTTGGATCTGTAAAGGAATTGTATTATTAATAAACGTATAAATTTGTGATGTAAGAAGACTCAGGAGTGGTAACATAGCAATCAATTAGCAGTTGTCTGCATAATGCTGAGGGCAACATTTGGTGCAGGATGAATAATGGTGTCAAGCGGTTTTTTATGGTTTGGACTGGCTCCATTGAAAGACATCCTTATAGGACCAGTAACATCAATTAAAAAAAAAAAAAATGCGTTAGTATACAAAGAAAAAAAAATAATTTAGACAAAGACAAATTAAACTTTGAAATTGAAAGTCTTTGTTAAGAAATAACTTACCAAAACTCCGCTTGCGCTCCTCTTCAGAAAAGGCGATCCGGCGATCCATCGTGCTGCACTCGATTTCTCCTCCTTGCCTTCCTTATAGGAGATAGCCAGGGAGGAGAAATCGAGCGCTGCACGATGGATCGTCGCCCTATCACCTTTTCTAAAGAGGAGCGCAAGGGGAGTTCCGGTAAGTTAATTCTTAATAAAGACTTATCATAAAGACTTATCAATTTCAATGTTTAATTAGTATTTGTGGGGTTTTTTTTCATTGTATATTAATGAATTTTAAAAATTTATGTTACTGGTCCTTTAAGGCTTTAACATACATTTCTTGTCAACAACATGTGCCTACTTTGTGGTAGATGGTAGTAGAAGGACGTGACTGACCTTCCCAGAGCCCTAACCTCAACCCAGATTAAGCGTACCAGTTGAATATTCAGGCTGAACTGATTGCAATTGAATTTAAATGCAATCAGTTCATCCCTGCAACATGCATTTATTAGAGGTGTCCCTGAATTTTCAAGTGCTCTGGTAACGTTAACCCAGATGAACTCCATTGGGATGAACTGCATTAACTTCAAATCTGATCTCCTAAATCGGTCACTCATTAATGTAACACTTGTAACTGAATGGGATCAAATTTTACCAACAATGTTTTATTTCTGATTTGAATTTGCAAGTAAGGGTTTTGATTCAGTTCGGTACTGAAATTTTTTTTGATAGATTTGCTGCATCGCTAGCAGTCACAATCAAAATAGCTTGAGCATTTACCGAATTGCAACTAACCTGACGAAAACAACAACAATAAAGAATTTGAATTGGAAACATTAATATTCAGTTTATTATTATTAGTAGCATTTATAGTCATCTACAATTTAAAAAAGAATGGGCTTTTACTTTAGTTCTATTTTCACAAAATGTTATCCTTTGCCAATCAAATGTAGGTGCGCCATAGACAATTTGTCTGCTCTTGTGGAAAGACTCATTCATAGCTAAGAAACTACAGAAAATGTCTTATCTCCAAAGTCAGTGGAAAAAACAAAGGTAAGAGCAGCCTTTTTAAAGGAGAACTAAAGCTTAACTAAAGAAGTAGGCTAGAAATGTTGTACATTGTAGTTTAGGCTTCTGTACCAGCCAAGGCAATCACATCCCTTTAGCAGTAAAAATATGTGCCTCCAAAGATGCCCCAGTAGCTCCTCATCATCTTTTCTGCTGATTCACTGCACATGCTCTGTGCTGCTGTCAGTTACTGATCTTAGGGGCCGACTCAAAATATATAGTACACATAGAATATAAATATCACAATATAAGGCTGATTAGTAATTAATATAGATAATTACTAAATGGCAGTACAGAAACCAGTGCAACTAGTATCAGAATGTCAGCCTTGTAGCATCAGTTTATATTACAGGCCAACTTCATTTTCTGCTTCATAATTTGTGACAACCCCTATGCTTAGCTTCTCAACAGCTGCTCATAGACCACCAAGCATATGAGTGTCACAGACACTTTCCAAGATGGTGCAAATAGTTCAGTTTATAAAATACGGCATTTTTTAGCCAAATTCATTTATAGGGTTTAGTTCTCCTTTAAGTAAACAAGTGCCACGAAGGCAGGTTGACAGTTTAAGAAACAAGTACCATGAAGGCATATGGCTTTTTTTTCTCCCACTGGAGAAGGACTGACTCAGAAAAGGATCTCACCTTGGGGCAAATTCACTAACCTCCAAAAATTAGACAGTGACGGCTTCGCTCACAACACAACACTTCGCCAGGCGTAGATTCGCCAGGACAACGCTAATACACTAAAATCTGAAGTTGCGCCAGCATTACTGCGCCAAGCGAAGCAAAGTGGTGCTAGCGTTGCCTAATTTGAAAACAGCGGGAAGTTAAAGTTCACTGGACATATATGTTGCAGCAAATACATTACACTACACAAGCCCGGGATACCTTAATAAAATAAAACAGAGTTGTTATAATGCCCTACACATGAGCCCAGTGTATAGTGCCATATGTTAGGAAATGTAGGGGGGAAGCCGTTTACCCCAAAAAAAATTTACACTAGCGTTTTTTGGGAATTAGTAAAATTTTCAAATATTTTTTGAGGAAGTCCTTTCTACTCTATTGCACTTTGCCTGGTCTGAGGTGGTGAAGGCAAGTCTGGCGCAAGAGATAACGTTTAGTAAAATCCGCATCTTCGTGAATTTGCATAGTTACGTCCATATGCCAGAACGCAAATTCGCCTGGCGTTAGGGAGCGAAGTACCGCTAGAGTCTATCTCCTTCGCTAGTGAAGTTATGCTGGCGACCGTTAGTAAATTGGCGAAGTTCTGAAATGACGTCATGTTAGTCACTTCGCCCTTTAGTAAATTTGCCCTTGTTGCTGTAAGGCACTTGTGTGCACTATACTCTCATTGACAGATCTTATCATTTTAACACTATGACTTGTCATCAAAAGAGGCAATCCCCAATATAACATCAGCCTGAATCCCCATTTCTATGTGATACCAATAAAATCTCACTAATATGTTTACGAATCACTACATTATGGCATTTATTTGCTCATTCAGTTTCTTAAGATTTGAGTTTCACGTATTAATTGGAATCTGTCTACATATTTTTGATTTTTGCTATTGCTTACTTTTTACAATTGAAGGTATGTTTTTGCTAGAGGAAATCTATTATTTATTGCTTTAGGCTAAGGGTTTACATTTCCAATGGCATATCAGTCTATTTTTAGAGGTTTATTTTAAGTGATATTTACAGTGCTCATTCTCCTTATTTTTCTCATTTCTTTTAAAATGTGTACATAATTAAATTTTATTGTTACATATGTCATTAGTTTGCATAATTTGGTCACCTGGTATATTTTTAATCATTTGCTTGCCCTGAGCCTGTGTTTATCCAGTTGTAATCAGCCTAAGATTTAGTTTAGCTTTTACTGTTTTGGTGGTTGTGGTTAGCTCCAACACTTGTAGTTTTGCTTCAGAGACATGTGTAAGTCCCTTGCTGCAGGTGTTATATAATATCCAGGAGGAGGATCAACAACCATACCAATAGTTTCAAACGTTTCATCACTAGAAAAACACAAAATACTAGCAAACAATAACTCCTAACAAAAATAATAGCAAGACAATAAGACTGACTCATAATGTGACCTCCTAGGCACCCATCCACCAAACACTAGCACCATTATTCCCTTGAAGCTATGCACAGCGAGGGAGAACTGGCTGGAATTTGCCATTCTGCAATGGGCACCCTCCACAAAATGGAAAGAGTTGTCTTTAAAGGGGACCCGTCACCCAAGAAAAATATTCAGAATCTTATATGATCACATTAGCAAAATTATTTTTAATTACACAATGTAAATTATTTGAATCTTGTTTCCTTCAGTCTGGGAATTCATAATTATAGCAGGCAGGCAGGAGCCATTTTGTGGACACTGTTATTAAGACTAGCCTTCCATCATCTCAGAATCTTGTTTGTGCACCAGAATGGGGGAGTTGATGTCCATCCCCATGACCTGGCTACACAACTAAACGGTGAAGAGAACGGGGGAATGTGTGGAGAGCAGTGACATCTAGGAAGTGCTGAATGGAAAGTGAAAGCAACTACATGCCCCACCTCTATGTCTAAGGCATAGAGGAGGGGCAGACAATATTTGATTGACAACTGAGAATTAAATTAAATAAGCTTACAACAGCTATGAATGCGTTAATAATAAATAGAAATTGGATTTCATGTTTAATTTGAAAAGGACTTTTATTGTACAGATTTTTGTGTCTGGGTGACAGGTCCACTTTAAGGGGTGCAAGTAGGGGTGACCACACTGCACCAAGGGATCCTGTATTTGAATCAAATTTTTGCAGTGGGAAAGTAAAGATCTATTACTTTCCCAGGAAGGGACTGCAGATGTGAACCAGTGGATTAGAAATAAATTCTAACCCAGCAGAGGGCAAGTTGTGTATATGGGCAAGGGAGCTGAGGCAGATGGGGGGTACTCATGCAATTGACACCTGTGCAAAGACTGTCCAGAGAGCCCTGGAGACAAGCATAGCATAGGGGGAAGGGCGGCATGACCAGGCCAGCCTACTAAGCGGTGATTGGTTAGGCAGAATAGACTGGGCAAAGGAAAGGGGGGGGTTATAGTGGGCATAGGTTTGGGCGCCAAAAGGAAAGTCAGTCAGCGGCCATTTTACAAGGAGAAGAGACTGGTCGTACAAACCGAGCGACAATGGAGCCAAGCATTGAAGCGATGCTAAAGCAGCTGAGAGCAGAGGCGTCAATGAGAGGAGCGGGGTGGCTTCAGCAGCTGATACTAGAAGCACCAACGGAGACGGACAGGACTGGAAGCAGCGGAGCAGCGCCGGTTGAAGCCAAGAAGGCACGGCGGTCCAGGCCTCCTGTCAGACTCAGCCCGTCACCACCACGCAGAGGCATCAGACGGACAGCAAGCAGCAGCCCGCAGCCAGCGCAACAGAGGTACCGGAGTCGGAAGGAGGCAGCTGATACGGCGAGAGGTGAGACATCCGGGAGACAGTCAGCAGGGGCAAGTGGAGACAGCGGGAGCGGCGCGGAAGGGGGTAATACCACTCAGGGCAGCGCAGCAAAGCAACCGGAGAAGCCACGCACCGGGGGAGGAGGTACCCCGCGGGTAGGCTGGAAGCGGCACAGGAGCGAGGCGCCAGCAGGGGGTCTAGAGCAAGGACCCGCCAGGTGACAGCGCTGCCGCCGGAGGAAGCGGTATGGTCTACCCCAACTACGGCAAGGGGGGAGTGTCAGCTTGCACAGCATCCACAACACAGTGCAGCGCTGCAGCACGGCAGTCAGCTCAGGCCATAATAGACCCACAAACATTCCGGGGGAACAGACAAGTTAGAGAAGGGTCGCAGCCAGCTGAGAACAGGCAGTCAGGGTTCGCGGGCGACAGGGAAAGATCCCTGTCAGGCAATGGCTCTTCACAGATCACAGATGACAGCGTGTTGCCCAGCACTTCGACAGCTGGGATGACAGCGAGAGCAGCAGAGGATCAGCGCAGCACAGTTGCTAACACAGGTAGCTCTAGCCACACAGCACAAATTATCACCACACAGAACATGCAAATTGAACTGGGGCAACAGGGAAGGGAGATAACAATCCCAGTTGGGGGACAAGGAGCACATAAGGTTCAAGAGGGTAATACCCCGGGTTCAGACAATTCTATGGAGACATTCCTAGGGGGTTTGCGCACATTACTGATGAAAATGGGTGGTGCACAAGGTAACAATATACTAGCCACTGCGGCAAGTGAAATAAGACCACCAGTGGTAAGCACCACAGAAAAGGCTGCAGAAAGCACAGGGAGTAAAGCAACACCTATTTCAGATGCAGCTAAGGGGCATACATATGTGTGTTATGAAGGCCCACTAGGGGCATATCTGAAACAGGAGGTTAGAGAAAAAATTTGGAAACGAGAGTACGTGGATATATTTACGTTACTACCGCTGGAGAGGTTTAATGCAATTTTGGCCAGTGTGACAGGTGAAAAACACCCAGGGCAATGTTCTGGGTTATTTTGTTATTTAGATAGTATCTGGGAAGCACATAGGGTATACGGTGGCTTGGCATGGCTAAGATACGATGAGCATTTTAGGCAAAAGATGGCGATCAGACAGGACCTTCAGTGGGATCATAGAGACATTGGTCTGTGGATGCGACTCATGAACAATAAAGGTTATCAGGGCTATACAGTGGCGCATAACGCTCAGCCCTTTCAGGGGGGCTCCAGCGGGGGGACGGCCAGCTCGTCAGGAGCCCACAAAAAAGGAGTTTGCTGGCTGTTTAATGACAGCTACTGCAAATGGGGGAACACATGTCGATTTAAGCACGAGTGCTCATCATGTGCAGGATCACACCCGTTTTCCAGATGCTTTAAAAGAAACAAGGCGGTTTCACCCAGAGCAAAAGATAGCTATACAAAAAGGGGAGACACTAGTGAAATTAAAGGAGATGCTTCCTTTTCTAAATGAATACCCTGATAGAGATAAGGCAAAATTACTGATTGGGGGTTTTAGAGACGGTTTCCGAATTCCTGGGAAGGAAATGATGGTTGCAAACCGTTTTAAAAACCTAAAGTCTGTAAATGACAATTTACAATTGGTGAGGGAGAAATTGGAGAAGGAAGTCAGATTGGGAGGTTTGGCAGGGCCGTTTAAGGAATCACCATTGGATAACATCAAGGTATCACCATTGGGCTTGATTCCAAAAAAGGAACAAGGTAAATACAGATTAATTCATCATCTGTCCTATCCAAAAGGGGGCTCAGTAAACAATGACATTGATAAAGACCTGACAAAAGTATCATATACATCTTTTGACGAAGCCATACGGCTGGTCAGAGAGGCAGGCAAGGGCGCCTTCATGGCCAAGACAGATATAGAAGCAGCTTTCAGGCTACTGCCAGTGCATCCAGACTCATTGTACCTTTTGGGTTGCCATTTTGAGGGGGAATTTTATATAGATCGATGTCTGCCAATGGGGTGTTCGATCTCATGTGCGCTGTTTGAGGCTTTTAGCACATTTCTGGAATGGGCGGTGAAGCGCAGGGCTGGTCTAAATTCTATGATACATTATCTAGATGACTTTTTATGTGTGGGTCCTGCCAATTCCATGGTGTGTGCTGTGTTGCTGCAAACGATACAGGAGGTGGCCATTCAATTTGGCATCCCACTAGCGCCAGAAAAAACGGAGGGCCCAACAACGTGTATAAAATTTCTGTGCATCGAAATCGACACAAGGGAAGGGGTGTGCAGACTCCCTAAGGATAAGATTCAAGGGCTACAAACAGACATTCACAATGCGTTGGCAGCAAAAAAGGTCACATTACGGCAATTACAGTCACTCATGGGCAAGCTCAATTTCGCTTGCAGGGTTATGCCAATGGGCAGGGTATTTGCAAGACAGTTAGCGATGGCCACATCAGGTGTAAAATCACCGCATCACTTTATTCGTTTGAATAAGAGTCATAAGGCGGACCTAGTGGTCTGGGAGCAATTTTTGGAGAACTATAACTGCAAGTCCTATTGGTTGGGGGAGACAGAATCTAATGTGGATCTGCACTTATTCACAGATACAGCTGGGGCTTTGGGGTTCGGAGCCTACTTGGAAGGCAGCTGGTGTGCTGAGCAAGGGCCGGAGGCATGGGGACATGGTGGCCTTACGGGTAATCTTACACTGCTGGAATTATTTCCTATCAGAGTGGCCATAGAAATTTGGGGTGAACGTTTTGCAAACAAATCAGTCCTTTTTCACACAGATAACATGTCAGTAGTGATGGCGATAAATAACCTCACTTCATCTTCACAACCAGTATTAGCGGTGCTAAGGTCCTTGGTGTTACGCTGTTTACAATTGAACACTGTGTTTCAGGCAAAACATTTGCCTGGAGTTGTCAATGATATTGCTGACGCTCTATCTCGTTTCCAGTGGGACAGGTTCAGGAAATTGGCACCAGGAGCGGAACGGGAAGGAACTCGATTTTCTCTGGAAAATCGTGTGCGAGGTATGCTAGAATGGCTGGAACAGTCAGTGGCACCAACAACTTGGTTGAGTTACAAAAGGGTATGGGAAGAATGGTTCAGGTTGGAGAGAGAGAGTGGAAGTGCACAGGATGACACAGATAGGCTGAATATTTTACTTTGGCAGTTGTCATTGTATTTTGAGGAGGCAATATCGGTGAGCCGGTTAAGTAAGAAGATGGCAGCATTGTCATTTTTATTTAAAGCAATGGGGTGGAGGGACGTGACAAAAGATTTCATGGTGAAACAAATTTTAAAAGGTTTTAAGAGAGGGAAACAAGTGATTGACAAGAGACGACCAGTCACGTTACAGATGCTGAGGGAGATTATTGTTCCCAATACGAGGTGGCGTTATTTAGATTGGCGTTTTCATGGGCATTTTTCGGAGCACTTCGGATTTCGGAACTAGTGAGCAATAGTAGGAAAGGTTCAGGAGGAATACAGTGGGAAGATGTACAACTTACTAACGACGGCCTTCACATTGTTGTCAGGCATTCAAAAACAGATAAAAAAAGGGCAGGGTTACATATATTCCTTTACAGGGTTGAAGGGTGCGACACTTGCCCAATTCAAAACTTCAAGAAGTTTGGGGCAATTAGGCCAATAGCTCAAGGCTCGTGCTTGATACACGAGAATGGAGCATGTTTGTCTAAGTTTCAATTCATAGCCATATTCAAAAAAGCAATAAGAGTTTTAGGGTTGACTTTTTCAGAGTACGGCAGCCACTCTTTTCGTATAGGAGCGGCAACTGAGGCGGCAAGGTGGGGCCTCGGGGAGGAATCAATCAAGAGAATCGGGCGATGGGAATCATCTAGGTTCAGGTCATACGTAAGACCACATAGGATGGAAGACGGACTAGCTCAGGACCTTTTACAGGTTCAGGACCTTGTGTGGCTTGGATCGTGGGCCACTCCTACATTCGGCGGGCGGAAAAGAGGGCCAGGGTCCGGGAAACCAGTGGGCAGTTAGGTTTTTTAAGGAACCAGTTACAGTTAACATGGCTTGGAGTACCAGGTCTACAATGGGAAAGAATAGTACCCATTTTAGTGGAAAATGCAAAGAAACAAGGGCCGCCGAACGTGGTGATTTTGCATGCAGGGGGCAATGATTTAGGGAAGTACCCAATGAAACAGTTGATAAAAGATATACGTCGGGATTGTTTGAGATTGTGGTCCCTATTCCATAAACTGCTGATCATATGGTCAGATATCATCCCCAGATGGGTTTGGAAAGGGGTCAGGTCAGAGATAGCCATCAATAGAGCAAGGATTAATGTCAACAAAGCAGTAGGAAAATGTATACAGAGCAACGGAGAGGTAGTAATCCTGAGTCCTGAGACTGCACAAATTGTTTTGGTGAAGGGAATTGCGGATGGCTGTCCTGATTTAAATTCAGCACTGGCTACTCCAGACTCCCTGTGACTTTCATGTTGAAGCCAAATTCAAATCAATGGAAAGTCAATACAAAAGCTTGAAAAAGGGCCCAGGGGTTGCTGAAACATAGCCTGCTTGTTATGTTGAGGGCTAAATAAATACTCCACTTGATCTGCAATTGACAGTATGCCGCTGATTTTTTTGAAGCCAAATTTAAAGTGAAAAATACTTTACTGGTACAATTGAACAGTGCTCTACCATTAAAGGGGTAGTTCACCTTTGAGACTTTTAGTATGATGTAGAGAGTGATATTCTAAGACAATTTGCACTTGGTTTTAATTTTTTTTATTTGTGTTTTTTGAGTTGTTTAGCTTTTTATTCAGCAGCCCTTCAATTTGCATCTTAACCAATCTGGTAACTAGGGTCCAAATTATCCTAGCAACCATGCATTGACTTGAATAAGAGACTGGAATATGAACAGGAGAGGGCCTGAATAGAAGGATCAGTAATAAAAAGTAACATTACATTTGTAGCCTTACAGAGCATATGTTTTTTAGAAGGGAGTCAGCGACGCCCATTTGAAAGCTGCAAAGAGTCAGAAGAAAAAGGCAAATAACTATAAAACTATAAAAAATAAATAATGAAAACCAATTGAAAAGTTTCTTAGAATTGGCAGTTCTATAACATAGTAAAAGTTACTTTTAAGGTGAACCACCCCTTTAAAGCACCCATGGCAGAAGCCTTGTCTGTCTACCCCTAGTCCTAGTCCTGTTGCTGGAACTGGTTAAAACTGTAGGCTGAGCCAGTAACAAGACACATGGGAAATAAAGCATATTGACATTTTATACATTCATCTCTTGATATCAATGAGCAAATGTACTGGTGAAATAAACCATGTACCTTTATTAGTAATGTAGAAATAAGGTTAATGAATAAAGAATAAACAATCAAAAGGAAACACAGGGACAGAGATAGGCTACATATTTATAACAGCTGTATAAGGAGAGGGGAGTGAAGGAAAGGGCAAAACAAACTCATACACACCCATTCAGGGGTGTCACTATAGAGCAGGCCCTGCGGCTGCAGGGGGGCCCAGGAGGTATAGGGGCCCCATGAGGCCCTACTTTATATACATTTTCAATAAATATTGGTAAAACAGGTCAACCTCTAGACATTGCTATGGGGCCCAGCAATATCTAGTTATGCCACTGCACCCATTATTCAATGACACCACTTCATTATAGAATGAATATATTGATACTGATAGTCATGGACGGTTTACAGACAGGGATAGGGTCATTAAAGTCCTTTACCCCTTCAGATTACAACATTTTTGAAGGCAGCTGCGAATGTAAAATGAAGCAAATATGCAGAGCATGTCACATCCTGGCTATAACGATTTGTGCATATAAGAAGGTTATGAGCTTTCACTAATGATCCATTTGATTTAGAACATATGTTCTTTGAGTGTATCTGAAGCTGGGGAGCTGGAAAATTAATAAGTTATGTTACAGACACCTAATAATGCTCGTTAGGCGATGCAAATAATAAGTCTTGTTACACAAGATTGTGTTTTCCATTTCTAAGTAGAGTCATAATCAAAATTATGGTTGGTTTAATTAATTAGAAACAAAATACAGTCCTAAATGAGTTCTAGAGACCTGAAGCTTATAACCTGATATTTACATAGCAGACTTCTGGTTGAATTTGACCAATGTTAATAGAGACACAGCTCAGTCTCATTTAATGTATGAGAATTGCATATTTTGACAATATCCACAGCTGGCACAGTTCTGAAGACTGGAGGTGTTATTCACAGCACTAGCATGGCAAATAAGGTCACTCAGCTGTGGCTTGTTGACTCTTAAGAGAATTGGGGCTCTGGCTCCAGAATGTGAGCACTAAATTAACCTTCATCAGAAAGTCTTAAGATCAACTCCACAGGCTCACAGTGACTGGTTAGCTTGCAGACAACTCTGAATATTTGTCCTATGTGTCCTATGTGTAATTAAGCCCCTCATAGCTAGATCTGACTGTTGTGTATCTTGGGGGTAAATTGATAGAGCTACATTCTATAATAAAAACACAATTAGAATGCTACACAGTTTAACATTTGCCCAATAAATAATGAGTGAAGATGCCCATTTAGGCAGTGTCTTATTCATAAATACATCACAACCTGCTGTACTTGTTGGGACATCCAGATTCCACCAACTAAATAACGTTTTACAAACATACAAATTAGTGCAGTAAACGTGGTTGGGAGTTTTCTATTTATGATTCCCAGACATAGGTTTCCTTCCTCTGTACAGGGATCTTTACATTAGTAACTGTGGCAGACACAAGAAAGCTTCAGATGAATGTAACCTTTGTGGAACATGAATAGTTTCATCATTTTTAATAAAATCATTAGTCTTGATTGATTTTCACTGTAAGGAGAACTGAAATATGTTCCTGGCACAATTATAATACATTACTAGGCTGAGGAGATAAAGTGCTACTTGCAAATGTTGCCACCACCATGCTCAAGTTCCCTTTTATTAGGAACAGATTAAATTCTTCCACATCTTCCACTTAGGGGCGGATTTATCAAGGGACGAATTTTCTAATTCGAATTTCGAGTTAGTTTAGTGTAATTCGACTAGGGAATAGTCCAAATTCGATTTTAGAAATTTATCATGTACTGTCCCTTTAAGAATTCGAATTTGACTATCCGCCATCTAAAACCTGACGAATTTTTTTTTTGAATTTCGAGTTTATGGGAGTTTTTAGAAATTCAACCCTTGATAAATCTGCCCCTTAATAGAACAAACTTATCACATCATAGTTTTTAGAATCCAGCAAAGCATTCATAAAAAACCCACTTGGGTGTGAGACACATATAGTAATAGGTAATAAGTTATTTCCACTACATTCAATAATCGTTTGGATTTCAAAAGAGAAATGATTTCTAAGCGTTAAACCCTGACTTCTGAAAGTAAGCATGAAATTACAGAATATATGACATAAAGTGCATAAGGTATAAACCCAGGATCTTAAAACCATTAATAATGTGACTTTTAAAAGACATTATGGATCAAGTCTGGGACCATAAATGGAAAGGCACACAAGGATATTGTAAGTGTTTTGTCTTAAATTGATTATTAGCCCTTTGAGTGGGTAGCAAATGCTTAAAATGTCCCTCATTCACTTGTATGGCAATTGCCTGTAAGGTAAGGTGCACTTGCTTGTCATGCAGTTGTTACTTTGAAAATGTAGAACTCAGTGTAATAGTAAAAATCGCCACACATCAAATGTTGTTTGCAGGCAAATTTTTTAAGTGAATTGGTGGTGATTTTGATTGCTACAGCATTCTGTTGCTGCAACATGTTACTACTTATTAGCATATTTTATTTAGGGATGCACCGAATCCAGGATTCGGTTCGGGAGTCAGCCAGGATTCGGCCTTTTTCAGCAGGACTCAGATTCAGCCGAATCCTTCTGCCCGGCCGAACCAAATCCGTATCCTAATTTGCATATGCAAATTAGCAGCCTTGAGGGAAATCGTACCAAAACAAGGAAGTAAAAAATGTTTTCCCCTTCCAATCCCTAATTTGCAAATTCGGTTTGGTATTCTGCCAAATCTTTCGGGTAGGATTCGGGGTTCGGCCGAATCCAAAATAGTGGATTTAGTGCATCCCTAATTTTATTGTATTCTTTTTGCGTCCAATAAAGATATTGATATGAATGTACAAAAGCTTCTGTCGCTAAAGTAATCCCTTGTTTCTAATATGTTTTTGCTGTGTTTGTAATCCATGGTATCAACTTCAAAAACTCTGCTTCTTGTATGACCATTTTCTGCAGAACACTTCCCTTAGCATTTGCATCACCTTAATTAGGCACAATACAGCAATGGAAGTGAAAGTTTTTCCAACACTACCCTTTAACATTTGGGGGCAAATTCATCAAGGGTCGAATATCGAGGGTTAATAAACCTTCGATATTCGACTGGGAATGAAAATCCTTCGACTTCGAATATCGAAGTCGAAGGATTTCGCGCAAATACTGCGATCAAGCGATCGAAGGAATAATCGTACGATCGAACGATTAAATCCTTCAAATCGAACGATTCGAAGGATTTTAATCCAAGGATCAAAGGTTTATCCTTCGACCAAAAAAACTTAGCCAAGCCTATGGGGACCTTCCCCATAGGCTAACATTGGGTTCGGTAGCTTTTAGGTGGCGAACTAGGGGGTCAAAGTTTTTTCTTAAAGAGACAGTACTTCGACTATCGAATGGTCGAATAGTCGAACGATTTTTAGTTTGAATCCTTTGATTCGTAGTCGAAGGTCGAAGTAGCCCATTCGATGGTCGAAGTAGCCAAAAAAACACTTCGAAATTCGAAGTATTTTTTCTTCTATTCCTTCACTCGAAGTTAATGAATTGGCCCCTTGATGTTGTTCCTCTATAAGCACAGTACTGATGAAAGTTGTCAATAGTATTCTTAGGTCTAAACATCCCAAATGGATCTGAATGAGCATTTATAGTAGAATGAAAGGCTAAAATTAAGTAAGCTTTATCAAAAAGGTCTATATAAATACACCAGTAAACCTTCAACAGAGATTCATTTATAGCTGGAACACATATTATGCAGATACTGTGCTGTGTTCTAAAGTGTATTCCGACATATGCGATTGCATTTAATAAATTCAGCATTAAAGTAGTGACATGAACACCGTCAAGGAAATTACAAGGCATATTTACCCCCAATAAAGGCATAGTGCATTAAAACTCGCTGTGTTCTAGAAAGGGAGAGGTGCTATATAATTCCAATAAAAATCAAGCTGTAAGTAGTTTAAGAGCATTACTGGAACCTGAACCATTTGTTGAAATCCCTAACCAATTAACGACCATGATGACATTTTTATTGTGCAACTCAAATAATTGATACCATTACTAGAGGAACTGGAGCAGACAGATTTAACCCACTGAACAGCCATGGGGTGAATAAACACATAACTGTTACAATCAGGACTGATTTATTATCAAATATTTGCAGTTAAGACAAGTCTTATAGATACAGATGTGAGATCTGTTATCTGGGAACCCATTATCCAGAAAGCTCTGAATTATGAAACTTCCATTCCAATTTTTTTTAAAAAGATTTCCTTTTTAAAACAGTACATTGTACATGATCCAAACTAAGATATAATTCATCCTTATTGGAAGCAGAAATAACCTATTTGGTTTATTTGATGTTTACATGATTTTCTAGTAGATTTAAGGTCCGAAGATCCAAATTATGAAAAAATCCGTTATCTGGAAACCCCCAGGTCCCAAGCATTCTGAAGAATAGGTCCCATACCTGTACAGTCATTTAATTCAGTGCAATTTTATAGATCCTCTACTGTGATGGCAAGATAAACAATATGCTGGTATCTGCATATAAACAGAATGCCCAGTAATATTTCACTGGACAGATTGGAATACTGAAAAACATGGTATAATACAGTTTTCATGAACAACATCTTATTGTGGCATTTATTTAAAGGTGTTACTGTAAATGTTTATCAGCAGATAATTAATTTACAGGGTTAGAAGGTTGTACACGGATGCCAACAGTGACGTAACCAGGCCTCAACCATTACACAATGTTGTCCCCTAGTAAAAAGGTTATCAGGTTACTTCTTTTTAGGCCAGTGAACAGTAAATACTAAACACTGGGGCACATTTACTAAACGGCATATAGTGTTTTTTTTTTGTGAAAATTCACCAAAATCACAATTCACAGCGAATTCACCAATTTACTAAAAGGCTGAGATGACAATTTCTTAGCCAGCGAAAATCTGGTAATTTATCAATGTGCAAATGTTACCCTTTTTGCCAAAGTGTACTATATGCCTTATAGTTTCACATGTCAACAGGAGCATTGTCACTGGCTGCGCAATTTCAATTTAGGATTTTATAGCAGATGGTTTATTATGAGGTGTGTAATACCGGTAATGTTTTAATCTCTGTCCCAGCTGCGTCAATTTATATTGTTTCTTACTAATTAAGTGCCAGGTATTTGGCTAAAAAACATGCTTTCCACACATCATTATTAGAGTTCAGACATCTGTTTTGTCACATTCCCTGGCCTGTTCAGTTTTGAACCCTGACCTGCATAGGCCATCATGGTCATCACACAGGGGCTAAATTGTGTTCTCTGAGTGGTCTAAAACTATTAATCACACTAATTCGTTTAACCCCTGCAGTGAAACACCAGTCTTGCTCACCACTGCTATTCTTGTTCTACCTTACATAAAGAAGTCTAGCACATAGGAAGAAGTATAATAGCTATTTAGTATTATAGTGCACTGTGGGGTTAATAGCACTGCATATGAGGCTTCTTTATAATAGAGGCTAAGTGCATAATATACAGTAAATCAGCCCACTTGTTCCCCACAATGAGCCTTTTTCTTGTCCCAAAATTTAGCATTATTGCAGCCACCACAACATTTTGGTGCAATTTCTTCTAGTACATGGCACATCAGTTGCAACTGCATCATTACGGACAATATGCAAGCTGGGCATTGACATTCACTGAAGTGGCGCTTGAATCTGCAGACACACAAAAAAGGAGAAGAGACAGCAGCTGGCCCATGTTAAGTTGGCACCAATATGGGCCCTGGGATGTCACGCAAGGTTTGCTTTCATTTGGCTCATAATCAGAGTATGAGCATGTGTCACCATAACTGCTGAGGTGGCTGCTACACCATGGGTACTACTGACAGTTTACACCGAATCAAAGATAATAGCTCCAAATTGCGCAATTTATACCAAAATGGTAACTATGCCAGTTTAAATAAAGTCACCCCTGCATAGCGTCATCATCACAACCCCTCAGGTATTCCCCCTGGGAAATTCACAAAATGATAAGCCCTTCATTTGATATCATAGGCACATCTTTTACCCCTGTAGAGTGCATAGCTACCAAACAGCAGTTGCCGGTCTAGCCCAGTTACAATAATACAAGTAAATAATGGTACAACCAGTCTGCTCAATATTAGTCCATTTTTGGTACACATATGAATTGCTAAATTGCAGTGACCTGACAATTCGATCTTCTTGCTGATTGGACAAATAACCCCGCAAAGACATTTTCTCTTTACCCGCACAGGTCATTGGTCAGCCTCATTTTCCATTTTGCCGGTCAAGTGTGGAATGCTATAGTATGATTAACTAAACCACTTATAACGGGCTACCCTACTCACAAAGTATCATACAGCTCAACTGAAAGCAGTCGATCTATCTTTATGGTATATTGGTACATGTGGCCAGAATAAAAAACTACCCTGTGCCTCAAGCTCTAACTTGTACAGTGCAGGGATTATCAACCTCCGGAGAAGTAAATCCATTTTCTCTTATTATCCATGCCTTTGTCTCATCATGTCCTGTTACTCCTCAAGCAAGCCCCCTTGCTCAACCCATTTTTGGGGTATAAATATGGATGACTCCCATAAAATGGATTAGGGCCTGCTTTTTCTGGTGCTTTGACATATATTGTCATCTGTACCTGTGGGTACATTATGGGCTAAATTGATCACTTCCACACTGTGGCAATGTGCCAGCTCTTCTCTTTGTTTTATGATGTGAAGCACATTGAAATTTGTGTATAATTTAAAGAAATGTTGGCTTCCCAAAGCTTCAGCAGGCTCAAGCTATGTCTAGGCACAATGATACATAGACTAAACCTTGCTTACACTGTTGAATGAACATTATTATGCAGACCGTTGGTACATAGTTGGCAGAAGCAAGCTTGCACCTAGGTGTGCCAGTGATTTACTGACACAAAATGCTCTTTATAGGTGAGCTGACTGGATTTGCTTCAATAAGATGGACTTTTTTTTTTTTTGCATCACATTGTGGTGTTCACATTTATCTTTTACCACATATTCTCGCACCCTTTTTTGTTTCTCAGCTTGGAAAACTGGCATGTTCAACTGAAGGGTTTCACTGATCATATTAATGGGTGAGAATTGAACTAATATAACACAGGAACTGACATTACACAAAGACTGGTGTTATGCAGATGTGATTTGATAAATTCTCCATGCATTCTCTTGAACAGGAACCTCCTTTCTCATGTGTATCTTCACATTTGCAATGTTGCTGAAAACATGAAAATGCACATTAACTATGTGCATTTTGTAAGAAATTAGTATGTTTTTGTCCCTTCTGCATTGAACATGTGTCAAATACATAACAATTCAGCAATTTTACATTTAAAAGTGTAGTGGAATGCAACTGTGCTTACCTGCAAATCTCTTTCATGCTTTCTACCTAAAGGGAAAGCAGCCCAATCTTTGCTATTGGTCTATCAATTTGTCTTTAAGTGTTTTTATACACAGGCATTTTGCTCTGCATTCCCCTGTGGAGGAAATCTGCATTCCATTGCAGAATGGGCTGCGTTTGCCTGCAGTGGAATGTAGGAGACATCCACCGCAGGGTAAAGCAGGCCAATATTCTTGTGTATTATACCTTTCAACATTTTGAAAATAGAAAGTGGAACAAAAAGTTTGTGCGTAATGCACCAAAAAATATTGACCACGCCTATTTATTGCAACACCCCCTAATTAGTGTGTCCGTTTTACACTTTTTGGCAGGTTATGGAAAGTTTGAACACATTTCTGGGGGTTTTAGGGTCAGGGTTTTATGTCATTACTGTTTTGACTAATGAAGGTGAATTGCCCTTTAAGCTGAAAGTCTTCCCCAAGAGACCTGTTTATTTTAAATAGTTACATTTGTTTCTTTGATTATCTTAAATTGTAACAAATGTATCTAAGGGCTCTTGCACACGGTCGTTTTACCTGCGCACCCCTGCGTTGCGCTTTCGTCCATTCTTCCGTTCAGCCGCATGGAAGCGCAGGAGTAGACGCAGTCAATTATTTTGAAGGGGGCTGTACTTACACATGTATGGGCTGAATGTAGGTTAAAGGGAACATGCTGCGTCCCAAACTGTGTTTGGCGCTTACATGTGTCTGTGCGAAAATATATGTAAATAATAATAGAACAAAAACCATATGCACAGCCCATATAAGCTGAGAGAAAAAGGGAGCCCTGCCTTCTAGGGAGGAGGATGGAAAAAAAACTGAAGGAAAGGCTAATGTTGAGAAGAGGAGAAGCACCCTCTGCAGTTTTTAACCTGTCATCCTGTCTCCTAGAAGTTTGACATTAACCCTTTGTCTCTACCCAAGGAACGCACAACCCAACCCAGACCTGCTGACTGACCTGTCCCTGCTACCTGCTCTACACAGTCGTTTAACCCAAAACCAGGGACCTGCAAAACCAGGGGAAAATTGTACTTTACTCCAGGAAGTTGGGTGGAATGTGAGCCTACAATCGGCCTGGGTAACCCACGCGGAACACCCACATGGTCAGGGAATCGGGGTCTTTCAGGTCAAAAACCTGGCTAGCATTTTAAGCACGATGAGTGAAATTTTTCTCTCACACAGTTGCAAACATAGGAGTTTATAGTTGGCATACCCACTGATGTGTATAATTTGCAAGGGAAATTTATACATGTTCAACAACATTTAGAGGCACCTGTCACATAAATATAACACAGGGAGGACACAACTTGTGCGGTATAAAACTTTTTTACAAGGCACAGACATGTTTGACATTTCCTGTTATGTCACTCACATTGTTATTACTTAAATGTTGATCTTAAAAGTGGTAGTTGGACTAAAATGATTCTGTTGCAGTGTTGCCTTTTCTAAGGTATAGTAAAAATATATAAAGGGCAATGTAGCTCTGTTTATCCATAGGGAAGTCTGAAGGTTACACTGTGTGTAACAATTTAACATGGCTCTGCCCTTACCCATACTGTCAAACCAACCTGCAGCTTTAGCTTTCATGCATCTGGGGTCACGAGTATTTCAGTAGTTATTTAATTTACTGGTGCAGCGTCGTCAGACCTTACTCTATACCACATATCTCCTTATGAACCACCAATGTTTTTTTTTAACACTATTTGTCCTGTGGCAATTAAAGAAAGAAACACACTAGATACCAGCTGGATGGAATTGAAAAACTGTTATAAGTAATAAAAAATTCTGAAACAAGTCAACAAGAGCAAACCAGGAATGCTTGTCTAGAGGATCCTGGATACTGTTTCTTTATTTGCCACCAAGTGTACCCTTACCCAACCTTCTGCAATGGTGGGCATATTTAGCAGAATAGCCTGAACTTCTGCTCCAGTGATTTTGTACCCAGAGATCAACCAATTGAAGATAATCCTTTAATGATTTATGTCCCACCAATTGACAAGCATTTCAACCCATGATGGATCCAGCCACTTGACCTCTTATGCCCGTCTGGGCCACCCCACCAAGTTCTTTTCATTCTATCCTGGAGGCCAATCATGAGTATGTCGAAGTTCATGTCAGATAAACCATCTCAAATCCACCACCCTTTAGTCACTTATTGTTTTCTTCAATGCCTGACCTCAAAACAACCTGCTTTTCTGCCAAAAACCGATAAGATAACTTTTAGTATTTTATAGAAAGTTCTGTTCTTAGCAATTTTTAGGATTGTTTTTTTTTCTATTTTTATCATTTCTTCCAGCTTTAAAATGGGGGTCACTGACTCCTCTTTACAAACTTATTGTAATTTTTTATTACTTATCTTTTTACAGAAACTAGCAAATTGCATAGTCGTATTTACGAGCACAAGTGCAGTGTGCAAAGTTATATTTCAAGTGTAAGTCACCATATTCTTCACCCGCTCTGCAGCTTTCCCCCCCCCACTCAATTCCTGTGTAATTGAAGCCGTTATGTGGCAATGTGTCTGATGCAATTTCAGCCGATGCATTCAAATACACACAGTACTGTGGTGAACTGGATGCAATTGTTAAAAAAAACTTCATAATCGGGATGCCTTCATTTCCAGTGTTCAATATCAAAATGACATCTGCGCCCAATTCTTTAGGTACAAGTATTTTAGGTCTATTAACACAGGCCATGTGTAATGAATGAGCACTTAGCACAGTTATGCTCAAGTGCAAGGAGGCGCATTAAGCAATAGCATTTTACAGTGTCATCCAGACATTGCAGTAGCCTTGCTTTACTCAAGAAAATGCATAACCAAATAATAATTTTTAGTCTGTTAATTCATCAACGTTTCTTCATAAAATGATGCCTTTACTTTCATACTCAGACATTTGCTTTTTTTATATATAAATAACCATGATTTTAAATATAAGCTCATTCATCACTTTAAGCCTCAAATATTATTTATTTGTGTTTATACTTTTTCCTTTTGAACTGCTAAGATTTTTGGAACAATTTCTGGAGATTCCAGTAGCCCTGGCATGGAAGGATGACATCAGAAACACATTAATCATGCCTTTAAAGCACAGGTGGGCAATGTTTGTAACTGTTCCTGAAATACCAAGGGAAGAAAATACCAAAATGAGAGTGTGCTTTGCCAAAATAATCTCTATATTGGAAAGGTTGCAAACTGGTGTAAAATGAAAATACTATAACATTGCAAAAGATCTACAGACAAGTGGTACAGACATGATACCCACTGGTGCAGTATCTCAGGTATATCTCAGGTACTCCAGCATTCAGTAATTGTCATATGCTAATGTTGCATGATTTTATTAGGAACAGTTTCACTACATTATTGAGCATGCAGAGCTGATTCCCTGAAAACCTTAGCAAGACGATACCACTTTATAATGCTTCGCATTCCAATAAGCAATAAGGCTATTCTTGGCCTGCTAAAGAACTTAACTTATCTTAAATGCTGTGAAGCAAGCCTTTTTCTTGGGTTATTGAATGCTTCCTGTGGGTTTTTATTATCTTGGTGTAGGGCATCAAAAGTGTTGTGTTATCGCAATATATCAAGCTCTTGAGGAAGCCTCAATTAAAGCCACAGTCACTTGCAGAAACAGAAGTTGTAAAGAAATGAAAGTATAAGCACTTTCTAGTGGGTGTCCTAGAACTTGTGACTGCTCAGGCCATGGATTGTGTCTGAATTTATGGAGTGCAAGGAGACATTTTTGTCTTTCAGAAGGGGATCTCATGACTAAGGATATCACTGTCAGTGGGGTACAGACCAAAGGCATAGATGCTCTTGGATCTACCAGAGGATGCATTTGTAGGCATAGCCATTCTGATAGCATAGCCAACTGTATTTTATATAGTATAATTATGTGGGAGCATGCAGACATTGATACAAGTATCAAGTGAAAAAGACTTGTCTGATATCATTTCAGGTAAAGGCAAATTAAACTCCAAGGATGCTGTATTTTCTGTTCAAAAAGTGGTGTAATAATTCGCAAGATGTACGTAATTTATAAGATGACGAAAACCTACACTAACAACTTAGTACCATTTTTAAATGAATATTAAATGCCTTCAGTTGAACAAAACAGCAGGACATAATTTGCAGGAAATCCACCTGCCACAGAATAATCAAGAGTTTACAGATTTTATGGGTTCTCTGCTAATGGGGTAAATAAATACACCTGCAGCCCATATTTTGTATATAAACTCCAACCAGAGGATATTAACACATAATTATAATTCCATGAGCTGCCATAACTTGCAACTCCAAAAAAAAGATTCCACATTTTGTCTTATTCAGGGCCATCGTTAGATGTATTGGAGATCAGGAAAAAAACAACATTAGTGGGGCAGTGAAGTGGAAATGAACATAAACTGTGGATATGGCCAGTTTTATGTCCATTCAGCACTCCTGCAGGTACAGACCAATAGAGGAGACTGCAATTAATTAATTCCTGCAATTGAGCATACAGCAGAATGCACAAAATTCCACCTTGCAGCAAATGCAAGTACAAACACCAATAAATATCCATAAATATTTAATATATTATGGAAATTAAAATGTTAAACATATTTAAAGTCGTGTGGTCAGCACATAATCCCAAGAACCCGGTTCATACATCATTCAGGTTTAATTTGTAAAGGTTTGTTATCTAGCTCTAACCAGTTTCCAACATTATGACAGGTAGGCCTACTTATTCTAAATGTTTAGCCTAACAAGTTTGAAGCCACTTTCTCCCTTTACCGATTAATGTGCCAGTGATATTTGTAACACTTTTCCTCAACTGTGTTATGCCCAAAATCTGAAGTCTGTGTGCTATAAAACCCCTTGGCCACCAGTAATAAGAAGGTGTGACTCAGACATGATTTAATTCACAAAATTATTACAGCAGTATGTAATGCTTCTCTAAAGATTATACTATTTTCTTAGCTGGTTTTTATTAGTTGCAAGGGTCTGCATGTGACTTTTGAATTTTGTGTGCATTGGGAGACGAGAACAAGCAAGGTGGGAACAGATTAAACTACATTGGTTTGGATCGAGCACTGCTGTTTAACCTTTTGGAAGTCAGTTACCCAATTAAAGGGATACTGTTTTGGGAAAAAAATGTTTTTTTTTCAAAACACATCAGTCCTGCTCCAGCAGAATTCTCTAGATTTTTTATATTTAATTTTGAAATCTCACATAAGGGCTAGACATGTCAGTTTCCCAGCTACCCCCAGTCATGTGACTTGTGCTCTGATAACCTTCAGTCACTCTTTACTGCTGTACTGCAAGTTGGAGTGATATCACCCCCTCCCTTCTCCCCCCCCACCAGCAGCCTAAAAACCTTCAGTCACGCTTTACTGCTGTACTGCAAGTTGGAGTGATATCACCCCTCCCCCCCAGCAGCCTAACAATATACAACATTACAATTGGAAGTAACCAGATAGAAGTTCCCTAACACAAGATAACAGCTGTTTGGTAGATCTAGGAACAGCACTAGTAAAATCCAGGTCCCACTTCGACACATTCAGTTACAGCTTGCCAGAAAGTAGTTCCACCATAAAGTGCTGGCTCTTTCTGAAAGCACATGACCAGGCAAAATTGGCTGCCTACACACCAGTATTACAACTAAAAAAATACACTTGTTGGTTCAGGAATATAATTTTATATTGTATGGTGAATTATTTGCAGTGTAAACAGTGTAATTTAGGAAAAACTACATCATAAAAATCATGACAGAATCCCTTTAAGGTTGGTTATAACAGAAATAGAGTATATAAGGAGTCGGCAGCTTATTGGCCCATGTGTGGGGCCATCCAACGGGCTCCCCCGATTGATATCTGGCCAAAAGTTGGCCAGTTTTTGATCAGGTAGGTTAAAAAATCCCGTCGGATTGCGGCCGCATATGTGCGTGTATGCGGTCCGACAGCCTTTTTCGGATGCATTATAATCAGCCTGATATCGCCCACTTCAATGTAGGCATATCGGGGAGAGATCCGCTCTATTGGCGACATCGCCTAATGAGTGGATGTCTCCGTCTATGGCCACCTTTAGACTTTACCTTTTTATCATATACCTTTATATATGAATGTACGGAGAAACAGTCTTATGTGCCATTAGCCTTACAAAAAATGCCATAGTTTTAGTCCGATATTCCATGTAATTTTTATTATCTGCAGACTGCACGTCCCCACAGGGTGGGCAAATGGTTAAACTTTATTAGAAGCCTTGCTAATGCAATCCTTTTTAACTAAGGTGTTCATTTACCAAACAGGAAAAACCACTAAATATTATTCAAGACTGAGGAATGGAAAGCTTCGTGGATGAAGTCGTACACTACAAATATTATTTGTACTCGAAGATTTTTTTCAAAAAAAGTTATGAGAATGACATCATAAGTATGACTTACTTTTATTAACTTTTACTCTTAAACTGTAGAATAAAGCTGTTAAATCTAGAGTCCCAAGATATCCAAGCCATGTTCATATTCTGCCTGTGCTTTCAATTCATATATTCTGCCTGCGTTTTCAATTCATATATATTTCAAATATAGTTTTTCATAGACATTCAAATATTATTGATCACCGTAGAACAAAGATGATACAGTTAGTATAAGCTTATAAAAAAAGAGAAATGACCACAGTGTTGTGTTTATTAGGTTTTACACTGCTTGGTTTGGCTCCAAGATATATTTCATTTGGTTAATCGAATGGTTTTTCTTACCTGTACTTTCACTGAGATTTCATTTTTGGGGATACAAAAAGGAAAAGAAAGAAGAAGGCATTAAAGGAGAAAATAGTTATATGACCTTTTTTATATATATGGGGGGTGTTCTGGGGAAGGAGAATTTAACATGAGAGCACGTTGCAGGTGCAGAGCTCCCAGCATTTTTGCCATTGCTCATGATATTTGTAATTGGGCAAGCCAGTGAGAAGGGCATGTCCTTTTTTATGTGTGGGTCTGGGACATAATGGCAGACTGCTTGGCCATAGTAAGATAGTTGGTACCCCAATAATGAATGTTAGGCTATGCCCCAATAATGAGTGTTAGGCTATAGACTTTACTGAGAGACTTGAATGTTTTCTTGTAGAGAGAGTTACGTTAACATTCTGCAGCACCAGGGACAGTGTTGGTGGCCCAATTTCTTAGTATTCTCTAGATTTATACCCTTATTAAACTGTTCCATGCTGCTTCTACTATAAAATACTATTTTAGGTGCATTTTCTATGGCAAAAGCATTTTAAATACTGTGGTTTATTAATTTTCCATCTGAAGTGTATGTGTTACCCCCAGAAACAAATAAATTGTTGTAAAAACCTCTTTGTTGACAAGACAAAAAGAAAAAACCAAGGCACAGGCCAGTTGCTAGGATCAATGTTATCAGTATATAATAAGTAATGTGTGACCAGCATCTACCACATTAGATTCCCTTAATATTGCAAAATGCTTTTATTTCATATTGATATTTATTTTCCTCTTTGTTGTACACAAAACATTTCCAATTAAACCTTGTGATGTTTAAAGGGGTCCGCCACCTAAAAACTGTTTTTTGGGGGGGGGCGCATGCGCGGTGCCATCAGGAGAAGATGCAACCGATGTGAGCTCCGTATCCCAGCCCGCTTCATTTAGCAACCAAAACTATAAAACTTTCTGGCACTGAGTCTAACCTATCTTAGGGGTGATATCACTATGCCACAGCAGGCGACTAAGAGAAGAGAAGCAGCGCCGAACACGCATACGTTTTTTTCAGCAAAGGAGCCCAGGCACACTTCCAGCATCTTTGCAGGCCTCTCAAGACACGGAGCTGACGCACTCCCAACCAGAACAACAAGGACCGTCCTCCGAGGTTTCAGAAATTTTAAATACTATACAGACTATGTTCCGGACAGAGCTTGCAGCTGCGGTCACGGATTTTACTAAACAAATCAAAGAATTGGGCAATCGAACGAGTGCCTTGGAGAACCACACAGAGGAGCTTGTAGTGGCTATGCATGCTGACAGTGATGCTATAGAATTCCAAAAGGAACAGATGGCGGCAATGGAGAAAAAGATTAAAGACCTCGAAAACAGATCCCGAAGGGCTAACATCCACCTACGCAGGGTCACAGAGGCTGAGATGGACTATCAAACTATTGATACAAAGAGGTATGAGACAGGGGTGCCCATTGTCCCCGGCCATTTTCACCCTTGCAATGGAACCGCTGGCAGAGGTTATTAGGATTAACCAGAATGTTAAGGGCTACACTATAGCCAATACTGAACATAAAGTATCCCTTTTCGTAGACAACTTATTGCTTACTGTTACACAGCCTCTAACCAGGTTGCCCAATCTTCTCCAAATTATTCAAGAGTTCTCTAAGGCCTCGGGGCTATGACTGAATCAGGACAAGAGTGAATTTCTGCCTTGTGGCATCCCCAGGAGTACCAGTAAGCTTATTGAGCTTAACTTTGGGTTCCAAATTAGAGAAAAATATTTATCATATCTAGGTATATATCTCACTGCTAATCTAGAAAAGTAATTACCCTCAATTGTATAAGAGACTGACACACGAACTACAGGAGTGGAGGCTGACGCAGATTTCATGGATTGGGAGGATAAATTGTATCAGAATTATGACTTTGCCTAGGTTGTTGTATTATTTCAGAACTCTGTCCATTGCCATTCTGAGAAGGGATTTGATAAGTTTCCAACAAACACTTATGGCGTTCATATGGGGCAACAAGAGACCAAGGATCAATAAACAAATTATGTTCCACAAGAATAGAGGAGGACTGGGAGTCCCAAATTTACTCCATTATTACAGAGCAGCACGTTGTGCCCAAATTCCCCCAATACATGGAGGACCTCACGCACCTTTGTGGGTGACCATGGAGACAAACATGGTACAACCCTTCTCATTACAGAGCTTACTCTGGAACCCATATTCAGATATCAAAATTTGCAGAATTGTGTCCCCATTGACCTATATTATGCTACAACAATGGAACTGAAATTCAAATATCACTTGGCATTTAAACCTTCTGGACTGGTACCAATACATGGAAACACCCTTTTTCCCCCAAGCCTTTCTGATTCAGCCTTTATCTGGTGGAAAGACAGAGGAGTGACAACCGCTCATCAGCTTACTGACGGATCTAAGCCATTACATAGGGCGGAACTTATCCAGAAATATGAGGCCCCGAATACTGAGACCTATCGGGAAATGCAACTACAACACTTTGCTGCACATTTCTGGAATAAAAATATGGTCACTAGAACTTTTTTGGAAGCTTTCTGCATGACCTCCCCAATGAGTAGACATGTTTTATCAGCTATTTATAAGCATCTGAACCATGCGGTTGTACCGGAGAAACTCCAACACATTCTGGACTAGGAAAAAGACTTGGGGAAACGTTCTCTCCAGAAACATGGCTCAAAAGCTACTTGTTACTATAGTGGAAACCTCGCTTAAACTCTTCCACAGAGCATACTATGTTCCAGAGCGACTTCATCGTATATATCCAACTATTTCACCTCAATGCTTTAGGAACTGTTCAACTAGAGGGACGGTATGGCATACCTGGTGGAGCTGGCCTACGGCACAAACTCTATGGCAAAAGATATCTCAAGTATTATCTAAACTCTTTTATACCCCTATTGATCCGTTTCCGGAAGTCATGCTCCTTGGACATAAGCTTGAAGGCATGAATCAGTCGGCACAACATTTGACACAACATATCTGTATGGCAGAAATGATTCATATTGTGGCACAGTGGAAATCACCTTGCCTCTGTTTCCCTAAAGTTTTGGAAAAAAATAGAGTTCATACATGCTAATGAACGTTTGAAATACCAGATTGATAACCAGCTGGAGAAATATACAGAGATATGGGACACATGGATTCTTAATAGAGAGACTTTTATACACCTATGAGTTGGAACAGGGCAATGGGCAGAGTTCATTTTATTAGAGAGTATGTTGGTCTGATATCTGGGGCCTATGGCAATAGTTTGCAGTTAAGGTAAAAGTTTTGACTGACCGAATGATAAACCTCGTACACACAGTGGATTGATTTTGTTTATCACTTGCTTTCTCCTTATTTTCTTTTTTATTCTCTTTTTTCTTTTCTTTATTGTATCTTTTCCCTTGTAAAGCAATGTACTGTACCATGCATCCATGTGTTGTGCATTACGATGTTATTGTAAACAATCATATGAGAAAAGTGAAAAATGGTTGAAATAAAAAGAAAGTTGACAAAAAAAAAACAAAACAGTTTTTGCCTATTAAAAGTATGTGTAATTCTAAACTACTATCCAATGCATTACAAATTTCAGTGGTTTAAAATGTATTTATAAATGTAATTCCAATAGAAGGTACCGTAGTATTTGTTCATCCCGTTCTGTTCTTTGGTTATGACTTTGAAACACTGTAGCAGAATTAAGTTCTCCTCCAGCTTCATCATGGACTGTTTCTCTTACATTGTTTCAGGAGTCAGAGCAAGAAATGCAGAGAATGTAAACAAGACCAAAAAGCAGTTTTTAGTAGAGGAACCCTTTGAGCCCACAAGAGGGCACATATATTGTAGTATCTTAGCAAACATTTCAATCTTACCTTCTACATATTCATTCCAGCGTGCTCCCTGTTTATTGTAATTCTACCTCTTTGTTAGCATTATAATGTTCTTGGAATGCATTGTCCAATCAGATCACACAACAAGCTGACACCCCCCTAAACTTTTGTGCAAAGGTGCAGAACAATTCTGTTATGGGATAGCTGGAACTTTTGTCTGTCCATAGATTTACTTTACAATCGAATCACCTAAACAGGTAAATTGTTTTTTTACATGAAAAATGGAGCACTAAAATTTTGCAAGTTGCACTATTCTAATCCTACCAAAGGCATCTTTAAAGTGAATGCATGTGTGCACCACATGCCCTACCCCCCATAAACTCTGGCTTTGTGTTTGTAGCTTCTGATGCACTTCTTGATACAGAACTTGCTTCAGCTCTTGAGGCCGTTCTCCAGAGTATTTTGTTTTTTTTATATAGCCTCAGGCACAGGTGTTCAAGGGATTTTGTATATTTTAAACACAACTGATTGTCTGTTCTGAAACCACACAGGATAAATCCTTACAGTTTAGGTAAAATTGCTATAAGCTTTCTGAAGGTTCATAAGCGCCCAGCAATGATGGAACACTTTGTCAGTATCATTAAGGGTAACTGATAGCCACAGTTAACATATACTATTTTTACGTATACAAAAGCAAGATAAAGATGAAAAGAAATAGGCATGATTTTACTGCTAGCTGCATATAGTGGTGCACATGGAGTTGGCACTTACACTGCAGTGATGAAAGATGATTACTGTTTCTGAATGTTTACACTTCTACACTTTCTGTAGATTTTCAGCTCTGTATAAAATGGCAGTGCCAAACAATTATTTAATATGTACCATTATATTCACAATATTTCTACTATCTCCCTGTGACAATCATACCATCCATAATGTGGTAATAAAGTAATGCTTTCCCAAGTCCAGCAACCATTCACATATTTAGTCACAATATTGTCACTGAGCGAGACCCTGATTTAACATACTGTAACCCCCTGGTGTGGAGAGCCCCTCAGTGTGCACCTAACCAGAATTCTTCTCCACACTGGGAAGCTCATATATCAAAGGTCGAATTTCTAATTCATGTGAATTTTTTTAAATTCAAATATACTCACAATTCAACTGGGAGGCATTTTAAGAAAAAAATTGAAAGTCTAATATTTGATCGAATGGTTCCAACCCGAAAATTCGAATCGTATTCAATTTGTATTTGATTCGTACGAATCAAATTTTTCTCCCAAAAAAAACCTCGAATGTCAGGAAGGCTATTAACATCTCCAAATGGCTCAAGGGACCTCTGCCATTGACTTGTACATGAATTTGCCAGGTTTTAGGTGGCAAATATTCAAATTAGAACTGTTTCCATGGTCAAGGTAGGATAAATCTCACATTCTAATTTAAAACTCGAATGTGTGAATTTTGACACTCGAAAATTCAAATTTACTATTCGACACTTGATAAATCTGCCCCCTAATTTTATGTAGCCTCGGTGTTAATTGAGACTAATTTTGAAATTGGCCCAGTTACATGTTGCCTGTTCGCTGATTACCCCATTGTCCCCTTTTCCTGATTGCCATCTTGGCAATATCCTTCTTAAACCGTTCATCTTGGTAAGTATATTTCTATACTACTCATACACCTTAATAAAATTTAAAAATAACTGTAGTTACTGAGCTTCAATTATGTATGACTCGCCATAAAAACCTATGCATTCTTGTCTTTACAACCCTGATAACAGGTATCACAGAATGTAGAAGCATCCACTTCTAGGTAGACCTTGTTTGTTGCGGTGGCCACTGCCCATACATTCACGGTTGGAAGGGTTTGCAGAATCTGTTTTGCTTTTGGGTGTTTTGGAGAAACTATGACTTGAAAATGCATGAATATTTCTTTATTCATCTGCTGCACTCACTCTCTGTCATGTCATGCTGATATTTAATAACACAGTGTTCATTGAGACAATCCATTTTTATGGAAACATTTCCTTTCAACTTTTTGGCCCATATTTTAAAAGCAACATCTTTGTGGACCTTTATAAGGGAGATATGTCTATTTTTGACCCTAAAAGTCAAACTAATTTGCAGAAAAACTCCACAGGGACAGTAAAGTGATAACAGCTTCATATATCTTAAAATGATATATGACTGTTCCTTGGTGGTCTAGATGATTTAGAGAGAAAACAGTTTTAAGAAAGGGGGGGTTGGATTGTCTTATTATTAATATAGATGCCAGTAGCATATCCATGGACAAGTATGTTACTAGCCAGGGTTACTGGCTTTCTGCTCCATAATAATACTTTTAGCTGCATGACTATTCCATTAGTCACAGTTAATGTGAACAAATCTTTATACAAATAAAGATGTGGGTAAAAACAAATGAAGTTACATTTATGTTGGCAAGCGTAAAGAAAAATGATTTCTTATTTTTCACCATAGTAGAGGAGATGAAATAATAACAACCGTGTTTATGGCAGGGGTTATAATAAGCTTGCTGCCTCATCCCTTTAAAGCCAATCATCTGAAGTGTCCATGCTTCAGGGCTTATTAGTAATCAGTACAGGTGCCCACCACATCCTGGCATGGATGAAACATCAGTCTACATGATTATAATATTGTAGGTATTTGGCTTTAGGGCAGTGGCTGTACACATCCATATAAAATTGATGTTTTCTGGCATGGTGGAATGTAAGGTGCAGCTGCATCTGTATTGCATATTATGCCACTTTCTGAAGAAAGAAAACCAGTGATTGATTTAGATGTATATGTGCATCTCAAACCTCTTACTAGTAGTGAGGGGCAATTCTGTCCTGTTCAAAAAATTTGCAAAACAGCGAAAGTTTGCAAAATGCGTTGGGTGTTTTGTTACGGCAACTTTTTCTAAGCCACGCATATGCAAATAGTCACCAAATTTTCCAAATTTATTAGGATGATGATGGGACTTAAAGGAGAAGGAAAGTCATCTTGCACTTGGGGGTGCCAAATGTTAGGCACCCCAAGTGACTGTATTGACTGACCTGAAACCCCAGTCCAGTGCTCCTATCAGCAGAAAATTGCACCGGCCAGTGAGCACCAAGGAGCAATCCTCGTGAAGAAAGAGCAAGCCGGTGGTGCTCACTGGTATAACCCGGGCCGGTGTAGTTTTCTCCTGATATGAGCACCGGCCCGGGGTTTCAGGTAAGTCAATACAATCACTTAGGGTTGCCTAACATTTGGCACCCCAAGTGCACAGAGACTTTCCTTTAAGAAATGCCATGCTGTTGTTTTTTAGACCAGTAAAAATCCTCCTCCATTGGTGTTCAGTATTACTTAGAAAATGCAGTTAAATTAGACTTCCCTCTACTAGATACTGTATATCATGTCCTCAACATGCCCTAACCCGCAAAACCTTAACCACACCCAACCCTAACCCGCAAAATGTTGCCATTATAGGACCCTCACCCAGCCTCTCTTCTCAGTCTGTACACTACTTTTGTGCGCACCTAGTTCCAAGACAGAGAATCTTCAGGAGAAGCAGAGTTCTGACATTGTGACATTTATTCTTAACCCCAAACTGGGACTTCCTAAAAAGGGGAATGACCTCCTACAATAGGCAAAGTTAATCAAAATAAGGTTCATAATATAATTACAAGACAGATTATAGGGTTACAAAGCAGAATCCAATTTTCAGTGCCAATGATGTTCACAGATTTTCATCCACTACCTTGATATTCCTGTTGGCTTTGTTTTATTTATGTTTGAGACCAGATTGCTTCCTGCCGATGCAGAGTTTAAACATTAATAATAATTATTCAGTTTCTGGTGTTTTACTGTGGTTTCATAACAGAATGGAATCTCAGGATTTTCTGGTATTTTCAAACTCCATAGCTTGTTTTCTAGGGTGAGTCCCAAATGTGATATGCCTTATACAATCTGCTAAACTACAGCTGGCCAGACTTATAATGATATACTGTATAAGACATTTTCTACCTTTCTGTGCAGAGTGAATTAAAACTAGAAGCATCCCATTTATGTACCAAGCCATGTGGTAAATATTTTGTTTCTAGTACTCTTCAAATATTTGAGATGTTCCCTTTGTGAGTTCATCAGCCTGTCCACACTGCAAATCTACAAAGGAGCAGGGTGCCAGGCGTTTATCAAAGCCTACATTGCTGCAACATTTGTCTTAGCAAGGGATTGAATATCAGCATTCTGGAAACACTTCTTGAGACAGGCTTAGCAAGGGAGGTGTTTTCATTTAAAGAATCACTAGGGACACTACACTACATGAGTGAGAATGCAGAGTGTGTGACTCAGGGGTCAGTTTATTAAGTCTCCCAGCTGCTACAAGAGTTATGAAAGAATAAATATATGTGTAAAGGATCTCAGTGACTGGAATTTAAAAAAGAAAATACTGTTTTTTAATAATATTAATTTTGGCACCATGTTTATGGCATATTTTAAACTTTTAATTTGAATTTGCCATTATTTGTATGCATTTTTATTCCTGGTAGCATGTTGTAAAATGCAAAAGAATTAATATAATCTTCTGAAATATTAATAGGTTGGTGCAGTAAATAAGTACAATAAAAAGTAATGCTGCTTAGAATGTTCCCTCCAATTTCTTGTAGGATACACATAGTTATAATTCAATTTTTTCATGTGTCCAGATGTCATAACACCTGTATTAAGGGAGCATTCACCATGTCCTGTGGTGCTTCTCTGTGGTACCGTAGTTCCAACCATCGATTCATGACACTTTATTTTAATCCAGCACTTGATGAAAGTGGACCAATGTCTTAGCAATAGATAAATATTGGATATTGCCGCATGTGAAATTGCCGGTATCTAGACACTCCATCTAAAATGATGTCATCAGAAGCAATGGGTATGGGGGTTTTATGGGTGCAATGCTGGAGTGATATAAAAGGTCACCTTTACTGGACTCTGTGTTTTACTACCTGGACTCTGTGCTTTACTACCTTTCTGAATGCATAATGCCACTAAAGTTTGGTGGAGGATAAATAATGGGTTGAAGGTGTTTTCCATGGTTTGGGCTAGGGTCCCTGGTTCCAATGATAGCAAACTTTAGGCTGCTTTTGCCATTCTGTGCTTCATGCTTTGTGGCAATAATTTGAGGAAGGTTCTTTCCTATAGTGGACTGCACAGAGCTCTGACCTCAACCCATCTGAACACCAGTGGGATGAAATAGAACACTAACTGTTTTCCAGGCCTGATCCCCAACATCAGTGCCTAACCTTTGGAAAGCCTTCCCTGGAGAGTAGATAGAGGCTATTATAGCAGATGAGATTTTGGACAGGAAGGTTGTATGTCAACTTGTGGCTGTATGTATGTATACAAACAAGGGAAAGTTGTGCTCACCACTATTTTTTAAAACCATTAGGCGGGGGTGCAATGAGAGTGTGACCACAAAATACATATAGTCAACTACAAGAGGTCCTCTGCACTCAACCCATTATCAATATATTTAAGACAGAGACATTTTGTGCATACTGCTACTAAAAAATGCCTTACCCTTTAAACAACACAGGGATTGTTTGTCCATATATTGCAATATATTTAAGCTGGCCAACTACGTCAAAGTCATCCCATATCTGGCCAGTCCTACACTTAATTTTCATCTGATTCATTAAGAATTCAATTGCTTAATTATACATTTTACAAAGGGACTAAGTTTTACCTGCAACTTACTAGCTGCTTTCAAAGTAAAACTCCCAAACTTGGCTGCCCTTTTATTAGACACCAGTGGGATCACCTGACTATAGCTGGGAGGGGTGGGAGCTACAACATGGAGCTGGTCACTGCTCCTGTATAACTATAACAAACAAGGGAAAGTTGTGCTCACCACTATTTTTTAAAACCATTAGGCGGGGGTGCAATGAGGGTGTGACCACAAAATACATATAGTCAACTACAAGAGGTCCTCTGCACTCAACCCATTATCAATATATTTAAGACAGAGACATTTTGTGCATACTGCTACTAAAAATGCCTTACCCTTTAAACAACACAGGGATTGTTTGTCCATATATTGCAATATATTTAAGCTGGCCAACTACGTCAAAGTCATCCCATATCTGGCCAGTCCTACACTTAATTTTCATCTGATTCATTAAGAATTCAATTGCTTAATTATACATTTCTTGTAGTTGACTATATATATATATATATATATATATATATATATATATATATATATATATATATATATATATATATATAGAAAGAGAGGCATGATTTGCACTTTAACTTTTAACAGCTTGCACAGCCTTTTAATTAACAATATTGGGCAATAAATTAGTATACAACTGAATTTGTCACCATTTTGGCACTTAAGAGTATTTAAGTCACACATTGATCATTGTTTGGTATTCTTGATAAATAGTTTTTTTACTTATCCAGAGTGGGCTGGTCCTACCTGCAAAAGTGTTCATATTTTTGACCGTGCACCCGAAACAAAAAGCATAAGACACTTTTTCAAATATATAGATTATTACAAACACCAGAAAAGGCACATAAGGGAAACTGTGGTTTTGAAGGATACAAGGAAGTGAACAAACTTTGAAAACTGCTTATCCAATCTAGGAAGCCAAAATGTACATTTTATCAATATTTCTGATGAGAAAACAACACTTTACAGGAAAGGAAGAGTGGAAATTTAAGTAGTGGGAAATCCAATACAGATCATATTACAGACTGTGGAATAATCTTTTGTGCAGTGGGGAGGTTATGAAGGAGTGAATGACAGAATGATTAGGAAGAATCTGACACCAAACAAAAAGCACTGGAAGAGGTCAGGTGTAAGGGATGCCATGTAATATTATTTCAACCCTGAAGGCGCCAAGCATTCTCTAAGGGAATGGGTGTTAAGGATAAAAGTTATCTCCTAGGAAAAGTGCCTTGGGGTGAGATCTAAAACTGAAAAAAGAGACCTCACCTAAAGATAATATATTCTTTTCATACTAATGGCATGTTTATTGGCTTTATATTTAAACAGAATGAAACCAATTTTTTCCATTTTCAAAATTACCTCAAAACTATTTACTTGTATTTTATTGTGTAATTGATACTTTTTACATATGCAGAGACACACAGTGTAAATACATGAGTATTTAATATGCAGTGAAATATATCCATAAATTTGTCACTCAGTGATGGAGAAATAAAGATATTGTTTACATCTCATTCTCTCTCTCTTTCTTTGTGCAAATATTGTAGCTGAAAACATCTGAACTAACCTTAACTGCAGTGCAAAATGTAGACAAATAACTAGATGTAGCATGTGATTGTCTTCATAGCAGAAGGTTGGCATATTTCTGGACATATTCACTAAAGCATAATATAGGACAGAGATGCAGACCTCTTGCTTATAATTGTTCTTAAATAAGCATAAAACTCTAGACTGAAATGCCATTAAGGTAAATATTATAAGATATAATGAACCCTGGAACCCTATTTTTCATGTTGCTTCTGGTGGATGTTGACAGTTTTAATGATGGTCTGGAAGATAAGCTCTGGAGTACATTGGAGTCTAAAGCTGGCCATAGACGCAAAGATCCGAACATATCTCCGCCGGACGAAAAATGTCGGGACTCTCCACACATGGTCCGAAAATCGTACGAATCCTCAATTTGTACGATCTGATCTTTGCGTCTATGCCCAGCTTTAGTCCTACACATGACCAGGAAGAGGCATTTGCAGTGAGTGTAGGTGTGGAAGTTATGGAAAGATGAGAGGTAAAACATCGTAAACCCGGTACTGGTGGTCCATGATAGTAGAAAGCCTGTTATGCCATGTAGCATAAAAGTTCATTTTCTCTAGAAGAATGTAAGCTTGTCGTATGATATTAATATAGATTTAAGAACTGAATCTGTGATTGCTGCTGTCATTTGTGGCATTTGATACAAACGATTCCACATGTCACCTTTTAGGAATATTATTTAAACTTCAACATCTGGCTTTGCTCCTAAAGGCAATCAACATGATCTTTACCGATGCCTTTAATAATAATAATAATAATAATAATAATGTGCTCTTTGACCAAATACATAAATTAAACACAAGTATTATTAAAAAAAAACTCATGCACTGTTTTTAATTTGGTTTTAGCTGGATACTGCATGACATTCAAGTAACATAAATGAAATGGTCGCTGAGCATTTCAAACAGTAGTACTTGTAAGGAAATGGGTTCTTCTCAGAAGTGACCACAGACATAGCTGGGATTTCTGTTCAGCACACAGAGATAGCAGCTTATTACCTACCATGATCAATGATGAAAAGACCACCAGAGTAGCAAAAACTCATGCAGCTGCCCCAGGGTAAAAAACAAAGGTTTATATATTACACAAGCAATGTGAGTTCTTTCTAAGCACATTGCCAAGACAGTGGGAGTTGGCAGCTAATGCTGTGTTTATAGGTCCTGCTTAGTTGGATTAAAAATTACTGCTGATTATTAACCCCTTTTTTATTTTTTGCCTACAATGAACTACAAGCAACCTAGTAACCCAGCTAAACAATATTCACAGCACTTAAACCTGTCTTCATGGCTACCAACAGATTACATCTACAAATCACTTCACAAAAGTAGCATAAGAGCCTAGTGCATAGATAACCACCCAAGACAATTGTCTTGTCCAGAGTCTTAAAAAGTCCCCAAAGTGAAAGGTTTTATAATCCTTTTTGTGTGACAGAGAGAGAGAGAGAGAACAGAATGGAGTTTGGGCACAGATTATCCAGCAGAATTAAAGCATTTTTCTGGGGGTTCATGCTGAAACACAATAAAGCACATAATTAACTTCATCATTCTTTGTGTTTTTCATTTGACTGCAGGGAGGAGATGAAAGAGGGCTGCTAGGACTTGCATTTCATCCCAATTATAAGAAAAATGGAAAGCTGTATGTGTCGTACACCACCAACCAAGAGAGATGGGCCAGCGGACCTCATGACCACATTCTTCGTGTTGTGGAATACACAGTATCTAGGTATCTGAATGGTTTTAACTGCTGTGTGTTGAGATCTGTGTAGCTAATGCAGCCAAGCAGTATATGGATGAAATACATAAAGGTTTCGTAAGAATAAACCTATATATATATATATATATATATATATATATATATGCTGTGAAAGGCTTTAGCACACACTTCAAAAGTTACATACCTGGGTGCAGTTCAGAAATCAAATATCCAAAGGCAGAAAAAGCTGAAGCACACCAGGATTTTCTTCAAAAAGATATATATATATATAGTAACCAACAAAAGGATCCGCACTCTCAGGTCGATTATTATAGTATAAAAAATGTTTTATTGTTCAATGCGAGACTGACGTTTCGGCCTCCTCTGAAGCCTTTCTCAAAGTGTCTAATGGTTCGTAAAACTGCCATAAATACAAAGTTTGGCGGGAAGCTAGACAAATTAGAGCTAATGTGGTGACCTCATCTCTCAAAACGTAACTGCCATTTAAATATCCCTCTCATTACTTATAAGTCCAACTGAACATATACAGCACATATATATATAGCATATATCTAGATAGCATCTTATAAATAATCTCAACATTAAAATAATACAAACATTCACTGTTTAAAAACATTCATTGTTTAAAAACATGGTGTTGTGCAACTGTATCTCTCTACATATGTTACTATAGCATCTTTTTTCTCAGCATAGCATTAAGTTATGTTACAAAAAATGTTGTGAAATGTTGCAAACAACAACCTTAAGTTGAGTAAAGTTGTCAGGTCTGTTCAGAGACTACTTTCATCGTTCGTATTGTTAACTTAATCAAATATCAAAACTTCAGCTCAGTTAGCTGTTTAGTGAATCTGCGGTAATTGACTTCATTGAATTCACGGCTGTGAGCCCAACCTCTGCAGGGAAAGAAACTTTTACCAGTAGTTTCACAGTATATCCTGTGATATCAATATCCCACTTTGTATATGGCCCTTTAATTTTAGTTTAGATGACATTCTCACTATAGGGACATGTAAGCTAAGTCAATCACAAATATATACACATAGGAACCTTAAACCTTAAATATATGTGTATCAAGTGTTTTGTGTAATAAACTAAAGAAAGACCCTACTAAAAATACTCATGCTCTGATATACTCATACTGTATGTGTCCCATATAAAACTAATAGTGTGCCTAATAGAATACTTAAGTGAAACATGCCATATTGATAATTAAAGGCACCTTTGTGAGTGAAAGTGTTAACCCAGTAATGTATAAACAAGGTGTTCGATGCATAAAAATGACACAAAACCTCCAAAAAGGTCTAACATATCACAAGTGGGGAATATACAAAGTAAAAAAATATAAAAAATAAAAATAAAAAAGTTTTTTGCAAAGAAGTTCCGACTGTCCAACTCCATTTGGAGTCATGTTGTATAGTCCTGATCCGATTGTCCCACATTCTATGGTGGCTCAGGCTCCCCTGAATGTCACACATGCGCACGTATCCGTATTAGCAAGAGTCATAGATCATGTACATCGCTCCATGGATAATGAATATTATTGGCACTTGCCAGACGGTTATAAACTTCCTCATGTTTATCATATACAGTCAGAGGTTCAATGCAGGGCATGAACAGACAAATAGTGTCCTGTTGGAATAAGCTCCGCATCAGGTTTTCAACACCAACGGTTAGATGGTTCTAACCTCTGCCTGATGTCAGGATTAATCGCAGGTGCATCCACCCTTCAAACTCCAGGCTACGAGTAAAGGTGCAGCAAATACACAACCAGCCAGCTATCACCGGACACACGCCGGTCCCAAGTATCAAACCCACACGGACTGAATCTCTACCTCTGGGTCGCCAGGTAGCCAGCCACATTCAACGTGAGGTACTTCTCTGGCCCCCATCCTGGGCCACTCCATCCATCTCAACAGCGCACGGGGGATCACACGTGAATGGAATCCCATTCAGTCATCAGGACCGCAGGCCTCACCATTAGTCGCTAACTGGCGGTCGGTCTCCACTCCAGACCATTATAGGCCTCTGGGGGGTAAATCTTCCATCGCCAGTTTTGTAGGCAAATGTAAAAGTTGTATTTTAGTCAAAAAGGCACGGGTGCACGGCTAGGAATACTAGTAGACAGTCCATAGAATAGCCAGCACTCACGAAAAACGATTTAAATTGCCTGGGTGCAGTCTCAAAATTCAAATAGTAACCAACAAAAGGATCCGCACTCTCAGGTCTTTAATATAGTATAAAAAATGTTTTATTGTTCAATGTATATATATATATATAACCTGTATACATTTTGTTGCATGTTTATAAATAAAACAAAATACATAGTAATCAATAGAAATGGGTCTTCTTCAAAGTTATGTCTAGTTGCAATGTATTTTCATCAACACCTGCAGTGGATAGTTGTATTGCTTTAACACACAGCACTGACTTAAGGCAGTTGTCCTTTAGTTGTGTTTTAATGAGGGAGTTTGTCACAGAATTCCCAAGAATTCAACTAACATATATCTGTGAGAACACTGAATTTCCTCATAATATTTAGAAAATTTGTTTTGGTTTGACTACAATAAAATAAGCAGCATTTTCAAATAACGTGAAGGATTATTATATAGTTATCCATAGCAGAAAAATGCTGGAGGGCCTTGTTATACGTATTCCTACACACTGATAGAAATTCTCTTAGAGGCATTTCCTGGGTCAGACTCTCACATTTGGGGGCACATTTACTAAGCTCGAGTGAAGGATTCGAATGAAAAAAACCGTAGAATTTCGAAGTTTTTTTTTTTGGCTACTTCGACCATCGAATAGGCTACTACGACCTTCGACTTCGATTCAAACGATTCGAACTAAAAATCGTTCGACCATTGGACTACATATTCCGAGGTACAATGTTAGCCTATGGCGACCTTCCCCATCACTTTTCTAAGCGATTTTATCTTTCGATCGAACGATTTTTACTTCGATCGTAGCATTTGCAATAAATTCTTTGAATTCGATATTCGAATTCGAAGGATTTTACTTCGAGGGTTTATTAACCCTCGATATTCGGCCCTTAGTAAATGTGCCTCTTATTGTTACCAAGAACTACAGTGTATGTGTTCCTGTGATCAGTATCTTATAAAACACAATATCCTGATATTCAGCACTTTCTAACATCAGACACTCTTGCTGTACATTTGTCTGTGTGTGCAGACACCCACAGTGGTGGTAATCTAACAGAAACCATACCCTTTCTAATATTCCTAGAAAATAGTACAGTAATAGCAGTACTTTAGGGAAATATATACAGTATGCAACTGTGTCACCAAGTACTTTATATGTTCCAAATGTTATGGGGTTGCCTGTTCTTGTGTAGTGTAACAACATGCCTTTAATCTGGTGTAGTTTTTTTCTGAGACTATTTCTTGATTTGGAGCAGGAAAACCTCAAGCCAGGTTGATGTAAGAACAGAGAGAGTTTTCCTAGAGGTGGTAGAGCTTCACAGAAAGCACCTGGGAGGACAACTCTTGTTTGGTCCAGATGGCTTCTTGTATATTTTCCTTGGAGATGGAATGATAACTATTGATGATATGGAGGAAAGGGATGGCTTAAGGTAAAAATAAATAATGCTCAGATGGATAATTTTGTATGCCTGTCCAAATATTTGCTTTAAATGGCCTTTAAAGCGATACTGACACGTTCCTATAAAAGTCATAGGAACGTGTCATTATGAAGTATGTGCTGCACCTGGAATATTTTGCCTCAAAGCCACCCCCAGCCCTGTGCACCTTTGCGCAGCCGACTGGTCACTTTACTAACGGATATTCTGTGTTGCTTCCATGACGCTGGGCTGGGGGCTGAGTGATCCTTCCATAGGCTGAAGTCCTGTTTTGATTCGTAATCAGCCTATGGAAGGATCACGCCACCCCCAGCCCAGCGTCACTGAAACAGCACAGAAGGTCTTTCAACAGTGTCGAAGGGTCGGGTCATTGCAGATGTACGGGGCAGCTTTGAGGGGGGCTTTGAGGGAAAATATTCCGGGTGCAGCAAATACTTTATACTGACACGTTCCTATGATTTTTATGGGAACGTGTCAGTTTCGATTTAAGGGTGAGTTGCATCATTTTACTTGTGTGCTTATGTTATTGATAAAGCCTAAACATGCTTTAATATTTCGTTAGAAATGAAATAGCTGCTGGAAAGATTCCTTTATTAAGAACCCCAATGAGGCAATCCATTTTCTTACTTTCCCAAATCCCCTCAACCTTGTAACTTTGTCCTCTGATAACCTTCAATCTCACTTTACTACTGCTGCACTGCAAGTTGGAGTTATGTCATCCCACCAGCAGCCTACCAACAGAACAATGAGCAGATAAAAAAATAGCAGCCCCTGGCACCTCTGCTGAAGGATTCAGCTACCCGAACTGATAACACCTCTATGTCTGTATATTCACCTGCAGCAGCAGCATTCACAAAGGTCTTGTTGTTTTACAGCAAAAAGGGGCAATTGAAAGAATTTTTGGGTGCTTTGTTACCCGTTGGGATGTGATTTCCTGTGGGGGAAAAGCACTCCATCTGCTATTTCCCCAACAAAATGGATAAAGTGGGAAATGCACTGCTTTATTTTAGCGCTTTCTCCATAATTAGTTTGCAGATAATTGATCCTGTATCTGTAATAAGTTTTAGTTTTCAGTTTTTAACCTTTCTACTTAAACATATATTTAATTCCAAAAAAAAACTAACAATGCAAACCCAAGCAGGAATTAACAATCTGGACAATTATTTTCCTTAATGGAATGAATCAGTCCAGCTTGGAAAATGAATAGTTTAAAATGATCAGAATTTCATCATTAATATTATATTGATCACAAAGTGTATTGCTTGATGCTGTTTGCCTGTCTGCTTGCAACAGTTAGTCAGTTTAATTCCCCAGTTTTTTTTATTTTACGTTTCACAGTGACTTTACAGGCTCAGTCCTACGAGTAGATGTAGACATTGACGGGTGTAGTGCTCTTTATTCAATACCAAGAAGTAATCCTCATTTCAATAGTACTAATCAACCCGCTGAAATCTTTGCACATGGGCTTCACAATCCAGGCAGGTAAGCCATGCATTTTATTAGCTGGAAATGTCAATATTTTCCATTTACAAATTAGCTGGTGTTTAGCTTTATGTTTTGTATTCATATACATTCTCCTATACACATATATTAACTGTGTTTAATTTACAGTTGTCTAATCCAGCATCATTTTAGCATATATGTTTCTTCTCTTTGATTATTTCAAGTCCTATACTGCAGGAGTCAAGTATATTACAATAAGTATGAATTAATGGCTCTGAATTAATTGCTGGATCTGTTCTCATTGCATGTATAAGCACTGGTAAAGGAACAATTTGTATATCTGCCTCATAAAGCCTTAAGATGGGGTTTGGTATTAAAGTAATGTTATGCTTGTAGTATAAAGCAAATAAATATATTAAGGGTTATTAACATATTGGTAGATTGAAGTACTGGAGTACAATTTGTAAAATGAACCCCCTTATAGTTCCATAGGCACAAAAAAGGACATTTACTTAACATTTACTTAGAAAAGGTATCTAATAATAAAACAGTACTTGATCCCAGCTAAGATATAATTAATCCTTACTGAAGACAAAACAAGCCTATTGGGTTATTTAATGTTTAAGTTTTTTTATAGACGTATGGAGATACATAAAGATCTCTTATCTGGAAGACCCCAGATCTTGAGCATTCTGGATGTCCCATACCTTTATTTGTAAAGGTGCCTGTATATAAATATGTAAATATCTATATCCATAACCATAGGTTTGCTAGTTGTAAGCAGCTTCTAGGGATAGAAAGGAACATGAGCCTTGAGAATAAAATGTTAGGAACTGCAGATATATATTAAACCAATACTGATTATGTGTGGTTTTTAAGCATTTATAAAGCAATTAAAGAAACATAGAAATGCAAGCGATGGGAAGCTTTGTGACTGTTATTACGTTTCATTGTAGATGTACAGTGGATCATCATGCCAAAGACAGCAATATGAATATGACTATGCTTTGCTCAGATTCAAGCACTAAAAACAGATCATCTGCAAGAATTTTACAGATTGTTAAAGGGAAAGATTATGGTAAGTTGTTAAAGGGAAAGATTATGGTAAATTATCAAGAGGGACACCAAACTCTGTGAAGACACAAGAGATCTTGAATCCAAAGCTTTTTTGTGCAGTAAATAAAATTTCAATTTTAAAAGGAAAATAAATAACAGTGAAACAGATTGAGATATCTTTTGATAAAAACTAGACTTTGGAATAACTGTGGATCTGCCTGTTTGATTGGAAGTGTTTAATAAGAGGCACATTGTATGATACAAAATGTTTAGAAATGAAAAATATGCAATGCTTTTGTCAGCCACTCAGTTTACTCATTTATAATTTAGGTAAAATACATGAAGCATATAAAGGGACAAAGTTACATAGTTAAGTTGCGTTGGAAAAAAAACCCCAAAGTCCATCAAGCTCAACCCCTCCAAATAGTGCACATATCTACACGTGTGTGTGTATGTATATATATATATACTAATAGCTATACTAAACTAACTGTAGATTTTAACATCACAATAGCCTTGGATTTTATGCAAGAAATCATTCAAGCCCCTCTTAAAGGTAAAAAAAGATCCCCCCGCTAACTCTCTGCAGTCTACTCTTATGTACTTGTAAAGAGTTATCATGTCCCCTTGCAGACGTCTTTTCTCCAGAGTTGCTTAAATCTTCCACCCCCTTTACCAGTTTAGTTGCACGCCTCTGCATTCTCTCCAGCTTATTAATATCCTTCTTAAGAACTGAAGCCTAAAACTTCACTGCATGCTCAAGGTAAGGCCAGGTTTTTTTTATACACTGCACCGTGCCTCAATGGAATTTGCAACTGGCGAATATGTAAACCTAGGGAAACCCTTTATGGGGCTGAAATAAAATCATTTGTGGGCAAAGGTCTGATGGAAAAAGTCCAATGATAAGGAAACAGACTGATAATAATCAGTAGCTTCATTTTACATAATGGAGTATATGAATATAACTGCTTGTAAAATTAGCTTGATTATTAAAGCAGGGATTTGGGAGCCAGTTACAATGGAACCCCCATTTTACCTTTTTTCAGGGGTCCAAAAAACATGGAAAATCTGGGAAAATGTAAAATCAAGGAAGTCCATTATAAATTTGCGAGACCACAAAAATACAGTGTAAGATATGGGGAAACTTAAAATCAAGGATGTATAATCTTTTTTATATATTTTTGGTAAACTATACCAGGATATTTTTATATTATTTTTTTTTCTAGGATTTAACCATTCTTTGTGTTTGGAAAACATTCTCAAAACATGCAATTTGCATTGGGGAATAATGATTCAAATTGCACATTCCTACTGCTGAGCTGCACCCAATACCCCATATTAAATGCAACTGCTCAGAGCAGTCTGATGAATTTATCAGTATTCCCCAACAATAGTCGTGAATTATCCCCTTAGTGTATATTACCATGTCACATTGGTTTAACTGGGATTATTATTAATATTTTATTTTGTGCAAATTATTATAAAGAAATTCTTGTAGATCTATAACCATGTATGTTTATGCTGCCTATCACCTAATGCTATTTTAATTTCTTTCTTTTCCAGAAAATGATCCTCCCCTTTTGGAATTCAAACCACTGAGCAGTGGACATATGGCTGGAGGATTTGTATATAGAGGCTGTCAGTCAGAGAGACTGTATGGAAGCTATGTGTTTGGAGATCGCTATGGGTAGGTATAGTCTGTGCAGTAGATGAGGTAGACTGATTGGTGTTATGATGTTCATCTGATATTGACATTAGCAAGGCTGTAGTTCAGTGCACTTGAGCACATGTACTGTAGTTTATACTTGAGCAGGTGATAATGCCAGGGTTCCCAACTTTCCTGGCAAATGACATAAATAATACTGCCCAGTCAGGAATGGCCATAATGACTTGTAACTGCAAACCCAAACCTCACAAGTATATTATTTACATAAAAAATTGTAAAAGTGATTCTGTGAACAGTTTGTTTGGTCTGTATATTTATAGAATCTTTATCATTACATTTTGTATGTTTTCAGTAATTTTGTAACACTTCATCAGAACCCAGTTACAAAGCATTGGCAGGAGAAACCCCTCTGTCTGGGCAGTGGATCTTCCTGCAGAACTCCCTTTACAGGACACATACTGGGGTTTGGAGAAGATGAATTAGGTACTATTTGAACCAGCCTTTACACATTATTTTTTTTACTGATGATTTTTCTTAATGCTATTCAGAGTTCCATTTATCTGCTATTCAGAGTTTCAATTATATGTTTTAATCAAGCATAACTTCTAGACTGTAATATTTATTAACAGATTGTGCAGAAATAAACTCTGCTAAAATGGCATTGCTACTCCAACAGGTCCAGACTGAGAATTAAAATAGGCCCTGCCATTTCAGGTACACAGAGGCCCAAACAGCCTCCACCAGCCCACTAAATACTGACTTTCTATGGCACCTTATAGCATAGCAGCCCCTCTGGCATTTTCCAGAACCCACAGATTGCAAGTCTGTACTCCAAACATCCATAAAACCAGTTCTATCAGCCCCTTCTAGATAAATAACAATACTTTGAAGCAGATCTCAAAGACTTTTGTGGTAATTGGTGGTGATCAATTCTGTTGTCATTATCATCTTATCTCTGGCCACTTATATGGGACATGAAGGCGAGTTTTGATTGTATGGCAATAAAATGCTCAAAGTCAACCAATGTTCCATTGCTGATATTGTCACACAGTGCATCTTGCACCATCCCATATGTAAAGTGCCAGGAATGAACAGGATTCTACTGACACTATGCACAGGGCATATTTTGGTTAGAAAATGCAAGTGCACGTATTTTTTGCCTAGAATCAGCCCCAGGATATCAGACAGATCTCATTCTTTCCTGTCATTTTACATATGGGACAGATACAGGAGGGATCAAAACACACTGTCCCACTACTTGAAGGGGTTTATGGCAGGAAATGCCTTTCATTGCTGGGCATCTGGGACTCATTCCTACCAAGTCAGTGCTTGTGCTGGTTTGTGCTCTAATTTTCTCCTGTAGGAAGAAAACATGCAAATCTTGTAGCTGTGTCACTGGTACAGGGATTCATGTGAGTGACTGAGCATGCTTCATGAAGCATCTTATAAAGTATTGAATGAATATATATATATATACACACATATATAGGCGGGGACTGTCTACCTGGAGGCCTGCTGGCAAGAACTGACCCTTTAAAAGATTTTTATGACCCTCAACTGCCCCACTGTTCCACTGACTGATCTGTAATGTAGCAAATAATTGTCCCACAATATTGACACAGACTGATATTGAAAAAGCATCTGTATTGTGACTACATTGAGAACATTGTTTTTCCCAGACATGTAAAATGTCCAAGAAGGTGATGGAAAGTAGAATAACTAAGACTGAAATAAAGGAAAGAGTCATGACATCAGGGTGCTACACAAACTTTACTTGCAATAGAGTGCCTTTCTCTTCAGGCATCCAAAAAACAAACTCCACCGGTGCTCCTGGTCCACCGGTGCTCCTGGGGCTTGCCCTATCATATATACTTGCTGCCTTAGACTTTCCTCAGCAAATCAGTACATTAGAGAGCTGTAAGGGTAGTTCTGGCAGGGAAACAATATCAGCTGTAGATGTGTATGGTACATTAATTTATCCTATTATACATATTTGCTAGTTTATTGATATACATGATACAATACATATCTAGTATAGGTCAATCTAAAAACAACTGGACTTGCTGAGTAATCAATGAATTCATTGATTACTCAGCAAGTCCAGTTGTTTTTAGATTGACCTATACTAGATATACCATGACCTGGATGAATGAAAATCTTCATAGTGATACAATACATATTTAAATTAGTACTGTAGTAGCTTTTGCTCTTTCTGAGTATAAATCAAGGATAACTTGAAGACTGTAACATCTGTAGCATTATTATAGTAAGTATGCAAAGGTAATTATATACTGGAGATGCTCAGTATTCAGTTCATATTATGTTCGAATTAAACTGCTTTTTGGAAGGTATTAAAAAAAATGGCATTTGTGCCGTGTCATGCAATGTGTTGATACTTCTATGATAACCCAACTGTGGGCGATGTCTGTTAGCTCACAATGACTGTCATGATACAACTATTGCCATTGCCTCAATACCAAAGAATATTCCATGAAAGAAAGAATGAATGCCTGGAAACCGTTAGACAGAGACATTAGTTGTACACATGCTATGTATGCTCCACTGCATATTCATCTCCTTTCATGTACCCTGTCCAAAACATTCTAATACAGATAGAAGGTATAGCTTGTACAGCCAATTGCTGTTGTATCAGTTCTCAATACAAATTCCTGCCTGCACTATGCTAGGGTTTTATCTAATGTATGTATGTATTTTTTTTTCAAACAGGTGAAGTTTACATTCTGTCAAGCAGTAAAAGCATGACCCACTCACACAGTGGGAAAATCTACAAAATTATTGATCCAAAAAGGTAATTACTTTTTTTTTTAAAAGTAGGCCACTTAAAGCAAATGAGTACAAATGGATGTTGCTGAAAAGCAATAATTTCATACTCGTGCAGTATAGTGGCTGTAACATGAAAGCAGGAGTGCTCAGTGTTATAATGTCCTGTCTTGTATTTAGAATAGGCACCAATAGGCAAAATATCAGTATATCTTGTGTGTCATTGAGGTGGAAAAATATAATCAGGAGGTGCATAATAAATAGGTCCAGTAGAGATATTACTAAAATTTTAAATTTTACTAAAATTACCCCACATTTCGTGGGGTGGGGTGGCTCTTCGGCAGCTATGGGATATTATATTGAGGTGTTTTGAATTATCACTTTGTAAGTATACATTGGGCAACTGTTTATAATCTGTATTGATTAAATATATTTCTATACAATATGGCAATTTACTCTACATACATCTTTGAAATGTTTGAATGGTTGAATTCACTGTTATACAAATGTGATATCTGATATCAGCTACTAATGTTTAAGGGGACATCTGCTTTAGACCACCCTTCTCCTTTTATTGGGTCTATTTTTTTAAAAATTTTAATTTTAGTCTTCTACATTATGGGGAAGATTTATCAAGGGTCGAATTTCGAGTTCATGGGAGTTATTTAAAACTCCCATGAATTGGAAATTTGTCCTAAATGTATTTAAAAAATATAATTTTTCAAAGTCAGGTGAATAGGATCGACCCGCAAACTCTAATCAAATTCGAACTGAATTTGATTAAAATTTTAATTTAAAAACTTGATTCCAGTTTTTTCTCTGAAAAAAACTTGTCAGGATGGCTGCAAACAACTCCAAATTGATCCCAGGATGTCTTCCATAGGCTACAACAGCAATTCAGTTGGCTTAAGGTGGCGAATAGTCTAATTCAAGTTCTTAAAGGGCCAGTGTATACTAAATTTCGAAAATCGAATTCAAAAACTTAAATTGAAATTTGATAATTCCCAAGTCAAATTTGACAGGTTTTGGCCATTCGAGAATTTGAATATTCAATTTTTTGATAAATCTGTCCCCATGAGTTGAATCTTGGGTGTGCCTTCCTTTTAGATACATGTTCATTCTACAACAATACAAAGCTTATATAGTTAAATATATATGGTACATCATCATCATTTATTTATATAGCGCTGTCAAGATACGCAGTGCTTTATATATATAAATATATATATTGTATATTGTCAATCATAAGTAAGAACGCATATAAACCCTTTATAATAAATAATAGTATCCCTGTTAATTGGGCTTCACTGAAAGATGCATTCTTCATCCATCCATTGGTATTATTTGAATTAAAGGAGTGACGCATTATACAAAGAACAGTTTAACACCTTGTATATACAGTATAAATGCAGTTAAATTATCTCTTATTATTATGGGCATAAGGCAGGCTCAGTATGGCTGTGTTTATGCCAAGAGTAAACGTTTAGAAAAAGATGGACTGTGTGGAATTCTTTGAGAAAAGAACGTAAACAAAAAGAAGTCTTAAAATTAATTTGGAAAACCAGAGCCAGAAAGGCCTTCCAACCCTGACCTGTGAAATAGTTACATAGTTACATAGTTAAATTGGGTTGAAAAAAGGCAAAGTCCATCAAGTTCAACCCCTCCAAATGAAAACCCAGCATCCATACATACACCCATCCCTACTTTTAATTAAATTCTATATACCCATACCTATACTAACTATAGAGCTTAGTATCACAATAGCCTTTGATATTATGTCAGTCCAAAAAATCATCCAAGCCGCTCTTAAAGGCATTAACTGAATCAGCCATCACAACATCACCCGGCAGTGCATTCCACAACCTCACTGTCCTGACTGTGAAGAACATCCTACGTTGCTTCAAATGAAAGTTCTTTTCTTCTAGTCTAAAGGGGTGGCCTCTGGTAAGGTGATCCACTTTATGGGTAAAAAGGTCCCCTGCTATTTGTCTATAATGTCCTCTAATGTACTTGTAAAGTGTAATCATGTGCCCTCGCAAGCGCCTTTTTTCCAGAGAAAACAACCCCAACCTTGACAGTCTACCCTCATAATTTAAGTCTTCCATCCCTCTAACCAATTTAGTTGCACATCTCTGCACTCTATCCAGCTCATTTATATCCCTCTTAAGGACTGGAGTCCAAAACTGCACTGCATACTCCAGATGAGGCCTCACCAGGGACCTATAAAGAGGCATAATTATGTTTTCATCCCTTGAGTTAATGCCCTTTTTTATGCAAGACAGAACTTTATTTTCTTTAGTAGCCACAGAACGACACTGCCCAGAATTAGACAACGTGTTATCTACAAAGACCCCCTAGATCCTTCTCATTTAAGGAAACTCCCAACACAATGCCATTTAGTGTATAACTTGCATTTATATTATTTTTGCCAAAGTGCATAACCTTGCATTTATCAACATTGAACCTCATTTTCCAGTTTGCTGCCCAGTTTTCCAGTTTAGACAAATCACTCTGCAAAGTGCCAGCATCCTGCATGGAACCTATAGTTCTGCACAATTTAGTATCATCTGCAAAAATAGAAACAGTACTTTCAATGATAGAGAGGTGATAGAGAGGTGGAATTTGCCACACACTGCAGAGCTTTAAAGAATAAGTGACAATGCAACAAAACTATAAAACTGACACTAAGGGGCACATTTACTTAGGGTCGAATATCGAGGGTTAATTAACACTCGATATTCGACCGTCGAAGTAAAATCCTTCAACTTCGAATACCGAAGTCGAAGGATTTTCCGCGTTTCCTACGATCAAAGGAAAAATCGTTCAATCGAACGATTTGAAGGATTTGAATCCATCGATCTAACAATTTTCCTTCAATCAGAAAATTGTTAGTAGCCTATGGGGACCTTCCCCATAGGCTAACATTGCACCTCAATAGGGTTTAGGTGGCGAAGTAGGGGGTCGAAGTTTTTTTTAAAGAGACAGTACTTCGACTATTGAATGGTCGAATAGTCGAACGATTTTTAGTTCGAATAGTTTTAGTTAGAATTCTGCTGATACGCAACTTGCAAATGCATTTTAGTGAATTAGCGTACTATTAGCAGATCGTTCAGTGGCGAAAATTCACCCTTTAGTCAATTGGCACTTTGATATCTGGCCGACTACAAAATCCTCCACAAAGGATTTGACTGAATTCAGAACTTAATCCGATCGCTTATTTGCATATTGGATAAATCGTACACGCAAAAAGTTACATGGAAGAAAAAATAGCACCTTTTGTTGCCAAGTGGTCTACAATCAAGTAATTTTAAGGATTTAGTTTGACCAGGAATAAACTTTGATTCATAAATATAAGCACCCGTGGACCTGTGTCTATGTATTAAAAAATTTAAAAATATCCCCCATCTGCTGCCAGAAATTTGTGGTTAAACATGGGGGAGGGGATGAATACCACGAAGGTAGGGCGCTACCTAAGGCATTTGAGCAAAAAACGGAGCATTCGGGGTGATATGTTAAAATCTTCAAATTTTAATCATCCAGGTAAAAAGACATAACAGCGTGTCAAGTTCCAAATACATCAGATCATCCGCTTTACGCGTTTCATGGCATCTCGCCACTTCATCAGAAGCGTACAACTGATCCCACTACACAGCCACAGTTAAATAGCACCTAGTCCCACCCATAAAACACATTAACCCTTACATAATACCATGAAATTAGATCGTATGTTAAACAGATATTAAATATGGCTATCTATAGAACAAATCACATAGCCCGAGTAGCAATGTTATCCACATCATATATACCATACAATTTTTGCTGTTGAATTAATTACTGTTGCATACTACAGGACTACGATATAAGGTATATTTCAGCGGAAAAAAGATACTATCTGGGAATAATAGTGAATACCTAAAGTTCTCTCTAGCATGTTACATGTATGATTTTGCTAGAATAGCCTAATGTATCACTGTATCTATATCGGTATAAAAGCTATTAACATTCAAGATAATTCATTTCAATTATAGTTAGAAAAAACACGACAATTCCCAATCCTTATTCATACCCCCTTCCCTTTCCAGCGTTTTTAGACGATAGATCCAGTATGCTTCATTTCTCAGTAGCCTTTTGTCCGCATCTCCTCTCCTAGACTGTACAATTGGTTTGTCAATAATTTGGAAAGATACATTTTTTCTCCCCTCATGTTTTTCTAACAGATGTCTAGAGATTGCGGATCTCTTGTCATTTCTATCCACCGCCGCTAGATGTTCTAGGAACCTAGTTCCCGCTTTACGGACCGTCTTCCCTACATATTGGACACCACATTGACAAGTCGCCAGATATATTATGCCCTGTGACATACAATTAAAATATTGCTTAATCGGAAAAGAGTGCCCAGTCCTAGAACTTACAAATTCTTTAGATTTCTTAATAAATTTACAGGAACCACATCTATCTCTACCACACTTATAGTTACCTCTCTGCTTTAGCCAATTTTTCGAAGTAGTTTCTTTAGAATTAAAAATACTTTTTGATATATGGGAACCTAAGTCCCTAGCTTTTTTGTAGACGAAAGACGGTTTCTTTTCAAGTTGCTGTTTCAGGACCGGATCCTGTAAGAGAATATCCCAGTGTTTCCGTACACTTCGTTCCACCAAACATGTTCCTCTATTGTACGTAGTACAGAATCGTAATCTGGGGGCTGCTTTCTCTGGATTATTTCTATTGCTCTTACTTGAAAGCAATTCGGACCTGTTACTTAATACTGCTCTATCATAAGCTGCCTTAATTTCTGACTCATCATACCCCCTTTCAATAAAGCGATCCCACAGTTGCATTGCCCTGCATTACCTAAGGCAGCACCAGGCAAAGATACAACCCTGCTAAAAGGTGTGAATTCTGGGAGCTGATCCATTCCTATTAGGAGCAGAACAGTTTGGCCAGCAACATTGTAGCCAAATTAGGGATGCACTGAATCCACTGTTTTGGATTCGGCTGAACCCCCGAATCCTTTGTGAAAGATTCGGCCGAATACCGAATCCGATCTTAATTTGCATATGCAAATTAGGGCTGGGAAGGGGAAAACATGTTTTACTTCCTTGTTTTGTGACAAAAAGTCATCCGATTTCCCTCCCCGCCCCTAATTTGCATATGCAAATTAGGAGTCGTTCGGCCTGACAGAAGGCTTCAGCCGAATCCGAATCCTGCTGAGAAAGGCCGAATCCTGGATTCGGTGCATCCCTAAGCCAAATATATTGGGTATATGGCCAATTTTAGAACTTTTTTAAAACTAGATGACAAATCATAATGTGGTTGCATAAGGGGAAATCATTATTTTGTAGTTGTTTTACATTCATTGTTTAGCAAAAGGCTATTGGTTACATTTGCAGCTTAGGTGAAACACCAGATTAATTATCTTTATTGAATTAATAACCCAAGGTTAATGTAGACTACGTAGTTATTTGGATGGGGATAACTGCCCGAATGTACTCCATTGTTTGGGATAATTTCTCAAAATCACCCCTTTTAGGAGGATAGAAAAGCACACAGTGCTGCAATTTCAAACAAATCACCTGACAACACTTGCAGATTCCCAGTCAATGTGAATGGGATCATTATGAGCATTTTGCTCCCCTCCCAGTGAGCTGAACACTCGGGTGATAAAAGTGTGAAATCCCCCTGGTGCAGGTGCAGGGCTGGAAATATAAGAAATATGTTTCTGTATTTCTCGCTGGGCATTTTATATGACTAGCCGGTAAATAAACAAACATATGTATACCTTCAAAAGCTGCATAAGTATCATCCCATCGTACTACTGTACAGCAAAGTGAGACCTGAAGATACATAAAACATACGTAATAAATTGGTGCAAATACTGTGTTCTCATCAATAGCTGCATTCATCTCTTCTAGCTCCATATGAACCATAGCTTTAAATATACATTCTACCTGTGTTTTCACATTACAATCCCACAAATACCAAAGCAAGTACTCAACAAAAGGTACACTGGGGGATTCTTCGATTCCTTTGTATTAAGTAGATATTGGGGTAAACATAACCTGCTTGTCCATTCTGAAAAACATTGTGCAAGGGTGAACCCCCAAGGTCTTCAACATGATCAAAAGTTTATTTATTGATCAGGAAATACTAGACCTTATGACGAAGGTTAGCGAAACCTTCTGCCCAGAAAGAAGGAAGGCCCTGTCTATTTGCTAGGGATGCACAGAATCCACTATTTTGGATTCGGCCGAACCCCCCGAATCCTTTGTGAAAGATTCGGCCAAACCGTATTCGAACCCTAATTTGCATATGCAAATTAGGGGTGGGAAGGGGAAAACATTTTTTACTTATTTGTTTTCTGACTAAAAGACACGTGATTTCCCTCCCCGTCCCTAATTTGCATATGCAAATTAGGGTTCGGATTCGGTTCGGCCAGGCAGAAGGATTCGGCCAAATCCGAATCCTGCTGAAAAAGGCCGAATCCCGAACCGAATCCTGGATTCGGTGCATCCCTACTATTTGCTTATGTGATTTAAGCATAATGTCTCCATTATTATACAATTTCAACAGTTTTTATGTCTGTGTTTCAGAATATTGCATGTTCTCTGATGCTAGTGACAGAAGTGCTCATACAGGATTGGCACTTGTAACTGTAAATTATGCAAAATGCGATGTTGAATGGGCACAGGCCAACCCTGTCCTAAACCCATTCCATAGAGTGAAAACCCCATGCTATAGAGCAGGTGACAAGTACAGGTCTGTGTTGCATCCTGCATCCACCTCTGTTCATTAACTTGTGCACCTAAATGATACGTAAGTTAAGGGACAGAGGGAGGCACATTTATCAAAAAAAATTAAAAAAAACCTCCCCTAAACTTTTATAAATCTAAATTTATTAATAAAATCCGAAAAAACTCAAATGTCAGGAAGGCTTGATAAATCAGCCCCTTAGTGGATAGTAGAGGTGACATAGTTGTGCTACCCCCTCTGCTTCTCATGAATACAGCTCTGTCCAACACAAGTTCTACTGTGTTCATGGAGGGCAGCCAGAAGTTTCTGGGTTTCAAAAAAAACTCAGATTTGCAGCAATTTAAGTATCTTGTAAGGCATCATTTTTAAAAATGGCAGATTTCACCAATTTTTTGTACTTTTCTCCTTACCTTCCACTTTGTAAATGACCTCAGGTATCTGTGTCTAGTTACACATCTGGGACACTTTGGCTGATAAAGACACTGGTCTGTTATTCAGATAGCTGGCAGAATGATATGGCTACTTGGGGGACCCAAACAACACATTCCACAGATTTGAGCAGTCAATATGATTGTACACTGGTAGTGAATACCAGTATGTGTATAGTTTATTGGAAGGAAATCAGCTTACTGTAACCCTGCACATGGGCAGATATTGGGGCAAACTTCAGCTTATTTGCTGCCAGAATATTGCCATAGCCTAAAGCTTTGTATATTGGCTTAAAATGTATTGTGTGACTATACTGTAAGTGCAATGGTACACATACAGTATACAAGAAGCATTGAGAATGCAAAGCAATCCAGGGTGAGTACCAGCCGCTGAAAGTTTCTAATGTTTGAGCTGCGTGATGTCAGCTGTTGGCACTTACCGTTTGTAATGTCATTACATGTGATTTTCTAATAACACACCTGTCAAATCAAATTTCAGTTTTTGCTTTCAGAGCATGGCAGACACTGTTTTTATCATCTTAAAGCAAGGGTTGCCCAGAGGTATATCGGGATCTACCAGTAGACCTTTAGAGTAGATCTCAAGACACTCAAGCTTATTTAAATCACCCTACTACTGTATTTCATGTTTTCCATTCAGATATTTATGTTAAGGTTACATAAGAAATAGTTGTTTGTTAAATTTAACAATAAAAATTTTCTTATCAATCAATATTTAAGTAGTATTTTCCATGGAACAGAATGCTAACAATGCCTTTATGGATGTAGATCATAATGGGACAACATCACTAAAAGTAGACCCTGCATTAGTAAATCATGGGCACTCCTGTGTTAAAGTAATTGTAAAATTGGTCTTGTATAAATAGAGGTTATTTTTTGACATCACATCTAAAGATGCACAACAGTTTTTACCTTATATAAATTCTCACATGGGCTTTTATTTGATCTGCTGTTTCAAGGCAGAGACAAACACAATTATTCTACCATGAAATGTTGTAGCCTATGACTTGTAGTGCTCATAAAGACTGGCTTCATAGTGCATGTTGTATTTTCCATTACTTGAAAATATTTTGTAAGTGTAAATGGTCTTGTTCTCTGCAGTACTATGCAAGTTGTTCCAGTAATTGATCAACTCAAACACAGCCTGTTGACCCAGCTGCCAAGTGCTCATGCAGCAGGTGTTGTTTTTGCGACCACACTGGTAGTAGTGCAAACTGTTTAGCCATTGCACTAACCCTTGAGCTATTAATCCCTTCAGTGCCTCAATCACTTCCAGAGAAATGGCACATCTGGTGGCAGAGGGGTTAACTTCTCAAGGATTTGCAAACATGACATAACTTCATGGGAATAAAGGTCATGGCTAATGGACCATACGATAATTCATTCGATACATGGGCTATTTTTGTTGCTTCAGATAAAAAGACGGAACAGTTGAATCTCTCAGGCTCTGCAGTAACAGTAATGTTTTAACAGTGTTCAAGAAAAGGATCCTTTGAACAACTAACAGGATTTAACAGGGGCCCTTGTCTGATGGGGCTGGATTGCATAATTAAGGGAAATACAAGATAGAACCCGCCGGATGTTGTTAAACTATAACGCCCCCCCCCCATCATCCCTCCTGCCTGATGTACACTTAAACTATCCGAAAATTCCCATAGTATAATACAGGTATGTGAACCATTTTCCAGAAAGCTCAGAATTATGAAATGGCCATCTGTGATAAACTCCATTTTAATCTAATAATTCATATTTTTAAAAATGATTCACTTTTTTCCTGTATCTAAGATATAATTGATCCTTCTTGGAGGCAAAACAATCCTATTGGGTTTATTTAGGGGTTTGGGTCGAGTTTTAAAGGGGGGAAAAAAACTATTTTTAGAGGGGAAAACATTAATTTTTCGAGATTTGTTATGCTCTGAAGCTGCTAAAAATTTGACCTGTTGAAATCATAAAATCGTAAAAGTCAATGGCAGATGATTCCTTTAACCTTTGGAACATATTTTATACCTTTAGGATTCTCAAGAGTTTCGGGCTGGTTTTCCCTTTATAATCAGATAAATTCAGGTTTTTCATACGACAAGTCAATAAAGTCGAGTTTTTGGAGCATCAATTCAAAAAAGTCAAACTATTTGAATTGACACTTGATTTTGTCGCAATGTTTTTTTGCAGCAAATTTTTTGAAAACTTTTATTAGTAAATTAAAAGGGGATTTGGGAGGTAAGTCTAATTTTATTTTGCCAAACAGTGAGAAAAAGTGGTTTTATTAAATAACCCCCTTAATGTTTAAATAATTTTTTAGTAAACCTAAGGTATGAAGAGCCAAATTATAGAGATACCCCTTATCTGGAAAACCCCAGGTGCTAAGCATTCTTACAGTAAGAAATGACGATAAAGGTCCATTAATTTTATTTTTACCAAAAGTGGTTACAAGTTTAAACCCTCCTAGTTAGAAGGAGAACTAGATCTGCAGATATTGAGTCCTATTTATTAAGTTTATATTAGAATTATGTGGGGTTTTACAATGTCCTCCTTAGAAAATAAATCCAGAAAGTGTTTTATGCCTCATCAATTAGCCTTGTAAATCAATATGGCAGACCTGGCAGACCGTATGCCTCGTCCAGGTGCAGGTTCCCTAGTTCCTTATAGCAATGCACCTTGATTGTAAGTCACAAGTAATAAACAGAAAGGACTGGAACTCGAAATTAGGCTCTTTTAGCGGGACTTTAATGAATTTGTCATTGTAAGTGACAAAGATGTGGTTTAAAGACTATTCTGCTTTGAGGCAGTCAAACACTGTCAATGTTCTTAGGCTAATGGCACACAGGTGAGTTATTCCAGTTGTGTACCTATACATCAGCTCAGAAACGTACCTGTCTGCCATTAACCTGCTTTACACCTGTGAGCATTTGCTGTAGGCTAAAAGTCTGTTATCATTGTTAATCTCACCCCATTAAACACATGGGACATATGCTAGTTCAAGCACATTGTGTTACCAGTGATGCTTTACAGTTGCACTAGAACTGCAGTAATCGCAGCTGCACTAGAATCAAGTAATTGTCCATTAGTAATGTTAGGGCTGGCCAGTTGGTCAGGAAGGTTCGGCCGACCTCGCTGCCCCATTTTAAGGTTGGAGGTTCGGGTTAAGCTCTTCTTCCTGCTCTCCCCACCCGTGGTGACCTTACACTGCCGGTTTTATAGGTGCATACCTACCTGCCCCACCCCTTTTGTGATGTCATCAGTAGGTCGGGTCTATAAAAGGAAGTGGCAAGACAGGGGTGGGTGTAGTGGATCAGGGGCTCGCGGGTCGAGTTTTTCTCAATCCGCACATCACTATTGTCCATGTAGTTATTTCCAGGTATGCCAAATTCTGCCACAGCAGATTCCCACATATTCCTTACCCCAGCCTCATCCAGCTCTAGTATGCTCGGATTTAAAAATCAAAACTGGCACTAGAAAAAACTAGCACTTGATTAACGAGCACTTCAGTTCAGGCGCATTTTTTACATGACCTCTAACTGCCATTTTTTTTACATTTATGTTGAGAGACGTGATCAGTTGTTAAACTAGCAGTGTTGTTAAGAATACAGACTGCTCTCTAGATAATACATATATAATACACAAAAGCCATGAATATCTTGTAAATTATATCTTTATAAACGGTGAGTAGTGATGGCATCAGTTATAAACAGTGATGTCATTTCTGTCACATGACTCACTAAAATTTGTGTATTATAATAAATAAAGTACACCCAGTTGTAAAATATGAGGATATTAGAAGTTACCTCAGAGTTCCATGACCTGTATAAAAACACTCAGCCTTCGGCCTCATGCTTTTATATGGTCATGAAACTCCTCGGTAACTTATAATATCCTTATATTTTACAAGAGGGGGTACTTTATTCATTATATTATGGCAAGAGCTTGCAATGATCAGAATTTTATATTGGTGCAATGGAACCAACACCATGACATGCCAATGTTCATATTGAGAATTGTTGATTATTATCAAGGAAAAAGCAAGTATTTACGTTAGAGCTTTAGATCTTATTGTTAGTAATTGAAGTATTAAGTAAAAAAAGGCACAGTTTAAATTTATTTGATGTCACATTGGTAGTTAGCTGTGCAGTTTTATGATGTGATACCGTTTTCTCTGCATTTTAAAAAAAAAATCTGGTAATTGTAAAGGTATTAAGGTGGTCATGTTTATGGAAAAGCTATGACTGTATATTTAATTTCTAACTGATCTGGATCACAGGTGCAATTATTTATAAGCTTTTTAAAACATGTGAATGTGTGCAAGGCAACTTATATATTGAAATAGCTATAAAACAAGCACACGTATAAAATAGGCTTCAGCTGGTGCATGGCTTATTTTGGCACAGTTTCAGTTTCAGGCTAGAGCAATATTTTCTTTAGGCTACTTAGCTCTCTCTCACTATAAGACATTATTTAAACCTAAAATATACTTTTATGATTTTATACAAACAATATAGATGTTTATGAATGTCATAGGTGTATAATTAAGCACAAACATATAGGAACAATTACTTTGTGTGTCCTACAAGAAATATATTGTTGTATCAAATATAACAAGGCCTTACTAAATATGATAGCATAATTCCACAATGTATTATAATAAATGTAATATTATGGGGGGGGGATCTAAGAGACGCTAGTGTTTCTACATTGTCTTTGGAATCATCAGGTTCCATTGGGCTCAAATTAATTATTTGCTAGTTTGACAGCATGAAGCTCTTGTAATACACATGGGGTAAACAAAGTAATGACATAGTGATTTTTTATGAACTAATGCGTCATATGCTGTCATATTAAAGGTTAAGTAAGCCCTTTATTTATTGATTTTCTTTGGAACAGAAACAGTAAAAACCTCTTTAAGGTCTTCATAGTGGGAGAGAGAAAGAGAATGAAAAGTTAACTGCAATGAAGAAAGCACAATCTATATGCTGATCTTTTGTACACTCCAATTTGGGCTTTAAATGCTCTATCTTCTCTTATTTTGCTTCAAATATGCATTCTAAATTTTCAGACAAATATTTATGTATATTATGTGATGCCTTCCTTAAATTAATTAGAATGCACCTTTATGTTCATCTGTGCGCACGGCTTTATGGTACCAGCTTATTGGCTCTTTGCAGCTTTTTTCTGTTGCTGAATTAACAGAATTTTGTTTTTTCTGTTATCCAGACAAGAGTTTTTAGTGTGTGATTTGCTAAACTGTTTTGTTTTTGGGTAGTACTTGAATTCACTACTTTACAAAATTTTCCCAAAGCCCATTTCACATGTGCAGGCCCCTGGAGACTATGCCTATGCCTGTCCACTGTACTACTCCTGAAATATTTCTTCTTTGGGTGCTCAAACACTCCCATATTCCAGCAAATTGATAGGAATTTTGCATGGGAAGTGTTGACAGCTCTGAGCTTTGTGTTAACAGACGTGATAGAATGCAGCTCTTTTACAGGCTCCACTTAATGAGTTCAGCCTATTGTACTTAATTTGTTCCTATGGGTTGTGCGATCTAAGGAGAAAGCTCAGTCAAGGTAGCTATATAGCAGCTGTACATTAAAAATATATATATATACAGTATATATATATATATATATATATATATATATATATATATATATATATATATATATATATATATAAAAAATATATATAAATATTGTGAAGAATATGGAACCCCAAGTTGGACTCAATTGACACTTGCTTGCTAACTACCTAATTTGACTTCTTGACTTTCTTCTATTTTTCTGTATCTAACCCTTCTTTGTAATGTTAAAAATGCTAAATAAAATCTTCCCAAAAACAAATATATGGCTGGTAGCACCCATGCTTAAATACCAATATGTAAAGAAGGAATGTTGTATGTGCTACATCCACATGATTTGGTGTTTATTAAAGGAACAGTAACACCAAAAAATGAAAGCATTTTAATTAATTAACATATAATCTACTGTTAGCAAGCACTGGTAAAAGCTGTGTCTTGAAAATATTTTATTTGATTTGCGAAGCGCAATAGAGTAGATAGGGATTGCTTCAAAAAAAGTCAAAATTTTTTCTAAGTCCCAAAAAACGCTGGCGTGTTTTCTACATTATGGGTGATAGGCTGAAAAAGATTGAAATTTTTTTTGGGGCTCCCCTCCTTCCCCCCTACATTTCCTGACTCATGGCAACTTACCTATACAGTGGGCACATGTGTAGGGCAAAATAAAATTTTTATTTGATGTTTTGAAGGTTTTCTAGCCATTTGTAGTGCTGATATGTATTCCTCCATTGAAATTTGAATTTGGCGCCGTATGCAAATTAGCCTTCGCTAGCGTAACTTCGCTTCACTTAGCGAATCAACGCTAGCGCAACTTCGCAATCTTACGCTACCCCTGTGCGCAACTTCGGATTTTAGTGAATTTGCGGAGTGCTGGCGAAACTACTAAGTGTGGCGAAGTGCGGCGAAGCGCGGCGAAGTTGCGCCTGGCGCAACTACAAATGTTAGTGAATTTGCCGCATAGCATCTGCTAACGAGGGGGGTTCTTTTTGTAGGTAAAAGCTGTGTGTCTTCTTCAGAAACACAAATATAGTTTATAGAAACAAGCTGCTGCTGTAGCCATGGGAGCAGTCGTTCAAGCTGGAACAAATGGAAAAAAGTCACAGGTTACATAACACATAAGCCCTGTCCAATACAATGGTGTTTTATCTGTTATCTGCTATGTAACCTGTGCCTTTTCTTTTTTTTCAGCTTGAATAGCTGCCCCCATGGCTACACAGCAGTTTGTTTATATAAATTATAGTAGTGTTTCTGAAGCAAACACATTTTACCACTGAACTTTACAACAGTTCTACCAGGGTAGAAACACTACATTATATTTGAATTACTTTGATACACTTTCCATTTTTAGTGTTACCGTTCCTTTAAATATGTTGCAATTTTATTTCTAGAATGATTATAAATATAATATTTTTATGCTTTGACTCGTTAACCTTAATTTGGTTAATGTTTTTTATGCTAAATCAGAGCAGCTTTATTTCAAACCAATCATATGTCAGTGACGTTAATTATATTCCTAAAGCCAAATCTAAAGTCTAAACCTTACTAGGCTCATTGTTTAGTTCATCTTATATACATTTTTGTAATGACGTTAGGAGTGTTAGGTAAATAATCATCTGCCACTATAATGACATGATGGCCAGTGTGTCTTATTCCCAGACCCCAACTCGTTATAGTGCCTAAAAACAAAACCCGTTTAATGGATAATATTAATTTGTTCAATAGCAATTTATCTAATGCTGATGTTTGCTTAGCACATACCCTTACTGCAGAGACTGAAGTACTCATAAATACAATGGGATTCAAAAATTGTTGAATTTTAAAGTTGTAGGCCAAATATTTGGACAGTGCTCATCTTGAATAAAAGTAAGGTAACAGATTAGCCATTAAGTCAATGCTACAAAAATAAGTTGTAATTCGAATTTCTGAGTTTCAAAATTCACATTTATGGGTAAATTCATCAAGGGTCGAATATCGAGGGTTAATTTACCCTCGATATTCGACGGGGATTTAAAATCCTTCAAATTCGAATATCGAAGTCGAAGGATTTTTGCGCAAATAGTTCGATCGAAGGAATAATCGTTCGATCAAACAATTAAATCGAATGATTCAAAGGATTTTAATTCAACGATCGAAGGATTATCCTTCGACCAAAAAAATTTAGCCAAGCCTATGGGGACCTTCCCCATAGGCTAACATTGGGTTCGGTAGCTTTTAGGTGGCGAACTAGGGGGTCAAAGTTTTTTCTTAAAGAGACAGTACTTCGACTATTGAATAGTCGAACGATTTTTAGTTCGAATCCTTCGATTCGAAGTCGTAGTTGAAGGTCGAAGTAGCCCAAAAAACACTTCGAAATTCGAAGTTTTTTTACTTCGAATCCTTCACTCGAGCTTGGTGAATGGGCCCCTTAATTTTTATCCCCCTATTCGAATGTAAATTCTAATGTGAGATTTATCACATCTCAACCATGGAAACCTAATTTGAATATTCGCCACCTAAAACCTGCCGAGTTTTTAGGTCCGTTGTGCGGCACAACTTGTGCCATTTGTTAAAGGGGTGGTCTACCTTTAATTTAACTTTTAGTATGTTACAGCATAACCCATTCTAAGCAACTTTTTAATTGGTCGTCATTATTTATAGTTTATGCTTTTTAAATTGTTTGCTATCTTCTAACTCTTTTTAGTTTTCAAATGGGGGTCGCTGACCCCATATAAAAAACAAATGCTCTGTAAGGCTACAGATGTATTTTTATTGGTACTTTATCTTAGTCATCTTTCTATTCAGGCTCTCTCTTATTCATATCACAGTTTCTTATTCAAATCAGTTCATCGTTGCTAGGGTAATTTGGATCCTAGCAACCAGACTGATGAAACTGTAAACTGGAGAACTGCTAAATAAAAAGCTAAGTAACTCAAAAACCTCAAAAAATAAAAAATTAAACCAATTGCAAAAAATCATCCTCTACATCATACTATGGGGGAAATTCACTAAAGGGCGAAGTGTCTAACGTTACTGAAAATTCGCCAGCGTGACGTCATTTTGAGACTTTGCCGATTTACTAACGGGCACAGGTGTAAATTCACTAGAGAAGGAGACTGTAGCGCTACTTTGCACTGTAACACCAGGCGAATTTTCGCTCTGGCGAATGGACATAACGATGCAAATTCACTAAGATGCGGATTTTACTGAACGTTGCCTCTTCCGCCAGACTTGACTTTGCCACCTCAGACCAGGCGAAGTGCAATAGAGTAGATAGGAGTTCCTCAAATGAGAAAAGTCCCAAAGGGTACTCAGCTTCCCCCCTACATTTCCTAACATATGGCACATAAACTATACAGTGCGCTCGTGAGTAGGGCATTATAACAACTTTATTTTATTTTATTAAGCTTCCCTGGGCTAGTGTAGTGTAATGTATTTGTTGCAACATATACATTCATTCAACTTTAAAGGGATACTGTCATGGGAAAAAAAAAAATTTCAGTGCTGCTCCAGCAGAATTCTGGACTGAAATCCATTTCTCAAAAGAGCAAACAGATTTTTTTATATTCAATTTTGAAATCTGACATGGGGCTAGACATATTTTCAATTTTCCAGCTTCCCCAAGTCATGTGACTTGAGCTCTGATAAACTTCAATCACTCTTTACTGCTGTACTGCAAGTTGGAGTGATATCACCCCGCTCCCTTTTCCCCCCAGCAGCCAAACAAAAGAACAATGGGAAGGTAACCAGATAGCAGCTCCCTAACACAAGATAACAACTGCCTGGTAGATCTAAGAACAACATTCAATAGTAAAAACCCATGTCTCACTGAGACACATTCAGTTACATTGAGAAGGAAAAACAGCTGCCTGCCAGAAAGCATTTCTCTCCTAAAGTGCAGGCACAAATCACATGACCAGGGGCAGCTGGGAAATTGACAAAATGTCTAGCCCCATGTCAGATTTCAAAATTGAATATAAAAAAATCTGTTTGCTCTTTTGAGAAATGGATTTCAGTGCAGAATTCTGCTGGAGTAGCACTATTAACTGATGTGTTTTGAAAAAAACATGTTTTCCGATGACAGGATCCCTTTAACTTCCCGCTGTATGCAAATTATCCAACGCTAGTGCAACTTCGCTTTGCTTGCCGAATTAACGCTAGCAAAACTTTGCCATCATTCGGTGCCCTGGAGTAAACTTTGTTAATTAGCGTCGTGCTGCCGAATTTTCGCCTGGTGAAGTGTGGCGATGTGAGCGAAGCCGTCGCTGGCGAATTTCCGCAGGTTACTGAATTAGCCCCTATGAGTTTGAATTTAAAAAATTCACATGAATTCGAAATTCGACCTTTGATAAATGGGTCTCTAAATGAACCTCAAGCCAGGCAAATAGATATTCTTACCAGATCTCAGCCTAGGTGGCCTGGTCCCCCCAGCAAACCAGCTTCACCGTTTGGAAACCACTACTCTAAATGATTCAAGTTGATTTGTCAAACAAATATTACCCATTTGATTATCATAATCCACATTTCTGGTGTTGGTGTGCGGAACCCATGTGAATGAGCTTGTACATTTTCTTCTTCCCTGAATGTAGACCAACAGTTCCAGAAGAATGCAGACGTCCAATAATGGCTGCACAGCCACTCGCTTCTGAGTGCTCCCGCAACTGCCGAAATGGACACTGCACACCAACCGGAAAATGCTGCTGTAGTCAAGGATGGGAAGGAGAGTTCTGCAGAATTGGTTAGTGATGAGAACATTTTTTTGTACATTTTGGTAAATCCAGGGCTACTTAATTTTATGTAACAGAAGGAAAAATCTGTTTGAATATTTTCACAAGATGACCAAGCACAGGTACAGTATGGGACCTCTTATCCAGAATGCTCAGGACTTGGGGTTTTCTGGATAACTGATCTTTCAGTAATTTGGATTTTCATACCTTAACTCTACTAGAGAATAATTTAAACATTAACATGAACCCAATAACCAGGATTCATTATTATTTTGGATGAAGTACAATGTCCTGATTTATTACAGAGAAAAGGGAAATCATTTTTAAAAATCTGGATTATTTGATTATAATGGAGTCTATGGGAGATGGCCTTTCCATAATTCTGAGCTTTCTGGATAACGGGTTTCCAGATAACGGATCCCATACCTGTAGTTATTTGTAGTTTAAAATATTAGTGGTTCCTGTAACACCATCTAACTGCGCAGTTACTTGATTGAAAGTAAATTGCTTTGTCGGTGGTATGACTTTTTTTACAGATATTTCTTAGAATTTTCTCATGTAATTCCTAGAAATTGTTCCCTGTGACCTAAATTCCAAATATTTATAAATTCATGAAATATACCATCATTACTGAGTAAACCAAGAAATTTACTAGAGATGCACTGGATCCAGGTTTCAGTTCAAGTTTCTGCTAGGGATGCACCGAATCCACTATTTTGGATTCGGCCGAATACCGAACCGAATCCTAATCCTAATTTGCATATGCAAAAAAAGGGGTGGGAAGGGGAAAACATTTTTTACTTCCTTGTTTTGTGACAAAAAGTCACGCGATTTCCCTCTCCGCCCCTAATTTGCACATGCAAATTAGGATTCGGTTCGGCCGGACAGAAGGATTTGGCCGAATCTAATCCTGCTGAAAAAGGCAGAATCCTGGCCGAATCCCGAACCGAATCCTGGATTCGGTGCATCCCTAGTTTCTGCTGAATCATATCATTCTTTGAACAGAATCTATAGTCACTGGACATTAAATTCATTTTTTATTTTTCTCAAATTTGAATATGCAAATTAGTTTTCGGATTTTACAGAATCTTTAGTGGAGGATTCAGTATTCAGCCAGATCCAAATTGTATGAATTTGGTGCGTCCCTGGTATAGATATGGGATCACTTATCTGGAAACCTGTTATCCAGAAAGCTTCATATTACAGGAAGGCCATAGATTCCCATTATAATTTTTAAGAATGATTTACTTTTTCTCTGTAGTAATAAAACACTACCTTGTATTTGATCCCAACTAAACTGCATAAATCCATATTGGTGGTAAAATAATCCTATTAGGGTTTATTAAATGTTTAAATAATTTTTTAGCAGACTTCCGGTATGTAATCCAAATTACGGATAATAGATCTTATGCATGTATATTGTATTATAAAATAGCTTTTTTCATAAAAGGTGCATATACTGTGTAGGGCAGATTTATCAAGAGTCGAATCGGAAATTTAGATTTTTGAATTTTTTTTGGTCAAAATTCACAAATTCGAATTGGGAATAATCCAAACTCAATCCGAAATTCAAGGTTTATCAAACTTTTACCCTGAGAATAATTTGCCACCTAAAACCTGCCGAGTTCATGTTCTGTATAAGTCAATGGGAGAGGTCCAGTGACACATTTGAAGATGTTAATAGCCTTCCTGACATTCAAGTTTTTTTAGAGAACTTAGAAAACTTGATTCGAGTTTTCAAGTCGGTAAAATTTATTTTTAGACTTTTTCTTAAATAACCTCCCAATCGAATTTCGAGTATATTCAAATTTATTAGATTTAAAAAAATTCAAATGAATTCAAAAGTCGACCTTTGATAAATGGGCCTCTAAGGGGCACATTTACTTAGGGTCGAATATCGAGGGTTAATTAACCCTCGATATTCGACCGCCAAAGTTAAATCCTTCGCCATCGAAGTCGAAGGATTTAGCGCTATTCGTTCAATCGAGCGAATAATCGTTAGATCGAACGATTCGAAGGATTTTAATCCATCGATCGAACGATTTTACTTTCTTTTTGTATGCCAAAAATTTTACTAATCAGAAACCATTGTATTTATTATAGCAAAATGCGAACCAGAGTGTCGGCATGGAGGCGTCTGCGTGAGACCAAACAAGTGTTTATGTAAAAAAGGATACTTGGGCCCACAGTGTGAGCAAATGGATAGAAACGTCCGGAGAGTGGCCAGGGCAGGTATTCTTGATCAGATCATTGACGTGACGTCATACTTGCTGGATCTAACCAGCTACATTGTATAGTGATGTCGGACTGCTTGGATAATCCATCTAACGGGGCATTTCTTTTTAAAACATGTACAGTTTATAAAAGGACTTTGTAATTCTGCTCTAAATCCCTGTGTTTTAAAATTATTTTATTAATTTAAATATATTGTCCATAAAAGTGAGCTTGTGTGTGTAATTTATGAATATTTGAATGTATATGTATGTGTGAAGATGTAGACCTGTCCATTTATTAAACAGTCTGATATTTGAAGCACTGGCTGCAGCATGGTCATGTGAACAAAGCTATACATTGGCTTGTTTTAAAACTAACATTAAAGCAATAGACATTCATATTAAAGTGCAGTATTGTATTATTAATAGCAATCACTGTGTGGGAGGGACACAACCAAAAAAAAAAGGTCCCTGCAATTAATGTATCTATCCTGGTTTTTGCAGGAGATCTGCAATCTCTTTACTTACTATAAATACATTTTAATTGCTATAGAGATCTATATAACTGCCAACCCATGCCGTGGGTAATATGAATGTGTATGCATAAACATCTGTACAGTGTCGGACCCACCCAAAAACCTTAGACCAGGGGCCCACTCTCAGTACTATTATTCTTCCTCTCCTGACTAAACCTCTATTCTCCTAGTCTATTTTCTTTACATATTATAATTGATTATTCCATCTATTTAGCCTCTTTTTCTCATAGAAATAAGGAATGACCATGAAATGTTTAGCAGCACAAGGGCCCACTGACACCTGGGCCCCCGGGACTTTTCCTGGTCTCCCGGTGGGCCAGTCCGACACTGCATCTGTAGAGGAGCCCCACTTCTGTTCAAATGCTTGATATCAAATTTCTGCAAAATGCTTTATAATAGATGTTTTTCCAATTCCGTCTTGAATTAGTTACTATTCTGTAAAGCCATGCAAATATGTGTTGAAGTATTTTGTACTGGGGTCAAAGTACCTACTGCCATTACATTTTGGGCATATTTTTAAAAGAGGGAACTAGCAATTTATCATATAATTTAACTATACTTCATATTTATAAATGTCATCCCAGTAAATTAAAAAAACAAAACAATTGCCCTGCAACATTTTGCAGCTGAAACAAATAAAGAAATTCTTTCAATTTAACATGTGGGTGGTATGTATGTATATTATGTCTGGAACAATGGGATATACAATGCAGATGTAAATTAGGGGACATCTTTGCCTCCTTAGAAGTAGATTGGGACTTCCCCTGCAGTGTTACAGTTAGGGTATCAGTTCCAGTGCACAGAGCACTCAAGCAAATTGATTAGGAGGATTGAGAGTAGGTTGACTCAGTGTATTATACTGCTTAAATGCAGAAAGGATTTGACCCTTTTGCATTTCCATTTCATTTTACCCCTTACAATGTTTTGGTTGGAGAAACAAGGGTGGGAGTAATGAGAAACGTCACAAGGGAAAACGAATTTTATGAAAACTAGATCCCATATGTAACATTGTTATTTCAACCTGTGTATACAAGGACATTTATCTCATGTTAGAGGCTACTTAATAAAAAAAATTCAAATCTAAATAACCCTGTAATGTGTTTTGGGATATGAAAAGGTCCACAGAGAAAAACTGTTTGTTATTAGAAAAGCCTGTTAGTAGTAGACTTATCTAAAGGCTCAAGTAGTGTTTCCTTCATATTTAGGCTATGTTATACAGGAGATAATGATGGATCACCCAATGATAAAAGATTGGCTAGAGATGAGTTGTCTTTGTCACTTGCAATTGGCCATACACGCTACAATTACGATCTTTCCTGGAAAAGATCTTTCCAAGAAAGATTGTTCGTTTCAATACACATGTGTAGAGCTGATTGGTCAGACATACAGGTAGAAACAATAGAATTCTACCTGTATCCGACGATTTGCCTTCAAAGGCACCTGATCAAATTTTTCCGACCAGTCCGATCGGCTAGGCTGACCGATATCCAAGTCTTCTGCCTATATCAGTCAGCTCGTCTTGCACCATACAGGCACCGAATATCATACAAAGATTAGTTTTGTACAATATTATCTGTGTGTCTATGACCACCTATAGACAGGAAACAAGCCAAAGAAATCAGTGCATAAAGACTTCAGATCCAGATAGCAGAACATCATTGACAATGTATTAAAATGTTGTTATGCAAGGTTTACTTATTGAATAGGTCTATCAAATTAGGGCAAAAAGAAGACCATTAATACATCAATAATAAATACTGACTTCACAACTCCATCTGCAAGGGCACATGTGTATTGATTGGTTCTAATTTCACTGTGTGTGTTTGTAAGAATGCAGACACAAGTCTTACATGGTGACCATGTCACTCTTTCACTCTTAAAACTCTTGGGGTAAATAGGAGGAGTTTGCCACCCCCTTCTGAGGTTAGTTAAAGTTACAACTGGAATTGCTGTGTTATTATTCAAAACAGAGCTACAAACTAACCACAGGGAAAAAAGTATAGTAAAGTCTCTGCAAACTTAGCACCAGAAAATGAACCATCTTTCAGAGTAAAATAAAGTAACATTTTTATCCTCCATTTATTATTTTCAAAGGAAGAGATTTTTTAAATAAGGCATCTTTACCTAAATTCTCTTTGTTTCTTCATTAAATTCACATTTTGTCAAGGGAAGGACCATTGCCCTTTTTAAATTTACTGGGGGTTCTAAATGAGAACATGAGTATACTATGTCAAAGTCTATCTTTAGTACCAATGTATGTTAGAGAAGCTTTTAGAAATAGTAACATGTGGTATCTCCAAAACTTTGGTGGTATCACATTTATTCTATGAATGTTCTTAAAAAATTGTAAGCTCTTGGATAATGCACTCTAAATTTTTCTTCAGTCCTCTTTTTGGTATATTTTGTAACGTTTACAGAATATATTAAAAGAAACTTAATGATTTCTTTGTTTGATTTCTGGACAAATGTACAGTTTTCCCTTCTTACAATGGCTACGTTCAAGTTAAAAACATTAACTCTGCTGAATTCACTGGAAATATTACCATAGTTTTGATGATTTCATATTCACGATCTTAGTATTGAATGGAAATTAAGGAGATGATAGGAAAACACAAGCTATATCTGTAATTCAGCAGACTTGTTTCAAAGGTTTCCATGTTTATTTTATGATGTCTTTCATAACAAAAAAAATTCTGCCCTAAGATTTACAAATAAACTCAGCTGAAGGTTCCAAAAATAAATATGACAGTTTCTAATAAAGAATTGAGATGCAAGATCGAATTCCATAAGTTATTGCCTATAGTGTCACACTTCTACTGAGTAACATGTACATTGACCAAAAGGAGAAGGCTAGAAGGGCATAAACACATTTGGAAACTCTGGTAAATTATTCAAAGAGAACAATTAAATGAGGAACATTAATAGCCAAGGCTTTAATGCAGTTTTGCATTTCACTTTCCGTGGCTACTTGGTTACAAATACCAACTCTCTAATCACAGTAGTGAATATGCAAACCACAAAAAAAAACAGACTTGTCTGCATTTATTTGCCCGACAAGTAATTATTCCTATTTTTTGTGTTTATCTAATTGATTGCATTTTTGAGATTAAAGATTAATGAAAGATCTATTCTTTAAATCGGTCACGTGAAAATGGAAATGAGCTTAGAAATCTGCATTCAATTCTCTGCGAACAATAAAAAGTGCATTCATAATGAGGAACAATGTCGATTCCGTGTACAGCCAATTCAAAAAAGCATCAGACTGAAAATAAGCATGAAGGCCAAATTGCCCTTTTACCCCAGAAAAGGGTGGTCCTGTTTAGTCATAGGAGTACTTCATTGGCAATACAATGTGACAGGTTCCCCAGTGAACTAAACAGCCTGAATTTGCAGGTTAACAGCAGCCCTTTATCCTCCGTGCTTTCTGCCTTTATTTTACTCACTAAATTCCCATACAATGTTTTAACACTTAACTTAGAAAAGGAGCCTTGACGTCTGTTTTGCAAATTGATCTCGCTGTCCAATTTTCTCTTATTCAACGTGGGTGACATTAATAAAATGTGAACTTCTTTCAACAGATGAGCTATCTAAATGCTTGAAACCACATTGTTTCATAGAACAGTTTACATTTCTGACAAAAAGAAGATAAGCAATATTTAAATACTGCTGAAAAAGGAAAAGAAAAGGAAAGAACTTAGCCTGGCAAGTACTAAATATTGATTTCGTTCACACTATTAAACCAAAGCCTGCTTTTTCTTTATTGGCCCAAGGGAATGACACTATAAGCATCACATTTACAAAAACTGCCTTTGATCAAATAATTATTCTTAAAGGAGAAGGAAAGGCTAAAATTAAGTAAGCTTTATCAGAAAGGTCTATATAAATATACCAGTAAACCCTCAAAGTAATGCTGCTTTAAGTCCTCTGTCAAAAGAAACACCACATTTCTTTCCTTCTATTGTGTACACATGGGCTTCTGTATCAGACTTCCTGTTTTCAGCATAACCTCCAGGGCAGGGCTTGAGCATGCTCAGTTTGTTCCTCTCCTCCTCCCCTCCCTGCTGTAATCTGAGCTCAGAGCTGTAAGTGAGCAGGGAGAGACTCAGGCAGGAAGTGATGTCACACCAAGCTTATATGGCAGCTTCTATACTAAACAAACAGAGACAGTGACTACAGCTGTTTATACAGGTATGGTAAAGCATTCTGCAGAATAAATATAGTGTTCTAGCTTGCACTAATGTGGCTAATCTGTTGGCAATAAACTGTCTTGGACCTTTCCTTCTCCTCTAATAGATAACAGTAGACTGTGTCGGTTTGCCATTGTCCTCACATAAAACAGCTTGCTCGATGTTGTTTGATGAATTTCTTTTTCTCGTACTCTGTAACATCTGCTGTGTTTTAAAGGGCTGATACTGTATATTTAGCCGTAGAAAAGTTTGGTCAGCTAATTGTCTCATACATCATTGTGCTATGTAAAAATGACGCTAGACATGAAGGATATATGGGCAGCAAGATTCAGAACCGGACATGTTGCCCTTTATTTTTAGGAATACATATAAACTGGATGCCAAGGAAATTAAGATGTGGAAATGGCCAGAAATCACATTTCGTTGTTTTCTATTCAATTTTAAGGGGCATATATATATATATATGCTTGTATTTATAATGTGGCTGAAGTGAGACTTCACCCTTTAAAAAAATATGGTGTTGAAAATTCCTATACAATTGAATAAAGTGCTGTGATATTTCCTCTGGCAACTGGTGGCATGTTCATCTTCACTCTTTGCTAATTCTGCTCCAAACTTAAATATGGTCACATCTTATTTTCAGGTAATGTGTTGTTGGCTGTTTTTTCTAATAAGAAATCTTAAAGGAGAACTAAACCCTAAAAATGAATAGGACTAAAAATGCAATGTTTTATATGCTGATCTTATTGCACCAGCCTAAAGTTTCATCTTGTCAATATCAGCAATGATCCAGGACTTCAAACTTGTCACAGGGGGTCACCATCTTGGAAAGTGTCTGCGACACTCACATGCTCAGTGGACTCTGAGCAGCTGTTGAGAAGCTAAGCTTAGGGGTCGTCACAAATTATCAAGCAGGAAATTAGGTTGGTCTTTCATATAAGCTAATGCTACAGGGCTGATTATTAAATTCTGGTGCTAGTTGCACAGGTTTCTGTATTGCCATGTAGTAATTATTTGTTTTAATTACTATTGGCCTTAAACTGTGACATTTATATTCTATTAGTCTGTCCCTAAGCTCAGTAAGTGACTGCAGCACAGAGCATGTGCAGTGAATCAGCAGAAAAGAAGATGGGGAGCTACTGGGGCATCTTTGGAGGCACAGATCTTCCCTGCTAAAGGGCTTTGGTTGTCTGGGGCTGGTACAGAAGCCCAAAACATAATGTACAACATTTCTAGCCTACTTCTTTAGTTTAACTTTTCTTGTCCTTTAAAGGAGAAGGAAAGCTACTGAGGCAGTTTATTGCCAATAGATTAGCCACAATAGTGCAAGCTATAACACTATATTAATTTTGTAGAATGCTTTACCATACCAGAGTAACTAGTTCTAGAAACTCTGTTTGTTTAGGATAGCAGCTGCCATATTAGCTTGGTGTGACACCACTTCCTGCCTGGGAGGGGAGGAGGAAGGGGGAGAGGGAGCGAGGAGCAAACTGAGCATGCTCAAGCCCAAGAACTGGAGGTTTAAACTGAAAACAGGAAGTCTGATATAGAAGCCCATGTGTACACAATAGGACGAAAGAAATATGGTGTTTCTTTTGACAGAGGACTCAGAGCAGCATTACGTTAGGGTTTACTGGTGTATTTATATAGAACTTTCTGATAAAGCTTACTTTGTTTTAACCTTTCCTTATCCTTTAATGTCCACTAGTAACCTTCTCTTGTCCTACAGGCCATAAACTCACTGCCTCTGTCTCTGTACCTGTATGTTCTTCCACATTAACTTTATCATAAATGCTCCTGCATAAGTTTAAACATCCCTATTGATTCGTGGAATGGCATTATTCTGGGTTCATGGAATATTTTTTGGCAAATAAAGGCCACAAGAAATGTCTTTTAAGCAGTTAGACTCATGCTTTGTAATTGAGCTGTACATTGAACATTGTGATCTGAATTTATCCTGCTTCTCCTCCTATATACTGTATATTCTACTGAAAATTGCTTTTTTATTTAATTCTGAATTGAGGAACAAGGAGTTCAAGGTGTAACAAATATATTTAAAAAGAAATTGAATTAGAATACATTCCTTGTTGACAATCTAATGCTTTCTTTGTGTATAGATAAATCAGTTCTTAAATGACTCATGCGGCCCTGGGGGGGGCGTGTGTGCGCGAATGCCGGCGCTGGCCTCGGCGCCGATCGGTGAAATCCAGCCCTGCCCATAGCAACCAATCAGCAGGTAGCATTGATTGGTCACCTGTTTAAAAGCAAATATTGTATTGGTTAGTGCTTCTGGGCAAACTTAGTGCCTTTTATTACATTTGGGGGTAAAATGGTAATTTATAAATACAGACAGTAATTGACAGGGTCCATTTGCCCATAACATCCAGTCAGTTTGATTCCATTATACTCCAGAAAAAAAAAAAGCTACTGCAGGAGGCCCACCATACCCAGGACCCAGTGTCCTGCAGATCACATTATGGTCACAGGTGGCTGGGTTCTTGAGCTACAGTAAGTCCTGGGGATGACATTTCTGCAGTAAATACAAAATGCCATCAGTATGGCCCTAAGCTCTGGAAAACTTTCTTGCTGCATAGGGAATGGCTAAGCCTCTTTCTTTTTTTTTTACAAAGACACAGCTCTGTCTTCTTTTATAACTAAGATTATTGCTCTATGACCATGGCGGCCACAGTTCCAATCCAAACCCCTTTATTTACATCATAAAGCTTAGAAAGGCACTATACGCAATAAGCATCAAAATACACCTATATATGTATTGTGGCCCCCAGCTTATAAATGTTTCTCTTTTTTCTAGGCTGATACCACCTCATGCCTATACTTTCACCATCCATAGAGGAAATATGGCTTTATCTCCCACCTGCCCCTTGGCCTCAGGCCTTCACCCTCCTGGCTGCACTAACTTGTACCCAGCAAATAGGAAATGTCCCTGAATTACAATGTTGATTTTCCTGTTATGTATTTGAGATGTAAATGATGTTGCTTTATAACTGGGATCCTTAACTTATGGTTTTCTATTCATATTATGGTCGGTTTCCATGATTCCCCAATGACTTTTATTTTCTAATAAGTGAGACTAATAATGGATTCAAAACCTTAGATTGCAAAGGTCATTCCCCAACTGCTCTTGGGTAGCACACACATTTATTATGGGGGGTCAGTACAGATAAGTGTGGAATAAACTGATTTAGCACCACAGTTCTTTGTAACATATTTCCCATCACAAGTTGTAATCATGTTACCAAACAAACAATATCTGGTTCCATTTTTAGACCTGGTCTGTGAGAGTTGGCAATATGAATGCTCAAAATGAAAAGGCATTAGCATTATTCCCTATGGGATGTTAATAAATTTGATAGCTGCTTGAGCTCTATGTATGACTTAAGGAAAAATTTCATTGGGTCCTTAATTGCCCTTTAAGATCTATTCAAACCAAAAAAAAAATACTAATTGTGCCAAACCTCCAAAGACACGCCTTTAATAATAATACTAACAGGCTTTTAAACTCTGTGTACATTCAGTGTAAATCCTGTTTTATATTTCACTTAACAAAAATATGGTGGAACCAATAACAATTCGAGACAAAATAATAATAGTGTGAGTGTCTGGTGAGTGCTGTCGATTTAGAAAAAAGACAGACGAGATTTGGAGAGATTAGTCGCCTGGCGACAAATCACCTCTTCTTCGGACAACTAATCTCCCTGAACTGCCTCCCTGCCGGCTAGAATCTAAATCACCGGCGGGATCGCACTCGGAGTGCTTAGTTTTCCGAAGTCGCCCGAAGTTCCCTCTTGATGCAACTTCGGGCGACTTTGGAAAACCAAGCACTCCAAGTGACATTGCACCAGCGATTTAGATTCTAGCCGGCGGAGAGTCAGTTCGGGGAGATTAGTCACCTGAAGAAGAGGCGATTTGTGCCCGGGTGTCTAAATCTCCCCAAATCTTCTCGTCTGGTGTTGCCTGTGTTTGTCTGTTCTGAACCCTTTGAACATGTTATACAAGAAAAGGGAATCATTTTGTTAGTCTGCTATAACTGTTTACATGAATGAGAGATAGGTCTTTCAGTGCCTGCAATGAATCCAAAATATTATAAATTGTATTTATTCTGTTTATCCATACACAGATAAATTATGTATTGTTTTGCCATTTTTTTTTCCATTCACAAATGTAATGTATCTGAGCAGAATTGTGTAAAATAAATAAAATCATACATTTATTAAAGTTTCAACCTGTAGAAAAATTAAGTTAATGTAAATTCTATGCTTAACAAATAATCCTGTGTTGGTAAAATGGAAGTTCCACCATGTTTCTATGTCTCAAACAAATACAATCTTGTATTTATATTTTCTTAGCATCTACAGTAATGTGGATCTGATGCTTTTTTTATAAAAAAAAAAGTATTTTAAGAATAAAGACTGAACAGGTTGGACTGTCTGAGTAGATGTTGTTTGTTCATTCTGTTGTTTGTGATAATCATTTAAAGGGGCGGTTCACCTTTAAGTTAACTTTTAGTATGTTATAGAATGCCCAATTCTAAGCAACTTTTCAATTGTCCTTCAGTATTTCTTTTTTATAGTTTTTGAATTATTTGCCTTCTGACTCAACAAGACCAGCTGCAAAGTGTCAATGAGAAACAATCTTGACTACTTAACTAACTGAAATGGGCCTCCTCCAGTTTCTAAACCTTTTTTTGAAGACATCAGAGGTTCTGCATACACTGCTCACGCTGTTGACAGATGCTTTGATTTCATTCCAGCAGGCTGTGTTTTTGTGAAAAGAATGTACGGACCTTGCCAGTTCCAAACAGATAATCATTTCTTTCAATGATAGATGTGAGTAGTGCAAAAAATTTTCAGAGTTAAACCTGTGGTCTTGTTAACTATTGTCATCATCTACTGTGGTATGAATGTATGTTGTTTTCTGACCTTGGCTTGAAGCACTCTTCTAACACAGTGATCCCCAACCGGTAGCTTGTGATCAACATGTTGCTCCCAAACCCATTGGATGCTGCTCTCAGTTGCCTCAAAGCAGGTGCTTATTTTTGAATTCCAGTTTTGGTTGCATAAAAAAAGGTGTCCTACAAAACAGAGGTTCCTGTAGGCTGCCAGTCCAAATAGGAGCTACCAATAGTCAATCACAACCCTTATTTGGCACCACCCAGGAACAATTTTCATGCTTGTGTAGCTCCCCAACTCTTTTTACATCTGCATTTTGCTCACGGGTGGAAAAAGGTTGGGGACCCCTGTTGTCACAGAACTACATGAACCATGTCTGGAGGTGGTAGAAGACCTGGTTTTGCTTTCATTTGGCTCTTTAGCCACATCTCGTCAGGGCCACCGTGGCGGGGTCCATTATACTTGAACATTTTCAAGACAAATAATCTAAAAGAGGGAAAAATATGTTTAGGGCTTTGGGACACCTATAGATACAATGACATTAACTTCAAATAATGACATTGTCTAGACAGAGACAATTTAATGTAATTGAAGCTTTCAAACATAGCATGGTGATAATGCTTAGCCTCATTTTTGGTTAATTCACCATATTTTTGTGTTGCATCATAGTTACTGCTGTTTTTCTGTACAACGCCTATCTAGTTGTTACAGTATGTGACCCTAGCAAGCAGCACAGGTTTGTAATGGCAGACTGGAATAATATTAGAAATGGCACAAACATAAACTATCTGTAAACATAAACAAATCAAACCTGACACCACAAAATTGTGTAATGGTAAGATCAATCACCAATCGTGGAAACATGAAATTGTGTAATGGTAAGATCAATCACCAATCGTGGAAACATGAAATTATGTACGATATTAATCATTTCATATTTTCCATTAAACAGGGTGATTTATCACTTTAAAAGTACATTCTGAAGAATATATATATATATAAATATATTTAGACATAAATGAATTGAAAAACATTGACATGGCCAGTAAATGGTTGTAAATAAATACATTTTTGTTGGTTTGTTGGAGACGATGGGTGTTACAAATATGATTAGTTAGATGTGGGTTATTTTGGCACTCTAACATTAAACCTCATTTTGAAAAAACAAAAACACATAAGATGAACACTTGCTGAAAATAGAAAGAGAGATGATCTGTTTGGAAGGTGTGGTGTACGCTGTATGATATAGAGGATATGGTTTACAGTGCAAGTTTACATTTTGAAAAGTCCTTCAATAAAATGTGAACTTGTTTTTGTACACAGTGAAGTGAACATAATTGTCTTGTGGGTTGTTAGAATGCACATGTGTGTATGTTTTGTAAGTCAGCTTAAATATAAACTCTGGAGACCCACAGCAAATTCAGTGGTTTTATTTCTTACACAAAGAAATAAAACACACTGGATTTGCTGTGGGTCTCCAGAGTTTATATTTAAGCTGATTTACAAGTTTTGTGGCTGGACGGGGCTGCTACTCTGTTGAGGACACCCTACTCATTGAGTGAAGGACCACCAAAAAATCTAAAAGGACTTGTATGTTTTGTAAGGCCAAATGTACCTGGAATAGCAAACTTGAAGCAAGCAAGCCCCTGCAGCATGGAGGCAAAGGCAATCACAGAAAAACAATATGTCTCCCTGGAAGGCTGGAGAAGGTCCTTTTCAGCCAGTATGGGGTACACTATAACGTAATATAGAGGATATGGTTAAGTGCGTGAATTTTGGCTTTATAGGTGCGCGCCTGCTCGCTCTGCCCCTTTTGTGACCTCATGGGCGGGTCGGCACTGGTCTATAAAGGGAAGTCGGGCATGGACGTGCGCGGGTGGAGGGGTGACGGTTTAGGATCTGGTGCGGGTCAGGAAAAACCCGACCCGCACATCACTAGTTTGGAGTGCTCAATCCTACCTTATTGCTTAAAGGAGAAGGAAAGGTTGAAACTAAGTAAGCCTTATCAGAAAGGTTCATCGAAATATACCAGTAAACCCCCAAAGTAATGCTGCTCTGAGTCCCCTGTCAAAAGAAATACAGCATTTATTTCCTTCTATTGTGTACACATGGGCTTCTGTATCAGACTTCCTGTTTTCAGCTTAAACCTCATTGCCCTGGGCAAGAGCATGCTCAGTTTGCTCCTCTTCCCCCTCCCTTCTCTACTGTAATCTGAGCCCAGAGCAGGGAGAGACTCAGGCAGGAAGTGATGTCACACCACATTAATACTGCAGCTGCTATCCTAAACAAACAGAGAGTTTCTAGAGCTTTTTACTCAGGTATGGTAAAACATTCTACAGAATAAATAGAGCATTCTAGCTTGCACTATTGCAGCTAATCTATTGGCAATAAAATGCCTCCGTAGCTTTCCTTCTCCTTTAAGGTCTAACTTCCCTGTCTGTCAGTTAAAACATCCCACATCAGCCCTTAGCTACATATATTACATATCAGTATTTTAACTAAAAATATATTTTAATATCACAGAAACCCACAAAAACATACAGCAAACATCAATATAAAGCATATTTTATTTGGAGACTAATAAGATCACAAATTTATTCAACATAGATTACACTGCAATATAAATCATTGCGTATGACTTTAACATCTGCAACAGCAAATATATCTAGTGACCATTATTGACGCCAATTCCCTGTTACCAAAAAACTCTGGTTATTCTCTTTCAACTGAATTCTCTGACCTCCGCTCTGTGTCCTTCACATGTCTGCAAAAATCCATTGCTTTTGTTATTTTTATGACACATTTCAGGTGAAGGTTGCTTTAAAGGAGAAGGAAAGCTACGGAGGCATTTTATTGCCAATAGATTAGCTGCAATAGTGCAAGCTAGAATGCTATATTTATTCTGTAGAATGTTTTACCATACCTGTGTAAAAAGCTCTAGAAACTCTCTGTTTGTTTAGGATAGGAGCTGCAGCATTAACATGGTGTGACATCACTTCCTGCCTGAGTCTTTCCCTGCTCTGGGCTCAGATTACAGTAGAGAAGGGAGGGGGGCGGGGGAAGAGGAGCAAACTGAGCATGCTCTTGCCCAGGGCAATGAGGTTTAAACTGAAGGCAGGAAGTCTGATACAGAAGCCCATGAGTACACAATAGAAGGAAAGAAATGCTGTGTTTTTTTTTGACAGGGGACTCAGAGCAGCACTACTTTGGGGGTTTACTGGTATATTTAGATGGACCTTTCTGATAAGGCTTACTTAGTTTTAACCTTTCCTTCTCCTTTAATTTGCATTATTTATTTAGCATTATCCACTCATACACTTTACTCAGCCCTAGCAATTAGTGCTTGCTAATTACAGCAGACTACTTACTTTAATCAAACTGAACCAAATGGTTTAACATGAATGCCCTTCTTCACAAAAATGTGCTTCATATGAAAACTAAAATGTAAATATAAATGTAACTCATGATTTATCTCACATATTGCCATTATACCTCGGGACAAATGTAATCATCTAATGAAATGTGGCCCTATATAACATCACATGGGGTATATCAGGTATCCTTTTTTGCTGGATTGTAATTGACAACACTTTATACATTTGGGAACTGAGAAAACCAGTTGCTGTAGATTTTAAAGTAAAATATTGTCATATTCTTGCCTGATATAAAGATTTTCACCTGCTCAACAGATTTTGGGTCTTCATTGTATTTTTCATTTCATAGTTACATAGTTACATAGTTAAATCGGGTTGAAAAAAGACAAAGTTCATCAAGTTCAACCGCTCCAAATGAAAACCCAGCATCCATACACACACCCCTCCCTACTTTTACATAAATAATATATACCCATACCTATACTAACTATAGAGCTTAGTATCACAATAGCCTTTGATATTATGTCTGTCCAAGAAATCATCCAAGCCATTCTTAAAGGCATTAACTGAATCAGCCATCACAACATCACCCGGCAGTGCATTCCACAACCTCATTGTCCTGACTGTGAAGAACCCCCTACGTTGCTTCAAATGAAAGTTCTTTTCTTCTAGTCTAAAGGGGTGGCCTCTGGTACGGTGATCCACTTTATGGGTAAAAAGGTCCCCTGCTATTTGTCTATAATGTCCTCTAATGTACTTGTAAAGTGTAATCATGTCCCCTCGCAAGCGCCTTTTTCCCAGAGAAAACAACCCCAACCTTGACAGTCTACCCTCATAATTTAAGTCTTCCGTCCCTCTAACCAATTTAGTTGCACTTAGTCTCTGCACTCTCTCCAGCTCATTTATATCCCTCTTAAGGACTGGAGTCCAAAACTACACTGCATACTCCAGATGAGGCCTCACCAGGGACCTATAAAGAGGCATAATTATGTTTTCATCCCTTGAGTTAATGCCCTTTTTTATGCAAGACAGAACTTTATTTGCTTTAGTAGCCACAGAACAACACTGGCCAGAATTAGACAACGTGTTATCTACAAAGACCCCTAGATCCTTCTCATTTAAGGAAACTCCCAACACACTGCCATTTAGTGTATAACTTGCATTTATATTATTTTTGCCAAAGTGCATAACCTTGCATTTATCAACATTGAACCTCATTTTCCAGTTTGCTGCCCAGTTTTCCAGTTTAGACAAATCACTCTGCAAAGTGGCAGCATCCTGCATGGAACCTATAGTTCTGCACAATTTAGTATCATCTGCAAATGTGGTTAAATGCGTCTGATCTTTTCAATGGGTGTCAGGTCTGGCAATGCCGCTGTTATAGGTGCAGAATGTGGTTTGGGGTTGTCTTGCCATCCAGTATTAGCTTTTGCCCTGTTCCCATGCATATACTGTAGACATTTCTCTGGGTTCTTTGAATCTTTTAATGATATTATGTATTGTAATAATACAATGATTAATGGTATTCTTAAGCATTTGCAATATTTGTCCCTGCACCCATGTTCCACCCATCCCCATATTTACTTCAGAAAGACCAAGTCTATCTGGGATCCCCTCTTTCATACCCCATAATGTTACTGACCTGTTGCCCAATGGCAACATATTCCACCTGGTCATTTTTTAGCAATACACAACTTTTCCAGTGTTTTGTTGCTTATTGCCAAATTCTGTCTCCTTCTTTCACCTGTTACAGCGAATGCATGCACTCATTCTATCCTACCTAGACTACTGTAACCTTCTACTAACTGGCCTCACCAACTGCCATCTCTTCCCAATACAGTCTGTATAAACTAGAATTCTTCTCCTCTCATCCAAGGGGGTACAGACCCCTCCCCTGCAGAAGTCCTTATCATTGCTTTCCATAGAACAATGAGTAACTTTCAAACTCCTTCCCACAACCTTCAAAGCTTTTCATTCCTCTGCACCTCACCACGTCTCCAGGGGTGTGTAATAGCACCTTAGTACTCATGCAGAGAGCACTTCTGTTTCTGGTGCAGGCCCAAAATTGTGGCATCTCATATTGATGAGCGAATTTTTTCGCCTTGTTTCACACGTAAATGACGCCCTTAGACTTGTATGGCATTGTGTGTCAAAAACATTTTGCCACGTGTCAAAAAGTTTTTGACGCCCAAAGACTTTAATGGGTGTCGGCAACAATTCACCGGCGGCAATTTTTTGTCGAAACTAAATGGATCAAATGCGCCCGTCCTGGCCAGGCCACAACTGCTGCAAAATATTAGGGGCAGCATGCTGTCCAGCCACTTTCTGGGGAGCACTGGGGAGAACAGCTCGCCAGCAGCGCCACAGTGCTGGCACGCATGCGCGTTGCATCGAGAAGAGTATGCTAGGACCTGTGGTGCCGCTTAGGGGCGCCCGCCTACTAAATCAGGCGCTGTTGGGGTGTGGCTGCACTATGCAGAGTTTTGGAGGATGCAGCCAGCAGAGTAGACTGGGTCCCATTGTGGAGTGCATCTACATCTGATCCCTAACTTGCATATCTGGATGAAGGGGACTCCTACAGGCTTTCCCCTTCCCCTCATGTATAAAGCTGTAGGTGTCTGTGCTCCTGATTCATCGATGGTGGAAGTTGGGTGCAGACTACAAAAACAGGGCAAATTATGCCTGCTATTTGCACTTTGTCTTTTGCCTGCCACATTGTAAATGGCCCCTTTTGTGTTTGTTTTTTTTAAATTAGCATTTATATAATAAGAAGGGCATAAAGGGGATATGTCCTAATTGAGCCGCACCTCACCTGGAAACTCCTTATCCAGAAAGCTCTGAATTACTGGAAAGTCGTCTCCCATAGACTCCATTTTAATCAAATAATTAAAATTTTAAAAATGCCTTTTTCTTTTTCTCTATAATAAAACAGTACCTTGTACTTGATCCAAACTAAGATATAATTAATCCTTATTAGAAGCAAAACCAGCCTGTTGGGTTTATTTAATGTTTACATGATTTTTTTTAGCAGATTTAAGGTATGGAGATCCAAATTATGGAAAGACCCCAGGTCCTGAGCATTCTGGATAACAGGTCTGATACCTGTATGAGCATTGATAACGTTTTTTTTAAAAGAGACAGTGCTTCGATTATCAAATGGTCGAATATTCGAACTACATTACATCGAATCAAATTCGAAGTCGTAGTATCCTATTCCATGGTCGAAGTATCCAAAAAATTACTTAGAATTTCGAATTTTTTTACTTCGAAAATTCCCTCAAATTCACTTAGACCCTTAGTAAATCTGCCCCTAAGTCATAATAATCAGCGTCAGTCTCTTAATGAATGCAAACGATTTTCACTGCAATAAACTTTAGCATTCTCAGGGCTCAGGAATTCTGGTTAGTTGTATGGGGATTCCAGCTGAAACAAGATGCCTGACTAATCCAAACTCCTGCTCTCCCATTAGTGCTGTGAAAAACGAGCGCTTTGGAAAGCAGAAAGCCAACTGACACCATTCCAGAGTATGGCTACATCTCCCTGCTGGACCTGTCAAACTGAATGTGGGTGGGAATGAGGTGGAGAACATCTGGAATTAGCTGATGGAAAATAAAACAGTAAAGACACTGGGGAAATCTCAAAATATGATCCACCCCAAGGGATAGTCTTAGGTCATTGACAGTTTAATTATAACAGTATTATTATCATGAAACATTACATGAAGGACATAGAAAGCTGACCTACCACACTGGGTTGTCAAAATATTACATCTACATTTTCTGTAAACAATTTATTCTCCGGTTCCTCTTTACAATTACTATGAACTTTTGGCAACTGGGATATCCCTTAACTGGGGTTTCCTGACTTGACTTGTGGTTTGTGTCTAGCCTGCCTTGCTCACTTTCAAACTTTTTAATTTATAAATGGTTCAGAATGTATTTGCTGGAAATCATTTACTGGACACTCAGACATAATACTCATTGTTCCCCTCAGTGGCAGATACTTAAAACTATTGTCAGTTGTGTATGTTAAAAAGGAGTCTTGCACAATAATGAAAGTAAAATATGACAATTTATTGCATATCTATTTAAACTATATTAGCCTTCAGGCCAGTTTTTTTCCCGAATTTTAAATTCCTAATTTATAAAAAAAAAAAATTAATAAATTCTGACATCTAGGGGGTTATTTATGAAAGGTCGAATTTTCGAAGTTATGTGAATTTATTTTAACTCTAATAAATTTGAATGTACTCACATCTCGAATGGGAGGTTATTTATGAAAAAACTCAAACCTCTAACTTTTGATCAAATAGGAACGACCCAAAAATTTGAATCAAAATCGAAGCGAGTTTTCCTCCAAAAAAAAACTTGAATGTCAGGAAGGCAATTAACATCATAAACTGTTCAACGGACCTCTGCCATTGACTTGTACATGAACTCGGCAGGTTTTAGGTGGCAAATAGTCGAATTAGGACCGTTTCCATGGTCGAGGTGTGATAAATCTCACATTCGAATTCAAATTTGAGTTGGTGCTTTTAAATTTGAATTTGTGAGTTTTGACAAAACATTTCACGAAAATTCAGATGCTGATTTGCCATTTGAACCTTAGTAAATCTGCCCCCTAAAATGTTAATCTATTAACATTCATACTGAGATTTTATCTTATAAACATCCACAAACAAAGCTGGCAATAGACTCAAAGATAAAGGTCCTACGAATTGAAGGTTCAGACAATTTTCGGACCATGTGTGGATCATCCCAACATTTTTCGTACCATGGCAACCGGTCGTTTAGTCGATCGGACAGTTTAGAAGATTTCTGTCGGCTAACGATAATTTCTTTGCAACTACTCTCCTTGTTGGAGCCAGAAATCTGCTCACTAGCTGAACTGCCACTAACTTTCTTTCCTAGAGTGACTATAACCAGTGGCGTAACTAGATATTACTGGGCCCCACAGCAAATTATTTTTCAGGCCCCCAAAATTTTTAGAGGTTGACTTGTTTCTCCAATATTTATTGAAATTGTATATGAATTAGGGCCTCATGGGGCCCCTATACCTCCTGGGCCCCTCTGCTTCCTCTATAGTTACGCCCCTGACTATAACACAAATCCTATCACTAAACAGAACTGTCCCAAATCAGGAACTGTCACCGGCTCAGTCCCACCCCAGCACCCAACTCCCACCAAGGTTGGATTCAGGAAGAGAGCCCTGAAAAATGTGTGCTCTCCCTTTTATATATTTTTTCAAGATTATTATTCATTTTAGTCCTTGCTCATCAAAGTTTACAGTAAAATTTCCAGCTACAAACCCAGGTATAATATAAAAAAAACCACTGCATGTGGTTAGTGGCCTGTTCAGGGTCAAACCCAGGACTGCATTCAGTAGCTGCAAGACAACGATGCAGGCTGCTGGGGTAAAACTTGGAATATAACTGTGACAAAAGTATATATGCCAGTGTAAAGTTGGGCAACTAAACTTGGCATTAATACACACTCAATAGAGGTTAGCATGACATTGAGCATATAAAAATATGGTAATACATTCAATTACCTTGGATCAAGAGCATGGTAAAAATTGTTTGTAGCATGCCGGAATCCTCTAGTGGCCAAACAGAGGTATACCTATATAACTTCAAAAAATGTTCCCAAAGCATGCCAATAAGTTAAAATATAAATTTTATTACGTTAATAAAATTCAAACATTCCCCTCATGGCGCCATGAGGGGAATGTTTGAATTTTCATAACATGTCATAAAATTTATATTTGAACTTATTGGCATGCTTTGGGAACATTTTTTCAAGTCATATATATAAAAATATATAAAATATATAGTGAAAAGGAAGAGAATAAGGGGAAGAGGAAAAGAAGGTGGGAACAAAAGAGAAGGGGGCAGGGTGGGGAGAGGAGGATAAAGACAATGTGCTTATTGGAGAGCATAAGAGACAAAGATGTGGGGAGACAATAATAGGAAATGGAACACAACACACAGCAGGGAAGATAAGTATTGAACACGTCAACATTTTTCTCAGTAAATATATTTCTAATAGGGCTATTGACATGAAATTGACACCAGATGTCAGTAACAACCCAAGTAACACACACATACAAAGGAGGAGAAATGGCACTGCACATCACCCCAAAAATACCATAACAAAAGTAAAGTTTGGAGGTGGAAACATCATGGTGTGGGGCAGTTTTTCAGCCTATGGTACTGGCAGACTTCATATAATTGAAGGAAGGATAATTGGAGAAATGTACCAGGACATTCTTAAAAAGAATCTGCTGCCATCTACCAGGATGCTGAAAATGAAACGGGGGTGGACAATGATTACCAAACACACAGCTAAGGAAACTCTCAATTGGTTTCAGAGAAAGAAAATAAAGCTTCTAGAATGGCCCAATCATCACCCGACTTTAGAGTTCATAGAAGAGGCCTCCAGAACCTTTAATATTTGAAGACAGTTTGTGTGGAAGAATGAGCGAAAATCACACCTGATAAATGCATGTGATTAGTTTCTCCATACAGGAGGCATCTTGTAGCTGTCATTACAAACAAAGGCTTTTATACCAAGTATTAAATACATTTCAGTAAGCGTGATCAATACTTATACCCTGGGTCACTACTAAATAAGTAGGCTAGCAATGGTTGGACATTATGTTTTGGGTTTCTAAAGCAGCCCAAGGGAACCAACGCTCTTTAGCAGGAAGGATCTGTGTCTCTAAAGATGCCCCAGTAGCTCCCCATCTTCTTTTCTGCTGATTCACTGCACATGCTCTGTGCTGCTGTCACTTATTGAGCTTAGGGACCCACTCACAATATACAGTACACATAGAATAGAAATGTCACAATATCAGGCTGATTAGTAATTAATACAGATACTTACCCCTTAAGCTTAGCTTCTCAACAGCTGCACAGAGCCCATTGAGCACGTGAGTGTTGCAGACACTCCTAACAAAGTCCAAGATGGGAAACTTCTGTATCCTTGGATGACCTGGATCATTACTACTATAGAGATGCTGAAAATTTAAACTGGTTCAGTGGGTTTTCTTTTACACAGTAATGCTACATGCTGATTGGTTGTTATAGGTAACTGTTCCTGGGCAGACTTAGTAGGAGCCATTACAAAGTGCACAACAAGGTGTTAAAGGACAAGAAAAGTCTAAAATAGAGTAAGGCTAGAAATGCTGTATTTTGTATACTAAACATAAGCATGAACTTACTGCACCACAAATCCTATCAAACAAATGATTTATGCTTTCAAAGTTGGCCACAGGGGGCTGTCATCTTGTAACTTTGTTAAACATCTTTGCCTGACCCTGACCCTGCACATGCTCATTGTGGTCTGGGCTGCTTAGGGATCGTCATAAACAAAGCTGCTTGAATTCTGCATGGCTGGGAAGTAAGGCGGGGGCTCCCCCTGCTGTTCATAAGTATGATTGTTTCCCTGCTCAGCAGTTAGGGACCATCTGACAATTCCTATCCACAGCAGTAAATGAAGGTAGAATTTAACTGCATAGTCAGGTTTCTTATAAAAACAGTACATATTTTTAATTAAAGTATATTGGAGATAGGTTTCCTTTTCATTAAAGAAAGTAAAAATGGGATTTTATTTTTTTGCCTTTCCTTGTCCTTTAAGTGCAAAAAACATGGCTTTGTTGCATGTTGCACCCTGGCCTGCACTTTTATGAATTGCGACAGGTATGTACAAAGACCTGCATGTGCCCCATGGTGCAAAGGTAACCTCTGCTGACAATATGAAGTAGAGAAGGTGTTTATGTAACCAAAAACAATTCTGTGTGCAATTGATAGTAATATATCAATCAAGGTCATGGTTATATATGTACAAAGTGTATGTCATAATGATCACATTATAGTTTCAGCCTGTGCTTTACAGATAGACACTGTATTAGCCCCAGACACCAGCCTGGACTGACATAGGGTAATATAAAGCAGGTTCTGCATTCTAGATTGCTTGCTGACATGTCAACTGTCAAAGTTGATCTAACAATGCAAATATAAACATCGATTCTGAAGTTGCTGAAATGTTTGAGCAAATGTTATCTCTATTGACACAACACAAGACTTCATAAGATTCCCTCAGTGCTTTTCTAATGATTTCTTGTTTTTTCTCTTCTTTTCATCTGTCCTCTCATCATCCTTCCTCAGCTTCTCTATGCTCTTCCTTTTAACAAAAACATTTCTTTGAATTGTTCAAATGAAATGAAATCCAAATGTGGCCAAACGTGATGCATCTGGCGACGCAAATAACCAGATCTTCTCCTACTTCTGTCTTATTTGGGATTACATGCCAGTGTGCCTTGTAAAAACCTTGTCAATATCACTCATTCATTAATGCCATCTTTTCATTGGTTTTTCTGACGTTTATTCAGAGGAGAAATATTGGGTAAATACTATGAAAAGTAATATACTCTTATTTTATAGACGTGATATTGACAATGTTTACCATAAAGCGAAGCACTTTTAATTCTCAGTGTGGTTTGGCGCAAGGTGACTTTTGGCTGTTGAATAAAATGTTACAAATAATATCTTTTGTCTTTCTCTATTGACTATCTTTGTTATATTTCCTGGCCCTGTTGGTTTTACCATTATCCTTTGCAGTGTTAGGCCACTGTTTGGGCTGCTTTTTGCAAGCTTTTCTGGAGGAGAATATACATCCTTATGCTTCTATAGTCTTTACATTGTGTTCATCAGATTAAGGCCACAGTGTACAAATGTAAGACTGAAACCAGTCACTGGTTTTGCTCTTGACAACTGTTATATGAAGATTCATTCCTGAAGCCCATGTTTTGTACAATGGTTGTTATTTGGTAAGTTTTTGTGGATTTAGATCTGCCTGCAATGTATAACTATTCTGTTATTGATAAATAGGGGTCTGACTTTGGTCAGTGTAACATCTGGGTTCAAGGCCTTGAAAAATCTAGAAGCGAAACGCACGTCGGCATGAGTTGATTGATTTTAACCAAGATTCACACTCATTTTAACTGAGATTTTTAGGTCAATTGCGGGTGGCCTGGTTTTTATGCCCATAATTCAACTGGTTTTAACCTTTTTCTCCTTCTTAAAGGGCATGTAAAGGCAAAAAAATAAAATCACATTTTTACTTTCTTTCATGAAAAAGAAACCTATCTCCAATATACTTTAATTTAAAAATGTGTACTGTTTTTATAAGAAACCTGATTGTATGCAGTGAAATTCTCCCTTCATTTACTGCTGTGGATAGGAATTGTGAGACGGTCCCTAACTGCTGAGCAGGGAAACAATCATACTTATGAACAGCAGGGGGAGTCCCCGCTTTACTTCCCAGCCATGCCGAACTCAAGCAGCTTTGTTTATGACGATCCCTAAGCAGCCCAGACCACACTGAGCATGTGCACAGTCTTAGTCTTGCAGAGATGTTTAACAAAGTTACAAGATGGTGACCCCCTGTAGCCAACTTTGAAAGCATAAATTATTTGTTTGATTAGGCTTGTGGTGCAGTAAGTTCATGTTTATATTTAGTATACAAAATACAGCATTTCTAGCCTTATTCTATTTTAGACTTTACATGCCCTTTAAGCGTCTTAGGATTTGTGTTTTGTTTTAGGTTTTTAGGCAAGCTAGCTTCTCTTATACTAGCAAGAGAAGATTAATACTGAGACCACAGTCCCAGGTACTTTGACTTCTCCAACTTTGTGGTGTCCCAAAGGCAGTCAACAACAAGATAGTTCTTATAGGACAACTCCACCTTCTATGAAATTCCTTTTATTACTATTTTACAGGTGAATTAGAGCCTAATGGCCAATTAACTCCAAGGATTGGTGTTTAAGTATTTATTAATTGATTAGCACTAAGTCACTTTATTGTTCAAGATTGGAATGCTAATTAATTAAAGTAATTATTCAGGTACTGCACTTTAGTAAACTGTTGAATTTTGGTTTTATTAAGTGATTAATTCACATTACCGCATATGAAATTTAATTCTCACTAATAATCATTAGGGAATTCATAGAAAATAATTGCACTTCTAATTGTTAATTGAGAAGTTCCTAGAAACTATTTTTACTTTGAAATTAATTGGTTTCCTTAATTGATTGATAATTGCTTGTCTAAAGAAAATTTATTTATTTGTCATCTATTTTTTATATAATGAATTCAGGAAATTTTCGAATTTGTATCCTTATTTGATAATTTCATTTCAGTTAAGGGTCTAGTTGATCTAGTTTAGTGTCAGTTGGGGATAAATTGACAATTTAGTTTCATCTGCAGAACAAGTTGATGATTTATCTTCAGCTGGGAAGAAGTTGATCCAGTTAAAATTTTCACTAGGCATATTTCACACCTTTCACATAAAACCATGCAAATATCTTAGGTCACTGTCCCCAATGTCATCAGTCTCCGGCACACTTCATGCATGTGGTCTGGCTCTGTTCTGAGATTCACTGGACCCTTCAAACTTATAACCCATATATTTGAAGTGCCAATTCAATTAGATCCTCAGATGGCTCTACTTAACCAAGTGTCCGAGCTTGATCAAGGGTTGAAGGAGCACTAATATCCATTCCATACTGCTGGTATATTCCAGGAATCCACAGTCTTAATTAGCATCAGTTATAGAAAATGAAAATGGAGATGAATAATTTCCACAGGACTTCTCCACAGATAATACATCTCGGCACCTACAGAGGTCATGTATAGATAGTGCTGCTGTGCTGAAGTCTTTGCAGAAGTGAGCTGTTCCCATTAATATGTATGATGCAGATTTACAATGAAGGCATTTCTGTGCACAGACTGGTAATTCATTATTTAAAGGAAAACTATAACCACCAAAAATGAAGGTCTCTATAAAAGTATATTGCATAAAAAAATATGTAAAAACCTGCTTCATGTAAATAAATCATTTTCATAATAATATACTTTTTAGTAGTATGGCCCATTGGGTAATCACCAATACAAAATTGCCATTTTAAGAAATAAGGGCCGCCCCCTGGGATCCTACAATTCATGGTGCACACAAACAAACCATACATATGAGGTCACATGAGCCATTTAATGAACCAAGTTCTGTCTTTTGCTTCTACACTTCTTCTTATAGTTAAAGCTGCAGTATTTCTGGTCAGGTGATCTCTGGGGAATTTATTAATAGATACTGTAACTCAGTATGGCAAGAAGCATTAAGGTTAAAATCAGCAGAACCGCACCTTAAAAGATCATTTACTGAAATGTGGTCAATTTTCTGGGATCAAATTGACACTAGCTCCAAATCACATACTTTGGACTTGCTACAATAAGCTAATTCATAAAGGTTCAATGAAAATGTCTATGTATTCTTTATTTTTATTCATTGTATTACATGTGTACTATTTTAAAATCTTAATATTCACTGAGCGTTACTATAAGGTTTGGTAGTTTAGTTGTATAATTGGTGTAACTCAGGTGTATTAATCTATTGAACAATCAAGATGGCTCCACTTATTATAACTGAATGAGCTTCACTGTTCAGCCTTCATATTTTGTCAAAATTTCTGCTTGTTGAAATTGGAAAACCAATAAAAATCATTTAAATTATAATTCTGCCAGTGTTGAACTGATCACAAATTCTGCCAATGCTAAATAAAAGATACATGCTAATAAAAAAATGTACCTTCTAGGGTGTAAATGTCTTGGCATCTGATGACACCAAATGCCAAGACATTTGCACCCTAGAACAGTGGTCCCCAACCAGTAGCTCGTGAGCAACATGTTGCTCTCCAACCCCTTGGATGTTGCTCCCAGTGGCCTCAAAGCAGGAGCTTATTTCTGAATTCCGGGCTTGGAAGCAAGTTGTGGTTGTATAAAAACCAGGTGCACTGCCAAACAGAGCCTCAATGTAGGTTGACACTCCACATAGGGGCTGCCAAATGGCCAATCACAGCCGTTATTTGGCACCCCAAGAACATTTTTCATGCTTGTGTTGATCCCCAACTCCTTTCACTTCTGAATGTTGCTCATGGGTTCAAAAGGTTGGGGATCCCTGCCCTAGAAGATACATTTTTTATCAGCTTGACATTATTTGACCTTTATTTGATTAGTTCAATGAAACTGAATTCCTTATATAAGATATTTATGGAACTGATAAAGATAAAACATGTCTTTAGGACAGTGATCCCCAACCAGTAGCTCGTGAGCAACGTGGCCTCAAAGCAGCTGCTTATTTTTGAATTTCAGGCTTGGAGGCAAGTTTTGGTTGCATAGAAACTAAGTATAGTGCCAGACAGAGTCTCCTGTAGGCTTCCAGTCCACATAGGGGCTACCAATAGCCAATCACAGCCCTTATTGGCACCACCCAGGATCATTTTTCATGCTCTCACTCTGTAGTTTATACACGTATATGCGAAGTATAGCTAGTCCAGCTGTCCCACAGGTGCTCCGTCCTTGCACCTTTTTGTACCAATGTATAAATTCAAAACGGAGGACAAAAGGACATTTTTCATGCTTGTGTAGCTCCCCAAATCTTTTGACATCTGAATGTTGCTCATGGGTGAAAAAGGTTGGGAACCCCTGCGTTAGGACATAATATAAAACCTCCTGGTGCGTATCCAATCCATAGAATTAGAGAATCTCTCTAGTTTACCTGTGAGGGTCGGGTGCACCTGCCCCAGACCTACAACTCAAGGTGGAGCTATCAAGCCAAGGAAAAAACAGTAGGCACTCATAGATCCCATTGACAGGCAAAGTAAAGGAACTGCAGACTTGATAGGCCTAACTACTATTTGCCTAAAATAAAGTCAGTGGGGCTCATTTACAAACACTGGGCTGCTGGGCAGTAATCCATAGCAACCAATCAATGATTAGCTTTTATCTGTCAGCTGCAGGGTGAACGTTGAAAGCAATCATCTAATTGGTTGCTATGGGTTACTGCCCAGGAGCAAATTTGCCCAGTGTTTATAAATGAGCCCCTGTGTGCCCTTTACTTTGTCTGTCCATGGAATCTGTGAGTATCTGCTATTTTTTCCTTCCCATGTCTTTAAGATTCTATAGCAGCTTTTATAAGCCCAGGGCTCATTCTCAGCACATACAGAAAGCAGTCGGAATGAGACAGGGCTACAGAACCAAGAACCAGATCCCACCAGGCCCTTGTCAAATACACAATGTTTATGCCAAAAGTGCATGAAATGTAAATCTGTCTCTCTCTGCCCTTCTATTGGGTCTTAGAACAAATTCATAAATTTTTTCCTTTAATTGTTGTTTCTGGAATAGGACGAAATGTGACCTTTGAAAGTTACTTATTGGATTTCATTACTTTTTAGGATGACCCTCTGTTAATTCAAGAAGGTTTTGACCTTGTGTTCTTTAAACATGCAAAAGAACACAGCGTACAACAAATGAAGAAAGGTTATTTGTTTATGAGAAACACTGATATTGCAGATCACCCACATTAAATGTAATCTTCAAGATTCCGATACAGGTATAGGATCCCATATCTGTAAACCCACTATCCAGAAAGCTTCATATTCAGGAATGCCATCTCCCGGATCATTTTAAGCAAATACTATAATTAACATTTTTCAAAATAATTTTTTTCTCTGTAATAATTAAACAGTAGCTTGTATTTGATGGTAACAAAGTTGCATGAATCCATAAAGGTGGCAAAACAATCCGATTTGGTTTGTTTATTTAATTTTTTTAAGCAGATTTAGCGTAAGGCGATCCAAATTACTGAAAGACCCCTGATCTGGAGAACCCTAAGGGGCAAATTCACTAAGAATCGTAGTTGCGCCAAGCGCAACTTCGCCGCACCGCCACACTTCGCCAGGCGTAGTTTCGACAGCGCTCCGCAAATTCACTAAAATCCGAAGTTGCGCACAGGGGTAGCGTAAGGTTGCGAAGTTGCGCTAGCGTTGATTCGCTAAGTGAAGCGAAGTTACGCTAGCGATGCAATTTTTTTTTTTGCCCTACACATGTACCCACTGTATAGTTAAGTTGCCATGAGTTAGGAAATGTAGGGTGGAAGGAGGGGAGCCCCAAAAAATTTTTCGATCTTTTTCAGCCTATCACCCATAATGTAGAAAAAACGCCAAACCTTTTTTTGAAGCAATCCCTATCTACTCTATTGCGCTTCGCCTGGTCTGAGGTGGCGAAGGAAGTCTGGCGTAAAAGGTAGCGTTCAGTACACTGCGCAAGTTAGTGAATTTGCGTAGTTACGTCTGTAGCGAAAATTCGCCAGGCGTAAGGGTGCGAAGTAACACTAGCGAATTTACGCCAGCGTTCGTTAGTGAATTTGCGAAGTAACGAAAACACCCAACGCTAGCGAATTGACGCTAGCGTTAGGCGCTTCGGCGCTTAGTGAATTTGGGTCTAGGTCGGTAGAATTCTGGTTGATAAATCTTATAACTGAATCCTATAACTGGTTCATTTCAGTTTGACAAAGAGTTTGTTTGGGTGGGTGAATGGTAAAACCCGGGCTGAACCCACCCAACTGAAAAGCCCCCCCCCCCCTGCCATCCACACACCTACCTTCTCCTTCTTCCAGGCACGTGGAGAGCCAGGGAGGGAGGTCAGCTTTATGCAGGGAGTGGGTCTGGGCTGACTCAGTCCGACCCTGAACCCACCCCATGACCCAAGAAAGATGTGTGGATGACCAGCAGGCTTTGGACCAGCCCGCACATCACAAGTGGATAATACTGACATCTGCAGGTGTTTTTTTCCCAGTTAGATTAGTAGAGTTTTGTAACAATGTAAGATAAGCAAAGAAGCATTTGTAACAATTTAAGATAAGCAGGTCTTTTGGGGTAACTGTGACTTGCAGCTTAAAGGGAAATTCACTTTAATTTGCAAAACACAGAAATGTATGAAACTTTCATAACCTGCCAAATTTGGTAAAATGAACATGGTAATTAGGGGATGTGGCTCAAAAATGGGCGTGGTTGAAAAATTTAGACCAAATCTTTTTGTCCCTCCTTCTATTTCCAAAATGTTGGTAGGTATGCATTCTATCTACAAAGTACTCCTAAATATGCTCATTCTGTGCATTACCTGTTTTCTCTGTTTCTGAGGATTTTGCTTTTCTGCACATAATAGGCTGAGTAATTAACTGTATATTTAGTAAGTATAACATTCCCTAAAGCTGACAATACACAGCAGACTTGAGGTGCCCTCATTGGTGTGTTTATAGCCGTTTCCCAACTGGCCTGGACAGGCACCACAAAAGTCATGCAAGGTAAAGCATACATATATGTGTTTTGAATATGCATTTTGGCCTTATTTATCTTATTTATCTTATGGTATTTTTTACTCATATTGGGACAAGCTTTGAAAATTAGGGCACATTGTATCATTAAGTAGTTATGCAAAAAAATAGCCAACATTGCACACCTTGTAAAGTGCAAGACTGCTGGGAGCAAACAAATGGACCTGGAAGTTCTTTTCGCTCAGCATTTTATTGGCAACTAGCGATGAGTGAAAAATGTTTGCAAGGCATGTGTTTGCAACAAAAGTCTGTGTTTTTTTCACCTATTGACTTTTGTATTTTAAATGTATTTTGTGCAAAAAAGCAGCCAAAAAAAGACCATTGGCATCGATCATCAAATTTTTCACAATTTTGTTAATTTTTCAATGGTTTGGCAAATTCTTCGGTTCGGTGAAGCAATATTGTCAACCAATGCTGGTGATTCAAGATTCTACACCCCCAAACTGGATTCTAGCCAATAACTTCCCACTCAAGGCTGCAGTGGGTATATTTCTAGGTGACCACAACTGCAAGCACACAATAAATCCAGAACCATGTTCTGCCACCAACATCATCCAGAAAGCTCCACAAACTTCAGGTAATAGAAAAACATTCTCAATTATATTTATAGAATACAAAAAAATAAATTTTAATAGGCTACCTTAAGAAGTATTACAGGTATGGGACCTGTTATCCAGAATGCTCGGGACCTAGGGTTTTCCAGATAACGGATGTCTGTTATCCACCATTTATTCCCTGTTTGCTATAACTGCAGTAAAGCACTGCGTATCTTGACAGCGCTATATAAATAAATGATGATGATGATGATAATTTGGATCTTCATACCTTAAGTCTACTAGAAAATCATGTAAACATTAAATAAACCCAATAGGCTGGTTTTGCTTCCAATAAGGATTAATTAAATCTTAGTTTGGATCAAGTACAACACACTGTTTTATTATTACAGAGAAGATTATTTGGATAAAATTTTTTTGGATTATTTGGAAAAAATGAAGTCTATGAGAGATGGCCTTCCCATAATTTCTGGATAACCGCTCCCATGTCTGTAGTAGTATTAAAAAAAAAAGTGACTTTTTGCACAGTAAGAGGCACATTTGTCAAAGGTCGAATTTCGAATTCATGTGATTTTTTTTTTTTTAAAAAACTGCCATAAATTTACTTACAAAATCGAATTTCGTAAACTCGGTGAATAGGATCGACCCGAAAACTTGAATCAAATTCGATTCAAGTTTTAAAAACTCAATTAGAGTTTTTTCTCCGAAAAAAACTGGAATGTCAGGAAGGCTGCAAACAACTCAAAATTGATCCCAGGACGTCTCTCATTGACTAAAACAGCAATTCAGTAGGTTTTATGTGGGGAATAGTCAAATTCGAGTTCTTAAAGGCCAGTGTATGATAAATCTCGAAAATCGAATTCGAATTTTTTAAAAAAAATTCAAATCGAATTTGATTTTTCAATCCAACCCTTGATAAATCTGCCCCTATAAGTATGGTCTGTGAATTTTCTGCATTTTGAGCTTGAAGACAGATTTTCCTGAATGAAGTCCCATATTCATTCTAAACAATCCACCCAGACTTCTAATGAATATGTATAATTAATGGCATGTCAAGAGAAAAACAATTGTGTAAAATATAATTAATGATGAGTTTGTCTTTATCTATTTTGCTGTATTCATATACTGTAAATCTTTGTAGTCATTAATATGTGAGCAGTAGTCATATTATCTTTGCAGGTGGTCCCAGGAAAGGAGAATTCCTTTAGAGCATAGGTGATACGTTTGGGGTATCATTCCATTCTGTGAGACAGTCTTAGTGGTTTCCAGGAGGAAAGTTTGGATTTTGGAGTATGATTAGAGTGTGGAAGAAGGGAATATTTTCCAGACACTTGTGTAAATTAGGAGAGAGAGATCTTTCCTTTTTATAAATCTTTTTTGTGGTGGAAAGAATTTTATTGGATGGGGTAATGTAAAGAATATCACTTACCCTGGTGGTCCAGTGGCCTTCCCTGGTGGTCTAGTGGTTAGCAGGGACGCCCGCCGCTTGTGTCCTGCCTCCTTCAGTGCCGGTCCTTCTATGCCGCGCTTCCGGGTTTATGCACCGGCATGATGACGTCATTGCACATTGCGCGAGATTCAAATGTATAGAATTTAGGTTTCTAAGCGCTGCCCATTGTTAGGTTCTATTAGCAAGTTCCTGGGTGTTTATTTCACGTGAATTCTTATTGATATTCTGTGTTTGACCTTGCCTGCCTTCTTGATTTCTCTGATCTCTCCAATACTGACCCTTGCCTGCCTGACAACTCTGATATCTTCAATCCTGACCATAGCCTGCCTGTTTAACTCCAAACTCTCCAATCTGACCTTTTGCCTTTCCGCCTACTATACTACTCTCTCCAATCCTGATTCCGGACTGTCTGACCATTCTATCTGCTTGTGCTGGCCCGGGCCTGCCTATTCCACACTGTGTTGTCTGGCCTGCCCTCCTGAGGTGTTCTTCCATTCGAGTATCCTGGTGAGACGATCGTGCCCCTTTGCTCGTCCAGAACCGTTTAGCTTTGCTCCTCTCTCAAATAAGACCTGGCGGCATCTAATAAGCCGAGGGTTCCTCCCAAGTTGAAAGGCGGCAGTTATAGGCAGACGTGATAGCCGTGACCAGGGAGTTTAGCTTGGGTTCTGGATTTAGGGTGCCGATTCGTGACAGGACTATTCTATTGGCATCCAAGCTATTGATGTGTCATGATAGGTCCAGTCTAAGATTCTCAGAAAAGTACAGGCTTGGTGGTTTTCTTCTGATGAAAAGATGGTCATCCACACAGGCACAGATTTTGTATTGTCTATTTCTGTCCTGTTGATGTTGGGATTATCATGTATTTTAAGTCAGCAGTGGTTCTAAGGAGAGTACAGAAATCAATGTATTTAGTATTGTATATAGAGGTTAGATGGCAACCCCAGCACTGAGCCGCACTCGGACATGGTCACATTCCTTTCTCCCCATACCAAGACATAAATGTAATGTGAACTTATGTAATAGTGTTTAGACATCTGCAAACTAAATTCTGGTTTTAGTAGTGATGATTCCAATGGGTGGAGGCCAGAATATCCAGAAAACATGCACTGCTGCTGGGAAATGTAATGTGAACTCCCAGAAGAAATGAAAATCAAAAACTACCTGACACTTGTTTCTTATTTTCACCATCTTTTTATCAATAAGTTAAATTCTGATACCAAAATGTATGTATGCAATGCTTCTCTGTGCAATAAGCGACCATTTATTTCCTAAAAACGTTTGTTATATAGCGCCACATAGTGGTTTAATAGCAACTTCTCTGCCAATAATGTTCCTTCTAAGAGCTTGGATGTGAATGATGTATGTATACATTTTTATTTAGATGACACACGCAGTGTAGTAGAGCAGTACATTTATAGGACAGAAAGAGGTTAGTACAAAATAAAGTACTGTATACAAATAAATGCAAGATACATTTACATTCAAGACTAAGTGCTAAGCACTATAGAGACAGGAGGGGGGAGGTCTCTGCCCCTCAGAGCTTATGATCTATTCTGTGCTATAATACAACCAACTAACAACCCACACAGACAACGAGAAGGTTTAAGTAACAATTAAAGGCTCAAATAACCATGTTCCAAAAAAAATAATAATTCATTAAAAAAAAAGAGCTAAATTCATTTGAAAATTGGCATTTTGCAGATTTCCTTTAAATGAAAAGATTTGCCAGCCCTGCACGCTTTAGGAATATTAAAACTTTAATGGTGGAGTCTGTAACAAGGTCAATACCAAATATTCTCCAGTGATGATTGCCTTGGTTTTCAGATCCCTGCTTGAATGTTTCCTGCGCTGCTTCATTACATAATGTAAAGAGAATCAATCTGAAGCATCTGAATTCGTAGATCAGCAGGACAGTCAACAAAATTGTGAGTGACAGTAAAAGGCAGAACAGATCCTGCCAATGCTCTGCAAATACATTTTGATCAACAAATCCCCCTATTTAGCAGAGGAAACTAAGGACTTTATTCTGCTGGGTGGTTATTATTTACTGATGACATGTTTATAATTGAAACCACCATTGTCAAGAGAGTAATTTGGTCATGGCTTAGTTGTCCTTAATTTACAGTATTTCATATGCTAAGAATGTTTTGGTCTAGGGATGACCAAAAAAGAAGCTTACGCTTGGATTTAGGCCACCCTTGTTCCTGACAATAAATCAAAATCTGTCTTCAGGGTGGTAATAGACGGCTATCCTCCAGCAATGGATTCCAGAACAGGCTTGTAATATGATTTGTGATTTTAAGATAATCCATATGAGCAGGACAGATGATATGCTACATCATATAAAGTCCTAGCAATTAACAACAAAGCGTCTGTAGGAGAAATGAAAAATAGTTAAGGATAAATCAAGCTATCACAAGAACCCCAGAAAATCAGCAGAAAAGAAGATGGGGCATCTTCAGAGGCACAGATCTTTAAGGGCTGGGGTTGCCTTGGGCTTGTACAGAACCCCAAAACATAATGTACAACATTTCTGCCCTACTTCTATAACTAAGCATTAGTTCTCCATCAAAAAATTTTCTAGGTGATAATTTAGGAGAAAGTTTGTGACTTTCCCATCTAAGCTCTAGGGTCATATTCATAAAAGGGTGAGAATACAGTTAACCCCAATCTACCAGATGGAGGAACTCCACAGCTCTATGCTTGATGCAAAGGGCTACAGTACAGTCAAGGTATGATGGAGTTCCAAGGTTATTTTATGTTAGTTCAAACCCCAGTGTGTTACTGTTTAAACCACAAAGAAAAGAGTATACAATGCATTTGCAGTGAAGGTTTTGGGGTATCGACCTGTTGTTTTTTTCTGTATCATCTAAAAGGGAGTTTTAACAAAAATTGCAGTCAAGATTTTTGGCTGGAAAAAATTTACATTTCACATAGAGCATTTTTTCTGAGTAATTGATTAAAACAATGATAATGTACATGAACAAATCAAGTAAAGTTAACATTATTGACACAGGTATGGGACCTGTTATCCAGAATGCTCGGGACCTGAGGATAAGGATCTTTCCGTAATTTGTATCTCCATACCTTTAGTCTACTAAAATTTATTTAAACATTAAATAAACTCAATAAACTGGTTTTGCATCAAATAAGGATTAATTATATCTTAGTTTGGACCAAGTACAAGGTACTGTTTTATTATTAACAGGGAAAAGGGAAATCATTTTAAAAAATGAGAATTATTTCATTATAATGGAGTCTATGGGAGATGGCCTTCCCATAGTTTGAAATTTCTGGAAAATGGGTTTCTGGATAACGGATTCTGTACCTGTAACACAAAAGTATATGAGTGTTCATTGATTACAGAATGTATTTAGGAATTAAAGCTTAGAGGAGGGTTTGTTGCTTACTAAACTCAGATTTAAAATACATTTTAAATCTCTCAATCAAGCATAAAAACACTAAAAAAGCAGTTTAAAGCCATTAAAAACAATTCTGCTTCCCAGGAAAGGTTGTATAATGTTTAATTGTATGTGTAAATTCTGACATAAACTTGGCACATTGTAACACAGGGCCACACCAGGATGTTGACGAAAGTTTTTTAAGGTCACTGGTAGAGGTGAATTAAGGTTTGTAGAGATAGTAGAATAAGCGAGCTCTAACTAATCCTGGGCATGTATTTCACAGGATAACTTCAGGCACCATTTCATCGTTTCCCAATTTTCTGCGTGATGTTTATTGGCAGTGATGTTGACAAAGCCCACACATATTCCATTTTACTGAATTGATTTGGTTTTCTCTACAGTTAGCACTAGAAGAATAAGGCCTCTCAGCAAGGACTATTTTCAAATAGGTGTTACAGGCAAGCTATCTTCACATCCTACTAAATAAGCAAACAAAACATGCCCTTTAAAAATGCTGTGCTTTTGGAAACTCATTGATATTTTTTGCCAATGGCCTAAACCACCTATGCACATCATTCTGTATGAATGCCTCACTGTTATCACTGTTTGTTCCTAAAGGATAGAAAATCATAAGACAGCACGGCTCCCTCTTTCATGTGTTGGTTCTCCAGTTTTCCTTCCCCAGATACAGTTTATGAAGGTGCAACAGCAATCACTTTTGGGATGCCCTGGAAGCATCTTGTTATAATAATCCACATGGGGGTTCTGAAGCCTTTCCTCTTGCCTGCTGTCTCTAGACTCAACCGTGTCAGATTATACTGTACATTATAGACAAACAGCAGGGGACCTCTTTACCCATAAAGTGGATCACCGTACCAGAGACCACCCCTTTAGACTAGAAGAAAAGAACTTTCATTTGAAGCAACGTAGGGGGTTCTTCACAGTCAGGACAGTGAGGTTGTGGAATGCACTGCCGGGTGATGTTGTGATGGCTGATTCAGTTAATGCCTTTAAGAATGGCTTGGATGATTTTCTGGACAGACATAATATCAAAGGCTATTGTGATACTAAGCTCTATAGTTAGTATAGGTATGGGTATATAGAATTTAATTAAAAGTAGGGAGGGGTGTGTGTAGGGATGCTGGGTTTTCATTTGGAGGGGTTGAACTTAATGGACTGTCTTTTTCAACCCGATTTAACTATATAACTATGTAAATCAGCTATGGCGATGCATTGTTTTAGCTCTTTCTAAAGATGGCCATAGACGCAACGATCCGAGCGTACGAATCATGGATTCGTACAATTTTCGGACCTTGTGTGGAGAGTCCCGACATTTTTCGTCCGGCGGAGATCAGTCGTTTGGTCGATTGGACAGGTTAGAAAATTTCTGTCGGCTGCGGGTAAAATCTCTGCATGTATTGCCGATCGTACGATTTTCAGTGGGAGACTGTCACTAGCTTTGTCTATCGTACGATTGCTGTCAGGGGCAGAACATCGACTGATCTGTTCATTAACTACGTTATTTGTTCGGAATGGTAAGACTTTGATCTGAATGGTTAGTGGAGGGTCGGGAGATAGGAAAGTCCGATCGTATGTTGGATCTTTGCGTCTATGGCCAGCTTAAGGCTGTGCTCTTCATCAGCTATAAGACCACCCACAAACAAAGAGGGCTTTTGTCAGGAATCAAATGATCCGCATCTGTGCTGTTGTGGCCCTTAGCATCTCCTCTGCAATATGACCGGACCCTATGCTTTATACCTGCCTTTTTTACTACTTTTGTATATTTTTGTATATTATGCTTTTCATTATCAATTAAATTGTTCTTTCTTTGTCTCTTTACATTTATCTGGCCACTACACATATTTATATTTGTCTTGTGTCAGTTGACAGTGTGTTACCCAGTGCACTCAATTAGTAGAGTGTGGCATTTATAAAGCAGTTATCACTGGAGACAAGGGGGTACAACAATACCCAATACAACAATAATAACAACAGATTTAGTAGAAGGGATGATTTGTATCGATATATTAGGGATTTATATCTTATTTCACAGTGCAACGAGTGCATAGGGTGCACAGTGTATCATGAGTCTGCTGTAATTACTCAGGGGTTATTGTGTAAGGAATGTGGTGAGCCCTGAAACACTGTGCAGGCCATGAACTTTTTACACTATGTAATAAATATACAAATTTTGGGTGACCCCAGTATTTTTTGCGTATAATATACTCTATGCACAAAGACTGTGTGTGTGTGTGTGTGGGGGGGGGGGTGTATCGCTTAGGTGGATCTCACCAGTAGTCAGAGAGGACCCTAAGCCAGGTCAAAGTGGTTTATAATAATCATGCATAATATATTAATAATAACTTTGTCAAGAAGGTGCTGATGAATTTCTGAGGGGTCCGGAGATAGTCTTTGTTCTTTCAGTAAAGGTGTCAGTGGACTGTATAGGGAGATTTAACAGACATAACATGCCAGAGAATGCCATCGTTGGATTGTGCGGTTTACCGTAACCAGGTTGATTAGCAATGCAGCTGGAAAGATAAACACACCCAAGAACAACTGTGTGTATGAATGATGGGTCTTGTCTCTGTCTGATTCTTCCTTGCAGTAAAAGCCTACATTTGTGCCAAGGCATCTTACAACGCTTCCTCCGTCTGGTCAAGGGGCTCATTCAAACACTTATTCAAGATTAGTTGGTTGGAAAGAGGACAATGAATATCGGACGGCCCTAAAAAGAACAGCCAAAAAATTACATGAAGGCCATCTCCCATAGTCAAATAGTTCACTTTTTGAAGAATGACTACCCTTTTCTCTATAATAATGAAACAGTAGCTTGTACTTGATTCCACAATTATATAATTAATCCATATTAGAGGTTTATTTAATGTTGAAATGATTTTTAGTTGACTTAAGGTATGGAGATGCAAATTACGGAAAGATCCCTTATCTGGAAAACCTCAGGTCCCGAGCATTTTGGATAACAGGTCCCATACCTGTACAGCACATACTAAATAAAACTCCAAACTGATATGGCAGCTATGAACCCTTGAGCTAATTTTTGGAAATCATGGAAAAAACACAATTCATTAAATGTGTATTTTAAGGATACGCGACGGATGAAAGAAAAGCAAAACTGTTTGTTCCATTTGCTGTAATCTTCCCCTTACATATTTTGTGGCTTTCCAGAAGAATGTTTTACTGCTTGTTCAACTCCACAAAATACATTAAAAAATTCCCATACCATGGTCTTATTTTTTTACTAGTTTTTGAATCACCAGGGGAAGGATAAAATATCAGCTTGGCTTCTATGGGAGAGTTCTGCATCATCTTTCAACACAGGTGGCCTCTTTTTTCTCTGCCATGCACCTTGCCACCAGAATGAACAAGGGCAAAGAACATCTGATGCTTCGTCCATGGTTAATAACACTTAAAATCCAAACAGCTGGCTGAACTTCTTGCTATAGTTTCCTGGACAGTTTCTGCTTGGTGCTGCAATTGTGTTCTCCAGATGTTGATGAGTACCATTTTTGAATGATATATCTATTATATTTAAATCTGTAAAAACTATTTGGGAAATTTTTAATAGGCCTTCGGAGAAGGGCTGGCAATGGGAGCTTGACAGGAGTCGTTTTTATGTATAGTGTATTAAATTCTAAACTAACAGCTGTTTAAGAGACATTGGTAAACTACTGTTATGGGTCCATCCAGCTGTCAGTTTAGCAAAATTGGCACTTAAAATAGAATTTAAAGTAAAACGGCATCACAGGGAAAGAACAAGCAGGTTTTTTGTGTGTGTAGTCCATGCAATCATAGTTCATACAGTATAATTGTACAGAGTATGTTAAAGCCTTCTGGAGGTCATATATGAAGGGGCTACAGCTTTACATACTAGTATTTCCTCTTTGCATACTGCATTCTCTTTACATTCCCTCTCTTGGTGACCTCATCACATCCTTTAGTTTCTCCCATCACCTTTAAGCACAGATCTGTCTTCCTGCCCCTATCTCAGCCCTGCTATACAGGCAAAGACTGAACTGCTAATATTCCCACCTTAACCCTGCCCCCTCCTTCCACTTAACATTACAGTCCACAACATCACCCTACATCCAGTCTCCCAAGGAGGTGTCTGGATGTCACTTTACACCTGTCTCTTACTTTCTCAGCCCACACTGTATCCCTCACCAGAAAAGTGACTTCTTTACATGTAACAGTGGTGTATCTATAGAGGAAGCAGACCCAGTGGTCATGGGGGGGGGGGGCTGCAAGGGCATTCCTCTTTGGTATAAGGCAACATGACCTCTTCAAGTATGTTGATGTATTGAAACGGTTCCATGATCCCTGGTATTCAATAAATAATATAGTATGAGAAACATCCCCATATCATGATGCTTACACCACCAGCTTCACTGTCTTCACACTGTACTGTGACTTGAATTCAGTGTTTCGGGATTGTGTGGCCCATAGACCCAAAAAGAACAATCTTGCTTTCATCAGTCCACAAAATGTTGCACCATTTCTCTTTAGGTCAATGTGTTGTTTGGCAAATTGTAACCTCTTCGGCATGTCTTCTTTTTTCAACAATGGGTCTTTGCGGGGGCTTTTTGCCAATAGCTTGGCTTCACATAGGCGTCTTCTAATTCTAACAGTATCACAGGTAACTTTACATCTTCTTTTATTTTCCTGGAGCTGAACATTGGCTGAGTCTTTGCCATTTTGGTTATTCTTCTATCCATCCGAGTGATCGTTTTCCATTTTCTTCCACATCTTTCAGGTTTTGGTTGCCATTTTAAATCATTTGAGATCATTTTAGCTCAGCAGCCTTTCCTTTTCTGCACTTCTTTATATGTTTTCCCCTCTCCAATTAACTTTTTAATCAAAGTACGTTGTTCTTCTGAACAATGTCTGGAACTACCCAATTTCCTCAGATTTTCAGAGAGAAATGCACTATAATCAGCATGCACAACATTTGCTGCCTTCCTTCCTTAAATTAGGGCCATAATTGACACTGTTTTTCACAGAATGAATTCCCTCACACGCGGAGAATAGTCACCAGCGACAAATCTTCTCTACTGTAGGTGACTAATCTCCCCCCGAAATGGCATATGTATCGCTTCGGTTTTCCGAAGTTGCCCGAAGTTTCCTCACGATTCGTATTCTTGACGGCGGAAGGCATTTGGGGAAATTAGTTGCTGGGCAACTAATCTCCCCATGTGCCACCACCCTTAAAATGGAGAAAAGGCACAAGATACACAGCAGACAACAGATAAGCTCTGTAGAACAGAATGGTGGTTATCTGTTATCTGATTCCAGTGTGGAGTTCGATTAGTGAGGTAATTCACCCTAAAGGAACAGTTTAATGTAAATATAAAAACTGGGTAAATAGGCTTTGTAAAATAAAAAATGTTTCTAATATAGTTAGTTAGCCAAAAATGTAATGTATAAAGGCTGGAGTGACTGGATGTGTAACAGAACAGAACAGAATCCAACTTCCTGCTTTTCAGCTCTATAACTCTGAGTTAGTCAGCGACTATAAGGGGGGCCACATGGGACATAACTGTTCGGTGAGTTTGCAATTGATCCTCAGCATTCAGCTCAGATTCAAAAGCAACAGTTATGACCCATGTGCCCCCCTCAAGTTACTGCCTGGTAACCAATCAGTGGAATCCAAGAGAGCTGCAAAAGAGGAAGCTGTTAGACATCCAGTCACTCCAGCCTTTATACATTACATTTTTGTCTAACTATATTGAAAACATTTCTTCTATTTAACCAGATTTTATTTTTATACTGAGCAATTTCTTTAACTGGCTGTTCTCATGGCTACACAACAGCTCATTTATATAAAATATAGTAGTATTTTTGAAGCAAACACAGAACTTTTTACCATTTGCATCTTATTCGCTTGGAGCAAGTCTGGTGTGCCTATTAGTACAAGCCACTGAGAGAACCCTAGAGCTTCCACTAGATCCAGGTTGGCCCTTAAAGGCCCAGGGAAGCCATATTGAAAAATAAAACTTTCGTTAACTAGATTAGCTGTTGATCTTTGGCAGGTTGACTCAATATATTTTCAGAACCCACAAAGTTAGGACAGGCTAATAAACTAACATTTTGATCAGTAGCATTGCTGATTTTTCCTTTCTGCTAGTAAAAGATTCAGCAGATGTTTCCACATTTTCAAAACAACATTTAAACCACTGCAAATAATTAAATATTAAAATACTCACTGGCTATTGTTTCTGGCATGAGAAACGAGGGGCTCTACATTTTCCTTAAATGTATTATGCATCTGTTTTACCATTTTAACTGCAGATTGTGTGTACAACTAAGGCGATTTGTTTAGAGAGGTTGGGAATATAATTCTCGGTTACCTTAAAATGAAAAATAGAATTAAATAATTATGCATAGAGCAGATTTATAATCTTGGTGCACCCTTCTTGGATCAAATGTTCTCCAACTCAGATTTCACAACTCCCCAACACTTGGTTTAATATGATCCCCAACTTAGTACAAATGGTTTAATATTTCTCTAGCACTGATTGATCTGCCTGGGTGCATTTTATCATATACTTAAAACAGAGTTCTTGAACACTGCAATCTTTCCAAGCATCACAGGCAAGCTTTCCCCTTTATTAAAGACAATCCTTTTCCTTCCCACGCTACCAAAAACCGCCCAATTTAAAACTAGCTTACACGTCCTTCACTTGTGCTATTTCTGTATCATTTTCTGTAGCTATAGAACTAGTCAGTCTACAAAGTGAGGTTTTTTTTGTTCTGCAGCTCACAGGTTGGGAATTTAGACATGGTTGCTAGAGTTTATTAGCCCTAGTAACCAGACAGCAGCTTGGAAATCAGAATGAAAGACGAATAGGGCCCAAACAGGAAGTTAAGTAATAAACATGATAATATAGTTGAAGCCTCTCTGTCATTTGTTTATTGTCCCTGGGGGTCAGTGACCTTGACTAGCAAAATGGTCATCCTCTCATTTGAAAAGTAGGTCTCTCTTTTACATACTTAATTTAAAGGCCAACTCACCCTTTTTCTCCTCCTTCTCCGTAAATGACAGTTGATGATAACAAGCAGAATTCAAGTTCTTCTTCCTGGTTTTCCATTATTATGAAATATCATATAAGACGTTCATCAGAAATGTCAGAGATTATACCATGTGGCAAGCATTGATCACATCTCACCTATATAACGGTTACAGTTATGTTTTTTGGTCTGTATATGTGTGTACACATATACAGCACTGTATAGTAACAGAACAGGCTTTAATACAATATTACAATATAAATATATACAACAATTTTAATTTAACATTATATGTTAAAGGAACAGTTCAGTGTAAAAATAAAAACTGGGTAAATAGATAGTATGTACAACATAAAAAATGTTTCTAATATAGTTAGTTAGCCAAAAGTTTAATGTATAAAGGCAGAGTGACTGGATGTGTAACAGAACAGAACACAACTTCCTGCTTTTCAGCTCTCTAACTCTGAGTTAGTCAAAGACTTGAAGGAGGGGGGGCACATGGGACATAACTGTTCAGTGAGTTTGTAGTTGATCCTCAGCATTCAGCTCAGATTCAAAAGCAAATAGTTATGACCCATGTGCCCCCCCCCCCTCACTGATTGGTTACTGCCTGGTAAACAACCTGTGGAAACCAAGAGAGCTGCAAAGCAAGAAGTAGTGTTCTGGCTATTATGTTACTAATCAGCCTTATATTGTGACATTTATATTCTATGTGTACTGTATATTGTGAGTGGGTCCCTAAGCTCAGTAAGTGAATCAGCAGAAAAGAAGATGGGGAGCTACTGGGGCATCTTTGGAGACACAGATCTTTACTACTAAAGGGCCTTGTTGTCTTGGGCTGGTACAGAAGCCCAAAACATAATGTACAACATTTCTACCCCACTTCTTTAGTTGAGCTGTAGTTCTCCTTTAAGATCTAAGTGGTGGGTGACTTTCATACAAGTATAGCTATGTGACCGGTTATCCAAAATGCATGGGAACTGGGGTTTTCCAGATAACTGATCGTTCCGTTATTTGGATCTTCATACCTTATGTCTACTAGAAAATCATGTAAACATAAAACCCAAATAGGCTGGTTTTGCTTCCAATAAGGATTAATTGTATCTTAGTTTGGATCAAGTACAAGGTACTGACTTATTATAACAGAGAAAAGGGAAATCATTTGCAAACATTTGTATTATTTCGTTATAATGGGAGATGGCCATTTCGTAACTCAGAGCTTTCTGAATAACGGGTTGCCGGATCCCATACCTGTAGAACGATAACAAGTGCTTCACTTTACAGTGTTTGAGGTATTGCTGCCTAAGTGGCAAAATACTTTGTGGATGGCACTAAACATGTGAGGCGTAGCAAGAGAGAACGGGTAAAAGCAGGATTCAGGAGTGTTAGTGGGTGGGGGGATCAGGCAGTGGCTCTGAAAGGAACGGAGGAGGATGTATAGAGACGTATTGAGGTGCAAAATAATTAAAAGCTTGGACAGCAACGAGGCTGGGGTTCTATTTTTAGAGGTTTCAGTGTAGTAGATGGTTTCTGATCAATATATGCAATCAGCAGTCAAAGGAAGGCTTTAGCTGAGAAGTTGAATTTGTACTGCAAAGACCAGTTTTCAGGGAGAAATGTGTATTAACTGCCATTAGTGAGTGAGGACTCTGTATGCTTCCCTCCATGGGCCTCCTAAAAAACCCTGGAAATGTGGACTATAGTGATGCAGACAGATCCATATCTTTTGATGTATGATTAATAATTATCACTGAATAAACTTGCTTCTACAACTAGAGTAGCACTCTTAACTTTGTTTTAGTTTTCAAGGTATAAATCAGTCCATTTTTATTATAACTGGAGCTACAAACATTGCATAGAGCAGACTCTTTTAATCACTCATATTCCAACACACAAAACATGTTGATTATAATGCATTTGTGGTAATTACGGTATGGGGATCTCAATACAATGTTTCCTGGCTTTTAGTATGAAGTAGAGAGTGATATTCTGAATTTGAAATTAGTGTTCATTTAACTTTTTATTCAGCAGCTCTCCAGTTTGCCAGTTCAGTTGCTAAGGTCCAAATTACCCTAGCAACCATGCATTGATTTGAATAAGAGACAGGAATATGAAAGGCCTGAATAGAATGATGAGTAATAAAAAGTAGCAATAACTATATAATTGTAGCCGTACAGAGCATTTATTTTTAGATGGGGTCAGTGACCCTCATTTGAAAGCTGGAAAGATTTAGAAGAAGGCAAATAACATGAAAACTATAAAAAACGAAGACCGATTGAAAAGTTGCTAAGAACTGGCCATTCTATAACATACTAAAAGTTAACAGAAAAGTGAACCACCCCTTTAAAGAAAAACCCCTGAAACTGAAACATTGTTCTTAAATCCCAATAAATAACACAGATAAAAACACACTGCTCTTGTGTCCCATCGGTATTAATAGAAAAATGAATATTGCAAGATCAAAGCCTTCTTTAAAGACACCAGGAAATATCAGATAAATCCATCAGAGTAAAGGCAATAAATTCATAAATTGTGAAATGGAACAAACTTCAATAGGAAGAGAAATGCTTGTGATGGAACTACACATCTTTGAAAATTTAAATATTTAACTTTTATTTAAAAAAATATGTTAAAACATTTATGAAACATGAACATAACATTAAAGTGTGGGCTGAGATAAAATACACATAATTATCACATTCACCATTAATATTTCTTAACAGGTAACTGTGAAGTTAAGCATTAAAAATAACAGCTAATAACAAATTAAAATATTTCTTAAATAAAAAAACAAAAACCTAAAAGTGTTCACATTTGAACAAATGATACAGAAGCCTTTTATTGATCCTGATAAGGCTTCAATCACCTGATGAAGCGATGCATCATAAAATCAATGGTTGTACATCGGGGAAACCGGCCAATTGAGCTTTCTTCTACTGGTGTAAACACTTTGATTTGCCTCATGTGAGTGTCTCTCCCATTCTGATGGTTGGCCAAAACAGCAATCTGAATCATAAAGGTCCGAATTGGTTTTTTATGGGCATCAGTTAAAGGAACATGTAGCCATCCACTAGGTTCCACCAGTTCAAGTTGCTGGAGAGTAAAAGAGGGTAAATAAATTAAGAAGAAAAATATACAAATAAAATATAGATTATTGCACAGAGGTGGCTTCGTTTTGGACGAAAGTCTGCGAGAAACTTTCCCATATAATTGAAATACATATACCTGTGAACCCAAAAGTGTGCCTGCTAGGAGTTATTACATATCTCTCTAAGTCCCCCTATGTGTTAGTATCCCTGAGAGAATCGCTCTTCCTGGCACGCAAATGTATAGCTCTTAAGTGGTTATCGGGTGACTCCCCCACTATACGGATGTGGAAAAACCTTTTGCAGGAACATATTACGCTGGCACGGTTAGTCTACATCCAAAGAGGCACACCAAATAAGTTTGACTTGGTCTGGACGGGACGGGATGGGTGGAAGCTTTGCGGCCTGGGGCTGATCCTACCTGAGTCATTGTACCTGTAAGATTTGTCTCCGTATCATTATTATGATGTATGTGATGTACTGCGTAATTGTGTACCAGGTCATGTGTACGGATATGCATATGTACTGCACTGAATGTCAAGTACTGTGACTTGTTTCTCCACCAACCTTTCTTTTTTTGTCTTTTTTTTTTTATTATTTGTATTTTGTTTTGAAAAGCAATAAAAATGATTATAAAAAAAAAATAGATTATTATCTTAAAAGACGTCAGCTCAAAAAATAGTTATGTGCCTAATAAAAGAAAACACAATTAATAGCTTATTTACATTATTAATTTATTAAAAATGATTAGTGCTTCAAAAGTTATTTGTAAATGTAATTACTACTGAAAGTTGTTGCAAAAGTCTTCGTTCCCCAACAAAGACATGTCTGTTAATCAGCGGTTACATTGGATCAACAGTCTGAGCCACCAGTGCAGAAAATAGAAAAGGACAAACACTGCTTTCATTAGCAATACATCGACAAATATCTTAAAATCCATAGAACATTTGTAATGAATGTATACTGTTATGTTTTCTTTTTAGTCAAAAAAAAATTATTTTTTTTTGGGTTGACAGGTCCTTTATGTTCAAACATGCAAAAATCAGAATGAGACCTTTTCACTGAAGAAGGGGATTCTAGTCTGTGACTTCCCCTTCTACATTAACCCATACACCATAATAGTTGCTGTATCATAGAACTTAACTAGAGCTACATATATAGATTTTATTTTAGTTGGGCACCAGTTGTGTAAATGCATTGTCAGATTTATCAAAATGGGTAATCCTGAAAGAATCATAACCATTCAATGGGTTGATCAAATTGGCCTACATATTTGATCAAAGTCATTATTTGTCATTGTCCAAGCCTTAATGGAAACATACTGTCAAATACAAGAATGTGCCCCTGCATTCTAGTCTTTTGTATACAGTCATATGAAAAAGTTTGGGAACACCTCTTAATTCTTTGGAGTTTTGTTTATCAAAAGTAGCATCTTCCTTAAATTACCTTATGGAAACAGTAGTATTTCAGCAGTGACTTAAATCTATTGGATTAACAGAAAATATGCAATATGGATCATAACAAAATTAGACAGGTGCATACATTTGGGCACACCAACAGAGATATTACATGAATACTTAGTTGAGCCTCCTTTTGCAAATGTAACAGCCTCTAGATGCCTCCTATAACCTTTGATGGATTCTGGATGTCGGTATTTACATACAAAATCTCTCCAGTTCAGTTAAATTTGATGGCTGCCGAGCATGGACAGCCTGCTTCAAATCATCCCTTAAGTTTTCCATGATATTCAAGTCGGGGGACTGTGACTGTGAATATTGTACTTCTCGCTCTGCATAAATGCCTTTGTAGATTTCGAAATGTAGGGTCATTGTCTTGTTGGAATATCCAACCCCTGCGTAACTTCAACTTTGTGACTGATGCTTGAACATTATCCTGAATAATTTGTTGATATTGGGTTGAATTCATCCGACCCTCAACTTTAACAAGGGCCCCAGTACCTGAACTAGCCACACAGTCCCACAGCATGATGGAACATGCACCAAATTTGACATTAGGTAGCAGGTGTTTTTCTTGGAATGCGGTGTTGTTCTTCTTCCGACCATGCAAATCGCTTTTTGTTATGACCAAATAACTCATGATGTCTCATCAGTCCAAAGCACTTTGTTTCAAAATGACCGTGGCTGGTCTAAATGATCTTTTGCATACAACAAGCAACTCTGTTTGTGGCGTGAGTGCTGAAAGGGCTTCTTTCTCATCACCCTGCCATACAGATGTTCTTTGTGCAAATTGTGCTGAATTGTAGAACGATGTACAGATACACCATCTGCAGCAAGATGTCCTTGAAGGTCTTTGGAGGTGATCTTTGGGTTGTCTGTAACAATCCAATTCTCACAATCCTCTGCATTTGCCGTTCCTGTATTTTTCTTGGCCTGCCAGACCTGGGTTTCACAGCAACTGTGCCTATGGCCTTCCATTTCCTGATTATATTCCTTACAGTTGAAACTGACAGTTTAAACCTATGAGATAGCTTTTTGTAGCCTTCCCCTAAACCATTATGCTGAACAATCTTTGTTGTCAGATCTTTTGAGAGTTGCTTTGAGGATCCCATGCTGTCACTCTTCAGAGGAGAGTCAAACAGAAGCACAACTTGCAATTGGTAACCTTAAATACCTTTTCCTCATGATTGTACACACCTGCCTATGAAGCTCAAGCCTTAACAAGCTAATCCAACCAATTTGGTGTTGCCAGTAATCAGTATAGAGCAGTTACATGCATTCAACTTAGCAAAATTACAAGGGTGCCCAAATATTTGCACAGCCAGTTTTTCACATTTGATTTAATTTCATACAACTGAATACTGCTTCACTAATAATCTTTGTTCAGAAAACACCCCAGTACTCAGATGTTCCTGGGAAATGAAAGATATACCACTGTTGTCTTTTTTGTTGAAAGTGGAGTAAATTATTATGCAGGCTGAGAGGGGTTCCCAAACGTTTTCATATGACTGTATATAAGGAAAGTTGTGAAAAAAAGTAGTGTTTTGGGTTGTTTTATTGGAAATTTCTTCAAAAACCCTAATTGTTCCACCCATCTATTTCACATCCTGTTGCCTCGTTTCCCAACCTTTGCAGCTGAGACGGTGGTACTCAGCACACTGCGCTGTATGATAGGATCCACCTGATAGGGAACTTAATTCTGTTAAATGTGTAACTGCAGGGCTATGATTGGCTATCACCCTCCTACTTTGCTTCTGGCAGGGACTGTTCAGTTACGTCAACCCTTGATTTAAACCCTGTCAGAGATTGTAGCAGATTAATAGGGAGCTCTAATAAAGGAATAATATTTATTTTTAGCCAAAGTAAAACCAATACCATATATAATACATTGTTGCCTCCAATATGGGGGGGGGGTCACTTATCCTATATGTTTCCTTTAAGGGATTAATTATCTCAGGCCTCCAGAACACTGAGTGGTCTGTGGTTCAGAATTTTATAGAAAGCTATGGTCAATGTAAATGTTTCAAGGGGGCTAATTAATATCAATACTGATTGAATCTGATTTTCTAGATGTGCTTTTCTAGAGAATGATAATGAATAAAACGAGACTCATTCTGAGGGTCATTCTGAAACAACATTTAGGATGATAAATTTCAACTTTTGTTATGGACTGATCAAATTTGATCATTTATAAATGTGGCCCATGGTAAAATATTAATGGCGGAAAAAATGTTTATTAAAACAACAATTTAAAAATGATTAGCTATAGTTATTAATTGCACATAAAGCTTTGCAAATGAGCATCAATACCATTCCAAAATCTACTGTACCCTTGAAAAGAAAAGTATAAAATCAGTGGTGTCATTTGCAGCATAGGAGAAGCTATTTTAACAAAGTATATCTTAGCTTGGATCAAGTATAAAGTACTGTTTTATTATTACAGAGAAGAAGGAAATGTGGATTATTTGGATAGAATGGAGTCTATGGGAGACGGGCTTTCTGTAATTTGGAGCTTTCTGGATAATAGATACCATACCTGTAGCCATGTACCGATTGACAAGTGTATGTATTAAAATATGACCTCCTCAATAAGTACATTAATTTAATGGGTTATACAAGAGGTGATTATCAATAATCATATGCAAACACTAAGGGATTCTAAGCTATAAGCACTATAATGTGACAGTGCTTGAAGGCAAAATAACAGGTTTTTCCCATCCACTAAAGTGAACAATGTGATACTACATTATAACCCAATAAGAGCAAAAACCTGAATTTGCTGCTGGGAAAGCCGAAAGAAACTTTTATTTCACTTTTAGGGAATGTCATTTTATTGGCAAAGATTCAAAAAATCTAATTTCACATTGGTTTTAGTCAAATGGAAAAGTAACAGTTTATATCAGTTAAAACCATTAAAATCTGCAAATGAAAAAGTACCTTTATGTGGAAAAATCGGAGAGAAAAGGTTAGTTTAGGAAAAACCGAATCACCATGCCAGAAGATCTACATGTACGTTTTCCTGTCTGGAAGCTGCTCAGTCTAACAAGTGTCTAAGACACACAAACGCATGAAAAATAAAGTGAAACAAACATCACAGGTTAAATCTAGTGACTTGTCCTTTAACAGATAAAGTGGCGGAGTCATCGAACTATACCTGTCAACACTTAAAGTGTTACAGTCTGGCCAGCAGCCATTTTTTTATGTAGGAGAAGACAAACTTGCAGAAGTGAGGCAGCAGTTCTAAAAAAAGGGAGATGATATTTGATCCAAAAGAAACTTCCAAAGTTCCAGGCAAGTTAAAAGGAGAGCCCCTACAAGAGACGCTTTAAGGAAAAACCCAAACAAAAACAAGCAGAATGGGTTCTACTGAAAGAGTCAATTGTAGGAAGAAAGCGCTCAAACAGTTATGAGGCATTAAGACCACCAAGTAAGAAGATGACTTGTGCATCTTTGGTAGTTTCCTGTAACAGATCAAAGCTTTGATTCTCACTTGAAATAGCTGTAGAAGGTAAAGTGAAGAAGGATGTGTAACACTGACTTAAGCTTGGTGGCAGACGTGAGGTAAACAAGAGCTCCATGAAAAGCAAGTGATATAATAAAACTTGAAGGTAGAGGCACAGAAAGCTTTTGAATAAATGGTATTTTGGGTCTCCTATATTGACCTATTGTCTAGATTATTTGTGGAATAAATTGAAAAGTAAGTAGAGATGGTACTACTTCCATATTTCTAAGCTTGTGTGTATTATATTTGGTATTATGAAATCACCATCAGTTGTTTACCAAGAAGGGGCAGCAAGATGCAAAGTGCAACAAGCAGTTAAAGGGCAGTGTTTTTACACACAATTCACTCTGGAACCCCCAAGCTGCCCTCTACACACCCAGAATGGAGCACAATCCCAGAGTGGAGTGCAAAATAAAGCTACATATTGGAGAGGGAAAGGCCTGGGCATTGCCTACGTTGCCTATTGGGACAAAAAGGCAGGGAAACCAGTACTTAAAGGGGAACTATTGCGAAAATGAAAATTGATTTAAAGCATCATCATGCTGTAATAAGAAACTTTCTAAATACAATCAATTAAATATTCTGCATAGTTTCTGAAAAAAATCAAGTTTATCTTCACTATTCCTCTCCCAGCATCTGCTTCTTTTATTCTTTCTTAATGCAGCAGTTGGGTATCAGATGAATGATCCAATATATCTTATAGGGGGCTCCCTTTCCTAGCAGATGAATTAGAGCTCAAATAACTGATTCCAGTACTAACAAAATCTAACAAAATAACTGCCTTTTGCACAAATCCTGCATAGAGAGAAACATGATGTTTGGTGATTTTAAAAGAGCTAAAATACATCTTCTAGGCAAAAGGGGCCCCCCTATAAGATATATTGGATTATTCATCTGACACCCAACTCCTGCATGAAGACAGGAATGAAGAGAAACAGATGCCGAGAGAGGAATAGTGAAGATGAACTTGATTATTTCAGAAACAGCACAGAATTTTAAATTGATTGTATTTAGTTTCTTATTTCAGTGTGCTGAAGCTAATATTATACTTTCATTTTCCCCTTTAAAGAAGGAAAGCTACCGAGGCAGATTATTGGCAATAGATTAGCCGCTATAGTGCAAGCTAGAACCCTATATTTATTCTGTAGAATGCTTTACCATAACGGAGTAATCAGCTCTTGAAGCTCTATCTGGTTGTGACATCACTTCCTGCTTGAGTCTCTCCCTGCTCACTCACAGCTCTGGGCTCAGATTACATCAGGGAGGAGAGGAGCAAACTGAGCATGCTCAAGCCCTACCCTGGAGGTTTAAGATGAAAGAAGGAAGTCTGATACAGAAGCCCATGTGTTCACAATAGAAGGAAAGAAATGTGGAATTTCTTTTGACAGAAGACTCAAAACAGCATCACCTTGAGCAGCTGTTCACAACCTGTGGGTCTTGACCCTTTCACAGGGGTCGCCAGAGTAGGCGCCCGCCTAGGGCGCACTTTTAAAGGGAAATAATTTTTTTCCTGTTTTTGTTAAATTTATTTATGTTTGAAGGTTCTCGCATGCTCCAGCAGAGTTCTGCTCTGCTCCCCACTTCCCTCTTACTTTCCAACTGCAAAGTGTTTGATATGCCAGTTACTGGTGACCTAGGAGCAGTCAGGTCAAAATCAGAGACCACTGTATTCTGGTTAATCTGATTAGGTCTTCTGAATGACCCACCCACACACTTTCCTGCTAACCTTTAATCGAATTATGATTTCAAGACACAGATGAGAGATTTCACGACAAAGATAAACATTTGCAAATGTAAATTGTGCAATTATGGTTGGTAAAATTAAACAATAGTTTGGGACATACTTGCTATTCTGTATGAGTTCATATAAAATGATGGAAGTATAAAGGATAAAAAGGAAAGGCCAATTTATTGGGTGTTGACCATGCCTTTAAATGGATTGTTCCGTATAAAAATAAAAACTGGGTAAATAGTGCAAAATAAAAAACTCTCTAATATAGTTAGCCAAAAATGTAATGTATAAAGGCTGGAATGACTAGATGTCTAACTTAATAGCCAGAACACTACTTCTTTTCAACTCTCTTGGTTTCCACTAATTGGTTACCAGGCAGTAACCAATCTGACTTTTGATTTTGAGCTGAATGCTAAGAATCAATTGCAAACTCACTGAACAGTTATGTCCCATGTGGTCCCCCTTTAAGTCGCTGACTAACACAGAGTTAGAGAGCTGAAAAGCAGGAAGTAGTGTTCTGGCTATTTAGTTGGACATCCAGTCAATCCAGCCTTTATACATTACATTTTTGCCTAACTAACTATATATGAAACATTTTTTATTTTGCACAGCCTATTTACCCAGTTTTTATTTTTAAACTAACCGTTCCTTTAATATCATGCCATGCTTCTTTGAAAGTTAGGCTTGTTTTAATGGGATTCTAAACCGTTGCCTTGTGTTGCCAGCCTGACTCCCCTGCCTGTTTAGGCAGAACTAAAACTGCAAATATTACTGCAGAAATTCTTCAAAAATAAAGCAAATAGAAAATAAATACACACCCAGCATTTAATCCGTAAAAATAAATGTAGCTATACCCCTTTAAAATATAAAGTAGGTGACTGTGGAAGACATTGCAGCATTCTGTACTTACTGTACAAATTACGGATTCATTTCACTCAATAATTTAGATCTATAACAGATTCCTTCTAACACCTTCCTTTTACATTTATTAGAAACTGTAGAGAAAAATGGAACACCAAAGCAGACTAGACATCAACCTAGAATTGCAAATCATTATGTTGACATTTTCCTTCTAAGCTGGTCCTAGCCTCTGTCTTACATGAAAAACACGACTTTCCAAAGTAATATAGCAGTTGATTCATAAGACATCACTGATGTCAACATAAGAAGTAATTAAGGAAACTGCCCTTTTGGCTGTATTGCAAGTACCACACACAATGATACATGAAGTGTCTGTGTCTGCAGACACATTAAACTTATCTTCATGGTAGACTGTAAAATGCATATGGGAAGACTGTCAGGCAATAGTGCTCGCATTTTCTTTTACGGCTGTTGGCATATTGTCTTTATACTTGGCTGTGAACAACAAGCTTAATTGACAAGTACTGGTGTCATGCTTGGACTTCATGGTCCATTTACTTGATTTCTACTACAGCAAAGTTACTGCTAAGAAAAAAAGCAACACAAAAATTAGAGGTGTAAAAAAATAAAATTATGAAACTTTTAGCGCACTTGTCAAAACTGCATAGTGATTTATGGGATACGCAAATGATTGTCCTTGATTTTATTGCAGTTGCTTTTTCCTACTATGAGGGACATATGCACTAATATATATATACTATATATACACATACATACGGGGAGAAAATAAATAATGAACACGTCAACGTTTTTCTCACGGGGCTATTGACTTGAAATTTATTCCAAGTGTCGATAACAACCCAAGTAGTGATCCACACATACAAAGAACTCAAAACAAATAAATCCATGAATTAAGTTATGTATAATAAAGTGGAATGACACAGGGAATACGTATTGAACAAATGAAGAAAGGAGGTGCAAAAAGGCATGGAAAGCCAAGAAACCTGCTGAAATCTGTCAGTATTTAGAAAACAATCCTGCCCCTATCAGTGCATGAATAGCAGATGGTTTAATCCTAATTGATGGCCTATAAAAAGGTTTCTCATTACCATGCTATCATACAGAAAGCATCTTGTGATGGGTAAAAGCAAAGAGCTCTCTCAACACCTTCACAACCTTATTGTTGAAGAAATATATTTACCGAGAAAAAGGTTGACGTGTTAATTTTTTCCGAATTGTATATAAAACGTGAATACATGGTAGGTTGGATTCACTAGGGTTCTTTGGTTTGGTGCTTGTTCGGCTGATTTCATATTATCATGTCAAACGCTGAAAGAACATATATAAGATTAATTGCCCATAGCAAACAAAGAGCATTTAGCATTAATGAACACCTGTTAAAAGCAAACAGCCTATTGGTTGCGATGGATTACTGCACTTGGCTTAAAGATACAAACAGGCACACCAGGCCTCTCCTCTGTAGCTAACCCCATTGCTTCAGAGTTTAGGAGGATGGCGCCTCCACCGTGTATAGATTACAAAGAAAACTCCAGCAAATGGGTAGAACGCTTAACAGGGATTTACCCTGTGTTTAACCATGCCAAGCCAACAACAAAGTTTCAGAGGGCGGGCCCAATTGTAAGGTGACAAATGACGTTGTAGTTGTTGGTTTGGCACGACTGAACACAGGGTAAATCCAGGCTAAGCAGTCTACCCATGTGAGTTTTCTTTGTTCTCTATACATGGTGGAGGTGTCATCTATTTACTGCACCTGCCCAAACATTGGCCTTTCATTATATATGGGGGGAAAAGGAGGGGGTTTGAGTGTTGATTAAAAGGATTTCCAGCAGTTTGATCTATTGTACAAATTTGCAAAACATGCCTGACTGTCAGGAACATTTCTCTTACAGACTAGATTTAGTCTGATAAATATGTTTGTTTTAATAAATTATAAAATTAAATAAAAATGTTACCTGTGCTAATTTATCAGAATGGGTTGTTTGACAGCTTGAACACCAATTAAATGTAGAATGGTAGTACTCAGCAGCAGTGCTGTAAATATTTGTTTCGAAATTGGCATAAGCAAAGCCAAACTCATGACCTGTAGTATATAGTGTTCTTTAAGCTTTAGCTAACACATATCCATGACCTTCTCCCAAAACTACTGCAGAAAGCAACTACTCATAGTTTTAAATACAAATTTAATTTGTTTTCTATAAATCTTCAAAGTGTATCCAAAATGATTATTATCATCATCATCATCATCATCAATGCAAAAGCTGCATTCACTGACCATCAGGGGATAAATTCATAATTGCATGATGTGCCTTATATTAGCACATGAAGGGTGGAAGCTGCATCAACATCCCAAAATAAGCAACTGGAGGGCACTTCTGGTTAAGGTTTATTGCAGCAGACAGCTGGTACTTCATTCTGTCTCCATGCAGCAGTTGGGTGTCAGATGAATGATCCATTATATCTTTATAAGGGGCTTCCTTTCCAAGCAGATGAATTAGAGCTCACTCAAATAACTGATTCCAGTACAAACAAAATCTAACAAAATAACTGCCTTTTGCACACATTCTGCATGTAGAGAGACAGGATTTCTGGTGATTTTAATAGAGTGAACTCTAATACATCTTCTAGGCAAAATGACCCCCCTATAAAATATATTGGATCTAACTGGCAATGAATATCTGACACCCAACTGCTGCATGAAGACAGAATGAAGAGAAACAGATGCTGAGAGAGGAATAGTGAACATAAACTTGATTATTTCAGAAATGATGCAGAATGTTTAATTGATTGTTTCTTTTTTCTGTATGCTGAAGCTTATTTTAAATTGTCAATTTTGCAAAAGTTCCCTTTAAGGTAGCCACCCTAATAGTCTCCTTCCTGACACAAAAATTTGAAAAAAACGTTGATCAGTTGCTACTGAGTAGCATCTAATACCCAGTAACTCTGTATACCCCTTGTACTTCAGCACAGACCTATTATAACGTATGAGACATATGCACAGTGTACCAATAACCTCATAATGTTCAGTTATTTTCAATAAATTATGATTTCAGAAACAGTACAGAATTTTTAATTTAATTTCTAGAAAGTTTCTTATTTGAGTTTGCTAAAGCTTATATTAAATTCTCATTTTCGCAATAGTTCCCCTTTAAATATATGGGTTTAGCAAAGGCTTTAAGGGGTTTTTCAACCTCACTAAGTATTAGGATGGGCAGTGCGGGACATCCTAAGGGGGCTGGGTGTGCAATTGTGCCACATAGAGCACATTTACCTCATTATTAATAAAGGTGGAAGGGACCTGGTGTACCCAGGCCTGTAGGGCTATTGTTATGTTACTGGCAACAATGCAGTTTGATTCATTAAAAAAAAATCTATACAAACCAGTAATATTGCTCCTTGCTTCCTATACACCGCCATAATACACCAAAGCAAGCTATGGACAGGTTCACAATGAAGGGCCATCATGGAAGAGAATTTCCCATGTTTTGGAATTTTTTGATTCATGACTAAAACGTTGAACAGAAAATCATCTTTAAAAAAATCTTAATTCATTGTAAACTTTGAAATAAAAATGTGTAAGAACAAAACAAAACCTGACTTTTCTTTAAAAATTGTATATTGACACACAAGCAGTGGATTTAGGTAGGGTTCCTAAACTAGAGGCCAACAGTGAAGGCAAGATTTCAGCTAATAAGAAGCAATTACAATGAAAAGTGAAATGTAGAAAAAAAAAAAATGAAACCGCTGCCTTCACAATCACAGAACAACAAGTGTCCCACTGCCCTTCAGTAACACAGAGCCTTTATTCCAAGAGGAACATTCTGTGAAAAATTGTGTGAACAGCAAGTACCGATGTTCACACAAGCGTTCAGCATACAGCCCAGCAGGCAAGATTTTTGGACTGTGCCCTTGAGATGCTGGCACAATGGAATTTAAATACTATAATTGCTCGTTTCTGTGGATGCCAGTCTCTGAAATAGCAGGTTAAAAAATGATGACCATGGCAAAATAAAATGCATTCAGCTGTTCCGTTCAGAAGATGTAATTTTTAATCACAACACATCAAGGACAGAAATAAAATAAAGAAGGGCAGAGAAACACAACCTTCCAGAGGTTCATTTTACAAGGACCTCACACAAAGTGTTTTTTTTCCCCTTCTTCTTCGTCTTACACAACTCTTACTAGAAACAGCATTATTTGCTAAAAATGTTATTGCTGCCAAAAACTAAAATCCATCAAAAGAAAAAAGCACTTTTGAGATGAAAACAGAATGAGAAATTGAGAATTATATGCCCCCCCCCAAATGTAAGTACTGAATTAAAGCACTTTCTATAGTCCTCCCTTTACAGTGGCCTTACTAGTATCTGGTATGTGGGCATTTTTTGAATTGTTGAGAAAATGTACTATATTTTCAAGTTATTTTAATACTTTCTAATTAAACTCTTCTCATGGGGTTTTGCAGCACCTTAAAAAAAAAAAGACTTTGGTTCACATAGAACAATGGGAAAATGTTAGGAATGGCTACACACTAACTCTGACAAGTGTGCAGAGCCAACTACAATACATTATATAGTAGCAGGAGCAGCCACCCAAGTTGCTGAGAGAACAGCTTTCGAGGACATGCACTGAGCTGTAAAACCACACAATCCCTTGTTACACATTGTATTTTTCAGTTTAGGTAAAGTGCACCATTTTTTTCCCATTGGCAAATTGATGTTCATTTTTAGTTTGCATAATTTCAGGGTTAATTCAAAAAAGGAAAGCAATTTGCCATTTTAGCCTTTATTTTAGACAGGTTTTTTTTCCAAACAAAGAAAACAATATGTTTCTGCAAGGAGAGAGACACTATTGTGGTTTGACATCTGCTTCCTCTCTCTTCTGATTTACTGTTACTCTCTGTCACTTGCTCCATTTCTTACCAGTCAGTATAAACAGGTAACATTTCACTCAATCAATGCTCTGTTCATTTTGAACTAAAGCTTCACATTGCTAGACAACAAATGCAGAAAAAGCTTTCTGTATATGTATCCTTTGCACTACAAACACCAAGTGCAGGAAATAGGCAAGAGAAATATTGCATTTTGGACAAAGTTTAACCATAGCACAAGCATGGACTCTATGGGACAAACTCCCTAACCGCGAAAATTCGCTAGTGATGGCTTCGCAGCCATCGCAATACTTCGCGTAATTTCGCTAAGACACTTAAGTGCAAAGTTGGCTAACTTTCACTAGTGTTACTACGGCAATTTACGTTACATGGACGTAAATGTTGCAGCAAATACATTACATTACACAAGTCCAGGAAATCTTAATAAAGAAAATAGAGTTGTTATATTGCCCTACACATGAGCCCACTGTATAGTTAATGTTCCATATGTTAGAAAATGGAGCGGGGAACCCGGTTACCCCAAAAAAACTATTACCAACCGTTGCAGGCTATCACTTGGGAAAAAGGAAAAGACGCCAGCATTTTTTGGGACTTAGAAAATTTTGCACTAAAGTCCTTGAGGAAGTCCTATGCACGCCATTGCACTTTGCCTGGTCTGAGCTGGCGAAGGCAAGTATGGCGAATCAGGTAACGTTCAGTAAAATCCAAATCTTAGTGAATTTGCGGTGTCACGTCCATTCAACAGAGCGAGAATTCGCCTGGCACTAGAGTGCGAAGCAACGCTAGCATCTATCTGCTTCGCTAGCGAAGTGATGACTGTGCCCGTTAGGAAATCGACTAAGTTCAGAAATAATGTTGCGCTGGTGAATTTTCGCTAGCTTTAGTCACTTCGCCCTTTAGGGAATCTGCCCCTATGTCTGTTGCATGTAAATATCTACACAGAACATGCTGTTTTGCAAGGATGAAAAGGTGCTTTTATTTTGGTCAAAGATCAGGTGGCATTTGGGCCCTCTCAAGCCAGGCTTGAGAAAGTGCAAGAAAGGGCCCAAAATGTCACATAATCGGTTACCAAAATATAAGCATGTTTTTATCTTTGCCAATGGAAGTGCCCCACTACCCCCACCACTGAGTACATTATTAATTACCCCTGGCAAGGGTTTAAGCTGCTTGAGCATCCATCCAATGAGGATTGATGCTCTCCTGACTTATAAAAGACTCCAAAAATCTCCTGTAACACATATAAGGACAGAAGCTGCAGATTTTGATCAATTCAGTGTTTCCTCTTTGCCTGTGGTCGAGCAGAAGTGTGTTCCCAGCATTCATTTAAGCCCTATATTCTTCACACAAAATGTGGTGTACACACTGTGTAAATGTACCTCACCTTGGGTGGGATCTAAAAAAAACCCATAACATACAACCCCTAAATTATATTAATATAATTTGATTTTGAATCAACACACATTTCACTACAGAATTCTATACACAAGAAAAATGAAAACTTAAAGGAGAACTAAACCCCTTTAGCCAAAAGTCCCCATTGGCCCCCATCCCTGTCTCCCCCTGAACCTTCTTACCCCTAAATTGTGTCCCCTCTAGAAATACTGACCGCACATGCAGTGTCAGAGCAGTGGAGCTCACTGAGGGCGCCATCTTCCGTCGCTTGGGTATTCTTCGGGTCCTTTTGGCAGTTTCCGTTACTTTCGGCGCATGCGAAGTTGTCGCAAACTGGAAGATTGCTCCAACCGTGCATACGCCAATATGGCGCTCAAATTACGAAGAATACTGAAATGCCGAAGATGGCCCCCATGAGCTCTGCTGCGCTGACTCTGCATGTGAGGTCAATATATCTAGAGGGGACACAATTCAAGGGTAACACTGTGCAGGGGGAGGCAGGGAGGGGGCCAGTGGGGACTTTTGGCTAACGGGGGTTAATTCTCCTTTAAAGGGGCGGTCAACCTGTATTACAGTTTTTAAAATAAAAAAAATAATGTAATTTTTACATGATATGTCATTTGGTTTAATTAAAAAACAAACAAACACCTGCAGTGGTAGTGCATAAAGTATCTTTGCTCTGCAAGCCAGGGGACTCACATCATAGGGAGGTGCCCAGAGCACTCACTTCTGTGATCCAATTGACTGTATAATGTCAGCCAATCAGATCATAAATATGCAAATGAAGGGCACATGTGCAGTAGAGATCAATGCCTGCGCTTCCTTCAGGCTGCTGGGAACATCAGAATGATGTAGACAAGACCTTAGTCAGCCCACTGGCTTGACCAGAGAGGAAAGTCCTAAGCATCTGTGCAGCACTACTTTTATATGATAAGATAGATATGAAAATGACCAAAAAAATTACACAAAACTGCTAATATCATATAAATGACTACATATCCTTATTTTTTAAAACTGTAATAAAGGTGAATCGTCCTTTATGTGTGTCTACATACTGTGCATTAGATATTCTTACCCAGCCAACAGAAAACACTTAACGGGATACTGTCACGGGAAAACATATTTCTCAAAACTCATTAGTAAACAGTGCTGATCCATTCGAATTCTGCACTGAAATCCATTTTTCAAAAGAGCAAACAGATTTATATTTAATTTTGAAATCTGACATGGAGCTAGACATATTGTCAGTTTCCCAGGTGCCCCCTGTCATGTGTATTCTGATAAACTTCAGTCACTCTTTACTGCAAGTTGGAGTGATATCACCCCCTTCTTTCTGTACCCAGCAGCCTAACAACAGGACAATGGGAAGGTAACCAGTAAACAGCTCCCTGACACACGATTACAGCTCCTAGGTAGATACTACTCAGTAGTAAAAATCCAAGTCCTACTGCAACTGAGTAAAGCTGGCCATAGATGTTGAGATTTTTAAAAGATCAGATCCTGATCGTGAGACCACGATCTTCTCAGAACGATCGTACGATCGTACGAATCTACCATCAACTAAAAAGACCAATTTGGCAGGAAAACAAAGGGGAGCTGCCTGCTTGGCCCTGCAAACATAGAGAGATTGCACTGGGACCGACAAAGATTTTTTGACCTGGCCGATCAATTTCCCGACAGATGTCGGCCGAAAAATCGTAAGATGTACTATCGTTCGAATACCACTAACCGCACGATAATTTCGAAGGATTGGTCGGGCTTCCCTAAAATCGGTCGTTCGGCAAGAAGAATCGTCGCGTCTATGGGGACCTTAAGAGAAACAATGGCCTGCTTGAAAGCCGTTCCACCATGAAGTGCTGGACTCTTTCTAAAGCACAGGATCAGGCAAGATTATTTAAGATGGCTGCCTACACACCAATAATAACAAGTACAAAAAATACACTTGTTTTTTCAGGAATAAAATTGTATATGGTAGAGTGAATTATTTGCAATGTAAATTTAAAATAAAAACTACACCATAAAAATCATGACAGTATCCCTATTAGTGTGATACGTACTACACATACCACAATTTATCCAGAGACTGGCTGTTGTGGAGAAGGATCAGCCATCATCTTTATTTACCAAGTACAGGTATGGAACCTGTTATCCAGAATTCCCGGGACCTGGGGTTTTCCAGATAATGGATCTTTCCGTATTTTGGATCTTCATACCTTATGTCTTCTAGAAAATCATGTAAACATTAAATAAACCCAATATGCTAGATTTGCTTCCAATAAGGATTAATTATATCTTAGTTTGGATCAAGTACAAGCTACTGTTTTATTATTACAGAGAAAAAGGAAATCATTTTTAAATATTTAAAATTATTTGTATAAAATTGAGACTATGGGAGACTTTCTGGATAACGGATCCTATACTTGTACTTAACTTTATATAAGCAGAACACATCCCCAGTGCCCACTACTAGACATCATAAACAATTAAAGCAATAATATATCTTTATATATATCTGTTCAGGCACTGATAAAACAATATACTTACCGAAGACCAGTGGTTTTCAAACAAAACTACATCTAGTATGCAGCCAGTTAATCAAATTACCTTACCTAGATAGATACATTGGCCACTTAACTTATGTAGCCAGTTATTAAGCTATATATAGGGTATTCCCACGTCATTTATTTTAAAGATCTACAATTTCTTTAAAGACAATCTTGCTAAGGAAATTAAACAGTGTGTATGTCAGAAGACACTGTGCTCCTCCCACAATATACCATATGGATAATCAGCTGTGCTATCTTGGACATCTAAAAAGGTAACTTGAGAATGTGAAAATGATGTAAAATTTGGATAAGTATGTATATATAAATAATGATAAAATATGTTTCAAGTTCACCAACTGTATATATACACTAAATTCTAACTAAATAAACAGATATGGGGGTAAATGTATTAGCCAATTCATAAACCTATAACTTAATATCATATAGCTTAACAAATGGTTCAGTAATTGGCTTGTTTTTATACATTTGTCACCATGCAGATTTAACAGTTCAAGTATCAAAACATAGATCAAACGTCTATGTCTTGCAAACAAGATACTTGTTTTGTGCATAGAAAACTGCTGTGCTGAGCAATACTGGTTATGGAGCTGTGTTGGAACTAAAATAAATGTTCTAGATGCATCCCAAATGACTCTGTGATGGCATGGGGCAAAGAAGCACCAAAAAGGACAATGAGCTGATGATATTGAGATGTAAAGATTTACATTTGCTTGAAAATGGAACTGAATGTGTTTTCCATGAAGATAAGCCTCTAGTGGTAAAGTCTCCTTGAAAACAAAATTATATCTGTATTAAAAAAAAGTAATAGAAGAAAAGTTTAAAAAAAAAAAAGTTTATGTTTTCCAAGAAATGGCTGATGAAAATGAGTTTTCCCACAAATGTTATCACAAGACAGAACAACTCTTCCTGTAAAAAGGAAACAAAGAATTCTTTTGCGGTCTTAAAAAACCCCCAACATGGCCAGACATATTTTGCACGGTCTACATTTGTATTATGCTTTCTGGGGCAATTTGCTTACTCTTCAGACTGACACAATAATAAACTTTAAAAGCTTTATGGCCAATTTCTGAATGTACATCTGGAAGTTAATATTTATATATCAGCTTCTCATTTCTTACACATTGCACTCAAACAAAATTAATAAAAGCAGGCCAGCCATAAATATATGTAAGGTTTTATTTTTTTAAACCATAAACATTTTATTCCAAAAATGGGGACCTCTCCTATTTAAAGTTTGGTTTTTTTCATGCAACATATTCCGATTTGTGGAATTATTAAACCCCAGAATGAGATTTACTCTCTAGATTCATTTCGGAGAACATGGTACATTCGCATTACAAACTTACTGTAAATGTCCTGAGATAAAACATGCATTTAAGAGGAATACATTGCTTTTGGAAAAAAAGAATAGAATGACTACTACTTTATGTCAGACAGACTAGGGCAACCCAAAGCAATCCTGACATCTAGTGGAACTATCAGGACAGGTCACTGTTTCGCAGAACACAAGCTGTTGTTGGAAACCGGTTACCATTATGGATCATTTCATCTGCAGTAATATGTAAACATTAAATATAATATCAACACAACAGAATCTTTGTTCCATTAGAATAGCCAATTCCATAACTTCTATGAGCGTCATACAATATAGGCATTGCATACCAGTGAAATAGCCCTGAGCCTTGACAAGCACACACAACTAAAATAATAAAACTTCCCACACATAAATTCTGAATTCTGTGCTCTTGTAAAGGTTGGTGACGCACACACACACAAAATCATGAATGTATGGATCTACCCAAGGCCATTTACAATCCACAGAGTCAGTTGTTACAGATGCCTTTCCCAGGCACCAGCACACAGACCACTGGACATACAATTGCAAAAGAGGTGGTTCATATGCTTGTAAACTGTATTTCAGTCCATTTTAGTGGCAATATCCATCCCATTGCAAAATACGTATGAATATTAAAAGAAATTAACATTAACAAGCTGGACCTTGTTTATGTGTAGAGACACAGCTGTGTGTACCAAGCTTCAGCTTTACAATTTATTTTCCTATTCAACTTACTCAGTAAAAGTCCATGCCACCAAAGGAAACTTGATAAATAAATGCTTAGTGATAAAAAACAAAATCACAGAGAATTAAGCAGCTGATATGTCTGCAAACCAAAAAGCAATTCCTTTGCTAACCTTAAGCAAATTTTAGTCAAAAAAAAAAAAAATCAAAGCTTCTTAATTTTAGTAAGCTGAATGCAAAATATTCCATGCCCCTTTGACATAATATATCAGCAGGGCTAATTTTACACTTTTCAGGGCACCAGAAAAAAAATTATGTTAAATCCGGGAAAATATAAAATCAGGGAAATGTGTGCAAGTAACTTTTTCTTCAAGTACTGAAAGGATATAAGCACAGGAGTCCGGTTTACTTTGAGATACAATATTTACTGTGTTGATAAGGGTTAAGCATTGAAGCATTAATGTTACACTATGGGGGGCATGTGCAAGGTCTCTCTGTCAGTCACATACACAACCTAAAGCAATAAGTGATTGTACAGTACTGTATAAGGGACAGACTAATTGGAAATGACCATTTACAGATAGAACCATGGCAAAATATACATCTGGTTAGCATTTTACCTCTTTATTTCACAAATAATAACATTCATAGAGGAAAAAATTAGGGATGCACTGAATCCACTATTTTGGATTTTTGCCATAACCCCTGAATCCTTCGCGAACGATTCGGCTGAATACCGAACCAAATCTGAATTTGCCTATGCAAATTAGGGGTGGGAATGGGAATTAGGATTCGGATTGGCCAGATAGAAGGATTTGCCCGAATCCTGTTGAAAAAGGCTGAATCCCGAACCGGATCCTGGGTTCGGTGCATCCCTAGAAAAAAAAGCACTTTTTGGGTACATCAGGACAACACTTTTATGTAAAATCTGGGAAATGCATCCATTGAAATGCATTATAAATTGGTGGAACCACATGTGCCTTTGGCGGACTGTGTATTTTTGCACTGATGGCAATGACACTAACAATAATAGAACTGGAGGCTATGCCAATGCAAAATGGCTAATGTACTCATTGGCTGAATATTGGCAAGCCATCCATTAATGAAAAGCTAGACAGTGAATATCCCAGCAAGTGGGACTACATCATTGTATCTACTGGCTGAACTCAGTCTGTAACACTGCTCGTAAACTAAATTTCTCTTAAGGCCCCCATACACGGGCCGATAAAAGCTGCCGACAGACCGAGTCGGCAGCTTATAGGCCTGTGTTTAGAGCCCTCTGGATTTCCTGATCGATATCTGCCCAAAAGTCGGCCAGATGCCGATCAGCAGGGTAAAAAACCACGTCGGATCGCAGCCACATCTTTTCGTTGATGCGGTCCCGTGATCCGACTGCCCGTTTGGCCTCCATTCTGATCCGATCGTTGGGCCCTAGATCATATCAGCCCGATACTACCCATTTCAATGTGGGCATATCGGGGAGAGATCCGCTCATTTGATGATTTCCCCATGTATGGCCACCTTTAGTTGGTTATTTATCAAAATCCCAAATTTTCTCACTATTTTCTGAAAACCACTACGAACAAATCTGCACGGACTGTTTCCCATATTTATTCATAAATTTTTACAAATTTTTCTTGTGCGGAAAAAGGAACGATAAAGTTGTAAAAAAATATCTGAATCCTACGATTTTTTTCAGATTCTGCGCCCTAAAGCTATGATTGTTTTAGGAAACCAGAGCAACTCAATAAATCTTTCACTTGTTAACTGTACATTTGCCATTGACTTTTACATGTTCTTGGCAGGTCTGAGTTGGAGTACTTTTTTCAGACTTTTAAGACCCCGAATCCAGAAGGGTTTTTTGTTTTCACCGAAAAAAAGTATTATCCCCTTTAAAAGTCCGACTAGAAAAATTTGGAGTTTAATATATAATTCCCTTAGTGTCCATCCTCAGTATGGACTCCTTAAGTATCACTACATTAAAGTTTTACTTTTTACATAATTTATATAGTCAATGTCAGCCTTCAGTCAGGTGTGCTGGTTTTAAAGGCGTTTTTCATAAACATTTCAGTGGTGATTAGCTGAGCAGTGATAATGGAGATTTATCCTTTGGCCTACACTGTAACTTATATTATTATAAATTAGGCAGTTCACTAGGACTACTTGGAATAATACAACCCTGCTCAGCATTGGATAGATGGGGGTTAAAATCGATACAAAGAAAGATTGTGACTTCAAACAGACCATGCTTCTCTTTTAATTAGAACTTTAATTAGAACAGGTAAAAATCAACCTACCCGAATCTCTTGGAGGTTGTGAAAGTTGTTTCCCACTCTAACGGATATTTTACTTGGAGTATAACTCTCATCTGATTTGTAATCAGCATAAATGCACAAAGCCTTAACAGTTGTCTTCCTTCTACAAGACAAACAATATAAAAAAGCATAACTAACAGCTTTTATTGCATATTTCGCACAGTTTAGCTAATCACTATTTATCAGTAGAGAAGATCATTGATAGGAATGTGCCAGTAATATAGTATAATTATTAAGCTAAGACATCCACAACAAACTAAAGCTAAACTGTATCTTTTTATAATACACAAATGCCACAAATATCCTGTAAATGATATCCTTATAAATGGCTCTTAATGATGTCATCAGTTATAAACTTAGCTTAGTGATGTCATTTTTGTCACATGACTCAATAAAACTTGTGTATTATAATCTATATGGTCATGGAACTCATTGGTAACATAATATCCTTATATTTTACCATAAGGGCTACTTTATTCACTATATAAAGCAAAATAACACACAAAAAAAAAGTGGTGCATTGTCCCAAAACCTAAACCCTCTAAAGGCTCATTCATATTCAAAAGTGCAGTTGTGTTCTCACACTTTTTCCCACATTGAGTTGCATGTTAAACAACTTTTATTAAAGGTACTTGTGTCTAAACGCACTCCTTGCACTTCTAAATAGTTGCACTCTGTGCAGCTCAGTCCCTCCTGATCTGAGCACTGCTGTACTTATTGATGCAGGGGAATCCTGGAGCTATCAAGGTCAAATATGGCATTTTTAATATATTAATTTTTAGAGTTTAATTGTCCTTTAAGAGATGCACAATTTACTGTTGTTAATCCAGCTGGTGGCCATCAAAGGATTTCTGCAGGTATCTTTGAGAGCAATAGGAAATGAGCTGCAAAAGATTGGCTTATTTTGGGTGGAGACCAGGAAAAAGGATCATTATAATTTGCCTTCACAACCCCTTTAAGGGTTTGCACAGAAACATATCCAGAAACTTGCTATCAAGAAAGTTCTGTACTTGTATAACAACCTTATATCATGCATTTACCGAAACTGTATGTTGACTAAATGAGGCTGCGATCCATCTGACTGCCAGTAGGTTTCTAAATTGTCATCTCGCAGCTGATCAACTCCAAACCCTTGAAAAATTAAAAGAATAAGAATTTAAATAAATGGATTGCAATATACTCTTTAACAGTTAAATATTAATGACACCTTACAAGCTCTTTAATGTACATCAATGTAGCTTCACATCCAATAATATCTATAAGCACCTAACCAAACACAAAATGTAACTGTAGAAGAGTCTTTGTCTAGATCCATGGAAGCTTAAGTGCTAACAATTACCATAACCAAATTATGTGGTTTACCATCTTTAAACCCCTTACTTTTTAGTTTAAAAATATTTGTTCTGATGTGAACAACTTCCCTTAGTCTATTAAACCTGAAAATCAATAGGCAGATGACTAACTGACTGGACCCTTGCTAAGGGCATATTGAATTGACAAATTATTGGTCATTGATTATCAATGCTGAACAAAGGTGCACTACTTTGGAATCTGAAAGAAAAAGAGAAACATGCTGCAGATGTTGGTCTGTTGGGCAATTAAATGTGTTTTCAATAGTTATTACTTTTCTGCCTCGTGAAAACCCTGAAAAATCATAGATAGAGGCACCTGGTTTACAGGATGACAAAGACCAAACCGCTTGTGATCCTATTTCTCGAACCGTGCCAGTCCTTTTCAGCTGGTTAGGATCAGCGCCTGGGGGAGTTTTGTTGGGTGTTGTCATTTCCTGCAAGCAGAAAAAAGAGAGGCATGAGCAGAAGGAAACAATTTTACCAGAATTGGATAACGTGGCATAGAATGCATAACTATACATCTATGGACTGCTTCTAAAATATTTAAGACTAGCTGAATACAGAATATCAACTAAATTCATCCAAATATTGCAGTAATACTGAAACAAAATGTCCATATTCAAATCTGAGCAAAGTCAACAAATCTGCATCACCTGCAACCATCACCTTAAGTTGCCTATAACTTTATATGGTATGACATTCAGTTGAACTGAAGAAGCTGCTCGGATGAGTAGTGAAACATCTTCAATGATCACTCAGCAAGTCCAGTTGCTCCAGAATTACTTACACTAGATATCCATAAATAGATGTAGTATTATATTTGTATAGGCATATCCAATACAAAATGTAGAAAAAAATTAGACATATACAGACTCATATAGTCTCAAACAGTGTTAAAGGGATTCTGTCATGATTTTTAGGGTGTATTTTTTTCTAAATTACACTGTTTACACTGCAAATAATTCACTCTACAATATAAAATTTCATTCCTGAACCAGTTGTAATATTGGTATGTAAGGCAGCCATTTCAGGTCATTTTGCCTGGTCATGTGCTTTCAGAAAGAGCCAGCACTTTAGGATGGAACTTCTTTCTGGCAGGCTGTTGTTTCTCCTACTCAATGTAACTGAATGTGTCACAGTGGGACCTGGATTTTACTGAGTGCTGTTCTTGGATCTACAAGGCAGCTGTTATCTTGTGTCAGGGAGCTGGTAACTGGTTACCTTCCCATTGTTCTGTTTGGCTGCTGGAGGGGAAAGGGAGGGGGCGATTTCCCTCCAACTTGCAGTACAGCAGTAAAGAGTGAATGAATTTTATCAGAGCATAGGTCACATGACTGGAAGCAGTTGGGAAACTGACAATATGTCTAGCCCCATGTCAGATTTCATAATTAAATATAAAAAAAATCTGTTTGCTCTTTTGAGAAATGGATTTCAGTGCAAAATTCTGCTGGAGCAGCACTATTAACTGATGCATTTTGGGAAAAAAAACATTTTTTCCCCATGACAGTATCCCTTTAAGAATAAGGATATTGTTATGTAAATGGTTATAATATTAAAATCCCAAACCTGGTTTCCTTTTCGAAAAAAATCAGTCAGATGTAGCCTTAAAGCTTTGAGTTGTTCCTGAAAACCTGAAAAAGGAATATAATCATAACATACTTATTTAAAACAGCAGTTCAATCTATTAAATCTCTTTCCCTATTAATGGAGTACATTCTAAGCTAAGCAGAACCCAGCTATGCAGCCTTGTGCCTAACTCAGAATTGTCTATTTAGGACAGTTACAGAACAAAGAAAAATTGAAAGACAAACAAAGGCATAAACTAAATAATTCCCAAAAAAGCAAAAGTGGAGTGGCTGCATACTGAGTAAAGCTAAACTCAATACAAGACAGCCATTAGAATGTGAATAAATCAGATGATAGGGTGATGCATCTGTATACCCTTCCCATAAGTGCAATGGTAGCAATAAAACATTGTGCTCTTCTACCACATTGCTCTCTTGAGGTAGGTGTGAAAAATATATTTTTTTAATCTACATGTATGGGACCTGTTATCCAGAATGTTCGGGACCTGGGTTTTTTCAGATAACGGACATGAAGGGGGTACAACAGCATCAGGTTTTTATCAGGTGCTGCCCTAGGCATGGGCCTTTGCCCAAACCCTCCTCTACCTGATTTATGCAAAGACAGTCTTTCTACGTTTGCAAATTGTGAAGAAGAGGGGTACCTCACTCGGTCTCAGTTCTCCAATGTGATTGAACTGCAGTTGGCTAGGGGTTATTTAATTTTAAAATTCTGCTGTTGTTTGATGGCAATTTCTTACATCAGGTATTAACATGTACAATTTCAGTGCCACACTGCCAACCCTGCTGTTAGTGCAAAAGATGTAATTTTGCTTAAAGAAGGAAAATATCATTCTGAGCACTACTGTGCATCATTCCAATATACATTACCTAAACTTAAGGGGTTTAAAGGACATTTAAAGCCTACATTTAGCTACTATGTATATAAGTTGGACATATCTTCCCCACCCAAGACACATCATTTGTACTGCATATACATCCTCCATTTGCCATCGACATCACATTTTCCTAAAACAAATAGCAGCTTTCACCCGGCGGCCATTTTCCCTCTGACGCATTATCAGTACTATTGATACGTGCAAACAGGACATGTATGCTGTAAAGTTCATGTAATGGAGCATGCAGGTTTACACAGGCACAACATAAAAAGTTCTGAGCACTGTAATAGTTAAGCTGAGCTCAGGAGAGGTGGTTAGGAGGAAAAATAGGATCAGGCAGCAAGAGTTTATATGGGAACCAGCAATGCTTTCTCTTCATTGGCTGTTAAACTGGAGTGTATGTTTAATAATCTGAGCTGAGAAGAACTGAGCATGCTCATGAACCAACAGCCAAAGTCAATTCCTGAGGGAGGGGGCAGAGTGAGTTAGAGGAGGAGAAGTAATTCTAAGTGATTAAGGGGATGCTGCAGCTTTACTGTTACCCTTTTAACAACCAGAGTGGCAGGTATCTAAAGATTTCAAAGAGGCTGTTGACTGATTACATTTGTGTGTGTGTGTGTGGGGGGGGGTGTTACATGTCCTTTAAGTTATTTGTAAAAACAAATACTATTGAAAGCATTAGTATTGTCCCTGGCTATGTTGTGCCACACTGCCGGTGCAGAAAGAAACAGCTTTAATTATCATTAGCTAGGGATTGTATAATGGAGAGTTGCTTATAATTAGATTTTCTTTCATTGGATTAAATAGAATTTTTAGGTTTAAATCTCCTTGAAAGCATAGCAAACATTGCGAGCACAAACCCCCATCAGACTCGCACTTCATTTATCAACACTGGGCAAATTTGCCCATGGGCAGTATCCCATGACAACCAATTAGATTGCTGCATTGATGGTTCTGCTAGCAGCTTGTTTCACTGATTGGTTGCTATGGGCAAATTTGCCCAGTGTTGATAAATGAGCCCCAGTGTGAGCAATGTAAGGTTAGGTGCGCAGCAAGCACTGACAGAAACTGAACTGGACCTTATTGTGACAGGTGTCCCAGGGTGAACAGTTGTGGGAAGCAATAGCCACGCTAGAGTAAAAACAATGCAACCAAGCTGACATAAAAGGCATTAGAACTAACATAACAAGCATGAAGATTGACTAGAGCGCTTCTCGTCATGTCCTTGACAATATCAACAGCGCACAAGCTGAATTCAAACACGAATCAAAAATTCTACCAGACCGCTAGTCCTCTAGTCCTCTGTTCTTTCCGCGCTTCGCAATGACGTAAGCTCAGCGATTTTAAAAGTCGCGTCATGCGTTGCACAGTGACACGCAACGCTTCGTACGCCGCGAGAAGGAAAGGGGCGCCGGCCATATTGACCGGTTTCTCATCGTGTGGATTCTACGCTGCTGCTCGGGGAGAAGAGGAGAAGTGGTAGTAGGACGCCTTGATCACCCTCCTTCCCCCTCCCCAGTCTTAAGCACTTTCATCGTCACCCACAAGTCAACATCTGTTCCTGGGGTAAGTGGCCTTACAGTAAAGGGTTACTTGTCTAAGTGAGACGTCTAGAGACTCAACACGAGGCCGCAGTTCAGGCTGTATTGTATGAAAAGGTTCAGTTCTCATGGATTTCAAGGGGTTGTTCACCTTTGTAACAAATTGACAAATCTAACAGTTCACATTAATAAAACAAACTTTTCCATAGAAATAATTAACAGAAAAAGTACAGTTCAAGAGATATTCACCTCAGAAGTTTCCCTGTACTAATCCTTCAGTTCCACACTGACCCTGTGCCGGGAGGGGGTCACTGACCCCCAAAAACACTACAGTGTTCACTTCCTCTTCCTTATATGACAGCTGCCAGTACAATGTGTGATAACTTAACTCCTATTGGCTGTGTCTGCTGTCAATCTGCCACTGCTTCCTGTGCTGGGGAATTTGAGCAGCATTCAGGTACTGAAGAGAAACTGTTACAAATTTGTGAGTGAGCGGGAATGCTGCAGAGACCCATAAAAAAATAATTATTTAGCAACTGACGTGACTCCCAGGACTATTTGTTTGAGCTTGAGGCTTTCCAAATGATCTCTGTATATCGCCGATCAGCGCTGGCCCAATCTCCCCTCAGGAATCGCTACACAATTTCTTTTGAAAAGCGGCTTTTATTTTGGCTTAATAAGTGGTAACAGGCAGTGGGTAAGTGGTACCACTTACCCACTGCCTGTTACCACTTACTGAGCCAAAATAAAAGCCACTTTTCAAATGAAATTGTGTAGCGATTCCTGAGGGGAGATTGGGCCAGCGCTGATCGGCGATATACAGAGACTGTTTGCAGATTCAGGCTGGGAGCTGCGGCCGACACGCTACAGCAAGGGTGAGCTCCGCTAATCTCTCATTACCCGTCTCTTAACTCTGGACTTTCCAAATGAGTTGAATTTTTGTGCATAAAGTAAAATATTTTTCTGGTATAAATCCCTATATCATGAAAAATTATAACTTTTTCATTTTTTTTTTTGGTATTTAGAGCTCTAAACCTTGTTCCAGAAGTGGAACACTTAAACACTCAGGTTCTCCTGAAAAAAAGGTATAGTTTTTCCTAGGTAAATTACAGGCAGGTTTGTTTATATGCTGCGTCTATTAACCTCTGCCATTACAATTGAGTAATCAACCAATGACCATTCAAATTGTGTGACCGGTTACAGTTCACCAGCAACCAATGAATCACTAGGAGGAGGGCAGTATCGACATCCAATAGGAAACAAGTAAGGGCAAAGCCTGGGCATGGTGATGTCATCATATAGGAGGTTTTTGGTGTGTCAGGTTCAAAATAGGCCACTCCCATCACTTCAGAAGACTGGTCCGAGAGACAGGAGAAGGACTGAGTTCATAGGTATAAAAATTAGCTTTTACAATGGCATTTTTACTTTTTGTTATATATTTATCTTTATCATGTATATATCAGTATCTTCCTTACCCAGCACTGCCATGCTGAATAGGGCCATGTTTGCATGAATGGTGTTTGGGGAATGACAGCTGTGAGTAAGAGAAGTGTGTGCTGACATCAGCATGTGTGTCTCTGACAGATAAGGGTACACAACAGTATAGCTTAGTCCTGGCAAATGAATAGATACCTCAGTGGAACTCTGTATCCAACCCACTTTATGTAGGGAAACGATAAACTCTATTCTTTTTAAAATTATTATTGTTTGTCAGAAAACACACTTGCGTTTTAATAGAACGGCACTAAAATGCTCCCTGCCATATGTCTGAATTCTATAGTATGTCTGAGTTCTATAGTAGGGTTAATAGCTATCATATATATTGGTAATTGTAACAGGCCTCTTTATAGGAACACTTGTGTTGTGAGGCTGGCTTGTCAGATCACTTTTTTTTGGCACCACTTGTTGATCATGTATCATTCAGTGGCCAGAGAAAGCTTTGCAGCTGATAGAGAGTGGCAGATAAATCAGAAAGGGACTAGTTTTAAGGCCCCCATACCACAGACCCGGATTTGTGGAAAGGCCACCAAGGCCTAGGGTGCCAGGATTTTAGGGGGGTGGCATGCTACCCGACCATACCAACATTGGTTTAGAACACTGGGGATGCTCAGGAGATGCAATAGTTTCTTATTTCCAGATCTCTACGTCTATGGCCACCTTTAGCGAAGCAGGTAAGGCAGATAACCGGTGAAGAAGCACAATGCCTTGGTAATTGTGGTTGTCGGTATATTTAGATGGCCCAGTGTTAAAATCCATCAAGCAGGCTGTTGTCTGCAACGATATTTGCTTTAGCGTTGGCCTGGATGCATGGAGAAGATATTAACAAGGAAAAAAAAAAGCAGAATTCTGAAAATTGATGTTGACTTTTGAACAAACTAAGATCAAACATTTCATGGCAACGAAATGTAATCTAAATGCATTTGTCTGACCCCATGTTTAACTTTATTGTTTTCTTAGGTGTTAACGTTGGTGTCCATTGAAAAAGCAAAACTTCTACAGACAACATGGCAGACAAACTTACCAGAATAGCTATAGTTAGTCATGACAAATGCAAGCCAAAGAAATGCCGCCAAGAATGCAAAAAGAGTTGTCCTGTTGTGAGGATGGGTAAGTGACTTTTTGGTTAAGGTGTGACTTGTGATCTGCACTTGAACAAGAATTTCATAAAATCTACTTTTAGGTGCAGCTCATTGAGAAATAGCAGCTCCCTTTATTCTTCTGTGAAATCCTTGTGGGTAAAGTCAGTGGTCCTGCCTTTTTTTTTTGCCATAAAACCGCACAGGATTTGTAGGAGTCATATAAGTACTTGGATATATACAATACTGCTTTTATGTTTTGAAAGCCGAGTTTTTAAGTAGCCTAAAATGCAGCACAGAAGTGCACAAAACTGCCCCTCTGTAGACTTAAATGAAAAATTTTGCCTCCGTTCCTGGCATCTATTCCCTGACGTGATGTCCAGTTATTAGTGGGAAATCCTAAGATACATTTCATATGTTTGATTTCTGTGTGCTCTTTTGCTATAACATCACTATGGCCTTATGGAGGAAGTTTTTGAAGCTTGAAGTTTTGATATGTTTTTATGATAGGCTTCAGTACCTGGGTTAATTGATGAAATGTGCACCTTATTACTGAGGAACAGTTTTCTTATTTTTTTTTCTTTTTATAGGAAAATTGTGCATTGAAGTGACACCACAAAGTAAAATTGCATGGATTTCTGAAACCTTGTGCATTGGATGTGGTATTTGTGTCAAGGTAATTTCTTAATTTTAACATTTGCTATGGCTAGGGCAAGCTGTATGGCAGCAGATGCTTATTCAGTTAAGTTCAATTCGGTGCAAACATTTGAACTAGTTTTGTAATTTATTATTCTTATTCTCTTACAGAAATGTCCTTTTGTGGCATTGTCAATTGTCAACTTGCCGAGCAATCTGGAGAAAGAGACAACGCACAGATATTGTGCCAATGCCTTTAAGCTTCACAGGTGAGCGATTCTTAGATGCAAATTACAGAATTGAAATAAGGTGGAAAAATAGATGCGCCTTAGTGCACATTGTGCTTCGTAAAGGGGAATACCACTCTGTGGATGCCATTGGCAATTTTAAAGAGCTTTAATTACCTATGCTATACCTGGTGTTTGACATTATATACGCTTTTGGATGATCACTGCACCAGTAAAGTTGCACCTTTAGCCAGGCCCAACTCTTTTCCTGCATCCCATCCTGTTTTCTGTGTTAAGTTTTGCATTGGAACCCTTCACCACCACCACTGAGCAGCTGTATGAGGGCCCTCACTAATGTGTTTGTGGCTGAATAGTAACAGTTTTTCAAAATCGAATGTAAAGGCTTCCCAAAAGATTATAGGCCAAGCGAGAGCCAAATTCATATTACTAACCCTTGGTTTTGGAGAGAGATTATGAACAGGCAATTGTCAGTATTTATTAAAGCATTCATCAGTGGTGAACTTCTAACTCCCTGTTCACTTATATAGATTTTATCAAAGCCTTCAATATAAAAAGCATTTTCACCCTTTGGTAGTTTGCCCCTAAATCAAGTGAGTAGAGAACAGAGACCTTTCCCCTCTGATATTTTGAAGAGCTGTATTTCGACCTTTTGAAAATGTGCCCCATATTTACAGTTTAACAGTGTTTTTCGGCAAGAGGCTCCTTCTACTTCGATAGCTTGATAAGACAGCTGCAGATTGCAACAGACAGATGCACCTTGTGGGAACAGCCCACGTAATCCCTGTATGGCTTGACATACAAAACTCTTTATGCAGCCCAGAAATTCCTCTGACTTCTTTATGCAGTAGTGACGTCTAAAGAGGTTTATTTCTTCTACAGTCCTGTCCAGTTGGCAACTTCTCCTCATTCTAACACTGTTGACTTTTTTGGCATTGTAGTTCAGCAGTCGAGTTCCTTCTGTAGAACCTGCTAAATCAACAGTGACTGGGCGGTAGATGAGCAGCAGTATGGAATTAAAAAGCCACATGCTTTGATTTTTACTGTTCTAAGGAATGACTGTGGGCTTGGTGTGCCCACCAAGGTGTTTTTATAGCTTTCTCTATGGGATCTATGAATTGTGCTTATAATCTGGCCCATGAACAATGTAGAATGTCACTAGATGATATTGAAAGACATGAAAAATAACTGTAGCCACAAAGAGGATTGCAAACTGTACATATTGTAATATATTTTTTGGTTGTACTAAGGTTGCCTATTCCCCGACCTGGAGAAGTACTTGGATTGGTTGGTACCAATGGTATCGGAAAATCTACAGCATTGAAAATTTTGGCTGGAAAGCAAAAGCCAAACCTTGGAAAGTATGATGTAAGTATAGGCTGTAAAATGTCAATAGTAACAGCTGAACGGCCCAACTGTTTTTTGGGTGTTCCACAGTATTAGACCCGCTGCATGACTAATACAAGGGGAGAGTTTCTATTCCAGGGCTGTCTAACTGGAAGTCGTTAAGGTCATATTTGACCCTGTAGTACATTTGTTTCTAATTGATACAAACTTTATTACAGTATTCAGAATTTCGTAACTTGCCAGTAAATGTTACAGTACATTGTAATTTTCATATACATTTATTTTTGATTGTTGTGAACCAGTTTCTGAATAGCATTTTAATTGTAAAAATAAACTGCCAAGTTGTTTTGCTTATTATTTTGTTTAACTTCTCAAGGACCCTCCAGATTGGCAGGAGATCTTGACCTATTTCAGGGGTTCAGAGTTGCAGAACTACTTCACCAAGATTTTGGAGGATGACCTGAAGGCCATCATTAAACCTCAGTATGTGGACCAAATTCCAAAAGCTGCAAAGGTAATCTCACTCTAATCTTTATTTTCTATTATCTTTCAACTACATTCCAGTTTGGTATGAATCGCTTGCTTGATTATTCCTTTAGCACAATCGGTGTAGAATGCACGGTTATTTTCATGAAAAATTTTTTTTATTTGTCTTTTAACTGTGTACACAGGGACCCGTGGGTACCATATTGGATAGAAAAGATGAAACAAAGACACAGATTACTGTCTGTGACCAACTAGGTGCGTATAAGAGATTCACTGTATGTTCCAATATATATGGAGATGGATGGTAAAATCCAGGTCCCACTGCGACACATTCAGTTATATTGAGTAGGAGAAATAATAGCCTGTCAGAAAGCAGTTCCATCCTAAAGTGCTGGCTCTTTCTGAAAGTACATGATCAGGCAAAATGACCTGAGGTGGCTGCCTACACAACGTTATTACAACTAAAAAAAATACACTTGCTGGTTTAGGAATTAAATTTTATATTGTAGAGTGAATTATTTGCATTTAAACAGAGTAATTTGGAAATAAAAACGACATCATAATATCCTGACAGAATCCCTTTTACCTTGTAAATCCACCATAAATCATGGACTCCTAACTGGTAGTAAGGTAGCTAATTGCCCTTTACTATGGGTGTTTACAGATGTAGTGTATAAGAGCCACTTTGGACACTTGTGACAGCAGGCTTAACGACAGAGCAGCCTTTGGTATTGTGTATTCGTATTGTCACATACCTTCTTAGTGATTGCTTTATTTATGGGCAATTCCTAACCTTTTTAGGCACTTGTTCTTTTGTTGGAAGCTACTGTATGCACAGGAGATGAGTGCTAATAAACACTTTTTTTGCAGACCTTACTCATCTGAGAGACAGAAACGTGGAGGATCTTTCTGGGGGAGAGCTGCAGAGGTTTGCTTGTGCTGTTGTCTGTATCCAGAGAGCCGACATGTAAGATTTATTCTTTTGATTTGTTTGACTTGTATTAATAAAAGAAGAAATAGCTATAATGCGATTAACATTTTTGTCAGGTAATGCCAACGATATTAAAATTTTAATTGGAAGTGGTTCACTAGTGTTAACTAAAACAAAATTCTTTGTATTAACTTTTAGAATCAATGATTATCCCTTTTTGCTTATGGAATATTTTAAACAACCTCTTAAGAATTAAAGGTCATACATACAGGTATAGGACCTGGGGTTTTCCAGATAACGGATCTTTCTGCAATTTGGATCTTCATACCTTGTCTACTAGAAAATCATGTAAACAAATAAACCCAAAAGGCTGGTTCTGCTTCCAATAAGGATTAATTATATCTTAGTTGGGATCAAGTACAAGCTACTGTTTTATTATTACAGAGAAAAAGGATCATTTTTAAAGATTTGGATTATTTGATTTTAATGGATTTTATGGGAGACAGCTTTTCCGTAATTCGGAACTTTCTGGATAACGGGTTTCCGGATGACGGATCCCATACCTGTATATGATTTGGTGTTAATGTCATTTCTGGGTTTTTCCCCCTGCTATTATAGATTTATGTTTGATGAGCCATCTAGTTATTTAGATGTCAAGCAACGCCTTAAGGCTGCCATTACCATCAGATCTCTGATTAATCCAGATAGGTAAGACTATTTTCTGCTTTGCGTTTATTTTTTTTTTCAAGTTATTCTAAACCATTTACACACAAAGTTTTGTTATTTAGAAGAGCATCTGCACACTTTTTTCAGTTCAGGTTGTTCCCCAGAAATAAAGTATTTTTTTCAAATACTTTCCATTATTTATTTTTTGCTGTTTTTCCAAAATCTAAGTGTAAAGTTGAATGTTCGTGTCTCTGGTGTTTGAGTCCTGTTGACAGCTCAGTAATTCAGGTGCAGACTCTAAACTGTTACAATTTTACAACATTGAGTTGATACATTTCTCAGCAGCATTTCTGGAGTATTAGCAACTATTGTAACAATTCTATCAGCTGCCTGTAATGAAACTCAGATTCAGCTCAGCAGGGACAAAAATCAAAAATGTATCAACTAAATGTATCAATTTAGAACAGTTTACAGGGTCGTTGAGCTGTTTTAGAAAGTGAAAAATTACACTTTACTCTTCAATATTAGAAAAATGGCAACACGTAGAAAATAGAAAGTAATTGCAAAAAGTCGTTATTTCTGGTGATCTATCTGAAAACAACTAGTTGTTTGAAAGTGAACAAACCCTTTAATCTTCTGAGATATCACCAACATTCTCATTCACACATTTTCGGTGTAGGTGATCACTTGAGAGAATATTAAGGGGTGTATTTATTAACATTGGAGACAAATTAGATTGAACAGTCACCTACAAGTTATAAAACAAAATCAAAGATCTGACTAGTTGCTGTTACTAATTACTACATTTAATACTTTGCTTTCTTTAAAGGGGTTACTACTATAGGGATTTCCTCATGATCACAATATTGTGCTGGGCCAGTAGCTATCTAGAGTCCCAGCACTATAGACAAATACAATTTGCGTGTTACTTGTCAGTTTGAGTGCCTGAAGCCTCTGCAAATATCATGTAGTTGTGAGATGAGGTAAAAGCTACATCAGAGAAGCCTAATGAAACCTGAGTAACAAAGGCTTAGAGTAGGATGTATAAACAATTGGATTGCACTCCCTTACCTTCATTTTTTCCACTTTCTTAAGCTACATCATTGTTGTGGAGCATGATCTCAGTGTGTTGGATTATCTCTCCGACTTCATTTGCTGCTTGTATGGTGTCCCAAGTGTATATGGTGTGGTAACTATGCCTTTCAGCGTCCGAGAAGGTAATTTTTTTAAATCCTTTTTAACATAAAAAGTGCTCAATAAATGTACCTTGGAAGTAAATACTTAGTATTGAAGCTTACATTGGTAAAGAACCCTCTTATGGGCAACTTAAGCCAAATACCCAATTAAAAAATGGGGTAGAAATCACTTTTAAATCACATGGCTTCAGTTGCAGCACTCAATAACAACACCATACTTAAAGGAACAGTAACATCAAATAATGAGTGTCTTTTAGTAATGAAAAATGTAGTGTTGCCCTGCACTAGTAAAACTGGTGTGTTTGCTTCAGAAAGATGATTATAGTTTCTATTAACAAACTGCTGTGTAGCCATGGGGGCAGCCATTCAAGCTCAAGACAAATAGTAGATAACAGATAAACTATGTAGAATCACATTGTATGCTACAGAGCTTATCTGTGTATCCTGTGCCTTTTCTCCTTTTTCGGCTTTTAATGACTGCCCCACAACTACCCAGCACCTTGTTTCTATATAATTATAATAGAGTTGCTGAAGCAAACAAGCCACTTTTACTAGTGCCGGCCAACAGTGCATTATATTTCAATTAAATGAATACACTTTCATGTGTTGGTGTTACTGTTCCTTTAAAGTCTTGTTTGGATTAGTGGAATGGATGTCGCCATTGGATTCTCAGGCAGTGGAAACGAGATTTCTATTTGAGCAAGTCCCACCGATAATTGCGTTTATATGTGTTTCCTAACAGGCATAAACATTTTCTTGGATGGCTACGTTCCTACTGAAAACTTAAGGTTTAGAGACACCTCTCTGGTTTTTAAAGTGGCCGAGACTGCCAATGAAGAAGATATTAAAAAAATGTGCATGTATAAGTACCCCTGCATGAGGAAATTGCTGGGAGATTTCCAACTGCGGATTGTTGCTGGGGAGTTTACAGACTCTGAAATCATGGTCATGCTTGGAGAGAATGGTAGGTCATTTTAAATTAGCACAATACAATTGAATTATTGCTCTATTTCTACTGTATGTGTATGTATAAAATAAAGTTTTATTTCAAGCCTTGGTATAAACTATATGTGCGTGACAGTAACCCAGGAGTTGAATTTTATTTCTAGGGACTGGAAAAACCACCTTTATCCGAATGCTTGCTGGAAGGCTAAAACCCGATGAAGGAGGTAAGGAGGAATACAATTACTGATTGCTGCTCCAATGTGTGTTAGAACTCCTTTAACCCTTACATTTACAATTTTCAGGTGACGTTCCTGTTCTTAATGTGAGTTATAAGCCACAGAAGATCAGCCCCAAAGCATCAGTAAGTTCTATCTTCTATATTGCTTTTGAATTGGTTAAAATAACAGGGGCAGTTCATGTTGGTGTCTGTCAAATATACCTGCAGCAGGCTGTGAACTTGATCATTATGGTACAGAAGTTATTCATTTGAACCCAAGCTTCAGTTTACATTTCTTTTTGATTAGGGAAGTGTTCGCCAATTGCTGCATGAAAAGATCAGAGACGCCTACACTCATCCACAGTTTGTGACAGATGTGATGAAGCCAATGCAGATTGAAAGTATAATTGATCAGGAGGTAATTTGTTGTACATTGCTTCTGTTATCATTATACGGTAGGTATTCAAAAAAATTTAATATTTTTAGGCTCTGCCTGCCAAAAAAGGCTTCTATTAACAAGAGGGAACATGTTGTCAGACCTGTGTGATGCAATGTTTAATAAGAGCATGTATGATAAATGCAGTTCTAAGACAAATCAAACTGGTTAGTCAGCTTTAGGACTGAATCACTAGGGATTCTTTCTTATTGACTTGCAGCAGTAAATTTTAATTGCATGCTTTATTCAGACTAAACGCACAAATTGCTGCTCCAGTGGAAATTTGCACTTGTAAAGAAACAAATTCTAAAGTTCCTGGAGTATTCCTGGAGTATTGAAGAATCAGTGCATATACCAGTATATTTACCAGTATGTTTAATGATTAGTCCCATGCTAAAATCATATCCTTTCCTGAATAGGTGCAATCTTTGTCCGGTGGTGAGTTACAGAGGGTGGCCTTAACTCTGTGTTTAGGTAAAGCTGCGGATGTCTACCTAATTGACGAGCCATCGGCGTATCTGGATTCTGAACAGCGTCTCACAGCTGCCAGAGTAATCAAAAGGTAATGTTTTTGCTTAAAGAGATACTGTCATGGGAAAAAATGTTTTGTATCAAAATGCAACAGTTAATAGTGCTGCACTAGCAGAATTCTACACTGAAGAAGAGCAAACAGATTTTTTTTTTATATCTAATTTTGAAATCTGAAATGGGGCTAGACATATTGTAGGTTTCCCAGCTTTCCCCAGTCGTGTGACTTATGTTTCTTCAGTCACTCTTTACTGCTGTACTGCAAGTTGGAGTGATATCACCCCCCTCGATTCAATTCATGTGTGCTTCAAGAGAAGGAAATGGCTCTGTGTAGTCCCAGGTGCACGCTGTACCCCCTGCTAGGGCAATTAGATAGAGATCAACAAAAACAGCAGCACTCCGGTAATTTTGTTGATCAATATCACCCCCCTTCCTCCCCCCCCCCAGAATCTTAACAACAGAACAATGGGAAGGTAACCTAACACAAGATAACAGCTGCCTGGTAGATCTAAGAACAACACTCAATAGTAAAAATCCATGTCCCACTGAGACACATTCAGTTACATTGAGAAGGAAAAACAGCAGCTTGCCAGAAAGCGGTTCCATCCTAAAGTGCTGGCTCTTTCTGAAAGCACATGACCAGGCAAAATGACCTGAGATGGCTGCCTACACACCAATATTACAACTAAAAGAAAATACACTTGCTGGTTCAGGAATGAAACGTTATATTGTAGAGTGAATTATTTGCAGTGTAAACAGTGTAATTTAGAAATAAAACTAAATCATAAAAATCATGACAGAATCCCTTGAAATGTTTTGTTTTTTTTGTATATGGCCACATTACTGTTCTTATCAGTAACACCCCATTTCATTTCAGATTTATACTCCACGCCAAGAGGACTGCCTTTATTGTGGAGCACGATTTTATAATGGCCACATATCTTGCTGACAGAGTCATTGTATTTGATGGTATCCCTTCCAAAGATACTGTTGCTAACCGGTAATACTCAGATGCCTGTGCTCTAATCTTGTATGTTTCTCTGCATCTCATATGGGTAGCACATGTGTGAATTCAGTCTTTGCTTCTATTGGCTAAATGATACTCTTAGTAAAATAGAATATAACTTGCATAAAAACCTCAGTGCATTTAAAGGGGTTGTTCACCTTCTGAACACTTTTTTCAATTCAGTTGTTTTTAGATTGCTCCCCAGAAATAAAGACTTTTTTCAATTACCTTCCATTATTTATTTTTTTAGTTTGTTCCAACATCTAAGTGTAAAGTTGAATGTTTGTGTCTTTGGTGTTTGAGTCTGGCAGTTCAGTAATTCAGGTGCAGACTCTGAACTGTTAAAAATTTTGCAACATTGAGTTGATTCATTTCTCAGCAGCATCTCTGGAGTATCAGCAACTATTGTATCAGTTCTAACAGCTGCCTGTAATGAAACCTAGAGATTCTGCTCAGCAGGGACAAAGATAAGAAATGTATCAATTAAGAACAGTTTACAGGGTCGACGACCCCCTCCCAGAGCTGCTTCAGAAGGAGAGAAATGACACTTTACACTTCAATATTCGAAAAACCGTCACACATAGAAAATAGAAAGTCATTGGAAAAAGTCATTATTTCTGGTGATCTATCTGAAACTAACTAGTTGTTTGAAGGTGAACAACCCCTTTAAAGGTTAAGTGCCATATTTATGGGAAGAAATCTTTTAAAAGGATTAATTTCAAAATATTTTGTCTTCTCTGTCGAGCGTTTGGCAGCTACATTATAGGAATTTAATGATCATCTGTTTTAAAAACATTTATAGAAATATGTATTGTGTATTTCCTTTAATATAGTTTTTTATGCCATAGCCGTTATGAGTGTTTAGCTGCAACTGACTATCCCAATGGGGCTTAATTATGCGTTGTCTCTCAGGTTGTACTCATTGGAAATGTTAAACCATTGAAAGCATAATGCATCATGCGGAAATTATACCTTTTGGCCACATCCAATAACATTCCTGAACAGGACTCAGAGCAGCATTACTTTGAGGGTTTACTGGTGTATTTAGGTGGACCTTTCTGATAAGGCTTACCTTTCCTTCTCCTTTAACATACTTTATACGTCTGTTTTTATTTAATAGCTCCACATCTTTGTAGTAATAATTATTAACAAACTACCACAAGCAAGTTATTTATTAAAGGGGGCCTGTCACCCTAAGAAATAATTCTAAATCCTCTATTATCATGTTAATCAAGCAAGATAAACTTTACTTGCACTACATAAAAATTTCAGTCTTGTTCCCTTTAGGCATGAAATGAACAAGCACAGCAAGCAGGCAGGCACATTTTATAAGGTGCAAGCTTTGCATTATTTTAAAATATTGTTTATGTGCCAGAATGGGGGACCTTATGCACATGCACTGGTTACTAAATGAGATGTAAGGAAGGAGTGGGAATGTGGTGAGTACAGAGACATCGAGGAAGTACAGAATAGAAAGTGAAAGTAATTACCTGCCTCTATGCAAGCAATAAATGATTGACAGCTGAGATTTTTAAATGCATTTATAACAGGTGTTGATGCTTTAATAAAAAAAATGAATTTGGGTTTCATTTTATTTGAAAGGGACTTATTATACAGCTTATGTCTGGGTGACAGGTCCACTTTTACTTCTTTATAACCCACTGATTTGCTGCACAGAGTTAGTTTGAACCTCGTATTGCTGAAAAGTTTTTTTTAATCAGTTAGTGCAACGGTGTGATTTTCCTTTTTACAGCCCTCAAACACTATTGGCTGGCATGAACAAGTTCTTGTCACAGCTGGAAATCACATTTAGGAGAGATCCCAACAACTACAGACCAAGAATAAACAAAATGAATTCTATTAAGGTAAAAAAAAAAAAAATTGCTCAAGTATATTTTATACATACATTTTTTAATGTGAATTAATCAGATTTTTAAAATATGTTTGCCAGTTGAACTTCAGCCGACCTCACGATGTGTAGGTTAGGATTTACCACCAGCGATTTCAGTTCTTTCCAGTGGAGAATACTGTACAGTGTGTTTTGTGTTGCTCCTGAACTATCAGACCTATAAGACCCAGCAGAGCAGTTACTCTGAAGTTCATGAGTGATCTTGACAGTTTTTTTTTAATCTAACTTCTTTCATTACAAGAATATAGAAGATGTCGTAGCCTAGTGACCGTGAAGACATAATTTGCTTGCATTGGAGATGATATTGAAGTATTTATGGCACAAACTGTAATGCAGCCCCTATAGTGCATTTTGGTTGATTTCATGTGAAAGGTGTTCTCACTTATGTTTTTCTTTTTAGGATGTGGATCAGAAGAAGAGTGGCAACTACTTTTTCTTAGATGACTAAGCGGAGACCCACACCTTTCTACCACTGAAGAAATCAAGCCTCTTTGTATGAAACATTGTGTTTCATAAAGCAAATCCAATTGCCTTGCAAATCTTCTGCATTCTGTTGCATTGTAAAGGTACAATAAAACTATCCAAGAGCTGTTGTGATTGGCAAACTAAGAAAAGTCCACAAAAAGTCCACATTTATTATAAGGATTAAGAAACTGGCAATCTAATTTATTCACTTTTCAATATTCCAATTAATTGTCCACAATTTTAAACCTTAGTAAACTGTATTTCTTTTATGGTTTACATAAAATGCTGCCATAAAGTACATAATATTATTTTAAAGAAAGCGTAAACCTCAAGGGTTTGAATAATAAACATCACCTAGTGATTGTGTTGTTGAGCCTTTATTTTCATTTTAGGTGCAGTCAATTGTAAGTTATGTTTATCAAGCAGCATCTTAAACATTCGGATGACAACGTTTACACTTGGGGCCCATTATGTCTTTGAAAACAAATGAAGCTGCAACAAGACTGGTTCAAAAGATCTTTAAAGGACAAGAAAAAAAAATCCCATTTTTACTTTAATGAAAAAGAACCCTATCTCCAATATACTTTGATTAAAAAATATGTACCGTTTTTATAAGAAACCTGACTGTATGCAGTGAAATTCTCCCTTCATTTACTGCTGTGGATAGGAATTGTCAGATGGTCCCTAACTGCTGAGCAGGGAAACAATCCTAATTATGAACAGCAGGGTGAGCCCCCGCCTTACTTCCCAGCCATGCAGAACTCAAGCAGCTTTGTTTATGACGATCCCTAAGCAGCCCAGACCACACTGAGCATGTGCAGGGTCAGGCAAAGATAACAAAGTTACAAGATGACAGCCCCCTGTGGCCAACTTTAAAAGCATAAAACATTTGTTTGATTAGGCTTTCTGGTGCAGTAAGTTGATGCTTATGTTTAGTGTACAAAATACAGCATTTCTAGCCTTATTCTATTTTAGACTTTCCTTGTCCTTTAATAGGTACAAACTAAGTGTCGTTGCTCAGTTTAGAAAGGCTTGATTAAGCTCAGCCTTAGACAAATGGGTCCACACAATAGTTTTTTTAGGATACAGAATACATTTTTAAGCACCTTTCCACGCAGGTTCCTGGTGTCCAATATTTCCACTCTTTTTCAGGAAAAAAAAATTGCATTCAGAAAAGCAACAAGAGACGTGCTCACCCCCACGTCTGTGTTTCCAAGAAAAAACAAAGGGTTTCATTCAAACCTAATTCTAGTATCCAAAAAGGATGTAATTTCAGCTAGTATTTGTCCAAAAAGCCCTAAAGAAATTCAATACTTTCTGTATGTTACTGTAGTAGGTGGTAATGCATTTGGTCCACATTCTCGTGGCTTTGTCTATAGATGTATTCTTCCTTGTCCTATTTCACTTGCAACCTGTTCAGCTAGAATTCAACACAAATTGGGAAGAGATCCATCACCACTTCATTTACTGATGGTAGCTTGTAAAAAGGACAATAAATAGAAGGTCAAGGAGGTGGTCGCAGCAAAGTATCTAGGAAAAAAGTTCCCTGCTTTAGCTTATAAGTCAGTTTACACTGGTCTGTAGGATCACAAATGAGCCTGGAGCTTTACAAGAGGATCTCCTATGTTAAATTACTAAATAGAGGTTATCCAGATAGTGAGGTTCCGAAAAATAAACAGGATGGCCCATGAAAGGGAATCCGTTAGAAATATTTGAAAAAAACACACATAGGCTTAACTTTTTTTTGTAAATTTAATTCTTGTAGTGACCAATTTCAAAGGATTCTCAATAAACATTGGCATTTACTGAGGGATGCGTATCCGTCCATTCCGGTTTTCCAAAATGCTCCGATGTCTTATCTGGCTGATGTGCCATCATCTCTGAAAAAGCAAACCTTCCTGGGACCAAAAAGGCTGGGTATATTTAGATGTTAGGGATGTGCACAGTGCCGATATGTCCTGGTTGGCCCAGAATTTAAAAACTTACTGATACATCTTTTAAAATTTGGGGAGGTTATACATGTGATAAAATAGTTGATACAATATATGTTATGTCCATGTAATCTGATTTATGTAAGAGAGACCACCCAAAAAATGAGGGGCAGATTTTCACAACATAGGTCAACTATTCATGCAGGCAATAGAACCCTCCCAACGTCGAGACATTGTTTAGAAGTGCGAAATAAATCAGAGGATTTGAGGTTTCAGATCATCCAACTTGTCCCACCATTGAAAAGGGAGGTGATCGTATGTTGTCTCTTTAAAAGGCTGTGGTACAATGGATTCATACGTTAGATACATTAGCCCCAAAGGCATTAAATAGAGATTTTGGTCTACATCTGTTTTTATGAAGTGGGAGGATAAAATATATTGATCTGGGCTATAAGAGTTTTTTTAGGTTACGTACCATTAATCATAATATTGTAAATAAATTTCGAATTTAAATATATGGGAATTAAGAGTTGTAGTTGCACTACGTATGGAGCAAATATGCGAATAACATTGGTAGTGTTGGTCGGTGTGTTGGCTTCCATGTAGACGTAACTCTGTATGCGTCGCGTCTCCACTGCAACTGACACCACTTCCGATTACGTAGCAAAAGCAACTGAAATCTGTACTTTGAGATGTGCTTTGTATTAGCAAGTTAAAGCGATACTGACATGTTCCTATAAAAACCATAGGAACGTGTCAGTATTAAGTAGTTGCTGCACCTGGAATAGTTCCCCTCAAAGCTGCCCCCAGCCCTGAGAACCTGCATTAACCCAACCCTTCGACACTGCTAAAAGATCTTCTGTACAGTTTCAGTGATGTTGGGCTGGGAGCAGTGTGATCCTTCCATAGTCTAATTACGAATGAAAACAGGGCTTCAGCCTATGGAAGGATCTCTCCGGCCCCAGCCCAGCATCACTGAAGCAACACGAAAGATCCGTTAGTAGTGACAGCCGGTCTGCTGCACACAGGTTTGTGGGGCTGGGGGAGGCTTTGAGGGGGGCTATTGTGGGTGCAGCACATACTTGATACTGACAAGTTCCTTTGATTTTTATAGGAACGTATAGGAGATGTGCTGGGATTTTTTCAGATTTGCTTGAAAAAGGGAGCAGGGTGCCCCCAAAAACGTCACATTGATTGGAACGCTACAGATAACTTTGATGTTAAATCTGATTTTTAGACTGTGATACTTTTAAACGATGTGCGACCCAGTTGGATTATACAGTTGGGTCCATAAATCTTTGGACAAAGACAACTTTTTTCTAATTTTGGTTCTCTACATTACCACAATGAATTTTAAATGAAACAACTCAGATGCAGTTGAACTGCAGACTTTCATCTTTAATTCAGTGGATTGAACATAAAGATTACATAAAAATGTGAAGAACTAAAGCCTTTTTTCAACACAATCACTTCATTTCAGGGGCTCAAAAGCAATTGGACAAATTAAAAAACTGACACACACCAGTAAATCAACAACATTCAACCTTCATCGTCTTGTTGAAACAACCAGTGTACTGTGAAACATAAACTGTGTACTGTGCCTTGAATTCAGTGTTTGGGGGTCATCTGACAAACTGCATGTGTCAATTACTGCCCTTATTTAAGGAAGGAAGGCAGCAAATGTTGTGCATGCTGGTTATATAGTGAATAAAGTACCCCCTCTTGTAAAATATAAGGATATTATAAGTTACGGAGGAGTTTCATGATTGGATAGAGAAAAAGATAAAAAGAAATGCAGAAAATCATAGGCTGCTCAGCTAAAATGAAAACAGTAAACTACCAGTCGAATGGATAGAAGAATAGCCAAAATGGCAAAGACTCCGTCAATGATCAGCTCCAGGAATATCAAAGAAGATGTAAAGTTCCCTGTGATACTGTTACAATTAGAAGATGCCTATGTAAAGCCAAGCTATGGGTGACCTCAAATCTAGACATTGACTGTGGTAATGGGGTTGCCAAATCAGACTTTTTATTTCAGCTTGTTCAAGAACCTACTAGGAATCAGTCTCTTTTGGACCTGGTAATAACTTATAATACTGAACTCATGTCTAGCATTTATGTGGGTGAGCATTTAGGGAGTAGTGATCATAACATGGTCTCCTTTAGTCATGAAAACTTGAAAGTATAAGGACATCTCTGCAACATATTTACTGGGAAAGGATTTTCACAGGGTTAAACACAGAACAAAAATGGGATGTCTTTAAAATGCTGTTTAATAAATAAATGTCAGTATATTCCCCTTGTGAGCAAGGAACATTGTCACAAAGCAAAACCTTTGTGGTTTGAGAGAAGTGTTGGTGTTGAGGTTGGTAAGAAAGGATGTGCTTTTAAGGCTTTCAAGATAGTCGGGACAGCTGAAAAGTTTGTCACATTTAAAGGAGAAGTAAAGCTTAACTAAAGAAGTAGATAGATATGCTGTACATTAAGAGCTTCTGTACCAGCCCAAGGCAACCACAGCCCTTTAACGTGGAAAAACTGTCTCCAAAGATGCCCCAGTAGTTCCCCATCTTCTTTTCTGCTGATTCACTGCACATGCTCTGTGCTGATGTCACTTACTGAGCTTAGGGACCAACTCACAATACACAGTACACATTTTGGCATTTTTAGGGTTTAGTTCTCCTTTAAGGAGGCCAATAACAAAGGCTATCCAACAAGCTAAAATTGATATGGAAAAGAGTATTGCAACAAGGAGAAAAATGAATCCAAGATTATTTTTTAAATATGTAAATAGTAAATAAATGAAGCAGGATGGGATGGGACCCTTGTAATCAATGGGAAGGTTTCTTTCTAAATAGTCCCAATTCTATTAATACATCAAATGATGCATGGTTCACACAAGGGGAAATTCGAAAGACTAGAACATTTGAACAAGGGTCCAGGACCGGATGGTTTTCATCCCAGGGTACTAAACAAGCATAGCTCTGTGATTGCCAAACCTCTCTAAATTTTTCAGGATTCATTGAGCTGAGAGACTAGCAAATTGCTAATGTGGTACTGCTATTCAAAAAGTGGTCCCAATCTCAGCCTCAAAACTATAGGCCGGTTAGCCTGACATCAGTAGTAGGAAGGCTTTTCAAAGGGATACTAAGAAATTAAATACTTGACTTTTTTTATTGCAAATCATAATACTATGAGTTTGTGCCAGCATGGTTTTATGCGTAACCAATATTACCAAATCAATTTAATTACCTTTTATAAGGAGGTGAGCAGGAACATCGACTCTGCAATGGATGTAATCTACTCGGACTTTGCCAAAGCTTTTCATACAGTACCACACAGAAGGTTAATGGTTAAATTAAGGAATGTTGGCCTGGAACATAGTATTTGTACCTGGATAGAGAACTGGCTAAAAGATAGACTACAAAGAGTGGTGGTAAATGGAACATTTTCTAATTGGACTGGTGTTGTACCGCAGGGCTCTGTACTAGGTCTTTTGCTTTTCAACTTGTTTTTTTTTTTTTAAATCATTTTTATTGTTTTCAACAAACATGTCAAATACAGAAATAAAAAGCAATAAAAAAAAGCAAAACAAAAAAATACATATCAAGCAGTCGTGGGTAGCTTTTCAACTTGTTTATTAATGACCTGGAGGTGGGCATTGAAAGTACTGTTTCTATTTTTTCTGATGATACTAAATTGTGCAGAACTATAGGTTCCATGCAGGATGCTGCAGAGTGATTTGACTAGATTAGATAACTAGGCAGCAAAGTGATACTGTTAAATCTGTAGTCGATAGGGGGACACAGGGACGCTAGGGGTTAAGCTCCATCCTCCAGGAGGCAGGACACTTATGAAATATTTAAAGGGCGTCTGGATAGCCAGCTTGACCCCACACACTTACTGTACCAAAGATACTGCTATATTTAACTTCATAAAAACGAATAAACCAAATGGCAGAAAGAAAACAGGAAGAATATTCCCATTAGACAAATGTGGTCAACAATTCCTCATGAGGGCGAAAAGCCCTGTGTCCCCCTATCGACTACTGAGAAACAGATTTAACGGTGACTATCAAAAATCCTGTTTTCTCTGTCATCTCTGGGGCACACAGGGACGCTAGGAGACTTAACAAAGCAGCCCCAGAACTGCTTGAGGAATTGAACTGGATTGAATGAATTGTCACTTTTTACTGCACCACAGAGTGAAGTACTTTGCGGCCAAACGCAGCTTCAGCTGTGGAGTATGTGTCAATATTGTAAAATTTGAAAATGTGTGTACGGAGGACCAGGTGGCCGCTCTGCAGATCTGCTCCGCTGAGGCAGAACTGCACCATGCCCATGAAGCTCCGACTGCCCTTTTCGAGTGAGCTCGAACATTCAGTGGTGGAACCTTCCCTTTGGAGAGATAGGCTTGTCGTATTGTTTCTTCGATCCATCTTGCTAGTGTAGCTTTCAAAGCTGCCTGGCCTTTTTTAGGTCCCCCTGGCAGTAGAAACAGTGAATTAGACCGTCAAAAGTGTTTTGATCGTTCCACATACCAACGGAGTGCTCTAACTACATCCAGTTTGTGTAACCATCGTTATTCGTCATTTTTGGGATCAGGACATAATGTTGGCCCTACGATTTCTTGGGTAACGTGAAACTGAGATACTACCTTTGGTAGACATGAAGGTAATGTTAGTAGGACAGCCTTTCCCCTTCCGACTGGGATGAGTCTTGATCTGCTGATGAGGCATCAGATATGTTATGTAAGGTGGCAAGGGTCTTACGGCTGTCTGCTCTCTTGCGCTTGGCTAAGTGTTTGTGGGTTAGTTTGGATAGTACTTTTCCCAAATTATCAGCAATAGCTGGAAGTCCCTGCACGGATGCCAAGGATTGTGAGAGACGTACAGCCCAAAGTGGCGCTACTGCCTCTTGTGTGGTATTTTCTCCTGTGTTTTGTGAAGTCCCCTGTGATTCATCACTTGCCATCTGAGGTTGCAAGTAAGAGAGTACCTGGGTGGGATGTGTAGTCTGTCCCCCAGAGCAGGTTCTGCACAGCAGTTCATTATGGCCCCCAAAAAATTGTGTCTGACATTTTGTGCAGGCAAAGTGAGACCTGCGCCGCTGCTGGGGCTTTCCCCCCTGCTCTAAGGAATAACCCCCCTGCCTTACCTTCTGCCATCCTTTTAGAAGGAACTGTTGAAACAGGTAGGTGTGTGGGGTAACACTGCCAGTTCAGACTTGTTGCCCTCCCTTGGTAGGGAAAGGGTTAATCAATTGGCCAGGAGTATGAGCAGGGAACAATGTACCCGTGCGTGCTGTTAGGTGTGCTGACAGTGCGGGTTTGTGCTGCTCTAATGAGTAGTAGCGTTCTGATAGCCTAAGATGGCGCCCGCGCCATTTTCAAGGTTGGGGTTGTTTTCTCTGGAGGAAAGATGCTTGGAGGGGACATGATTACTCAAGTACATTGGAGAGCATTATAGACCACTAGTGGGAGAGGCCATCCCTTTAGGTTAGCGTAGAAGAACTTTTATTTGCAGCAATATAGGTGGTTCTTCACAGTGAAGTTATATTTATATATATTTGTCTGGATGTCAGCACAACTTGCGTAGAAGTGTAAATTGCCTGGGTGCAAATAAAGCCCAGGATAAGTATATACCAGAAGGAGGCTCACACTCACAGGTCTACAAAGAAATAACGGTGTTTATTAGTCAAAAATAAGAACTAACATTTCAGGTATGCACTCTAGCCTTTCTCAAATTGCACTTTGAGAAAGGCTAGAGTGCTAGCGGAAACGATAGTTCTTATTTTTGACTAATAAACACCGTTATTTCTGAGTGCGATCTTCTTCCGGCTTCTTCTTTCTTCTAGTGGCGCATGCACATTACAGTAAAGAGCCAAACTTTAACTAAAAAGTCGACTATTTCATTCTACTGCGCATGCGTCTGCCCCGGGAAATTTGAAGAAAGAAGCAGCCAGAAGAGGATCACTACGTGTTGCTCGCTGGAATAACACAGGGCTGGTGCAGTTTTCTGTTGATAGGAGCACTGGCCTGGGGTTTCAGTTAAGTAAATACATTCACTTGGGAGCGCCTAACATTTTGCACCCCCCAAGTGTGAAACAACTTTAAATGCCCTGCCCTACAGTAATCGTAGAGATACTGATTGAGATATTTCTCAGAACCAATTAGACATTAATTGGGAAGAAGATTATTTGGGTCCTGAAAAATCAGTTGCCAATTCAGTCAAGAAAAATAATGTATGCCCGTGTGCTGAATTGCAGCGCCATCTCACCTTGTTTAACAGGTTCCCCATCAGACTTCAGATTTGCACAAGCAGTAGATAAAAGTGAATAGGGCTTTTCTTATCCTTTAATACAAAGCTAAGAGCACTGAGGAATTTTTTAAATTAAAATAAAAAGGACACATGATGGGCTCATGATGAACATGTGTATATTGGTCACTTGTTCTTCCAATTACTGTAAGCGCCTGTGGCCAGTGCCTTCCTTTACCTCTTGTATCAGTAATAAGCTGCTTTATAATGTATATCTGTATACTCACTGTATATTTCGATTTATTGTATAGGCCTGCAGAATTTGCTGGAGCTTTATAAATACGTGATGATAGCCTTGGGTTCTGTCTTTGCATAGGCTATACAGCGGGGCTTGAAAGTGTGTGAACCCTTTAAATTTTTCTATATATGTGAACTAAAAGAATAAATGTAGTCCTAAAAGAAAACCTATTCAAACAAATAAAAACAATTATTATTATTATTATATTTGGTCACATATTTATTGAAAAACAAAAATCAATAAAATCTGTGTGTGAGGCAAAAGTAAGTGAATCCTTAGGATTCTCATACAATTGGACTGTGAAATAAGTCTGGTATTTTCGGTCAATAGGATGACAATCAGGTGTGAACGAGAGACCCTGTTTTATTAGAATCTAAAGAATATGGACTCCACCAATCAGCTTGTGTACAAACAGAGGAAACTCAAGACCGTTGTCACCCAACCCAGAAGTGGTCAACCATCAAAGAACTCCAACTGCAAGGCATCTAATAGTATGAGAGGTTACAAAGGAACCCGTGGTAACTTCTAAGCAACAGAAGTTACCATTGGTGAATGTCCTCCATCAGGAGGACACTGAACAACAATAGTGTGTATGGCAGAGTAGCAAGGAGAAAGCCACTACTCTTGCCCAAAAACTATTGTTGATCGCCTACAGTTTGCTAAAGATCACGAGGATAATCCAGAAGGATACTAGAATAATGTTTTGTGAACAGATGAAGCCAAAATAGAACTTTTAGGCTTAAATGAAGCCAAAAGAGAACTTTTAGGCTTAAATGAGGAGCGTTACATTTGGTGGTGGGAGTGTCCTGGTTTGGGACTGTTTTGCTGCATATGGGTCTGGACAGTTGCCATCATTGATGGAACATGAATGAATTCTGAACTATACCTGAGGATTCTAAAGGAAAATGTCAAGACATCTGTGAACTGAATCTCAAGAGTCAGTGGGTCATGCAGGAAGACAATGATCCTAAACACACAAGTAGTTCTACAAAAGAACAACATTTGGTTGCCGTTCTTGCTGCATATGCGGGTCACACCAAATATTGAGCGAAAGTAAGTGAATATGTTCACTTGCGTTTGCTACATGCTCATATGTTATTGGATATTTTATTTAAATTAAATGCATGGCCAAATATAATAATTAGTGTTTACTTAGTTTAACTAGGTTTTCCTAAACTACTTTTAGGACTTATTTGAAAATCAAATGATGTTTTAGGTCACGTTCATATAAAAAAAAAATATCAAAAATTGTAAAGGGTTCACAAACTTTCAAGCACCACTGTATAGGTAAAATGAATACACATAGATCAGGTCCGTGGATGTCTATTTTTTAATCTGTATGCATTAATGAGATAAAAACAAACGAAAGTATCTGTAAACATAAAGGTGCACAGGGATTCCCCTATATACACTGCACTCAGAGAAATTATTTAAAATTACAACACATTCACTTCTGAAAAACATCTGTTGGACAAAATGTCCATCAAGTATCAAGTGCTTCATACATTTTGCAGTGATAATGAGAACATTCAAGAGTCCAACACAAGGCAAAAAAAAACAAGATTAACTAAAAGTTCAGACAATTAAATAAATCCCCAACAAAAAAAAAACCATTATGTTAAATTCTATGCAGCTTAAAAGGTTTGTAACAGAGATGTTCAACATTGGACCTTACATAAAGTTTCTTACAAAAAAAGGGGGTGGTTGTGGGACCAATGTTTTCTACCCCTGTTCTATAACTTGAAAAGCAAAATAGGACGTGTTTTTTACAGCACGGGTGTTAATAAAAAGACATATGTGGTGTGCTTACAGTCTGTAAGGTATGTTAGTGCAAAATGTAGCATCATTCATATCAACTCTTGTGTTGCACAGGAACAAGAATGGTCACTCAATCCTCACTCTTAGTTATTGCTAGCAGCTATCGCTTTCAGTCTAAAGTTGCCCTTTCAAGGAAAGCGCTTTTCAAGGTGCTTGCATAAAATACTTGCAACACAACTGGAACTACCAATTCTAATAGCCCAATTTCACAACTGGTAATCTCAAGGGTTCCCAACCTGTGGTCATTCAATCTGTCCCGGTACTGCAACTTCAAGCATGCCCAGCCAGGAAGGAGCCGGTTGCTGATTGGGAATGAAGAACGTTCAACATCCAGTGACAGGTAGTAGGTTGGATATAGTCGAGTTAATAATTGTAGAGAATATTGATTGAGAAAGACATTAAGATAATATGTAATTAGGGTGAAACAACTGGCAATTTACAGCAGATCACAATAAGAAATGATGTCCATTTTTTAATTTCTGTGTTACCAGAGTCTGAAGATCCCAAGGTAAAAGGCCTTTGGAATGGAAGCACAATCCAGAGTTACATGGTCCTGTATAAATCAACCCCAATATAACTCTAAGGCATTTATATACTCAAATGAACACATTTTTAGTGTGCTAGTCGAGTTTCCACTGCAATAACATCAGTGTCAAAACAGAGTAGCAGCCAGACAGCCTTCTCTGCAGCAGTAAATGTATTGTGCCACCCTACACTTCCAACATGGACTACATACGGTATCTCAACTCCTGTTTAAAGAAAGGAAGCCATATTTTTAATTGAAACATTCCCCAAGATCACAGTCTATTAACTGTAATAGCATTACTTGTGTGTGGGGGGGGGAGAACAATACAAACTAGACAAAATGTCCAAAAATAAACTGGGGTTCTACACTGTCCCCAATCCTTAAACCTTTCCCTGAACACGATAAAAAGAGCATATCACTTTTTAAATTTCTTTTAAACATAAATGAGAGAAAAAAATCCACCAACACTTGCTATTCTTGCTGTGCTCTGTAACTGTTCCCCATAGGCCGTCTCCTATAAGGCCTTCCCCTGTAACCTCGATATTGTTGAAAGCCATCATCTCTACCTCTCTGTCCTCTCCAGCTCTCTTCACCTCTGCCATGTTGGTAACCACCTCGGTTGGGCTGATAATACTTTTCACTTCTAGGCCGCCTAGTATTGTAAGACTGACTATAAAAATTCTTTGATCTGCCACTTCTCAGCATGCTAGACACTTCTCTCTCATCCTCCGAACTAAGTGCTTTCTCTTCAGAAACTTTTATCTGTGTACTTCCTAATGCCCCTGCATTAACTTCTTTTTCTGATAGCTCTTTGTCTTCTGATGCTACAGAAGCAGGTTCCCTGGTTTCTACCTGTGTAAAGGCCAAGGGGGGCACCTGGTTATCCTTTATCTTAGATGGAAGGCTCTTGTTACCAGTGAGCACTTGTGTAATGTTCACATTCATCTTTTGCTCTGACTGGACAGTGGAGGCATTAGAAATAAGCTCGGTACCTATGCCACCAGCAGAAGAAGCAAGAGGCAGGTCAGGTTTGCATTGTTCTTGTAAATCTACAGATTGCCTTATTGCGATTTGATTTGCTGAATTGTTTTTAACTACAGCCTCTGAAGAAAGGCTTTCGGACAGATCTCTATCCTGAGGGGGTATATAGACGTTTTGTCTTATCACAGGACTTTCAATATACCCTTGGTATGGGTATCCATACCAATAGTGAGGGAAATAAGAAGAGGCAATGGGGACAGCTCCCATGTATGAACTTTGCCCAAATTGAGGTTGTGGAAATATGGTCTTGCTTGTTGCTGGTTCTTCAAAAGTCACATTTGTGTGCAAAGCTTGGTTTATTACCCCAGATTCACTTGGGTTTGGTATTTGACCAACAATGCCAGGGACCAGGACAGGTGAAGCAACCACTGGTGGAGATGATACAGTTGCAGGCTGTGAACAATGACTTTCCATTCTAACTTCATTGGGATGGGCAAGGATTGAAGGGTCTACTTCACTTTGGTTTGCGGACGTTTCCTCAACCCAAGAGCCTTGTGGATATACAGATCCTTGTGGATATGCAGGATAGATCCTGCACATAGTTACATAGGCTTGATGAAGAGGGTAGAGGTGAGAATGTGGTGGCCACATAGGATTTGTGTATGCCTGCAGAAATAAATCATTGAAAAGGAATCTCAATGTAAGATTACTTAAAGTATAAATTCAGTTTGGGATGTAAACTAAAACTAAAATTGTGCCTTATCAGAGGTGGTAATTCTAGATAAATATCAAATATACATTCATTAAAGGACAAGGAAAGTCTAAAATAGAATTAGGCTAGAAATGCTGTATTTTGTATACTAAACATAAGCATGAACTTACTGCACCACAAGCCTAATCTAACAAAGGATTTATGCTTTCAAAGTTGGCCACAGGGGGCTGTCATCTTGTAACTTTGTTAAACATCTTTGCCTGACCCTGACCCTGCACATGCTCAGTGTGGTCTGGGCTGCTTAGGGATTGTCAAACAAAGCTGCTTGAATTCTGCATGGCTGGGAAGTAAGGCAGGAGCTCCCCCTGCTGTTCATAAGTATGATTGTTTCCCTGCTCAGCAGTTAGGGACCATCTGACAATTCCTATCCACAGCAGTAAATGAAGGGAGAATTTCCCTGCATACAGTCGGGTTTCTTATAAAAACGGTACACATTTTTTAATTAATGTATATTGGAGATAGGTTTCTTTTTCATTAAAGAAAGTAAAAATCGGATTTTATTTTTTTGCCTTTCCTTGTCCTTTAAGAATACTGAATGGGTTTCCAGGTCACTGTATTTGTAATTGTTACTGACAGTAACACAGCTGTAGAGGTCAAATGGCACCCTTCAATAAAGCAGTTGTCATGTTGATATACTGGGAATAATGTTGCAATTTTTCGAATGCCACACTAACCTTTAGACCAAGATTGAAGAAGAAGCGTAGGATGCTTTTATCTAAAAGATAAAGAAAGGGGAAATGCCTTACATTCATGTCTAAATAATTTTAGATATTCCTATATTCAGATATTAACAAATATGCAATACATACATATATACACACACACACACACACGCTGTATACACAGAGTCCGGGGCTATTGCACACACACTCATCTGTGTTTCATGCCCCAGTGCTACCAGAAATTCAACAATATAAGCTCAACAAAGTAGATGCTGGTGCACACAGGGGCCTGTTCTTCAAAATTAGTCCTCATCTGGGACCTGTAAGATGGTAGATGTAAGATCCAGGGAAAATGTTACTAAGCAGAGAATGTTTTCTTTGTTCAAAAAAAGTCTGCTGGGGAGTGTTGTGGAAGGAACAGGTGGGCCAGACAGTACATTCCACTGCTCCAAATCATCATACTGGAGTTCATGTTCCACAGGAAGATATTTAATTCTGAGCAGGATGGTCTCTTTGAGCAAAGAAGGCTACCAGCATTAGGGGGGTTTAAATCGGAGAGTAAAGCCTATATGTATAACAAACACTGAGCCTTTTATTATTTATAATTTCCCTGCCCATTGCTAGTCAGTCACCTCTTAATCCAGTAGGGGACTGGGGGAGGGGACTCCCCTGTCCAAGGCAGCCGACGCATGCATCAAGACTTTCCTGGGTGGGGGAAGTGGCAGTTGGGGGGCCAGGCATAGGGTAGTGCTAGATGTAAATGTGGCCCTGACAAGAGTGACCACCAAACATCTATACTTGTTTTGCTGGAAATCGACTCCAGTCCAGATGGCAGGACTTGTTTTTATGTTTTGTTTCGTATGCTAAAATAAACAACCATGTGATTCAATAAACAAACTTAAAATTGAAGAAAAGCATATGTGATGGATCATGCAAGCTTCGAATATATATACCCCACAAATACTATTGCTGGCATCACTTCTGTGGTCATAAATCTAAATCTGGCAACACTGTTCTGTGGTCATAAATCTAAAGGCAAGTCAGGGGTGGAATCCTATGTGACATCACTGAATTTACTGCAGCCAATTTTGTAATCCCGTACAATAGAAAGGTGCCGTAGATTTGGACATAATATGTAGAAATATTTATTAGTACAAGTATGGGACCCATTATCCAAAATGCTAGGGACCTGGAGTTTCCCTATAAAAGTTCTATCAATAAATTGAATCTCCATACCTTAAGTCTACTTAAAAAGAATTTAAATATTAAATAAGCCCAATAGGATTGCTTTGCCTCCAATAACAATGAATGGTATCTTAGTTGGGATTAAGCACAAGGTATTCTTATTATTACAAAAAAAAAAAGGAAATTGTTTTTAAATATTTTAGTTATTTGATTATAATGGAGTCTATGGGAGATGGCCTTCCTGTAATTCAGAGCTTTCTGGATAACAGGTTTCATGATAACATGAATCTATCATTGATACAGATTACAGAGTTATAACCTCAAGCCCTATAACTGCAACTGAACAACTCAGTATTTGCGAATTTGTGTAATCTGGAATATACAGAACATTAAAACTGAACTATGGCTGAAGGGTCAAATTAAAGGAACAGTAACACCAAAAAATAAAAGTGTTTTAAAGTAATGAAAATATCATGTAATGTTGCCCTGCACTGGTAAAACTGACCTATTTGCTTCAGAAACACTACTATAGTTCATATAAACAAGCTGCTGTGTAGCAATGGTGGAAATGGAAAAAAGGCTATATGGCACAGGTTAAATAGTAGATAACAGATAAAACAATTATGTTCTACAGAGCTTCTCTGCTGTGTAACCTGAGCTTTTTCTCCTTTGAATATCTGCCCTATTGCTACACAGGAGCTTATTTATATAAACAATAGTAGTGTTTCTGAAGCAAACACAGCAGTTTTACCAGTGCAGGGCAACACTGCATTATATTTGTACTTTAAAACACATATAATTTGATGTTACGGTTCCTTTAATATAAATTTAGCTAAAAGGCTTGTATCTACTCTTCTAACTTTTTAGTAGCAGTTAATAACTTTGACACCATTCATTATAAAAGTTTAAACCTGAGAATTTATATGCTGATCTCGGATTTATGCATTGCCACATCTACATACCAGTGCTTTTGCAAAAAAAACACTAAACAAAATCAGCTTATTTTTTGGTTTACAATACATGGTGAAATATAACCATACTGATATAGCTCCTAACTGCACAGGAAATTAATTGGAATTTCATTTTTGAAATACATGTTTTCGATGTATGCTGCCCTTGCATCAGACCAAATTTTAAGCTTACCATCAGGAAGATCTTCTCCGTTCTTACAAAATGAATAAGATGGTACAGTGGCTCGCTCCCCCTTATCATTCAAGGGGAATCCAGGATAGAGAGGGTCCTGCAGAGCACCCAGTGCCTGAGGTAAAGGCAGTAAGGGCTGGTTAACTGCTGGCATTGAGACTGGAAGTGGTGGGTACGGAGATGATGTCACCTGAGGTTGGAGCAAGCTTGAATCAGTCCCCGTTGCAGGCATAGAAGGTATTTCTGCTGGAACACATGAGTAATGTTAAAAATAATGTCAGCCACTGCATTCTAATAAAAATAAAAAAAATAGAATTGCATTATACAGTTTGGTTCATAAATCTTTGGACAGAGACAACTTATTTTCTAATTTTGGTTCTGTACATTACCACAAGGAATTTTAAATAAAACAACTCAGACGCAGTTGAACTGCAGATTTTCAGCTTTAATTCAATGGGTTGAACAAAAAGATTGCATAAAAATATGAGGAACTAAAGCCTTTTTTTTAACACAATCACTTTATTTCAGGGGCTCAAAAGCAATTGGCCAAATTAAAAAACTTAAAATTAAATGGTCATTGTGTTGGTTGAAAACTCTTTGCTGGCAATGACAGCCTGAAGTCTTGAACTCATGGACATCACCAGATTCTGGGTTTCCTCCTTTTTAAAGTGGACCTGTCACCCAGACACTAAAATCTGTATAATAAAAGTCCTTTTCAAATTAAACATGAAATCCAATTTCTGTTTTTTATTTAAGCATTCATAGCTGTTGTAAGCTCATTTAAAAATCTCAGCTGTCAATTAAATATTGTCTGCCCCTCCTCTATAGAGGCGGGGCAGACAATTACTTTCACTTTCAATTCAGCACTTCCTAAATGTCACTGCTCTCCCCACATTCCCCCAGTTCTCTTTACCATTAAATTGTGTAGCCAGGGCATGGGGATGGAAGTCGGGTCCCCCATTCTGGTGCACAAACAAGATTCTGAGACGATACAAGACTTGTGTTAAATAACAGTGTCCACAAAATGGCTGCTGTCTGCTTGATATAATTATGAAATCCCAGACTGAAGGAAACAAGATTCAAATAATTTATATAGTGTAATTAAAGTTCATTTTGCTTGACTAATCTGATAAAATAGGACTTTGAATAATTTTTTTGGGTGACGGGTCCTCTTTAATGCTCTGCCAGGCCTTTACTGCAACGGCTTTCAGTTGCTGTTTCTTCTGTCGGAAGTTTAGTCTTCAACAAGTGAAATGCATGCTTAATTGGGTTCAGATCAGGTGACTGACTTTGCCATTCAAGAATAATCCACTTTTTTGCTTTAATAAACTCCTGGGTTTAAAATTCATTGTGGTACAGTTGTCTCTGTCCAAAGATTTATCGACCTAACTGTATTATACAAGACATGATGCATGTTAACCTGGCCCCTTTGATTGAACAAGTAGCCTTTATAAAGAAAGTTATAATTTCATTTTACTTTACTTCATCTACAACACAAATGATAATCTAACTATCTTTATGGTAATTCCTCCTTCAGTTTCAGTACCAAAGGAGGAGAAGATAGATCAAGAAAATGCCCTGAATGGCAAGGCGTCCCCTATACCCCTAGAACCTGCATAACAAGACACCTACAAAGCAAGGGCAAAGTGGCTATAGAACATATTAATAGGACAAACACGTATATCAAAGATTAACAGTCAAGAACTGACCCTAAAAATAGCTTAAGGCAATTTGCCTGGGGTAGCAGCTAGGCTGGGAGGAGGGTCTATGTAGGGTAGGGTTTTTTTTAAATAAGGGGTTTACGTCTCCTTTAAGGGCCTTAAATGTATAGTGTCAATTTGCTCGACTGTCACTTTGAGCTGTGAGCAACCATAACTACTATTGCAGCCCTATGGTGTCTTACGACAGAGCAAAGTGATTGAGCATGAAACTTAAAAAGTGATGACCTGTCATGTAATAGGGCCTGAGTGGAATTAATCAACTTTGCCATGATCGATTTTGAAACCTTTTGGCCCTGTCTGAGCCCATCTACAATACCAAAGAGAGAATCACCATGTATATTCATTGTTTTGCCTTAAAAGATAGAACTATATAAAATTTGTACAACCACTTCTTTAAAGAGTGTTGCAGTTCCACACAGAAACACAACATTATCAAATCATGTTTCCGGTGTATGGGTAAAAACACTGCAAATTGTTACAAGACCGTTTGTTGTAGTAAAAGATTATAAATGATGGTTTAAATGGTAATGCAGACAGCTCTGTCACGCAGATGTGCTCCCTAAAAAGAATGCCAGCTTACATGTTCGGGTGGACAGAAAACGAGCTGTAGTTTTTCAAAAGATTGGTCTTGCAGAATAGATAACACCAGATTTAAAGGAGAAGTAAACCCAAAAATGAATATGGCTAAAAATGCCATATTTTATATACCGAACTTCTTGCACCAGCCTAAAGCAATGATCCAGGACTTCAAACTTGTCACAGGGGGTCACCATCCTGGAAAGTCTCTGCGACACTCACATGATCAGTGGGCTCTGAGCAGCTGTTGAGAAGCTAAGCTTAGAGGTTTCGAAAATTATCAAGAAGCATCTGGAACTGGGAGAGCAGTGGTTTTTGAGAGACACAATACTGGTGCATCTACTGACGTAGGGTCAACACATTTTTCAGTGCTCTCTAAAAAAGGGATATAGTGGTTGGAAATGACGGTTGGCTTGGAACCTTTTTTCTGGATGATCCCACTCCGCTTGTATAATGTCGTCTAATTGTGGATGGGGGGGGGGGGAATTTACTTTTTCTTGCATTTAAATAATGACTGAGAGGATTCAGTCGATGTATCTGGCTCTTTTAGATTGAGGCATTTTATTGCTGCGAAGATCAGGTTATCCAATGCCTCTAAAAATTATTTTGGCAATTCTTATTCCTCCTCCCCGTGGTCAGAAGGGATCTCCCCCTTCACTGAGTGAGTGATCCTCGTCCAGAGGAGCATTAGTAATTGATTCGCATTCACTAAATTCTGGAGAGGGTGGAGGAGGTCGCTTTTGTGTTCTGTTTTTGGTTCAGGAATGCCTTGTTTCAATTTGTCTAGCAAGCTGCTAGTTTTGGTATGCCTGAAGACAAGTAAAGAGCCCAAGCCGGGGGTGTCACGTACATGTTTATAGATGACTGTGGTGTAACTGTATTAGAGGCCTGAGGGAGTTACTTCTTGAGATGCCTCAGTAGATATAGTATCATGCACTTCTGGAGCTGGGGGAAAGGGGCTCTGCAGAAGTAATTGGCATAGAATTGTCGCAGATGGGGTCTTCTCGCCCTACTGGTAGGAGTTTGGGGCTTTTTCAGCATGGCAGGTATTTAACCTTAGAAGAGGTATGTTTTAGCATGGAGAACAGACCTTTCCGAACTGCCCTCCAACATAATGCCAGTGAAAAAATATACAAGGTATTTTTTTTTTATGCATGTTTTTTCCCCTCATGGGACAATTAGTACCCCCTTCTGGCTCTAGGGCTTGTCTCCTGTTGAGATGCTTTACCTCCCCACCCATTATAGGCCCCGGTAGTCTGCTGCTGCTGTGTACAAGATGGAGAGCAATAACCTCAGTAGTCTTCTGGATGTTTCTGACTGAAGTGCTCTGTTGGTGGGCTTGTATGTGCTGTTGGCACACGGAGAGAAGACAGAGTGTGTATCCTGCAGTCACAAGCTCCCGTTGTGCCGTAAGCAGGGGTTCTCACAGGAAGTGATGTCACGTGGTGTAGGCATCAAGCTAGGTGCAAGTAAACCATTCGCCCCGCAGTGGAGCGGATAAAGGTTCTATGGCGCAAACAAGAAAGAGAGATTTTTGTACTTACCGTTAAATCTTTTTCTCTTGTCCTATATTGGGGGACACAGGCACCATGGGGATGAAGATCCTGCAGCTGGAGAGGGACACTAACTTGTTAACCTTTGGCTCCTCCTCCTGCTCTGGGCTTCATCCCCTGCCTCCTCCTACAATATTCAGTTTCAACCGAAGAGGAGTGTAAAAGAAGCAACCCAAAACAGAGAAGGAGTCCTCAACCCCCTCAAAACCCTCGAAACAAGGACTCCAAACACGGAGTAACTAAACACAAACGTAACTAACGTTGCACAGCAGTGTTTAACAGGGCGGGAAGGCCTGTGTCCCCCAATATAGGACAAGAGAAAAAGATTTAACGGTAAGTACAAAAATCTCTCTTTCTCTTGCCTAATTGGGGGACACAGGCACCATGGGGATGTCCCAAAGCAACCCCTGAGGGTGGGACACTGTTACCCCAAGAAAGTGTTCAGGAAATGACGGCCTGTAACACCTTCCTCCCGAAGCTGGCTTCGGCTGAGGCCTGTGTGTGCAGCCTGTAGAAGCGCGTGAAGGTATGTGGAGATGCCCAGGTAGCTGCTCTGCAGACTTGCTCAACTGATGCTTGATGACGAATCGCCCAAGAGGTGCTCAAGGACCGTGTTGAGTGAGCGTTCACCCGTAGCGGAGGCTCCTTGCCCTTCACTGAGTATGATCTTATGATCGTGGACCGGATCCACTTCGCAATCGTAGCCTTGGAAGCCTTCGTGCCCCGTTTGGGGCCATGAGGAAGCACGAACAGAGAGTCTGATCTCCTCATCTCTTGAGTTGCCTTCAAGTAAGCTTTGATTGCCCGAACCACATCTAACTTGTGTAATTTGGCTTCCATAGGGTTCCGGGGCTCTGGACAAAGGGAAGGAACTATCAAGTCCTGGTTGAGGTGAAAGTCTGAGAGAACCAAGTTGAGATCCCAAGGGGGAACCGGACAGCGGTATGGAGGCACTATTCTGGTCGCTCCTTGTAAAAAAGTCTTGACATGACTCCGTAAGGCATATCTTTTCTGGAAGAGAATGGAAAGGGCTGACACCTGCACCTTCAGAGAGCTGAGCGCCAACCCCTTGTCGAGGCCGGCTTGGAGGAAGGACAGGATGTCACTCTCGGAAGGCCTCTGTGGATCCAAGTCTTGATGTTCACACCAGCCGATGAAGGTTCTCCACACCCTATGATAGACCTTTGCGGAAACTGGTTTTCGTGCCCGAAGCAGGGTTGGGATGGCCGCTGTGGGGACCCCTGACCTCTTAAGAACTAGGGTTTCAAGAGCCACGCCGTTAAAGCCCAGCGATGAGAATTCGGGTGGTTGACGGGCCCTTGTGTTAGCAGATCCTCCCGTTCCGGGAGATGAAATGGGTCGTCGATGGACAGGTCCACCACATCCGCGAACCAAGGCCGTCTTGGCCAGTACGGAGCCACAAGGATGGTCCGAGTGCCTTCTCTCTTGATCTTCTTTATAAGCCGTGGAAGAAGGGCTAGAGGGGGGAATGCATAGGCCAAGGCGAAGTTCCATGGAATCACCAGAGCGTCGATCGCTAGAGCCAACGGGTCTACGCTTCTGGCGACAAAGTTGAGAACCTTCCGGTTGCATCTGGAAGCCATGAGATCCACGTCTGGAAGGCCCCACCTGTCCACTATTAGTTGGAAGACCTCCTGGTTGAGACTCCATTCGCCCTGATCCAGGGTTTCCCTGCTCAGGTAATCTGCGAGCCAGTTGTCGACCCCTGGGATGTGTACCGCGGAGAGCTCTGGTATGTTGGCCTCTGCCCAAGTCAAGATCTTGGCTGCTTCCAGTAAGGATGCGGGACTGCGTGTGCCCCCCTGGTGGTTCACGTAGGCCACTGCGGTGACGTTGTCGGATTGAATCCGCACAGCCTTGCCCCGAAGGAAGGGCGAGAAATGTTGTAGCGAGTACAGTATGGCTCTCAGTTCCAGGATGTTGATCTGGAGAAGTCTCTCTTCTCGGTCCCAACTGCCCTGGGCTGTTCTTTGGCCGTGAACTCCGCCCCATCCGGTTAAGCTTGCGTCTGTCGTGACCACCGTCCAAGTGTGGCTGGGGAAGGGTCTTCCCTGTGTGAGGCGGAGAGGGTGGGACCACCAGAGTAGGGAGTTCTGAACCTGCACCGGAATCGCTATCAGGCGGTCCAAGTGCTGTCGATCCCTCCTTTGATGCCTGAGAATCAGGTGTTGGAGAGGTCTGGTGTGGAATTGGGCATATGGAATGGCTGGGAAGGAAGCGACCATTGTCCCTAGAGTCCGCATAGCCGTGCGAAGAGGGACAGGGGTGGTCGACCGGAGAGCTTGTATGCGCGTCCGTAAGACGTTGGCTTTCTCCCGTGGAAGGAAAACTGTCGCTCGACGGGAGTCTAGGATCAGCCCCAGGTATTCCATGGTTTGTGACGGGCAGAGATGTGACTTCTTGTAGTTGATGACCCAACCCAGGGTCTCCAAGACCTTGAGTGTCTGCGAGGTGTGTGACTGGGCAAGAGCCGCAGACGGACCCTTGACGAGGAGGTCGTCCAGGTAGGGTATAACTGTGATGCCCCTGATCCGGAGCTGTTCTAGCGCTGCTGCCATCACTTTGGTGAAGGTTCTGGGGGCGGACGAGAGTCCGAATGGTAGCGCCACGAACTGCCAATGATTGCCGTTGACATAAAACCGGAGGAATCTGTGATGATTGGGGTGAATCGGTATATGGAGGTAGGCGTCTTTGACGTCTATGACTGACATGAATTCGTTCTCCTCCATGGATGCTAGGACCGACTGTATGGATTCCATCTTGAAATGTAGTTTTTTTACGAAAGGATTGAGGTCCTTTAGATCCAAAACCGGTCTCAGGGAACCGTCCTTTTTGGGGACCATGAAGAGGTTGGAATAGTATCCCCATCCTCTTTCCCCTGGAGGCACCGGTTGGATGGTTCCTGCCGAGCAGAGGTCTTGAATTATTGATAGGAACTTTTGCCTTCTGGGAATATTGCTGGGTAGGCGGGAGACGAAAAATCTGCGGGGAGGGCGATGAACAAAGTCTATGAGGAGACCCTGAGACACAACTTGAATGACCCAGTGGTCCCGTATTTGGTCTTTCCACACCTCTCGAAAGGACATTAGACGGCCGCCTAGGGGGATCCCTCCGAGGGTGGGTACGCCCTCATGCTGTGGCGGATTTGTCCTGGGAGGGCTTGGTCTGCCCCTTTGAAGACGACCAGTGGGTGCCTTGCTTGTTTTGGTAGCGTTGGCGAAAATTAGAGGTGGGCTTGTCTGTTTGAGACTTCGTCCGCTGTCCCTGGCGAAAGGGCCGAAAAAACGGTCTTCTCTTAAAAGTTGTCCGCTTCGCTCGGGTCTGAGGGAGCAAGGTACTTTTACCTCCAGTGGCTTGTGAGATGATCTTGTCTAACTCGGCCCCAAAAAGCTGTTTTCCCAAAAAGGGGAGGCTGACGAGAGATCTCTTCGATGTCAGATCAGCTGACCATGACTTTAGCCAAAGGAATCTCCTGGCAGCTATGGATTGAGCTGATGCCTTAGCCACCAGTTTAGCAGCATCTAAGGAGGCGTCACAGATATAAGAGGTGGCGTCAGCTATTTGTGATAAGAGGGCATCAGTGGAGGGGTCCTCCGATCCGATAAGTTGTGCTGTCTGTTCAACCCAAACTTCCATAGCCTTGGCAACCCAGGCTATAGCAAAAATTGGTCTGAAAGCCATACCGGCTGCTGTAAAGGTTGCCTTGCAGAATCCTTCTAGACGCTTGTCAATTGGATCCTTAAATGACGCTGCGTCTGCCACTGGGATAGTGGTGGCCTTGGAAAGTCTGGAAACAGGTGGGTCAACCGCCGGAGGGGATGACCAGAGATCAATGCAATCTTGTGGGAAGGGATAGGTTTGGGAGAAACGCCTGGAGATCTGCACTCTGTGATCAGGGGTTTTCCATTGGGATTTGACAATCTCCTCTAATTGCTCATAAGCCGGAAAGATGTAGGTGGCTTTCTTTTGTCTCTTAAAAATGTTTTTCGCCGGCTCAATAGTCGAATTAGTGTCTTCGAGATTGAGCGTTGTGAGTACTGCCTGTATAAGTCCCTCTACCTCCCTCTGGGTTCTGGGGGTGTCCTGATCTGGGTCAGGTTGATCCTCTGAATCGTCACCCGAAGGAATTTGTCCCTCCTCATCAGAGGGGCTAAACTGTTCCCCTGGGGAATCTGGGGGCGAGGTAATGGGTCTTTTAGAGGCGGTAGGTCTGCTGTCTTGTGACCTGGTAGGATTAGACAGGCGTTCTAGGACCTTGTCTAAAGTCTCAGGAATGCGGGATAAATTCTGTAGTCCAGCAAGTGAGATGGAAAGGGCACGGACCAACTCAGAGTCTAAAGTGCTGGCAGTGTGGGCTGTGTTGGCAGCAGGTGGAGAGGGAGGGTGTCTACACGCTGCGCACACAGATTCAGGGGAAACGCTCTGAAATTTGGTGTTGCACACTGCACATGCAAGGTAAGAAACTTGTGCTGCCTTGCGAGAAGGTGCTGAGGACTTTGAGGTCCTGGGCTCCTCTGTTTTGTCTGCCATAACTCAGTGGCAATTCTGAACTCCTTGTATGGAAATATATATATATATGTTAACAAGGGAGTGGCAGGGGATGAGCTGTCGCAGGGCCTTAGAATGTGCCTGTAAGAGAGAAGGGAAATGAGATTATTCCCAGCTCACTAAGTATAGGAGCAGCACTTAGCTCTCTAGGCTGTTACTGGCCCCAGCTAAATTACAGCAGCCTAGTGCGCGTAGGCGCAGAGAAAAAAGCATACTCGCCTGAGGAGCGGCTGTATAAAAGAACAGGCCAGCGTTGAGATGCCTCAGTCACGAAGAGCACTGAGACGCGCCAGAGTCTGCCGGCTGCTGTGCGAGGAACCGGAAGTGCGCGTTTCGCTAGATTTGGCGCCAGAGTCAGGCTGCGTGTCACTCACGCATGGCGCCAGGAAGCAGAGGCAGAGAGACCGGAAGTGCGCGCCAAGGGGAATGCGCTTAGCGCAACAGCGCTGAAAGGATGGAACGCATAGGGGAAGTGTGAGGTTACAGCCCCAGCTATGCCTTGGGAGGGGGAGAGGTGGATAAAGGTGAAATATACTCACCCAAACCATCCAGCCGTAGAGTGCCCTGAATGATGGATTTCCCTGTAAAGATATAAGTATATATCCGTGCTTAAAGAATGTAGGTGAATAGCAAGCTGGTTCAGACCTCCGTGGAGCGGGAACCCAGCCACAGGGAAATAGGGGAGCTAGCCTGCAGACCTCCGTAGAGCGGAAAGGCTGTTGGGCACATAGATGTATAGGTTGTAACCTAAACGGCTGGTGGGACACTTGATTGCGATCAATGGTCCCATCTGTGGCATGATCTTAACCGTGGTCCTTGATCATCTGCTCCAGCCACAAGTTTTTCTGTGTCTTCTCCTCTGAGGACACTAAAAGAAACTGGATATTGTAGGAGGAGGCAGGGGATGAAGCCCAGAGCAGGAGGAGGAGCCAAAGGTTAACAAGTTAGTGTCCATCTCCAGCTGCAGGATCTTCATCCCCATGGTGCCTGTGTCCCCCAATTAGGCAAGAGAAAAAGTACCGGTGCAGACAGAGAGGAGCCAATGAGACAGACCTGAAGCAACTAGGAAGGGGAAAAGCAAGGGCTGAGCATTGGATCACTAGGATCCTAAATGAGACAGAGGGTAGACTGTTGGAGGACAACTGTATTAAAGGGGATAACCTTGGTTAGGTACAGACCCGTAGTCCCCAAGTATAACAGGTCATTAAGAGCTGATGATACTTACAATTTGTACCTCTTGTCTGGGGATCCGCATGCACTGAACAGCAGAGCTCATCTTATGTGCAGAGACCATAATAGCTTTGTGGCTTACTCTCAAGGAGGCTTACTTGGCTTCGTGCAGCGATCCCACAAACGAGGCAGCCTGATCAGAGATTTTTCTGTTGTAACACAAAAATACTCTAGGACAGCCCCTGTTGCCAAGACTGAGTCTGGCCACTGATCTGTTAATGACACTGAATCTTCTAAGAAGGAGTGATAAAATCTTGTCTCCTTGAGGACACTAGAAAAACTGAAGAAATATTGGGGGTATAGCCTAAGGGAGGAGGAGTCAGCTTCTTACTCTAGTGTCCTGCCTCCTGGTGGTGGATGCTATACCCCAAGGTCCCTGTGGCCCACAGACACCTGCAACAGTCTTGCACAGGAGTCAGCCATGAGACATAGCTAGGTGGTGGGTTGGGGTGGTAAGATATATTTAACGAACAGCCATAGAACATGCCCAGTCTTAATGGTTGCTGCAAGGATAGTTGGTGCAGACCTCTGTGAAACAGAAACGAGCAGCCCCAGGGATAGGAGGACTACATGGAAAGGGAAGGGGCTGGGAGAAGTTGGTCAGAAGTTCCTCTAAGAAAACAAAAGGTCTTTCTATGGCTGGAGAGGCTCTGGAACAAGTTCATGGCCCCTGGGTGGTTCATGGTCACTTATTCTGCCTCTCTCATGTGTATCAACCATATACTGTACATCTTATCTTTGTTTTCTTTTTGATTATCCGTAAACTCATAAAGATTGAAAAACAAACTGCAATAAACTATTAACAATATCATCAGTGATAAACCATATAGCTGGACTGACCTGGCCAGGATGTTATAACCGGGGGAGTAGAAGGCACTGTGGGTGAAGCCTGGGGCTCAGCAGAGGTTGGAAGAACAGGGGCACTGGACAAATCATCTGCATCTGAAGGAGTAAACTGCTTAACTGCTTCCTGCGAAGATAAAAATAATTAGCACTCCTACATACAAAACACAAGCTTATTTGCACAATGAAAAAGATGTAATTATTAGCAACTTTCTTAAATGGTTTAAAAGGAAGTTGTAACGTGTAGTTGCAATTGAAGCAAGTATTTGTTTATGCCTTTCTGTTTTGACTCAGTATAGCATAGGTCAATTCTCCAGGTCTGTTTATCAGCAACACATTTTCAAGAGTCAGAGTCGTGCAGAGAATATACACGTCCAGACAGATACCACTTTTAATATGAATATAATTTAAAGATACCTAAATAAAATAGGTTATTTTCATTATGCACAAAGAACAGCGTTTGAGTAAAATTCTCTTTTAAAAAGAGGGTGCATATCTCCTTTTGAAATGTTACTTACCTCAGAACTTTTCTGATCTCCGATTTTTGTTGCTTGAGCTGTAGATGCTGAAAGTAACCAAAAAATATTTTTTCAGCTTGGTTAGACAGTATGCCAAAATGTTACACAATAACACTGAGCTAGATCTATGCAACAGAATAGACTGCATATGAATTTACCCAGTACTTTAACAAAGTAGCCCTATAATACCATTAGAAATGAAACCTTTGTCTTTCAGATCTTCTCCGTCAGACTTTTTCTTGGGGTTCTCGGTGATCAAATTTGTCCTTTTCACAGGGAAGACCTCAGTGTTCTGAACAGTTCGTTCACCTTTAGGCAAAGACTAAAGAAAATGCAAAAGAGACAGTAAATAGATCTGCTACTATCAAACTGTCTACACAACTGCATAACAAACTGTTGGGGGATTTAAAGGCAAGGAAAGATTTACTAATGTCAGACACTGGGCTGCTCTTCACTGAAAAAAGCACCAGCCTATGTAGTGCCACACTACAACATTGTTCTCTATACCCGGAACCACTCTGCTGACTGTGAACATTTGTTGTAGAGAAAATGTCTTGTACTTACGTTCTGACTTTACTCTACATGCCCACAGCCCAGGGTAGACACAAGTGATCCGAGGGACGCGTGAAAAGATAGTGGCACAGTACCTTAGGCCAGTGTGTTTCTCAGTAAAGATAACCAGCAACCCATGATCTAACGTTAGTGATTACAGTCACCAAGGCATACCATACAGGCAGGGGTCCACACAGACAACGTTATCCTGTAATATTTACTATCCTTAGATTATAATTAGTTGACTCTCCTCCCCCAAATGATGTATATTTAGACATATTTACTCTTTAGATAACTTTTGTGCAAACAAAGACTACCACTGACTGGGCATCTTGTGACTGCCAAGGTCATTACAGCCCTATACCTGTATAGCAAAGCATTTTGAATAAATAATTCAGTTGGGATTTTTGTGTGATATCAATGGCCAACTTCCACAAACCTTTCCCCAAAGACATTGGTCTGAAGCGGTTTCTGGTATGTTTTGCTCGTTTTCAAAACAGTTTAGTAGCTATAACATGCTAAAATCTTCATATGCAACAGTAGTGTATGGCTCAAGTTCTATTAATTGGTGCTTTTTGTAATTTTCTCCTGTTCTCTTGAAATTCCCCATGTTACTTTACCTTTTAGCTGTGTTTTGCCAGTGAGATACGAAGGAATTTTAAAACAAGTTTTATAAACTAATGTCTATTGAAACTTTTTGAGATAACAAGCATACAAATAAATGCACAAGTTTCAAAAGCAGTCCTTAATGTTTAAAGAAAACTGAACACTTCATAGCCAAGAATAAGTAAGTCACAAAGCTTAGATGTCATGGACAGTAACTAAAGTAATACTCACAGAGAGGGCAGGGAATGCATCCTTGTCCATGCTCTGCATTTCATACAAAGACTTGGATTCCTCAATGGCCTCTTTCTCCTTGCGCTCTTCTATAGTAAATCCAAAAGTGACATTCTCTCTCTTAAAGTAATTTGATTCCTCACTTCGCTCCCGGTCCACTTTCCTGATTAAACAAAATGCAGGGGTTGACTATTCTATTAGGCAGGTTAATAGAAGTCCAATAGCTTTTGAGCTGTTATTGGATAAAAAACCTACAACATTAAGAAATATTTGCATGCAGGGTTGCCATCAGGGAACAGACAGCAGATCTATCCGGGGTCTAGCTCAAGCAGGGAGCCTGGACTGCCACAAAAGAGGTGGGACTCCATACAAAAAAGGGTGCATCAAAGTAGTAGCCACGCATGTGTATCAGGTATGTAAAATGTTTCAGCTGTCTCTTTCACTGCAGACTTCTTGTTCCCATAATCCTCATCATATCCCAAAAATTTTCAAGAGTTCTGATTATTACATTCTTAAAAATCAGAATGCGGCGAGTTTGGTAAATCAGTGATATGATTACCATTACATAAGGTTTTCTTGGCCTTTTTGCAGTTAGTGCAAAACAGATGGCAAACATAGTAACAGGTCCTCATACACAGTTCCCAGTGCATTCATAGCTACACAGGCGATTAAGCAAAGCAATAAATATTGAATACAATAATCTGTACCGGTGACCTCACCGTTTACAGTGGAGCTTTAACTAACTTCCTATATCACAGAACATAAATTTAATTAGAATGTGTGTGTGTCAGTATTTGCATGCACCTGAAGCATTTTAAAGGGAGGGAATAAAGCCTTTCTAGGCAAATATATGTTCTTGTAGCATAGATGAGAAAAGGATAGGCAAAGATGTTGCACAATATTCTTGTTTCAAAACTGGGCCTAAAAATACAATTCTCTATTTTCTGAAGCCTGACAATCAATTATAATGCAAGAAACAATCTTGCACTGAGCATCTGTGTCACTAGGTGTGTTTACCTTCCAGGCACTTTTGGGGGAGTTCTGCTTCTTCCCTTGTTCTCAGATTGTGGTGCTTGATCAGACAACTGAGAAGCAAGCCCATGTTGCTTGTTTGCAGCAGCCTGCTGTAGACGAAGAGGTTGGGTAGCCTGCTGCTTTACTGGTTTGCCAAATCCCTTTTGTCCCCTGCAATCCTTTTCTACAAACATTAATAAGGTATATGTCATTTTTAATGTATTTGATGAAGCAGCTGCTGACCTTATTGATGAGAAGAACAGTAGCAGTTTCTTACCAGGCTGTGTATTTGTCCCACTCGGAAGAGCCTTTTTTTGCTTTTTCCCTGCTACTGTGTTCCAGCCATCTGTACTAACGATTGTCTGAGGGATGGGCTTAAGGTTTTTCAGTTGAACGGCATGTCTGTAAAAAGATTAAATATATTCACTTGAGAATTTGCAGTTCTTCAGTCAAATCAAGCATTTATTCCAGTTTCCAAGGTAATTCACATTGCCGTGGTACTTTTAGCTACCTGACAACACTGAGCTAGTTTATGCACATAAATAAATATTTAAAGGGGCGGTTCACCTTTCAGTTAATTTTTTTCTATGATATAGAATGATTAATTCCAAGCAACCTTTTAGCCGTAGCTTTTTTCTTTTTTATAGTTTTTGAATTATTTGCTGAATTCTTCCAGCTTTCAAATAGGGTCACTAATCAATCTAATGTGCACAATGCTTTTTTCTTACAATACGATATATATTAGGGATGCACCGAATCCAGTATTTTGGATTCGGCCGAACCCCCGAATCCTTCACGAAAGATTCGGCCGAATACCAAACTCGAATTTGCATATGCAAATTAGGGGTGGGAAGGGGAAACATTTTTTACTTCCTTGTTTTGTGACAAAAAGTCACGTGGTTTCCCTCCCCGCCCCTAATTTGCATATGCAAATTAGGATTCGGTTCGGCCAGCAAGAAGGATTCGTCCGAATCCTGGATTCGGTGCATCCCTAATATACACACACACACACAACTTTAAAAATGTTATGCATTGTTCACTCATGTTGTTTACATCAAAGTCTGTCTAGACATCTGTAAAACATTTGTAAAAATAAACACAGACTAGCATACAATAATGTATTATCACTGTTATGTTATACATTTAAGTAAATAAAATAAAACTTATAAACTTCTACTGCCTCTCACTCAATTATTGCTTATATACTGTTTAACTCTTACCTCTTCCTTTGTATGATAGAATTATTGATAAACTACTCTTTTTATTATTGTTCTATTCATATTCCAGTCTCTTATCGCATGGCTGCTAGGGTCATTTGAACCCTAGCATTCAGATTGCAAAAACTGCAAACTGGAGAGCTGTTGAATGAAAGCTAAATAACTCAAAAAGCACAAATAAAAAATCAATACCCATTGTAAATTTGGGTTTTAAATATCACTTTCTTACTACATCATACTAAAAGATAATTTGTTTCAATAATTTTTATTGGAAATTATTTTCAATTATCAACAGCATTTGTCAAATTAATGACATATCAACATACATAACTGTTTACATAACATATTTAGTATTACATTTTAAATAGGACCTTTATACATTCCATGGAATAATCTTTTGCAGCTTGTTATATTTTTCCTTCGCATTCTGTTATTAACATGTAACATGTAATCCTTAAAATATAAGTGTAGCTCGTTTTTATTGTTTAAATACGTCTTATTTATTTTCTTGAAGACGCATCATTTGTTGTTTAATGCATATTCCATTGTGAGCTTTACCGCGTGTTTTTACGCATATTTTTACGCGTTTCTAAAAGATAATTTAAAGGTGAACAACCCCCTTTAAGACATTTAAAAATTAAATATACAAATTAACCCCAAATCTCGCTCTAACAAGTGTATCAAGCAGAGAAAATGACCATTCTACCCAACTCTTACTGGCTTTCAGGCTGAGCCTCCCTTTACCACTGTTCCAAGTCCAAATAGCTTAGGAACCACTTGGTACACTAAAAATTGATCTAATACAACTAAAAGTTTCATGTCAGTCAGATAAGTGCCTGCTTATGACTAAAAGTTATCACAAACAGCATTGGACATTTTTTTTTATCTTGTAATATGTAAATGAAAGTTTTAATTGTGATCCTGGAGCGCTTCTCGCTTACGTGACATGACTTCTGAATTTACTGCCCTTTGTCATAAGAATTAAAATTGCCATTTAAAGAGCTCATCATATTATAAACTGAAAATGAACATACTTATCTCCAAGCTCTTCAACAAAAACAATAACTGGTCCATTCTCTGCACCAACTTCTTGTATGTGGGCATTATAAAACTTCCCACCTGGCTCCACGCGAACCTGCAATCAACACACAAACAATTGAAATTATTATGCAAAAACTATGCAAATGAACTAGCTTGAAAACTATAATTAATAATTCCAACGGTAACCCAAGCACTTGGCAAACTCACATGAGCACCACCACCCTCTGGTGGTGCATGAGACACAAAGCACATTGAATGGCATGCTTTTACACTAATAATGCTAAATAAAAACAATTTGTGACAATTTCAGAACTGTAACACATTCTTAAAATTAATGTCCACAAGAAGACCACAGCACATTATGTAAAAAAAAAAAAAAAAAAAAGCATATCCAGCCAAATACAAAACCATTATTCGTGTTTTACTAACCTGGCATTTGTCTCCAACAGAATACTGCATGCCAGCAGCAATAGAGAAATCCAATTTTTGCTGATCTGAAGGAAAACAAAGTTGACAAAACGTAAAATGCAAAAAAATCTAGAGTCCTGCAGCGGGTCGGGTACCCTGTGGGATGAGGGTAGGATCTGAGGGTTGTTGGTCTCATCTATATTTCATATCTTATGTTATATTTTACTTCTTGTACAAAACTTTTTTCTGTCTTCGCCCACTTTTGATGAAGTCACATCTGGTTTGCAGCAACAGCACTTCCTGTTTAATGGCGGATAAGGCAGTTGCAGGCCGGGGTCAGGTAGAGGATCCAAGTGGGTAACTATGCAGGTTGCGGTTCAGGTCGTGGGCTGCGGGTTTGGGTCTCAAAAACTGGTTCCGTGCAGGACTCCATTTTATCCAAATAATCCACATTTTTAAAAAGTATTTCCTTTTCTTTTGAAATAATAAAGCAGTATCTTGTACTTGATCCAAACTATGATATAATTAATCCTTTTTGGAAGCAAAACCAGCCTATTGGATTTATTTATTGAATACATGATTTACTAGTAGACAATATATGAAGATCCTAATTACGGAAAGATCCATTATTGGGAAAACCCCAGGTGCCAACATTCTGGATAACAGATCCCATACCTGTAGTAGTATTTCTCATTTCAAACATTTTTTTTTTTGCAATATAATGTGGCAAAGCCAGAAGCTTTTGCATCCACAAGAAACATTGTATCAGAGAGCCAAAGACTGCATTTCTACCTCAAGGTGTCATGGCTTGTGAGGTTTTCACAACAGACATCAATGAAACACTATCCTACGTGGCAATAACATCTGTCTACTGAGACAAGCAATGCAGCCCCTAGAACGTACAATATAATGTGCAATTATACAGAGAAGGAATGATCTATGGGTACAGGAATTTAGTCTGTTGAAAGGGGATCATAACAAATCCCTAAAAGTCAATTAGGACAATTTATGAAGGTAATAGATAATGCAAGCATGCAACATGAGCCACTTGGCTAAAATAAGAATAGAAAGGACTAGAGAATAAAAATGCATGGCAAGAACTTCCCTACCAAGGACTTTCCTTTTATCGCATTCAAGGCCTCTTAATATTCTTTCCACTATTTTTTAAAAACATTAGGTGGGGGTGCAAAGAGGGTGTGACCACAAAATACATATAGTCAAATACAAGAGTCCTCTGCACTCAGCCCAGGACTTTAAACAAAACTGGGATTGTTTGTCCATATATTGCAATATATTTAAGCTGGCCAACTACGTCAAAGTCATCCCATATCTGATTCATTAAGAATTCTATTGCTTCATTATACATTTTACCAAGGGACTAGGTTTTACCTGCAACTTACTTGCTGCTTTCAAAGTAAACCCCCATACTTGGCTGCCCTTTTATTAGACACCAGTGGGATCACCTGACTATAGCTGGGAGGGGTGGGAGCTACAACATGGAGCTGGTCACTGCTCCTGTATAACTATAACAAACAATATTGAAATATATGGACAAACAATCCCAGTTTTGTTTAAAGGGTAAGGCATTTTTTAGTAGCAGTATGCACAAAATGTCGCTGTCTTAAATATATTGATAATGGGTTGAGTGCAGAGGACTCTTGTATTTGACTATATGTATTTTGTGGTCACACCCTCATTGCACCCCCACCTAATGTTTTTAAAAAATAGTGGTGAGCACAACTTTCCCTTGTTTGTTATAGTTATACAGGAGCAGTGACCAGCTCCATGTTGTAGCTCCCACCCCCTCCAACTATAGTCAGGTGATCCCACTGGTGTCTAATAAAAGGGCAGCCAAGTATGGGGGTTTACTTTGAAAGCAGCAAGTAAGTTGCAGGTAAAACCTAGTCCCTTGGTAAAATGTATAATGAAGCAATAGAATTCTTAATGAATCAGATAAAATTGAGCATAGGACTGGCCAGATATGGGATGACTTTGACGTAGTTGGCCAGCTTAAATATATTGCAATATATGGACAAACAATCCCAGTTTTGTTTAAAGGGTAAGGCATTTTTTAGTAGCAGTATGCACAAAATCTCGCTGTCTTAAATATATTGATAATGGGTTGAGTGCAGAGGACTCTTGTATTTGTCTATATGTATTTTGGAGTCACAGCCTCATTGCACCCCCACCTAATGTTTTTAAAAAATAGTGGTGAGCACAACTTTCCCTTGTTTGTTATAGTTATACAGGAGCAGTGACCAGCTCCATGTTGTAGCTCCCACCCCTCCCAGCTATAGTCAGGTGATCCCACTGGTGTCTAATAAAAGGGCAGCCAAGTATGGGGGTTTACTTTGAAAGCAGCAAGTAAGTTGCAGGTAAAACCTAGTCCCTTTGTAAAATGTATAATGAAGCAATAGAATTCTTAATGAATCAGATAAAATTGAGCATAGGACTGGCCAGATATGGGATGACTTTGACGTAGTTGGCCAGCTTAAATATATTGCAATATATGGACAAACAATCCCAGTTTTGTTTAAAGGGTAAGGCATTTTTTAGTAGCAGTATGCACAAAATCTCGCTGTCTTAAATATATTGATAATGGGTTGAGTGCAGAGGACTCTTGTATTTGTCTATATGTATTTTGGAGTCACAGCCTCATTGCACCCCCACCTAATGTTTTTAAAAAATAGTGGTGAGCACAACTTTCCCTTGTTTGTTATAGTTATACAGGAGCAGTGACCAGCTCCATGTTGTAGCTCCCACCCCTCCCAGCTATAGTCAGGTGATCCCACTGGTGTCTAATAAAAGGGCAGCCAAGTATGGGGGTTTACTTTGAAAGCAGCAAGTAAGTTGCAGGTAAAACCTAGTCCCTTTGTAAAATGTATAATGAAGCAATAGAATTCTTAATGAATCAGATAAAATTGAGCATAGGACTGGCCAGATATGGGATGACTTTGACGTAGTTGGCCAGCTTAAATATATTGCAATATATGGACAAACAATCCCTGTGTTGTTTAAAGGGTAAGGCATTTTTTAGTAGCAGTATGCACAAAATGTCGCTGTCTTAAATATATTGATAATGGGCTGAGTGCAGAGGACTCTTGTATTTGACTCTTAATATTCTTACCTCTTTGAGTCTTCAGCCACACCTCATGCTCTACATTTCTGTAATGTGATGTGTGAAGAGACCGAAGAACACTTGGCAGGATAGTTGGTTCTATAGTTTTCTTTTGTGGACACTGCAGAACAAGGTGGTTTGAAAGGACAAGTGAATCCATATATTGTTCACTACCCTCATAACCTTTAAAGGGGTTGTTCACCTTTAAAGGGGTTGTTCACCTTCAAACAACTAGTTGTTATCAGATAGATCACCAGAAATAACGACTTTTTCCAATGACTTTCTATTTTCTATGTGTCACGGTTTTTCTAATATTGAAGTATAAAGTGTCATTTCTCTCCTTCTGAAGCAGCTCTGGGAGGGGGGGTCGCCGATCCTGTAAAGTGTAAACTGTTCTAAATTGATACATTTAGTTGATACATTTCTTATCTTTGTCCCTGCTGAGCAGAATCTCTGGGTTTCATTACAGGCAGCTGTTAGAATTGATACAATTGTTGCTAATACTCCAGAGATGCTGCTGAGAGATGTATCAACTAAATGTTGCAAAATTGTAACAGTTCAGAATCTGCACCTGGATTACTGAGCTGCCAGACTCAAACACCAGAGACAGGAACATTCAACTTTAAACTTAGATTTTGGAAAAAACGTAAAAAATAAATAATGGAAAGTAATTGGAAAAAGTCATTATTTCTAGGGAACAATCTAAAAACAACTAAATTGAAAAAAGTGTTTGGAAGGTGAACAACCCCTTTAAGTTAACTTTTAGTATGTTGTAGAATGGCCAATTCTAATCAACTTTTCAATTGGTCTTCATTATTCATTATCTTTTTTTTTATATAGTTTTTGAGTTTTTTGCCTTTCAAATGGAGGTCACTGACCCCATCTGAAACAAATGCTCTGTAAGGAAACACATTTATTGTTATTGCTTCTTTTTATTACTCGTCTTTCTATTCAGGCCCTCTCATATTCCAGTCTCTTATTCAAATCAATCCATGGTTGCTAGGGTAATTTGGACCCTAGTGACCAGATTGCTGAAATTGCAAACTGGAGAGCTGCAAAGTAAATAACTAAAAAAACACGAATAATAAAAAATGAAAACTGAATGCCTCAGATTATCACTCTCTACATCATACTAAAAGTTAACTCAAAGGTGAACTATCCCTTTAAGGGGCATTTCACATAATCAATCAATTAACAGCCATCATTTTAAAGTTGGCCAATAAGTCTGCAACTCATCCCCTCCAAACCAAGTTGGCAGCTTAACAACATTAACCAGCTATCTGTAGCATAGCTGTCCCATAGGGACACAGATCAGCAATGAACATCAGGAACAGACATTGTCTATGACAAGTGAGTACAGCATCATTTTCCAGTTACTGACTCATAAAAGAACACAGCAGAGTATTTTTATCGCCTTCGACATGTAAAAAACTTAAGCAGGAAAATTGGTCTGATTTATTTTAAAAAATATTTATATTTAGCATACCTTATCATCTTTGTTAGAGTTAAAACCATTCATATCCGCAAAATTCGTTTTTATGTTCCTGCAGAAAATGCAAAGCATTAAAAAAAAATTCTTTACACACACACATACTAAATTTGGTACACAAAAGCCATGAATACCCTGTATAATAATATCTTTATAGATGGTAAGTAATGATGTTATAACTGGAGCTTGGCCTGTCACTGAATCTCATGCAGTAAAAAAAATGTCCTATTTAATATGCCAGGTTATAAGTCACCGCAGAGTTTAATGGTCTTTATAAAAAGCACTTGGTTAACTATAAACCATTATATACCATATAATTTGGCACAGTGTCTTCTACTATCTTTATGTTCAGCAGTAGAATAGAATGATTACTAGTCCAAGTAGGTTTACGTACCTACTATAGAACAAACACATCAATAGTGCTAAAAATTAAACTGATGTAACAGGCCCCAGTATTCACTCTGGGCACATTAACATTATGCAATCCTAGACGACAACAATTTTACATTCTGTGGAATGTTCATCTGATTCAGTTTTTCCAAAAATATCCTTTTTTTTTTTCCTTCACTCTTTTCCTCTGACCAGCATACCTTTGGAATAATAGACCTGAAGGACAGTAATGGAGTTCTATGCACCGACTTTCTACTGTAAGAATTTATTAGGCACAAACTTGGTAGGGACAGGACTTCCTACACAGTTAATTATAAGTTACTAATACAGGAGGCAAACCATAAATCACTATGCTTTAAATTAGGGATGCACCAAATCCTCTTTTTGGGATTCAGCCCAATCCCTGAATACTTCGTGAAAGATATGGCCCTAATACCAACCAAATCCTAATTTGCATATGCAAATTAGGGGCGGGAAAGCAAAAGATGGAGGGGGGGAATTTCTACTTGTTTTGTGACGAAAATGCAAGTGAATTCCCTTCCCACCCCTACTTTACATATGCAAATTAGAAGTATATTCAGCCAAATCCAAATCCTGTGGAAAAAGGCCGAATCCCAAACCGAATCCTGGATTCTGTGCATACCTACTTTAAATGAAAGAAAAGTACAAAACAAACCAACGAGGCAAGAATAAAAATATTTTAAAGGAGAAGAAAGCTACCGAAGCAGTATATTGCCAATAGATTAGCCACAATTGTGCAAGCTAAAACACTATATTTATTCTGCAGAATGCTTTACTATACCTGAGTTAACTGCTCTAGAAGCTCTCTCTGTTTAGGATAGCAACTGCCATATTAGCTTGGTGTGACATCACTTCCTGCCTGAGTCTCTCCCTGCTCACTCATAGCTCTGGGCTCAGATTACAGCAGAGAGGGGAGGAGGGAAAGGGAAATGAGAGAGGAGCAAACAGATTATGCTCAAACTTGAGCGGTTTAGGCTGAAAACAGGAAGTCTGATACAGAAGCCCATGTGTACACAATAGAAGGAAATAGATGTGTTTCTTTTGAGAGAGGACTCAGAGCAGCATTACTTTGAGGGTTTACCGGTGTATTTATATAGACCTATCTGATAAAGCTTACTTCATTTTAGCCTTTCCTTCTCCTTTAACAAATCAAAGTTTTTATATCATGGAAACAAACTTACTTGGAAATGTCTTCTGCTTCAGATTCTGACCCATCACTGCAATATATCTCTTCTGTAGTCGTGGGGCTAAAAGTGTCCTCATCTACTACATATTTGCCCACATTTATTTTCATTACTTTTTCATACAGCAGCTCATAAATAATAGCTGAATACAAAGCAAGAGAAACATTAGATGACAGAATACAGAAAGTATGGAAAGTTAAAAAATGAGCAAGTAAATGGAAGTTATAATTCAATGTACAAAAATACAATGTTAATAATTTTGGGTGCATTCGTTTTCCTCTCTGGGGGTTAGGGCTATACTTAGACACACACTTTACAGAGGAACCTGCTTTATGATATTGGCAAGGATTATATATAAAAAAAAAAAAAGTGACTTACATTGGCACATAGCGGCACTCTCAGCAAAACCAATAGGGTAAATTATATCATAATGATTCCCATTAGAAAAGCACAGCATTATCTACAAAAGGAAAGTTATAAAATCGTTAGAATCCACTCTATTATATATGCTAGTTTAGCTGTTTACTATTTCTTTTATACACTTTCACCTATTTCCAAGAGATTCTGTAAACAGGATACACCAAAACATAAAATGCAACATCAGTAAACTGTTTACAGAGACCAACCAAAAAATAATGCACAAGCCAATTTATTTATACAGTAACTATATTACATTTCTCGTTAAATGTAGTTAGTTAAACCAAGATCAATATAGTAATACCGAATGACGTATGGCCAACATTTTATCCAGACCATATTGCATTTTGACTCTGCTCAAGTTGTATGCTTCTTTTAACAAGTTATGTGCCATTGGATTTTGTGCTTTCCAAACACCAGCGGGCAGATTTATTAAGGGTCGAATTGAAAATTCAAATTCTCACATTTTTTTATGGTCAAAACTCTCAAATTCAAATTGTGAATTATCAAAAACTCAATTTGAGTTTAAATTCAAATTTCGAAATTTATCATACTCTGGACCTTTAAGAACTCGAATTCGACTATTTGCCACCTAAAACCTGCCAAGTTCATGTATAAGTCAATGGGAGGGATCCAGGGACCAAATTTGGACATGTTAGTTGCCTTTCTGACATTCGAGGTTTTTTTTGGAGAAAAAACTCGAAGCGAGTTTAATCAAATTAGATTCGAATTCGATTTGAGTCGGTAAAATTCATCCGAGTTTTAGATATTGGATTTTTTATTTTTTTTTAATAAATGAAGGCTTGTTAAAGGAAAACCGTCTTCCACTTGGGGGTGCCAAATGTTAGGACACCCAAGTGATTGTATACACTTACCTGAAACCCTGGGCCGTTGCTCCTATCAGCAGAAAACTGCACTGACCTGGTGTTATTCCATCGAGCACCACCAATCGATCCTCCTCTGGCTTCTTCTTTCTTCTCGCAGCTGTGTATGCACAGTAGAGCAAAAAGCCAAACTTTAACTAAAAAGCCGGCTATTTCGTTCTACTGCGCATGCATCTGCCTCGGGAAATTTTAAGAAAGAATAAGACAGAAGAGGATCGCTCCATGGTGCTCGCTGGAATAACCCCGGGCCAGTGCAGTTTTACAGCTGATAGGAGCACCAGCCCGGGGTTTCAGGTAAGTCAATACAATCACTTGGGGTGCCTAACATGCAAACCACTTATACCCTTAATGGGACTGCACTAGGCAAATCCATAATGGAAAAGGACCTTGGAGTCCTTGTAGATGATAAACTTGGCTGTAGTAAACAATGCTAGTCAGCGGCATCAAAGGCAAATAAGGTCTTGAGCAAAGGGGCATAGATTCACGGGAGGAGGGGTTCATTCTTCCACTGTACAGAGTACTGGTAAGACCCCATAGAATATGCCGTACAGTTTTGGTCTCCATCACTCACTTACAGTGAGAGCTGTGACGATGTGGAATTCTCTTTCGGAATCAGTTGTACAGGCTGATACATTAGATAGCTTTAAGAAGGGGTTGGATGGCTTTTTAGCAAGTGAAGGAATACAGGGTTATGGAAGATAGCTCATAGTACAAATTGATCCAGGGACTAGTCCGATTGCCATTTTGGAGTCAGGAAGGATTTTTTTCCTCTTTTGATGCAAATTGGAGAGGCTTCTGATGTTTGTTTTTGCCTTCCTCTGGATCAACTAGCAGTTAGGCAGGTTAAAATAGTTGAAAGGTTGAACTTGATGGATGTGTCTCTTTTTCCTCATAACTTACTATGTTATTAATACCCCCAGTCAAATTTCAAGTATTTAAAGGAGTTTAAAAAAAACTCCCATGAATTCGAAATTCAACCTTTGATAAATGTGCCTCCCTGCCTGTAATTGCACTTTGCTAGGCACCTCCAAGTGACTTTAATCAATCTAGTGCCAGCAATTCAATTCATCCTGGCCTAGAGTACTTTCTAGCACAGTGCACAACCACCATTTTCTTGTCAGCTTCCTGGTATTCCCTGTGCCACCACAGGCAGATGCATAAATTGAACTTCTTCAGCAACTTCTGTACAGCTCATATGCACAGCTTGAATCAGTACAGAAGATATGATCGCTGCCTGCTGGGCATGAAAGTAGCTCAGAACAGTGCATTTTAAAATATAGGGTGCCAGCTCAGAACAAGAGGATAGCAATGGTTGTAAAATTGACACCATTTGTTGGGTTTGATGTCTATCTGTCCTTGTTAGTGAAATGTGACTTACAACCATTGCTCCTCTTTGCCACTGTAGTTTGTTTGATTTTGGAATAACCATTTCTTCATACTCACTGTTAAATCCTTTTCTCAGTAGTCAATAGGGGGACACAGGGACTCTTGGGGTTAAGCTCCACCCTCTAGGAGGCAGGACACTTAGAACAATTTGCAGGGAGCATGTCTTTGTACCAAAGAGAATTATCAAAACTACATAACTCGCAGAACTGGTAATTCAGAAAAACGTTTCCTATGGACCAATCTGTCAACTTTTGTTCAGGGTGGGAAGCCCTGTGTCCCCCTATCGACTACAGAGAAAAGGATTTAACGGTGAATATCATAATATCCTGTTTTCTCTGTTGTCTCAGGGGGACACAGGGACTCTTGGGGACTTAACAAAGCAGTCTCAGAACAGCAGGGCGGGAGCAAATTTGTCATTCCTTGTCATTGTTGGGATCCGGACAAAGGGATGGAACTACAATCTCCTAATTTATGTGGAAGTAGGATACGACCTTTAGAAGAAAGGAAGGTACAGTTCGCAGGACTGCCTTGTCCTTGTTGAAGACCAGGAGTGAGGGGTCGCATGATAAAGCACTTATTTCTGAAACTCTTCTGTCTGATGAAATTGCTACGAGGAATACCAGCAACCAGGTGAGCCATTTTTCAGAGATTACCCCTAAGGGTTCGAAGGGCGAATCTAGTAGGGCTTCGAGGACCAGGTTGAGATCCTATCCTGGAATTGGTGGGCGAAAGGGAGGTGCGATGCATGTTACTCCCTGTAAGAAGGTACGAATAAAATTGTCCATTGCCAAACGGGATTGGAATAGAACCGATAGAGCTGAAACTTGTACCTTTAAAGTACTTAATTTCAATCCCAACTAAAGTACCTTCTGAAGGAAGGACAAAATCCTTGGCATGCCGAGTTCCAGAAATGGTAGGTCTGCATACTTGCACCAATTCCAATAGCTCCTCCAGACTCCGTGGTAAGCTCTGGAAGATGTAGGTTTGCATGACTTAAGCATCGCGGAGATTACTTCTTCAGCTATACCTTGTCTCCAAATGGCTGCTTCAACAGCCACCCATCAAAGCAAAGAGTCCTGGATTGTGGTGAACTATGAGACCCTGTTGTAGTAGGTCGCTCCTGGGAGTAAGATGGACTGGCTGAGCGATGGCCATCTCTTGAAGATCTGAGAACCAAGTTCTCCTGGGCCAAAATGGAGCTGTCACTATTACTGTGATCTGCGATCGTCTGATTTTCTTTAACACCCAAGGTAGCATGGGAAGAGGAGGGAAGACATAGGCCAGTTGGAATCGCCAGCGGATCCCGATAGCGAGCAAAGAAATTGGTCACCTTGCGGTTGGTTCTGGATGCCATCAGATCGATTTGAGGAAGACCCCATTTCTTCACCAACTCCGCAAATGCTTCCGGATGGAGTTCCCATTCGCTTGGATCCAGCTGGTTGCGGCTGAGGAAGTCCGCTTTTGTGTTGGATACCCCTGGAATGTGAATTGCGGAAAGTCTTACTGAACTGATTTCCGCCCAAACTAGAATTTGCTGTACTTCCGCTAGAGCTGTCTTGCTGCTGGTTCCTGTTTATGTACGCGACCGTGGTGGAGTTGTCGATTTGTCCTCGGACTGACTTGGTTCGGAGATGGCGAGACCAGTGAATGAGAGCTAGTCGTACCATCCGAAGTTCTAGGATGTTTATGGATAACTTAGCCTCGTCGGAGGACCATGGACCTTGTACAGATAGATTGTTCCATGCTGCCCCCCAACCTAACAGGCTTGCGTCTGTCGTGATTACGGTCCAGTCTGGCATTGCCAGGCACCTCTTCTTAAGTTGATGAGGCGTGCGGTCTAAAATGGCGCCTGGAACGCATCGCATGCGTTCCAACGGAGGCCCGAGTGCCCGAGTGCAGGAGCGCATAGAAGAGCTCCCCGCGCTGTGTAAAAAGAGTTTCCTGGACCGGAGGCAGTGGGGAACTCTGAGGAGGAAGGGAAGGTACAATGTAGGCAGCTGGTAAACAATGTGTCCCTGTGCTGCAGCCATCCTCTGCTCTGCTGCTGTGTTCTCAGTGAGAAGGGAGGGGGGAGGAGAGCTGTCTGTGAGCGCACAAAGGCTTTACTCACATGTCCTGAGCACCGGTGTGATCCTCTGTCCCCCTATGGTCTGGGGGCAGGAAATGTCCGTTGGTCAGTATAGCCCAAGAGGCTAGGTTCAGACCCCGGTGCTGTCCCTCGAAGGAGGTAGTGACCTGAAGGGTGCAGGTATCCCTGGCCCTGGTATACCCCATTTTGTGCTGTAAAAACTTGTAGTGTTAGAATCTTGTCTCAGGGGACAAGGGTCGTCCCTCCTCCTAGTAAGCAGGACACTTAAAAACTGAGGGATTATGGCAGTGTCGGGTTAAGACGGAGTCCCGGACACGCCCCCTGCAAATTGTTCTAAGTGTCCTGCATCCTGGAGGAGCTTAACCCCAAGAGTCCCTGTGTCCCCCTGAAACGACAGAGAAATTTGCTACTGTTATGGCTTTTGTGAGCAATACAATTGCAGTTCAGGCTAGAGTCCTGCAGCGGGTCGGGTACCCGCGGGTTACCGGCAAAAACCTGCGGGTTGCGTTTAGAAGTTCCAGGTGCGGGTATACCCGCAGGTCGGCGGTTCTACGGGTTTGCAGGTTGCGGGTCAGGCCCCGGGTCTTCTCAATATCGATATTCACTCCTTTCTTCTGGTCACGTCTACTTCCGATGACGTCACTTCCGGTTTACAATGACAGCACTTCCTGTTTTACTCCTTTTTTTCTGATCACATCTACTTCCGATGATGTCACTGCGGGTCGCGGGTCCGGGTTGTGGATAAGGTACTTGCGGGTAGGGTCGGGTAGCGGGTAAGAATGCGGGTTGCGGGTTCGAGTTGCAGGTTTCGGGTACGGGTCCCAAAAAATGGACCCGCGCAGGACTCTAGTTCAGGCACTGAACTCTTTTATAATTGACACATGTGGCAATTAACAATAAACATAAAATGGATTGAATCAGGATTGAGAGTTTGCAGTTGTAAATTAGTTACATTTAGGGGCAGATTTATCAAGGGTTGAATAGTAAATTTTAATTTCGAGTGTCAAAATTCACACATACTAATTTTAATCCCCCTATTGAATGTAAATTTGAATGAGATTTATCACACTCGACCATGGAAACAATACTAATTCAAATATTCACCACCTAAAACTTAATTTACAAGTCAATGGCACAAGTCCTTTGAGCCATTTGGAGATGTTAATAGCCTTCCTGACATTCAAGTTTTTTTTTTTTTGTGAGATAAACTCAATTCGTACGAATCGAATACAAATTAAATACGATAAAAAATTTTGGGTCGGAACCATTCAATTGAATATTAGACATTCAAATTTTTCTGAAGTAACCTCCCAGGCGAATTGTGAGTATATAAAAAAATTCACATGAATTCGAAATTCCACCTTTGATGTACGGCCTCTAAATGTGTATGCCATGACTCCATTATTTAGCTTGTATGGGAGTAGCAGGGATCCAGGAGAACTCTGTTTTCCTTTTCACATCAAACTGTGCTAACATTATTTTTAATTAGGCAAACTGCTGATCCTTTACTACTTACCTTTTCTGAAAAGCCATTCTCAGTGACACAAGCAGGGGGAATATTAGGCTCTTGATAAATAATAAAATCTTTCCTTGAAATAATAAAAAAAACACAAAACAGTCAAATCATGCAGATTCGCCCGGCTGAAGAACATTGTTACCCAAAAATTTAGATGAATGGAACCAATTTCTCTTCCTGCAGGAATTTTTTTTCCTAGGCTTAGACAATGCAGAGTAAAATTCAAAATGGTTACTCTACTGCATAGGCACAAGTCAGATAAGACAACTGTGCTTTGGTCAGTGCTTTTTTTTTCCCAAAAAAAAAGTCCAGGAAAAGAAATGTCATTAAATTCAGTGAAGGGTTGGGAACATGGTAAACCTTAATGAATTTAGGTTTCCTTGTCATTGAACATTATGATCCCTGCTTTCTGTTTGGAAGCTTTATAAAAACTGAATTTAAAACAAATACCGGACACCTTCTGATCAGTTCTTCCAGCTGTACGTTGGAGGAGAATATGCTCAGAAAGGAAACAAAGAACTGTTCTGATGTTCTGTTCTGAAGAAATCAAAAACCTCAGATGACCATGCTTATGGCTTTACCATAAAAAACTTCAGAACAGTTCTGTTTTCCTAACAGTCTCCTCGACTGTACAGTCAGAAGAACTGTAGGCACTGTTAGCAGTTTATATAAAACTTAATAGCTTTGAACCACAAAACAATTATGTAAATTACAAGTGTGTAGTAGAGCACCCTGAACAATTTTACATATCCTTTAAAGCAGCACAATAGCCTTTAAAGGAGAACTAAACCCTTAAAATGAATATGGCTAAAAATGCCATATTTTATATACGGAACTTATTGCACCAGCATAGTTTCAGCTTCTCAATAGCAGCAATGAGCCAGGACTTCAAACTTGTCACAGGGGGTCACCATCTTGGAAAAGGTCTGCGACAATCACATGCCCAGTAGGTTCTAATCAGCTGTTGAGAAGCTAAGCTTCGGGGTTGTTGCAAATTATGAAGCAGAAAATAAGGTTGATTTGTAATATAAGCTGATGCTACAAGGCTGATTATTAAATTCTGATTTTAGTTGCACTGGTTTCTGAGTTGCTATGTAGTAATTTGTTTGTATTAATTACTAATCAGCCTTATATTGTGACATTTATATTCTATGTGAACTGTATATTGTGAGTGGGTCCCTAAGCTCAGTAAGTGACAGCAGCACAGAGCATGTGCAGTGAATAAGCAGAAAAAAAGATGGGAAGCTACTGGGGCATATTTGGAAACACAGATCTTTACTGCTAAAGGGCTGTGGTTGCCTTGCAATGGTACAGAAGCCCAAAACATTATATACAACATTTCTAGCCTACTTTTTTAGTTAAGATTTAGTTCTCCTTTAAGAAGAGCACTCAATAAAGTTGACTACACTTCTGGAGAATTATATAAACTCGCTATCTCAGTATAGGCCCCCACCACAGGTGTAAAGATACAAGCAATTATCCATGGGTTACTGAAAGAAGCCAATGAAGCAGTGCTAGCTGCTAATACATTTGTTTATTTACACAACATGTTTTGGGCTCAAGGCCCTTTATCACACTTGAATGTGTAAACACATTTATTAGCAGCTACCACTGCTACATTGGCTCTCAGTAACCCATTGATAATAGGCTTTAAGAACAGTTTTTCCCTCTCTCTCGAACGAAAAAGTGCTACATAGGGGCATTGTCTGAGTAAGAGGCTGAATTTAAAGGGACTAATTTATTACATTCTATTTGACACTAATAAACATCAGAAAATGTGTATAAATTAATGTAAACACAAACATCTTACTTGAACATAAGAGAAAGGGCACTTATTTCCACTTGGCCAACCCACTCCTGTACAAAAAAAAAAATAGAAGTGGTTATAAAATCCATTGCATATTGTTTTAGATATTATAACAGGAAAATACACTATAATTGGGCAATATAAAAATATATTTTGATAGATAATAAATAAAAATAATTAAAACATTTTTGAAAATACATTTTGATTAAAGTACACATCCTTTTCCATTGCTGGAATAAAGTACGTATAAATTACAGGGTAGAAAGTACTGCTTAAATCACTTTAATTTGCACCAATTGCACATATTTCTTATTAATTGTGGTTATCACTGAATTATGTATTGGCATTCATGTATCAAATTCATGAAATTTCTTTTTTTACTTTTTAATTAATGTATGAATTCATTATACACATGTGACAACAAATTTTTACATTTTGGTTTATGGTATCATTTTTCCTGTGAGATTTTACGTTGAAGGCAATGGCAATATAACCAAAGAAAAAGGGTTACCTCTCTCTTAATAACAATAGAACAGGGAAGTGTACAATTTGGAGAGTTCCTTTCCCTTTTTCCAGTGTACCACAAATACTCGAGTATAAGCCGACCCGAGTATAAGCCGAAGTACCTAATTTTACCTACGAAAATTGGGAAAACGTATTGACTCAAGTATAAGCCTAGGTGAGAGCTACAGACAAGGCTTTTGCTTTAGGGCATCTGTTTCAATATTGGTGACACCAAGTCACAAAATATCACCTAGCGCTAAAGCGCAAGCAGCATTGGGAAAACCTAGTCCCTGTGGAGGTGCGAGCACATAAGGGCTAGCTTCCCAGGCTGGGCTCACTCTCCCCAGGGCTGCCTGTTCCATGCACTTACAACATGTAGTGCGGAGGAGGAAGAGGGAGAACACTGCAGAACGTGTTTCAAATCTCCCTCATTCTTCCGCACTTTCGAGGAGCCAGCCATGCAGCCGCCCAGAGCATCCAGCTCCACAGCGCACACACGCAGCAATCCCTGCCCTCAAGAGCAAACCACTCACCATAGGAAATCCTCCATCTTTCACCTATCGCTTTGCGAGCACCCCCCTCCTGTTGCCACATGGTCTTATCGCCGGGTCCCTTAGACGTTTAACCCCTGTGCGCTCGCGAGCATGCTCTCAAGCACCAGAGCACCCAGCACTGACTCGAGTATAAGTCGAGGTAGACTTTTTCAGCACATTTTGGGTACAGTATTTTAAAAATGAAAGCCTAATGGGTGGCTCTTCCAATAAAATTCTATGGTGATACCAAATTCGTACCATGGAAGCACTGCACTCAAAATCGTAATAAATCTCTCGTTAATTCCTAAAAATGCTTTAACTTAAGCTTCTTTAGAGAAGCCTTAATTCAACCCATATTGAAGAGGAAGAATAATTTGGAAATAAATAAAGAAAGGGAATATAGTTCATCCATTCTTGGAAAATGGCTTTTTTGCCACTGCTGAAATAATAATTAGTGATGGGCTAATCTGCCCCTTTTCAGCAATAAATACGCAAAAATGGCAATTGCATTGCATTGCAAATGTTCTAATATGACTACACAGGGAACAACTACCTCTGTACATCTGGAGAGGTATTTGGGCAGGTAGCGCTACCTGAGGAAAGTTAGAGCTACTGGGAAATGGGACTGGGGCTCTCTTTGTCCACCAGGAGTGAAGTGTGGGACTTTGCCTGGTAAAGACTTTGCTAGGATTGGGACTACCACACTGGATTCCCAGGGAAGGGGTTATTATTGATATGTAATAGCACTTTTTTCTCAGTTATATAAAGTTATATTGGTTACTGCACATATGTGTTTACTTATTGTTTCCTAGTAGGGCCACCCATAGGTGTATCCCTGTATCCCACTAGGTGGAGGCAATGCCATTGAGAGGAATTCCCAGTACCATTTCATTAAGCAAAGGGTATTCAGGACCTGCGTATGGTAAGATATTGATGATGTACATCCTATAATACATGAAGGGGTTAAAATAGGGTTACACAATGAAGAATGGAACCAGTCAGGCAAGATCCTCATTAACGCTGCAATATAATATTGTCCATTTTATTTATAAAAGGTGCTACCCTAAAAACTTCATAAACAGTTAAAAATAATTATAAACACATTTTATATGCCCTTGGAAATCTACTGATATAATTATGGCCTTCTTCTTCTTTAACTATTTTATGTAAAGTACATATATAAGGTAAAGATACACAACTGTAGCATACCTGTGGATTTTCTAGACTTTTTAGATAGTCTTCAAAGGATCCCTCAATAAACTGTAAAACAAGAAAACAGAAGTCAGAATCTGCATTTACCAACATATAACCGGCCCTAAATGCCCATTCAGTGAAATCAGGGCTAACCATCCTTCATTAGCATAAAGGAAAAGTAAACCTTAAAAAAAGTGAATGTAAAATTAATGAGGGTGCTATTCTAAGCACTTTTGCAATGTACATTCATTATTTTATTTTTTTTAATACTAAGATATTAAAGGATACATGTACTGTTAATATGAATGAATTTTTTCTCATGGTCATTTTCCAACCAGTCTGACCACCAAGTAGTCAAGGAAGTTGTAAGGAGAAAGAAAGAGGCTGGTCTGAGGTTGTACTGCTTAGGAAAACAATTACAAACCTTTTTCAAATCTTTCCTAAGAACATCAGACAGCCTCTTTCTATCTCCTGACAACTTCTTTGACTACTTAGTGGTCCGGCTGGCTGGAAAATTACCAACAGGTGGCGCTGATGTAACAAAATTAATTTATATTAACAGTACATGTATCCTTTAATATCTTGGTATTAAAAATAAAATAAATAATGAATGAATGTACATTGCAAAAGTGCTTAGAATAGCACCCTCATTCATTTTATATTCAGGTATTTTTCACGGTTTACTTATCCTTTAACTACACCTAAAAACATCTGATGTTAAGAGTTGAAGTTCAACAACAACAGATACAATATGGATAATATTATTGGAGTTTGTATGTCTTCCCTGTGTTTGTGTCCTCCTTTGTCACAAAAAAATGTACAGGCAGGTTAAAGGATAAGGAAAGATAAATTTTAGTTTCTAGTTACTTGGCCTAGTTTTGGCAGTTAATATTTCAGGTCAGGGAGGATCTGGCAGAACTATAGAAATCATTTATGAATAGGCAGTGTAATGCTTAGCATAAAGTGCTCACATTAAAAAAAAAAAAAAGGATCCGTAATTACCGCTTCATACTGTCCGCGATTTTCACGCAAATAATTTATACAGGACTTTCTTATCTTCAGATGTTCTGACTGCGAGTGCATAACCTACAAGAAAAGTTGTATATTTTAGAAAACAATAACATGTACATGACCTGGGAGTATGGACTCCCATTCGTGTTTATAGTAGAACCCCCTTTTACATTTTTCAGGGGACCAGAAAAAAATTGTGTAAAATCCAGGAATATGTAAAATCAGGGAAATGTATTATGCATAATATATAGGTAGGGCCACATAACAACAATGTAAAATGAGGGAAAACTTAAAATTAGGGGATGTAAAATTAAGGTTCCACTGTATAATATTTCCACAAACCCTTCACAAATGGGGCCAAAGTCAAGTCATCTGTCCAGTGGACTGTCTCTAATAAAATGCATTTAGATCAAAAGAGAAGTTGACTTGCGCTGCATAAACTCAGAAAACCACTGATGTGTACCTTAAGGGCTGGGACACACTGGGTGATTTGGGGAAATTTAGTCGCCTGGCGACTAATTGCCGCGACTTTCCACGACCAATCTTCCCCGAATGCCTCCCCTTGCTCTGCGCCTGGCTAAAATGAAAAATCGCCTGCGCTAATCACACGCGGAGATTCGTTTTCCGAAGTCGCCCCGAAGTTCCCTCATGAGGAAACTTCGGGCGACTTCGGAAAACGAATCCTCACGAGGAAACTTCGGGCGACTTCGGAAAACGAATCGCCGCGTGTGATTAGCGCAGGCGATTTTTCATTTTAACCAGGCGCAGAGCGAGGGGAGGCATTCGGGGAAGATTGGTCGTGGAAAGTCGTGGCGATTAGTTGCCAGGCGACTAAATCTCCCCAAATCGCCCAGTGTGTCCCAGCCTTTACAAAGAGACAGAGAGAGCAGGGACAATCCACTGCTGCAATTAGTAAATAAGTTCAGGACAAATAACAATGTTGTCTGCATACATATATATTATAATTAGTTTGAGGGAATCTAATCATAGACACGTGAAGCCTTCCTTTTGCTGATGATATTCACTGAAATACCTGGGAACTAGAAACTGGCAAAGACTACTGTAACGCAAAGCAAGGAGCAGTCATAGCACCCTGAGGTGCTATCGGTAACACTCTGCATTTTAAAAACGATGCCTCAGGAAAATACAGACAAGCTAGTACAAGAGTTATTACAGATGATATTCCACAGCCGGAGCATTTTTTAGAATTCCGCTAGCAATAAAAGAACATATGCATCTAAAGAACAGGTATCTGACAAGGCAGGACAGATTGGTCATTTGCTGTTAATAGGACAAACACTGAAAATTTATTTCTAATTCATTTTACCACCATTCAAGGCTATGAGCAGATGACAGGAAATTCTCAAACAAATGTGAATGATACTTAAAGCATCAAAAAGTTATTGTGATAAATATACAGTAATATATATATATTATATATATATATATATAATATATATATATATATATATATATATATATATATATATATATATATATATATATTTTATATATACACACACATATTATTGCTACCTAAATTTACACACATCTAAATATGGGAGAAATATATGTGTAATTGGGCCCTTAAAAATTCACACCTACGTAATACATTCAATGATAAGTAACTGACCAGCCTACTATATACCATAAAATAAATAATAAAAGTACATGTAGGGGATCCATTATCGGGAAACGGATTACCCAGCAAGCTCCGAATTATGTGATGGCCATCTCCCATAGACTCAATTTTAAGCAAATAAATCAAATTTTTAAAATTGATTTCCTTTTTTTCATCTGTAATAATACAACTAAACTTTGTACTTGATGGTAACTAAATTGCAATAGGCATATTTCTGTAATTTGCATCTTCATACTTTTACCCACTTATGTAATAAAAGGCACTAAGTTTGCCCAGGAGCAGTTACCCTTGCAACCAACAAGATATTTGCTTTTAAGCAGGTGCCCAGTAAATGCATACTGCTGATTGGCTGTTATCGATTATTGCACCTCTGCAATCTTACTGCCTTTTATAACATAACCCCATAAGTCTATTAAAAATCATAACATGAAATACTGTAAACCCAATAGGACCGTTCCCACCAATATGGATTAATTTATCTTAGGATCAGGTCAATTCTAAATATTTAAAAGGTACAGTTATATATATTTGGTAATTTGGTTATAAGAGACTGACCATTCAACTATATAACATACAGGTATAGGATCAGAGAGCAAAACATCTCATCTGTTCAGTTTAATCAATCCAATAGTCAGTAACCTGCCCAGTACCTGCACTATTAAAGGCCATACCTGTATGTGGCATTCCAGGACTATCACCCTGCACAGTATCACTCAAAATGGCACTTATACACTCTATGAAATAGTGAAAACACTAACACCAAAAAAGGATTGCCCTGTACTTGTACAACAGGTGTGTTTGCTTCAGAAACACAACTATAGTTTATATAAACAAGCTGCTGTGTAGCCATGGGGCCGCCATTCAAAGCTGAAAAAGGAGAAAAAGCACAGGATACAGAGCAGATAACAGATATGTTCTGTAGTATACAATAGGATTCTTCAGAATGGATCTGTTATCAACTGTATATATCGTGCTTGAACGGCTACCCCCATGAATACACAGCAGTTTGTTTACGTAAACTATAGTTGTGTGTTTAAAGCAAACAGTTCAGTTTTACCAGTACATTATATTGTCATTCCTTTAAAACACTTTCATTTTTTGGTGTTACTGTTCCTTTAAGGATGCTAGCAGTGTAAACTTCCTTCTGACATGCTGGATGAAAATAGCTGCAATGTATAATGTAACCTAGCACTTCTCTTCTTTGGTCTCTCGATGGACTGTCTCCTTTCTACATTATTGCATGCCCTCTCTTGTTTACCTTATAGGGTGACTTTCAACCCCCTTTCTGAATGCTAAGGAAAGAAAGAATTGACAAGCAGACAGATATTTCATTTCCAGGAGCCTCAGACCTTTATACATGACAATCAGTCGCAACCAATTCTGGAATATCGCTGCTTATATCAGACTAAAAGTTACATTTACACATACCCTTTAAAGCTACAACCAATTCAAGGGGAAAAGGGTGCCATTTACAGAGATGCATGGCATATAGGAAGAGTAAAGTATAGGAGCTTTTGTTAAAAATGAAAATGGGGAAAGCATTACTAAAAGCATAAACAGTTACAGACATGTAGCACAATATGAAAAAGGGACAGGGTCACACAGAGGCTAGCGAATGATGACAGGGCCACACAGAGGCTATCGGGGGTGAAAGGTCACAGTACAGAGGGCACTGAAGAGCAACAGGGTCACACAGAGGGCACTGAAGAACAATAGGTGTGGTAAGAAGCAACGGCAAGAGGCTAAAGAAAAATAACAGGTAAGGCAAGGCGCTGGGCCAGGAGTTCTGTATGTGCCCAGAGGATAGTAAGAAGGGTAAGTAAAGAAAATGAGCCACAAGGATGGGGAGGAAAACTATGGTTACATGTGCAAGAAACACCAAAATGGTATGCATGTGAGCAGGGCCCAGAGAAACTAATTTTATTATGAAACTCTTGTATCTTATTAATGTTAGACCCCGGTTTGGTATAAATTAATGTAAAGCAATGCGTAATTTGTTTGCATTATATATGATGAAGATATGCAGAAAAGAGAGGTCGAACAACAACAAAATTAGACAGAGTGAGGACGTAAATAAACATAAAGGGAACTTTGGAAACAGAAACTGGTGTAAGGGGCTGTCTGGAATGACAGTAATGAAGATCTGCCTAATGATAGTCATAGAAATCTATTTTTTAAGGGGGATAGGGGTTAAGGATAAAGCCAAGAATAAAGAAGGGTTTGAGGAGATACAGTATCTGTGAGACAGACAGGTATAATATTTATAATATATTTAAAATCGGAGTAGTGAGAACAGAAACCACCTCAAGGAGAACAGAATCCACCTCAAGGAGAACAGAAACCACCTCAAGGAGCAGACCAGGGACAGTACCAGGCCTTTAGAGGTGTCTCGGAACTGAGGCAGGTGTAAGGAGAAGCTTGAGAACTATAACAGGTGTGTGGGGGCAGTCTGGGAATAGGTAGAGGTTTCGTGTGAAGTCAATAACAGTGAAAGGCAGTCTGAGAATAATCACAGATGTCTGCAGCAGTCTGGGGATAGTGACAGGTGGGAGGAGGGCCCCAAGACTGTGGCAGCTGTGAGAAAAAGTGGCAGGTGAGAGAAGCGGCCACAGATGTTAGTAACAATCAAAAAAAGGGGTCCGTAAAAGGTTTGTAGTTTATCAGTCTGAGATTATATTACATAAACACCTAGGGGCAGATTTATCAAAATGTGAGATAAGAACTCACCACAGAAAAACATGCTCGCTTTTTATTCATTCCTATGGGATTTTTAAAAGCATATTTATGAAATGGTGAACTCCATTGATAAATACAATTCTAAAAATCCCATAGGAATGAATAGAAAGTGGGGGTTTTCTGTGGTAAATTCTAATTTTACATTTAGATAAATCTGGCCCCTAGACATTCACAGGTGAGCCAGGGTATGTGCAGGAACAATGTCATGCTACTGTATAACAGCACCGACCAGCACACAATGAACACAACCGTTTCTATGTAGACAAGAGGAAACACAAAGGGTGTTCATAATTGTGGGAGCACAGAACAGAATAATGATTGCAAGTGTATGGATTCTAGTCGTCTGCATGAAGGTGGACAACTTGGTATTTGGTCAGTAAAGCGACAGCATAAAAGCAAACAGTAAAGCAACAGCATAACACCAGAACATGTACACGACAATTATGAACAGTTCTTTCCAGGAAAGATTGTTTGTTTCAATACACACGGGTACAGTTGAATCGTCTGATACACAGTTAAAACAATAGAATTCTACCTGTATCTGACAATTGAACACTTAGATGTTCGGGTGCCTTCAAAGGCACCTTATCAAGATTTTCCGACCAGCCCAATTGACGAGCCAACCGATATTCAAGTCTCCTGCCGATACTGGAAGGTTTGTCTCCCACCATACACAAAATGAATATTGTATGAAAATTAGTTTTGTACGATATTATTGGTGCATCTATGGCCAGTCCAAAGAATGGAGAACATTTACTTGTGTAGATAGAATATAGTTTCACAATAAAGGACCCTGATCCCTTTTACACTACAGCATCTACTGCAACGGTGTCCAACCCTTGGCCCTACTTCTTTAGTGAAACTACAGTACAACCCCATTTTAAGTTTTTCAGGGGACCAGGAAAAAATTATGTAAAATCAGGGAAATGTGTTAGTTACCTTTTCTTCAAGTACTGAAAGGATATAAGCACAGGCGTCTGTTTTACTTTGAGATACAATATTTACTGTGTTAATAACAAGGGCATCGCAGCATTAATGTTAACACTTTGGGGTAGACTTATCAAAGAGTGAAGTTAGAGATCCGCAGAGTGAAATACCGCCTCTCTCCATTCATTTCTATGGGATTTTTAAAGGTGTATTTATCAAAGGGTGATAGTAAAAGTTCACCATTTAATAAATACACCTTTAAAAATCCCATAGAAATGAATGGAGAGAGGCGGTATTTCACTCTGCGGACTGTGGAGATCTCTAACTTCACTGTTTGATAAATATACCACTGTTTGATAAATATACCCCTATGGGGGGCATGTGCAAGGCCTCTCTGTCAGTCACATGCACAACCTAAAGCAATAAGAGATTGGTGCAGGACTGTATAAGGGGCAGATTCATTGGATTTGACCATTTACAGTAGGGATGCCCTGAATCCATGATTTGGTTCGTGATTCTGCCTTTTTCCAGCAGGATTCGGATTTGTCCGAAATCCGAATTTGTTTATGCAAATGAGGGACGGGAAAGTAAAAAATGTTTTCCCCTTCCCACCCCTAATTTGCATATGCAAATTAGGATTCGGATCGGCCGAATCTTTCGTGAAGGATTCAGGGGTTCGGCCGAATCCAAAATAGTGGATTTGGTGCATCCCTAATTTACAGGCAGATCCATGGCAAAATATACATCTGGCTAGTACAGTGATCCCCAACCAGTAGCTTATGAGCAACATGTTGCTCTCCAACCCCTTGGATGTTGCTCTTGGTGGCCCCAAAGCAGCTGCTTATTTTTGAATTCCAGGCTTGGAAGCAAGTTTTAGTTGCATAAAAAACTAAGTATAGTGCCAAGTAGAGTCTCCGGTAGGCCGCCAGTCCACATAGGGGCTACCAAATAGCCAATCACAGCCCTCATTTATCACCCCAAGAGACATTTTCATGCTTGTGTTGCTCCCCAACTTTTTTTACATTTGAATGTGGCTCACAGGTAAAAAAAAGGTTGGGGATCTTTTTCACAGGTAAAAAAGGTTGGGATCCCTGGGCTAGTATTTAAAACTTCTTTATTTAACAAATAATAACATTCATAGAGGGGAAAAAAATCAGTTTTTGGGTAATGAGCCCATTTAAACGCATTATAAACTGGTGGGACCACAAATAACAAAGGTAAAATGGGGGAAAACTTAAAATCAAGGTAGTTAAAATCGAGTATAGTTCCCAGAACACACCCTTTAATGCAGTAGCATGAGGGCCACAGGCTGGACACGTGACTCACAAGAAGAGTCCGGACTTATTGAATGATAAGGGGACAGTTTTATACAGTACCTGCTCGGCCACAGCCCTGAATAGACACGAGCCATCCTTCGCTATCTTCTTCCTGTACAGCCCCTCGGATCTCAGATAGGAGTCCATGGCAGCTTCATCCTTACTGCAGGCAACGGTGCCCTTTTCTCCCTGCCCATCCATGGCTGCCCACCTCCCGTAAAGCAAAGAGTGTCGCTAAAGCACACACTAGCAGGCTGGCCCTTATCTAGCCCGCATGGCAGAGGGACTGTGCGGTAGTTGGAGCGGGGCTGTATAACATGGAGTGTGGTGGATATGGAGGGCATGAGACGGAACAGAGAGGGTCTCCACGTGCAGCAGCGTCAGATGGAAGTGACAGACAGGCCCCTCTGCTAGTGTTCAGCAGTCAGCAAGGCTCTCCCGTGCTTGTCTCTCACCTGCGCTACTGGCTGCGGGCGGCCATTGAAAGGCAAACAAAGCAGCCGCAATGACACAACAGACCTGAAGCGAAAGTGCTCCCAGAAAAAAAAGTTTTGTTTTCAGTTTGGCAGAGTGTGGGGCAGGGCGCTGAGAGGCTGCTGGGCGGAGCAGGAAGTGCCGGGATCACCTTGGACAGGCGCAGTCAGTCAGGACTACAAGTCCAAGGCCCACACAGTCATGGGAGCGGCGCGCGTATTTTACTTCTCCACGGCGCCATTTATCACATACATAGCGATCATATTTCTGTCATAATTTCCATTATGGGCTTGTTTGTCACACGCTGCTTCCTTCTTTATACGTCTGTCAGCGGCACAAGCCATAACAATGCCCTTGCCTGGCTTGAGACCTTTTATAAACGAACTTACCCTGATATCTGTGTAACTCTTTATACAACAAGGCATCAACCGTGACAATAAAATCAAATTATAAGCAACTCTCCCAACATACATGTATTACAATCTGTACCCTAGTCAGTCAGTTTTTTGAATTCTCCACAACTATTAAATGCACATCTGTCCTATGGACTCCCATGTCCCATGCTGTATGTGGGCCCCTCATTCCAGGCAGGCCCTAGTTATGGGAGCCATTGTTTTCTGGAAAAAAATACCAGCCTTCCTATATTTTTATTTTCTATTAATTAGTTTAACACTAAATACCAGCCAAGTGGCAACCCCAGCCCTAGATGGATGGATGCAGCCTTGCCCAAAGTACAAAACTCACATTGGTGAAAGGGATCTCTCTTCCCTCTCTCTGTAATTTCAGCAAATATCTGGGTTAAGGTTTGGACTAGCATACCCAGACCTGCTTCCCTGCCTGTTCACAGCTGCTGCTCATTTGAAGGTATGCTGTGATGTGGACACCAGGGGGTCCTTGAGGTTCCAATGGGGGCCCTTTAGTTTATGGCCCCGGACACCCCAATCTGATGCTGAAAAGGTTCCATAGAAGTCACGAAATGGTGAATAGGAGGTAGTCATTTTAAAGGAGAACTAAAGCTTAACTAAAGAAGTAGCTAGAAATTTTGTACATTATGTTTTAGGTTTCTATACCAGCCCAATGCCACATTTTCTGCTTGCTGATTTGCCACAACCCCTAAACTTAGCATCTCATCAGTTGATCAGAGCACACGGAGCATGTGCATGTCGCAGACACTCCTAATGAAATACAAGAAGGAAATTTTGAAGGCCTGAATCATTACCGTACTTATACAGAGATGCTAAACCTTTAGGTTGGCTCAATAAAATCAGTATATAAACTGATTTAGGTTTAGTTCTACTTTAAGGCAATCGCAGAGGTGTCAGCTGTGACTTGTCTCTGTTCCCGTCTCCTGTCACTCTGATGCATCCCCCGATCTGGCGATTTCTAAAGATTAGCGGCAAAAAAATCCAGCATGCACAGAACATTTCAGTGATGATTGTGGACCAAAGTGCTCATGTGCAGAGCGGTATCGGCGGCTTCAGGAGAGGTTTTACGTATGACCTAACGTCTGCTCTTGTTATGTCTGGTGATGTCACAAACGCAGAAATCTTTCACCAATTTGCTGCACATGCCACACAATCCCCGGTCACAGTGTTTAAAAGTTGACAGCTCTGCAAACTGTCAATGCACCATGTATTTGTGAATTCTCATGCCTTTTTCAAACCTGTCCAGCTCATAAACTGACCAATATCTATGGTATATATTAGGGATGCACCGAATCCACTTTTTTGGATTCGGCCGAACCCCCGAATCCTTCACGAAGGATTCGGCTGAATACCGAACCGAATCCGAACCCTAATTTGCATATGTAAATTAGGGGTGGGAAGGGGAAAACATTTTTTACTTCCTTGTTTTCTGACAAAAAGTCACGCAATTTCCCTCCCTGCCCCTAATTTGCATATGCAGATTAGGATTCGGATTCGGTTCGGCCGGGCAGAAGGATTCGGCCGAATCCGAATCCTGCGGAAAAAGGCCGAATCCTGGCCGAATCCCGAACCGAATCCTGGATTCGGTGCATCCCTAGTATATATCACCTTACCTTTTTGTAAAATATTCAGTATAGGGAAGGGAAGAAAAAGAAAGATCCTTGTGCATATGGAATGTAGAACACTGATTCCTCTTTGTCTTGGGTTTGAGTCTGATCAGGGCAACAGCTAAGTTATATGTTCTGTTGGGTGTTCCAGGTTTTTCCCATATTCCAAAAACATTTGGCCAGATTAAGTTAAATGATTAAGCTTAAAACCTCTATTGAAGTCTACAGGAACAAACTGGAACTGATTTTTTCTCAAAATTTTCTCCTCAAATAGAATCTCGCCAATAAGTTTTCACATGATAAACCATCAAATTAAATTAAATTTGGTCCTGTGTTGGTTAATTAAGCTCTGGTAAAACTGACATCATTGTGTGTGTGTGTGTTAGACTGAACACTCAAGTGAATGATGGAATATTGTTGCTAATGCACTGTGTAATGTATCAGTACAAATGTTAAATTATATTAATATGTAAATGCATTGTGTAGACAAATATAGGTTGTTCCCAACCTATATTGTTCATAGTTAACTATCCAGAATAATTAATCAACTGCACTTATTTACTTTTCTTATCAACTCTTTATTCCTTTTCAGCTGTACCCATTATCTTGCTGTGTCTAACAATGTCTTATTTCCCTGGAGACAGTTACCACTGAGACCTTGATAAAGAGAAGATTGCTGTACTGAACAGGTTTTTCTTGCCTGTACATTGCCTAGGAGAATATTGTTGATCTTGCACAGCTCAACTTCTTCTTATTTTTTGTAACATGATTTTTATTGACTTTTCAGCCATGTAGAAATAGAGATAACAACAGGCATTCTCATAACCATCATAATCATCACAGACAGATTTCAAACATTAACAATGCAACATTCATGGCTATGGAACGTGCAAATTCAAATATAATAAAAAAAAAAAGTGAAACATTGCTCAGGTCTGTGGTTCCATTAGTAAGTACAGGCATGACAACCATCTTTTTCTGCCTGTTTTAAACCAAAAAAGTGCCTGAAAAGACACTGGCAGGAAATAATGCTGGACACAAGTCACACTTAAAGGATAAGTAAACATTTATGATAATCAAATGTAAAATTGCTTATGATGCTTTTCTATGCACCTTTACAATTTACAGTTACATTATTATTATCTGCCAATATAACGAGTTTTGGAATTTTAGGGTGTCTAGGGCATCTGACTGGCCTGCCCCAGTGCTGGATCCACTTGTTTGACAACCTCACCAAATGAGTGGCTCTTTTAGTGCATTGCCAACTTTACTGTCTGCATTATACAACATTTCCACAATCTGAGTACATTCCATAGGAATTTTCTGTTGAGGTTCACTTCTGTGTTCAACACTTGTCCTAAATTATCTCTTCTGCTAAAGGTAGTGTTTGTTTTCTAATGATCACTTCTTAGTCTATAGATCTATTTATGATAAGTTTATGAAAGTTTACATTCTTCAACATAGTTCACAATTAAGGTACCTTGAAGCTGTGCTGCATCCTGATATTGTTATTCTCCATAAGAAAAATAGAGAACTAGCAAAATATTTGTCTGTTTTGTGTGATTTGTTCATTTTATTTTCTGTTTTTAAAGGTATTGTGTTAAAGGACAAGGAAAGTCTAAAATAGAATAAGGCTAGAAATGCTGTATTGTGTATACTAAATATAAGCATGAACTTACTGCACCACAAAGCCTATCAAACAAATGATTTATGCTTTCAAAGTTGGCCACAGGGGGCTGTCATCTTGTTACTTTGCTGAACATCTTTGCCTGACCCTGCACATGCTCAGTGTGGTCTGGGCTGCTTAGGGATCGTCATAAACAAAGCTGCTTGAATTCTGCATGGCTGGTAAGTAAGGCGGGGGCTCCCGCTGCTGTTCATAAGTATGATTGTTTCCCTGCTCAGCAGTTAGGGACCGTCTGACAATTCCTATCCACAGCAGTAAATGAAGGGAGAATTTCACTGCAAAGTCAGGTTTCTTATAAAAACAGTACACATTTTTTAATTAAAGTATATTGGAGATAGGTTTCTTTTTCATTAAAGAACGTAAAAATGGGATTTTATTTTTTTACCTTTCCTTGTCCTTTAAAGGGCATCTGTTGGCAAAAAACATTTTTCCCCAACCAAAGGTGCAGGCTTATAGAGCCTGCTCTCTGGTGGGGGGGGGGTAACAGATTTTTTTTTTAAAAGAATTTAAAACTAGAACACCCCTACCAGGAGGGACCTCCCAGTTTGAGCGGCAAACTAATGTGCATAATGAGCGATTGCCGTAATCAGAAGCTCATTGTAACGATGTTAACTCGTCTAGTGGCCGGTGGGGACGCCTGACGCGTCTCCAATGGGGACGCCTGCATCCTATCTCCTTCAGCGCCAGTTCTCCTATGGCGTGCGTGGCTGAGCGCTTCCGGGTTTATGCGCCGGCATGATGACATCATCGTGCAAAGGCACGAAAATCAAAGTATTTAAAGGGGCTTTGAACGAAAACACATTAGGTTCAAATTAGCTCGTTCCTGTCCTAGCACTGATGGGTAGTGATAGGCGAATCTGACCCGTTTTGTTTTGTGGAAAATTTGTGAACCAGCAAAAAATCTGCCTAAATAAGTCTATGGGCGACACTTTTTACTAACCCACACCTTTGGGGATAATAATTTCGGCCAACAGGTGCCTTTTAAGCCAAGTTGTTCATTCTCAGAAGTCATTGTTCCACATTAGTCTCTAAGCCCCTGGTAGCGTGTTGTGCTGTACATCTACAGATAATTCTTTGGCACTTATAGCAGTGATTTCTCAATACAGTAGGGGAATACACATTGCAGACTCGACCACACTGTACATTTTTGGCTTTCTTCTTCACCAGACAGTATTGTAGTAGTTAAAGTAAATCAGCAGAGGGCACTGTCCTGTCAGTGTTCAGTAAACACTGCATGATGTGCTAGTCATTATAATTATTTTGATTACAACACAGAAAATAAAGTTAATGAAATTTTAGAATGATGGATTTTCGCTTACATTGTCAACTTAATGGTAGTCAAATTTATATTGAAACCAAGTCTTATGGGTGACATTTTTTAAATAATTTCCAATTGTGATTATGAAAAAGCCAAGGCGAAATGCATGTCAGGGCGGGTATTTAAAATAATTCTCTTTACATTGCAGCAGTAATAATAATTTGATTGCGCATCAAGTAATTTGTCCTGCACTGACATTGTTAGCACATGTACTGCTGGATATGCACATGTTTTAATTTTTGGGCAGCTACCAGTCTGGTACTAAGGTTACAAGATAACAGTTGGGTAAAAGAGTGAACAAGTACCTTTTAACTGTTGAGAGAATCAGACATGTTTTTTACTCTAAGCAGTATTTATTAAGTTATATTGTTTATAAAAATATAGTCCACAGAACTAATACAGGTATGGCACCTGTTATCCAGAATGCTTGGGACCTGGGGTTTTTCCAGATAATGGATCGTTCCATAATTTGGATCTTCATACCTTAAGTAGAAAATCATGTAAACATCAAAGAAACCCAAAAAGCTGGGGGGTTTTCTGATAAGGATTAGGTATACCTTAGTTTGGACCAAGTACAAGGTACTGTTTTATTTTTACAGAGAAAAAGGAAATAATTTTTTTCAGAGCATTCTGGATAACGGGTTGTCGGATAACAGATCCCATACCTGTAATAGAAATGGCTTGTTGATCATATTGGGTTTTATCACTGAAGTGCAGAGAGAATTAAATATATTTTTTACTCACTCACATGTGCACTAATATTTTTAATAATGTATAGGCCAAATTTGTACTGCGGGGCGCCCCTAGGCCAACTAACAAATCTCATTTACAGCAGATGCCGACCTCTAAATAGTGTGAATTAGTCCTGGGCCTTACTCGCCCTCTCACAAATCTGGGCCTGACAAGTTAAGCACAGAAAGAATCTAAGCAAAATACATTTTACTATGCAAAGAACTTGGCTATTTCATTTCAGCATTACATTATCATATTGAATTTCTATGAAACTTTTGTTTGAATTGACACATTTTAAATCCATTATTTCTGTTATTAATGAATTCTCAGGTCTCATTAACTGATCAGTTATTCACTATTTCAAATACATTTTTCCATTCAATCATTTTTAGTTTAGCATTTACTGAGCACTTGGCACTTTGGGTAACTTGGCACGTCATTAAGCACATGCATTTTAACGTAATTTCTTGTTTTTACAGCTTTGTAATTTAAATAATAAATTTGATCTATTTTAAGGCCACTTGTCTGTATACTTTAAAAGGTGTATTCCTTTAAATATGCCCCTAGAAGCCTACATATCGAATTGGTAAAAGCAGAATATTTCCAAAAGAGCTCACAGTATATTCAGAATCTAATATTCTTCATACCAACTTTTTTTCGTAGAAAATACATGGACAGTTTTAGAACATTATGGTACTGACAGTGGGGTTTAGAAGGAAAACTGCTCAGTCATTCATCTTAAAGGATAAGTAGACTTTAAGAAATGCAATGTAAAATTGATCAGGCTGCTTTTCTACGCACTTTTGCTATTTACAATGGAGCAAGATGGGAACGGGCATCGGAGGCTTCTGATCGCTTTCTTGATTTTCTGTTCTTGAGCAGTGAAACATTAAAACTTCTCTTTTTACTGTTTGAAGGTAAATCTCTTTGACTATACAGTTCTAAGAACTGAGCAACTGGCGGTGTTGTTACAAACTAGCTCTGAAACTGAAAAAATAATGTAAATCATTCTGAGCAATTTTACATGACATTTTTTAAGGCTTACTTATTCATTAAATTCTTTAGGGTAGCTTGATGCTGTTAGTACAATTTATGAATATGTATTGCTAGGCTCCAAAAATACCTTCAGACTAGCTGAGTTGATCTTGGGTTATATTAACACCCCGTAGCCTATAATAAAAAACAACGGTATATTTGGGTTGACCGTAGGTTGTATTAACCCCCCCCCAGCATATAGTAAAGACCAATAGTATATTCGTTTATGTGATGCACGGTAACATCAAGTGGTTGATACCCATGAACTATCCAGCCTTTACTGCCTCTTTCTCCAAGAGGGTTGACAGAGTCCCGCATATCAGACTAGATACTCATCCACCATCATGCCTGAGAGATCCATACCACTCATATTTCTTAAGGATTTTTATTACAAGTTCAAAGAAACAACCATGCTGCTAGTAGGTCACTATCAGCAGAGTTGCTATGACTAGTAAGGGGGTACTAATTGATGTACTTTTAATTGTAATGCTATGATTATGAAGCTGGAAACAGTAAATTATAAAGTACATGCAATCATAGCTATATGTATCCATGTATGCATTGGTTGGCATGTTGGGACTCTGCCAGTTATCACATTACTCAAAAGCAATAAAGTGATGTGTACTTGCTAATATTGACCCGAACTGTCTAATTTAGAAAGCACCTGTCATCTAAGTGACAACTGCCTCTTCCATTCCCTCACATCAGCAGGCCATTCCCTCACATCAGCAGGCCATTCCACACAATCACTTCATTGTGGAACAGAAAACTTCATTGTGGAACAGAACAAATTAAGAAAAAGTTCTCTGTCCAAATATCTAACTGTAGGTAAGGTTATATATAATAATTTATATATACTGTATACTAATTTATTTGTGAACTTGTCAATTTTAAGTTCTCCCACTGAGAGAAAAGCAGGAAAATTAAAGGTTGCAGAAGGCAGCTGCAGTGTAAGTTCCAGATGTGAGTTATTTTGCTAGGAAAATGCACACATATCATATAAAGCATATCATGACTGCTCCACTGTAATCTCTACTAGTTGCAATTACTTTCATTGTGTCGCCTGCAAGTATCATTTCATCTGCTGCAACATCTGCTTTATGAATGATGACTCTTTCTATATTACTGGCACAGCTGACTTTCCCAACCCAAAAATGCAAAAGGCTTTTAATCATTATCAAGTTCTTAACTGTTCCTTCAAGCAACTTACATTTTTCCCAGAGTATAGAATACTCTTACATATAAGAATATGAAATATTTGCAGTAGCTATTTCTATGGAGAATGAGGTAGCAATATTTTTCCCTTATCATACTTTATACAGTTTCTCCCAAATAATTAGGTTCACGGTGAAATGTAAGGTGTTCGGTGTCTAACATTTTAGTACTGGGTAGATCAGTAATTAAGTATATTTTTGCATATTTCTATTGTACATTGTAATTAGGTTGAACAAATACATAAGTCCAAGATGTTCACAGGAACTGGGATTTCCAGTGCAGATAAATGCCAAATCAGTCCGGTCAGTTCAATGTCTCTTCCCCAAGAGCTCTTTTGTCCCCAGGTAGAGCTACCTGTCCCAAAGTACCTTTCCCTTTGAAATTAGTAGCCGATCCTACGTGGCAGGTACACGAGCAAGACCTGTCCTCACCCTGGGGAAACACACAGTAGCCAAAGTATCCACAGGCAGCGGATAGAAACTGTCTCTCCCTAATATGCTCAAATACTTTCTCCAGCAGAGCAAAACACAGCCTTTCCTTCTTCCTGGAACTCCTTTTAGGACATTTTGTGGTACATTACATTGAGGTTTTCCTATCAGACCACCATGTGCAACATTTTTTTAAGGTCATTAAAAAAGCAAGAACTCAAACCTGGGATGTATTTTTTAGGCTTCTGAAATATATGAACATTTTTATGTCTCCTGTAGCCACAGGTATTTTTGACATGTAGCATCTCTGATGGTCACAGAAAAACAATTAGATAAGAGGAATAAGGCACTTTGGATGTTTCCGGTTTTCTCTGGTTACCCTTACATCATCGTTTATTATAAATGATAAGGTAGTAGGCAACAGTATAGTAGTAAATAGGAGAAACAATCTCACATGTACACATTGTTTACAAAGGTTTTGGTGCCTATAGAAATGCCTTACAATGAATGCCTATTGTCTGCGCACTGGCTCAGCCTGTTTTGATGAGGTGGCTGTCCCTACACATGTAACTGCATGTGCACCAAATGAATAACACACTAAAACTATTATTGACACTAAGGGGGTTATTTATCAAAGTCCGAATTTATTTCCATTTTTTCTGAAAAAAACTGACAAAATCCGCTTATTTGACTTATTTATTAATACAATTTCTCAAAAAAAATTGCGGGGAAAAAATCTGAAAAAGTCGTGAAACATACGAATTTTCGGAATTTCCTCCCAATTTTCAAGATTTTTTCAGATTTTTCATCAGAAAAACTCAAGATTTCTTATGCTTTTTGCCCGAAAACTTTGTGGTATTGCACAAAACCCAGCACACATCAAAAAATCATTGGGACTTCTCCCATTGACTTATCTGCAACCTTGACAGGTCCGAGATGCCGGATTTTCTGATTCTGACTTTTCAACAGTAACCTTTGGCCAGCGGGTAGCTCTTCGTACGCTAAAAGGTTCTACATGTCACCTATGGCCCCCGTTGAAACAAGTGTGTGTGTGTGTGTGTCTTCACTGCTGTATGCTGGCAGGATTGCCTCCGTGTGTTTCAGTTGCACTTGATGGACAGCTCAGCAAGTCCTGTAGGTGTTGTCTGAATGCTGAGGAGGGAAGGTGGAGCCAACCTATATAAGCAAGAGGAGGGGCCAAGATCAACAGTTTTTCTGTCCTGCCTCCAGAGGTGAAGGATAACATAACCCACTACATCTGCACAGACAGGAGGGCCAACTAGAGAAATCACAACTCGTAGAATCACCATACTATGTTTGACGGATAGTAAAGGCCTCTAACCAGGGAGGGGAGTTCTGTGTCCTCCCAGCAACTGAAGAGAGAGAATTAACAGTGAGTACACCAAATCTCCTTTTCTCCATTCTCTGCTTGAGGAACAGTGGGGACAGACCAAAGCTGTCCCCTGATAAGGTGGGAAACGAGAGGCCTGTGTGGAAACAGCCACTGCGGCCTGAAACACCATCCTGCCATAGAGGGTGTCAGATGCCGCAAAGGTATCGAAATAGTAGAATTTGTCGCTTCTTTGCACAGCTGTGCAGCTGACTCTTGGTTAGGGCATGCCCAATGTGCTCACCCCCCTGGTGGAGTGGGCCTTAATTTCGAGTGGTGGTTTATGGCCATGTGTGATATAAGATTGTTGAATAGCCTATTGATTCACGTGTGCCATCCCTTGTAGGAAGGTTTTGATGTCTGGGAGGAGGGCCAGACGATCCTGAAAGAGTATCGACAAGGCTGAAACTTGAGATTTGAGTGATCCCATGGAGAGACCCATGTCAAGTCCCTCCAGAAAAACTTTCAGAAGGCATGAAATTCCACTTTGTGTTGGAGGCACCACTGTTGGTAGGTGGACAATACACTGTGGTAAATCTTGTCAAAGCCATGTTTCAGTGAACACTCTCTTGGGTACAGAGACTGCTTCTCAATTTAGCAGTCCTGGTATGTAGATGGTCGGCAAATGAGTGTGATGGGTTTCTGCCCATTGAAATATCACTGACCTCATTTAGCACCTTTTTGCCACCTTGGTAGTTTATTTTAAACCACCACATTGTCCAATTGGACCATTACGGTTTCCCCCAACAGGTCTTGTTGCCAGTGGGCCAGACCGAGGCAGATTGCTTGTAGCTCAAGTAGATTGATTGGCAGTTTTTCTTCCAGTGTCCATTCACTTTGTGCCAACTGACCTTCCGGTACCACTCCCCAAGGCTGGTATCAGTTGTTAGCAGACACTATCGAGAGTCCCCATGGACTCTCTGCCTGTGGAAAGATGGTTGGAGTGAAGCCACCAGAAGAGAGACTCGTGTTTGGCGAGATAGGATTGGATCTCTTGGGAGTAGTGACTTCCATTACCAGGCTCTGAGAGTCTTCCACTGCAGTTTCTTGAGGTGGTGCTGTGCAAATGGTACTGCCTCTATGGTCAAAACTATGACCCACTGGACATTCATACAGAATTTGGTTGTGTGTAGCGTTTGGGCAGCAAGGTTATTACATGTTTGGAGGTGAAGAATCTGGTCTCCTCTGCGTTGAACTGCATCCTGAGGAAAACTTGGGGTTAGGGATTAATGATGACTTGCCAACCTGCTCCTGCAGCTTGGCCATGGTGATATGGAGTGATTGCTGGTCTTCCAAGAAGGAGGAAACCTTTAGCATTAGCAAGTCATCTGTATGGGGTTATTGATATCCCTGTACTGCGGATCGCTGCTGTGGCCACTGCCATGATTGTAGTTAAAACACAGGGGGCTTAGGCTGAATGGGAGGGCTGTGAATTGGTAGTGAGGTTTTGAAAGGCAAAGCGCAAGTATTTCTGGTGGGGAGGGAAAAATGTGTAGGGAAACCAGAAACTAGCCCAGAGTCATCGCTGCAACGAGAGACCGTAGTGACTCCATCCTGAATTTCTGCAAGTTCCTTGAGGTCCAGTACTTGAACGGACCTCTCCTTTTTGGGGACTATGAATAGGTTTGAGTAGTAGCCCCTGAAACATTCTCCAGGAGGTACTGGAATCATCACTTCTGCACGGAGGTGGTTGGAGATCCGCTCTTGGAATGCCTTGCTCTTATTTGGCTCCTGAGGAAGCCTGGACATAAAGAAACAGTGAGGGGGAAAAAGTGAGGGGGAAAAAGGGCAGACAATTGTGTGTACCAAAGCACCTTGAGTGATTATGAGCCAAGAGTCGGCAAAGTGTTGCAACCCTCCTCCTATGGTCCGACAGGGAGGTACACAGTCATGCCAATGTAGATTTATCTGCAGGCTGGTGGAGGGCTACAACCCTGCCAAGAGGCCGTAGATTTTCCTCTGAAATAGCCTCGTACCAAGAATGACTGTCGTGGTGGAGTTGATCTTGCAGTCTTGGTTTGGGAGCCCAAAAATATGTCCCTACAAAAGCACAAAAGTTTTGGGTTGTGGTAAAGTAAGGTACTCATGCACCCGGTGGCCAGACTGATAATTTTGTCAAGGTCGGGGACCAAACAGTAGCTTGCCCTTGAAGGGGAAGGAAGACAAGGATTTTTTGGAAGAAAAGTCTGCTGACCATAGTTTCATCCAGATAGATCGATGAGCCTCCACTGCGGGAGCCGAGGTTACATACCGTCTGCCATAAAAAGATGCATTTGCACTATATCTATACTCAGAACTAATGAAAAAAAAACTGAAGCAAACGCTTAAGATTTTACTAGACAAAAATGTATTCTTCTGAACAGTGTGCATGTTGATTTTAATCCAAAGATACAAAAATAATACTTTACAAAAATATACACGAGTTTCAAAAGCTGTTCAAAGGAAGGGTGGGGGGAAAAAACATGTTCATAAAAGCACATTAATTTACGAAGCCTATTTATTACTTCAACTGTTAATGGCTTATAAAAACAAAAAAACGCAGCACAGCTGTTTTATTAAAAAAGGGTAACTACAATAAGTACTATGTTCCTATTTCAGTAACCAGGTGAACCCAATGTCTTTGAATGACATAATAGTAAATAAGTGTACAGTACATCTTATGAAGACCCGTAAAAAACTACTTCAGAAATTTAGTGATTACAATATACAATGTTGTCTTAGAGCTTCAGTTTCTTCTTTCTTCCTCTTCCATCAGGTGTTCCATCAACCTTTCGTTTTTGAGCCTGCAACAGTAAGACCATAGATAAGTCCTTAGACTGTCCTGTGTCAGCAGAAATACTAAAGTATATAAACATCTATGATTATACAGAAACATTTGCATTGTTCAACCATCTCCACGTGTGTGAGATTTTTAAATTGGTCACTTTCTCATGCTGAAGTGATTTTAATTACACTTGGTAAATGTACTGACAGATAGCGGTCCTATGAGAACATATGGGGCAGTAGCAACTTGAGAAACATACCGATGAAGGCCTTGGTCCGCGTTTCTTCTTCTCAGCTTTCTCCTTTTCCTCAAGTTCAAGGTTCTCTCTTTCAATTAAAGTGATTAAGGTATTGCATCTTCTTTGGAGCTCCTATTAAATAAATTATATGTATCAAGCTCATTATACGCTTTATCACAGCCTGGGGAGACCGTTGAAACTCATTCTTTACAGTGGTTTAATCACAGCGACATTGAAAGTCAGAAGACCCTTAGTAACTTTTAGTAAGTTACAGAATGTCTTATTTTCAGCAACTTCTTAATTAGTCTTTATTTATTTTAAATTTGCCTTCCTCCAATTCTTTACAGCTTTTAAATCATGGTCACTGACCCTGGCAGACAAAAACGACTGCTCTGTGAGGTTACAATTTTATTGCTTATCTTTTAGGCACTCTCCTGCTCATCTTTAAATCACTTATTCAGACCACTAACTGGTTACTAAGGTGAATTGGACCCCAACAACCATACAACCATGAACCAACAAAAAAACCCTGCAAATTGTACTTTAGGATTACAGAAACAATGTTGTCATGGACGGCTGCACATCCGGACACGGTTTTGCCTGTACGGCTGTGGGGCAGGCAAATGTGAACTTCACAAGAGTAACAGAAGCAGGACACTTAAAACATAAAATGCATTGATGGATGCAACTTGTCAAGCTGTGTTAGGGGATGCATTGTTAGGACTAATTCAGAGTTAATGAGAAAAATTTAAAAAAAAAAATAAATGAATAAAATAGAAGTAGACTTAACTTTCAAAAATAAACAAAAAAAAAACTGGATGCAAATTTGTCAGCTTTTGATTTCTTCAGGAAATAAAGAACTCACCATTGCTGTTCTTGATTTTAAGAACCAGTCGAATCTAAACTGGGGAGAGTTTCGTATACACTGCCGCAGCTCATCATACACATTTTCCTTATCAAAGCCTAGCTTGTGTAACATGCAAATGAGAAAACGATCCTCTTCCTCTGTGTAATTCTTTCCTTTGTTTGTACCATAAGAAATCCTCAGTTGATGAAACGGTGCTTTGTATCTTCCAATCTACAAAAATTAAGTGACATTAGTCTAAACTAGTCCATTCTAATTTTACAATACATGTAGGAAGCAAAAAGGCCTTGGTTAGTCCTGCATATAGAGCAGCTTCCAAGGGGTTTAGGGTTCCAGTGAAATAATAGTTTTCCAGTATCCTGAACTTTCTGAAAACTTCCAAATCCAATAGCAGAGTTTTTGACAGATGTAGGACCAGGTTTCACCTTCCAGCCTCCCTACCCTTTCCCTAAACTCAAATAAAGATCTAATATGAACAAAAATCAGAAATAGCCAAAGTGATTTGAATGAAATCATGAAATCCCAAACCTGTTCTGAATCTGATGGCAGGTCTTCATGTACAGTATATACCTTTATGCTGTACCTTCATGTGTGTGGATCTACTTACAAGCTTTATTGTGAACAGAAGTTTTAATGTAAAATAAAATGTAATTTTAAGCACAAATAACAATGGTACCTTTGTGTCTAGAGCTTTCTTTATGCTAATCCTCCTCTGTATTCTGGCCTCTCCCCTTTCTATTTGAGCCATGGTCTTCTCGATATCTTGAAGCTCATTGCACCTTTCCCAGAAGACGGCTAAATGCAACATTAAAAATATTGTTAGTTAGCACGTTTTGTATCAGTCCTATCAAAGCTTTTTGGCTGCCTGCTATTTATTGGCAGCTATTCTTGTTAATAATAATAATAATTCTTTAGGTCTCAGCAAAATACGTGCGTAGGAGTCTGAACATAATTTAGAAAAAAAACCTTTTACATGGAAGTTCTTTATAGATAAAGCTTTACAAGGCCTTCCAGTACTGCAATTGTTTATCTAGCACTGTAGCATGTTTGCTACAGTTAAATAACTTGCAACCACACAGAAAATAAGCGAAACTAGAGGGATTGATTACCTGAATACTCAATAACTTCCTCGGGTGTCTTGCCTTCCACTTCACGTGCAATATTTTCAATATCATCACGACCCCATTTCTCATTAGCTTTGATAAACTGGTTAAAATCTCTCTTATTCCAGTTAGTGAAACCCTAAAAGGCATGAAAAAAAGAACACATGAACTTCTGAGGCACAAAAAAAATTTTTTGGTGCCAAATACATGACCCATTTACCATATCAAGGATAAGCAAAATTGCCTAATTAGAAATATACAGTATCTCTTTAAATAGCTGAAGTGTTTCTACCCACCTGAGTTAACAGTTTCTCTTTCTCTTCTAACTCTTCATCATTGAGGGGCTCAGCCTCATCAATTTTTAACTGTTCCTCCTTTTGCACTTGTGCTGAATTTGGCAGATCAGGATTGCGTGGTACCTAAAAAAAAGAAAGGAAAATTATAAGTATCAACAAAGTAACAAAGGGTTTATGCAGATGGTTTAATGAGTTTCCTTTGCTTTTTACAAAAACAAAAAACAGTATCAGAAATAAAATGAAAGTGCATGGAAAGTACATATTTTTTTTGACCAGATACAGGCATTGAATTCTTGTATATCCACATAACTTTGTTTAATTGCACACTGACTGTCTGTAAGGGCCCGAGGGCTCAGTAGGAGTGCGGACCTAGGAGGAGGCAGGTAGTCGCTGAGTTCGTAGTACAGGAGGATCAGGCAAGAGAATAGTCGTGGTTCAGGCAAAAGGTTCAGTCCAGGCAGCAAAGGGTCGATCCGAATAACAGGCAAGGTAGGTACACAGGAAATCAGACAATGATATCACACCCAGGAATTCACGAAGATAAACCTATACTTGGGCAAGGTCTGTAATGTCCAAGGGGTTTAAATAGGCAGAATTGTCGCCAAAGTTTGGGCGCAATGACGTCATGACGCCGGCGTCAGGACGCTGACGCACGTTCCGACGCCGGCGACCAATCGGCGGGCAAGGAGATGCTGACCTCATCATGCTGCGACCGGCAGGATCACCATGGGGAAGCAAGGAGTCGCCATCTTGGACGCCGCCATCTTGGAGGTGAGTAACTTCAGCTTCCATTACAGTACCCCCTTCCTTAGGGGGGGCCTCAGGACCACCAAGACTGGGACTGGAAGGAAATTGTTTGTGGAATCTTCAGATAAGAAGAGGAGCATGGACGTCCGAATTTTTCACCCAGGAGCACTCCTCAGGACCAAACCCCTTCCACTCAATTAAATATTGTAACACGCCCCTAGAAATCCGTGAGTCCAGAATTCTCTTGACTTCAAACTCTTGGTGCCCATCAACAAGAACAGGAGTAGGAGAGGAAGAAGAAGAAGAATTAGTTGCAGGCTTGAGGAGGGACACATGGAAGACATTAGGAACCCGCATCTCAGGAGGAAGTTGAAGACGAACTGCCACAGGATTAACAATCTCAATAATAGGAAAAGGGCCGATGAATTTGGGGCCGAGTTTGGGAGTAGGAACTCTGAGACGAATGTTTCGAGTAGAAAGCCAGACTGTCACCGAGATTATATTGAGGAGACGAAATTCTTTTCCTGTCAGTGAATTTCTTCTGAGAAAGAGAACTTTTTCCAAATTGGCCTTGGTGGCGACCCAGATAGCGAGCATGTGGGCGGCTTGATCATTGGCAGCAGGAACGTCAGTAAGAAGATCTTGAGGAAATGCTAGAGGATTCAGCCCATAGACACAAAAGAATGGAGATTTCTCTGAAGAGGCGTGCATAGCATTGTTGTGAGCAAATTCTGCCCAAGGAAGAAGATCTGCCCAGTCGTCCTGGCACAAAGACACATGGCAACGAAGAAATTGTTCTAACGCCTGGTTGACTCTCTCTGCCGCTCCATTGGATTGAGGGTGGTAGGCAGAGGAAAACTGGAGAGAGATATGAAGTGCTTTACATAAGGATCTCCAAAATTTGGAAACGAATTGAGAACCTCTGTCGGACACCACTTCAGCCGGGAATCCATGGAGGCGAAAGATATGTTGAATAAATAACTTCGAAAGTTCCTGAGCAGAAGGCAGCTTGCGCAGAGGAATGAAATGAGCCATCTTGCTGAATCTATCAATCACGACCCAGATGACCGTATAACCGAGGGAGACAGGTAAATCCACAATGAAATCCATCGCCAAATGAGTCCATGGACGGGAGGGAATGGGTAAAGGCAGAAGCAAACCCTTAGGAGGAGAGTGCCCAGACTTGGAAGCAGCACAAATGGAACAAGAAGAAAAAGTCTTTGACGTCCTTCCGAAGACCAGGCGAGATAGAAGTTCAGTAGTCTTCTTAATTCCAGGATGGCCTGCCTGCCTGGAATTATGGGACTGAGCAAGGAAGGAGTGACGAAGGTCTGGAGGGACAAATGCGACTCCCAAAGGAGTATCAGCAGGAGCAGAAGACTGTGCGGATAACAACTGGGAGGCCATGGTGGGAAATAAGGCAGCAATAATTTTGACAGGAGGCACAACGGGTTCAGGATCTTCGGAACTAGTATCTTCGGGAATGAAGCTTCTAGAAAGAGCGTCTGCTTTCTTGTTTCTGGACCCTGGACGAAACGTGATAATGAAGTTGAATTTTGAGAAGAAGAGTGCCCATATCGCTTGCCTGGGATTGAGACGTTTAAGAGACTGGATATATTCAAGGTTTTTGTGATCAGTAAAGATTGACACAGGCACAGAAGAACCTTCCAATAGATGTCTCCACTCTTCAAGCGCAAGTTTGGCAGCCAACAGCTCACGATTTCCCACGTCATAGTTCTGCTCAGGAGAAAACTTTTTAGAAAAGAACGCACAAGGATGTAATTTCCCGTCATTAGAAGATCTTTGGGATAATACAGCTCCAGCCCCGACATCAGAGGCATCCACCTCAATGAAGAATGGTAGAAGAGGATCAGGGTGTCTAAGGATTGGAGCCGAAGAAAAAGAATCTTTGAGGATCTTGAAAGCTTCTAAAGCTTGAGGAGTCCAACATTGAGGCCTTCCACCTTTCCGGATGAGGGACAAGATAGGAGAAATCTTGGACGAGAAACCCTTGATGAACTGTCTGTAGTAATTGGCAAAACCAATAAACCTCTGAATGGCTTTAGTGCTTTTGGGGAGGGGCCAATCCTGGATCGCTGAAACTTTAGCTGGATCCATCTTGAAGCCTTGTTGGGAAATAATGTACCCCAGAAAGGGAATAGAGGAGACTTCGAAGGAGCACTTTTCCAGCTTGGCGAAAAGATTATTTTTCCTCAGACGAGATAAGACTTCCCGCACCTGGATCCGATGTTCGGTGAGGTTTGAAGAAAAAATAAGAATGTCGTCCAAGTACACGACCACACTCAGGCCAAGTAAGTCCCGAAAGACATTAACTAGCTCTTGAAAAACCGCAGGAGCGTTACAAAGTCCAAAGGGCATCACGAGATACTCGTAATGCCCATCCCGAGTATTAAATGCGGTTTTCCATTCATCTCCTTCTCTGATCCGGATGAGATTATAGGCCCCACGAAGATCTAGTTTGGTAAAAATGCTGGCACCTTTGAGCTGATCAAACAATTCGGAGATGAGGGGTAGAGGGTAGCGTTTTTTTACAGTAATCTTGTTCAATCCGCGATAATCGATGCAAGGACGTAGGCTGCCATCTTTCTTTTCAACGAAGAAGAACCCAGCCCCAGCAGGAGAAGAAGAAGGACGAATGAAGCCTCTCTGGAGATTTTCCTGGATGTACTCTTTCATTGCTGCAGTTTCAGATGGTGAGAGCGGGTAAGTACGTCCACGAGGAGGCAAAGTACCAGGGAGAAGCTCAATAGGGCAATCATAAGACCGATGAGGAGGTAGGGTTTCAGCAGACTTCTTGTTGAAGACATCAGAGAAATCTTGATAGGCAGAAGGAATTGCAGAATTTGGAACAACAGAAGATACCTTGACAAGGGACTGAGCCGGAAGGCGATTCCGTTGGCAGAAGAAGCTCCAGTGAGAGATTTGAGTTGCAGACCAGTCAATGACAGGATTATGGATACGCAACCAAGGAAGTCCTAGGACTACTGGAGTCGATGGGCAATCAATAAGCAAAAATGAAAGTCTCTCAGTATGCAAGGTGCCCACTTTGAAAGATAACTCCAGTGAAGACTTGAAGATGAAGGCGCCGGTCATCAATGGCTAGGACTCGGAGTGGTACAGCCAGGCTTTGAAGAGGAATCAAATGACTTTCTGCAAAGGCTTTGTCCAAGAAGTTTCCAGCTGCGCCGGAGTCAAGGAAGGCTTGAGTAGAAATGGTCTTGGAAGCAAACTGGAGCTGCACTGGAAGAAGAAAACGATGAGCAGAGGATTGGGGAAGATGATCAATTCCGCCCAGGTAAGTTTCCCCAAACTTACCTAGGCATTGGCGTTTCCCGACTTCACAGGACACTCATGGGCAAAGTGAGATTTGCCCCCACGATATAAGCAGAGTCCAGCAGCCCTTCTCCGCAATTTTTCCTGTTCGGAAATACGGGCACGACTGCATAGGCTCATCAATCAGAGGGAGAAGGAACCGGAGCCGAGGAGGAAGATGAAGCAGTACTGGGAAGAACCGGTCTCTGGAAGCGAGGAGCCAGGGGAGGTTGAAACTTTCGCACTCGTTCTTTAACAACCTGGTGTTCCCTTTGACGGGTATCCACCTTGACTGCCAAGGCCACAAGGTCTTCCCAGCGTGTACGTAATTCTCGTGAGACCAAATCATCTTTGAGGCACATGGACAACCCATTGTAGAAGGCAGCATGATAACTGTCGTTGTTCCAGTTGGTCTCAGCAACCAGTGTGCGGAATTCAATAGCATATTCAGGCACCGAACGTGTTCCCTGACGAATCTGGAACAGGCGGGAGGAGGCCGACGCTGCCCGGCCGGGAGCATCAAATACAGTGCGCAGATCACGGATAAAGGCCTTGGAGTCATCAATCAGGGGATCCTCTTTCTCCCACAGCGGAGATGCCCATTCCAAGGCTTTACCAGTCAAGTGGGTAATGATGTATCCCACCTTGGCAAGTTCAGACACATATTGATGGGGTAGCAGAGTGAACTGGATCTCACATTGATTGATGAACCCTCTACAAGCCTCAGAATCACCACTGAAGAGCGGAGGTGCAGGAATGCGAGGTTCGGAGACATGAAGCGGTGCAACTGGAATAGTGGCCGAAGCGGAGGCAGGAACCTGAACAGTAGGAGAGAGAGCAGACAATTTTTCCAGAATGGCCTCAAGGGCTTGGCCAAAATGAGTCTGCCTAGCCTCATAGGCCTCCATGCGTGAGGCTATCCCACGAAAAGCTCTTCCGAAATCTGGTTGATCCGAGGCCTCCTCAGATGGGTCCATGGCCCAAGTATAAAGTAAGGGCCCGAGGGCTCAGTAGGAGTGCGGACCTAGGAGGAGGCAGGTAGTCGCCGAGTTCGTAGTACAGGAGGATCAGGCAAGAGAATAGTCGTGGTTCAGGCAAAAGGTTCAGTCCAGGCAGCAAAGGGTCGATCCGAATAACAGGCAAGGTAGGTACACAGGAAATCAGACAATGATATCACACCCAGGAATTCACGAAGATAAACCTATACTTGGGCAAGGTCTGTAATGTCCAAGGGGTTTAAATAGGCAGAATTGGCGCCAAAGTTTGGGCGCAATGACGTCATGACGCAGACGCCAGCGTCAAGACGCTGGCGTCAGGACGCTGACGCACGTTCCGAAGCCAGCGACCAATCGGCGGGCAAGGAGACGCTGACCTCATCATGTTGCGACCGGCAGGATCACCATGGGAAAGCAAGGAGTCGCCATCTTGGACGCCGTGGCCATCTTGGAGGTGAGTAACTTCAGCTTCCATTACACTGTCTTATCTTTGGTTTTTGTAATGTAGCAAATTATATTTAATGTTGCTCATGGCCTGAAAATTCACGATGAGATTTTTTTTGTTAGAATTATAAGCCTTAGATAATATCAAGTTTGCCAAATAACTTTAGTAGAGGAACACAGTTCACAGGTGTGTTTCAGGACACTTCTTTAGAGTTCTATTTAACTTTGTATTATCCTACATTCTGCAGGAGATCTTGTTTTACCCAAAAAAGTAGTAGAGAATGCTTAGGTTAAAGAAAAAAAACTTTAATAAGCCCTGCATGGACTCACAACAAAGAAATGTAAAAAAGATTCTCACGCAGTTACTTCTGCAAAATCTCTCAAACAGTTTCAAATATTCATTTAGTTGTAGCTGAAGCTTCCAATTCAAACAATGGCCCCTGGAAATGAATATGTAATGTGTGCACAGCAGAACTTGCATACTAACAAGCACACAGTGCAATAAAAACTAGGACTTTAGTCTCATGTCATTCTTTTAGAAAATAAGAACATACCTTGTAGCCAATTGTTTTTCTGTAATATAGAATTTCTTTTTCCAATAACTCAAACAGACGTGGAGGGAAAAACTGGAAATCTTGAACATTTGGCTGTTTTGGGGGTCTGGGAGCCTATAAGACATAAGGAACAGTTATGTCCTGTAAATAAGATGCAAATGAAGTTAAAAAAAAAAAAAAAAAAAGGTTACTACAGTTAAATCCTTCTCTCTCATCCTACATTGGGGGACACAGGCACCAAGGGGCCTGTGTCCCCCCATATAGGTGAGAGAAAACACATTTTCCTTCCAAGCTTATGCCTGTGTTATACAGATAACATATATAGATGTGAACTAGAATATGCTTCTGTTAATATGGAAGTTACTTTTAGCACGCAGTAGCTTAACTTGAGCGTTTTCCATAAGTGATAATGAGCCAAATATTTCTAGAGGTGGATTCACAAAGATCATAAACTTGGTCAGCAACTACCATTCATAAATCACATCTCTGGATTACGCCAAGATATCTTCAACTTTCACTTCATCCCAAGACTTTATCATCAATAATTCAGAGATTTAAAACGATCACCCCAGACAATTACCCTCCAAAAAGAGCATTAGCCATTTGTTGCCTCTCCCAAAGCACCATTTCTGGATATTAATCAGAAATATCACAAATAAGAGAAACCTCCCTGCAACCAGCACTGTTGCAGCATATATCAGCCACTCTACTCACCTTTGGTACTTTTGGCTCACTAACACGAAGTGCTTCCCGGAAATACGCATCCACAGCGTAATTGGCTTTTCGCTCTCTTTTTGGTGGTTCAATCCACTGTGTAAATGCCATCTAAAAGTTATCAGAAAGAAAGTTAGGATTCCCTTAATGTACCAACTTTTTTTTAAATTCTGGAAATATGTTCATGGTACAACTTTATTTGTAGATAATTTGTCATCATATTTTAGACAACATAGCATCTATTAATAACATTTCTCACTTATACAAAATTCATATGATGGAGGATTACCAAAGTTTAGAAGCGAATTATATGAAGTCTGTAAGGCTAAGTTTACACATTTGGAAAACATGGCCTACCTTTTGCTTTTCTCTGTAATCTTCACCTTCAAAGTTATAAACACTGGATTCAGTATCCATGGTGAAGTTTCTAAGTGAACTTTCGCCCATGTTTGAGAGTTTCTCATTCATTTCTGCAGTCTTAAAAACAGGAAGAAAAAAAAATGTTTGAGTGCAACTGCTGCTCCATAATAAACTGAAATATGTTACACAACTAATGTGCCAAACCTTTCCTGATCGTAGCATCTATTATGACAATGGTATCCTGGGTAGCAGCTGACCTAAATAAATACTCTAATCAGTTTTGAATCTTTGGCAGGTGAATAAAATGTACCTTCTTTTCCCCTCTTTCTAAGATTGCATTAATGTCTTCGTCTGTGATTTCACTATCCTTTGATGCAAATACATGAGTCGCACCATGTCTGATCATTTGAAGCATTTCATCCTTTCCTAGTTTATTTAAGTTTTGGTCCACTAATCTACCTGTAATGAAAAGGGAAAAAAAGGTCGATGATATGTAACACATACAGCAATGAAGAAAAAGCTATTGATACAGGTTTTTGAACTCATAATGAAAGACTATAAGCCATAACACTATCAAGAGGCATTTTTGTTAATTACTCCAATCATCTAAACCACTATAGGCAAGAAACGTTGTTGTGTGAAGTTTACCTTATCTTTTTTTACATTAACAATGGAAGCAGATGAGACAATGACAGTTTACAAACATGGGAGTATAATTTCAATAAACATGATCGGTGGCTATGGGTGACTCCCAGTGCCTCAAATCACTTGTGTAGGTGGCACTACGATACAAAACATATGTCCCGAAATGTTCTATTTAGACAATAATAGAAAGCAAACCATGGTTATCAAAGGCCTATTTATTGTAAAACACAGCAAAAAGTTTTTTAGTTAAAGGAGAACTAAACCCCTCTTTAGGCAAAAGTCCCCACTGCCCCCTTCCCCACCTGCACAGTGCTAAAGCAGATTATGTGTTCTCTCTAGGAATACTGACCCGCACCTGCAGAAGAGCGCAGCGGAGCTCACAAGTGCCATGTTCGTTGCTTCAGTATTCTTCGTGAAGCTCTGGAAGATGGCCCCGTGAGCTCCGCTTCGCTCTTCTGCAGGTGCGAGTCAGTTTTCCTAGAGGGACACAAGCATTGTGCAGGGGGGAGGTAGGGAGAGGGACCAGTGGGGACTTTTGCCTAAAGGGAGGTTTAGTTCTCCTTTAAGAAACAAGCATTTGAGTGCTCCTACCCAACATTCTTTCCTCAAAGACCTACTTACTGGGTATTATAGATGAATTGTTACCAAGCGTCTATAGGCGGTGTCATTTCGCACATTACTTCAATATGTAGAGAAACATACCCTTCTCTACTGGATGGCTCAAGACTGACACATAGCAAATGGTTAGCCCTGGTCAGAAATATGCTCCCACAGTACAGCTTGTCTACATGGCTGAAGAATTCCCAATTAAATATGAAAACATTTGTTGCAATTGGAGTGAAGTGACTACACAATGTTTAGTACAGACACAGATTTAGTTACGTTTAAGATTCCATAAGAGAAACAAGTGAGTGTTAAATGCATTGTTCAGGAAATTGTACGGTCAAGTCCATATTATAAGAAAACACATTTAGTACAACTGAAACAAGAAGCTTCTATTTGACATACCTTGCTGAATAACTATTGAATCCAAGCGCAGTTTCATTTCAGCGCGTTCCACAATACGCTCTTCAACTGTATTATCCGTTATAAATCTGAACACACGTACAGTTTTCGTTTGGCCAATTCTGTGTGCTCTATCCTAAAGATACCAAGTAATGTGTACATCAGAAAAAAAGCACTGTAGCACAGAAAATAATGCATTAGTGACAGTGCCTCCTATTTTTCTCTAAACGCTGGGAAAACAGCATACCATAGCCTGAAGGTCAACTTGCGGATTCCAGTCTGAATCATATATAATAACAACATCAGCAGTAGCAAGATTTATTCCAAGGCCTCCTGCACGGGTACTCAACATAAAGATGAATTTTGTGCTGCCAGGTGCATTGTATGCAATGATGGATTCCTGTTAAAAAATAAATAAATAATGATCACCACAAGTTATGATTACAAGTTTTAATGTATGCTAAAAAAATAACAATGCAAACAGTTACTAACTTGTCTTTCTTCATGCGGTGTTTGCCCATCTAGTCGACAATATTCATAATTCCTCCACATGCAGTAATCTTCTAGAATGTCTAAGACTCTTGTCATCTGGCTGAATATTAGTATACGTGAATCTAATATAAATTCAGAATTTTAATTTCTCAAAAAGACATGCAATATGAAACTCCAAGATTAACATTAGTGCTTGTACTGATTTATGTTAACTGTTCAGGGTGTGAAGGACTTATGCAATTTTTCTATTTCATATGTTGCCAAAGGGGGCGGTGACAGGGACTCCAGCTGTAAACCTGCAGCTTCAGACTACAAGAGTGCTTTTATGTTAGAAACAACTGACTTTCGGTATATGTTAATAAGCAGAAAATGAATACGGACAATCTGTTCTGGCTACGAATAAGGTTACCTTGTTCTTTAAGTTTAGGCAGCAGTTTGTCTAGGACCATCATTTTGCCACTATTTGTTGCCAAGTGCAAATCTGTTGTGTATGGTGGGCCAGGCTCAGCACCATCAAAAAGGTAAGGATGATTGCAACATTTCCTAAGTTGCATCAGGATATTCAGCAGTCGCATTTTGTCAGTCTTTCCTGAAGAGTTCAATATATCTATATCTTTCATTAAAATCTTTGTATACCTGAGAATGTAAGAAATATATTCGAGATATTTACACTGCAGATATGAACCTTTTATTAACTGTAAAAATAGCAAAATTATACCATTCACGTTGCATTTTGCTGAGACCGACGTATATTTTAATTTCCTTTTTGGGTTTTAAACTTTTTTCCACATCGGCCTTAATACGGCGGAGGAGGAAGGGCTTTAAAACCTGCAATAGCAAAATAGGATTATTCTACATACAAGAAATAATTTAGAAATTATCACAGAAAAGATACATTTTTAGTTTTACCATATGAAGACGTTCAACTAATTTCTGATCTCCTAAGCAGTTGTTGGTATCAAACCAAGAGTCAAAGTCCTAAAGAGAGAAGCACAAGTTAAATATCACTATATATGTATAAATACAGAAATAAACAACCATACAGTGACATAGCCACATTATGAAAATTACTGTATGTGTATGCTCTGTGCTGAGCACAACTGCAACAACAGTGCATTAAGGATTATTCAGAGACAACCATATATATATGCCGTTCGTCTGTGCTTCTAGTGCAGTGTAAATGACAGTTTGGGCTCCTCTAAGGGGTCCCTTTACTAACAATCGTATTGCAAATTTTTCCCAGCAATACCTTTAACCACTAAAATCGAACCTTTAATAAGCCTCCACAATATGGGATAATGTTGCCTTAGGGAAACATGCTATATTCTTGCTGGGGGGGAAGCTTTATAAATGCAAAACACACATATGCCTTTCAACAGGCGAATAAGAGGCCCTAAGAGACATGTCTGCTGAAAAGCAAATTGCAATCAGAAACCATAAAGGGGTGGTTCAACTTTAAGTTAACTTATAGTCCATTATAGAATGACTAATTATAAGCAATTTTTCAAAACCTTTGTTTTTTTCTTTTTTTTATAGTTTTTAAATCGTTTACCTTCTTCTGGCTCTTTCAGCTTTCAATGGAGGTCATTGATCCCATCTAAAAAGCAAATGCTCTGCAAGGCTACAAATGTATTGTCATGGCTACTTTTTAATCACTTATCTTTCTATTCAGGTCCTCTCCTATCCATAGTCTTTTATTCAAATCAATGCATGGGTAATTTGGACCCTAGCCATGAGATTGCTTAAACTGTAAACTGCTAAATAAAAAGCTAAATTACTCAAAATCTACAAATAAACTGCAAATTGTCTCAGAATATCACTCTCTACATAATACTAAAAGTTAGTTTAAAATGTGACTGATCCCTTTAACTTAATTAAACAGAGGCTTTTTGGACATTTATTGGGAAATTAAGAGCAGAGCACAACTAAAACAAAATAATACAAATTAAAAGTGCTTTCAGTAATAGTAGAAATGTGCATAATTCCCCCGTACCATGTTTAAACCTGCTATGGAAATGTAAAGGTAAGACAAAATAATTTCAGTTTATACCAAGTTACCTCAGAAGAATTAAAGACATCTGGTAACAGAAAGTTTAGTAACGCCCACAGCTCATGCAGATTATTCTGAAGTGGTGTCCCTGTGAGTAAAAGACGATTTGTAGTCTTAAACTCTCTCACAATTTCAGACAGCTGTTAGAAAAACAAATATTGTATTCAGGTACTGTTAAATAATAATAATAAAAAAAAAAAACCATTTGTAAATGTGTTCAGTGTGTACCTATGCATAAATGAACTTCACCTCTCCAACCATGACATCAATAACAACAATGCTTGTAATAGTGCATACATTTGCATTGTAGATTTGTGCCCTTCTAGTTTAGACAGTCTTTTCTATAATATATATATACATATACACACACAATTAAAGCCTTCATGCATGCAATAAATTTGGGTATCCCTACTAATAAACCCAATGGCCACTAGATATTTTATAATATGGATACATGCGACCAAACACAAAGCGCCTATCATACTGAAGGTCAGCCATGACTTGCTGGTGTAAGATGGCCAATAAAGAAATTGAAAAGCAATAGAAAGCAAGAGTTTTGTCATAAATGACATAAGAGTGTGCAACAATCGTCCCTTGGCTGACCAGCTGTGAGTGCATCAGGATTTTTCATGGGTGAATGTATTCTGACGAGAAACCACCTACCTTAGATTTCTCATTTTTGATCCTGTGAGCTTCATCAATAACCAAGTATCTCCAATTAAACTTTTTGAAAACAGACTTTTCCCTGATTAACATTTCATAAGAGGTTACGCATACATCCCACTCTCCTGGTAGAAGTACATCACGGACAAATGCAGCCTAAGAACACACGATATTGAAGAAAAGAAAGACTTACATTTAAAAAATTGCACAATTAACACCACATCCTATGAGGCATACATCCACAGAACAATCTGAAGCGGACAATTTAAATTAGACGTTTGAACTTAACGAGCAGCATTAACCTAATACCTGGCACAGATCTCAGGGTAACTTATACAGGGCAGCCAGTTATCTAAGCAGGATAAATGAGGGCATTACTAAACATTTACCAAAGAGCACAGCTGCACTAAATTCATGGGCAATAGTTATCACTGTGTTAAGTGAACCTTTTAAAACAAAAATATATTAAATAGAGTACAAAGTTTGACAAAGCTACTAACTCTATGATCTTTGTCACCAATGAGACAGACAGCACAAAGTGAAGGAACCCATCTCTTGAATTCTGCCATCCAGTTGTGCAAGGTCGACTTTGGAACCAACACCATGTGTGGCCCAGGGATACTTCTGTAGTGCTTCATGTACCCCAAAAGACTGATGGTCTGCAAAGTCTTTCCTAGACCCTGTAATAGGATGAAAACAGTATTTAAATGTTTAACACACACTATAAAAAAAAAAAAAAACTACTTTAATAAGAGGAAAAGCTGCACTTTAAAGCAACCCATTTCTATCTCTGGATAGAGGATTTAGAAAATTAACAAAATTTAGTTTGTAAAAAGTTTTGTTTCTTCAGGGTTTGACATTTGTGGTCAACTACAAGAGGTCCTCTGCACTCAACCCATTATTGCTTAATTATACATTTTACAAAGGGACTAAATTTTGACATTTGTGGACAAAGCGCTTTTTCCAGTGTGTATCACCATTCAATAATGTGCCACACTGCCTGAGACAGTTGCCTCCCATACAGTCAAATGACAATGTCCTGTCACCTCTCAACGGAAAAGCGAACGCTAACAATTTAAGTTTGAAAAATCACTGGAAATTTAAAAAAAAAACAAAAAACTAAATTCTTAATTAAATGTACCATTTCATCAGCCAAGATCCCATTGATGCCATTTTCATACAGCGATATCAACCAATTTAATCCTCTTACTTGGTAATCCCTTAGTTTACCTGATTTTACATCTGTGAAAAAGTAAAATAAAGTTACTTTTCAAGCGCATGTATTTGATTCAGATAATTAAACATTAACTATGTACATATAACTTTATTTGTAAAGGGCCATACAATATATAAAAGTACACAATAAATACACACAGATTAAAAAAACAGTTTTAAAGGTAAACAACCCCTTTAAGTGCTGTGGTAAGAGACACAGTGGGAATGAAGTCCCTCCCCCCTGGAGCTTACAAACTGTATAGCTTTTCATTAAAAGAACTAGCAAACAAATTACAGAGGCATTGCATTAGCCTGTCAATACATTTCCGCTGTACGTGTCTGCACCAAGGCAGATGCAGAAACTCTGGAAGCAGACACAGGGGAGCATGGTTTAGATCGGAGGGGTTCTCTCGGCCTGTGCTTATAAGCAGGCCAAGAAACAGTCCTGTGCGTCCGTAGCTTAAGTGGGTGGATAACATACAGACATAAATGGAAGGGATTTAAGCATTGTTATGTAAGGACAATGACAAGTGGTTCTACTTGTCACTTGCTGCAAAACACCAGAAATTAAGACAGACAATACTGAGAACAGTCTCTGCTATTGCTCAAAAATGCATACAATTCTAAATAGTCTATGGTTGTGTATATGCTGGCAATGTTGTAATTGCAACAAAACACTGGGTGACAGTAGCATCATGTGTCACTGTCCTTAAGGTTTATTAAAAACTCCCCACAGATCAAATTTCAAGGCCTACTAAAATCTGCAGTTTTCCCCAACAATAAACTGCATTCGACCCCAACGTGCTTACATGCTGGTGAATCTTCAAATCTGGTGCAAACATTTGTTGTTTTGGAGCTTTCCGTTAAAAGCTCCTCATCCTCTTCTTGTTCTGTCCTGCGATGGCGATTACTGAAAAGAAAAAGCCATTATGTTTAAAGCAAAAATAAATCTGACTTGGCATGTGCATGGTAGGGATAAGAAGCAATACAAGAACAGTATAAGACAACTTTACAAAAGTCATTCATAAAAAGTTGCACCCATTTTAAGTGTCTGCATTTATTTGTCCAAGTGCAGTTGAATTATAAAAAAAATGTGGCTCAATCACACCCATAAAAAGTTGCAAAGTGGGGCTTACCCAGCACGAATTTCGTCCCGGGTGTAAAAACCCCAGATCGGTCACGTTCAGCCTCTACACTTCAACGGTATATATATATATTGAAGCAATAAATCTGGCACACTCACTGATGGCATCTGATTGCTCGGGTGCAGCGCCCTGAACCCGCAGCTTGGGGAGTAATACCAACGAAAATTAAAATGGAACACGCACTCCAGGAGCCAAGCGCTGCCGATAAAACTTGATTTTATTCCAAAATTGCTAAAACAAGGTCCTAATGCGTTTCGTATGCAGAGATATGTAATCATAGATACCTGTGTGCAGTTGCATGCATCTTAATGAACTGGATACAATTTTGCTGAAAATAAATCTGCACACTAGAACAACCTAAATAGTCAAACGGAACAGCTATTTTAAAAAACATATCTACGGTGCATTATTTAAATGGTTACATATTATAGCAAGACTTGATACTAGAGAACATAGCAGGCACCTATCAGAATAGCTACAGGCACAAGACCAGAATTCTAACTGGCACTGGTATAATACTTGCAGTTCTGAAATATCTAAAGCGTGGATGATTGCTTATCTGCCATGGAAGCCCTCATGTCATGAAAATTATGTAAAAAGTCAAGGAAGAACTGAAGAAATACAAGCTATAGTTCGCTAAAAAGATCAGATGGTGAAGAGTTGAATTACAAGGAGAAAGTGAAATGGGCATACAAAACCAGTTGCTGTTTACTACTAGTATATAGTTTATTTTTCTAAAATCCCTAATACAATTCGATGGGACAACCTTGATAACTTACTCTCCCGCAGACAGCAAATCTTGTTTCTCATCTTTCTTTAGACGAGGACGTCCGGGTTTCATTTTTAATGGTGAGGTTGGGGTCTTCTGTGCAGCTGGTTGAATGAAATGTGCAAACAATTCTGTCTGTTTCAAAAGGTAGTCAAATCTGTTGGAGCGGTCAGTTTTCTGAGAAAAGAAAATATATGCAACCAAATTAAACATACCCAATAATTCATTGACTAATCAAACATTCTAATTAACTAAACATGTGTACAGTGTTTTACTAATCTTTAGTTTAGGATAACTGACCTAACCAATATATCATAACATGATAGCCATTAGGCTAAGGCAGTTTGTCCCCAAACTGTGGGGTTTGTGTGTGAATTCTTCTAACCTGCAGCTTTCCAACCATACTGCTTTTGCACCATCCTGAGATGGAATTAGAAATCAGGGGAAGTTGGACCTGTGGTGTAGAAGCACCTACATTAAGGGGTTTATTTATTAAACTGCAAATGCCAAAAAACTGAACAGTGTTTTTTTCCTATAATCAGAATTTTTAGTGGAAAAAAAATAAGTTTTCCGGGATTTATTTATTTTCAGAATCTGAAAATCTGGCATCTCAGAACTGCCAAGGTTGCATATAAGTCAATGGTAGAAGTCCCGAAGACTGATGTGCGTCAGGAAAAATCGGAAAAAAATATCGGAGTTTTCGGTGGGAAATATGAAAAATTTGTATGATTCGTTTTTTTTTTCACGATTTTTTCTGAGTTTTTCCCCGCACAGGAATTTTTTTTGAGAATATGTATTGATAAATAAGGGGGGAAAAAAACAGTGCACATTTGGTCGGAGTATTTTTCAGAAAATAATGAGATAAATTCGGAGTTTGATAAATGGGCCTCTAAATGCAAGGAACTTATAAAGTGTTAGTGTGCACATTGCTCCCATTTAGGAAAACTGCAGGGAATGTAAAGTGTATTGTAATGACACCTGATCTCAACTAGTGTTCCAAAAAAAAGGCTCTTGAAAGGTTTTCTATATAAATAAATACATAAAATGTACCCTCTTTTTTTCATAAGCTGGATCCATCTCATTGCCTTCTTTCGACTTAAGAGAATCATCATCATCGTCATCATCATCAGGTTCACCATCCTAAATAAAAATTAATGATTACAAGCGATCAGCAGCTTAATAATGCAATCTATAAATATCTTCTAACTGGTCTAATAAATCTTTTATATGATTTCTAATTTTACACAGTATATATGATAGTATAACTTTTCCTGGTACCTGCCTTGTGTGTGTGCAGCTTTAAATCAATTAAAGTCAGTCACAAATGCGATTTGTTTTTTTCTGACTGTATCGGTGTATAATACACAAAAGCCATGAATATCTTGTAAATTATATCCTTATAAACGGTGAGTTCTGATGTCATCAGTTATAAACGGTGAGTTCTGATGTCATTTCTGTCACATGACTCACCGAAATTTGTGTATTATAATTAATAAAGTACCCCCAGTTGCAAAATATGAGGATATGAGGCCTTCGGCCTCGTGTTTTTATATGGTCATGAAACTCCTCGGTAACTTATAATATCCTTATAATACACAAAAGCCATGAATATCCTGTAAATTATATCCTTATAAACGGTGAGTTCTGATGTCATCAGTTATAAACGGTGAGTTCTGATGTCATTTCTGTCACATGACTCATTGAAATTTGTGTATTATAATAAATAAAGTACCCCCAGTTGTAAAATATGAGGATATTAGAAGTTACCTCGGAGTCTCATGACCTGTATAAAAACACTCGGCCTTCGGCCTCGTGTTTTTATATGGTCATGAAACTCCTCGGTAACTTATAATATCCTTATATTTTACAAGAGGGGGTACTTTATTCACTATATATTTTACAAAAGGGGGTACTTTATTCACTATATATTGCCCATTTACTGGGTATCATCTATGAACACGGTAGAAAGGAAAGAAACTCATTTAAAGTAGGAAAGGGTAAAACTAAGTAAGCTGTACCAGAAATTTATAAATACTCTAATAATCACTCAAAGAAATGTGGCTACGAGTCAAAAGAAACACCACATTTCTTTCCTTCTATTGTGTATACATGCGTATCAGACTTTCTATTTTCAGCGTAAACCTCCAGGGCTAGGGCGTGAGCATGCTCAGTTTGCACCTCTCCGCCTCCCTGCTGTAATCTGAGCACAAAATTATGATTGAGCAGGGAGAGACAGACAGGAAGTGATGTCACAGCAAACTAATATGGCAGCTGCAATGCTAAACAAAGAGACAGTCTCTACAGCTGTTTAATCGTGTATGGAAAAGCATGTTTGACACAATAAATTATTCACTTATGAACATTCGCCTGGTGGAAGTTTTGCCTTTTTGTTTACCTGCTCCATATTGGTTCATCGGTTTTGTCCGCCCCCCTATGCTGAGGGATTAGGGCGGTGCACCTGGGCCACTTCCTTGATGTGGTGAGTAACCATTATACAAACAAGAGACCCAAAAATCACAGAACCTTTTTCATGGAAAAGCATTCTAAAGAATAAAAATGGCGTTCTAGCTTGCACTGTTTTAGCTAATCTATTGTCAATAAACTGCCTTGGTAGCTTTCTTTCTCCTTTAAATACTCTATTCTCCATTTTACACCATGCTTGCAGACGATTGTCATTTGCAGAGCCAGAGAGACTGGGAATTGGCTACTCCTAGGACTAACTAAGTTGTATACAGTGACACACACAAGCATATTTTCTAAATAATTTTCTGCCTTCCAACGGTCATGGGCAATACAGTAGATACAGCTTTTAAATATTATGCTCTCACTGATGTAATTTATAGCAGACCAAAATGCTTATAGCATTTGTATGAATGGTTGTAAAGACAATTATACAATAGTGCATGATTCACAAGTTATTTGTAATTGTGTTTTAATGCTTTTTTTCCCTACTGGTTCCGACTTTTAAAACAAAGCTCTCCTTCAGCCGACAAATTAATCAGCTGAATTCTGCTACATTGTTTCAAAAGTCAGAACCACCAGCACAAAGAAAGCAATGGACAGACAATAAAAAATGTAGCAATTTCAACATTAATTACATTTGAAAATTTAATTTAATAAATAAATAATGGAAAGTTTCTTTGAATTACATTTTCTTTCATTAAACAATGTTACTTTTTCTTCTCTTAGGGAAACAACAGACTCTCATAAACAGGCAGTAAGCCAGGCAGTTTTTTCACGCCTCCACTCTGGGCAGGAGTTTGTGTGTTAATGAAAGCCTATAGTTTATACAAATGAGCTGCTGTATAAGCCATGGGTGCAGCCATTCAAAGCAAAAAAAGGAGAAACAGCACAGGTTACATAGCGGATAACAGAAAACACCATCATATTGGATAGGGCTTATCTATTATGTGTTATACAACCTGTCTCCTTTTTGCAGCAGCTTGAATGGCTACCCCATGACTAAACAGCATCTTATTTAAAAAACTATAGTAGTCTGTTCTAAAAGCAAACACAAAGCTTTTAAATGTGCCTGTTAACAGTATATTATATGCTAATTACTTTAAAAAGCTTTCATTTTCGGTGATAGTGTTCCTAATGTATTTTCCATGTTGGTTGGTACACAACATACAAGGCATTTAATCACTGCTAAAGCTCAAAAATATAAACCACATCCTTTGGTAATCCTAAACCAAAAATCAAAGTTAAACTACATACACCGAAAGCAACTGGAAAACCAAAAAACAACTTATTTATTGATTGAACCTGGCATGTAGCTGCAGAATAGCGGTTAAACACAATCCACAATTAAATAAAGTGTTGTTCTTACAAACAGAATTGCCTCTGCCATATCCTACTTCGTGGAAGCTCTTAAATCCGATTTGATTATTTTCAGCTCTTGTATTTAAAATTAAGTCAGAACATTGTTGGCGACTCCCGACAGATACCCAAAAATTTTCTGACTCCAACGCCACAACTCTGTCCCCCGCTAATCAATTTTTTTTTTTACCATCTGGCATCTTTTTTTTCTGGGGAGAACACTCCCAACAATATTCTATACAAGACTGGTATAAATTCTGCCCAAATAATAGACAAAAGCCATGAATATCCTGTAAATTACATCCTTATAAACAGTGAGTTCTGATGTCATCAGTTATAAACGGTGAGTTCTGATGTCATTTCTGTCACATGACTCACTGAAACTTGTGTACTATAATACATAAAGTAAACCAGTTGGAAAATTAGGATATTAGATGTTACCTCGTAGTTCCATGACCTGTATAAAAACACTCATCTTGTGTTTTTATATGGTCATGAAACTCCTTGGTAACTTATAATATCCTTATATTTTACAAGATGGGATACTTTATTCACTATATAAACGGTGTCATCAGTTATAAACGGTGAGTAGTGATGTCATTTTTGTCACATGACTCACTAAAAGTTGTGTATTATAAAAAATAAAGTACCCCTTGTTGCAAAATATGAGGATATTAGAAGTAACGTCAGAGTTCCATGACCTGTATAAAAACACTAGGGCTTTTATGTGGTCATGGAACTGCTCTGTGACTTCTAATATCCTTATATTTTTCAATAGGGGGTACATTATTCAATATATATTTCATTATATAAGGACACCTACACTATACCAAGTCATGTGACAAAAACAAAACAAAACAGCCAAATGGCTGAAAATGACAAACTGCAGGATGTCCAGCTGAAACATAAAAGGTCAGCGAGGCTCATCAACCAACAATGGGCAAAATCTGCAACTGAAGTTTACCCCATGTCCCCCATATTCTACCTGCAGTGGCCTGAAGAAGGCTCATCACTGATTGGTTGCTATGGGTTTACTAAAATGGCCAATGGTGGAAAATGAGCAGCAGTAAGTGAACTGGGAAAATATAATGAGAATATCAATTGGAAAAAAGTAACAGGCCGTAAACATTTCCCTGCACGTGTCCATGAGCAGACAGAAGCAGCAGAAGATGTAAATGTAGCACAGCAAGTCAGCTAAACAAAGAGTTGGAGGCCTGGGAAAGACCAGCATTACTAGTAGCCCCGCCCCCTATTGGGAGGAGCTGATGGGGCTTCACAATTAATTTTGGAACAACGAGAAACCGAATAACTACAGAGTGAGAATCACCACACCCACACAATACAAATATGAGAAATGAGAGGTAAAAGCGGGCCAGGCGCCAAACTACAATGCGCATGCGTAGTCTCACAGCTGGACATTTCTGCTGCCCCCCTTGTACTCCACAGCTTCTCAAATACGCACATAAGGCCACTGTTATCTCCAACAGGTGCACAATTATAACTCGCAGTGACCAGGAGATGCTTGGGAATGATGTTTAAGAGGCATAAAGTGCGTGCTGTGTGGGCCGCATCATTTTACCTCCATCGCTTCCTCTTTCACCGCTTCCCCGTCCTGCTCTTGTTTCTTTCCATCGCCACTATCCACTTCCATAGGATCCTTCCCTTCTTTCTCCTCTTTCACTACGGTGTCCGGCTGCTGCTCGGTGCTTTCCGCAGACATGACTCGCAGCTACTCACACAGCGAGGCAGGGGATTTAATGAGAAACGCAGAATAAAGCGCGACCCTTGAATGGATGAGTGTATAAATGCCACACGCTGCTGGCGGGAGCCACTAGGAAGCGAGCGTAGGTGGCGCGTAAGAGAACGCACTCGCAATGTGCCGGCTTTTTTTTCCCTCTTTGATAGACAGTGCGCGCGTCACCAGAAAAAAGAATTTACCCAATCCCGCCCGGCGTTCTCGCGAGATCAAGAGTTTTGAAAGGCGTTCAAGTGAGATCTCGCGATGCTACTGTCAACAAGCCAAAGATAGGGCGGAAGCGCGCGCAAAAATGAAGGTTGTACCCGTGCCTCAAAAGTGCCTGTAGCGAGAAATAGATGTGTCTAGAGATTAAATGGGAGGCGGGAAAAAACTCTGAATTGCCGGGTTTCAAAATCTCGCGAGAATTGTTTACAGCGTCAAAGGACCAGTGACATCAAAAAAAAATGTAATAAAAATAGAAAGCAGTGTTGCCCTGCACTGGTAAAACTTCAGAAACAGTATTGTTTATATAAATAAGCTGCTGTGTAGCAATGGGGACAGCCATTCAAAGGAGAAAAGACTCAGGTTACACAGCAGATAAACTCTGTACAACATAATGTTACCAGTTATCCACTATTAATTGGGGCTGTTTTTTAATTTCTACCATTGCTACACAGCAGCAGTACATAATATTTTCATTACTTTAAAACACTTTAATTTTTTGGTGTTACTGTTTCTTTAAGATCAGTGTTTCTGACCATGCTGTCTGAGAATGGGGATTGTTTCAAGCTGATATTCATTTAGACAATCATAACATAGAACGGAGGCTTTATTGAAACCTTAACCATACCTACCAACATTTTGGAAATAAAAAGAGGGACAAAAAAAATTGCTGTATGTATTTGGCAAAATATTCTTGTGGCCACACCTCCTAAGTACCATGTTCATTTTAAATATTTGGCAGGTTATGAAAGTTTGAACATATTTCTGTGTTTTTTCCAGTTATTACAGTTTGGCTAATGAAGGTGGATTGCTCTTTAAGCTGTGAGTCTAACTTTTCCAAAGGGATCTCCTTATCTAAACTGTTACAATTACTTATTTGCTTATCTCAAAATTGTTACAAAGTATCTTAGTTGCACCTGGTAGCTGTTCTGGGCTCTCTGCCAAAAGCTAATTAAGATAGAAACTTTGTTTCTTTCTTTCCAGTACAAATGCAGGACTGCAGGTTGAGCTGTCAAAAGCGGGACTGTCTCGCTGAAAACGGGACAGTTGGGAGGTATGCTTACCCGGAAAGTAGTTTCTAAAGAAAGCATATGAACAGGGCCTCCATCGGGGGGGGGGTGTACCGGCCCGGGACTGAAGGGGGGCCCGACAGTGCTGAACTTTTGAAAGAGCCGGCTCCCCTTGACAGCGCAGAAGCACAAAGCCATTCTGTCTCCTTCCGAAGTCCTGAATGCGTAAGTGCCGAAAAGCCGAAGTCCCGAAGAGGCAAAAGACCCGAAGTCACTAAAACAGCCGAAATTGAAGTCCTGAAGTGGAGAAAAGACCCAAAGTCAAGAAAGGAGGCGAAGTTGAAGTCCTGATGCCGCGAGTTCAATTCCTCTGAACACCAATTTGTGTTTTTTAATCCACCAATGTATTATTTTAATACTCTATAGGCCCCTGCCACCAATGTTTTTTTTAAAAAATATTCTTTGGGGCCCCAATTTTTTTTTTAACTTGTAAGGGGGGCCCTGGCACCAATGTTTTTTTTAAAAAAAAATATTCTTTGGGGCCCCCATGATTTCTAATGGCGGTCCTGCATATGAAGCACACTTTTCCTTATAGGACAGCACATAAAGAATTATTATTGCCCGTAGGGCCCCGTACCTTATCCATCCATATTAAGGGGAACTATTGCTATATGATAGAATAACCTATTCTGAGAAACATTTCAGTTTTTTTGGAATGGGGGTAAATACCAGAGTAAAGGACATCAGCCGCTAAATATCTATTATGCTGTGAGGTCACAATATTACTATTATAGTTTTTTTTTATTACATGGCTGTTGTCCAGTCTCAAATCCATGACAGGCTGCTATGGTAAATTGGTCCCTAGCAACTTGAAGGCTTCTGAAATAATACAAAGAATAATGACCACTGACATAAGCCACAACTGGCAACAGTTTAGTGTGAAAATAAAAACAGTTAAATAGGTTGTGCAAAATAATAAATGTTTTCAATATAGTTAGTTAGCCAAATCTGTAATGGTTAGGGTGAATGGATGTCTAATGTAGAACTCAACTTCCTGCTTTGCATCTCTCTCATTGGTTACCAGCCAGTAACCAATCAGTGACTTGATAGGGGGGGGCATATGGGTCATAACTATTTGCTTTGGAATCTGATCTACATGCCGAGGAAGAAAAGCAAACTAACTGAACAGTTATGTCCCTTGTGGGCCCCCTTCAAGCAGATGTTAGCCATCTGTTCACTCTTTATAGATTACTTATCGGCTAACTAACTATATTAGATTTTTGTTTTTGATTTTACACAGCCTATCTATTTACCCAGTTTTTATTTTTACACTGAACTGTTCCTTTAAATCAGAAATCCACAAAGTGGATTTCAGTTGTATTTGCACCAACATCCACACTGTCTATCTGCACCAAGGCCAGCACAGTGCCTGTCAGCAGGGTCGGACTGGGGGGTCAGGGCCCACCGGGGCTGACACATCAGGGCCCAGCCACCCCCCTCCCCCGGTTGCAAGGACTCTCCTGCTGTCCCTGTCTCCATGCTCCCCCCTCCGCGTACCTGCATCGTGCCTTCCTTACGCCATCAGGCGGGGGGGAGGTCAGGAGCGCCGGCTATGTCTAGCGATGCTGTCTGGGCCGACGGGGCCCATGAAGACTGGGGCCCACCGGGTTTTTTCCCAGTGTCCCCCGGCCCAGTCCGATGCTGCCTATCAGTGCTGACAATGAATGAGCAGATTGGCTGTTTCCTAAGGTGGCCATATGTGGGCAGATTTAAGTTGCCAATTTGGGTCCTTTAGACCGATTCAGCATCTTATCTGCCCATGTATGGGGGCTTCCGACGTCCTCCCCAACCTATATATGGGCAAAAATACGCCAGATATAGATTGGTCAGGTTTCCCCGCGATCGAGAACCGCAACAGCTGGTTGGCGTCTGCTCCCCTTCCCATACTTGTAATCTGATTGTTTGGCCCTAGGACCTAACGATCGGATTAGCCCAATATTGCGATGCTTTTGGTGGGCACATCACATCAACTAGCGGATCTTATAGTGTATGTCCACCTTAACTCTTAGTACGTTATAAAATGGCCAGTTCTAAGAAACTTTTCACTTGGTTTTCGTTATTTATTTTTTTATAGTTTATGAATGAATTGCCTTCTTCTTCTGACTCTCTCCAGCTTTCAAATGGGGTCACTGACCCCATTTAAACAACAAATGCCCTGAAAGGCTACAAGTTTATAGTTATTGCTACTTTTCATTACTCATCTTTCTATTCAGGCCTCTCCTATTCATATTTCAGTCTCTCGTTTAAATCAGTGCATGGTTGCTAAGATTATTTGGATCCTAGCAACCAGATAGCTGAAATTGCAAGTTGGAGAGCTGTTGAATAAAATTCAAAGGCCACAAATAATGAAAAATTAAAACTATTTGCAAATTCTCTAAGAATATCACTCTCTGCATCATACTAAAAGTTAATTTAAAGGCAAACAACTCTATGCAGTCAGAGAAAAAGATACAAATAACTCATAGCACAGAATAGGTAAAGTGACATTGTGATCAGAGCAGTATAGGCTAAGATATATGAGTCAATATATGACATTTAGATTTTTTTAAACTATTAACACACCCGGCTGTCAGGATAGCCGCATGTGTTAATAGTGTAAAAAATGTAAATGTCATCAAAAAAAATAGCAAAACCTGCAAAGAATAACTGTTGATTACCCCACAACTTAAAGAGTAGGACTACGCAGATGATTTCCGTGTGATCTGACGCACTGCGCAAAAACGCAGGCGTCAAATCGGATGCAACGGAAATAAGGTAAGTGAATGCATTGTCCAATGGCGTTGCAGCGTTGATCTGACACGACTGTCGGATGCAGACGCAGCGCGCAGCGTCTGCATCAGACAGTCGCGTCGGATCAACACTACGACACCATCCGACAATGCCATTACTTAACTTATTTCTGTTGCATCCGACTAGACGCCTGCGTTTTTTGCGCAGTGCATCAGATCGCACAGAAAACATCGGTGTAGTCCTACCAAAATACTGAAGTAACACAGCCTCTCACGACTTAGTAATTACTCTGCACCCTGGATGTGATTTAGCCTGTCCATCTAGTTCCGTTGATTTGCATGTCGTGCCATCACCTTGTTTATTATTTTTGGACATTTTTGGACATTTTTCATTTCCATTTCTGCTTTTTTTAGTACCAGAAACAGGACCCTTTCCTATGTTACTACATGAAATTCATAAATGGCAAGTTGTCACCTGCCTGTCATTAAAAGCCAAACACCTATCTAATGCTCCTTGGAGATGCAGGATTAGGCTTCTGCATGCAGCTCATCTGAAAATCCAGGTGTTTTCTTTTATTATTTTTATTTGAAAACCTTTTGCTCTCAATGTCTGTATCTATGTGTACAAATATAAAGACATGTCAACTTCCCCCTATTTTTCTGGTGTCTCCCTCAATTAAGCCTCTATTTCATGGACTCCCATGTGACAGGTCTGTTTCCTGCTGTCAGTGTCAGTCAGTAACATTCCCGGTTCCCGCTCCAATAAAAGGCATAGATTTGTCACCTGAAGTCCTCCATTATTGTCTGAAGACATGGAGCTGGGAAAATGGCAGGTGGGTCCAAGTGGAAAAGGGCAGACCCAGGGGCAGGGCATGACAGGCGCAGTCAAGATGCCCCCAGTAGTAATGTGGGGGTCGACTAAAAGTTGTCCTGCACCCGATCCTAACCTGACTCTGGAGAACCCGCCCCCAACCCTAACCCAGTGTGCTCTCCTACTTATATGCCTACACCTGACCGAACGGAAGTCCACTAGAAGGTCGGGTCCCGCTGGCTTCGGGCCGGCCGTACATCACTAGCCCCCGGATCGCTTTGGATCTGGGTTGGCAACTCTGGATAAAATAATCAATCTACTGATCATCCAGTTTTAGAAAAGCTGTGCAAAATTTGCCATGTTATTGTCACAGTCATTTTACCTGTAATTGTTACCACAGAATTAAAGGGGACCTGTCACCCAAAAAAAATAATCTAAATCCTATTTTATCATGTTAGTCAAGGAAAATATACTTTAATTACACTATATAAATTATTTGAATCTTGTTTCCTTCGGTCTGGGAACTCATAATTATAGCAAGCAGGCAGGAGCCATTTTGTGGACACTGTTATTAAGGCAAGCCTTCCATCATCTCAGAATCTTGTTTGTGCACCAGAATAGGGGACCTGATGTCCATCCCCATGCACTGGTTACACAATTAAACAGTTAAGAGAACTGGGGAATGTGGGGAGTGCAGTAACATCTAGGAAGTGCTGAATGGAAAGGGAAAGTAATTGTCTGCCCCGCCTCTATGCCTAAGGCATAGAGGAGGGGCAGGCAATATTTGATTGACAGCTAAGATTTTTAAATGTGTTTAGCTATGAACGCTTTAATAAAAGAAGAATTTGGATTTCATGTTTAATTTGAAAAGGACTTTTATTATACAGCTTTTTATGTCTGGGTGTCAGTTCCACTTTAAAGGAACAAAACTTTGATGCAGGAAAACACTATGAAACTATAGAGCTATTTTATTTTTTACTTTTTGAACACCTTTTTGAATAATAATAATAGTATTCAAATTTAAATCCACATTTAACCCCATATTTTTCCAAAGTCTTCATATTAAAGATCCACTCACTTTCTATTTTTAGGTTGCTACTACTGATGTATAAATGAATTGCATCCTAGATTATTTACTAAAGTGTGTGTTTTTTGCCCCAAACTTTTCTGTTCACTCTCATTCAACTTGTCTGGGACATTGCAAAATGATTAAATAAATGCACAAGAAGTGGAAGATGGGAAAACTGAAACCTGAATTGGTAGCTCAGAGGTGGAGTTCATAGTGTTCATCAGAAGGTGGCACTACATCCAAAGAAATGTATGTAGAGATCTTTGTAAGCACAATACTGCACATATATGTATTTCAAAAACGAGGGTGCTTTTTGGGGTGAAAGTACAAAGATTATCATTGTAGAAACTGGTGAGTCCCATGGGATGCTGGGGTGCTCTTATGTTTTTAGGTGCATTTTTGAGGCCCCTTTGCTGTGGGATAACTGAAAAAGCACTGCATTAAATGCCAGGGTTAACGTTTATGAATTGTTCAGTGCTTTGATGTGTTTTCTGTTGCACCTTGTGGCTGAATGCCGCAGCTGCTGCTTGTAGAGCTGCCACCTTTTCTGGAAAAAACACTGGCCTACATATACTTTTATCTTTCTTCCCTATTATTAACATTGGCACCAAACATCATTTTTACCAGCCAGATTGTTAAAATACCAGCCAGGGGGCATCCCAAGCTGCACAGCAACTCCCACATATATAAACAATTGGATAAGGACTTACAAGAGCTCTTGTGTAGCAGAGTGTTTATTCTAGAAATGATGGCAAGGTTTTTTAATATACAGTATATCTGATTTAATTATAGTGAATGCAACTTTAGATTTCTGCACTTAGTCAGTAAAGCAAGATCCGCACTATTGTAAATTCAAACGGCTCATTTACAAATAGCACAATGTGCAAAGCGTAAAATTCTAGTGCTAGTTGCAATCGTTTTACTGATAATTTCCCCCCAGAATTTCAGCTTAAAGGAGAAGGAAAGTCTTCTACTTAGGGGTGCTAAATGTTAGGCACCCCCAAGTGATTGTATTTACTTACCTGAAACCCCCCAGCAGTGCTCCTATCAGAAGAAAACTGCACCAGCCCAGGGGTATTCCAGTGAGCACCACTGAGCGTTCCTATTCCAGCTTCAAATTTCCCAGGGTAGACGCATGAGCAATAGAACGAAATAGACGACTTTTTAGTTAAATTTCGGCTTTCCGCTCTACTGTGCATGCGCAGCCGCGAGAAGAGGATCACTCCGTGGTGCTCAGTGGAAGAACCCCAGGCCATTGCAGTTTTCTGCTGATAGGAGCACCGGCCCGGGGTTTCAGGTAAGTCAATACAACCACTTGGGGGCGCCTAACATTTGGCACTCCCAAGTTGAAGAAGACTTTCCTTTCTACTTTAATAGTGTCCAGCACTGCACCAATATGGCCACAAATTCACTTTCATTATTGCAATTTGCTGTGTAAGTTTATAGCACTGCATTTGGGTGAGAATGGCATAACTTCAATAATATCATTAAAATCCGATTCGCTTGGAGCAAGTTATTTGCAGCTTTTGATGCCATCCATTATGGGAACTCTAGAACCCTTGAGGACGCTATTGGGCTGATTTGATCACTTGGCCCTTTGGCAAAAATAAAGCCATAATGTTGGGAATACAGGCCATCGGTACAAGGACCTTATCAATGAGACGATATGGACCTCATCAATATGGTTTTTTTAAACTTAACTAATCTTCAGCCAAATGCCAATTGAGAAGGCCTGTCATACACAGACAGATAAACTGCCAACCCGGTCTGAAAGGGGAAGATTTTGTTTTTCCCAGTCCCACACAGGCAAACGGTGTTTACTCTTTCTTGGAGTCTACGTCTTCTCTAAAGTTATGCCGTTTTGATGCAGTTCCCTGGAAAACATAGCACTGTTCACTCCCCCTATTCCATCCAACCAATATGAGACATTTCTGGGAATATTATCCTGCTGTTTTTTGCATAAAAATATGTGTTTGAAATGAGTTCCCACCGTAAAAGCTGAGATTGTTATATGCCTGCCAACTGTTCAGCATCTATTAGAAATGATGAGCTTATCAGACCTATCCATGATATTTCACAGCCTTTATTCTCCAAGTATTGAAGGACACTGGGAATTATGTATGACACCAGGGTGTCCAGATCACAAATAGCACTATAATTAGTTTGAAACTGATCTGAGGGTGACCATTCTCAGTAGAATATTCCAGCAGCAGTATAATAAATGAGTTTCCTTAAGAGGTGGTTTTCATGTACAGTGGAACGTGTCATGACTTGTATGAGCTACTGCTTAGTGTACATCACATTTAATTAACTCTAGCTGGTTAGCAAATATGAAGAGCTAAAATACTTACATTAACCTAATTAGGTTAACGATCAGAATTCCTTGTGTATGAATTGTCTATACACAGGTTTATATTAATTCAAACAGTGCAAAGCAAATTTCACTTGAATACTCTAAGCTGGTTCTATAAGATTTCTTTTGATTTGGAATGATGTCATTAAAGGGATACTGTCATCCGAAAACATGTTTTTTTCAAAATGCATCAGTTAATAGCGCTGCTCCAGCAGAATTCTGCACTGAAATCCATTTCTCAAAAGAGCAAACAGATTTTTTTATATTCAATTTTGAAATCTGACATGGAGCTAGACATTTGTCAATTTCCCAGCTGCCCCTGGTCATGTGACTTGTGCCTGCACTTTAGGAGAGAAATGCTTTCTGGCAGGCTGCTGTTTTTCCTTCTCAATGTAACTGAATGGGTCTCAGTGAGACATGGGTTTTTCTATTGAGTGTTGTTCTTAGATCTACCAGGCAGCTGTTATCTTGTGTTAGGGAGCTGCTATCTGGTTACCTTCCCATTGTTCTTTTGTTTGGCTGCTGGGGGGGAGGGGGTGATATCACTCCAACTTGCAGTACAGCAGTAAAGAGTGATTGAAGTTTATCAGAGCACAAGTCATATGACTTGGGGCAGCTGGGAAACTGACAATATGTCTAGCCCCATGTCAGATTTCAAAATTGAATATAAAAAATCTGTTTTCTCTTTTGAGAAATGGATTTCAGTGCAGAATTCTGCTGGAGCAGCACTATTAACTGATTCATTTTGAATTTTTTTTTTCCCATGACAGTATCCCTTTAAACAAGTGGATCTTGCATGATTGGATCACATTCGAGCTCTGACCAAACCTCAGGTGAGAACCACATCCATTGCTCAGTGTGATCCACTGTAGATGTTTTTAGCCAACTTATAAAGATCTGCTTGAGCACCAATCGTATAACAGTCAGCCTGGCAGTGCTTAGTAACCTGTTAGTTCAACAGAACAATGCCCCCATTCACAAAACAATTGTTGTAAGCTTGTTATTAGACCAAATGTTGAACCACAAAGGTGACAGTTTAGCCATGCACATGTACTTTGGTGACATATAATCACCAAGCTTTAGCCTTTATTTATACTGGTTAAATGTTAGATACATATGACAGATGTAACCCCTTCCTCTAAAGTAGGTATTTCTGCCTGGAATCAGAAAATGTTCTAGTGTGAATAAGCACTCAAGCAATATTGCACCAAATACTCGATTCTAAAACCTCCAATACAACTAGTACTGCATTTTTAGACGAAAGCAACGTCTTCTCACTAGTTTGTAATGTCCATGGGCAAAAATAATGAACATTTATGGAGGCTAAGTCTTCCCAATATGAGATCAACTGCTACATGTTCATATACAATTATATGTTTTTAATGGAAAGTCTTGTTTTGCTGGCCTCCTCAAGCAAACATGTCACCTTGATAATGTTCATATCCATGTAATAGGCATTATTTATATAGTGGTTTTCTCCTATGGGAGAAGCTCCATTATGAATATTTTGTGCTCAAACTCATGAGGTCCCTAAGTATATTTTTGGGTGGTTGTTGGCTATGTGCAGTTATGCCCAGACCATTACACTCCCAGTAATGCCCCAATCTCTCTCTGAATTCAGCAAGTCTGAGCAATTATGTGCAGATAAAGGACATCCAGGAGGATTACTGCAAATTAAACTCTACTACAAGGCACTAAAGAGGCCCTTGGAGAGTTTCAGGCATCTGTCCATTATTAGGACGGCTCTGTGTCTTGTCTATATAGGTTATAACACAGTAATAGGCTGGGGTGTCATACTGAAAAGATCCTACTGCTCATTGTTTGAGCCAAAGTGGCTTGATATGCACATCAATTGTTTCTGAAGATCTGACTTTATCATGGAAATACTTGAAATCTATATTCTTTTGGCTGCTGTTGGTGTCCCAGGAAACGTCATAATGATCTATGTTACAGCAAAAGAAATTGAGAAGATAACAACGGCAGGGCTCTTAATTATACACCTCTCCATTGCTAACATGATGCATATAGTTGCACGGACCCTTACTCTTATTATTCCCAAGCAAGGTGGTATATGTTATCCAGTAACTGGACCATGCAAGGTGTCCCTCTGTACTCTCTTCTGTGGTCGAAGCATAGGTATGCTGTTAACTTTACTCCTCGGCGTGTTCCGTCTAATGAGGATAATAAACAGAACCCGGAAAGTAATCAGCATTACACCAATGAAGAAATGCAGACATCTTTTGTTGCTTCTGCTGTGGATTGCGATTGTCTGCATGTGGCTACCGTATATTTTGTTGATTCCAGCAGACAGAACCATCCATCAGAATTCTACCGAATCGTGTACCTGTTCAATTTTAATTTCCTTCACCGAGGAGAATAATTCTGTCGTAAAACTGTTCAATATGCTCAACGGGACTTTAATTCAAGTGTTGGTTGTCATTCTCATGTTTTATGTGAGCATTAGGATTGTGTTGATTCTTAGACATCACCAACGCACTGTGTCTGCAGATGGAGCTCTATCCAGATACTGGAGCAATCAGCGAGAACTAAACGCTATCCGAGGAATCACTGCCCTGCTTGTTTGTTTTGGCATTTGTTTTATTACAAATACAGTGCTCCGGAACATTATCACTTCTGCCAGTTCCATTTGGCAAAGATTGTTTGGGGATTTGTATCCTGTTCTTTCCCCTTATATTTTGGGCTTTGGCTATCCAAGCTTCAGAAATATGTTTTTGTGTGTGTCATGCAACCCATGCAAAAAACACAACAGGCAGCATCCAATTACGGTTTCCTAACCAGATTGAGATCATATAAACATGGGGCCAAAGAAGCTGACATTTATCTGCAAAGTTGGACAAGATCTACAAAAGAAGGGAATTGGCAATGCTTTATACAGGTATGGGGCCTGTTATCCAGAATGCTTATTTGAGGTTATTCAAATAAGGGGTCTTTCCATAATTTGCATACCAATTTTTATACCTTAAGTCTATGTAAAAAAAATCATTACTAAACCCAATAGGCTGGGTTTGCCTCTGATAATGATTCATTATATCTTAGTTTGGATCAAGTACAAGATACTGTTTTATTATTACAGAGGAAATGGAAGTAATTGTTAAAATTTGAATTATTTGATTAAAAGGCAATCTATGGGCTATAGCCTTCCTGAAACTTGGAGCTTTCTGGATAATGGGTTTCTAGATAATGGATCCCATACCTGTGTAAGATAGTGTTCCATTTTTAAGTACATAATAAGCATTTATAGGGGTTTCTATATATTAGCATATATAATTAAAATTTTGTTTGCCTAGTGGAAGCTGAGCCTTTACAGATTTTAAAATAATATAGTTTGTATACAGTATATGTATGTGTGTTATATTTTACATTAAGTGGTACATTATTTCCTATGTTAAACGTTTGCATTCTGAATTTAGAGCTGTATTGGGCTTGGTTATTTAGCAACCTAGCATTCTGTAAATAAAGCCATTGATGTCTTCAAGGTTCAGGAACAGATGTGAGCTACTAACCAACATGGGCTGATCTATTTAATGCCTCCAGAAGTAAACGAGAACTAAAGCTTAACTAAAGTAGACTAGAAATGTGGGGACAAGTGTGGAGCTGAGAGTGTAATGGAGGGGGAAAAAAAGCCAAAAGATATGAAATATATTTCATTTAGTGGATCGACTTGCCCTAACAGCAGCTGGGGTCCTTCAGTGGACCAGTCTGTTATGATTTTAGAAGAATAAACTTTAATTTGTTTGTTTCCATGTTATATTATGTGAAACTGTCCTGTCTTGTGAAAAGGCCTGCTATAAATAAACACAGGCATAGACCTGATTGATGTTACACTTGGTGCTGATGTCTCTTTCTATAAAAAAAGCTTTGCCAGTCCTGCTACTTTAATAAATAATTTGTTATTGGCTGGACTGAGAATATACAGTATACACACTTATTCTAAATTGCATAATTAAAAAAAATACTATTATTTTATTGTCTTTTCTTGACAATTGAATTAAAGGGAAACTATACTAAATATTACAGGTCTCTTCACATAAAACTACCCATAAAAATAAAATAAATAAAATTTTTATAAAAAAATAACCCAAAACATTTTAATAGTATGTGCCACTGGATAATCCCATATAGAACAATGGTTGATATAAGTACTAAAGTCTACCTCTCTGGCTCATACGAATCACTGTGCTCTCACTCATAAACCGAGGGCACACATACATGCTAAGTGACATCAGCCAATAAATGGGCAGAACTCTGTCTTTTACAACACATTTTTCTGTAACCGTAAGAACCTGCATTTTGCAGTTTGTTACTTGTCAGCCGCCAATTAACATTGTAAAGTTTACCTTGAAAGTAAACAGCTGACTGATTGCTTTGGGTTACTAGACTTGGAAATTTGCACTTTATTAAAGGGGTTGTTCACCTTTGTGTTAAAGTTTAGTATAATGTAGAGAGTGATATTCTGAGACAGCTTGCAATTGGTTTTCGTTTTTTATTATTTGTGGTTTTTGAGTTACTCAGCTTTTTATTCAGCGGCTCTCCAGTTTGCAATTTCAGCAATGTGGTTCCCAATTCCCCTTTTTTGAATAAGAGACTGGAATATGAATAGGAGAGGGACTGAATAGAAAGATAAGTCATAAGAAAGTAGCAATAACAATACATTTATAGCCTTACAGAGCATTTGTGTTTTAGATGGGGTCAGTGACCCCCCCCCCCGTCTGAAAGCTGGAGTCAAAAGAAGGCAAACAATTCTAAAACTATATAAAATAAAAAAATGAGGCCCAATTGAAAAGAATTGGCCATTCTAGAACATACTAAAAGTTAACTTAAAAGTGACTCACCCGGGGGGCGTGGTCTGGATGGCAACCTAGCAAGACGCGCTGAATAGGTGCTCCGCACTATAACAATCCTGTTACACACTTTAAAGATTACCGGAGGTCAGCAGAACCCTTACCGGAGCTCCCGGGACACCTCTAATCGCCACTGATACGAGCATGGGGAAACAAACCCAACGGGTGCGCTCGGAGGCCGCCTCTAAGTTGGAACAATTCGCGAGGCGGCAGACCCAAGATGGCGGCGGTCCCCCACGAAGCCCTACGCAGCAAGGCCCTACTAACCAGCCACCAGCTGTGGAGGAGTCCGGAGCTGGAGCCCCACCAATACCATCGCCATCCGATCTGATGAATGCAATCCTGCAGTGCCAAACGACACTGACGACCACGTTTACCAGTAAAATCGAGGAATTGCGCATAGATCTTTCACTAATTAAACAGGATCTCCAAACTCTCCGGGAGAGAACCAGCAGTGCGGAAAACAGAATTGGAGACCTGGAGGATCGCACTGCGACACTGCCGGAAGACATGCGGCAAGTTAGACAGCAATTGCAGGCCAACGCTGACCGATTAGACGACATGGAGAACAGGCTGCGCCGCTCGAACATACGAGTGGTCGGACTGCCGGAGCGCAGCGAAGGGACATCCCCAGAACAATTTGCAGAGGCATGGCTCAAAGACCTCCTGGGCCCAACTGTCTTCTCAGCGCAGTTTGTAGTGGAGAGGGCCCACCGGGTCCCAACGAGGCCCGGTCCACCTGGGGGTCCGCCACGTCCCTTCCTGATCAAACTGCTGAATTACAGGGACCGGGATGCCGCGCTAAGAGAAGCCAGGAACAGGGAGGCTCTACAATATTCGGGAGCCCGAGTTTCACAGTACCCAGACTTCTCTATCGCAGTGCAAAAAAAGAGAAGTTCCTTCATTGAAGTTAAAAGAAAGCTCAGAGATCTCGGTTTCAAATATGCCATGCTGTTTCCAGCGAAGCTAAAAGTAATAGAGGGAGACAGGTCTCTGTTCTTCGATCACCCGACTGATGCCCAAGACTGGCTAGATCGCAGGCCCAGGCGAAGCCGTTCCCCAAGGAATCCGTAAGTGAAACTTACACTTTGGGCAATATGAGAGGTACGTGGACCAGGGCAGCCAAGGTTTAACTATAACTAACACTGTGTGCCGGGACGGTATTGGGGGCGGGGATAGTGAGCTACGGCGGGCTATGCTGTATAAATAATTTCCCCGGATGGCGGATTCATGTTAAAGTTTTGGGACCAGGGAGACGCCAAAACCCAACCTACAAACCGAAAACCTGCATCCTGGATAAACCAGCTTCCCGCCCACTTACCCACGGATGAGCGTACAACGGCTTTCCAATTGAATCTGCTGGGAACCGAGACCTTCCTGACTCTTCCCAGACTCATCCGATCCATGGTTGGAGTACACACAAGTCACAGCTGTACATGTTTAGCCTTGAGATATCGAGGAAGTACACTTTTGCCTTGGATTTACAAGTGTTTGTATTGCACAACTATCCTGTCGAGCTGGCAAAGCCCCTCTACAATATAAAAAATCTACCCAAAGCCCATGCTAGTGCGAGCACTTGACTGTCTTCTCTGACCCTTTGAGTTTTTCAGGAACTGCTGAAAGTTTTTGAACTGCCACAACCACGTTCTAGGTAGTAAAGTTTGCTTGTTATGGGATACAGGTATCTCCGTGTTTGGGAGGGGATACAGGGAGGGGGGACAGTTTGTGTGGGGTTCTTGCACTACGCTCTATCTTTTTCTCTTTCAACTCTTTCTTTCCTCTGGGAGCGGATTTTTGAAAGTGCATCTAGCACGAGAAGTTGTAAATTTTGCTATATGAAAGCGCCAGTGGGGGGACTCGCCCGTTGCCTGACACCCAATATCATACACCTTACAATACAACTAGTCATTACAATATGCGGGAGGCGGCACCTGGGTGACGATCCCCACTGGTACAGGGTTATGCTTAATACTAATAAATGTATGGGACAAAATTGAATGTTTTATCTTGGAACACCCGGGGCCTTAACAACAAGATCAAGAGATCAATTACGTTAGAACAGATTAGGAAATCCAAAGCGGATATACTCATGCTCCAAGAGACTCATCTGATTGGACAGCGAGTTTTGGCCCTAAAACGGAAATGGATGGCTGCGGTATACCATTCAGAGTTTTCCTCACACTCAAGAGGAGTAGCCACCCTAATTAGAAGGTCCCTTAACTTTAAACTGGAGCAAGTGATCACTGATAGAATGGGGAGGTATGTTATCCTGAAATGTAAAATACAAGGTTCAACATTTATCCTGGTCAACGTCTATCTCCCCCCCCCAGCTGAGATAGCCCTCCTTACACTTATATTTCAGAAAGTTGCTTCCTTAGGTCCCCATCCAGCAATATGGGGAGGGGACTTCAATATGGTACCAAATCCAGACTTAGATAGGCTGAAGCCAAACACGAACGACTCCCAGGCTTTCAACAACTGGCTTGAATCTATGCATTATGTGGATGTATGGCGGTGGAAGCACCCACAAATTAGGCAATATACTTGCTTTTCGGCAGCTACGTCTGCATTGTCTAGAATTGACCTTATACTGGTCTCACCAGAACTCCTTAAAATGGTAACCAAAATACACTTTGGCACTAGAGTATGTTCGGATCATACTCCTGTCCTGCTGACTTTAGATAGCGGAGAAGCGGCCCCTGCATCCACCTGGAGACTTCCGACTAAGTGGATAACTAACTCCAAGGTAGCGGACAAATATATTTCCCAACTAGATGAATACTGGGAAATTAATTCGAACACTGCATCCGAATACTCGGTGTGGGACGCCTGTAAGGCACATACAAGAGGTATCTACACCTCATTAATTACCGCTGCCAGAAGGGAAACTGAGGCGGAACTTATGGAAGCCAAAATTAAGCTGGGGGAGGCTGAAAAAGACCTAGTTGCAAATCCCAATAATACCACAAGACATATTATGACAGAGACCCAAAAGCAGGTAGATCTATTACACATAGACAAGTTCTCCCAGAAAGAACTTTACCGTTCTGCAGCATGGTTCAATCAGGGAGATAAAAACGGGAAACTCCTTGCCTTACTCGCTAGAGAGGATACCCCTCATCTGGCAATAGCTGAAATTCGAGATGATACAGGGACTCTCCTTACTGATCGTAGCCAAATTGTAAAGAGATTTGAGGAATACTTTCAAACAACCTATACAGCAATACCCACACTGCCCCAATACAGGCTCGTTGAATACTTAGGGAAAATTGATTTTCCAATCATACCTCCAGATATGAGACAATACTTGGACACTGACATAACAGTTGAAGAAATAGGAGATGCTATAGCGGGAATGCAGTCTGGCCGATGCCCAGGTCCTGATGGACTACCATCTGAGTGGTACAAGACTCACTCCCAGATACTATCCCCTAAACTTAAATCTGTATTCAACAAGGCCTCGGAGACAAACTCTCTCCCCGAGACATTTTTCATGGCAAATGTTACGCTTATCCACAAAACAGGTAAACCCCGTGAGAACTGTGACTCGTACCGTCCCATATCACTGCTAAATTGCGATGCGAAAATCTTCGCTAGAGTATTGGCCAACAGACTCAAAAGGACGGTCCGAGGGATAGTTCACCCAGACCAAACAGGGTTTATGCCGAACAACGCCACGGACATAAATATTAGAAGACTATACAACAATCTTGAAATCAATCACACCAATGCAGGGAACAGGGTGGTACTGTCGTTGGATACAGCAAAAGCATTTGACACGGTCTCCTGGCCATACTTATGGGAGGTTCTCAGATGTTTTGGATTTGGTCCTAGGTTTGTCACCTGGGTTAAGGCATTGTACTATGACCCTCAAGCCAAAATACTGGTCAATGGCACTCTCTCAGAAGCCATAAAACTGGGACGGGGCACGAGACAGGGCTGCCCCTTATCACCCCTACTATTCGCCCTAGCGATAGAACCCCTGGCTATACAAATAAGAGACTCCCCGAACATAATAGGGCAGCGTATAGGACAAACAGTCGAAAAAGTCTCCCTATACGCGGATGACATGCTCTTATATTTGGCCAATCCAAGAGAGGATTTTGACTCAGCCATAAATTTGATAGAAGATTTTGGGGTCTACTCTGGCTTACGAATTAACCAAGACAAATCGATAGTATTCCCTTTAGACCCATTACCAGAAGAACTAGCCACATCTGTTGGGAGACTGAAGGTTGTCCAATCCTTTAAGTATCTGGGAATTACCATAACAAAAGATTGTAAAAAATTTGAGGATGCAAACCTGTCTCCGATAACTAGGGCACTAACCAACAAAATAGATGTGTGGACACAGTTACCGCTTACTCCCCCTGGGAGAATCAATTTATTCAAAATGGTATTCCTTCCCAAGCTACTATATGCCTTTCACAATTCCCCTATAACGCCTAGATCCCAATGGTTTAAGTATGTTAACAAGATCCTTAGGAGGTTCATATGGGCAGGGGAACGGCCACGCCTAAACTTCAAAACCCTACAGGCCCCACTCACACAAGGTGGATTAGCACTCCCAAATGTTTGGATGTACTTCATTGCTAGTCAACTGGTCTACATACACTGGTGGATGGTCCCCTCCACTGATAACATGTCAATGATACTTGAAGCAAATGTTGTGGGCTCACTGGAGGCTTTGGCAAACCTCCCATATAGAGGAGTCACACATAGACACCCAACCACAACCCCTATGAGAACCGCTATGGCTGCATTCCAAAAGGCACTTACACAGGTACAGGGGTTGCAGAAGGGGTGGTCTACATGGGAGCCACTCTGGGGCAATCAGCACCTTTCGCATCTTTCGTCACTTCCAGATGCGGCACAATGGGCCAAACATGGGGTCAAGCTTTTGCAGGACATAGTGGGGGCGGGGGATATTAAAACATTCCAGGCCCTTAAGGCAGAGTATGGGTTACCCCAACAAATGTTTTTTAGATACTTGCAATTGTCTCATGCCTTTCGTGCCCAATTTCCAGATCGACCAATAGGAATGGCAGCTACCACGCTAGAGAAGTACCTGCACAAAGGGGATCTTGTCAAACCTATGTCCCGTTTCTACACAATTTTGTGGCAAAACTCCTCAGACCCACTTGCAAAGGTACTAGAAAAATGGAAAAGGGATATCCCTGACCTCACAGATGATATGTGGGAAGATGTCCTTAAGCAGGTCCCAGAAATTACTATACCCACCAGAGATAGATACATACAAGTTAAATTCCTGAATAGAGTGTACCTCACCCCATATAGAATTGCCAAAATGTTCCCCAATGTACCTGATTCGTGTATTAGATGTGGGAGAGAGGTGGGATCTTATATGCATGTTTTCTGGCACTGCCCCATGATTCAAAAATTTTGGAGAGACATTGTACATTTTGCAGCAGAAACTCTGGACTTGCCACAGATTGTGTCACCACTGACTTGTCTGCTGGGAGTGGCGGAGGACTTGGGTCTGAATGCCTATGAAAAAATCTGTTATCTACAACTATTATATTTTGCAAAGAAGGCTATACTGCTAAACTGGAAGTCTACTGCCCCTCCTTCCCTATCATTTTGGATTAACCTGGTGAACAAAGCTTTACCACATCAGAAGTTAACATACTTGGCCAGAGGATGCCCACAAAAATTTGAAAACATTTGGGGCTCCTGGGTGGCCCTCAAAGATGCACCAAATGACTAGTTGTGCTGTGGTCATTGTAAATGCATACTGTCAATAACTGGAATTGTACTACACTGCTCAGCTCCCTATCTCTCTGCTCTCTATTCTTTTTTCTTCCGCTCTATTTCTCCAATGTATGTTTTGAAAAATGGAAAAATAAAAACTTTTAAAAAAAAAAAAAAGTGACTCACCCCTTTAAGCACAAATAGGGTTAAATTAATAAAGGGCCAGAAACTCCATTATATTATATGCCTAATTTGTGTTTATAGATTAGGATTGTCCCAGCACCCACAAATGACAAGTGCACACTCATGACCAGTGCAGGTACATTGTATAGTTAAGGATTTACTCCTTATTGAATAATATAAGGATATTACAAGTTCCCAAGACTTGCCCATGGCAATATAAAAGGACATGGCTGAAGGCTTTTATACAGGCCAATAAACGCTGAACGGAATTCTAATATCCTCATGTTTTACAACAGGGAGTACAATATTTGCCATGATACACAAGTTTCAGTCATGTGACAAAATTACATCTCTAAGCTCCGATTATAACGGATGACATCACCAAGCACCATTTGCAAGTATAGAATTTACAGGATATATTGGGCCAAATTTAATCCAGTGAGAAAAAAGGTTCATGTGAAAACTCACGGACAAGATTCAAGGAGGAGAAAAACTTCTCCAAATTCAGACCCAGAAAAATGTCTCACTGATTATTTATAAATAGAATTGCATCTCACATTGAACCTCCTCCATGAGTTTTCAAACGATGAACCTTTTTCTCACTGAATTGAATCTGGCCCATTATATGTAAATATATATATATATTTTAAAGCCACGTCTGTTTAACTGGACTTCACATTATTATGACCAATCTCTGGACACTTTAACATGAACATAAAGTTCACAAAGGCACAGTGTTCAGCACATCTACCTGTATTGCTTTGCTCTTCAATAGGAAAATCATACTTTCAAACAGGGCCACCACTGGTTGGCTCCACCTGTTGGGGTCCCAGGTAACTTAGGGCTAATAATTGGGGTTCTGCTAACGGGACCCTGTAACTGTTGATGCCAGCTCTTCTCTCTAACATTCCTATGATTTCACATATTTTAAAGGAAAACTAAAGCCTAACTAAAGAAGTAGCTAGAAATGTTGTACATTATGGTTTGTGCTTCTGTACCAGCACAAGGCAACCACAGCCCTTTAGCTGTAAAGATCTGTGTCTCCAAAGATGCCCCAGTAGCTCCCCATCTTCTTTACTGCTGATTCACTGCACATGCTCTGTGCTGCCGTCACTTACTGAGCTTAGGGACCCACTCACAATATACAGTACACATAGAATAGATATGTCACAGTATAAGGCTGATTAGTAATTAATATGGATAATTACTACATGGCAGCACCGAAACCAGTGCAATTAGCATCAGAATTTAATAATCAGCCCTGTAGCATCATCTTATATTAAAGACCAACCTAATTTTCTGTTTGATAATTTGCTACAACCCCTAAGCTTAGCTTCTCAACAGCTGCTCAGAGACCACTGAGCATGTGAGTGTCACAGACACTTTCCAAGATGGTGTCCCCCTGTGATAAGTTTGAAAAAGTCCTGGATCATTGCTGCTATTGACAAGCTGAAACTCTAGGCTGGTGCAATAAACTCAATATATAAAATATGGCATTTTTAGCCATATTCATTTTTACTGTTTAGTTTTCCTTTAGGGTACAGTTTGCAAACTGACTTGAGGATAGACATGTATGGTCACTAATGCTCCTTTTCCACAAATAATACAATTACATTGCACTGGCCACGGATGTCTAATCTATGCATGCAGCATTGTGTGAAATGCTATGAATTAGTGAAATCTGTGTGCCTTGCGGTCGTCCATCATAGAGCTGAATGGGACTTGTCTTACACTGCATAGCTTTCTATAATGAAATCGTAGCATAACAGCTGAAAAGACCAGTCAATATAAAATTAAAAAACATATTTATTAGGGAAATGAGGGGAAAAAAAAAATCTGTGTAAGTTAGTTAGAATAGACATACAGGATCTCCTGCACTCAGTGCCAACATGAAGTACCCAACTTAATATACCAACAGCAAACAATAATCTGAGTGAATAAGTCGACACTGAGTAATATTAATATTTTGCATTACATGGGGAAGAAGAGGTTAATGCACTCACTTTGCCATGAATATTCAAGTACCAAGACATTATTTTGCACACAGAAGCACCATGTTGCCCAGTTTTATGATAGAGTGGGAAAAAGCAATATACCAGGGATGAACAACATGCAGCCAGCTCAATCAAGAGACACTTAATGGGCTTGTAGATTGGCAGCCACAGGGCTGTTGGTTGGATACTCAAGGTATATGTGCACAAAAGCCCCAGACCAGAAGGTGCACAAGTAAAGATGCAGAGAAGTAATTAAAGTTGTAGAAACAAATCAAAATGCTCACTTTGGGCCAAGCCAATATGTTCTCCAGTCCTAACAATGCATTGAAAACTCTAAAACATTCTAATATTCCAATTAATATTCCATGTAATATTTCAAATGAAAACTGCAAATATATATCCTCCTTGCCTTAAAACAGTAGTTCTATTCATTTTAACCAACCAGAGCTGTCTTTAGATGGCCCAGAGCTCCCACAGAATTGTAGAAAGGGGTATAGCAGATATATAGTAGGCCAAGATGATACTACTATGGGGATTTAAAAATAGTGTGACATTATAGCTCTATTTATTAATTTTGATTACATTTTTAGAGCCCTAATTATCAAACGGTGAACTCTAAGGCAGAGACACACGTTCAGATACGGGGAGATTAGGTCGCCCAGCGAAAAATCTCCTCTTCTTCAGGGCAACTAATCTCCCCGAACTGCCCCCTGCCGACTAGGATGTAAATCGCCGGCGGAATGGTCCCCCGAGCGCTTCATTTTCTGAAGTTGTCCTATGAGGAAACTTCGGGCGACTTAGAAAAACTGAAGCGATCCGAGTGCCATCCCGTCTGCTATTTCAATTTTAGACAGCGGGAGGCAGTTCGGGTAGATTAGTCGCCCCGAAGAGGCGATTTATTGCAGAGCGACTAAATCTCCCCACATCTGAGCATGTCTCTGCCCTTACTTTCACACATTTATACATTCACCTCTAAAAATCCCACAGGAATAAATAGAGACTGGAATTTTAATGTGGTGAGCTCCAATTTCACACATTGATGAATGATTGATGCCCTTTTTATTAGTGTTATTAGGCAGAAAAGGATGTCGACAATTGTACTTTCTTGACAGTTAGAGTCATAAATTGGACCCTCCAATGTTGCATAAATAATAGGGCTATACCACTACTAAAGACAGCGTAGTCTGAATATTTGGTGTTCCTTACATTTGCAGATCAGGAGCAAACTACGAGAAACAACTGTTTGCAAGGCTTTGTATGAATGCTACTCTGTCATATGAATTTTGGGTGGGGAGGCCAGAGAACATAGTAAAACATAGGCTCTTTGAAGGCTGGAATCTTGTTTCCAACATCACCTCTTACACAACAACAATGAACAGGTCATGGAAATTTGCATAGAAAACGTAAGAATAAGGCTAAGCAGGTGTTAAAAGTAAAACGGATCAATATAAAAGGGCACAGTGGTGTCTTTACTTGGCTACTTAAAAATTTAAAAAAAAAAAAAAATGAAATCACAGTATTTACTAGTACTATAAAAGTTAATGGCAGCTGTCTTAATGAAACATTACAGTATTAGATCATCCACATTAACATGCTTATATATTTCACTGCAAAAACCTGATCAGTGTATTAGCACAGTAGTGCTTTGTACGTACCTGATTATTATTCATCTACCATCTGTAGTAAGTCATGTGAAAACACCGATTCTGGGAACATGAAAACCAAATGGGCTCAGCACTCGGTGCTGCGCAGGCCAGTTCCATTAAACCCATTCAGTCTTTTTCAATCAGCGGAAGATTCTATCCTGCAGAATCCCCCCACCAATTCAATGAGTACAATATCAGCAATGTAAATGCACTTATTGCAGAAAGGACTGACCTTGCTCAAGGCAACATCTGTGCCATTACATTTTGAGATCACAGCTTTCAGCTTAGTTGGAAGTTTCAGATGTAAAATGATAAATGTGCATTTCCGTTGAGTGATTTTTGGAAGTTGACGAAGGAGAACATATTTTAATGAAGCCCCCGGGGTTAAGGAATTAAAACCCATAATATGTATTTTAAGTTTGTGTTTAACATTTTAGAGTAAAAGACTGCAATAATTGTGCTGTAAACGAAGTTGAAATGAATCAAATGTGTTTTTTTAAGGGAACCCTGGACATAAGCTTATTTAGTTGGACTATATAGATATATATATCTAGAATGTTTGGACCCTAAAAAGTACTGTTTTGCCACCAATATGGATTCATGCAGCTTAGGTACCATCAACTACAAGCTGCTGTTTCTTTTTTAATTATTTAAATTATTTGCTTAAGGGCTCTTATACGCTGGTGGTTTTTCCTGCGCTCCCCTGCGTTGCACTTTCTTCCGTTCAGCCGCAGGGGAGCGCAGGAGTAGACGCACTCAATTATTGTGAAGGGGGCTGTACACAGATGCATGTAAGCACCAAACGCAGGTGGGATGCAGCATGTTGCATTTAAGGTTGCCCCTGGCCAGTAAAAATGATGGTTCATCCCAATGTTATTAATAGGAAAAAAAGATAAATATATAGGAAGGCCGGTATTTTTTTCCAGAAAAGGTGGCAACCCTAGTTGCATTTCACCTGCATTTGGCACATACATGCGTCTGTGTGAGTACAGCACTGTCACAATAATTGAATGCGTTTACTCCTGCGCTCCCCTGCAGTTGAATGGAAGAAAGCGCAACGCAGGGGAGCCCAGGAAAAACCGCACACGTGTAAGAGCCCTAATGAATACATGTGTGTGTGTGTGTTTAATATTTATATTATACACAAACAACTGTTTGCCAGTTCAGTGTTTATGCATTGTTTTTGAGTGAGTTTATGCCAGAGATGGGGATATTTCTTCCTTTAGGTTTGAAGTTCTGGGCCATATTTTCTTTTTTTTTTTTCTTTAAAGCACAGGCTAGCCATTCCTGAAGTCCCTGGAGATAAATGCATTTATCACAACAGTATATAAATGGAAGTTAAGCATAACGGATCTTAAATAGGCACACGAGTTGCTATGGTGTGTTATTAGAGACCTTGAGCTCTTGTACATTATAATACACTTACAGACTCTCTATTCCATACAGGGAAAATCTGGATCTTAGTGTATTAAAAATGCAGATGATAAAATCCCACTAAAAATAATCTATGTTAATAACAAAAAGGATTAAGGTATTAAATGGCAGAACCATTGCCTGAACCACAAAAAGTGCATAAACATAATAATAATAATACTACTACAAAACATGGCTAGATGTGTTAAACAAATGGTTCTTGTTAGATGGTAATCTTTTTACATAACGCATTATTTACAGGGGTTTAAATCTACAGATAGCACAGTGCACAATTCAGTCTCTGCCTCGCTGATCTATCGGAAATATTCAGCAAGATTAAAACGTAGGTTCCATCTCTGCAGAATCTGGCATAGAAGGCATCAGAATGCGTCGCTCCAAGTTGCACCCTTGTGATTATAAAAGCAACAGTTCAAATACGAAGGGCGTTCATTTGATATTCTTGGTTGGAGTTTCCGTTTCAGTTGACTGTCTTCCATCAGTCCATGCTTCTCTGGTACTTTTCAGTGCTAGTGTTTTCTGTTTGTCTACGACAACATAATCAACCTTTTCGTCAGCAGCACTGCTTCCAGAACCAACACTCTTCTTCTGCACAAGAAAAGGAACAAAAATAAGAAATCTTTACTTAATGACGCCCACCATGTTTACTATAAAAGTTTCCAGCACTGCCTCCTGTGCAACAGCAGGAACTCGCTTGGCCTCATCACTGCTGGACTAGGGGTAAGCGACAGGGAAGGTACGTGCCTGGCGCCCCCCAAGGTTTGCGCCCTAGGCACGTGCCTCTTCTGCCTACACCCAGTTCCGGCCCTGAATATAGTTAGTTAGCCAAAACTGTAATGTATAAAGACTGGAGTGACTGGATGTCTAACATAACAGAACACAACTTCCTGCAGCTCTCTTGGTTTCCACTGATTGGTTACCAGGCAGTATCCAATCAGTGACATGGGGGGGGGGGGGGCACATGGGCCATAACTGTTGCTTTTGAATCTCAGCTGAATGCTGAGGATCAATTACAAACTCACTGAACAGTTATGTCCCATGTGGCCCCCCCTTATAGTCGCTGACTAACTCAGAGTTAGAGAGCTGAAAAGCAAGAAGTAATGTTTTGTTCTGTTAGACATCTGCTCGCTCCAGCCTTTAAACATTACATTTTTGCCTAACTAACTATATTAGAAACATTTTTTATCTATTTACCCAGTTTTTATTTTTACACTGAACTGTTCCTTTAAACACAGACCTGGTCTAAGCAACTTTTATTTGGTCTTCCATTATTTACATTGTATTGTTTTTGAACTATTCTGACTGTTTTTGTCATGTACCTGAAAACGTCTCAGTGTTTGGAGGCTTACATTTTATAGTCATTTTTTGTGTGTATTTTCCTCTTTTATTCCTCTTCCAGTTTGATTTCAAAGCTGCTCTCTGGTTACTTTGTTTAGACCTAACAAACCACCAACACTTTTTTTTCATGAGTTCATCTGCCCTGAGGAAAGGTGACCTTGCCTGAGGTGGCACTTCACAAGAGGAGGCAAAAAGATGCCCATGGAGCATGTCTGTTGCTCTTTTAGTGTAAATTGTGCAATCTTGCTTTATAAAATAGCAATCCAGTCCTTTTTGACACAGTCCACAGGGGGTGGGGAGGTAGCTAATTGAGTTTTCCATATAGAAGGTTAATAATGTTCCTATTATTAGGCATGGGGCACATGCAGCTGATCATCAACTATTCTTTGCCTGCATTTAGTAAACAGGCGGAGGAAAGCAGATCCGCTTCCTCCTGCACTTTCAGTCAATGGAGCATGACAGCAGATCTGCTTTCTTCCGCCTACATACAAAACGCAGGCGGAGGAAAGTGGATGATCTGGTTTGTGTGCCCTTGCCCTTTCTCAGAGTCATGCTCTCTTTGGAAAGCATCTACAATCCAGTTATTTTGTACAATAGAACATCCAATGCACAGTTACAGGACTACCATTTACAAAGCAAGTGACAGATTTGCAGTAAAACAGGTTTGTTGCTACACTATTCCTCTTTAATTTATTAGCACAGAAAAGAAAACAGGAAAACATCTCTTTGAAGTTTCTGCTGTAGATCTGCTAATGTAGAAAGAAGTGAAATGCAATTAAAAGAAGTTATGGTTACATAAAAGAGCCTTAGAGGCTGTAACTTTGCCTGTGGGTAAGGTGGTTCCCAAATAACATACATAGTTGGCAGTGGTTAAACTTGAAGAGCCTTAAAGGGAAACTGTCATAGGGGAAACAATCTGTGTTCAAGCCACATTCATTAATATTGCTCCTCACACATAATCCTGTACAGAAATCCATTTCATAATATTGCTGCCCACACATCATCATTAAAACCCAATAGAATCCCAAACCATTAATTCATTTGAAAATGTTAAATGGTAGAATGAATTCTTTGCAATGCACACATTGTAATGTATATTTTAATGAAAACAACACCACCAAAACTAAAGCACTAGTGTTAGCATCAAGTGATTGGGGAGGTGGCTGATGGGGAATATGGCCTGCCACCTGCCACTGAGGAAAACTGGCTGCACTATACGGTCTGACCCGCGTATTTTTATATTTTTCTCCTTTTTTTGTTATATTTTTCTGCTATAGTAACATGGTTAGATTGAGTTGAAAAAAGACAAAGTCCATCAAGTTCAACCCCTCCAAATGAAAACCCAGCATCCATACACACACCCCTCCCTACTTTTAATTAAATTCTATATACTCATACCAATACTAACTATAGAGTTTAGTATCACAATAGCCTTTGATATTATGTCTGTCCAAGAAATCATCCAAGCCATTCTTAAAGGCATTAACTGAATCAGCCATCACAACATCACCCGGCAGTGCATTCCACAACCTCACTGTCCTGACTGTGAAGAACCCCCTACGTTGCTTCAAATGAAAGTTCTTTTCTTCTAGTCTAAAGGGGAGGCCTCTGGTACTGTGATCCACTTTATGGGTAAAAAGGTCCCCTGCTATTTGTCTATAATGTCCTCTAATGTACTTGTAAAGTGTAATCATGTCCCCTCGTAAGTGCCTTTTTTCCAGAGAAAACAATCCCAACCTTTCTTATTTTTGTTTATTTTTTCTTATTATATTTTGTTTAATTGAATGTAGAGCCTTATTGGATACCATGTAATAAGATGTTTGTCTCTACTTAAATAAGGCTCAGCATGTTGCAATATAGGCAATATACTTCTATTGACCCATGTCTTTGTAACGAGGCCTCTCTTGATTGGCTTAGGACCAGTATGATGTAATGCATTTTAATTGGTCAATACCCCTTTATAAGGATGTTACAAACAGTGGAGACCACTAGCCTATGAGTAAGTGCCCACTTCAGGCACAAAATGCGTCAGACTTACATATGTCCTAATAAAGATTTTTTTTTTACTTTTATAAAAATACCTTGGATACTGCTTTACTGCTGGATGACCTCTAACCACATCTGAATGTTTTGTATTCTCCCAAAAATTTGAAAAACCCTTGGACTGGGGGTAACCCTGGTAAGAGACCAAATTATTTTTTGCGTTTTTGATTTTGTACTTTTTCATTATATATTACATTTTTAATTTTGACTTCTGTCAAAGAAATGGACCCACACACCAGTACTTATATGGCTCTATGACCTGCCACTGAGGAAAACTGGCTGCCCCAAACCTGTCTGACCCGCCCAAGTGCCCATTAATCACTGAAGAAAAGGTAATAGAGCAATAAGTGATGTTCTCATAAAGAACACTAATAAGACAAAAATACTAACACGTGATAAAACAAAAGATAGGCAGCCACACAGCATATAGAACCTAAATCCATGGTTCACAAACTTTGAAGATATTCCTAATTGGGAGGGCTCATTCTACTGTTCATAGATACTCCTGGAGGCATAAACAAAAATTACATTCAACTGAGAGGTAGAGATGTTTATGTTGGAGCATTGGCTGAATGGTTGATAAAATATGTTTTCATATGTCTCTATCTTTGAAATTCGTTAAGGGTGAAAGCCTGATCAAATATAGGACATCAAAGAGTTAACCTTAAAATCAATTTTAGTATGATGCAGACAGCATAACCATAACATAATTTGTAAAAATATTTAAATGTAAAATATTTGAAACATTTTTTCTTATCCAACTCTTGGACTTGGAATTTGAACTATCTTGTTGCTCAAGGGTAATTACACAACAAATCAGGCAGCAGTTTGCAAGTTACACTGAAAGATAATTAGAAGGTCTAAAATCAAAGATAAACAATAACAAAATAACAATGGGACTGAACCCCATGGTCATCTATTTTTTAATTGGAAGGGTCAGCAAACCAGTCAACCAAACAATGCATTTTCTTTTACAAGGTTGAATCAGACAGACTAAGAATGCCCATAATGTAAAACTGTACGAAATAAAAAAAAGTTTACCTATACAAACAAAATGTTGATTAAAACAGTGAACTTCACCTTTAATCAATTTGCTTGGCAATGTGACTTGACAGCCCACTGTATGCAGGCCTAACTGTTGTGGCTTAATTTCAGAAGCCAGACATGGGCCACTACATGTAAAAGTTGAACAGCGCTGTTCTAGGTAATGCCCAATTTATTCTCATGCTGCATGTTCAAAGGCAAGATTACAATCAAACAAGACAGGCAGATAGGACTGTTGACTATTTAATGCTGTCACTTTAGCCTAACTCCAGAGAGGGCAGTTGAATATATTAAAGTAATTATATTGTTTTATTGCCAGCTGAAAGTTATCCTTTGCATTCCTAGTCTTAACAGGAGAAGCTCAGAGTCCTTAAAGGGATCCTGTCATCGGAAAACATGTTTTTTTCAAAATGCATCAGTTAATAGTGCTACTCCAGCAGAATTCTGCACTGAAATCCATTTCTTAAAAGAGCAAACTGATTTTTGTATATTCAATTTTGAAATCTGACATGGGGCTAGACATTTTGTCAATTTCCCAGCTGCCCCTGGTCATGTGACTTGTGCCTGCACTTTAGGAGAGAAATGCTTTCTGGCAGGCTGCTGTTTTTCCTTCTCAATGTAGCTGAATGTGTCTCAGTGAGACATGAGTTTTTACTATTGAGTAATGTTCTTAGATCTACCAGGCAGCTGTTATCTTGTGTTAGGGAGTTGTTATCTGGTTACCTTGCCATTGTTCTTTTGTTTGGCTGCTGGGGGGGAAAGGGAGGGGGTGATATCACTCCAACTTGCAGAACAGCAGTAAAGAGTGATTGAAGTTTATCAGAGCACAAGTCACATGAATTGGGGCAGCTGGGAAATTGACAATATGTCTAGCCCCGTGTCAGATTTCAACATTGAATATAAAAAAATCTGTTTGCTCTTTTGAGAAATGGATTTCAGTGCAGAATTCTGCTGGAGCGGCACTATTCTGCTGGAATATGAATAATGGAGGCACTGAATAGAAAGACGAGTAATAAAAAGTAGCAATAACAATACATTTGTAGCCCTACAAAGCTTTACAGAACATTTATTTTTAGATGGGGTCAGTGACCCCCATTTGAAAGCTGAAAAGAGTCCAACAAAAAATGCAAATAATTTAAAAACTATAAAACACAAATAATGAAGACCAACTGAAAAGTTGCTTAGAATTGGCCATTCTGGAACATACTAAAAGTTAACTGAAAGGTGAACCACCCCTTAAATATAAAGAGATAGTCTTGTAATTAGACCCACATGTAATTCAAGGTAAAACAAGCATATTTATAATTCAAGTAATTTGTAAATCACGTGCCTTTCTTGGTGGTGTTGATTTTCCAGAGTCTAAATCCAAGTCTAAATATTCCACTTGCTTGTCTCCCTTAGGCTTTATCATAGGACTGTGGCCTTCATCAAGGCTGCTGTTCCCAAACAAACCCTGCAAGTAAAATAAGAGAAGACATATAAAAACGATTAACTAGATTTCTGTTAAAAAAAAACAGAAACAAAACAAAATGTACAATCCAGCAGGCTGTACTAGTTATTAATAATCATCTATATTAAAATAAACAACTTGAATAAACTAGATCTCACTAAAACAAGGAACTTCGTAAATTCAATAAACTGAAAATTCCTTGATGGAAAAAAAAAAAAAAGGTATGTGTCAGTTAGGCTTCTGTGCTTGCTCCCACTGGGGCAGTTTGCACTTGTGATGGCAAAATAGAAAGCTGTGTGACTTTAAAGGGGAAGGAAACCTAGTTGGCGCAAAAACCCTCCCCCCTCCCGTGTGTTGCCCACCCTCCCTCCTCCCCCCTGGCCTACCCGTCCCGCTGGGCAAATGCCCCTAACTTGTTACTTACCCTTCTGCGCAGGTTCAGTCCAGGGAGTTCACAGACGACATCTTCTTCCACGCGATCTTCTTCCTGCTTTGAATGGCGTTTTGGCGCAAGCGCAGTAGATCATACCGGCGAAATGCTCCTACTGCCATGCGCCGGTCAAAGCAGGAAGATCGCGTGGAAGAAGATGTCGTCTGTGAACTCCCTGGACTGGACCCACGCAGAAGGGTAAGTAACAAGTTAGGGGCATTTGCCCAGCGGGACGGGTAGGCCAGGGGGGAGGAGGGAGGGTGGGCAACACACGGGAGGGGGGGGAGGGTTTTTGCGCCAACTAGGTTTCCTTCCCCTTTAAGCAAATGGCATGGGACATTGATGTATCGGGTGGTGTTGGTGTTGGTGTTGTCTCTGAAACACTAGGGGGTTATTTATCAAGGTCCGAATATCCGAACCTTGAAAAATTCGTGATTTTCAGAGGAAAAAAAAAAAAAAATAAGAATTTTCGGATATATTAAAGTCCGATGGTCTAAAAACGCCAAATCCGAAACCCCGGCATCTATAAGCGCTCGAGGTCCTGTATAACTCAATGGGGAAGGTCCCAGTGTCTGCGCTGATGTCCGTACCGATATCTGATGAGTTTGTGGTTTCTGCACAAAAAACTCTGAAAGCTACGATTTTTTCGTAGATTTTGGAGTTTTTTTGCACGAACAATTCAGAGTTTTCAGGAAAGCTCAGAAGTTAGAACCACCCTATTTTTTCGGGCTTTCTTTTTCATAAATAAGGTCCATTCGGGCAATCGGGAGTTGCTCGGATTTCTAACTTAGAAATACTCAGATAAATTCAGACCTTGGTAAATAACCCCCTTATTGTAACATTATCCTAAAAGTGCTCTGAAGGTAACACAACCAAGCAGTTTTATAAAATCAGATCATAGAACAAACAGTGGTGAATAGTTGATGCAAAAGGAAAAAATCATGCACTACAAACACGAACCACCAACAGCAAACTCTATCTGAGAAAGGGCAAGGGCACACAAACCAGATCATCAACTTTCCTCCGCCTGTGTTTTGTATGTAGGCGGAAGAAAACTCTATTTAACCAGATCTTAACCAACAAACAAGCTGAACATAGCAGCATTACATTTAGATGGAATAATAAATCACTGTAGATTAAAAACAGCTATAGTTAATACATACTGGATCTTCAGTGGAGAGACTTGGGTTCATGGCTACATAGTTTTCTTCACTATCCAACGAGTCACTGCTAGAAGCAGTGCTATGTACTGAATCCGGTCTGGAAGGCATAGGGAACCTAGAGGAACTAATTACAAGAAATCATTTTAACCAATAAAGCAACACAAAATTTCAAAGGCAGCTGACATGCTTACATTTACAAGGTATGGGATCTCTCATTCAGAAACTAGCTAGATGCAAATTACGGGAAGGACATCTCTCCTATAGAGTCCAGTTTAAGAAAATAATTCTAATTCCTGTTCTCTGTAATAAAAAACAAAAAAACAGTTCCATATACTGGCTGATACCTAAACTGCATTAATCCATATTGGTGGAAAACACTCCTATTGGGTTGATTTACTGTTTACGTTTTTTTTTTTAAACAAACAATGCTTTGTTATTCAAATTACAGAAAGATTCCTTATCCAGAAAACCCAAGGTACATTGTACTTTTAAACACTAGGAAATGTAAATACAATTAAAAATTAAAGAATATATATATCTTGCTAAAGGTCCCAGGTAAGGACCGAAATATCCCAATGGATTCCCTATTCCTATGAGAAAGGTCACAGTTAGTGACCAAAATGTCGGGTTTGTAAATTAAATTTAACAAAACCTTATTTTTGTTTGCACAAGACCTGTTGAATGCTGTACTTTGTTGGAATATTAATATATATTTTTTTCACTCCAGATGAAGGTCTCTTTATGAAACCAAAACATAGAGTAATAAACCTCTTTAATGCGCATTTATTTTTTTGCTTGGCAGTTCTTAAAATCCTAGGTATGCTGTCCTTAGTCAGGTGTATTTTTGTGCTATGTGCAAGAATACAAAAAAGGGCATATTCATGTAAAATTAATTGGGACTCCTTTATGTTTCAAGAATCAGGGATCAGTATTTTGAATACAATATCATTGTTTGCTTCGCAGGAAGCTTTATTATGTAGAATTTATAACGAAAACTGGGGTGTTACAATAACTTACGGTCTGTGTAGCTTGCTGGTGCTATGTAATGTAAATAAATGATGATGATGAAACCGGTAAATAAAAATACTCACTCTCGAGCAAAGCTTCTTGTAACAGGAGAACGTACTGGCGTCTGCATTAATTCCTCCCATTCAGGCAAAGGCTTTATTTCCAATGGTGCTGGCCTTACTGAAGAAGAATACAAAAAAGTCCTCATCTCAACTCATTCTAGAGATATATTATTTATATTACGATTATCCAATAGAAAAAAAAAAAAAAAAAGGACACGTACACTAATACTGCAATATTTCATAAAATATTACATAAAAGATTGAATATTTATATAGAGATCAGTATATTCTATTCTTATAGAAAGCCAGCACCCCCTTACCAAAAATAACTTTGTTTCTGCTTCCATTATGAATATTAAAATGTAACAGTAATGATAAACAAAAAGCACAGAATTTATACCAGTACTATGTAATCTATTATGTTCGAAGAAGAAAAAAAAAATCACTATTATGCACATAAAGCACCTTGAATATCAATGGCATATTTTGCCATCCTTCAATATTTATAGCAATATAAGCACTCCTACACACCAATACACATGATAACAGGAGAGCTGGAGATCTACAGTACATACCCTTTTTTTTCCTTGTGGAAAATTCACCTATGGTTTGGGAATCAGTTCGCTCTAAACCATGAGGTTTAGGTCTTAAAATTTTAGGGCTCTGACCTAATTGGCAAAAAGAAGACTCTCTTAATAAAATGATTATTATTTATATATTTATTTTTGGAATAGCAAGGCAAGGGAAAAGCTCTCCATTGGAAGCAGGGAAATCCAGGCAATGCAGCATGGTTAATTCTGTGCGCAAAAGCAGCCTTACTCAGAGAATTTCAGACAGCTGAGCTGGACTCATGCTAAGGAAGAAGCACCATATTGAAATGACAAATATGCTGCATGCCCAAAGCATGTCTGAAGCAAGCAAAGAGAGGCAGCCTTTAGTCTCCACTCACCTTCCCCACAAATATGAGCAAAAAAAAAAGCAAACAAAATACAATTGTAATTACATTGATTGTTTTTAATGTTATCCTTAGACTGAGATCACTTAAGGGCCCTTACTCAGGGGAGCGCAGGAGTAGACGCGCTGAATTCTTTTCAATGGGGCTGTACTCACACAGACGCATATAAGCGCGAACACAGGTTGGGATGCAGCATGTTGTATTTTACCTGCGTTCGCCGCTTACATGCGTCTGTGTGAGTACAGCCCCATTGAAAAGAATTCAGCGCGTCTACTCCTGCGCTCCCCTGCGGCTGAACGCATAAGACCGGAACGCAGGGGAGCGCGGCTTCAAACGCCTATGAGTAAGGGCCCTAATTAATTAAAACACATGATGGTCGCAGGTCTTTTATGCTAGATAATCACTTGTTCCCAACCACGCCCATACTAAACAACCACTGAGTGAGGGTCACAGGCCAAATTCTGTTCTGGTAGGTCACACACATGAACTGATGGTCAGCCAATTTGTTGCCAAGTAAAGTAGACGACCTTCTCTTGTAAGGGGCCCTTTTAGGCTCCTAAACATCTATACAAGAAATTAAACTATCGTTTGAAGAATGACATGTTTTTTGCCTGGTATATGTCCTGAATCTTTGCCCACTGATAAAGCAATCTTGCTACTTTGTTGTGTTACATGTGCCCCTGAAATTAAATTTTTCATTACCGCTATCTCTGTGATTAGAGTGTAAACACAAACAACCACTGAATAAAAAATCCTCACGCTAGACTACTAGAAACAGTATCATTCATTTTTCTATTCTTATATTTAAACATATCTGCAATACATTAAAATTATACTAAGCACAAGGCTTTAACCAACACTTTAAATAATACAAAGCAATAAAATCCATTCATAACATTTTCTGTTGATTCTAAAAACGAGTACTTCCTGGTTACAGTGTTCAAGGGAAAGTAAAACGTAGATAATATCAACACACTATGGAACAGTTATAGGCAGCAAAAGCCAATGAAAATGATTCAGGATCCCACAAGAAATACATTTCTTCAGTGTTAAAAGGGCCGTTTCAGAATCCTTTGTGTAGATCCTCTGTATTCTTGTTTGAACAACAAAGACAACAAAATAGGACATAAAACATTATTTTCAAGTACAATAAACTAAAGAAGGGCCCAGACTTATGACTTCTTCACACCATTTAAAAAGATCCAAAGATACGCACTGATAAAGCATCCTAGCTGGGGTCTGAGGCCGAATACTGAACCGAATCCTAATTTGCACATCGTACAGACACTTTTTTTCTTCAACATAGGCAGACGACCAGCTCAGAGCCTATGACCCCAATGGCACAAACACGTATTGTGATGGTCTGATTCTGTTCCAGCCCATGTTGAAGAAAGTGTCTATGACCTACCCTAAAGCTGGCCATAGATGTAAAGAATTTTGAAAGATCTTTTCATTATCGTGAGACCAAGATTATCTTGAAACGATAAAATGTATGATTTGTCCATCAATTAAAAAGACCATTTCAAGCGATATTGTATTGATGAAGCCAGGAAAACTGAGGGTAGCTGCCTGCTTGGCCCTGCAAACATAGATAGATTTCACTGTGACTGATGAAAATTTTTTAACCCTGGCCGATCAATTTTTTGACAGATGTCGGATGAAAAATCGTAAGATGTGTGATCGTTCGATTCCCACTAACTTTGCGATAATTTGACGGATTGGTTGAATTGCACTAAAATTGGTCATTCACCAAAGCAAAATCTTTGCGTATATGGGGACCTTAAACTGAAGGTCTGGGGAATGAACACCCAGACCCATGTTAACCTTGATGAGTTAATCCTGGCTACTATTCATGAAAAAACTGGATGCCTCTTGAATATATTAACATGTTGTACAAAACAGTTTTGTTTCTAAATAATACGTTTTTTAAATTTCAAAAATGGGTAGAACACATTTGTATTACATTCTGTCGTGTCAACCATAGGAGGGCATTGTCCCTTTTCCTCAGACATGCTGAATTATTCCTGTTATTGTGCCGGAAACCAAATGATTTGAAGAGGTTCACCAGGAGAGGGCAGACAGCCAAAACAAAAGCGTATAGCGCAAAAATGCTTTACCATGAAATTATACATCACATACCAGAACATCAACACATTTAACTTATTTGGGTTATGGGTGATAAGTCTGATAATATATTGGAAATAATTTCTTCCAAATGTCAAAATAAATACAATTGCTTGTTCCCATACTATGGCTTGACTGATATTGATACTTACACTGTATGCCTTAAATAGCATCTTCTTACAATTACTTAATTTTTCAATTCAAATCTTTAAAATTTCACTCACCGCTAATTTTAAAACTTCCTTTTTACCATGTCATAGAGATAGCTGCTTGCCAGTCTGCAGTTTATACTTACAGCCAAGGTATATAATCTTAAAGAAACAGTAACACTAACCATTATCAGAGTTCATAATCCATTCTATACCCCTCTAACAATATAGCTACTCTGCACAATATTTCTTATTTCAAGTGCTTTATGTAAAAAATACCATTTAAAAAGTTCCTTTTCTCACAAAAGGTGATATGGCGACTTCAACTGTGCCAGACCCTATATGTGCGTGCTCCACTTCGCCTACTGACATCACCTCCTCAAACCAGAAGCCAGTTTATGCAGCTTTATGAAGGATATTCTAGCCCCTTGTGTTTTAACTCAGCGTGATATATTGCTGTAAGAGCTGCAAACAGAGGAGGCAGCAGCCAAGTCAGCTATAAATCCACAGCATCAGTCCCCACAGTCCTTCACCTGCTCGCAGCACTTCGCTTGTAGCAAAGCAATGAGGAATTAACGATGCCAGTGTGCACCTTCCCCTTGGAACGTAATTTGCAGGAATGTTAAAGAAGAAATTTGTACAGCTGCAGCAACTGGCTTCCGGTTTGAGGAGGTGATGTTGGGAGCGGTTGTGGAGCACGCACACAGATGTCTGGCACAACTGAAGTCGCCCTATTGCTTTTTTAAAAAAAAGAAGAAAAAAAAAAAGTAAGATAACTTTTGTAATGATATTTTTACATAAAGCACATGAAATAAGAAACATTGTGCAGTGTTACTGTTCCTTTAAACTACAAGTACACAGTATTAAAGAAATTTTAGATTTTTGCCAATTATTACGGAAGCACCTTTGCAACACCACTATTTTGCAGCATGTTTAGTTGCTTTAAAGAAAGCATGTTAAAGGCTTAGCAGATGTTAGTGATGAAGACGATGAAGCAAGCCTCTTTGAAGAACCAACTTACCTTTCCTATCTGGTTTGAGATTACGATCGACTGGTGGGGGTTCACAATCAGCAGATGGAACAGACCTCCTCGGAGGGGTCTTTGGACTGGACCTGAAGCCCATGTGGGCTGGAGGTGGGACCTGCATTCCAAACGATGAGAAGTCAAACATGCCAGGAGTCATAGGAACATAGTTGGTTTCTTGAACTGGTTCAGTACAGCTGTTGGAATGCTGTCGTGGAGGGGAGTTTGGATTCATTGGAACATAGTTTTCATCTAATTCTTCATTAGAAAAACTTCCCACTGCCAACAAGCTTTTATTTTTCTGTAATACAAAGTACAATACATAAATGATTAGCTATGTTACAAAGTAGTCTGAAATAGTCGATATATTCAATAAAAAGCAGACTCCCATCATAACAATGTCAGTTTAGTGAAAGGAGAAGGAAAGAGAAGGGGTTGCCTACATGGAAGACAACCTGGTGATTACAGTTGATAAACTTGACTCCCAGCACAAGGGCTGTGGCATAAGGGATGTTTTGTTGCCCCATGCTTAATCTTCTCCAGTACTGACAAAAAACATCCAATATTACCTTTTCACTGGCATTAGTACAAATCACTGGTGGGAAACCACGTTTCTTGTAGTGTCTAAAATTGCCTCATATGAAACAATGCTTATGTTTTCTCACTGGTAATAAACTTCAGTATGGAGACTTCAGGCATAGCTCCGGCATAAAATGAAACTACAATCCCCCAGCAACACCATCCACAGAGCAGTACTGTGAATAGCAAAACAGCACATATGAACTGTGACAACCTGCATACATTACACTGTGACCCCAGCATAGGACAACATTGTGACTTGTAGCCAGCATAAAACAGAACTGTGACACCCACACATAGCTTTCATTGTTCTCCCCAAACCCAACAGTATCTCTGCTCATTTCAGTCACACAGGAGCCACGTGCATTGGAAACATTATAATTATTTTTTCAGTATGTGTGTAATTTCACCAAAATTAAGTTTTGCATGTTATATGGCCTCACATGTGACTGTTGTTAAAGGAGGTGTGTTTTTACCAACCAAACCAGTGCATTTTAAATATTATTGGTTAAATAGGAATACTTTACAATGATGATCTGTGCTGGAATCTATGCAACATGTTCAGTGTTGATCAGCAGCACTGCACTAACAGTATACTATAGTGCAGTATCACCCATCCAAACATAGTAAGTTAGGTTGAAAAAAGACATGTCCATCAAGTTCAACCTTAAAGGAGTGGTTCACCTTTAAGGTAACTTTTATTATGTTATAGAACAGACAATTATAAGCAGCTTTTCAATTGGTTTTCATTACTTATTTTTTATAGTTTTATAGTTATTTGCAGCTTTAAAATGGGCGTCACTGACTCCGTTCTAAAAAAACAAATGCTCTGTAAAGCTACAAATGTATTGTTATTGTTTCTTTTTATTACTGATCCTTCTATTCAGGCCCTCTCCTATTTATATTCCAGTCTCTTGTTCAAATCAATGTATGGTTGCTATGGTAAATTGGACCCTAGTTACCAGATTGGTTAAGATGCAAATTGCTATTGAATAAAAAGTTAAAATAATTCAAAAACCTTTAATAATAAAAAATGAAAACAAATTGCAAATTGTCTCAGAATATCACTCTCTACATCATACTAAAAGTTATCTCAAAGGTGACCAACCCATTTAAGTCTATATATAATCTGCCTTACTGCTAGTTGATCAAGAGGAAGGCAAAAAAAAAAAAACAAAAACCCCCCATTTGAAGCCTTTGAGCTATCTTCCATAACCCTGTATTCCCTCACTTGCTTAAAAAGCCATTTAAGCTCTTCTTAAAGGTATCGAATGCATCGGCCTATGTAACTGATTCAGACAGATTCAAAAACACTTACTCAACATGTGGGGAGAAAAAATTTGGACAAAGAAATTACTACAAAACTACAACAATAGAACAAGATTTCTTTGTTGGCTAAAATTAACAATTTCATTATAGAAATAAAACTTTATTTATGGAAAGGCCATTTCTCTTAGACTCCATTTTATCCAAATAATCCACATTTTTATAAGTGATTTCCCTTTTTCTGTAATAAAAAAAACAGTACCTTGTACTTTATACAAACTAATATATCACTAATCCTTATTTGAAGTAAAACCAGCCTATTGGGTTTATTTAATGTTTACATGATTTTCTAGTACTTAAGGTAGAAAGATCCAAATGATGGAAAGATCCATTATCTAGAAGACCCCATGTCCTGAGCACTCTGGAGAACAGGTCCAATACCTGTGGTACAATTAAAATGAAACATATATTACTTACAAAATGGCCATGAAAGCCCTCAAGCGAGCTAGATCTGTCACTTGTAAATGGTCGAGGAATGTCATAGAAATCTTGAGAGCTCATATCTAAAAGTATAAAAAAATGATTATACACAGACTGCTTTATACAGGTTCAGAAAATGGAACAAATAAAGGATTTATGTATCTCACAATTGTTCCACTTTTATTTTTACCAACTACTTTCAATTACAAATTTGAACATTGATTTATTAGAGTAGTTCATCAGAGATCAACTCATTTGAGAGCAACAACACTTGCCAGAAAGGCAATCTTTTAGTCCTTTACAATATGGACTGTTGCATATGCCTGTACTGGTACAACAATTATCACCGTACAATAGAAAGTTCAAAGCTTTGTGTATGGAGTTGAATAATAATATACAAAGGAGAAGGAAAGGTCCTTTAACTTGGGGGTGCCAAAAGTTAGGCACCCCCAAGTGATCACATTTTCTTATCTGAAACCCTGGGCCGGTGCACCTATTAGGAGAAAACTGCACCGGTCCGGGGATTCTTCCACCTAACACCACAAAGCGATCGCCTTCCAACTTCTTCTATCTTGAAATTTCCTTGGGCAGACACATGCTAAGTAGAACAATAGCCGTCTTTTTCGTTTAAGTTCGGCTTTTCGCACTACTCAAAAAAAGAAGGCGCAAAAAGATGATCACCCAGTGGTGCTCGCTGGAAGAATCCCCGGCCAGTGCAGTTTTTTCCTAATAGGTGCGGTACCGCCTGGGGATTCAGGCCGGTGTTAAAAATACCCCAAGTTAAAGTACCCTTTTTTCTCCTTTAAATAGTTTCTAGCATTCTGACTATCTTTATTATTTGCATATTTATTCCATTACAGTAAAGACCAACATATTCAATTCATCATTGGTCTATTCCTGGTGCATATTTACAAAAAGTGTCCCTCCAGTTAAGTTAAAATTATGCATTTTTGAGTTTACATTACAATGCAAACAGAAAAACAAAAGTGGCAGGTTTATTAAAAGGATGGAGACTGCTAACGCGCCTACTACAAATAGAAGTCTGACAGTGGTGTATTGTATCTCTTGAGGAACCACTGAAAACTTTGATGAGCAAGCCCTCATGAAGTCCACTATCACCACCGTCAGCATATGAAATACATGGTTTAATAGCAGAGATACAAAGTGTTCAAATTCTTCAAATAAAATTTTTGTATTTTTCAAAGGATTAATTAATTAATTCAACTTAAAGGGGAGCAGTGGAGTAAGGAATAAGATAAACAATCACACTTACCTTTCTTATATTTACTTAACTCTAGAGTTGAAACGGTATTACTACGGGATGCAGGCATTCCAGATGTTGGGACACAGTAGTTGCTATCAGTCTCTGAAACAGTCCGTGTAAGACCATATTCACTTGGAGATCGTTCTGAAGACTGATGAGGCTTTGGCGGTCTAGGAGGTGGAACATCTGTTATGGACTCCATCTTTGCTGAAGACTGACCAGAAGCACCCTCATGAACAGTTCTGGGAATCTGATAAGTGCTTCCAGATGATGGAGGAATGTCATAGCTTAATGAAAAATGCCTCAGTTGTGTCTCTAGAGAAGAGGCTCCAGACATGTTAAAAACATTGGAATCTCCATCCATATCAGTGACTGAAGGTGATGTAGCTTTTGGTAAAACATCTTGTGAGTAGCTTCTAGGAAGACTGTAGAAACTAGATTCTGTAGAAACTGATCCACCACGGGATGGAGAGTCATAAACGCTAGACTGCTGAAAGTATCCATTCACTGCATGTTTTTGGGCCGAGGAACCTTTGTGAGTAGCAACATTGTCATTGCAGTCTGTTTCCGCTGTGGCTGTCCTGGTTGAATCTCCTTGAGATCTACAGCAAAATTCAAGTATAAAATAAGCATGTACTTTGGTAAGGTTTACAGTCTGATGATTAGTAAACACATGCACCACAGATTACTTTTTAAAAACTTCCCAACACAACTCTTAAAGCACGTAAATCCCCCTTTTTTTTTTTTTTAGAATTCCCTTGTACTTGATCATACCTATGCTTCATATATCAATATTGGTGGAGCAAATATTTCTATTTGGTTTTATTTAATGCTTTAATATTTTTTTTTTTTTTTTTTTTTAGCAGACTTAAAGGAACAGTTCAGTGTAAAAATAAAAACAAAGTAAATAGATAGGCTGTGCAAAATAAAAAATGTTTCTAATATAGTTAGCCAAAAATGTAATGTATAAAGGTTGGAGTGACTGGATGTCTTATATAACAAAACAGAACACAACTTCCTGCTTTTAAGCTCTCGAACTCTAGTTTTAGTCTGCAAATTTAAGGGGGCCATATGCGACATAAATGTTCAGTGAGTTTGCAATTGATCCTCAGCATGCAGGTCAGGTTCAAAAGCAGCAGTTATGAACCATTTGCCCCCCCCCCTCTCAAGTCACCAATTGGTTACTGCCTGGTAAACAGGAAGTGTTCTGGCTATTATGTTAGACATCCGGTCACTCCAGCCATTATACATTATATTTTTGTCTAATTAACTATATTGAAAACATTTTTTATTTTGCACAGTCTATTTACCCAGTTTTTATTTTTATACTTAACAAGTCCTTTAAAACAGAGGCGTAACTACAGAGGAAGAAGGTCTGCTTCCTCTATAGACAACAAGAACCCCCCTTCCCCAGCTGCTTTCTTATATGCGGCAGGGAGGCACAGCATGTTGGCACGAGGCAGATAGTGGGCAAAGTCTCAGGGTGGGCAGAGTCTGGTGGGGGAGTGAGCGGAGTCCAGATGGGAAGTGGGCGAGAGGATGGGGATCAGAGTGCGCTGGGCACCTCTTTATACAGAGGGCTTCTCAGCTGAACGCTGTTTTGTTTCAATGTGTTCATAATTAAAAGAACAAGAAGTAGACTGTGATTTTCAGTTTCAGGTTTTGCCCTGTCTAGTGACTTATACATCTAGTTATATAGATATGATAAATAAAACAATGCATATTTCATAGTTAAAACAATATGCAAAATAAATAGGCACTAATAAAAATAAATTAATCAAATAAATGTTAAAAAGGTGGTAAATTGCTCCTAAAAACAATTCTGTACAAATTCTTATCTCTGAACTTATTTCTTTATGGTGGTATGCCATGTTTCCCAAATTGATGAAAAAGACATTGGCTGTTCATTTGCCAGATAATAGAAACGTCACTCAATTAAAGAGTTTAATCTCTTTAACTAATTTAATTGTAAGCCAAATAATTCATCTAACAGGTCAATATTTGGGAGGCATACTTTTCTCCAAATTCTATAAATCTCACTTGAAATGGACACAACTTGATAGGTAAACCCTTTTAAAAAGCAGGGGGGGGGAGCAGGAGGGACAAAAAACTGGGGTATACATTTAGAAAAAGGAAAAATCCAAATAACCAAGCAAAAGGGGATTAAATGATGATCTAAAATTATTGCAGCACAGCAGATGTAGTTACAGTTACTGTGTGTGTGTCACTTATCTCAAAACTTGTATAAATTCTGTTAAATAGTGCTAAATATAAAAAAATATAAAATAAAATTTTTGGTGTGCATCTGTTAAATCAATCGGAAAAAGACAGGCATTCAGGTGTAAGTTTTAACAACACACAAAATCACACACAAAGGCCATGCAGAGCTCAATACTATCTTGTCTGATAGACTGGCCCCAAACACTCACGACCAAGAGATCTTTTTGCTTTCAAAGTCTTCAAGCAGTAGATAGTCATCTTCTGATATTAATGGTGATGCACCTTGCCTGATTCGCAAATATAAATTACATAAGAGCACAAACATATAATTCCTAACATTACAGATCAGAAGGATTTTCTTTTCTGAAATTCAATGTGTTCAAGTGCATAGGGAAATCCTTCCTGGTGCTCCCACGCCTATTTGCATTTTATTTCAGGCAGACTGCAGAAACCACTTTGTGCTTTATGGTAGCGAGTCTAACTTGAGTCAGTATTACTTTTAGTTTGTTGTAGTTTCATGAATATAAAAAATGGCCAGGGTCCTGGTGTTCCATACAAAAACTGAATAAACTGGCAGGGAAGGCTGTTAGATAATGAAGTGGAATAGTTGGTGTTGGCAGTCTGTGACATTGACGGTGGCGGGGAAGGAGTGGATCACCTGTCTGAGAAGATGGCAGAGCAAGTAATGGTGAAGGAGTTCCTATACCGTGCAGGAGTAAAACCATTTAACTATATTTTTAGATAGTTCTGTCGCACTCATAAAAGAACAAGACATTTTATAAGGTCATGAAATGATGACTTTTATAAATTTCAGCAGGGTATATACTCTTTATCTATTCCACTTATTTTACAGAAAACATGCTACTCCTACAACAAAAAGGACAAGGGGTGAAAAATTCTCATGACTAACTAAATAAAGTAAAAAAAAAAAAAAAAAACCCTTAGCAGTGGAATAAACAGGATTAGTCTTGTTTTTTTTTACACGAGTTACAAAGGAATGCTTACCTCAATGGTTCAGGTTTCTTGCTTTGGCAGTTTATTAGTAAAAGATAGTCCTGGGGATCTTCTTGGCTATTTGAGGATTCTACAAGTGGCATATTTATGAGCTGGTAAGGGGGAGGTAGAGGGCCTTGGACATTTGCTGCTTGGTTGGAAGATTCTGAGTTCACAGCAGGTTTTACGGCATCTGCAATTGTAAATGGAAAAAAAAAGGCAAATAATATTTTTACTAAAAAAGAGAAAAAAAGTTATCATACAACAGCAAGCAGGAAAAAAAAAGTCATGTCGTTGTGTAGTTAAAATGAAGGGAGAGTAACTCCTGAACCACATGGTACACTTTTAGGTACTTCTCGTTTCGATCTTATGCACTTCCTGGTATGGTTCCAGCAGATAAGAGGGAAGCAGATGTTACAACCGGTTTTCAAAAAAGTTGTGTAAAATATAAATAGAATTGGATTATTCGCAAATCATTTAAAAGCTCTATATTTTAGTCCAAAATCACCTTTTCTTTTGACAACACTCTGTAAAAATTTGGTAAGGAGAAGGCCAATAGCTAGAGTTTTGAAAGTTAAAAGGTTGTTCCATTCTTGCATGATAAAGGATTTCAGCTGCTCAATAGTTCAGAGTCTCTTCTGTCCTGTTTTACATAATAATTCATATTATATACTACAGTTCCTCCAGTACTTTGCAATTTAAGTAATATGTTTCTTAAATTGTCGCAGTATTTGCCCCTGCAATGTTTCACCCCTCCCCATCTCTACTTTGGAGAGAAGAAGTATCTGAGATCCCCTCTAGTGATGGGCGAATTTATTTGGCAGGCGAAAATTTTGATGCTGGCGACGGTTCCGATGCTGGCATCAAAGTTTTTTCCACGCCGGCGGCGATACGGACGCCAAGTTTGACACCGGCATTGATAAAAGGGTGCCCATTGACTTTAATGGGCGCCGGCGAATTGTCGCAGGCGTCAAAATCGCTGTTTCGCTAATTTTTCCCCAGTTTTGCAGGAAATTTACAAAATTTGTGGCGAAACGGGACAAATTCGCCCATCACTAATCCCCTCTTTTTAGCATTATGCAAGTTTTCCTGTCTTTTGTTGCTACTATCCCAAATATTTAAAACATGTTTTTGGCATCAAACTCAAAATGAGCATATATTTTTCTGAAAACAATAACATTTTTCAACATTTGATATGATGTCTTTACACTATTTGCAATTAAACATATGGTTTAAATCAGGGGTGCCACGTTTTTTGGCAATGAGGGCCAGATTTGGTGAGGCGAAAATGTGTGGGGGCCGACCATTCAGCCCGACATTCTGTGAACCATTAACATTAAATTACAGGAATTAAGTAATCGTAGCAGTATTATTTGGGCACATTAGTGAAATGATCTGCCACTTGGTCTATTCAGAAAGTTCTGAATGACAGTAAGGCCATCACCATAGAGTTTATTTTGAGCAAATAATTAAAAATTTTTAAAAACAATTTCCATTTTCTCTAACTATAAAACAGAAACAAAATCTCACTGGGTTTATTCATTAGAAAAACAGGAACTGTGAATGAGCCAATGAAGCAGTTCTAGCTGCAAAAAGTGTTTATTCCAACAACATGTTTTGGGCACACAGGCCCTTTATCAAGTAAAGGGCCTCTGAACCCTTCTCTGTTCACAATCTGCAATTCCTTGTTTTTCTGTTTTGTTTTTCTTTCTCTCTTTTTCTTTTTTGTGAGAATTGTTATTAAACGCGAATTTGATCTGTGATGACTGCTTACCGCACGAAATGTATAACTGGTAGATGGAAAGTGATAATGTCATCTATGTCACATGTAATAACTGCATTTTGAAAATTCAAAAAAATAAAGTTAAAAAAGTAAAGGGCCTGTGTGCCCGAAACATGTTGTTGGAATAAACACTTTTTGCAGCTAAAACTGCTTCATTGGCTCATTCACAGTTCCTGTTTTTCTAATGCATATTGCGATTACACCTGTGGCAGGGGTGTGTACTGGAGAATTGAGCCTATAATTAACCCACACTTAGCCACCTCTACTTTTTGGGTTTATTCATTGTTTTACTGATTTTTAGCAGGCTTAAGATATGTGGATCCAAATTATGGAAACACCCCTTATCTAGAAAACCCATAAGTAAATGGAAGTTAAGCATAAAGGATATTAAATAGGAACATCAGTGCTACAATGTATTACTAGAAGCCATCTAATGGGTTTTTGGCTCTATTCCTTATAGGCATAATCAATCTTCGTTTATCAAGAATGCGAATGAAAAAAAAGACTGGACACCTGCCTGTCCAATATGGAATTCTCGTACCAAGGGTACTATTACTTAAGTTGGTCCTACCTTTCCTGCTAGAACAGCCTCTACATGTCTTCAAAGGCGGAGCATTTTGATGAAATTTACTTTATAGTTTCAATTACTTTAATTTAGTGACAAAACCATTAGTGAGTTTGGGCACGGATATCAGTTCTTGCTCTTTGATGGTGATCCCCTTCGTCAAACTGATGATCAGTTGAGTAAAGTTTTTCCAGTCTGTATGGATCTTAATGCATCAGCATTATTGTGCTGATACAGAAAAGAGCTTTTCCAAGCTGGTGCCACAAAGTAGGAAGCATGAAATAAAATGTTCTTATATGCTATAGACTTAAGAATGGGGCATTATTTACTAAAACTCGATTTTTCTAGTCTGGTTTTTGCCCCGAAGATACTAAATGTGTGAATCCAAAGTCAATGGCAGCTGTCCTTATAACCCCGTTAGTGTCAATGGGCCGTGCCCAAACCATGGAAGATAGTCCCAAACCATTATTCCATAGTCAAACTCAACAGTCTGCATTATACATTCAGGCAGGTAGTGTTCTCCTTGAACCTGGCATCCTCAGAATTCCCTTCAGACTAACAGATGGTGAAATGTCAATCATGAATCCAGATCTCATGCTTTCAACTGCTCAACTAGAGTTCAAAGATGGTAACCTTTAGACCAATGAAGCCAGCACCATATTAAGTTTGATTGCTTATAATCACTTATACTAATTCAGACATTACTTCCAAAGACAGTTTGGAATGAGGATATGTCATTTTAGACTTTTCTGCAAAGACAATGCATACATTTACAGACAACTGCAATACTGTATGTACATTTTAATTCTTACCTTCATCAGTGGGATTAAATCCACAGATATCACAGATATTTCGAACCCACTTATTCATTTCTTCCTCACTTTCTGCCACTAAATAAAATACCCGGTCAATGGTCTTGATGTCAAAAATATAACTATTTTCAAATTCCTTTTTGTTGAACACCAGCCCAGCATCAACTTGTTCACACAAATTTAAGTCAATAATACGGATGGGCTTCTTTGCATGATCATTTTTGTAGTACTCCAGCACATCTGGGTCTCCTGTTAGACGGCCACTGCGAAGGATAAACCATCTCCTCTTCCATGCCTGCATACAGGAGAAAATTCATTATTGTTGGTTTTTCAAATTCCTTATCTTGTATTTATAAAGCTTATGCCATAATTACAATTTTTATAAAAAATGAATGTTATCAAAAGGAATTACTCATGGTGTGGCACAAGGAGATTTCTATTACCTAGAAATGAAGACTGCCATAAAAGATGATTTAACTATAATCCTATAAAGTGTTTGTGAATCCAGTTTATTAAATGGAACCAGATTTTTGCCCAACACACACGTGCCAACTGTAAGAAGAATCAACAAGCAACAATTCCTGTTATTTTGTGGCAAGGTTTTCCTCTTAGTGGAAAAATATCCCTCTCATGTTTTTGTAGGCTGCATGTACAAATATTTTATTTTCATGCATTTTTTATAAGAAATTATTTCTTCAGAATGGTGAATGGGCCCAAGCAAGTACTGAATTGTATATTCACAAATATAAACTTCGCAAGGATCGATCAAGACTGCAGGTTAACTGCTCAAGCTTAGTGTTTATTGTTTAACACTGAATTGTATATTCATAGGAATATTTCTGCACACTCCAAAATCCATTGTCATTATTTATTTGAGTGCAAATCAGCAAACAATTAAAAGGGAACATTGGTTGAAAACTAAACAATATTCTCATTAATTAAGTCTTATCCATGTGCCAGCCAATAAATGGTTTCTTAAAACGGCAATCAATTGGATGGTGGTACTCTTTTGATGTATCTGATCACAGGTTAATCAGAGAATTTTGAGGCTCCTTGAGACAAAAATGAATACAATGAGATTGTTGGGGATGTAATTGAGGACCAATCGTACAAGGGACATTTAATTTTCAAAGAACGCAAAGTAGTCAGTAGGCTCTCGCCTTTGATCATTACTTGGAAGTACAAGAGAGACAAGAGAGCTCTGACAGTCATAAGTCTCCTTCTACAGAAGCAGACCAACTTATTATTTTTTCTTTGGTTTAGAAATCTTGCAACTTCTCCTATAACCAGCAAATGGCACTATGGATCCTGACAGCAAAAGATAAAATGGAACATTGCCAATTATTTCTATATTTTCGAAAAATTATATTGTAGTCATGATCAGACTTGTTGACTCCTAGATAAGAAAAAGGCTTTTCCGAAAGTAGTTGTTTTGTACAAGTATTTAGTGATTGGGAAGCTTTACACCAGCTTTATCTAGCTAGCATAGCCATTCAAGCTTGTGTCCAAATCAATTCCACTTTAGCCAACTCAAAATAAGATTCTCAAACCCAAAAACTAATCAGAGTAAAATTGGGACTGGGCATAGTAGTAGTCAGTTTAAAATCACACATTTAAAATATAGGCATTAGCAGCCATATAATAAAGGCAGACGTTGAACAGCATAGATTAATGCTTTTGAACATCCTCTCCTTGCCAGGTAACATAAAGAACCAATCATTATATGCTGTATACCCTACAGAATAAAATCTGTTACAGGGACAGGGATGTACCTAGAGCATAATAAACACCATCAGCAAGATGTAATATGTCATATGGATACTGCTTCTTAAAACATATTCTTTCAAATCCTATAAAAGTGCATATCCAAGCACAGCTAGATTTCTCTTCTTTTCATAGGACCAGCGTGATACACCTAAGAGGCTTATTTATCGAAATCTGAAAAAGTTCTTACTATTTCTGAACACTACTCCGCAAAATCCACAATTTTATTAATACATTTTTGAGAACATTTCTTGTGCAGGAAAAAACACAATAAAATTGTGGAAAAATCTGAATCGTATACATTTTTTGGATTTGTTGCCGGAAACTGGGACTTTTCCGGATTTGATGCCTGAAACCTCAGACTTATTCGGATTTGATACCTGAAAACCACAAAATCTTCAGATTATTGAACGAAACCCAGCACAGATCAAGACAATGGGACATCTGCCATAGACTTTTACATGAACTCGACAGGTCTGAGTTGGAGTCTTAATTTTTTCTTTTTTTTTAGTTTGTGAATTATTTGCCTTCTTCTTCTGACTTTTCTGCTTTTAAATGGGGGTCACTGACCCCATCTAAAAGCAGATGCTCTGTAAGGCTACAAATGTATTGTTATTGCTACTTCTTATTACTCATATTTCTATTCAGGCAATATCCTATTCATATTTTGGTCTCTTATTCAAATCAATGCCTGGTTGCTTGAATAATTGGGATCCAAGCAACCAAATTGCTGAAACTGCAAACAGAGTAGCTGAATAAAAATCCAAAGAACTCAAAAACTACAAATAAAAACAAAATGCAAATTGTCTCAGACCATCACTCTCTACATCATACTAAAAGTTAATTTAAAGGTGAACGACCCCTTTAATTGCTTATTTTTATTTATTTATGTATGTATTTTAATACTGCTGAATGACAGTCCTCACACATTAGAAGCTATGTAGGTGGGGGACTAAAGGATCATAATTGCACCATCTATTACTGCTATTCAGCAGTTACAAACGACCACCATGTGACTAGCATGAACACCTGTACATGCTACGACTGCCATAAAAGTGAACGTTTGGGGATTCCCACCCATGAAGGGAAAATCACCCCATTTGTCACAGCCCATAACATAACGCAAGTCAATAACAGAAATAATCACAAATAGGATAATATGATGCTTGATTCTGTATGCATTTGCCAGACACTTTTCTTATTATTGATTTCTTAGAATAATGAGTTAGTCATGACAATAGTGATGTAGTAAACTGGAGACTGAAGAAAAAAAAAATCACTAGCTGTTCATTTTAATAAGGCATTTACAAAACAGCCTTAGGCTATGAGTACAAAGAGGAATTTAGTGGCTCAATAAAGCTTAATGCTACACAAGAAAACTGACATCAGCAGCCATGCTAATCATAGCACAAAAGTGTCTCTGTTTTACCACATTACAAAAAATGCTTCACAGAAAACACTTTGTTAGCTGAGAATATCTCAGATTCTTACAGCTGCTTCTATTTTGGAAGTTAACCCTTCATGAAGAGCACCATAGCAGTATTTTTCTAAATATTATAATGTCTAGACCTGACTATACTGTTCAAAAAAAAGAAGGAGATCCAGTAATCCAAGAAGTATAAGTAATGGAAAGGTCCTTTTTACACGCAAACATTTATCATTTTGATTATATATTCCTTAGAAAAAAAATTCTCTTGCAGATTTCTGCAGATTGAACCTCACATTACCCTAATAGACCTCTTTCTTTTACTCGCTGGAAATAGCAGTGCTGCTAACTTATAGGAGAACTATTGCGAAAATGAAAATTTTATATAAGATTCCTCATACAGTAAGAAACTTTCTAAATACAATCAATTAAAATTCTGCACTGTTTATGAAATAATCAAGTTTAAATTCAATATTCCTCTCTCAGCATCTGTTTCTCTTCATTCTATTCATGCAGCAGTTGGGTGTCAGATGAATGATAAAATATATCTTATAGGGGGGCTTCCTTTCCTTACAGATGTATTAGAGCTCACTTAAAAATCTGATTCAAATACAAACACAATAACTTTCTTTTGCGCATCTTCTAAGCAAAAGGAGTCCCCTATAAGAAATATTGGATCATTCATCTGACACAACTCCTGAATGAAGAGAGAATAAAGATAAACAGATGCTGAGAGATGCTGAGAGAGGAATAATGAAGATAAACTTGAGTATTTCAGAAGCGGTACAGAATTTTTAAATTGATTGTATTTAGAAAGTTTCTTATTTCAGTATGCTGAAGCCAACACAAAATTGAAATTTTTGCTATAGTTCCCCTTTAAAAACCACACAAAATAAATAATTAAAACCAACTGAAAAGTTGCTCAGAATAAGCTCTTGATTAACTTCTTTAAAGTTAAGGTGCACATCCCCTTTAATAGTGGCTCATACTCCTATTATGGTAATCCAAAGGATTTGCAGTTTGTATTTTTATTGATACTTTGACACAGTGCCGGGAACTAGAGGAGGTGAGGGGGGTGCGACTGCACCAGTCCCATTGGCAGTTTGCATGCAAATCCACGGTGATGTCCAATTTTGGAGGAGGGGGTCCCGTGCATGGCAGTTATGTTACTGCTACTTGACTGTGAATTAACATGCAGAGTGTTATTAAAAATGAAGTCACATTGAAACATACACAGTGTTTGCAGGTGAGTAAAGAACAGAGTAGGCTTTCCCCAAAATTTGGGTTGGGTAAAGTTTTTCCAGAAGCTTCAGGTAAAACAAAGCCATGTAAGTCTGCCCCCCAGTCCAGGAGCATTCTATCATAGTGCTGCCATCTTGTCTACCTTCCCAATGACCCATTGAGTGTGGCTGTGCAACAGAGTAAAAATGTGGAATTTATGTGACATATTTTATACTAAAAAAAATATGCATAAAGTGCCATTAATAATTTTAAACAGCTTATTAGATAGGTTCCTGTGCCTTAACCATTTTAAACCAAGTTTTTAACAGCTTTAAAGGGGAACTATCGCGAAAATCAAATTTTCCCAGTGGATAGATAGGATGAAAATAACAATATTCTCAAATATATTCATTTAACAGAAATGCTTACTTTTTGAAAGGCATTCAATAATATTACAGTGAGTTAGAATGCTTTCTCTGAGAGCCAGTTCAAGCAATTGCTGAATGGGAGTGGCTATACCCCCACTGTGATGTCATATAGCAACTAGCAAAGTCCCACCCTCTTCATGCTGAATTCAAAGCATCCACACACCAACTGCATTCTCTGGAATCTCATTCTGAGAACAGTAAGGCAGTTATTCTTTTATAGTGTGAAAATGCTGATATTATCGGCAGAATTAGGTTTTCACACTCTCCCAGATCAAAGGCAGGACAGTGCATGGTATTTTTTGCACAATGCACCTCGCCTCACATTTTGCATATGTATATGTAGGTCAATAACAACCAGCCAGCAATTCACTTTGAACAGGCTACTTACTACTAGATGCAAAATATGAGTAATTGAACTGGTATAAATTAGCAACTTTGTTTGAAACCACCCTCTTTCTGTCTATAAATTTATGTGTTTGACAGTGTGCTTGTGTGTGATTTAGTCTCCCAGTAACTGACTTGTGTTTGCTTCAGAAACACAGCCATGGAGCAGCAATTCAAGTTGAAATAGGGCTAAAAGGCACAGGTTTTGTATCAGATAAGCTCTGTACAATACAATGGATTTAGTTCCTTTACAGGTAGCTAAACCCATTGTATTCATTTATCTGTTACCTGCTTATCTGCCTCCATGGCTAGCAAGCATCTTGTTTTTATTTTGTAAACAATAGTAGTGTTTCTGAGGAAAACACTCCAGTTTTACCAGGGATCGGACAAGAGTTAGTTCATCCTTATTTCACGCTTGCGTATATGCCTTTTATGGAAGATCTGAGCAGTCTGAAAAATTGTATGCATGTGCATGGATTATTCACTGGTAGCAATCCTAGCTCAGGCTGCAGGACATGGACCCCAGGGTTGCCACCTTTTAGTCTGGCAAAGACCGGGCAGGGGCAGGGCTATGACGTGGAGGGGTGGACTGTGATGCAGAGGGGACTGGCTGTGATGCAGAAGGGGTGGGGCCGGGCCATGGAGGGGCGGATTGTGACGTCAGGAGCGGGGATATGTCAAAGTCAAAAGTCAAAGTAAATTTTATTGTCATCTCAGCAGTATAAGAATACACAGTGAGACGAGACGACGTGGCTCCAGCTAGTACATATCACAAAAAAGGCACTTGAAAATACACAATAAATATGTAAACATGAAATGTGCAATATATTGGCAGAAAACCTTTAGAATTGTGCAAATAAATTAATAGTTCACAGTTCAGGTGTGTCTGGAATGTTGTGGGAGGACAGGCAGTGAGTTGAGGAGTCTTATAGCTTGTGGAAAAAAGCTTTCACGCAGCCTAGTTGTTCGGCCTTTAATACTGCGAAAGCGTCTGCCGGATGGGAGCAGAGTGAACAGTCCATGTGAGGGGAGTGTGGAGTCCAGTGCAGGAGACCTTTCTTACACAGCACTTGTGGGACATGTCCTGCAGTGATGGAAGAGCCACTCCAATGATGTTACCAGCTGCTCTCACAGTCCCCTGTAGACTTTTCCGGTCAGCAGAGCTGGCACTTCTGTACCAGATGAAGATGCAGCTCGTCAGGACGCTCTCTATGGTGCCCCTGTAGAACACTGTGAGGGTGGGAGGTGGAAGGCTGGCCCGTTTCAGTCGTCTTGGGAAGTGAAGACGCTGCTGAGCCTTTTTGGTAATGGAGGCGGTGTTGGTGGTCCAGATGAGGTGATCAGAGATGTGGACCGCCATACAGAAATACAGGACCGTACCATACAGGACCACCATCAGAAATCGCAGGGCCCCATAGGACAAAATTTCCTGGGCCCCCTGGGATGCACCCACCTCATGCACTGGTAGTAGCACTGGCACTTCCATACACACTGCCATAAGCACTGGCTTTTGCATACACTAGCATTGGTACTTGTACTTCAAAACTTCAAGGCACTTTCATACATTGGCACCACCACATACATTGCCATTGGTATTAGCACTTCCATACACTGGCATTTGTACTTCCATACACAAAGACTCCCATACGTTGGCTCTGGCACCACCACATACAGTCTGATTGGTACCCGCACATTATCATTGTACTGAAACTTCCATACACTTCCTACACATTGCCATTTGCACCTTCACACATACTGGCACTGGTACTGACACTTCTATACACTTTTGCACATTGGTACTGCACCAACACATACAGTGACATTGGCATTTCCTTACATTGGCACAACCACTGGCACCTCCGCACACTGGCATTGTTACAGTACTTCTATACACAGGCACCAAAGGAGTTCACTGGTGTTGGTATTGCCAGCTCCATACACAGGCATTGGTAGTGCTAGTTCCACATACTGGCATCTGTACTGTCCGCTACACCTACCCATGTTACATGTACACCTGCCTCTCCCACCTTCCACTCTCATACTCAGCCCTGCCACACCTACTTTCCACTCTGACTCACCACTGCCCAAAGTGGTGTTATTGGCACCATATATAAATACTATGAAGCAAAAATCAGAACAGGTGAGTAGGAGGTAAAAAGTGGGAGAAGTGGGTATAAGGTAATAGAAGGAAGGGATATAATGTGAATTGAGAGAACTAAAGAAAAGAGCAGAGGGTTAGAATGGGAGGGCATAAGACAAACTGTGCATAAGGTGAAAAAATAGAAAATAATGAAGAAGCAGATGGCAAGTAGAAGCAGAAAGCAGGATAGATAACATTTAGAATGGAAGAGTAAATAGAAGATAAGGCAAAGGCAATTACATGTATACCACCCAGAATTCATCATAGGATGACCCTGTCGTAGAGTCACAAATGATACCCACTGAACAGTTATTTTTATGTACAACAGCCTCAGCACATTTATAAAAAGAAACATCACATTTTCAGAGGTAATGGCAGACAAGGAAAGAGTTAAGGCTAGCGTTCTCACCAAGCTTCTCCTTCTTGGGGGTGGAGAGAATCTGGAAAGTAACCTGCCATAAATTTCTTCAGAGCCCAGCTCTAAAATTCTTCCCATACATCATCAACAGGACCCTGTGTGTGGGCAGGAAGTTTAACCCTTTCCCTGCCAGCAGGTTTGTCCTAAATGCAAACATCTATTGCCAAGCAGTTTTTAGACTTTTTGTACTTTCACTTTTCTTGGGGGGTCTTTTAGTTTACAGAAACAATATAGTTTTTTTTCAGGACAACCCGAGCTTTCAAAATAAGATAGAATTTTGGTGTAATTCCTCTTCTGTAAAAAGATAAAGGCCTCTAAGTATCTAATAAAATGAAAAAAATCATGTTTCACATAGTACAATCACATATATATGAAATATAATTTATTTATTATATGTACGAGAATAGTTCTATGTCTCCTGAACACGCCAATACCAAATATATATAGTTTTATGGAGATTTCTCCCTTATATGTATAAATCAAAATCTCGAAGCAGTACACTACCAAATTTCCAAAGCACCACTCCACAAAACGGCATACTTATGATAACAAGGTCAAAAACTCCACTAAAGGTAGGTTTACCCTAGAAAACAATGCATTATTAGAAAGAGCAGATTCTGGCAAAAATACTCCAAACTACCAAGTTGCAATTCTTTCCTAAAGTTAAATTTTTTATAGAAACTGGTAAATTGTTTGAAAAATGACCTCAAAGCTTCCTATCTACAGCATCAAATCTCCCACACATCATTAGGTATCAATGTAAAACACCCTAAATATTATTGCCAGGAATCTACTGAACAGTTTGATGCCCAATATGCATAGAATTACCAAAGTATGTGGTGTGTACGGAAACCAAATGAAAAACGTGCATATGAATTTTCCCGCTGGCCAACTCAGCTGCTAAAAACCGAGCCCCAACTGTGCGTTATGTGCCGTAAGACCAGCAAACTGTAAAAGACAACCAGAAAACAATATATTTTTGGAAAGCACATATTCTTACGGATTAAACTAACAAAAATATATCTTTCTATACCAAAGCACCAAACAGCAAAACTATACTAAAGATACACAAGGAACAATAATGCAGTGATAAAAGTGCAATAAAACTACAAAAATTGTGTAAATCAGTGAAATATCAATAACTGATTCGACAGCGTAATTAGTGGCCAAAATCGATTATCCAATAGTCACGCTGCGAAAGTAAACAGTTTTTAGGTAAAAAACAAAACAATAGGTACGATGAATAAGTAAAAAAGTGATAAATTCCAAAATGAGGAGAGCACTCAAAAGTAGCAAAAATATGCTGTGGTTTGAATAAATATAACCACAGCATATTTATGCTACTTTTGAGTGCTCTCCTCATTTTGGAATTTATCAGTATATGTCGGGATATCGGTATACCCGGAAGAGGATTTGATGCATTCAACAACACAGCTAAGGCAGTGCGGAGAACATTTTTGATTACTCTGAATAAGTAAAAAAGTGTCGCAGATCTGACATGACAGCCCCCCAGCCTCGTTGCCCAGGGGGCTGTAATTCCCCCCACTCTCTTTGGAGGCAGCAAAAGCCACTGACGCAGATTGAACAGTTCAGCTGCTAAAGAATGTTGTACCTGCTTGTCAGGCAAAGGGTTAAGTGCCAGCAGAATTTGAAATTTCGATTACACGAAATGTCAGACGTTTTTGAAACATTTTCTCTCTCACTTTAGGGGCATTTTCTGAGGGGAAACCTTTAGTTTACCTAGGAAAACCATACATTGTTTTTTTTCGGGGGAACCTGAGCTTTCTAAATCTGCCAGAGTTTTCATGTATTTCCACCTCTGCAAAAATATTTATAGCGCTAAATACTAAAAAAAAAGTGAAAATATAATACAAAAAAAAATTTAATTTTATGCATGAAAATCCAACTGATTTGGGAAGCCTCACGTCTCTCAAGCGTGCCAATACCAGATATGTATAGTTTTAGGGAAATTTAAAACTTCTGTACAGCAAGTATATTATTGAATTTTAAAAGCACTAAGGCAGAAAACGGCATACTTTAGATTTCAAGGCCAAAAAATCCTGAAACAGTAGGTTTACCATATATTTTAGAAAACTACAGATTCTGCTGATTCCAAAATGGCTAACTATGTCTCTCTACTCCTAACAACCAAATATCACAGCTTGTCTGAACGTGGCATTATTTATAAACATTTATCAAAATTCTGAAAAATCACTTCAAAGGTTTTATTTTGCTTTTCCACATATCCTACACCATAATAGATACCAAGAAAATGCACCCTGAAGGGGTCCACTGAACTGTTTGATGCCCAAAGTATCTGGCATTTAGAGACACCAATATGAAGTTAGCGCATCCAAATTTTCCAGATCTTTACTTCAGCTACTGAAAAATCAACACATTTACTGCATTTTTGTGGGGTAAAAACACAGAAATATATGTTTACCCCCCAAAACCATATATTTTTGGAAAGTACACCTTCTACCGAATCTAAAATGGGTACCCATGCCTTTCTGCTCCAAACTACTGATTCACAAGGCTTTCCCAAAATTTGTGGTTTTGGTGGAATACCTGATAATTGCCTCAAAGCATACAGAATTGTATCGTCCATGTATTATTACCATACAGCATCCTAAATATGAAGGCCAGGGGTCTACCAAACAGTTTGATGCCCAGTATGCATAGATTTACCTATCTAGGTGGCATAGAGAGACCCCCACATCCAAATAATGCATATGAATTCTCACATATGACACTCTGGCTACTACAATTTAAAGTTATCCTGTCATCTGAAAACATGTTTTTTTCAAAACACATCAGTTAATAGTGCTACTCCAGCAGAATTCTGCACTGAAATCCATTTCTCAAAAGAGCAAACAGATTTTTTTATATTCAATTTTGAAATCTGACATGGGGCTAGACATATTGTCAATTTCCCAGCTGCCTCCAGTCAGTTTTTTGAGAAATGGATTTCAGTGCAGAATTCTGCTGGAACAGCACTATTAACTGATTCATTTTGAAAAAAATTTTTTTTCCCATGACAGTATCCCTTTAATCACCCGATACGTCTATTATGTGCTATAAGACCCCCCCATACAGTATGGAGACCCTAGAAAACATATATTGTCCTAAAATACACATTCCAATGAATTCAAAACGGGTAAATATGTCTTTCTACTGCAAACTATCAAACTGCAAATCTATGCAAAGCATAATGCTTTTTATGAAATTTCTGAAAATCGTCACAAAGCTTGCATTCTACTCCATTATATGCCTCACATTTTGTAACATATCAGCATAAACCATCCTGAATATGAAGACTAGGGGTCTACTGAACACTTTGATGCCCAATATTTATAGATTTACCAAACTATGTGCCGCACAGAGACCCCCAAATGGATATATAGTAGAAAAAATGTACATGAGCAAAACAAAGTAATACAAACAGTGTGAAATGCAAATAAATCACTAAAATCACATAAAACCACAATAATCTGTTTTGTTTTTGTTTTTATAAAAAATAGTGTAATCAGCCGTCAGAATCACAGTTGAATATTTTAGCTTAACCAAATAGGGTTCATGGAGAGAAACAAGTGAACAACCCTTATGCAGAGCTGAAAATGCAATAAAATTGTTAAAAAATCAATAAAATTACTAAAAATGCACTGAAATTGCAATATAATCACCAAAACAACATACAAATGGTATTGCGCAGTACTATTAGCAAATACAATACTAACTAGTGTATGTGTATTTGCATGCGTACAATTGGTAAATTTGCGTGTTAGGTGCGTGTGTGTGGGAGTGTGCAAGTGTGTGTGCTGTGAGTGCGTGACCCCCAATCCCCAAAAATGTATGTGTAAGTGTGTATAAGTGTAATAAGTGTGTAAGTGTGACACTAACCTGGGGAAAGGCTTCAGATCAATGTGGATGGGCTGGAGGGCTCCCATGATGTCATGATCTGTCTTCCTGCTTTCTTCCAGCGGGGGTGGGGGGGTCAGCGCTGGGTGGCAGAGGAGTATGTGCAGCAGCAGGACACATAGAATTAATGCCTGCTGCTGCCGCCTTGGGGCCTGTGGGCCACTCGATCCTCCGCTCTGCTTGTTGTCTAGGGGCGGGAGTTCGAGGAGGGACGGAGCAATTGGCTCTAGATTTGCTCCTCCGCTCCCAAACCTGGAAGTGCAGCAGATTGTAGAATCTACGATCTGTGACACTTCAGTCCTTTTTTCCCACAAATCGTAGATTCTACGATCTGTGGCACTTAAAGGGAATCACTTACGGTATGTGAGATTCAGCTCTTTAGCCAACTTGCTGTCTCCAGAAGGGGGTATGTGTGTAAAGCAGAAGCGCAGTCAAGTAACTATCACGTACTAGCTGAGCTGTGTGCACTAGAATTCTGGGGATAGGGCTAGCTATGAGAAAAGTCATTTTTCCATGTAACATGGTGCTCTTTGCAAGAGCCTGGAGACATGACCATATTGTCTGCTCTTCACCTACAATTCCCAAGGCTTCCTTGTTCAGACAAGGGGGCTGGGAAGTACAGTTCAGCTTCTTCAGAAAACTTTTGTTGTAGAGGACACTGTAAATTGCAGTGTGGTAATGAGTGACTGAAAAAGGTTACAATGTCAACTTCCCACATTCAAAACTTGCCAGCAGAATCAAGCGATAACATAATCAGCAAAGTGACAGGTACAAACAGAAACACTCTCCAAAGTCCTGCAGATGGATTGTATTCTCCACTGAATATAATACACTTTGCCTACATGACTTTGATTGCCACTGCTTACTTGTTGCTACACATTGTGACATGAACAACACTGTGTGTATTGACCATGCTCCCACCTCCCCAGAAATACACATGAAACGCAAAAGCATCTTGCATGGGAGACAAGGGGCGTTTGTTTTACTGCAGAAGTCAGAGTGCACTGTGGCTGCTCCTCATTTGATTCTAATGCATTAGCGCTTATTTATGTAGTGAGAGCCCTGGGGGTGGGTTAAATGAAAGGCTGGAGATGCACTAGGACGTTTCAGTTCAAAGGAGAGAAAGTGCAGCAACAGTCGGGACTCTATGCCACTGCCTATTTACACTGAGCATTAGTAGCAGCGGCGTAATCATATTTCTGTAAGAGTAAATATCCGAGAGACAAGCAGAATATTACAAGCCTAATATGCATTTCTGCCGTCCCTCAGTGCACTCTCATTCTGTCGGCCCTTACATGTCCCCTCTGCTATTCTTAGTGCAGTGGATACCGGAGAGATGCTTTTCTTTGCTTTGTTCCAACCCACCCAGCCCTGGTTTGTTTCTCCCATCCTGCCTCCGTGCCCAGGGGTCAAAAATCGCAGTGCAGCGGGGTGGTTTGTTATTTGCGCGCTCCCACTCAGTGCAGCCTGTTACACGCTTATGTGCAAGCCAGCAGGATCCCCACACCCCCTTCCCTCTGCGTGTGTTGTGGAGGAAGTGCTGAGCTGCTGCTGGTGGCTGAAGTTTTAGCCACACGCCTCCTGCTGCCGACCTCTCTCTGACGTGCCTGAGCTTATCCGTCTGCGGAGGACATGAGCTCAGCATGCAGCAGCATCCAGCCATCCACCTGCCGGGTACATGCAGTTCGACGGCACTGAACTTTTACAAAGTACCGACACCGTTTTCTAAGTGTTTTATGGGGCTGCTGGCTGTGAGTGTAAAGCCTGCATTGGAACTGCTGAAGAGAAAGATGCTGGGCATGATCAGCCTAGTAACATTGCCTTTGAGTGACAAGCAGACTAACCAATAAGACAGGAGCTGTGCCTGTCACTCATTTGCATATGACTCCGACGCCAGGCTGCAGGAGAGGAGAAGCTCAGAGCAGTGTGAGGGAGAAAGAATGGAAATATTTCAAAAATGGTAAAAAATTTTTAATAAAAAGCATTTAGACAAATACTTAACTTTACCTAAGGATGCTTTTTAAGCATTATGAATTTCGCGATAGTTCCCCTTTAAAGGTTATGTAAAGTTTATTAAAATTGATCAGAGTGCTATTCTAAGTACTTATGTCATTTAGAGTCATTTATTTTATACGATATTAAGGAAAATATCTACAATTAATATTATGAATTTTGTTATAACAGCTCCACCAGCCAATCAGTTTCGGACTATAATTCAGTCGAGGAACTATTTAGGAAAGATGTGAGAAGTAATCTGGAGTTTCTAATATCCTTTATGTGCAGTTATCAGCCTGAATATTTCTGTACGCTATTTTACATACAATAAGAACTAGAAATAAAACCAAACTGATGACAAACTCAGGAAAGAAGTCAAAAGAGAATTCAGGAGATTTTTTGCTTTAGTTTTAGTTTTCACTTCCTAATTTATATATCACTAGTTCATTGGCAAAAGGAGTTTCGGTTTCCTCCCAAGGTCCAAAAATGTACTGAAAGGTTAACAGGCTTCTAATGAAACAGAGTAGCATATGCCTGTGCAGTTATGTGGGTTTTGATGCAACAGCTACAGCTCTCCTTCACACCCACTATCATGTGGAAATTGCAGCATAAACCTTTGCATTTAGGGGAAATTTAGGGGGGGAAATTGTGACTTGTATCCGAAATCGAGCAATGTGTAAAGACCTAATATATCTATAATACTATTATAATTTTATGGGATGATCTCCAGGTGTACCCCTCCATCCTCTGTCTTGCCTGTGTGTGTAAATGTTTGGTTCCTCTTGGTTTGGTACCTTGCTTGTGATGTGCATTCACAATGACATAGTCTCCTCCTGTAAGAGTGGCATGAAGCTATCTAAAATCTCATGCTCATTCGTCAGGAGCGACCCAATTGCCCAGATTTGCGCCAGTTGCAAAAGCTCACTCCCCATGCAGTAGATTCAAAAGCATACAAGGGAATTACTGAATTCTGGATAAAATTTTTCCATTCTGGCTTGACATAGGAGCTAACGGAAAAATGCAGCAAAACGAGGAAGTAGAATACATCCAGTTTCACATTCTTTTCCTTTCCAGTACAAATGTATTTTCCTGTAGCAGGAAATGCTACTCCCCCCATAAAGATCTTTGAAATGCTGCAGAAAGTTATTTCTAAATGTAGATATTTCTTGTATATTGCAAATCCCCAAAACAGGCTGATAAATGTTGGGTTCCTGCCTTAGAATGTTGTACTTGCTCAGTTCCTTAGCTATCATCTGCACAGTTGTTAAAAAAAACATGGTTATTTCTGCCGTATCTGAGGCTACTACCTTCAGCCACAACAATATACCAATTGTCAGAAACAAGACACAAAGGGCTGCAGAATCAGTTTTTAGCAATATGCTCTGATAAGAAGTGCTGGAAAATTTGATAATTTCATTGTAAGAATTCCATGTTTTAGTGGAAAACAAAAAAAAAAAAAGAATTAAGAGCTTTGTCTTACTGAGCCAAACTCTTTCAATACGCTTAGGGGCACATTTACTTAGCTCGAGTGAAGGAATAGAAGAAAAAAATACTTTGAATTTCGAAGTATTTTTTTGACTACTTCGACCATCGAATTGAACGATTCAAACTAAAAATCGTTTGACTATTCGACCATTCGATAGTCGAAGTACTGTCTCTTTAAAAAAAACTTCGACCAAGTACTTCACCACCTAAAACCTACCGAACATCAATGTTAGTCTATGGGGAAGGTCCCCATAGGCTTCCTAACAATTTTCTGATTGAAGGAAAATCCTTCAATCAATGGATTAAAATCCTTCGAATCGTTCGATTCGAAGGATTTAATTGTTCAATCAAATGATTTTTCCTTCGATCGTTTGATCAAAGTAATTTCGGTAAATCCTTAGACTTCGATATTCGAAGGATTTTACTTTGACGGTCGAATATTGAGGATTAACCCCCGATATTCGACCCTAAGTAAATGTGCCCCTTAATGTAACTCCACTGACATTTCCAGGTCAAGGGGATCAGGTCACAGTTTCTGATCTACACGAATTCAAGCATACGCATCTTTATTGTGTTGCTAAGAAAAGTGGCAGGTAAACATTCTCACATTTAAAAAAGTTTTCTACTGCCATTATCAGGTTTCTGGCTTAAGGGATCATTTAAATAAATAGGAGTTGTCTATTCTCAGTACTGTGGAAAGGAAGGAAGTTCTGTTACCTATTTACCAGGTTTTGTCAGTGATACGACCCAACCCTCTCACTTATTTACCGCCGCAAAATCTTGATGTAAATGATCTGTGCTATGAATGTGCAAAACTAAACTCAATGTACAGCAGGGAAGATAAGTATTGAACATGGAAACTTGAAGACTGTTTGTGTGGAAGAATGGGCAATATTCATCTTTAAGCTGACATTACCAACAAAGTATTAAATACATTTCAGTAAGTGTGTTCAATACTTATTCCCTGTGTCATATCACTTTATTACACATAACTTAATTCTGGACTTATTTGAGTTCTTTTATATGTGTGGATTACTGGGTTGTTACGGACATCTGGTGTACATTTTCATGTCAGTAGCTCCATTAGAAATATATTTACTGTGAAAAATGAGATGAGATGAGTACTACGCCATGAAATACATGTGGAACTTCTGTGTCATGAAATGCGTGGGGGCAAGTAATGTGTCATAAAATACAAGGAGGGCAAGTACTGTTTGGTAAAATGCTTGGGGGGACAAGTACTGTGTCATGAAATGTGTGGGGGGGACAAGTACTGTCATGAAATGTGTGGTGTACTGTCTCGGTCATGAAATGTTTGGGGGGGCCATACTGTGTCATTTAATGCTAGTTTTTATATTTAAATGAATATATGTGGATAAATAAGGCTTTATTTATTTATATAAGAAGAAACTTGGAAACAAGGATAACCCTTAAATCTTCCTGCAGAATTATGCATACTATAGAACAGTGGTCCCCAACCAGTAGCTCGCGAGCAACATGTTGCTCACCAACCCCTTGGATGTTGCTCCCAGTGGCACCAAAGTAGGCGCTTATTTTTGAATTCCAGGCTTGGAGACAAGTTTTGGTTGTATAAAAACCAGATGTACTGCCAAACAGAGTCTCCTGTAGGCTACCAGTCCACATAGGGGCTACCAAACAGCCAATCACAGCCCTTATTTGACATCCCCATGGACTTTTCCATGCTTGTGTTGCTCTCCAACTGTTTTTTACATTTCAATGTGGCTCACAAGTTAAAAAGGTTGGGGACCCCTGCTATAGAAGAATACCTTCACTGGCAAGATGAGAACGCAATACATTAAAAAAATAAGAATGGATTTATGTTCTTAATATTTCTTATAGACATTCATAGATGAAATGAAAGGATGATTTCACAGTGACGGATTAAGATCGTAGGAATGTATGCTAAATGACTTTATACTTTTTTGAGTGCTCAGAGAATTGCACATATATTCAGACTAGGACCCAGAACTCTATTAATAGTTCATCTAACACAGATTGAAAATTAAATCTGTTGACATTGTCAATATATGCCTTAATTGTTGTTTAAATAAAATTTAAAAAAAAGAAAGAAACCATAGAGGTGTGAGTAAGCACAAAACTAAAATGTAGGAAATGGTTTTCCAGGAAGCAGACTACGATCTCACTGAACAAAATAAGGAAAAAATAGACTCAGTGGAAGTTTCCATTAGGGTGACAAGGAACCTGTATCATGTGTTCAGCAGGCAAACTTGGACAACATTTCCTGTTTTTTAACCATTATCCCCAAATGGGGAAAATAGCAAAGTCACTTCTGTTTTCACACTACTGAATAAATGAAATTCTGTTAAATAACAGAGACCATCTGTCTGCTTGTGGTCCAAGAATTCTGCAGGGAATTTATTTTTTTAAAGAATAACTTGGTGCATCAACAAAAATGACAGTTTTCGTCTATATTACTAATACAAAGTTACCTGAAATTTGAATAGCTGCAGTGTGCAGAGAAAACGCCTTTAAATATTCACATTCATCTTTATGAGAATGAAGTGGTCTAGAAACTGACCAACCAGGGTTCCAGATGTAACATGTTCTGTAGAGGATTACCAGTGCTTGCATGAATGCTGGAGCATAGCAAAAGTTGGTGCATATGTGTGCAATTGGATAGGACCAGCCAAATAAGAAGCACAAGAAACTCAGAGATCAGCTGCATGAACTGTTACAAAACAAACAGAAAACTTTGTCTGAGGTTTTAAACAAATGGTTTATCTGCCCTTAATATGGACAGAAGTACATCCTATGGGAATACGGAAATTAATCAAATAAGTCTGGCCTACAGGCAAATCACAGCAGTGATAGTATCTAAATTGTTGCACAAGCAACGTGGTGCAAATGAATCCTCCATGCCTTGTCCAGGTACCATTTTGTGGATCTTAAGGGAAAATAAAATCAGCGTGATAATAAAAACTGGGTAAATAGATAGGCTGTGCAAAATAAAAAATGTTTCTAATATAGTTAGTTGGCCAAAAATGTAATGTATAAAGACTGGAATGACTGGATGTCCAACATAATAGCCTGAACACTACTTCCTGCTTTTCAGCTCTCTAACTCTGAGTTAGTCTGCGACTTGAAGGGGGGCCACATGGGACATAACTGTTCAGTGAGTTTGCAATTGATCCTCAGCATTCAACTCAGACTCAAAAGCAACAGTTATGACCCATGTGCCCCCCTCAAGTCTCTGATTGGTTACTGCCTGGTAACCAGGGTAACCAGTCAGTGGAAACCAAGAGAGTTGAAAAGCAGGAAGTTGGGCTATGTTCTGTTATGTTAGACATCCAGTCTTTATACATTACATTTTTGGCTAACTAACTAGATTAGAAACATTTTTTTTTTGCACAGCCTATCGATTTACCCAGTTTTTATTTTTACACTGAACAATTCCTTTAAATTACCTATTTGCGACAATTATTAGGATGTAAAGGTTATGGTGCTTTAACCCTCTGGCTTGTACAGCAGATGTGACACCAATCATTTAATGTGTGTGACTAAATGTCATGTAGCTTAATTAAACCATGTTCTCCCTGAATAATAAAACAAATGTTCATGGGAATACTGTATCATATAATACTGTTCATGTTTAGGAATACTACATATTACAGAATACTATCGGCCCATGAAAAAAAAAATCATATTTTTTGCGTAGTTATATGATTTGAGTGTTGACGTTTACAACAGAAAGGTATTTGAGCATTATTACACCAGTGTGGAGGTAGATTAAGGGACAATTAAGCTCCCTGTGTGCCACAGCCAATAACAATGAGGACTGATGCCCCTGTCTTGACTATTTCTGACCAGTGGTTAAATTACAATTTTCACCCAGATTTGCAAATGAGCTAGATAAGGGTGACGCCTCAGTTGTAAATCAGCTGGAGGCAAGAACACAGGTTAAAAATGGATGCAATGTAACAGCACTCATGGCTGGACACCAGAACATTTTCTCCTAAAGTGATTTGCAATTTGTGCCGTGATCTCAATATAAGAGGGAGAGGTCTCAGGCTACAGCCAGATGGGGCTGATTCTCAGCCTGTGTATAAAATTTAAATCAGACAATTCACTGGCCTCCACAAGCTGCTGTGCCAGCACTGCAGATTTTTGCATGTAAACGTCTGATTATGCATTTTCATTCCAGATCAGCTGAGATAAAGAACTACTACTTGGCAAATATTAGCAAATCTGCAGCCCAAAAACAGAGCATTACTTGTAGCCTGGAAGAGTAAAGGTGGCCATACACGGGCAGATAAAGCTGTCGATATCGGTTGTTTGGACCGATTTGACAGCTTATCTGCCCGTGTATTGGGGCTTCCGACGGGTCTTCCCGATCGATATCTGGCCACGATATCGATCGGGAACGTTTGATTTTTACCCGACCGACCCGTCGGAGCCCCTTGGCGCATCATAATTCGATCGTTCGGCCATACGGCCGAACGTTCGAATTACCCCCAATATAGCCATGCCGTTAGTGGCATATCGGGGAAAGATCCGCTCGTTTCGCGATGTCGCCAAACGAGCGGATCTTTGAGTCTATGGCCACCTTAAGTGCTAAATGCAGACTGACCAACTGCCATGGGATTGTGAGTAGAATTGTCTAAAGATAACAGGATTTTTTGATACTCACCGTTAAATCCTTTTCTCTGTAGTCGATAGGGGGACACAGGGAACAGCTGGGGTTAAGCTCCACCCTCCGGAGGCAGGACACTTGAATAATTGATTAAAGGGGCGTGACCTAGGGTCTGGCTTAACCCGGTGCTACGCCAACCTAATCAGTTTGTACCAAAGAGACTGCTAGCATAAGAAAAAACAAAACTGAATGAGCAGAACGGTAACTCAGGGAGTATTCCCTTATGGACCAACTTGGTCAACATCTCGCCGCGGGGCGGGAAGCCCTGTGTCCCCCTATCGACTACAGAGAAAAGGATTTAACGGTGAGTATCAAAAAATCCTGTTTTCTCTGTCGTCTCAGGGGGACACAGGGAACAGCTGGGGACTTAACAAAGCAGCCCCGAGAACAGCAGGGTGGGAGCGGAAGAGATCGGTACACATTATTGTACCACAGAATGTAACACCTTACGGCCAAACGAGGCCTCAGAGGAAGAAAAGTTGTCAAGTCTGTAGAACTTTGTAAATGTGTGCACAGAGGACCAGGTGGCCGCTCTGCAGATCTGATCCAGGGAAGCCGAGTTGCGCCATGCCCAGGAAGCTCCCATAGCTCTGGTGGAATGAGCACGCACTCCTTCGGGAGGAGATCTTCCTTTAGAGACATAAGCTAGATGGATGAGTTCCTTCAGCCATAGTGCAATGGAAGTCTTAGAGGCTGCCATGCCTCTGCGGGATCCTTCGGGAATCACAAACAAACGTTGGGAACGTCGAAAGGCCTTCGATTTCTCTATATACCAGCGGAGCGCTCTGACGACATCGAGACTATGAAGTCGTCTTTCTTTAGTGTTAGTCGGATCCGGGCAAAGGGAAGGTACAATAATTTCCTGGTTGATGTGGAACGAAGACACAACCTTGGGTAGGAAGGAAGGAACAGTGCGCAGAACTGCCTTATCCTTGTGGAAAACCAGGTAAGCTGGATCACAGGAGAGAGCACTGAGTTCGGATACTCGGCGTGCCGACGAAATCGCCACCAGGAACACTACCTTCCAGGTAAGCAGCTTGTCAGAGATAGTACCCATGGATTCGAAGGGAGGATCCAGTAAGGCTGCAAGGACAAGGTTGAGATCCCAACCTGGGATCGGAGGGCGGAACGGTGGTGCCGCATGGGCAACACCTTGCAGGAAGGTATGAACGGTATCTTCGAGGGCCAGTCGAGAATGGAAGAGGGCTGATAGTGCCGACACTTGTACCTTCAGTGAGCTAAGCTTGAGACCCAGTTGAAAACCCTGTTGCAAAAAGGACAAGATTCTTGGTATGTCGTAATCCAGAAAAGGGAACCCGGCTTCTTGGCACCAACTCCAGTAGCTGCGCCATACCCTATGGTAGGCTTTGGACGAGGTAGGTTTGCGAGATTTCAACATTGTGGTAATGACCTCGTCAGATATGCCTCGTCTCCGCCAATTGTCCGCTTCAATAGCCATGCCGTCAAAGCGAAGAGGCCCGGATTGTGGTGTGCTATGGGCCCCTGGAGAAGGAGATCGTCCCTGGCTGGTAGTCGCACTGGTGGAGACACCGACATCTCTTGAAGATCGGAGAACCAAGTTCTTCTGGGCCAATATGGGGCTATGACAATGACCTTGATGTTCGATCGTCGTATCTTTTTGAGGACCCTGGGCAACATGGGCAGAGGAGGGAAGACGTAAGCTAGGTCGAAGTGCCAACTTTGAGTCATGGCATCCACTCCTGCTGCTAACGGATCCCGGGCGCGAGCGAAGAACGATTGTACTTTGCGGTTGTTTCTGGAAGCCATCAGGTCTATCTGGGGAAGGCCCCACTGACTGACTAGGAGGGAGAACACCTCTGGGTGAAGCTCCCATTCTCCTGGGTCTAGTTGGTTTCGGCTGAGGAAATCCGCTTTCGTGTTGTTCACCCCTGGAATGTGGATGGCTGACAGCCTTACTGAGTTTAGTTCTGCCCAGCTTAGAATCTGTTGGGCCTCCGCTAGAGCTGCCTTGCTGCGGGTTCCTCCTTGTCTGTTTATGTAGGCGACCGTGGTGGAATTGTCGCTCTGAACTCTCACTGATCTTGTCTGCAATTGCTGCGTCCAGTGCTGGAGAGACAGTCGGACTGCCCGAAGTTCTAGTATATTTATTGGGAGAAGTATTTCGGGAGCGGACCATAGGCCTTGCACGGATAGGTTGTCCCATGTCGCCCCCCAGCCCAGAAGACTGGCGTCGGTAGTTATCACTGTCCAATCCGGGATTGCCCAGGACTGGCCCGTTGACAGATTGTCCCGTTGCAGCCACCACAGGAGGGAGTCCCTTGTCGACTGTAGAAGAGGGATCTTCTGAGAGAGTTGACCTCCCTTCCAGCGGGACAGTATGTTGGCTTGGAGAGGTCTCAGATGAATTTGTGCGAATGGTACCGCCTCCATGGACGAGACCATCGATCCCAATACTTTCATGGCCAGATGAACTGTGGGAAACTGGAGAGAAGCTAGATGGCGAATTTGATCTCTCAACTTTCTCTGTTTGTCCAGTGGAAGAGTAACCCGCTGGGAAAGGGTGTTGAACTCCAACCCCAGAAATGTCATCTGATAGCTGGGAATGAGATTGGATTTGTCCCAGTTTATGGTCCAGCCGAAGTCTTGCAGTAGTAGGATCGCCCTCTGGAGATCCGATTTGCCTTGTTCCATTGTCCTGGACTTCAAGAGCAGGTCGTCCAGATAGGGGGTCACTGATATCCCTTGAAGGCGCAAAGAGGCTGCCGTCACCGCCATTAATTTGGTGAAGACCCTGGGGGCGGAGGAGAGGCCAAATGGCAGAGCCACAAACTGATAATGGCGATTCTTGAAGGCAAACCTCAGGAAGCGATGATGAGGTGGCCAGATAGGGACGTGGAGGTAGGCGTCCTTGATATCCAGAGACATCATCAGTTGTTCCGGTTCCATTCCTCGGATTACAGACCGTAACGTTTCCATCTTGAAGCGAACAGACCGTATGTGTTTGTTGAGGTACTTTAGATCGAGTACTGGTCTGAAGGAACCGTCTCTTTTGGGAACCAGGAAGAGATTGGAGTAAAACCCGGAGAATTTCTCCTGCGGAGGTACCGGGACAATTACTCCGTTGTGTTCCATCTTGGAAATACAGTCCAGAAAGGCTCGAGCCTTGCTTGGGGCGGATGGGAGCCTGGACATCAGAAATTTGTTGGAGGGGGGGAAGAGAAGTCCAGATGATACCCCTCCGACACAATCTCGTTGACCCAATTGTCCGAAGAATGTCTTGTCCACACCTCCCGGAATTGAAGCAACCTGCCCCCAATTGGTTGCCGTGACCCCGGAGGGGGTGACCCGTCAAGCTGAAGTGGACTTGTCTGCTGGAGGCTTGTTATGGAACTTGTTCGGTTTCCACGCTGAACGTCCCTTATCGCCGGTCTTTGTTCGGAAGTTGGAACGGTGTGGGGAATTGCTACGCCTGGTGTAACGACCACTTTGGCCACGAAAATTTTTGCCTCGCCTGAAGGAGGAAGGTGTTTTGGATTTAGGCTGAGGGAGAAAAGAGCTTTTTCCTCCAGTGGCCTGAGAGATGATCTTCTCTAATTCCTCTCCAAAGAGTTTCTGACCCTTGAAAGGCAGTGAAGTAAGGGACTTCTTGGAACTGATATCTGCCGTCCAACTCTTAAGCCAAAGGGTTCTACGGGCTGCTACTGAGAGAGCTGAAGTGCGAGCCGTAATCTGGGCAGCATCCAGAGTAGCATCACACATATATGCAGAGACTTCAGCAATCGCTTGTGCTGTGGAGAGAAGTTCAGTTCTGGGAACTCCCTCTTGAATGTCCTTGACGAGAGACTCAGCCCATGTCTGTATGGCCCTGGATACCCAGGTAGAAGCCAGGACAGGGCGTAGTGTAGATCCGGCAGATGAGTATAGGGATCTCAAGAAACCCTCCAGCCGTCTATCGGTAGGGTCCTTGAATGCCGCCGCATCAGTGACTGGAAGAGCTGTGGTTCTTGAAAGCCTAGAAACTGGAGCGTCAACCATAGGTGGCATGGACCACTTGTCCACCCAGTCCTTTGGAAAGGGATAGGATTTGGAGAATTTTCGGGAAGCCTGAAATTTTTAGTACTTCTAGAACACTCCTGATAATGTTGTCAACGTCATGTTGAGGTTCACGGTGTCTGGACGCTTCGTCCTCATCCTCTTCTCCAGAAGACACGTTAGAAAGAGGAAGTTCGCCTTCGGAGTGAGATGAATCTGCTCCTGCTGATGAGCAGTCCGAATGAGGAACAAAGGAAGACTCCCCTTTAGAGGGGTCTGCTCTTTTGCGTTTGCCGCTGGATTTCTGGCCTAACTTGGCTAGAGCCTTTCCCAAGTTGTCTGCAATGGCGGGTAAACTTTGAAGAGAGGCCAATGATTGTGAAAGCTGAATAGCCCAAGGAGGAGCCGTTGGAGCTGCGGACGTGCTTGCGCCCCCATCTAAGGTGATGTCTTCTATATTAGAAATATCAGATGGAGGCCCTGAAGGAGAGGTTCCTGGAATGGAAACAGAACCCTGCCCCCTGGAACAGGATTTGCAGAGAGGCTCGCCCTGATCCCCTGAAGTTTTAGCATTGCATTTGGTGCACATGAAATAAGTGACCGTAGCTGGTGCTGCCACTGCTGCTGCTCTCCCCCCCCGGCCTTGGGAATAGCCCCCCTGACTTACCTTCTGCCATTGCAATGTCTATGGTACCTGCTGAATAGGTTTGGCAAAGGTACTGGGAACCTGCAGAGAAGTGCCACAGCTGTTATTGTTAAGGCTGAATACTGCTCTATTAGTGGTAGAGAGTATATCCCAGGACTGAAGGACTTGTCCGTCTATGCCCCTGCTGTAACCCGCAGCGTGTGAGAGAATGCGCTGCTTTCGGCGCGAGTGAATCCAAAATGGCGCCGTGGAACGCATGTGTGCGTTCCAGCTACGGCGCGCAGCGAAAATGGCGTCCACGCGCAGGGAGAAGAAGCAGGGAGACTCGCGTCGCTGCTGAGAGCTACGAGTCCGTCCTGAGGGCAGCGTGCAGGCAGGGCCAGAGTGCCAGAAGTAAGCAAACAGGCTCCAAACAGTTAGGAGTCCTGCCAGTCTGCGCCTGTTGTGAGTCCCATAGAAGAACCACGGCAGGCATAAGTGCAAGGCAGAGGGGGGGGGGGGGGAGGTTGAGCAGGCAAGTGAGTGTGTTAAGATAATTCTGGTTATCTGGTTACTCACAGAAGTCATACCGGCCCAGAGACCCTGTATCCTTAGCAGGAGTGGGTATTAGTGGATGGTCGTTATAGCCCAAGGGCTAGGAAGAGACCCCGGTATGAATCCAACGAAGGAGGTCCCCTGTTGACACAGGTAGCCCTGCTCTGGGGAGACCCCTTGTCTGATGAATTCTTCTGTAGATATATGTAGAAGTGCATGTCCTACCTCCAAGCAGGACACTTAAAAACTGGTTAGGTTGGCGTAGCACCGGGTTAAGCCAGACCCTAGGTCACGCCCCTTTAATCAATTATTCAAGTGTCCTGCCTCCGGAGGGTGGAGCTTAACCCCAGCTGTTCCCTGTGTCCCCCTGAGACGACAGAGAAAAGCTGCTTAAAGGAGAAACAAACCCTTTATAAAAACCCTACCCCCCCTACCCTACATAGAACCCCTCCTTCCGCCCTCTCAGGCTAGCTGCCCCTAACTTTTTACTTATCCCTCTGTGCAGATTCTGTCCAGCAGAGTTCACATCTTCTTCTCTTTGGTAATATTCACAAGGAGAACGGCGAATCGGCACATGCGCAGTTGTGAACAATGATCTGTATTGCGACAACTACGCATGCACCGAAACTCCCAAAAATTGCCAAAGTGCCGGTATTATTCTGAATATTACCATAGCGGCTGAAGATGGCGCCCATAAACTCCGCTGGACAGAATCTGCACGGAGGGGTAAGTAAAGAGTTAGGGGCAATTGCCGGGGGGGGGGTTTATGTAGGGTAGGGGGTAGAGTTTTTTTTATTATGGATTTGCTTCTCCTTTAAAGGGGTGGTTCACCTTTCAGGTAACTTTTAGTATGTTACATGTTAGAATATGTTATGTTTAGAATGTTAGAACTTTTAGTATGTTACATTATGTTAGAATATGCAATTCCTGGCAACTTTGCAACTGGTCTTCATTATTTATAGTTTTTTAATTATTTGCCTTTGAAATGGGGGGCTGTCTGCTCTGTAAAGCTAAAAATGTATTGTTATTGCTACTTTTAATTACTCACCCTTTTATTCAAGCTTCTCCTATTATCGCATATCAACGCACGATTGCCAGGGTTATTTGGATGCTAGCAACCAGATTGCTGAAATTGCAAACTGGAGAGCTGCTGAATAAAAAGCTAAATAACTCAATAACCACAAATAATAAGAAATGAAAACCAATTGCAAATTGTCTCAGAATATTCCTCACTACATCATACAAAAAGTTAATCTAAACTGTAAAAATAGATATGACTCACAAAGCCTATTTAGCTTTATTCTCTCTCTCTCTGTTCTACTCTTCTTTCCTTTCACTAGAGATGCACCGAATCGACCATTTTGGATTCGGCCGAAGCCCCAAATCCTTTGCTAAAGATTCGGCCGAATACCGAACCAAATCTGAATCCTAATTTGCATATGAACATTTTTTACTTCCTTGTTTTGTGACAAAAAGTCACGCAATTTCCCCCGTCCCTAATTTGCATATGCAAATTAGGATTTGGATTTGGTTCGGATGGGCAGAAGGATTCGGCCAAATCAGAATCCTACTGAAAAAGGCCGAATCCCGAACCAAATCCTGGATTCGGTGCACCCCTACCTTTCACCTAACCTATTTTGTCGTAACGTTAAAGCATTAAATAAAAACAACAAAAAAAAGTTAATCTAAAGGTGAGCAACTCTTTAAATAGTGCGCTGCTTTGCATACTGAAACAAACATATTTACTGGAATTTTTCTGCACCTTACACTGTTTTTTTGTGATCCCACTAATTTATAATTAATTTTAATTGGTGATTTTACCTGATTTAACATAAAAAATTTGCCCTGTTTGTTCTCTGTTCACGGCAGCCATCTGTTTCTTTTCAGTAATCTTCGGAATGAGAACGGTGTAGCGGCACATGCGCAGTTTGAGCAATTTTCTGTTTCGCGACAACTGCACATGCGGCGAAAATTACCAAAGTGCAGGTCACATTGAGAAGATTACCGCAGTGGCTGAAGATGGCGCCTGTGAACTCTCCTGGACAAAATCTGCACGGACGGGTAAGTAAAGACTTAGGGGCATTTGCCCAGGGTAGCAGCAGGCTGGGGGGGGAGGGAGAGGGGTCTATGTAGGGTAGGGGGTAAGGGTTTTGTTCTCCTTTAAGGTATGAAGATTCAAATTACGGAAAGATCTGTTATCCGGAGAGCCCCAAGTCCTGATCATTCTGGATAACAGGTCCCATACCTGTATCAGTGGACTGCCTGCACTCATTTCACAGCACCTCTATGAAAAAGACTGAAGCTCACCACAATAAGTTTTAGAAAGGGCTTTTTATATCTTAAAAATGTTTGCACATCAGCTGAAAATAGTTTCATTCTCTAGTACAAGCCACTAACAATATCCTGGGGATTACACAAAACATTTTACTATTGGACTAGAGCTAGGAAACAGACCCAACTGCAGCTAAAAGCTAGAACATGCTCATTATTGGAAGCATGCACCATCCCCAGAATATTCAGGGTACATTTATGGTCACTACTTATTTAATGCCTACTGAGTTCTAGTTAGGAAACAAGCAATTATGTTCTTGTCTGTGTTGATGCTCTTTGGCCATTGTAATGAAAACAGCACTAATAAAATATGAAAGTGGATGAGCAAAAAAAAAAATATTCTCATCATATACTGGAAGATGAGGAGACCATGTATCCCACTCATGAAAACATAAATTGATAAATGCATAAAGCAAACCACAAAACAATTAACAGGGGTGGGGTTCATCTAGCTGTTCTTCGCTTTATCATAACCAAACATTTAACTTTAAGGTTTTATCAGTGCCCATAGATTTTGTGGTTTCAGTGCATTTGATTATTTAAAAATGATGTGCTAATCTTTTAGAAATAAGTTGTCGATTTCCTATTTGAACAAAGCTGCAGCAAGAACACATGGCAAAGATCAGTACATATGCTTCTGTGAGAGCCAAGGTTGAAAAGAGCAGAATTCATTCACTTAGAAGCATGCCAGTCATTAGGAGCTATGGGATCTGCTGGTGAGGAATAAAAGGCCACACAGCAAGAGAAAACAAATTCTTACCTTTGTTTTTTCTGCAAAACAAAATGGTGACTTGTCCAGTATGAAAGTAGAGCGTGTTTAAATGCAAGAAAGGTTTCTCTTCCCCCCCGTTACCGTCCCATCTCTATGCAGTACCCCCATCCTAGTAACCTTTGACCAACAGGAAGCAGACACAATGGCAATGGAAATAACAGCGACTGCTATAACACAGCCCAATTTAATGCATGGGAGGGGGCAGCGTATCCCTCTTCGCAGCTGATTTCAACAAATGAGCCACTGGCTAGAAGCACCAGTTTGGAGCTGAATACTAAAACATTTGAGATGATTATTATCATTTGCTTCTATAGAAGTGATGTATTCTGCAGCACTTTACAGAGAAGTTCATCAATGCCAGTTGGCTTTACAACAGAGTATCCCAAACACATGTACACTCAAAGAAAGTATGCGGGTTGTGGGCCAGGGTGCAGGTTGCGGGTCGGGTTTAACAAATTGGTTCCATGCAGGACTCTATGCTACTATGTCAGATTTAGATTAAAATAGTACTTTTACTTATTTATTTTTTTTACATAAAGCAATGCCACGATCAGTGCTTTCAAATTCTAAAATAATTCTATTTCAGTACAGTGCGTTTCAGTAAAATTAGTGAATTGACCAGGTGTCTGAATAATACAGTAATGCTGCTCGTAGGACTTGGATCAGAAACATAGCATAGGACTAAAACTGTACATAATGCATGATTAATAGCATATACAGGGTGCAAACCCACAATGCCCTTAAAATGCTAGGGAGGAGTTACAGAAGCTCGAGGCCTCAGCTTTTACTCACAACAAGGCTCATCAACCCATGATTGACTGTTAAGCTCAAACAATCAATTTCTTTTTATCATATAAGACTCACACGCTCACTACAGAAACAAGAGAAATTACAGAATTAGACAAATGAGCTGTACACCAAAGTGTTACTGGCCAAGTTTCTGTGTGTAGGTGTCTGGTAGACTGTGTGTCTGAACCAATGGGCACTAGTTGCTGCAGAGAAAATTGAGGTAGAGCTCTCTGTTGTTTATGTCTGTTGGTACCAAAGATAGCATTCATATTTACATTAGATACCTGCTAATTTTCCTTTATTTAAGACAGATATCTGGTTCTCTTGATCCAGAACACTAGTATGTCCGGCAACAATTAGTACTCACAAAAAGCAATTGTATTAGAATGTGAACCTCTGGTACCTGTGTAGAAAACCAGTGTATCCGCTCCCTTAGATCATACCTCCCAACTGTACCGTTTTTCGAGGGACAGTCCAATTTTGACAGATCAACCTGCAGTCCCAGATTGTTACTGAAATGTCCTGACTTTCTTTTTGACTGCACTGACAAGCCAGAAGAAGATATGTTTCTAACTTAATTGGCTTTTGGCAGAGAGCCCAGGATATGTGGCAGGTACACAATTTAAGATAAGCAAAGGAACAATTTTATCAATGTAAGATAAGCAGGTCTTTTGGGGAAACTGACTTGTAGCTTAAAGGGCAATTAACCTTCATTGGCAAAAACTATAATAACACAGAAAAACACAGATATGTGTTCAAACTTTTATAACCTGCCAAATTTAGTAACCTGAACATGGTAATTAGGAGGTGTGACCATAAAAATAAGTGTGGGCAAAACTTTTATCCCTCTTACTATTTCCAGAAATGTTTGGAGGTATGTTATATATCTATTTGCCTTTGTGGACACTGTGCTGGCATGTATAATCACTATGTTATTACGGATATCTATATAAAGAAACATTGGCTTATATGATACCACAAGTTATTTTTTATTTTTTTAAATATACAGCCCATTATAAGGAAAATGCTTTGCCTACAACATGGGGGGGCTGTTTGGTTTGTTGCACCTTATTTTACTATATATGCTTTATTGATAACATAATTAGTGTGCTCTCCATTAACCAGAATTTTTGCAAGAATACCTGTGGCCCTTAACATTTAACTGAATGCAAAGCAATCTGGGGTAAGTAGTGACATGGTACAGAAGTACTCGAAACAAAGTGTGCCCTGAAAATCTTACAGTAAATAATAGCTGGTTTCATGAAGGGTCCAGGTCTATCAATTTTAATGTTGCTCTCTAGATCTTGCTTTTAATGATTTATTAAAGGTAAAGTTTTATTGTTTACTTCACTTGAGTTTGGGAATTTACAGGTGGGAAGGTGCAGCTGGATGGGTCAGCTCTTTTTTCTCTGTGTTTGATGGACGGTGCTCCCCAACCACTAACTCTTTAATACTGCTAAAATCATCAAACATGGCAAGATTTTGGTGGCCAATTTTAACTTTATTGCCTGCCCAAAAAAAAAAGCCTTACTTGCTAATTTTGCTTTCACTTGGATCAGTTATTTGATCATCTGTGTGGACAGCCAAATCACAGATTATGCGAACTTGCAAGTCTACAAGCTGGTCAGTTAGATAGGTCCTAAGCTGGTCTCTTAGTAGGTGTATACCTATACTCGCTCCCCTACCCTATTTATTAGTACTTTATATAAGGTTTCATCTTTGGGATAGCTAGCATGCAATTAGTGGGAGGTTTGCAGCTATAAATAGCTATATCAAAATCAATATATAGTATACTTTTACACTATTCTGTATAATAGTATTACTTTAATAAGATAAGTTAAAGGCTTGTGTTGAACATACGATTTGATTATTTTTTTAGTTGGGAAACATTTTGATCCTGCTCCAAATAGAAGGATCCAGAAAAAGATAACAGGTTGTAACTGGGGGATTATTTATACAGAGCGGTGCTGTCCAACTTCAGTGGTATTGAGGGCCAGAATTTTTTTGGGCTACATGGTGGAGGGTTGATAATGAAAGCCGGTGTTGGCAGCTCCCTGTTTTTAAATCACACCCACTTTAAACGTTTAAGACCATATCCACATGGCGATAGCACACCAAAAAAACCAAATGGTTGGTTCTGACTGCAAGGGTATCGCTTATCACTCATATGTGAAACAAGTTATAAAAAAGTTATACTAAGACATTACCTTAAATCCATAGGTCTCCAACTACCCTATGGATAGCACAGCAACCCTCATAATTAAACACCTTAGGGAGCCCCTTCCAAATGCTAACAGTCCCCCAGAACAGACTCCCACCAGGCTTACCTCCCACAGGCAGTGTAGAAAGGTAATGGGAGCCCCATCGGTATGGACGAGGTGTGATCAATGGGGACACTTAAGGTGGCCATAGATGCACAGATAATATCATACGAAACAAATTTTTGTATGATATTCGGTGCTGTATGGTGGGAAAATTGCGGGCCGATATTGGCTGAAGACTTGGATATCGGTCGGTTCGTCGATCAGGCTGGACATAAAATTTTGATTGCGTGCCTTTGAAGGCACCAGAACATCGCCCATTGTTAATGCCGAATCGTCAGATGCAGGTAGAATTCTATTGTTTCTACCTGTATATCGGACGATTCAGCTCTACACATGTGTATTGAAACAAACTAAATCTCTTGGAAAGATCCTTTCCAAGAAAGATCGTAATTGTTACGTCTATGGCCACCTTTACAGTCTGGGTCTGAAGTGTGAACAGTACTGGGTTTTAGAGGTGTAAATAATGCAGGGAGGATAACAGGGGTGAACAATGCAGGGGATTACAGTCGGAGTCTGGGGTGTGAACTATGCAGGGCACTGTTAATTTCAGTACTAATAACTTTTAACCTCAGTGAGGCAACTTCGGGTGACTATAGAAAACGCATCGCCGTGTGTGCATTAGCGCAGGCGACTTTTCATTGTAGCCTATGGGAAAACACGCTGAGGCAGTTCGGGGAGATAGTCGCTCAGAAGACGAGGCGATTATTTTTATACAAAATCTCCCCGTGTGGACTAACCCTTAAGGTGGTGGCTACCGGGGGAGATAAGTCACCCAGCGATAAATCGCCTCTTCTTGGGGCGACTAATTTCCCCTAAATGCTTTCCCACAGGCTAGAATGTAAATCACTGGCGGGGTGGTACTTGGATCGCTTCGGCTTTCTGAAGTTGCCCGAAGTTTCCTCGTGAGGCAACTTTGGGGCGGTTGACTTGGGAAAACAAAGTGTTTCAAGTGTAATCCCGCCGGCGATTTACATTCTCAGTTTTCTGAGACATTGGCCTGGAGTATTCGGTAAGTGATTACAATTACTGGTGGGAGGGCTAACATTTGGCAACCCCCCCCCCCCCAGTGCTTTTCTAACTTTAGTTTTCTTTCAAATTATTTTTATCATCATATGTTCTGATGTTTACAAGGTCAGACTGAGATCTGGCTGAAGTGGTAGAGGAGCCTGGGATATAAAGCAGAGTGACTCAGCCACTGGCCTTTTATACACAAGCTTTTACTTCCGTTAACACAAGAAAAGTCCCTTGTAGTCACTCAGATAACCAGCTGTTCAAAACACAATCTTTCAGTTGAGATGCTGGGAAAAGAACAAACATAATCCTTTATTATGAAAGTGATGTGAATATTCGCAAGCATTTTTCAAACTCATATTTGTATTAGCTCAGCGGATAGCTCAGATGCTGCCTGCTCCTAGATTCAATCAGCTGAGATGAGGTAACCACTGAGCAGTTACACAGCATTGCCTTGATGGCAGCCCATTACTTTAATCCCTTGACATCCTAAAGTACCCACGCCATTGACTAATCTATTTACTGTAGTGCAAATAACACAAGTAAGGCATCACTCACAGAGCTGAATGCATTCAATCTCTAAAATAAACGGGAAGATGTTACTGCTACTGAGCAATATTATACAGTATATTAAAAAAAAGTTGCCATGCAAATAGCTTCCAGGGGTTTAGGGACTGTGCATGTGTTTTTGTTAAAAAACCTAATAACATATTGAATAAGAAAGTAACATTCATTCTACTAGCTCAAAGGCAACTGGCACCCCCAATGATACTGTATCCCAGCAGGGGTAAGGTAAGCCCAGCATACAAATAAGTGCTTATCGAGAAGTACAAATGCTTGAGATCATTACAAAGTAAAGATGGCAAGATAGTATCATAATTAGCAAACTTTCCCTATTCCTCATTTATTATAACAGAGATCTTCCCCACTGTACCTTCCACAGGATGTTTGCCCTTTCTCTTGGAATTATTAGGATATTTAGCTGCCTCAAACAAAGATTCCCTGCGCACTAATGCAGTGTGAATGCTTGGAGGAGGTTCAGACTCATTAAAATTGCATGGGCTGTGGACAGATTCATCAGGCCCAATGATAAAAGCATGCATTTTAAATCAACAATATCACAGTTCAAAAACTAAGATAAAAATAAATGGCACAACACAGAGAGCAAAGTTAAAACAAAGATGAACCTCATGACATAAGTTAGGACAATAAATATATAAATATATATCGTTAGGCCTATTAGCAGCAAGGTACAATATTCATCCAGTGGGAAACGTAGGTAGTAGATTTTATTGTGGTGCTTCCATTACTAATATGGAGGCTTGGTATTGCTTTTTCAGTTACATTTTTATTGCATTTAAATGGAAACAGGACTAGCCCGGCACGGTAGCCTTCCTGTTTTTCCCCTTACTTACCATATTCACTCTTGTATCTTTTACATCAGAGCTGTCCAACTGGAGGCAGTGGGGCACACATTGCCCTCCAAAGGATTTTTATGGCCCCCACACTACCCAAAGGCTCCCCAATGTAGGACATCCTTAATTTAATCCAGCCCTTGAACATTGTTTATGAGAAAACTCAGCCCCCTACATGTAGTAAATTGGATAGCACTGTTTTACATTCTTTAGGTCAGGAGTAGTGTAATCAGAATAGTCCCAGTCCAGTAGTCTTTAGTACAAATACTGCTGAGGAATGGGTCAGGACTGTTTTAATGAGCTACACAGACAAAATAATCTTGTACTTTAAGAATATTTAGCCTTTAAGTACATTTTAAATAGTTATAGGATGTGCTAGACTTGTAAACTTCTATTTTTTTTTTTTAATTATTCCCCTTCTTACTCTGCCTGACTGCTAGTGTAAATTGGACACAGCTACCAGATAGCTGCTGACATTCCAAACTGGAGAGATGCCAAACAAACAAAAACTCATGACAAAAACTCCTATTGTCTCATTTAACTGCCACTGTAGTCAGGTGGAATTCAGTCATGGCCAAACCATCCCCGTCATCTCTTCCTAAAGTAATCCATGGGAAACACAGTGCCTGAAACAGACCTCATTTATGAGCCAAAGAGCAAGCAACTAATCATAAGGTACAGGTATGGGACCTGTTATCACAGAATGCTCGGGACCGTGGGTTTTCTGGATAATGGATCTTTCTGTAATTTGGATCTTCATATCATAATTCTACAAGAAAATCATATAAAATTAAATAAAACCAACAGGCTGGTTCTGCTTCCAATATGGATTAATTATATCTTAGTTTGGATGAAGTACAAGGTACTGTTTTATTATTACAGAGAAAAAGGAAATCATTTTGAAAAATTTTGCTCATTTGGATAAAATGGAGTCTATGGGAGACAGATATTCTGTAATTCAGAGTTTTCTGGATAATGGATCTCATACCTGTACTTGAGTCTATATATACACATCTCTATCCTGGTGCCAACACATACTTAACTTCACTTTTGTGAATTAGGTGGAAAGTTGACACATGGGAACTCTGAAACTCACTAACCTTGAGGAAATGTGAGCTTGAGTTTCTTTTTCTTTTTATGCAGGTACACATACAACTGACAAGCACCTACACATGAATCTTACTAGCACCTAATAAATCACACAATAGTGTAGTTGTCCCTGCTGTGACCATTACTGCTCTGGAAAACAGCTGTTTAAACCTTTATTTAATAAATAATAACATTCATAGAAGAAAAAGGGCAATGTTTGTGTACATCAGGACAAAATTTTGATGTAAATTCTGGGAAAACATTACTTAAAATCAGGGAAATGCTCCCATTGAAATGCATTATAAATTGGTGGGACCACAAATAAAAAATGTAAAATGTGGGAAAACTTAAAAATAAGGGTACTTAAAATGGAGGTTTCACTGTAGGTGCAGTTCTCACCCAAACTAAATTATGAACCAGCAGTGGTACATACAACTTAGCTTAGTTTATACACAATGTCCATGCTTTCATAAATTAACCCTCAAACATTGTTGCATTTTGATAAGAAGGAAATAGCGATTGACATGGGTAAAATACAATATACTCCTTATACAAGGCTGAGATTTTCAAAACCCAAGGTTAAATCACTTTGCACCAAACTACTTATTACAAACTGTAAATGAATCCTAATTCTAAGTCCTGTATTCAGGTAAACAATAGTCTCCTTATGCACTGTGATGAAACACTCTATAATACAAATCTCATATTGCAGGACTGCAAGAGAGCTCAAGATAGAGTCCTGCATCGGGTCGGGTACCTGCGGAATACCCGACACCTGGCAGGATTGTGGGCGGAAAATCTTAACCGAACCTTAATGCTGGTCTGTAACAGTCTGGCTGGCACGGCGCTCACTCAGCCTCACAGACACAGAGAATCATTCTGCGCACAGTGCACACAATTCAAGCCTCTCCTCCATTTTATTTTGTTTCCTTTTAAAATGTCCTTTTTTAAATGTAATTGTCTTGCAATAGTAATTTTTGAAATTCCTCCAGTAGGGGGCGCTGCAGACAGACATCCCCGCGGGTGTGGGTAGCTGGAGCATGCGGGTCGAATTGCGGGTTCGGGTCCAGGAAGCAAGTATGCGGGTCGGGTGCGGGTAGCGGTTCAGTGTTGGTCAAATTGCGGGTACGGGTCCCAAAAAATTAACTCTAGCTCAAGAGTTGCCACACAAGCAACATGAACCGCATTTAAATGAAAACTATTACAAGGGTACCCAAATTTTTGCACAGCCAGTTTTTCACATTTGATTTAATCTCATACAACTGAAACTGCTTCTCTCAAAATCTTTGTTCAGAAAATACCCCAGTACTGAGATGTTCCTGGAAAATGAAAGAAATACCATGGTTATCTATTTTTGTTGAAAGTAGAGTAAATTAAATTATTATGCAGGCTGAGAAGGGTTTTTCATATGACCTTATATGATGTGAACATTTAAATGATGTCAGTTATTTTTGATCTTGGAGTTGTTTTACATTAGACACATTTCTAGAATCATTACTTATAAGTCAGTCCTTCTTTTCTGTTGTTGCCTGCTTATGGAATGCGTTGCTGAGTGCTTACTAATTAGAATTAATAACCGTGAAAGAGGAACCATTTGTACAGTTTTATATTCTTCTGCTACTATATTGAAAAATACTTTTTTTCTCCCCCCCTCCCTTTTTTTTTTTTTTTTTTTTGCTTAGTTAGTCTATTTTCAGAAACATGTAAGATAAAGGACTGAGTTTTTAATGGTTTTACAGTTCTTTTTAAATGTCATTGCAAATGAAACCAGGTTTTGTTATCTCTGTTTACTGGTTCTGACTCTTGAACCAATGAAGCAGAGATTAGTTCTCTTTCTACTTCCTGCTTTGCCGCTCTCTTAGTTCACACTGATTGGTTACTGGCTGGAACCAATCAGTGACTTGAGGGGGGCCACATGGGTCATAACTGTTGCTTTTCACTCTGAGCTGCATGCTAGGGATCAATTGCAAACTCACTGAACAGTTATGTCCCATGTGGCCCCCCTTAAAGTTGATGACTAACTCAGAGTTAGAGAGCTGCAAAGCAGGAAGTAGTATTCTGTTCTGTTAGACATACAGTCACTCCAGCCTTTATACATTTCATTTTTGGCGAACTAACTATATTAGATACATTTTTAAATTTTGCACAGCCTATTTATCTAGTTTTTATTTTTACACTGAACTGTTCCTTTAAAGAAGAATTGAGTGCATCTGGGCTTGCGCTCACCCCTGTGATTGAATGGATTGAAACAGAACACATGAGAGTGCAGCCCAGAACGCTTGTGTGGAAGAGCCCCTATCTACCAGACAAAATAACTTATAGCAGTAGCCTGTAGCAACCAATCAGCAGGCAAAATTTACTAGTCACCTGTTTAAATGCAAGCATCTTATTGGGTTACTGCTCCCGGGAAAACGTAGTGCCTTATATTACATATGGGGGCAACTGCCTTAACTGTCACTTAAAACTATGTTGCACATATGGGATAGGTGCCCATGCAATTGCTCCAATTTGAGTTTACCATTATGCAAAACACAGGTTTTAACTAAGAAAAAAAAATAAATAAAGGGGTTGTTCACCTTCCAACATTTTTTTCAGTTAGTTTAGTTGTCATAAAAACTTTTTTTTTAAAATTACATTCTATTTTCTATTTGTCACCTTCTTTCTAATGTTGAAGTTTAAAGTTTCCTTTTTCACCTTCTTGCTAGTGATGTGCGGGTCGGGATTTCCCCGATTTATAAGGCCTGCCCAATGGGTAGCTGTACAACTTTTCAACAGATATGATTTAGGCAGGCCGTAGGATCACTGTTTTCAGTGCCATGGAGTATTTGCAGCACTATTTTTAGTTCGAACTGAGAGAGACATGCTCTTTGTTCGCATCTTATCCTGCTCGTTAAACCCTTCCCGCTCCACATCAGATCACACACACCTCTCTGTAAATGGGGGGGGATGAGTTTGATCAAGGGTGGGTCAAGGGGAATATGCCAAGGGCACACCTCACAGTTGGTCCACCAGTGACTCAAATGGCATCAAACTAACAAGAACCAAATCTATTCTAACGAATAGGTCAAAATCACTTCCAGTGTCCAATGCTGGTTACATACTGTACCACAAATGCTCGTATTACTGCAAAGAGTGTATACAAAACAGTAAAATGTAGGGGTTACAATTTAAAAAATGCAACAGTTTCTATTTCTTTCATATTTCTTCAATGGTATGATGTATATACAGAAGACATCACCAGAAACAAAAACACAACATTGGCAAAAGTGACTTCAAGTCCAAACATGGGTTGCAGTCAGAAGCTTTGTCCCATTCTGCAACGGACAGCTGCTCATAGAATGCAATTGCTCGGTGTTCAGATGTGCCGATGATACACACACAAAAACAAATGTTGGGTGAGGGAATATCCAGAACATTAATAGTAGCATTCCAAAGGTCACATACAAGTGCTGATGCTGTATCAAAGCCCCAACAAGAATCCACCTTTAACCTAGTTTTAAAGTTATGGAAGTCCAAAGCAACTTAAGGCTTAGTTGCTGGCAGTTAAAGGGGCAGTATACCCCCTTTTTCAACATTGGTTCTGTGAATAGGGCTTCTGTTGAAACTTTTTGATTAATAAGGAAATATCTTTGATTTTTGTTATTTCTTGCTATAAATACGGCAAAGTTTGAATATAAAACTAAAGTCACATTTTCCTTCCTGATTCCAAAGAGCAAAGCAAACAAACCAGCAGCATATTGAGAGGTCTCTGTATAATGAACTGCTCTTTATCTAAAAAGACAGGCTGGAACTAGGGGAAGGAAGGGGTTTATTTATACCGAGGCTTCTCATTGGACTGCTGGTTTGTTTGGCTTTGTCTTCATAAAGAACACATAACAAAACCCATAGATATTTCCTAATTTTAAAAAATAGGCAAAAAGTAGGGTTAGCATAAGTCCTATTTATTGCACCAATGTTGAAAATACTTGGAACATTTCAAGGTGATACAGACAAAACTAATATTGTTTTTGTACTGGTTTTGAACAGACTTTTTTTTTAATAAAAAGGCAAACTACTGGCAGTATGGAATATGCAGGAAAGCATAGCCTTATTATATTTTTAGGAGTGCTAGAAGTTTGAATTGCTATCCTCTTTTTCTCTGTGAAACTGGACATTCAACACACTTGTGATCCATGTGTATATCAATTGTATAGCCACACACTGCACCATTCAGCTATTTATTTATCCCATCTGGAAAAATTGTGCTTGGGAAAACACAGACTCATTTGACAGCATGACTATACTATTTGGGACCAGAAATGGAGGTCTCTCCACCACCCCATACAATCTAGCTAGAAAATCTCCTTATGACGCACATTAGGAACATCTAAAATGGCTCTACCAAATACAAGGTTATTCAGAATAAAATTAAAATAAAAAAACATTTCTGCTACCCTTATCTTTATTGGATTAGCCTGTTTTTTTCAGGTTTGCCCAAATCTCTGTACTATAAGGGCAGAGACACACGTTCAGATTCAGGGAGATTTAGTCACACAGCGATAAATCGACTTTTCTTCGGGGCGACTAATCTCCCCAAACTGCCTCCTGCCAGCTAGAATCTAAATCACCGGCGGGATGGCACTCTGAGCGCTTTGTTTTCCGAAGTCATCCGAAGTTTCCTTATGCGGCAACTTCGGGCGACTTTGGAAAACAAAGTGCACCGATTGCCATCCCGCCGGTGATTTAGATTATAGTCAGCAGGAGGCAGTTAGGGGAGATATATATATATATATATATATATATATATATATATATATATATATATATATATATATATATATATATATATATATATATATATATATATATATATATATATATATATAAATAAAATATATATCTTTATTCATTTGTACCAGAATTTATATTTAACACAGGGGTTTTTGTTCAATATGTCCTCAACCCGACAACTTTCATACTACTTGTTGGATGTAGCTGCATATTTAAAATTACTGCAACATATAATAAAATCTGATCTGTAACTACATAAAAGAATTGGCATCATATGTGACAACATATGATTGATATGTTTAAAACAGGCTGCTGATTGGAAAAAAGCAACTAAAAGCAAACAAATCAACTGAAAAGGATAAGTATTTGTTATTAACTGCTATTTTATATTAAGGTTTTATATTTAACTACTGTGGTTTTATTTTTTATAGTTTTTTTCTGTCTAAATAGCAAAGTTTGGTGTGCTGGTGTGCTTACAGCAAGTTTGTCACAACCTGCTTTACTTTGCAGTTCGTTTTTCCTCAGTTTGAGGGGGTGGGGTTTGATTAGTTGCACCTGAACAGACTGTATAAATAGAACCCCTGGGACTCCAGTGTTTAGCTGCTCTTAAGTGGGGGATCTGTAAGTGGGGGATCTGTAAGTGGAGTTACAAACACAGGAGTTTCAAACTAGATCAAAAGTTTGTTCTAACCCCTAATTTATTTGTTTTGATCTGTAACTGGGATAATCAGTGCCAGCAAGATTGAAGGTCTCACTCAGTGCACAGTCTGCCATATGTAGGGTTGTCACCTTTACTAAAAAATATTACCCTCGAGTGGGGGGGCGCGCACAAAAGGGGGCGGTCTGTGCCGCAAAAAGGGGATGGAGCTACGTGGCGTGCCGCAAAAGGGGTGGAGCAACATCGCAGAGATGTCCACAGCGCTGGAAAAACGGTAAGTTCTGTGCGAATTGGGGGCAGGCCAGGGGCTTTTTTTAAAGGGTATTACAAATTACCGGCAACTGCATTGCCAGGTGTTTTACTGGCTAGGCAGTGTCATTCTGTGGCTACAAAAGCAAATAATGTTCTGTCTCGCATAAAAAAGGGCATTAACTCAAGGGATGAAAACATAATTATGCCTCTTTATAGGTCCCTGGTGAGGCCTCATCTGGAGTATGCTGTGCAGTTTTGGACTCCAGTCATTAAGAGGGATATAAATGAGCTGGAGAGAGTGCAGAGACTAAGTGCAACTAAATTGGTTAGAGGGATGGAAGACTTAAATTATGAGGGAAGACTGTCAAGGTTGGGGTTGTTTTCTCTGTAAAAAAGGCGCTTGCGAAGGGACATGACTACACATTACAAGTACATTAGAGGACATTATAGACAAATAGCAGGGGACCTTTTTACCCATAAAGTGGATCACCGTACCAGAGGCCACCCCTTTAGACTAGAAGAAAAGAACTTTCATTCGAAGCAACATAGGGGGTTCTTCACAGTCAGGACAATAAGGTTGTGGAATGCACCGGGTTATGTTGTGATGGCTGATTCAGTTAACGCCTTTAAGAATGGCTTGGATGATTTTTTGGACAGACATCGTATCAAAGGCTATTGTGATACTAAACTCTATAGTTAGTATAGATATGGGTATATAGAATTTATGTGAAAGTGGGGAGGGGTGTGTGTATGAATGCTGGGTTTTCATTTGGAGGGGTTGAACTTGATGGACTGTCTTTTTTCAACCCAACTATGTAACTATGATGAGGATGCCGCATGCTGCTTTTTTACACTAAAATAGTCCAATAGAATCTTGTAATACACACTTTCATATACACAAACAACAAGACAAAGAATCAATTCAGAGGGAAAAAGTTATCTAATGGTTTATCACCTGAAAACTCATGGACGAGATTCAATTCAAGGAGAAAAGACTTTTCTCCTAATTCAGTCCCAGCTTTTTTACCCATAGATTTCCCCATAGATTTCAATTGAGCTTTCACATGACTAACAGTGAGATACATTTTTCTGAATTGAACTGCATCCTGTCCATGAGTTTTCATGTGATAAACCTTTTTCTCACCAAATTTAATCTGGCCCTTTAAGGAATAAGATTGTACATTACAGAATGGAGAGTCAAACTGTGTAGCATCCTCCAAACTCCAGTGCTACAGCATGAGATTTCAAGGGACAGAGCTAAGTCTGATCAAAGTCTCTATGTATTTTACACCTTTGCCTAGAAAAAAGTTGACAAAACAAGAAAATCAAGTTTTAATTGCATCATATGTAAACTGATCTTAAAACAGAGGTGGTAAGTTGAATCAATTTTACTGTAATAGCTCTGTCTGACATTACTGTGTTAATAAGTTTCCTTATATATTATTTCAGTAAGCAGTGAAAATTTGACTGTTTGCTTCTAAATTTAGGTTTTCACTCTAGAGAAGGGGGGGGGGGGAGATGGCAGCATGGCGCTTATAAATAGAAAAAAAAAGGCTGAGAGCAACATAGCCAACTCTGTATGCCCTGGCCCTAAAGCAGCACAATGGGCCAGTGCAATTTTCAGTTGATAGGCACTTCAGTATAAGGTAAGAGATTACAAATACTGGGGGCAACCTAACATTTTAGCAACCTCCAGTAATTGTGCCTTTCCTTCTCAGTTAACACTAGGTTTAAGAAAACAAAAAAAAAAGATCTTTTTCTTATATGAAGTAGCACGGTCTTAAAATCTGAGAAGTGTTTAGACACACACCTAATGCATCTTAATGCCATAAACTGCAAATTAAGAGCAAAAAGATCCCTATTAAAGTAAAAGTTATGGAGTTAAAGGAATAGTTTGGTATAAATAGATAAGTAGGCTATGCAAAATAAAAAAAAAATTCTAATATAATAAGTTGCCTGAAAATGTAATCTATAAAGGCTGGAGTGCCTGGATGTGTAACATAATAGTCAGAACACTACTTCCTGCTTTGCAGCTCTCTGGGTTTCCACTGATTGGTTACTAGGCAGTGACTTGGAAGGTTAAGGGCACATGGGTCATAACAGTTTGTTTCTGAATTTGACTTGCATGCAAAGAATTTTTTTTATTTTGCACAGCCTATTTATCCAGTTTTTATTTTTACACTGTTCCTTTAAAATCACGTATTTAGAAAACACCAACATCTTTTGCAGCGCTGTACAATAAATGGGTGTTAACATTAAGCATACAAAAACAAACAACCGATACAAAAGGTAAAGAGGGCCTACCGAAAAGAAAACAATACCTATAAGTTAGTTCAAGAATTCATACATTTCATAGCTAAAGATATAAGTGGAGGAATGTAATATGTTTAGTTAAAAACATTTGCAAACAACTTTGCGAACGTTAGTGATTTTTTTATTGATTTTTATTGTTTGCATCCCTTTTGATTATTTTGAGACCAACGACTTCCTCTCAAAGTTTGTGATCAAATGGCTTTTGCCAACATGCACAGCGTATGTAATAAAATTGCACAATTGCAAATGGGTTTTTGCAACAAAATATTTAACAAAACTCCAGGGCAGGTGTTAATGCTAACCTTTGCTTAGGCATGAGCGATGTAATATTTAGCAGCAAATGATGATGAGCCTTCCAAAGCATCTTTAACCTTCCAAGGCTCCTTTTTCCAAAGGCTCCTTTTTATGGCACAATTTTCCCCTACACATGTAGCTTCATGCTTGTATAGATGTTGCCAGTACAAAGTTTTTTTTTTGTTTTTCAAAAAGTGGAGACTAAAGCTGGGATTTTTGTTGTGCTGTTCTGTAGTTTCGACAGAACAGAATACCATAAGGCAGGCAGCTTTAGGCCAAAAACACATGCAATGATGCATATGGGAATAATAGTGAATAGAAGCATAAAAGGAACACAATTAGAGATTTAGGTGGACAGAATGATTTAAAGCCAAATGTGACTATTCACTTACTGGTCATCTAAAAGCAAACATCTGATACTGTTACTACTGGCTAGCACAGCTGAGAAAAACTTATGAAATGAGCCCCTTAGGACACAATTATCTTGCTACTTTAAAGGGACAATATCAGCTTAAACTAGCGACATATGGGCTGATTTCTGTCACAAACCACAGGCCATGAGATCAGAGTGGGTATCTTGACTACTTGAAAATAGTCAAATAGCACTTAATAATTCTTCATACTGCAGACTAGGTAATCAGATCCCATGGAAAGAGGGATAGAGGAGGGTGATCTCATGGAAAGAGGGATAGATGAGGGTGATTACTAATTTTGTTATAAGTCAGTATAAGGGTGTGTAAAAAAAAAAAAAAACTCTTAAGTAAATGCCACCGATTGTTATGGTATGAACATGAGGTTGGCGGTCATGCCAGAAAAAAAATCCTGGGAATTCATTATTTAAAGGCTTAATATTGCAATTTACAGCAAGGCTTTTAAAGGGGAACTATCAGGAAATGTTATATAATATTTGTCATACTGAAATATGAAACTTTCTAAATATAACCAATTAAAACTTTTGCATCATTTCTGAAATAATCAAGTTTATCTTCACTATCCCTCTCTCAGCATCTGTTTCTCTTCATTCTGTCTTCATGCAGCAGTTGGGTGTCCGATATTCATGGACAGTTAGATCCAATATATCTTAAAGGGGGGCTTCCTTTCCTAGCAGATGAATTAGAGCTCACTGATTTCAATACAAACAAAATCTAACAAAATAACTGTCTTTTGCACAAATCCTGCATGTAAAGAGACACGATGTCTGGTGATTTTAATAGAGTGAGCTCTAATACATCTTCTAGACAAAAGGAGCCCCCTATAAGATATATTGGATCTAACTGTCAATGAATATCTGACACCCTACTCCTGCAGGAAGACAGAATGAAGAGAAACAGATGCTGAGAGAGGAATAGTGAAGATAAATTTGATTATTTCAGAGACGGCAAAGGACATTTAATTGATTGTATTTAGAAAGTTTTTTTTTTTCAGTATGCTGAAGTTTATATTAAAGGAAAACTATACCCCCCAAACAATGTAGGTGTCTATAAAAAGATATTGCATAAAACAGCTCATATGTAAAATTCTGCCTCATGTAAATAAACCATTTTCATAATAATATACTTTTCTAGTAGTATGTGCCATTGGGTAATCATAAATAGAAAATTGCCATTTTAAAAAATAAGGGCCGCCCCCTGGGATCGTAGGATTCACTGTACTCACAAACATACCAACAAACCATACATGTTAGGTCACATGAGCCAATTAACAGACAGAGTTGTGTATTTTGCTTCCACACTTCTTCCTGTTACAGTTAGAGTTGTAGTATTTCTGGTCAGGCGATCTCTGAGACAGCACACAGACCATCACGAAATGGTGGCTCAAGGCAAGAGATGTAAAAGGGCAATATTTACTTAAATATATATTCCAGTTTGGTAAGATTCTTTAATATGTCACTTAATATGATATTAACTATCTGAAGTGTTCATTTTGGGGGTATAGTTTTCCTTTAAATTTTCATTTTCACAATAGTTCCCCATTAAAGTTAGGCTCGTCCCGTCACCTGCAGTGCTTCAATATGCAGCACAAATAATATAAGCAAGCCTGCATGATTTTCTGCCCATAACTCTCACATCTGCAATTTCGTTTGTTTCCTATTATAATCAATGGGAGCCCAAGAAGCAAGTCAAAGGTATTTATGTGTGGATCAAGGAAACTCGACCCCATGCTGTGAACCCCTGATCTACGCCTGCCTAGACTTCTGCCTTCCTGTTATAGACCCTGTTATAGTCCTGCGCCGACCATTATAAAACAGAAGCCGGCAGTGTAAGGTTGCAGTAAGACCTTCGCGGGATGAGTTTGACCCGCCCGCGACCCTCAAATGGAGGAGTGACTTTGCCCAAATTGTTCTGACCCGTGGGTATCGGCCCGGGCCATCACTAGTCACAAGTGTTTCTCCAGTGTAAAATTTGTTACATGTGATATTAGTTTTAGGGCAAAAACATATGAGATTAGTTGACCACAACAACTAAGATCTTCCACCGGAAAATCAAAAACATGTCATTTTGGTTTTCCCGAAACCAAACCCAAAATTGTTTCCGTTTTACATTACAACAAGGGAGGGATGGGGTTCACATTTTGTAGCATCCCAAAAAATCTTGTGCTGTTGTATGACTACAGTTTTGTAGTTTAGTCCTAACACTAACACAAGTTATTAAGTGAAACTTTTTTCTTTTAGCAGAAATGCTATCCCCTTATTGAAATTTTAAAGCTGCTAAATGTAGTCTTACATCCAAATACTTTGTATTGGGAGGAATTCATTTCCTATGTTCTACCTAATTATCTAATTCTGTAGCACTATGGTTTCTGGATATATTTTTACGGCCTTTGCAAAGCAAGAATGTGAAGACATAGGGGCAGATTTATCAAAATGTGAAATTAGAACTGACCACAGAAAAACTCAACCACTTCCTCTTCATTCCTATGGAATTTTTAGAATCGTATTTATCAAATGGTGAACTTCATTGATAAATACACTTTTAAAAATCCCATAGGAACGAATAGAAAGTGGGTGAGTTTTTCTGTGGTCAGTTCTAATCCTACATTTTGAAAAATCTGCCCCATAATGTACTACTATTGTACAATACAGTTTGCAGGCCAGTAATTTGGTAAATTTTGTTTAGTTCAGTATAAACTTAACCTTTTTATGGCAATTGAGATTTATGAACAGTCTCATGACACTAAACCTATCACTGGACTCCAAAAATGCTAAAGTAAACATATCTAGATCAATTTCTTATCAAAGGCAATGGTTGACCCTAAAAATAATTTGTTGCCTAAAAAAAAAAAAGAAATCTTTGCAATATATATTCATTGCAAGTTTGTTTTGTATATAAATATTTGTATATTTATTGCTATTAAATGCAGTGTTTGTCTGTCCCTATTCTGTGCTCTGATGGTTCAGACTGTGGAAACAATGTAAGACAAGGCAGCTGATTAGAAGACCTGTCTAGACTTTGCAACATTATTTAAAAAGTAACAACCAGAAGTTAAGCAAATGCTGCTTTCAATTGGAATTGTTTTTAGAAAAAGGAATGGCAATTGTTAAATATACATATAAGTTGTTTTCTTTTATTAGGCAGATTTTTAGTTTGCCATTGACTTGTCCTTTAAATAATTAATAACAGTTTGTTTTTTCAGAGGTTAAAGATTTACTGATGTTAAAAAAAGGGCTATTTTTGTCATCTTTTATCATCTCATATTAGATGTACTTTAAGGGATTCTGTTATGATTGTTATGTTGAAGCAGCACATCACAGTGGAACTGCTTTCAGACTCTTTCACAGCTTTCAAACTCTTGTTTCTCCTACTCAATGTAACTGAAGAAGTCGCAACTCATGTTAACTGTAGTTGAGTGCTGTTCTCATATCTACCACTAGGTGAAGCATTGGAGCATTTTTAGTAATGCAGGTGTCATGGAGCCATTATCAAGTTACAAATGCCATTATACTGCTAATGGGCTGCTAATTGCAAAATATACATCTGGTTAGTATTTAAAACCTTTTCATTTCACAAATAATAACATTCATAGAAGAAAAAAAAAGCAGTTTTTGGGTACATCAGGACAACATTTTGATGTAAAATCCGGGAAAACATTTAGCCGAACCCCCGAATCTTTCGCCAAATATTCTGCCGAATACTGAAACTAATCTTAATCTGCATATGCAAATTAGGGGTGGGAGGAGGAAAATATTTTTTACTTCCTTGTTTTCTGACAAAAAGTCACGCGTTTTCCCTTCCCCGCCCCTAGTTTGCATATTCAAATTAGGATTTGGTTTCGACGGGCAGAAGGATTCACCCGAATCCTGCTGAAAAAGGCCAAATCCTGGATTAGGTGCATCCCTAATAGATGTATGGCTGAACTATAAAAGTGTATGCAGTAGCCTTGGAATATACATATATAGATATATATAGTTTTATTCCTGATGAAGGTCCCTGTGAGGGACCGAAACGTTGAGAAAAATATACCTTTGGAATAATGATTCAGCAAGTCCTGTGAGTAGAGAAAGATAGATAGATAGATAGATAGATAGATAGATAAAAACACAAATATAAATACGTTTGTTGCAAAAATGAAAAAAGGGAAAATGAAGCAACAGATTTGTCATGATCAATTTTCACCTTTCCACCCACACAACAAAACTGGCCATAAACTCATGTGATAAAGTGTTGTGCTGGAGAATATAACACACAACTCCTAAAAAAAAAATAACAAAAATAAGTTCCATTTTCCATTAAAAACAGAGTATCCTGGGTGTTTATCTCACATAGGTGGAGTTGAACGATAAAAGAAATGCAGGACTGGCAAACCAGAGTGACAACTGTTCCGTCTGCCTTGCAGTGGGAAGAGACATTTTTAAATATATCAGCACGTGATGTGTTGCAGCACTCAACTTTCAGCCTTTAGCCTGTGCGCAGGAATCTGCCCTCTCAGCAAACGTTCACAGTTACGTGTAGTTTCCTGACAGCCCAATTCCCATACAGCTTACTACTCCCAAAAAAAAAACTGTTTGGAAACAGAAGTTGGCAAACCTGAATAACAAACACTGACCGGTGGTCCCAGTTCCTGCCTTGTATCGTAAACAATTGCCATAAAGATCATCCTCTTATATAGGGGGCAATTTACAAGCATATTATGCAATGTTTATTCCACAGTTCTCTACAATAAATGTGTATATATACTAAACACACAAATTGCATACATAAATCTATACTTGGCAGCTGCATAATTTAGTACACTTGCGTAGCCAACAACGTGTAGCAATTAAAATATAACTGAAAATTCCCAAGACTTATACGGACATAAAACCCGACTCTTAGAAACATGTGGATTAAACAGCCCTGTCCTTACACTTATTTTACCAATAACCCATTTGTTTTTTCAATGGGAAAGGTGGTTTAGCAAGGCGATGGTCTGGGACAAACTCAAAACAAGAATGGGGTGCAGCTAGTGGGAAACTTGACACAGATACAAGGTTAGCCGGTACCACCTTTCCTCCAAAAAAAATATGTCCACCCAGGGACAAGTAAGCGACAGATGATGATTTGATAAACATGATTTGACATTAGAGAGGAGGCTAGCACAATGCAGTATAGGAGAAAAACAAATAAAATGTTTTAAAATGGCCATTAACACTTTAGGGGCAGCAAATGACAGGTAGACAGCACACCCAGCTACTAAAGGAATGTTATTTGTTCTAAAATAAAACAAAAGCAACAATAAAACGACCATCAATCAACAGCGACAGTAAATTCTAAGATACCAAGCATTCCATCAGCTGTATAAATGCACAAGTATGTTCTATTGGGGCATTCGATTTTTCCGAACTTCCTTGTGAGCTCTAAGTGTTTCTTTTTTTTTTCAGTAGCAGAGTTTTCCATGAGCTTGTCATATAGATAATTACTGAAAGACTTCTAAGCAGCAATCAGTAAAGGGGGTGAGGGATTTAAGAGTAAGGGTCGGCTGGCCTGTGGCCTCATCTCATTTCTCAGCTTTCAAAAGGGACTTCTTACGTCACTGATTTTCAGACCGTGACGCATTAAGACTATGAGAAATGCTGGGAGTTGTAGTGCAACAACATGGCCATGGGTGTAGTGAGAGCCCTGGGCTGAGCAAAATGGAGGACGGATGGAGGGCCGCTCCTTGCAGGCTGAATGCTGATGTGCGTGTAAGTGCTGGAGGGCATATTGTTGGTGCTACAGGAGTGATGTCACAAGTAGCAGCAAACACAGATAGAGAATGGGAAGGCGCCGGTCAGTAAGACACTTGCACTTCTATAAACAATACCATGTGGCCCACGGGAAGCAAATGAAGGCGCAGTTTACTTACGAAACGTTTTAACTTTTTCTCCGGGGGGGATTTGCGGAGCCATCCAGAGCAGACCACCTCCCCGCCGCCGACTCCCGCGCCCACCCCTCCGCCGCCGCTTCCACTGCTCATCATCCTGCTCCTCGTCGTTCCCGACCCCCTCCTGCTCTCCGACAATTGGAGCTCCAGTATCCCTCAGCTTATCCGGCCGCACCGGCTCCCACAAGTAATAGGAGGGGGGGGGCTGTTTCCGAAAGTTGAGTGTTCGGGATTCCCAGTCCCAGCGAGAGGAGCTTTGGCGTCGCTATTATTACTAGGGGGAGTCCATGAGAGGAGCAGCTGAGAGGGGGGTGCACATAAAGGATGACTAAACCACTCCAGCTCTCCACCCTTCGCCCCCTTTCCCCGACAGGAGTCGCTGCTTGGCCTCTTCCGCCTCCTTCCTTCGGCCACAAGTTTTTTTCCCCAGAAGAACAGGCGCAGGCGGGCTGAGCTTTATAAATCCAGGGCCATTAGTGAAGGCAACTCGGGGATTGGCGTTTGAGCGAAGAAACAAGTCGCTTTATCCGTCTCCTCTTGGAAACGCACTGGGCAAAACACATTTTTTCCCTCGTAACAGTAAATCCTCCTTTCGTTCTCCTCCCTCTTTTCCTCTCTCTTTCTCTCTCTTTCCCTCCTCCTCCTCCTCTTCCCCGCCCCTCCATGCCAGCGTCGTCTTCGTTCCCTCTCACGCCTCCAATCTCAGCCGACGGCTCTTTCCAATGAAACTCACTGAAGTTTCCTATCGGGTCAGTGTCGCGCTGTATAACCGCGTCACCTATTCTTGTTATTGACTTTTCCCTTTCCTTTGGCCGTTTCCCTCCGGACCGGACCATGAAGATAATTGGGGGGGGAAGAAGCTGCTGCGTGCAGTGCATGTATTGTGCCACAGAGGTGACTGTGTGTGGGGCCTTCAGCAGGAATAATGGCAACTCTATTGGTCGTTAGTAGGGATGAGCAAAAGCCATGATTATTTAATACTGGTAGTTTTCTGTATTCCACATTTGGCCAAATACTGGACTGAAGATTCAATCTTAATTTGTAGGACTGGAGGGTCGGGGACCCACTGTGACCACCCCCACTCCTGTAGTGAACTCCGCTGACCCTGTTGCAAACGCCTCCCCCACACCCTCCTGCCCCACCTTGTTCCTTTAGAGTCTGGCCACAGGGGCACTTGGGCAGATTCGGGGAGATTAGTCACCAGGTGACAAATCTCCTCTTCTTTGTGGCGACTAATCTCCCCGATGTGCCTTCCCCTGGCTAAAATGTAAATAGCCTAGGGGCAGGCACACGGAGCAATTTGTTTTCTGAAGTCGTCCGTAATTGCCTCATGTGGAAACTTCGTAAAAAAAAGAGCTCCATGTGTCTGCCCCCAGGAGATTTACATTTTAGCCAGGGGAAGGCACATCGGGGAGCTTAGTCGCCACAAAGAAGAGGTCGTCTTGCTCCCCGAATCTGGCCAGACCCTAAGGGCAGGACTCCACGGACGATTCCGGCACATTGTTGATGCGACACGATGCGTCAGATGCCGACGCAGCGTCCCGCTTCGCATCAACGCTTCGACACAATCCAACAATAGCATTACTTACCTTATTTCCGTTGCAACCAACGTTTTTTTGCGCAGCGAATTGGATCACGCCGGAATCGTCCATGGAGTCCTGCCCTAAAATGTTTTTACAAAAGTTGAATCCCAAACATAGCGGGGGTCATTTACCAACACTGGGCAAATTTTCCTATGGGCAGTTACCCATAGCAACCAATCAGTGATTATGTATGTATGTATATTTTTATTTGTAAAGCGCTCTTTGAGGGCAAAGCACTGTACAACAAAATTAGCTTTTTAAAGCCAACTGCAAGTATAACAATGAATGCAACAATTTGCCCAGTGTTGATAAATGAGCCCCAGTGTGTCCTCAGTCCAGCAATTTGTCAGGCTCTCTTCCACCTCCAAAAAACGATATTTTCAAAATAAATCACTGTATACCTTAAACAAATATTTTTGAGGGGGGAAAAAACAGAAAATAATATAGTGTAGTATTCTTATTTATAAACAAGTGTTTAGCATCACTTAACCCCGTGCACCCCAATGGTTGCCTTTTACTATGGTGATTAGTGAAAGTGAGAAATAACACATCAAACTTTGTCATTAGATATGGGTGATGAGAGAGAATAGGGTATAATTAGCACCCACACTATAATCCGCGGGGTTCTGGTGGTCTATTATACGCACAAACAACAGGTGGATAATGGCATGTATCAAGTATAGATATTCCGTTGCTAAGTGGTGATGAGGAGGTGCAGAAGCGTATTGCTGGGGAGTGGAGATATGCGCAGTGGACTCTGAGAGAAGCAAGAGAGACTTACAACCACTGCGAAAGCTGCCCCCTTGATTTTAAAGGAGAAGGAAAGCACTTGGGGGTGCTAAATGTTAGGCACCCCCAAGTGATTGTATTGACATGATTGTATGTACCTGAAACCCCGGGCCAGTGCTCCTATCAGCAGAAAACTGTACTGGCCCGGGGTTTTTCTAACGAGCACCATGGAGAGATCTTCTTCTGGCTTCTTCTTTCTTCAAAATTCTGGGCAAACACATGCGCAGTAGAATGAAATAGCCGACTTTTTAGTTAAATTGTAGCTTTTCATTCTACTGTGCATGTGCAGCTGAGCGAAGAAAGAGGAAGACGGAAGATCGCTCTGTGGTGCTCACTGGTATAACCCCAGGCCAGTGCTGATAGGAGCACCGGGCTGGGGTTTCAGGTAAGTCAATACAATCACTTGGGGGTGCCTAACATTTGGAACCCCCAAGTGCAAACAGATTTTCCTTCTCCTTTAATGCAGATTTGTGACAATATGTTTAACTATTAAAAGATAGTAAACGCTTCTACACATATCACTTTTCATTACCCACAAAGGAGAAAGGAAGTGTTAGAATTAGCGATGGAACATCCATACTTAATACATGCCATTATCCACCTGTTGTTTCTTAGTATAATAGACTACCAGAACCACCATGGATTATAGTGTGGGTACTAATTACACCCTATTCTCTCTCATCATCCATATGTTTTCACAATGTTTGATGTGTTATTTCTCACTTTCACTAATCACCATAGTAAAAGGCAGCCATTGGGGTGCACTGAGTTAAGTGATGCTAAACACTTGTTTGGTGGCAAACTAAAAAAGAATACTACACTATATTATTTTCTGTTTTTTTTCCCGCAAAAATATTTTTTTGAGGTATACAGCGATTTATTTTGAAACCACCTTGTACCTCCTGTGGCCATAGAAAAATGATCGAGGGGGCCTCAGAACCCATCAGGCAACGTAGCAGTCCAGGCTTGTACAACCCTGCTAAGATGCATATTCAAAGTTAGTGAATTAAAGGGGTTTTTCGACTTTAAACTAACTTTTACTAGGGTGTAGAGAGTGATATTCTGAGACAATTTTCAGTTGGTTTTCATTTTTTATTGTTTGTGGTTTTTGAGTTACAGTATTTAGCTTTTTATTCAGAAGCTCCCCAGTTTGCAATTTCAGCAATCTGGTTGTTAGGGTCCAAATTACCCTAGCAACCATGCACTGATTAGCATAAGAGACTGGAATATGAATAGAAGAGGCCCTAAATAGAAAGGTGAGTAATAAAAAGTAGCAATAAAAATAACTTTGTAGACTTACAGAGTCAGAAGAAAAACGCAAATAACTAAAAAAATTATAAACAATGAAGACCAATTGCAAAGTTGCTAGGAGTTGGAACATACTAAAAGTTAACTTAAAGGTGAACAACCCCTTTAAGAAACAATTGTTGCCTTTAGTTGTTCAGCGGGATGAAATCATAAGGTGGCTATACACTCACCGATATTATAATACAAAATTATATTTGGTGCATATATGGTGGAAGACGAGGTAACCAATTTTGGCAAAAGCCTTGGATATTTGTTGCCTTGTCGATCAGGCCGGATGGAAAACTTTTATCATGCATGTTTGCCCGAACACCAGCAAAATTTTATTGCTAAGTTGCCAGATAGGGGTAGAATTCTTTTGTTTCTACCAGCTTATCTGACAGTTCAGTAATTAATGGTAGTCAAGAAAGATCATAATTGTAACGTGTATGGCCATCATTACAGTTTGGCCAAATTAGTTACTGCAAAAATTTCTAGGGTTCAGTCAAACCCCTAGTTGTTAGATGTTGGTACTGTACACATAGTGGGTGTCCAGCCTACTGCCATCCAGCTGTTATTAAACTGCCACTGACAGCTTAGGGCTGGAAAAAAACATTTTAACTTATTGGACTGGCATATCTCCAGTCTGGCGTATCTCCAGTCACTTTTGCAGCACTCCGCAGGCTCCTCTATTAGCAACCATTTAGCTGTGCAAGCACCAGACTTTTTAAGATAGTGGCGAGTACATAAAAAAAATCCCACAATCCATCAGTCCTGTGATCAGACCAAGACCACGAGTCGGTGCAGCAGGTTGTGGGGGGAAGCGGCTCAACAAGGCTCTCAGTCTGGCAGCTCAATGATCCGGGAGCATCAACTGTTACAATTTGATACGTTAATTTGATACGTTTATTTGATACAATTAGTTGGTACATTTCTCAGCAGTATCTGCTGAATATAAGCAACTATATAGTATCAATGCTAACAGCTGCCTATAATGACACATTCTCCTCAGCAGGGACAAAGATAACAAATGTATCAATTTAATGTATCAGAGCTGATTAAGAAAGTAAAAAATGAATCTTTACACTTCAATATTAGAAAACCAGTCACAAATAGAAAATAGATAGAAAATTGAAAAAGTCTTTATTTCCGGCGAACTATCTGAACCCAACTGAACTGAAAGAAGTGTTTGAAGGTGAACAACCCCTTTGGCATGGTAGTGTTAGACACAATAAAAACCCATGCTCCTGATAAATAGTTAAAATTTGCTGGTGGTGCTTTAAGCAACTATTTGGAAATTAGCAGTTTGGAACATGTAATTTTAGAATAGGTATTTGGAATTGGTGCACCAAAAAAAAAAGTTTATTCTTTTTTGGACATGTAGTGAACATTAAGTTCATTAGTAGAGACTACTAGTCAGTGAAACATTACTTTATATATTAAAGGCAAGGCCCTTTTCCACCTGTTCTGGCACTAAACATTTAAAAGAAGTGCTGTAACTCACCTTTAAAATGGTTGTTCTTTCCCTTTTAGTATGATGTAGGGTAATATTTTGAGACAATTAGCAATGGGTCTTCATTTTTTATTATGTGTGACTGCAACATGAACAGAATATGCCTGAATAGAAGGACAAGTAATAAATTGTCACTTTAACAAGAAAATGGTAGCCTCAGCAACACCCATTTGACACTTGCAAAGACTCGGAAGATAAGTAAAAAACTATAAAAAAAAAAACCTGAGTTTCTGTTGGTAAATTCTAGATTTGATCTTTTATGTGGTATCCCCAACAACAGGGATGCCACAGAAACATTTAACATATAGATGACAATTGTAATATATCAGATACGATACATCTGTGAACCTGTATATTCAGTCACATTCAATATTTACACAATGTCAGACTGGGGTACCAAGAGTATCCTATAGCATGCTGATCTGTTATTATTAGTGCAAAAAATGCCTTATTGGCTCAAAAATAGACATTAATTCTGGCCAGGGCCGGATTTGCATAGCGGGCGCCCCTAGGCCCCCTGGCGTTCGTCGCCGCTGTCCCATTCCCTTTATTTGTGCAAATCTTCAGGAGATTGTATCTCCTGTGCATCCCCAGTGTTTTTTAACCAATGTGGGTGTGGTTGAGCAGCATGCCGCCCCCCTAAAATCCTGCCGCCCTAGACCCGGGCCTAGGTGGCCTTTCCACAAATCCGGGCCTGATTCTGGCAATGTTTCAGGCCACAAGGCTTCATAAAGGGCCTAGTGTGCCATTGTAGCCTGAAACATTGGCAGAATTTGGGGGATATTTACTAAAACTTTTTCTCACGATATAAAAACATTCAACTAAACCAAATTGTCCGTCATTTTCGATTTGACACCTGAAAAATGCTGCTTTTTCATATTATCGAACGAAAACCAGCCCAAAACCATTGAAGGCAAGAAACATATTCAAATTGTTAAAGGGGGCATCTGCCTTTGACTTTTACATGATTTTGACAGGTTTGTGGTTGGATTTTTTTCAGATTTTTATTAGCTTTGAAGCATAATAAATCTTAAAAAATGTTTTTAATTTTTCTCAAAAAATTCAAGTTTTCCACCTAAAAAACTTGACCATAAAAAATCGAGGTTTCATAAATAGGCCCCTCTACTTTTGAGCAAATAAATCACTTTTTGCACTAATAATAACAGATCAGTGTGCTACATCACAGTTGGATTCTCTAATAATTGATTTGGCCCTGTGCAGGTGGGTCTACGGACTGTATTGCAGTGACACCTGAAAAGGCATTTAGGTAACAGGTAGAGCAATACTGTGCAGACTCCAATACTGTGCAGACTGGGGCACCAACGGCACAACAATCACTAGCAAGGCAAAAAAAAAATTTCTGGTTGTTATGTAAGTATAATTATGTCCAGCTCTCATAATGACAAACTTCTTGCCTTCTTGAATATCCTATACAGGTATGGGATCCATTATCTGGAAATCTGTTATCCAGAAAGCTCCGAATTATGGAAAGGTTGTCTCCCATAGACTCCATTTTATCCAAACAACCCACATTTTAGGAAAGTGATTTCCTTTTTCTCTGTAATAATTAAACAGTACCTTGTACTTGATCCCAACTAAGATATAATTAATACTTATTGGAAGCAAAACCAGCCTATTGGGTTTATGTAATGTTTACATGATTTTCTAGTAGACTTAAAGGGGACCCGTCACCAAAAAAAAATTATTCAAAATCCTATTTTATCACATTAGTCAAGCAAAATGAACTTTAATTACACTATATAAATTATTTGAATCTTGTTTCCTTCAGTTTGGGATTTCAAAATTATAGCAAGCAGGCAGCAGCCATTTTGTGGACACTGTTATTAAGACAAGCCTTGCATCATCTCAGAATCGTGTTTGTGCACCAGAATGGGGGACCTTATGTCCATCCCATGCCCTGGCTACAGATCTAAATGGTAAAGAGAACGGGGGAATATGTGGAGAGCAGTGACATTTAGGAAGTGCTGAATGGAAAGTGAAAGTAATTGTTTGCCCCGCCTCTATGCCAGTGGCAGACAATATTTGATTGACTGCTGAGATTTTTAAATGAGCTTACAACAGCTATGAATGCTTTAATAAAAAATAGAAATTGGATTTCATGTTTAATTTGAAAAGGACTTTTATTATACAGATTTTTGTGACTGGGTGACAGGTCCACTTTAAGGTATGAATATTCAAATTACGGAAAGATCCATTATCTAGAATACCTCAGACCCGACCATTCTGCATAACAGGTCCCATACCTGTACATGAAAATTAGGAACTAGCACATATAATGAAAAGGGAACCAGTATCTTTCTGATAAAATATAACACTTTCTTTATAATAACATTTACAATAAACAGAAGAAAAGACAGCGAACAGAGAAAAGCCTTTATTCAGTGATATTTTGGACAGTTTGGTTAATTTGTGTGAGTACCCATGATGTCTCATTCAGTTAGCCATTACACAACATCACATACCATCTTCGGATTCTACTTGCTTGCTTATAATGCTGTTAAGAAGGGAAGGAGGATAATGGTCAGTTACTGTAGGATAGCTGATGTTGGATAGTGGATATGCAGATACTTTTGGCCATGTAATGTTCCTTTAGCAAAGAGGTTCAATATATTAAAGAAGCAGATGAGTTATTTTTCTTACTGAGCCTACCAAGCAATAGAAATCTAAGTTATATGCGCTCATTTAGAATCATATCACGTAAATAATTGCATTGTGGCTTTATTCCAGTTAAACATAATTTTTAAGCTTAATGGCCTCCGTGTAGGCCAAAATTGCTTTTAACAACATTGCATATTTGAGGCTGAATCATTAAATGTTCTAGAAGACTTCACAAATGTATTTATTGATATGAATTTTTAAATGTCATACAAATCAAAGCAAGTTACAATTTCATACTGCTGTTAATACTCGGTCTGTTCCTTTAAAGGAGAAGCAAACCCTGTCGTAAAAAAACCCGTATCCCCACCCCACGCAGACCCTCCTCCCCCCAGGCTAACTGCCACCTGGGGAAATGCCCCATACTTTATACTTACCCCTCGTCTCAGATTCTGGCAGCGGACTTCACGGCATCCATCTTCTGGGTCTTCGGTAAGCTGACTGGGAGTTCGATACGTTGGCGCATGCGCAGTTGGAGCAATTTTCTGGTTTGTGACAACTGTGGATGCGCCGAAATTGACAGAGATTGACGATCTCCCAGTCAGTTTACCTAAGACCCGGAAGATAGATGCCGTGAAGTCCGCTGCCAGAATCTGCGACGAGGGTTAAGTATAAAGTATTGGACATTTCCCCAGGGGGGCAGTTAGCCTGGGGGGAGGAGGGAGGGGATCTACGTGGCGTGTACGGGGTTTTTTTCTACAGGGTTTGCTTCTCCTTTAAAGGTGGCATATATGGGCAGATTCATCAAAATGTGAGTTTAGAGCTTAATAAATAAAAATTCATCCACGTTCTATTCATTCCTATGGGGTTTTTAGAACCGTATTGATCAAATGGTGAGTTCTAACTTTCACCCATTGATAAATACAATTCTAGAAATATTCCTTTCCTATATATTTATCTTTTTTCCCTATTAATAACATTGGGATCAACCATCAGCCAGACCGGTAAAATACTGGCCAGGTGGCAACCCTAGTTCCAGGGCATTATATTCTTTTATATATAGAAAGAATGTGCTTTAAAAAGATTTATTAATTTCTGAAAAAAATTTACTATCCTGCCCTGTTTTGACATTTAAACAGGCACAAAAATCCTTACATGAAATATTAATAATGCGTTCAGTGTCCTTGTTCCAAGGTCTTTTGCAATGTAATTTTATCAACTGTGTTCTCGTATGTATTTGTTTTTCATATATCTCTTTGTTTGCCAATTATATAATATACATAGTGAAAGTAAAAGAAAATGCTTCAAAAGGTTTTAGTTGATGGACAAATCGTACATTTAAACAATCGCTTCAGGATAAGCTTGTTCTTACGTTAATGAAAAGCTTTTTTAAAAAAATTAATGTCTATGTCATCTTAATATTGAACTACTTAAAGGGGAACTATAGCGAAAATGTAACATAAGCTTCCTCATACTGAAGAAACTTTCTAGAAACAATCAATTAAATATTCTGCATTATTTCTGAAATAATCATCAGTTTATCTTTACTATCCCTCTCTAAGCATCTCTTTCTCTTCATTCTGTCTTCATGCAGCAGTTGGGTGTCAGATATTCATTGACAGTTAGATCCAATATATCATATAGGGGGGCTTCCTTCCCTAGCAGATGTATTAGAGTTTATTCAAAATAATTATTTCAGTAAAAACAAAATTTAACAAAATTATTGCCTTTTGCACAAATCCTGCATGTAGAGAGACATGATGTCTGATGATATTAATAGAGTGAGCTATTTTCTAGGCAAAAGGAGCCCCCTATAATATATATTGGATCTAAGTGTCAATGATTATCTGACACCCAACTGCTGCATGAAGAGAGAATGAAGAGAAACAAATGCAGACAGAGGAATTGTGAAGATAAACTTAGAAAACGCTACAGAATTTTTAATAATTCTTATTTCAGTATGCTGAAACTTGTATGAAATTTTCAGTTCAAAGATAGTTCCTCTTTAAAGGAAAACTATACCCCAAAATGAATACTTAAGCAACATATAGTTTTTATCAAATTAATTGGAATATTAAAGAATCTTACCAAACTGGTATATAAAGTATATTTAAAGGGGTTGTTCACCTTCCAAACACTTTTTTCAATTCAGTTGTTTTTAGATTGTTCCCCAGAAATAAAGACTTTTTTAAATTACTTTCCATTATTTATTTTTTAAGTTTTTTCCAAAATCTAAGTTTAAAGTTGAATGTTCGTGTCTCTGGTGTTTGAGTCTGGCAGCTCAGTAATTCAGGTGCAGACTCGTAACTGTTACAATTTTGCAACATTGAGTTGATACATTTCTCAGCAGCATCTCTGGAATATTAGCAACTATTGTATCAAGTCTAACAGCTGCTTGTAATGAAACCTGAGATTGCTCAGCAGGGACAAAGATAAGAAATGTATCAACTAAATGTATCCATTTAGAACAGTTTACAGGATCGGCGACCCCCCCCTCCCAGACCTGCTTCAGAAGGTGAAAAATGACACTTTACACTTCAATATTAGAAAAACTGTCACACATAGAAAATAGAAAGTAAATGGAAAAAGTCGTTATTTCTGGTGATCTATCTGAAAACAACTAGTTGTTTGAAGGTGAGCAACCCCTTTAAAGCAATACTGACACTGGCCTATAAAAATCATAGGATCATGTCCGTATCAATGAAGAGATGCTGCATGCCAAATATTTGCAGCCAATAGGAATGTGTCAGTATAGATTTAAGTAAATATTTTACAGAGGACTACATTGTTTTGGGGATATGGTTTCCCTTAACATTTGCTCTAAAGTACATTAAAGGGGTGGTTCACCTTTAAAGTAACTTTTAGTATGTTATATAAAGGCCAATTCTAAGCAACTTTTCAATTGGTTTTCATTATTTTTTTTATAATTTTTAGTTATTTGCCTTTTTCTTTTGAATCTTTGCAGCTTTCAAATGGCCGTCGCTGACCTCTTCTAAAAAACAAATGCTCTGTATGGCTATACATGTATTGTTATTGCTACTTTTTATTACTCATCTTTCTATTCAGGCCTCTACTATTCATAGTCCAGTTTCTTATTCAAACAAATGCATGGTTGCTAGGGTAATTTGGACCCTAGCAACCAGATTGCTGACATTGCAAACTGGAGAGCTGCTGAATAAAAAGCTAAATAACTCAAAAACCTTAAATATTAAAAAATGAAAACTGATTGCAAATTGTCTCAGAATACCACTCTCTACAGCATACTAAGTTATCTCAAAGGTGAACAACCCCTTTAAACCAAAAGGAAGGTTATACTCCTTAAAACTTTCCCAAACATTTGTATTTTGTTTTAGCTTTTTAGATAGTAGTGCAGATAGATAATTATTGTGCATGTAATTAAACCGGAGCTATTTACTTATTTATTAAAAAATTGGAGGATGGGCAGGGCTCTGCATTTCAGTTAATGAATTATTTAGTTGAAGGACACATCCTACCATGAGAGTGACTATTTTGGCAAATTACAGCATAGGCTAGTAATAAGGTGGGATAATTGACTTTAAATATAGACTTGTTTACAGTTCAACACATATCCTCTGTGTATAAATTGAGTTCACAGATTTGTTCATGTGTACTGTAGCCTGTTATGTCAGGGTTATCTCTGATAAGTGGTACTATTTTGCTATAGCAAAAAGTAGGAGAGAAAGCAGCATCCCTGATAAATGCCTTTACCTATCCTTTAATGTTGAGATTTAATTTAATTTGGGCTGTAGGCTTTCTATACAGTAATATTAAACTGACTCAAAAGGGGCTGTTTATAAAAAAAAAAGTATGCATCATATAAGGAATCCAAAGCTTTATGTATATATAAAATAAGGACAGACATTTTAGGATGGTCTATGATGTTGATTAGACATCTGATACTACCTTTAGTGGGTCTCCTTATAATTAATCCAGATTCATCTTGGTCTGTCAAATATAGGCTTGCCATCTTTTAAAAAGTGATGTTAATGGGTGGTTCGTTGGGGGGATATTGGAAGGGTCAGTGCAGGATATTGGAAAGGTCAGGGCAGAGTCTAGCAAATAAGTGGTAGGAAACCTAAAATGGGAGCAAATCAGGGGTTAATGGAGAATTCAACCCAAACCTTAAAAACCCCCTACCCCCCAACCCTACCTAGACCCTCCTCCCACCCAGGCTACCTGGTACCTGCGGAAAATGCCCCAAACTTTTTACTTACCCCTCCGCAGTTGGAGTAATCTTCCAGTCCCGAACAACTGCACATGCACCGAAAATCATGAAAATTTCCAAAAAAAATTACTCCAACTGTGCATGCGCCGAAATTCCAATCTGCTTCCGAAGACTACCAAAGAAAAGAAGATGGCTGCCGTGAACTCCCGAGGACAGAATCTGCAGGGAGGGTTAAGTAAAAAGTTTGGGGCATTTGTTTTCATATAGATCAACAGAAAAAAAAAACTTTTTTCAATGACTTTCTATTTTTCTATGTGTGACAGTTTTTCTAATATTGAAGTGTAAAGTGTCATTTTTCACCTTCTGAAGCAGCTCTGGGAGTCGCCTGCCCCGTAAACTGTTCTAAATTGATACATTTAGTTGATAAATTTCTTATCTTTGTCCCTGTTGAGCAGAATCCCTGAGTTTCATTACAGGCAGCTGTTAGAATTGATACAATAGTTGCTGATACTCCAGAGATGCTGCTGAGAAATGTATCAACTAAACGTTGCAAAATTGTAACAGTTTAGAGTCTGCGCCTGAATTACTGAGCTGCCAGACTCAAACACCAGAGACACGAACATTCAACTTTAAACTTAGAATTTGGAAAAACAGTAAAAAAATAAACAATGGAAAGTAATTGAAAAAAGTCTTCATTTCTGGGGAACAATCTAAGAACAATTGAATTGAAAAAAGTGTTTGGAAGGTTAACAACCCCTATAATAAAAAAACCCTACCCCCCCTACCCTACATAGACCCCTCCCCCCCAGCCAAGCTGCCCCCTTAGGAAAATGCCCCTAACTTTTTACTTACCCCACCATGCAGATCCTGTCCAGCGGAGTTCACAGGCACCATCTTCAGCCACTTCAGTAATGTTCGAATGAGACTGGTGCTTCAGCAATTTTGTGAGTTTCGGCGCAAATTTGCTCCAACTGTGCATGCACCGCTTGATGGCTGCCATGAACTCCGCTGGACAGAATCTGCATGGAGGGGTAAGTAAAGAGTTAGGGTCATTTGCCGGGGGGGGGGGTGGCAGCAAGGCTGGGGGGAGGAGGGAGGGGGGTCTATTTAGGGTAGGGTTTTTTTTTATTAAGGGTTTATTTCTCCTTTAAGTGAGCAGACCAGTGGGGAATTACAAATTTGAAATACCAACCAAGTGGTTCAAGTGAGGCAAGAATTTGGTCAGCCATGTTAATAACATGTTTGTATAATCACCATTTAGGGATAAAATCGGTCTATAATTTTACATGTTATTGGGTCTTTAGTATTTTTACCCCACAAAAAATGCAGTAAAAGTGGAAGTTTTGAGGCAATTTTCAGAAATTTCATCAAAACCAACAATTTGGGGAAATCATTGCGACTCAGTAGTTTGGAGTAGAAAGACATGGTTTCCTATTTTAGATTCTGCTAAATTTGTACTTTCCAAAAATATATGGATTTGGGGGATCAATATATTTTTGATATGTAGATTATTCAGTAGCTGAAGTTCTATGTGTTAACTTCATTTTGGGGTCTCTAAACACCAGAAACTTGGTAATTCTATGCACAATGGGCATCAAACTGTTCAGTGGACCATGGCATTCATATTTAGGATGTTTTTTCTTGGTACATAGTGCTATGTGGGAGATACAAACTTGCAAAGTGAAAGTTTTGAGGTGATTTTTCGGAATTTTCATACATTTTTATAGAAACTGCTATGTTCAGAAAAGATTTTATGTTTGATCCTTTGGAGTAAAAGACATAGAAAAATACTTGGTTACCCATTTTGGTTTTGGCAAAATGTGTACTTTTTTAAAAAAATATATGGTTTCCTGGGATAAACCAGGATTTTTTGTCTTTGGAATGTAAAGTATGCAATATTCTACTGTAGCGCTTTGAAATTCGGTAATTTACTGCTGGGAGTTCTTGATCTATAGAAGTCAGAAATATCTGACTAAACTATACATATCTGGTATTGGCATGTTCGAGACACTTGAAGCTTTCCAAATCAGCTGAATTTTTGTGCATAAAATAAAACATTTTTCTGGTATAAATCCCTATATCATTTTATTTATTTTTTTGTATTTCGAGCTCTAAATCTTATTCCAGAAGTGGAAATACAGACAGTGCTACGCTACCCAACAGGTGCCCTTTAAGAGGGTGCCTTGTTTGTAAATTTGTGTGAAATGATGCATTTACCTAGAGTTTGTGTGAAAGAGATTAAAAGTTCAAACAATATAAATTCCATATGTGAGTGGACAATACTAGGCAAATAGTATAGCGTTACAGTACAGTTTTGAACTTCATTTGCTTTGAGTTCCAAAACATATTGGGGCAAATTCACTAACCGGCGAAAATTGACCAGCGACGGCATCGCAACACTTCTCCAGGCGTAAATTCGCTAGGACACAGGCAATTCCCTAAAGTGCAAAGTTTCGTACAGGGCGCCGAATGCTGGCGAATTTTCAATAGCGTTACTTCGACAATCAAAGCAAAGATGCGCTAGCGTTGCCTAATTTGCATATGACAGGAACTGATAAAGTTACATGACCGTATATGTTGCAGCAAATACATTACATTACACAAGTCCAGGGAACCTTAATAAAGAAAATAGAGTTGTTATAATGTCCTACACATGAGCCCACTGTATAGTTAATGTTCCATATGTTAGAAAATGTATGGGGGAACCTGGTTACCCAAAAAAAATTTTATAGACCTTTGCAGGCTATCACTCTGAAAAAAGGAAAAGACGCCAGCGTTTTTGGGACTTTTTGCACTAAAAATTGATGAAGATCTATGCATTCCATTGCACTTTGCCTGGTCTGAGCTGGCAAAGTCAAGTCTGGCGAATGAGGTAACGTTCAGTAAAATCCGAATCTTAGTGAATTTGCGGAGTTACTTCCGCTCGCCAGAGCAAAAATTTGCCTGCAAAGCAACAATAGCGTCTATCTCCTTTACTAGCGAAGTGACGCCTGCTCCCTTTAGGGAATCTGTGAAGTTCCGAAATGACTTCACGCTGGCGAATTCATGCTAGCGTTAGTCACTTCGTCCTTTAAGGAATCTGCCCCATTGACTTTTAGCTGTTGTGATCTTTTACTACATAAAGTCTTTCTGCGGTTAGACTTGCAGTAATCTGGTTACATAGTATATTTGGGTTAAAAAGAAGAACAGTCCAAAAACAAAATAAAAAAATACATACACACAACTATAAACTAACTGTATATCTTGAGCTCACTGTAATTTTGCATATTATGCCTGTCCAAGATGTCATCCAAGCCATGGAATTAATGGAATCTGCCATCACAACATCTCCCGGCAACCTCACTGCCCTCATTGTAGAGGAACCATTTATGCTGTTTTTAGCGAACGTTTACTTCCCCAAATCTGAAGGGGTAGCCTGTAGCTGTTTGCTGTTTTTCTATGTAGAATTACCTATCTGTCTATGATACCCTTTAGCGTAATCACGTCCCCTTGCAGGCAGCTTTTCTACCTTCTTAGTAGAACAAGGACAGTTTTCAAATGAGTGATGAAACTGTTTACAACCTCCACCAGCAATCAGACTATGCTAAAGCTCATACATTTTACATAAGGGACAAATAATATGGCAGGCAAACTACATTAAACAAAACAAAAGTTACAAGCAAGTAGTATTAATAGAAAGGATAGACAAACCAGAAATCAGCCACGCACTACACTGTAGAAGTAACAAAGCACATTCCTGTCAGGGTAGTATATGACCTAGAACAAATTGCTTGCATATTTCATGACTTTTATACACTCCTATAAAATATTTTCTCATCAAAAACCAAAAGCAAAAAAAAAAAAAACATTTAGATCTTGTCTACACTAAATTTGCTTTGGTCAACAATAATAGAAATAAAATACAGTATGTGAACAGTGAAATCACAGAAGATGATGTACAATATGAATTTATTTATATAGTAATACTTTATTTCCCCTATATAATAACCTATACGTGTGTTTTAAAATAAATACCATACCCCCTTCTATAAAATAGAGACATACTAGAAGTCTGGGTTGAGTACAGGTATAGGATCCCTTATCCAGAAACCCGATATCCAGAAAGCTCCAAATTACGGAATGGCCTCCCAAAGACTCCATTTTATCCAAATAATCCAAATTTTTAAAAATGATTTCCTTTTTCTCTGTAATAATAAAACAGTCGCTTGTACTTTATTCAAATTAAGATAAAATTAATCCTTATTGGAAGCAAACCCAGCCTATTGGGTTTATTTAATGTTTAAATGAATTTCTAGTAGACTTATGGCATGAAGACCCAAATTACGGAAAGATCCGTTATGCGGAAAACCCCAGGTCCTGAGCATTGTGGATAACAGGTCCCATACCTGTATCACTAAATTAATTTGGCACTGAAGGATTATTTGTTTAATACATATTTGTAAGAATATTTTAAAAGCCCTATGGAAATATTCCCCCCCTGGGATAAGGGGTAATCCTGATGGCAACCACCCCAAGTTTATTTACTTTTTAGTAGGGAGAATTGGGATCCTGACAATGAAAGACAATTTTTTGAATCCTTTGATTTTTTTAGTTTGAAATGTAAGGGTTTCCTTCTAAATGCTTCTAGTGTCTTCAGTTTGTACAAAATGCTGTCCTCTTATCTGTAATGTAATGGCCTGCTTTATTTATGATGTGCATGGCATTTTGTTCTAACCTGAGCTTATTTAGTACTGTTGTTAGTGGAACAGTGGTCTTTCCAAAGCATTCAAATGATAAATTATTCATCGCATTAAAGTGAAGGAGTGAGTACCGGGATCCATTTATACACATACTCAAGGAGCTGTCTATTGTCTATTTGCAGGTATTTACATTTAACACTCATAAACCTTTTAGTGCAACCTATTGTATCACAGGCAGTCTCTATGTGACACATTATTAAGTCTATGCCTGTATAGTGCAGATAGTTTGAATAAATATAGCATGCACACATATTCCTGCATAGCAACTGGCTCTTTGTTGGAAAAAAAGGAGATTGCTGTGCACGTGTAGTATAATCTGTTCCACTAAATAAAGTATGTAATGCTCTTTCCAGGGTTATTGCATGCCCCCATGCTTGAACACTTCATGGCATTTTTTGTTCTAGCATTGTCTAAATGTATTGCAGTAGAATTAGGTGTATATATAGGTGTGACGTCTATATATTAAGCTGGCCATAGACGCAAAGATCTGATCGTACGAATCGAGGATTCGTACGATTTTCGAACCGTGTGTGGAGAGTCCCGACATTTTTCGTCCAGCGGAGATCGGTCGTTTGGTCGATCGGACAGGTTAGAAAATTTCTGTCGGCTGCCGATAATATCTCTGCGTGTATTGCCGATCAGACGATTTTCAGTGGGAGACTGTCACTAGCTTTGGTTGGACATAGATATCGTACGATTGCTGTCAGGGGCAGAACATTGCTGATCTGTTCTTTAACTAATCTGACTGGTAAGACTTTGATCTGAGTGGTTAGTGGCGGGTCGGGAGATGGGAAAGTCCGATCGTACGATGATTCGTACGATCGGATCTTTGCATCTATGGCCAGCTTTACATTTAAGTTTGTCTATTATTAAAGGAACAGTTCAGTGTAAAAATAAAAACTGGGTAAATAGATAGGCTGTGCAAAAAAAAAAAATGTTTCTAATATAGTTAGTTAGCAAAATATGTAATGTATAAAGGCTGGAGTGACTGAATGTCTAACATAATAGACAGACACTACTTCCTGCTTTGCAGCTCTCTAACTCTGAGTTAGTCAGCAACTTGAAGGTGGGCCACATGGGACAAAAGTATTCAGTGAGTTTGCACTTGATCCTTAGCATTCAGCTCAGATTCAAAAGCAAACAGTTATGACCCATGTGCCCCCCCCCTCAAATCACTGATTGGTTACTGCCTGGTAACATTTTTTACTTCCTTGTTTTCTGACAAAAAGTCACACGATTTCTCTCCCCACCCCTAATTTGAATATGCAAATTAGGATTTGGATTCGGTTCAGTCGGGCAGAAGGATTCGGCCGAAACCGATTCCTGCCGAAAAAGGCCAAATCCTGGATTAGGTGCATCCCTAATTTTTATATTAGAAACCTTTTTTATTATGCACAGCCTATCTATTTACCCAGTTTTTATTTTCAACCTGAGCTGTTCCTTTAAACCTTGATTCATTTGGATTTAATAAGGTTAATCTTAACGGACTTTTGTCTTTTTTCAGTCTCACTATGTATGGCCAGCTTTCAGTTGAAAGCCAACAGAGCTTTATAACAAACATTGGCACAAAATGGTCTCTAGTGAGGGCAAATGAGGGTACCCAATGAAAAGGAATAGGCTTCTGTATCCTATAGAGTGGCATCCCTTCACTGCCAGGAAAGGAAATATAGATGTAAGGCAGTAGAATTAAGAATAGATGGAGGTTTTCACTTAAGCTGCCCGTTAAATTATTCATGACCAAACCATCTAATTCTCTACCATTGAATTATAGAATACCATTTAGCTACAGTATGCTGCTAAATGATGCTGGTCGGAGCCAAGATTCACAGGAAATCTATGCTGTTCAATCAGTGGCACCAGGTTTATTTAACTCAACTAATCAATTGCGTGTACAGAATACAAGTCTAGAGGAATACACAGAATGTTTGCCAAACCATAGCAGCACCTGCAGCCCAAGAAACTGGGCAAAATAACAAGCCGTAAATCACTTCTGCATTTTCTTCCGTCCATTTTAAATGATCTATTCTGCTTTAAGCCAGCGCTGAAAGCATTTTCTTGCATTGGGCAAATCTAAACACGTTAACCAGGTTACACAGTGGGATATCATTAATTCCTCTTGCAAAGTGTTTTACATCATAATACCGGAATTACTATGTGTTGAAATGAAATCTGTTTCAAGCTTTGCTAAGGGTGCTTATTAGGAATTAGTACTTAAACACAGGCTGCTGCTAAGCTCACACAGCGTTAATGGCGGTAATAATACATGATTATTGAGAACACAGCACGACGCAGAGATATATTGGCAAACAGAAAGATACCAGCACATATAGGCCCACATTGCAAATTGGAGTGTTTGTGAAATATTGGTTCAAAGGGCAGAAAGCAAAAAGAGTTTCCATTTCTTATTAGCTCTGATTTGTTTACTAGTTATCATAAGTTGATTAAAGGGGAACTATCTCAAAAATGAAAATGTAATATAAGCTTCATCACACTGAAATAAGAAACTTTCAATTAAAAATTCTGTACCGTTTCTGAAATAATCAAGTTCATCTTCACTATTCCTCTCTCAGCATCTGTTTCTCTTCATTCAGGAGTTGGGTGTCAGATAATCATTGACAGTTAGATCCCATATATCTTATAGGGGGCTCCTTTTGCCTAAAACGTATTAGAGCTCGCTCTATTAAAATCACCAGACATCATGTCTCTCTACATGCAGAATTTGTGCAAAAGGCAGTTATTATGTTAGATTTTGTTTGTAATGGAATCGGTTATTTGAGTGAGCTCTTATACATCTGCTAGGAAAGGAGCCCAGTGCAAGTGCTTTTTGATTGAGCACTAGGTGTAGAGTTCAGACCCAGAGACCCCGGACGCTACTGCATTTTGCCCCTTGCATCCAGGTCATGGTTAATGTCCCCATATACAGTAGGTACAGTACAGGTGCACTATATACAGACATAAAAATATATTCTTATATATGTGTTTTGTATAAGGCTAACAAACCTTCCCTAGTGTAACGGAGCAGTTTGTAAGAATGATTGGTTACACAGTACTGAAGGTCTCTATGAAGCAAAGAAGCCATAGTTTTGTTATGCGTTTGTGATGTGCGGGCCGGCTCGATACCTGCGAGTCGGTCGGGTTCGTGATCCCTCATCCCCCCTTGCGGGTGGCGGATGGGTCTGAGTCGAGCTCTTCCTCCTGCTCTCCCTACCCGCCACCTTCAATTGCCACGCACCTGCTTGCTCCACCCCTTTTGTGACATCATCAGCAGGGCGGGTCTATAAAGGGAAGCTGGAAGTCAGCCTCGGGTGGTGGCAGGGCGGGTGCGGATTGGGAAAAACCTGACCCGCACATCAATATTATGCTTTTCAAAGTGCCACCTAGTGGTTACATTTGAAAATATACATATGAGATACAGGTATCGGACCATTATCCAGAATGCTCAGGATCTGAGGTTTTCTGGATACTTCCGGATAAAAAAAAGAAAAAACATTTAGTAAAGCCAATAGGATTGTTTTGCTTACAATACGGATTCATTATATCTTAGTTGGAGTCAAGTACAAGGTACTATTTTATTAATACAGAGAAAATAGCAATGATTTTAAAAATTTTTAATTGTTCTGTTAAAATGGAGTCTCTGGAAAATGGCCTTCCTGTAAAGCTGGCCATAGATGTTGAGACCATGATCTTCTCAGAACGATTGTACGAATTTACCATAAACTAAAAAGACCAATTTGCCAGGAAAACAAAGGGGAGCTGCCTGCTTGGCCCTGCAAACATAGATACATTGCACTGGGACTGACAAAGATTTTTTGACCTGGCCGATCAATTTCCTGACAGATGTCGGCCGAAAAATCGTGAGATGTCCAATCGTTCGAATCCCACTAACTGCACGATAATTTTGAAGGATCGGTCGGGCTTCCCTAAAACCGGTCGTTCGGCAAGAAGAATCGATGCGTCTATGGGGAGCTTAATTCGTAACTTTCTGGATAATGGGTTTCCGGATAACTGATCCCATACCTGTACATAAGGACTGATGTATTGAACACTGGTATATATATAATGACTGCTACTGCTTGGCAAGTTAACGAAGTTCAGGCTGTAATTATTGTGTAACTATTGCACCAACTCCAGATGTGCTGAATCATGTTGTTTCCTTTCAATCCGTGGAATCTATTCACATTTCATTTTGAATGTACAGAAAGTGTTTTAACATAAACTCAACTGAATGAGCTCATATATAAAAAAAAAAAGGGGGGTGGGGTATATTTTCAGTATTGGATAAAAGAGTTGTTTTGGGGTTTCTTTTAACGACACAAAGGTTTCATATAACTAGGTTTGTCTGACTGTCAGTTTCTTTAAACCCTTAGGGTGAATACGGAGGTATTTCTTGGCACTGAAGTCACTCTCTATTTTTTTTTTTGGCTGTGGAAAATATTATAAGGAACTATTTACTCCTATAGAATCTCCACATTATACTGCATCTAAAATGGCATATATGTTTACCTGTTCTTGCAGGAAAAAAATAATAGAAAGTCTATTTGCTGCATTATCAACCAGCAAATAATGGGCAGTTTAGCTTGGTTCTTATACCCCACAGATGCACAGCTAAAAACACAATAATTCAGAAATGCAGAGGGGATATATATTATGAACAGGGTGCAGAGCATTCCATTCATTTTTCAGTTGGGCACTTCCACTTCTTTCCCAGGGTAATTGTTTTTTAGCACAGTCAAGGAAAGATCCGTTATCCGGAAAACCCCTAGTCCCGAGCATTCTGGATAACAGGTTCTATACCTGTACATTATATTTTGAGCTTCTGTACCAGGCCAAGGCAACCACAGCCCTTTGGCAGTAAATATTTGTGCCTACAAAGATGCGCCAGTAGCTTCTCATCTTCTTTTCTCCCTATTCACATGCTCTGTCAGTTACCTGAGCTTACAAACTATCTACAATATACTGTATTTATAGAATGTAAATGTCACAATATAAGGATGATTACATGGCAGCTGTAAAATCATGACAATTACCATCAGAAAAAAAATCAGCCCTTATATGATAGGAATGAATTTTCTGATTGAAGATGATTTGCAGCAACCCCTAAACTTAGCTTTTCAAAATCTGCTCCCATTGGACATGAGCAGGGTCACTGTCACTTCAAGTGCCTGGGCCTTTACTGTTATAGAAATGTGGAATCTTTAGGTTGGTGCAGTAGGTTCAGTTTATAAAATATCCCTTTGTAGCTATGCAAGCACATTCAGGTTGGATTCTCAACATCTGTAAACAGCAATTTAAGGATATTTTCAGATGCACTTCTGGAGTTCTGTGCTCTGATTGAGCCATTCTACAATATTCAATATATTCTAGCTTTTAAACCACTCCAGTGTTCATTTAGCTGTGTTTTGGGTCACTGTCCTGCTGGAAGGTGAAACTCTACTCTCTGATTGGAGAGGGGAAAAAATGTAGAAGTGCAGAAAATGATAGGCTGCTCAGATCAAATGATCTCAAATTATTTAATATGACAACCAAATCCTGAAAGAAGTGGAAGAAAATGGAAAACTACCTTTCGAATGGATAGAAGAATAGCAGAAATGGCAAATGATCAGCTCCAGGAAGATCAAAGAAGGTGTAAAGTTACCTGAAGTCTTTACAATTAAGAAGACGCCTATGTGAAGCCAAGCTGAAGCAGTTTCAATTTGCCAAAGAAAACGACGACTGGCCTAAATAGAAATGGTGCAACATTTTGTATTTTGTGGACTGATGAAAGCAAGATTGTTCTTTTTGGGTCTAGGGGCCACAGACAGTTTGTCAGACGACCCCCAAACACTGAATTCAAGTCACAGTACAGTGTGAAGAGAGTGAAGCCGGTGGCACAAGCATCATGATATGGAGATGTTTCTCATACTATGGTGTTGGGACTATTTATCACATGCCAGGGATCATGGATCAGTTTCAATAGATCAAAATACTTGGAGGTCATGTTGCCTTATGTCGAAGAGGAAATGCCCTTGAAATGGATGTTCAACAAGACAATGACCCCAAACACACCAGTAAACAAACAACATCTTGGTTCCAGACCAACAAGATTGTGGAATGTAACAGGTGCCAGAAGTTGGTGGACTCCATGTAACACTTAATTTCTTTTTACGAGAATGTAAGTAGAGACCTCGATTCTGGGATGGCAGTGGATGTGATTTACTTAGACTTTGCTAAAGCATTTAATACAGTGCCACACAGAAGGTTACTGGTTAAATTAAGGAATGTTGGCCTGGAACATAGTATTTGTACCTGGATAGAGAACTGGCTAAAAGATAGACTACAAAGAGTGGTGGTAAATGGAACATTTTCTAATTGGACCAGTGTTGTTAGTGGAGTACCGCAGGGCTCTGTACTAGGTCCCTTGCTTTCAACTTGTTTATTAATGACCTGGAGGTGGGCATTGAAAGTACTGTTTCTATTTTTGCAGATGATACTAAATTGTGCAGAACTATAGGTTCCATGCAGGATGCTGCCACTTTGCAAAGTGATCTGTCTAAACTGGAAAACTGGGCAGCAAACTGGAAAATGAGGTTCAATGTTGATAAATGCAAGGTTATGCACTTTGGCAAAAATAATATAAATGCAAGTTATACACTAAATGGCAGTGTGTTGGGAGTTTCCTTAAATGAAAAGGATCTAGGGGTCTTTGTAGATAACACGTTGTCTAATTCTGGGCAGTGTCATTCTGTGACTACTAAAGCAAATAAAGTTCTGTCTTGCATAAAAAAGGGCATTAACTCAAGGGATGAAAACATAATTATGCCTCTTTATAGGTCCCTGTTAAGGCCTCATCTGGAGTATGCAGTGCAGTTTTGGACTCCAGTCCTTAAGAGGGATATAAATGAGCTGGAGAGAGTGCAGAGACATGCAACTAAATTGGTTAGAGGGACGGAAGACTTAAATTATCAGGATAGACTGTCAAGGTTGGGGTTGTTTTCTCTGGAAAAAAGGCACTTGCGAGGGGACATGATTACACTTTACAAGTACATTAGAGGACATTATAGACAAATGGCAGGGGACCTTTTTACCCATAAAGTGGATCACCGTACCAGAGGCCACCCCTTTAGACTAGAAGAAAAGAACTTTCATTTGAAGCAACGTAGGGGGGGTCTTCACAGTCAGGACAGTGAGGTTGTGGAATGCACTGCCGGGTGATGTTGTGATGGCTGATTCAGTTAATGCCTTTAAGAATGGCTTGGATGATTTTTTGGACAGACATAATATTAAAGGCTATTGTGATACTAAACTCTATAGTTAATATAGGTATGGGTATATAGAATTTTAATTAAAAGTAGGGAGGGGTGTGTATGGATGCTGGGTTTTCATTTGGAGGGGTTGAACTTGATGGACTTTGCCTTTTTTCAACCCAATTTAACTATGTAACTATGTAACACAGATGTGCAGCAGTTCTCAGAAACACTGATTATACAACTAAATATCAGTTCAGTGATTCACAGGAAAGCAAAGTTTTGAACATGTTTCGGTTTATACAGTGAATGTTTGAGTTTATAATGAAGAATGCAGACACTACTATTTTTTGGAACAGCCTAATATCCCCCTTGTTCATGTACTGTAAAGGAATAACACAAATCTGATAACTTTTTCTTCATGTTTTGATTTGGAATAAAATTTGCAGTGTTCCCAGTGCATTTGCATGTATGGAAATACAGCTTTATACACTTTTAAACACACTGATATTATTCTGAACACAATTGTACACTATACCCATTTATGAACCACACCATGTAAATCCTACAAATATGTTTATTTTAGTATTAACGTGGTCTTTGGAATGGCTCTAATAAATGGGTATAATGTATGTATCTATCTGACCTCATTTAAATACATTAATAGCTTTATTTGGATAACTTTATAAGAGCAGGCCATTTAATTAATGAAGTTGTAACTCTAATTCTTATATTTATTAAAGCACCACTGCGCTTGGTTTCATATTCTTTTGGTTTCACCCTTGCTCAGCCAAAGAGTCCGTCACTGGGTCACGATGTCTTCCAATGACACAGATATTTCTACAGAGGCAAGTAACCAGTTCCTGAAATAAAGTGACTGCCTTCCATTAGTTTCTTTTCTTTTTCAGTGTGTAGGGGTGTTGTAACTCAGAACAAGAAGTCCTGAAGACATGTTTCAGTCTGATGAAACTATTTTATAGAAGGTGGCCAGGGGCGGAACTACTGGGGGAGCAGGGGGTGCGAGCGGGCCAGGGCCCGCACCCCCTCAGGGCCCCCCGCACATATCCCGGCCAGTTCCGGGTTTACGGAGGGGGGTGGGGGGCCCGGCTGCGCGTCCTGCGCCAGGGCCCGCCCCCCTCTAGTTCTGTTTCTGAAGGTGGCTGCTGGTTCCTCAGCTGAGGGGCAAGATACTATGTGGGGAATTCACAAAGGCGGTGATATTGAGACAACATAAAACTGGAGATAAAAATGTCATATTTCACTCCAAATTCACAAACCTCTATCTACACTTCAGACAGTCTTCAGACCGCTTTCAGTTTTGTCAGTATAACCTGGGTTTTCTAAATTTGCCTACGTTTGTGTAATTCCACTTCTGTAACAAGATACAAGGGTCTAAATACAAAGAATGTTATTTTGCAAAATATAGGGATTTGTATCAGAAATATGTTTTATTGTCTTAAGTCAAGTGTCTCAGTCCTGCTAAAACTCAAATTGGCTGGAAAGCTTTACTTTTCCTTTAGATTTATATGGTATAGTCCCTCAAATTGCTAATATTGCCTCATTTATTAAGATAAAACTAGTAAAATAACTTAATTTTTTACATAAAAAATTTAATAAAATAAACTTTTTTTTAACATAATCAGTGATTTATTTGTTTTGTTAATGAGGCTTTTACACCTATAGGGTTAGACGGAAACTTGTGCCCGGACTATAAAATGCTAATCCCTATTAACATGATAATAATGTGAAGATTGGTTGAACCAAAGCAGAGCAGAATTGATCCGACACATGGGGAATAGTTACACTGAGCTTTGCTCCATTTTTAAAATGTCGGGAGAAAATGCTGTTTAAAATGTCATTTGAAAGACAAATTCATACAAGTGTCTGTAAACTGTCTTTCTTTCACTAAAAAATGAAAAGTGGCGGTTGAGTTGGAATTAAGGCGGATTTCTGTTTGCGAATATGGAGAAAGTATTTTACACCAGTTTACTATCACTTTTACTCCAAAAATGGGCTCTCTCCACTTTTGTGAATTCCCCCCTATGTGGTATTGTGTGCTGAATTTAGCAGCATTTGACTTGACTTGGTCGGATACAGATTTGATCTGGATGAATGTCTCGATGTATTTAGTAGAGGTGTAATTACCATACAGCACTACCAACTGCCGCACATTGCCAGGGCCCAGGAAAACCTGGTTCATGGGGTTTGCTGTATGGTAGTTCCCCCGTCACTTGAAACCTACTACAGGTATGGGACCTGTTATCCAGAATGCTCGGGACCTGGGGTTTTCCGGATAAGGGATCTTTCCGTAATTTCGATCTTCATACCTTAAATCTACTAGAAAATCATGTAAACATTAAATAAACCCATTAAACTGGTTTAGCTTCCAATAAGGATAAATTATATCTTAGTTTGGCTCAAGTACAAGCTACTGTGATTATTTTATTATAACGGAGTCTATGGGAGACGGACATTCCATAATTCTGAGCTTTCTGGATTACGGGTTTCCGGATAGCAGATCCCATAACTGTACTACCCACTTGTTTGCTGCAGGCCACAGAAGGTAAGAGTCCTGCGCGGGTCCATTTTTTGGAACCCATACCCGAACCCACATTCTTACCCGCTTGGAACCGCTACCCGACCCGCAAGTACCTTATCCACAACCCGGAACCCGCTGACCATCAAGAATCAGGAAGTGCTGTCATTGTAAACCGGAAGTGACATCATCGGAAGTCGACGTGATCAGAAAACAGGAGTAAAAATCGCTATTGAGAAAACCTGCGGCCCGACCCGCAAACCTGCACAACCACCGACCCGCGTCTATACATACACCCGGAACCTCTACCCACAACCCGCGGGGTACCGACCGGCTGCAGGTTGCTGCTATGCCAGGCCCCACAAAAAATTTAAAGAGAGGGGGCCTGTGAGTTGAAGGGGCAGCTGAATATAAGGTTATATCATTTTCAAACCACATTTTCCCATTAGAGCACATATGGTTGCATTGATTGTATCAGTTTAGCCATTTCTGTGCTTTTTGGTCAGAAATCAGAGAACTCAAATGTATAATATTCAGCTGTTCCATGTTGGTGTTGAGATTATCCAAGAAATAAAGTTTCAACACACAGACAGAACCACTGGTTTACTTTAAACAAAAAATGTAAGTTGTAATGTTGACAATGTAGAACAGAACCCATGATACTCTACAAGCCAATGGATTCTTCATTTACAGTACTGCAAGGCACATAAATTACTTTCCCTCTGTCACACAGCAGATGTATTCCCTGAAGTAGAAGTTTGTAAAAGAAATTCTGGTAATAGAAATACTATAAAGTTTTCTTATGGTTAAAACAATGGGGAGGGGGGTATAGCTTTTAGCAGAACATGCAACGCCCTTAAAAGTCATTTGATAAATGTATATACACACACAAATCCTCTGATATGTTTACTAGTAAGATTTTAAGGAACTACCCTGATGGAAAACAAAAATGCAGACAAAGGTGTAAATTATTGCTTTCGGTATAAAATGCACCATAAAGCTTTCAACTTTTAAAGAAGGAGGAAAAAAAAATCCCAAAAACCAGTCGTTCAATATAATAGATACGTACCTGTCCACATAGTAAATTAAAAAACGGATCCGACTGGGATACAGTAGGATCCAGTTGTCTGCATTTATAGTAGGAATATACTGCAGCTTTTCTGTAACCCCTTTTAGGGATATGACAACAATGTATTGATCGGTGTCAATCATTAATGATTATCTGTAGGAAATAAATTAAGCTGCCTAACCAGTTCACAGATACAGGGTATCCATGACAGAGTAAAAATTCCAAACTTTAAGCTATACAACGTGGCCATTGAGTTGACTTCAGTGCATTTTTCCACAATTCTTCGGGAAAAAAAATGAATAAATGAATCTCAACGCCTCATTTAAAAGACAAGTCTACCGAGGGTACTAAATCCTCCATCTCCACCACCTCCACTGGGGCCACAGCTTCCTGGAGGGTCATTGTCATCAAATCCATTCGGTCGAAAGGAGCAGGAGGCCGAAGTGTTTTGCAGAGCGCGGGCGCGGGCATTAAGTTCTTGCTCCTGTTCAAACAGAGATCACAATGTTAACATTTTAGATTTCCTTTTTTTCACATGAAACATTTCTCAGAACTATTCAATGAATATTTGAATTATGCAATTAAGGAAAATACATTAAAAAACAAATCTGCACGGACCCATCCTATCAAATGATTGTTGGCCAAGCAACAAAATAATCGGATCAACCCAATCTAGTCCTTTATTTTGTTTGTCAAATCAGACAAAGATCCTCTTGTTAGTATGCAAGGACAGTTTTCAGTTCACTTCTGCCAATGCGCTAATGTTTTGTGTCACTCCCTATTTGAATTAACTGCAGCCCAGGAAAGACTATGCAGTATCACAGACACAGAAGGATGTAGGGGATATAAACAAGTGGGAGAGCTACTGGTGTATGGATCATCAGAGGTATAGGGCTGTTATAACTCTTATCAGCTGTAGAAAGCCCAGGACACAACGACCAGTGCAAATGCTTTGTCAGATTTTGGCTCATTTTCAATAATTAGTACCCATGTATTTAAAGGGTATTTAAAGTATTTAAATGTAATTAGTACCCATGTATTTAAAGGGTATTTAAAGTATTTAAATGTAATTAGTACCCATGTATTTTAAAAAAAATGTTGTTTTCAAAAAGCATCAGTTAAAGGTGCTGCACTGAAATCAGTTTCTCAAAAGACCAAACATTTTTTTATATTTAATTTTGAAATCTGACATGGGGCTAGACATATTTTCAGTGTCACAGCTGCCCCCAGTCATGTGACTTGTGCTCTGATAAACTTCAGTCACTCTTTACTGCTGTACTGAAAGTTGGAGGGATATCACCCCTTCCCCACTCCTTAACACAAGAGAACAGCTGCCTAGTAGATCCAAGAACATCACCCAATAGTAAAATCCAGGTCCAACTGTGACACATTCAGTAACATTGAGAGGAGAAAAACAGCCTGCCAGAAAGCAATCCCAGGCTGTTTCTGAAAGCACATGGCCAGGAAACATTACCTGAGCTGGCTGCCTACACACCAATATTACAACTAAAAAAAATATCCTTGTTGGTTCAGGAATGACCTTTTAGATGGTAGATTGAATTATTTGCAGTGTAAACTGTAATAAAAACGTCACCACAAAACATCATGACAGAATCCCTTTAAAGAATAATATAAAGAAAGAGTACAAATACTAGGCAAAGTACATGTTTCCTTTACCAATTCCAGTAACTATTTGTCATACCTGTAAGTACAGAAGATTATCTTTTGTTATAGCATCCATGAGCTCCTTCTGAAGTGGCGGTTCACCATTTACCCAGAGTCCATTAGCTGAACTAGACTGGATGTGATTTAAATTGCCAAAGTTATGCTTTCTATAAATAAGCACATATGCAGTGTCCTTTGGAAACCTACTGGTGATATTCAAAACAGACTGGAAAGATGTAAACGTTACCCTGCTGTCATTAAAGAGAAACCAATCCTTGGAGATATCATTGCATTGCGTGTCATTGTGTGTCATAACTGAGCTGCCAGTTTCTCTTTCTACCAACTGACCGTGAAAATAGCAGGATTTCTCAGCATAAAGACATCTTTCTGTGCTCGTAACATTTCTGGCATATGAATAATAATGGCCACTTTCGGATGATGTGCCAGAATGTACCACAACAGAACTTAAAACATAGGGTACTAGTCGTGAACAGCACAGTTCCTCTGTATTTGAGGGCTTCAGCTTTTTAGCAAGGTTCTCACTAACATCAGGGACGTCAGTTTCTATTGTCCAGTCCTCTGGTGAGGTTGAAGAGGTAGTTCTTTCTACGGGCAATTCCAGCACCAGAGGGATTGATACATTATCCATGATCTTACGCCTCACATGACACTTTGGATCATATGAAAATCGTAGTAGTGTTAAGATGAGGTATTCAGGCTCTTCCATGATTTGCATAGTCTTTTCAGCGTTCTGAAGGGAAGCACACTTTTCACAATAATACTGATTATCACCATCAAGGATCTCAGGAGCCAGAAAATAGTTCAGCAAGTCTGTAACGGAAAGCGTTCTCTCTCTTCTATTGTTTTGGGTTGACATGTTCTCAGAATCGACAACATTTGCACAAGTGGGGTTCTCCAAAGCACAACTGTCATTCGTTTTCACGTCTTCACATTCAGATTGGTCTTTCACTGGCCCCACAGTAAGATCTTCTGTTGCAGGAACATGTGTAGATGGAGCTTCAACAGAAGGAGTAATATCAATTTCTATGCAGTCGTCATCTTTTTGCTTTGGGGAGCCTAAGGTACTCGGTACAGCTTTGTCAACTAAGGTAGGACAAAAAGCTAGGGAAAGGTCAGTAAAAGCTTCCCTTTTCTTTGAAGTACTTCTGCAGTTCAAACAACAAATATTCGTTTGCAGCTTTCCTCCAAACATATTTTCTATTAAAGTTTTTTCTTTATTGCCACAGCCCTTGCTCTCTTTTGTGCAATAGTGATTAGAAATGTCATCTGGGACTGAAGCTGAAGACTCTTCAACAGTGCCGTCTGGAACTGGAGCATCTGAAGGCAGTTTGGAGCAAAGAGCTTTGATGGTTTTTTCTTCTTCATCCAGTCTACAACAAAAATAGAAATTATAAATGAGTATATGAAATCTGGAATCTAATAATGATAAACATGTAATAAATACACAAGGTCAGCTAATATGGAGAGTGTATTTCTAAAACATTTGAATTAGGTGACATTCTAATTACTCTGTAATCCTTGTTTGTTATCCACCATTTATTCCCTGTTTGCTATAACTGCAGTAAAGCACTGTGTATCTTGACAGCGCTATATACATAAATGATGATGATGATTCTGTACTACAGGTTAGAGTCCTGCGCGGAACCAATTTCTAAGACCCGTAGCTGCAGCCCACGTTCCGAACCGCAATCCGCATATTTACCCACTTCGATCCGCTACCTGACCCGGAACTGCCTTTTCCGCAACCACCATCAAACAGGAAGTGATGGTGCTGCAAACTGGAAGTGACATCATCAAAAGTGGCCAGGGACAGAAACAAGTTTTGTTAAGGAGTAAAATATAGACAATATTACATAAGATAAGAAATTTAGAGGACACCCGCAACCCGACCCGCATCTATACCCGCACCTGAAAATCCTCCCCTCATTCCGCAGGGTGCCCACTTTTTTTTGCAGGTAACCCGAGGGTGCCCGACCCGCTGACTCTACTACAGGTATGGGACTTGTTACTCAGGATGCTTGGGACTAGGGGTTTCCTAGATAAGGGCTCTTTCCAGAATCTAGATCTCCCTACTTTAAATTATTACTTAAACCCAATAGGATTGTTTTGCCTCCAAGCAGGATTAATTATATCTTAGTTGGGATCAAGTACAAGCAACTATTACAAAACAAAAAGTGAAATCCTTTGCAAACATTCTAATTATTTGATTAAAATGAAGTCTATGGAAGATGGCCTTTCTGTAATTCAGAGCTTAATGGGATAATGGGTTTCTGGACAATGGATCCCATACCTGTATTCGCAGATACACTATATGGTCAAAAGCATATGAACACCTCTTAATTACAGACTCTTGCTATGATTGCCAACACTGATGCCACTGCATAATAGAACACTCTTAAAGGAACAGTAACACCAAAAAAAAGTAATGTTTTGAAGTAACGAAAATATCTTGTAGTGTTGCCCTGCAATGGTAAAACTGATATGTTTGCTTCAGAAACACTACTATAGTTCATATAAACAAGCTGCTGTGTAGCCATGGTGGCAATTGAAAAAAGGAAAATATGGCACAGGTTAAAGGGGTTGTTCATCTTCCAACAACTAGTTCATATAGAAATAATGCCTTTTTCTAATTACTTTATATTTTCTGTGTCACTTTTTTCTAAGTAAAAAAAGTGTCATTTTTCACCTTCTAAAGCAGCTCTGGGAAGAGGGGTCGCAGACCCCCTAAACTGTTCTAATTCGATACATTTCTTATCTTTGTCCCTGCTGAGCAGAATACCTGAGTTTCATTACAGGCAGCTGTTAGAATTGATACAATAGTTGCTAATACTCCAGAAATGCTGCAGAGAAATGTATCAACTCAATGTTGCAAAATTGTAACAGTTTAGAGTCTGCAACTGAATTACTAAACTGCCAGACCAAAACGACAAGAGACACAAACATTCAACTTTAAACTTAGATTTTGGAAAAACAGTAAAATATAAATAATGGAAAGTAATTGGAAAATGTATTTTTTTATGGGGACCAATCTGAAAACAATTGAACTGAAAAAAGTGTTTGGATGGTGAACAACCCCTTTAAATAGTGGATAACAGATAACATTATGTTCAACAGAGCTTATCTGCTGTGTAACTTGAGCCTTTTCTTTGAATTGCTGCCCCCATTGCTACACAGCAGTTTATTTATATGAACTATAGTTGTGTTTCTGATGCAAACAGCAGTTTTACCAGTACAGGGCAACACTGCATTATATTTTTATTACTTTATTTTTTGAGGTTACTGTGTCTTTAATAAATCTGTACTTTCTACTTTGTGGCAACAGTTGGTGATGGCTCATTTCTTATACCTCCCAACATTAGAAAAAAAAAAACAGAAAGAAGGATAAAAAGATATGCCACTTGTAGCGTGATGAAATTTTTTGACCACACCCCCTAATTACGATACCAATTTTACAAAATATGGAGGTTATGAAAATATTAACACATTTCTGGGGTGTATGTTTTGTTAATGAAGGTGAAATTGCCCTTTAAGAGTCAAAGTGCACGTGAGTGTTCTGGGCTTTGATTAAGTTTTAGAAACGCTTATTAGTTACAGTTGTATGTTTACTTATCTTAAATTGTTCCAAATCTAAGTGCAGGCGCTGAGGATTCAGGGCTCTCTGCCAAAAAGCCTCTAATTTAAATTAGTTTAAGAAACTTTGTATATTTAAAAAGTCCAGAGTGTCCCTTCAGATCAAAGACAAACGCTGGATTGTTTCATAAAAATCCAGGACTGTGGGCTGAGCTTTCAAAGTCGGGACTGTCCTGCAGAAAATGGCACAGTTGGGAGTAATGCATTCCACTGCCTCACCATGAATAACTGCCTATGCTGCTTAAATTCAAAGTTCTTTTCCTTTAATCTAAAGGGGTAGCCTCTGGTTCGTTGATCTTTTTTATGGATCATAATCTAATGTACTTGTAAAGAGTAATCATGTCTCCTTACAAGCATTTTTTCTAGCGATGCACCGAATCCAGGAGTCGGTTTGGGATTCGCCCTTTTTCAGCAGGATTCGGCTGAATCCTTCTTCCAGGCCGAACTGAATCCAAATCCTAATTTGCAAATTAGGGGCAGGAGGGAAATCACGTCACTTTTTGTCACAAAACGAGGAAGTAAACAATTTTTCCCCTTAGCAAATTAGCAAAGTTGTCTCCCATATTTTAATACACTCACCTTTTATTTTCCACTCTGCCTATGCTGGTACAATTAGGTTTATATTACAAACTACTACAGGTATGGGATCTGTTATCAGGCACCCCGCTCCTAATTACGGAAAAGCTGACTATTTTAACCAAATAATTCACATTTTTAAAAAAAATATTTCCTTTTTCTCTTTAATAATAAAACAGAACATTGTACTTTATCCAAACTAAGATATAATGAAACCTTACTGGAAGTAAAACCAGCCTATTTGGTCTATTAAATGTTTACATGATTTTCTAAAGGCTTAAAAGACAAAGGAAAACTATAACCCCCAAACAATGTAGGTCTCTATAAAAAGATATAGAACAGCTCATATGTAAAACCCTGCTTCCATTTTAACCATTTTCGTAATAATATACTTTCCTAGTAGTATGTGCCATTAGGTAATAGAGAGAAAAAAAAAAAATTGCCATTTTAAAAAATAAGGGCTGCCCCCTGGGATTGTGCGATTCACTGTGCACAGAAACATACCAACAAACCATACATGTTAGGTCACATGAGCCAATTAACAGACAGAGTTGTGTCTTTTGCTTCAACACTTCTTCCTGTTACAGTTAGTTGTAGTATTTCTGGTCAGATGATCTCTGAAATGGTGGTTCAAGGCAAGATTTACTTAAATATTTATTCCAGTTTGGTAAGATTATTTAATATGCCACTTAATATGATATAAACTATCTGTTGCTTAAGTGTTCATTTTGGGGGTATAATTTATGAAGATCCCAAATTATGGAACGATCCATTATCCGGAAACCCCTGGGTCCCAAGTATTCTGTATAACAGGTCCCATACCTATATTATTAAAACACAGCTTTCAAAAGGAAACATGGCACAGAAAACTAGGCATTTGTTTATGAAGACATACCTGTCCAAAAGAAACCTGAGATATTCAGAACAGTCTTGCTGGGATCGTGGTGTGAACCATGGTGGTCGTGAAGCATCAAAAAATATCTGAGGTGCATAAGCTTCTCTCTGGAAATAAACAGAAAACCTTACACAAGTCTGCACAGAGAAGAGCACAGAGCTGGGGGTCACATGGATCCATGTATGTGCTTGTGGATAAGAGGCAGTGAGCCCTGTATTAAATTTTGCATAGGGGACTAGGGACCTCTAACAATGCTTCTGAATGAATATTAGTGATGGTTAAACCCTAAGGTAAACAGTGTTTTGGAATCAGAAACTGCAAAATCACCTAACACAAATAGTTATTTTCTGTGATAGCCCAAATTGCTTAAATAATTGTATTTAAAGCCGGACATTTAAAAGGTTTTCCTGAATGATTATCCTTATTCCCAGAAGATTATAAGAAAAGCAGACAGTAGTTCTTTGTATTCATGATATAAAACATATTATTGCACAAATATACCTGAGTGTGAGCCAGGAAAGCAAAAAGGTGTTGTAGTGTTTTCATCAAGGAGTGGGTACCATTCAGGTTTAATGATAACACTTGCCTCCTGAAACTGAATAAAAGACCTGTGTTTAGGGCTGTAAGAAGTCATATTCTAAACAAAATGATTGACTTTACACAGACTAGTTCCTAAGGCAATTGAGCACTTTGAAAGCCGTCTATACATTGTAGATGAGGAATTAGGTGAAACCCCTCAAAAAAAACTCTGCAGTATAAAGTCTTTCTTCCTGGTTTAGTCAGGAATTTCATTAATGTTATTGTTGTTTTCATAGCTTTATTCATACCAAAGCTGCAGGTGCCTACAAAACATGCCTCATAACTCACTATCCTGAAGATTTTCTGGAAACAATTAAGAAGTATCTCTAAATGAGGAATAAATTTTAATTTTTTTATCTAATTTTGAAATCTGAAATTAGACTAGACATATAGTCAGTTTCCCAGCTGTCCCCAGTCATGTGACTTTTGTCTCTTCAGTCACTCTTTACTACAAGTTTGAGTGATATCAACCCCCCCCCCCCCCAGTAGCTTCACAACAGAACTATGGGAAGGTAACCAGATAGCAGCTCCCTAACACAAGATAACAGCTGCCTGGTAGATCTAAGATCTAAGAACAACACTCAATAGTAAAAACCCATGTCCCACTGAGACACATTCAGTTACATTGAGTAGGAGAAACAACAGCCTGACAGAAAGCAGTTCCATCCTAAAATGCTGGCTCTTTCTGAAAGCACATGTCCAGGCAAAATAACATTGATAAAAAAGACTAAAAACAGGATTGCTTTGTTACCAACATGAATTTATGCAGTTTAGTTACTATCAAGTACAATGCGGTATTTTATTACTAGAGAAAATCAACTAAAACATAAAAATGGTCTGTTTGCATAGGACTCTATAGGCGACGGGACTCTATAGTTTCTATATGGGACTCTATAGGCTCTATATGGGACTCTAGGTTAAGGGACTCTATATGGGACTCTATAGGCGACAGGACTCGATATGGGACTCTATGGGCTATGGGGCTCTATATGGGCCTCTATAAGCGACAGGACTCTATTAGCGAAGGCCTTCTTATTTCACAGAGCTTGCTGGGTAATGGGTTTCAATACTTGTATAGGCAACTTTCAAAAGTTACTTGATAGTTTGCAAGTGTGAAACAGAGAAATTTCAGAACATGGTAGAAAAACTTACTCGGTAGCCATAAAGAGTGCCTGTAAAACGCTGTTCATGTAACACGTGTTCCCCAGGTTAATGAGCCCAGTTTTCCCAGTTTCTGATTTTCCTGACAATCTGGGTAAAGATGCCAAAGTACTTGATTGAGAAGTCCAAGCGCTTTGATTTAGCGTAAGTTTAATTTTTTCTTCAGAGGGTTTTGGCAGCTCCTGCCATAAGGAGAAAGAAAAACAGGTCTAAAATTGCTTCTGATTCCCCAGTATATTGTCATAATTTGATTCTCTATTACTCCCATTATGGAATTGCTCTTTGCACTGCCCCTCAGTAATGGGGAAAACCAGGATCACATTATATCCACTGACAAAGCAATACCTCTTTATTGCCTGGCCAATAATTACATTTACAAATAACTAAAACCATTGAAAATAGTAAAGGCATGTATACAGGAAACTTTCTTTTAAGTACATTGTCTTTATTAGGCAAAGTTCTATGGTTTACATCCACTTTAATACCAGGGAACTATGGAATGGTTCTGCTACACAGCTAGGCTAAAATGGTGAGAGATTAAGCCAACATCTACACAACATAATTTCAGATGATATTATATCACCATACTGGACAACTGACTAACAATATAAGGTTTGCGTTGTATAGAGGGTCTGCCTATGTTATCATTTACCTTAAGTGCTTCCAAAATAGGCTCATAAAGGTCTGGAAATCCAGAATAATGATAAATCATACAGTGCATCAGTTCAGCAAACTGAGATAGGAATGCTGTACTTGCTGGGAGACCGTCATTTTTGAAGGACTGGACCAGACTTACAACATGAGGAACAACCTGAGTCAGAAGAAAAGATATGAAAGGTTAGTTTAAAGAAAACAGGGATAAAACATCACAATTTACTTTTTGGTATACACTAAAATGTTCTGTGGGATATTCTGTTACAAGCTAGATTTACTTCTCATAAATTGACATTTTAAAGCTGAATTAGGACTCAACAAAGCAATAGTACAGACATGTTACACCATATGTTTTGGACTTCTATAACAGCTCAAGGGCACCACAGCCTAATCTTCTTTCCGGCTGATTCATATAACATGAGCTGGGCTGCTTTTAGTGACCTGAATTTAGGTAATTACTCACACAGTATAAATACTAAGATAAAATTCAATATATTGGCTGATTAGTAATAAATGCAAATTCATATTACACAGCAGCACAGAAACCAGAATATGCTGCATCAGAATTTACTAATAATTAGCTCTGTAGCAACAGCTTCTATCACAGATATCCTCTTACTTTCTGCTATGTTTTGGATCATTTTTGACAAACCCTAAGCTTAGCTTTTTTAGTAGCAGCCTAAAGAAAAAGGCTGAGGCACTGGCTGGAAAAGAATGACTTAAACATCAAATTTGTACATTTTCTGTGAACAAGTTTGAAAGCATAAATTGTTATTATTATTGGGCTATTCAACCTCTGAGCAAGTACTCTAAGATCAGTATAAAATACAGCATTTATAACCATAATCATGTTCTGTATTTTCTTCTCCTTTAACACTTCCGGAAGTGTTTGCTTTACCACCACTAGCACACAGGGCATTCTGATTAAACTGATACTATATTGAGCAATATTCATCCTTGCAGGAGATGATCCAAAGTTAGATGGTATGATGCAGAAAATGATATTCAGAGGAATTTGCAATTGGTTTTCATTTTTTTAGTATTTGTTATTAAGCTTTTTATTCAGCAGCTCTCCAGTTTGCAATTTCAGCAATCTGGTTGCTAGGCTCCAAATTACCCTAGCAACCATGCATTGATTTGAATAAGAGACAGGAATATCAATACAAGAGGCCTGAATAGAAAGATGAGTAATAAAAGTAGCAATAACAATACATTTGTAGCCGTACAGAGCATTTGTGTTTTTAGATGGGATCAGTGCCCCCTTTGAAATCTGGAAAAAAAGAGTTACAAGAAAATGGCACATAATTATGTTTAGATCCTTTTTGTTCTCCAATGTAAAAGCATCAACCCCCATATGTAATAAGAGACACAAAGTTTGCTCAGGAGCAGTAACTATAGATGCTTGTTTTTTTAAGAAGTGACTGGCTTATACTACATTCTGATAGGTTACTTTAGGTGGGTAAGACATGAAGGGGAAGTGCAAATATTTTTGCTATGAATCGATTAAACGAGGAAGACAAACTCACCATATGGAAAGCCTCAGGAGAATGCTGAAAGCTAAGCAACATGTGGGAGAGGACAGCCAAAGCACCAGGCCTTACCAGAGGAAACCACAGTCTATGAAATACCTGCAAAATATAATGCACATTTTCAGCCGATAACAAAATGTTTTTGCTACACCAGAGCTGTACAACTTTCTGTGCATGACAGATGTCCAACACATTGAAAGGCTTAGGGGGCACATTAACTATTGGTCGAATATCGAGGGTTAATTAACCCTCGACATTCGACTATCGAAGTTAAATCCTTCAACTATATCGAAGTCGAAGGATTTACTGCAATTCCTTCGATCGAATGAAAAATCGTAACAATTTTAATACTTCGATCGAACGATTTTCCTTCGATCAGAAATTGCAAGGAAAGCCTATGGGGACCTTCCCCATAGGCTAACATTGGTGCTTGGTAGGTTTTAGGTGGTGAAGTAGGTGGTCGAAGTTTTTTTTAAAGAGACAGTACTTTGACAATCGAATGGTTGAACGATTTTTAGTTCGAAGGTCGAAGTAGCCAAAAAAATACTTCGAAATTCGAAGTATTTTTTATTCTAATCCTTCACTCGAGCTAAGTAAATGTGCCCCTTAATGTGATAACACAGGTAACACCCTTAATTGATGAGGCAATATTTCCTACTGGAACTAGGATTCCCCTATTCGCAAGGGATATGGGAGCATTAGCTCAGCTAAATATTAGACTGTAATCAGTGTTTATCTTGCATTCTATTAGCAAACATGTTTCAACTACGGCTAGTTCTCCGAGCTGGGCCTGGGTGCTTTAGTTCATACACCTTGCGGACTGCAGTTTGGACACAACGGGGCCTAAAGGTCAAAAGAGTGAGTGTTATTTATAACATGCCTTATTTTTTTTTTCTTCGATTGAACGATCTTATTCACTAGAAGTTCACTTGTCTAACTTAAGAAGAGATATTTTTACGTTCATTTTAGCTGAATTGTATGCGGTATTTGATAGCATGCGTTATTTTATGCAATATTTTAAGGCATTTGATATTGTCGCACGCTATTAATGCAATCTATAGCATCTAAGACATTCAGGATGCCAGTGGCAGAGTAGAAGTCCCTTTTAACAGAATTCTAGACATTCCTTTCCCTGGGAAACGTAATATAATTCCATGACACAGAACGTAGTGCATTCTGGATCTGCTCAAGGTATCATGAAAATATGTTAGTGGCTGTAGGTAATGCAAATAATGCAATTAGAATACCGCTGTGCAGAAATGTAGAATTAACGCTTGCGATATGTCTACTAAAGGATCAGTAACATCAATTTTTTTTAATTAAAAAATTTGTTAGCTTAGAACGAAAAAAACACCACAAAGAAAAATTAAACTTTTAAAATCGCTAAAATATCGCTCTTTATTAAGAAATAACTTACCGAAACTCCGCTTGCGCTCCTCTTCAGAAAAGGCGATCCATCTATTTCTCCTCCCTGACTATCTTCTATAAGGAAGGCAGGAAGGAGAAATCGAGCGCAAGCGGAGTTTCAGTAGTTATTTCTTAATAAAGACTTTGCAATTTCAAAGTTTAATATGTCTGTGTTTTTTTCGTTCTACACTAACAAATTTTTTAATAAAAAAAAATTGATGTTACTGGTCCTTGAACGCATGCAAAAATACTTTGATGAATCATTCCTTAAATAACACACAAAAATGTGCGTTAAGGAGTATTGACCTTTTGTGAATCAGTCCCAACATCTTCTATGTTCATAATACTTAACTGATGTTGCAATCGTGATTTCAGCTACCAGAGAATATTGGATGTCACATATTAGCAAGAACTGAAGAGAAGCAGGTTAGATATTCCTGTCATACCTCAGACCATTTTAGGGTATATTTTCTTGCAATGTGTGTTGCACAATACAATTATATACCAAGTATCTAGCATTGGTAGATAATATTTCAGTTAGACAAAATAAGGACATATACATATTGGCAACTTATCAGTAGGGTTTACATGTGACCACCATTAAGTCGCATTTTAAATATGCAGAACTGCAATATTAGTCCAATTAGAGGTGAATGCTAGAGAAGAATGCTGTATTTTATTTTAGCCTTGAGCATTATGGAAAAAACTTGAGCATCTTACACACCAGTTCAATTTTCTGTAAAGTAACATCTATAAGGATAGTAAACTTTTGTACGGCTGCTAGCCCTTTAAGCAGAGCAATCACCCAGGTCTCAACATGCTGAGCAAGGGGCCAGGATAACCAGTCAATCATCCTAAAAGAGAGGATACAAGATGTTCCCAGTGTTATTCATGACAAACACTTTTTCACATTTATTTTGAATTTCATTCTGAAGCTACAGTAGATGATTCTGTAATGGACACAGTTTTACGACAATTATAAACAGGACTCTGTGACTACTGTTACTATACCAACCAAAACACCTACTCTGTATTACAGATTATCACTTGAAAAGGATATAGCCCCGTGCAGCCGACACGTAAAGGAAAAACAAACCCTTAAAGGGATCCTGTCATTGGAAAACATGTTTTTTTCAAAACGCATCAGTTAATCGCGCTACTCCAGCAGAATTCTGCACTGAAATCCATTTCTCAAAAGAGCAAACAGATTTTTTTATATTCAATTTTGAAATCTGACATGGGGCTAGACATTTTGTCAATTTCCCAGCTGCCCCTGGTCATGTGACTAGTGCCTGCACTTTAGGAGAGAAATGCTTTCTGGTAGGCTGCTGTTTTTCCTTCTCAATGTAACTGAATGTGTCTCAGTTGGACATGGGTTTTTACTATTGAGTGTAGTTCTTAGATCTACCAGGCAGCTGTTATCTTGTGTTAGGGAGCCGTTATCTGGTTACCTTCCCATTGTTCTTTTGTTTGGCTGCTGGGGGGGAAAAGGGAGGGGGTGATATCACTCCAACTTGCAGTACAGCAGTAAAGAGTGATTGAAGTTTATCAGAGCACAAGTCACATGACTTGGGACAGCTGGGAACTTGACAATATGTCTAGCCCCATGTCAGATTTCAAAATTGGATATAAAAAAATCTGTTTGCTCTTTTAAAAAATGGATTTCAGTGCAGAATTCTGCTGGAGCAGCACTATTAACTGATTCATTTTGAATTTTTTTTTTTCCCCCATGACAGTATCCCTTTAAGAAAAAAAACCCTTCTCCCCTACCATACATAGACCCACCTCCCCCCCAGCCTAGCTGCCCCCGGGCAAATGCCCCTAACTCTTTACTTACCCCTTGGTGCAGATTCTATCCAGCGGAGTTCATGGCAGCCATCTTCTTCTCTTCGGTAATCTTCAGAATGAGACCGGCGAAGCAGCGCATGCACAGTTGGAGCAATTTTCTGTTTTACGACAACTGCACATGCGCCGAAACTCATTCCGAAGATTATCGGAGCTGCCGAAGATGGCACCTGTATATATATATTTTTCAAGATGGACCAGCACTCCAAATATTTCCAAGTAAATAGTTTATTACACCATCACTCGTGTATCCCAGTGATACACAAGTGATGTTATAATAAACTATTTACTTGGAAATATTTGGAGTGCTGGTCAATCTTAAAAAAATATACACACCATTTGACCAAGCATCCATGAGTGGATACAGGAGTTCCACACGTAGATATAATTATGGACAAATAAAATTCTTTCTACTATAACGTTTAAACTTGCTGACTTTATATACAAATGTGTTACATAATGTAACATTTCTAGATTGAGGACTGATAATATAATTTTTGCTTCCTGGACCGCAAATGTTTTTTTTTTTAATTTTTTTTTTAGAAATGATAATACTATGATGGGTTAACACAAGCACTGAACAGATGATGCAATAATTGGTTTTGCACAATGATTGGTGGCGTGTGAAATAAATAGGTGCACTATCCTGATGATGATCTTCTGTAGATCAAAACGCATATATATAATTATGGACGAATAAAGTTCTTTCTACTATAATGTTTAAACTTCCCATGAGTGCTTTCTCTAATGGAATTGATTGCCGATCATATAAGAACTCGCACACCATTCTTCAGTGAATAAAACTGTGTTATTTTATTCTTTTATGCATTTTCCAATATATATATATATCCAAGCTATTATTATTATTATACACACACATATGTACTATGGGTTCAAACTATTGTATACTCTGGCTTCTGTCACAAACAACCTTTCACTATATGCTGCCGATTACACAGAACCAAGTGAGCATTTAGCAAATACAGTAATTACAGTTGTAATAACATATATATTTAATTTGCAAGTCATATCTTCAGATGGCACATAACTGTTGTCCTGTCCAACATAAAGTAAGGGTATATACAATATGTATTGAGCTTATACCTGCAGAGAGCCTGAGTCATACTTGCATCTTTCACGTTGGGGTCAGTGGTTAAACTCCTGATGAGGACAGTGATCAGCTGTAAGGGAATGTGCTGAACAAGGCTGGCTAGAGAAACAGATGGCTCAAATGAAGCATCTGGAAAAAAACCAAAACATGCTATTTGATTTCAGTTATGTGCAAAACATGTGCTGGATCCTTCTGTATTATAACAATTATTTCCTGATTCTAAGTTTCAACAAACGTTATTGCGGGTGGTAGATTCAAAGAAAGTTGATTATAAAAATGGTTTTAAAATCTATTTGTTGTAAGTTTATTGTACAGGTAGGACGTTGAAACAGCCAGGAAACGGCTATTGAGTCCATAGGAGAACCAGTTTCACCAGTTCACCAATATTTCCCTATGCATAAATATACTGACCAATTATGGTTATTTATGAGAACACCATCACTTTTATTATGACATGTAGGCATGCACCGAATCCAGGATTCGGTGCGGGATTCGGACAGGATTCTGACTTTTTCAGCAGGATTCGGCCGAATTGAATCAGAATCCTAATTTGCATTTGCATTTTTTGTCAAAAAATATTTTTGTTCCACTTTGCCTTTCCTATCCCTAATTTGCATATGCAAATTAGGATTCGGTTCTCAGCTGAATCGTTTATGAAGGATTTGGGGATTTAGCTGAATCCCAAATAGTGAATTCGGTGCATCCCTATTAAAATGTATTGTAAAAACGCTAACAATATTCCGTAAATTGTGCTGTTAACAGGTATATACATTAGACATACAGAAAAACACACATAAACCACCAATACAAGAGATAGAGAAGGCCCAAAAGAGCTTACAATCTAAAAGCTCTTTATAAGTTCTCTCATGCACAAAATATTGTTTAAAAGCAGCTATTCGACCAACAGAATGCTACTGGACAGGTATATTGGAAAAGGTTGCCTCATCAGAAGAGTCCTGACTGCTTCCAAGCTTTTAAATAAACAGAAATATGCAAATAAGACTATGCATACTATTTGTTAAGCTTCTTGCTTGTTTGTGCCTGAGACTCGGATTTAAATGCATGACCAAATTTTTTGCTTTACAGTCAGATTAGTTTAAGATAACATGTTTTATCCATTACAATAATCTTATACATTTCAGTTACATGCTACAGGCTTGGAGCCTTTGCAACACAAACATTATTATGTATGTGGTACAAGAATGATTGAGAGCACCCAAACATCATGCGCACAACAGAACCTTACCTGTGGAAGAAATAATTGCAAAAACCTCTTGCAATGATGGAAGTAAAGTACATGGCTCCACCTTCCAGATATTTTGAAGCAAATTACTAACTTTGGTAACTTGAGAAACATATTCACGCAGCTCCTTTTCATAGGTTGATATACAGTGAAAATGTCCAATTGTCCTTACGAGTTGCTGGCAGAATGCAATGGACATTTTCCCTTTGGGGATGCACTGCACAAAGTCAGTGAGCAGTTCGCTTAACCTTGCAGCTACTAATGGCTCTGGTCTTTCACAGACTATTCTCAGCACTTCTACCTGTAGGACTGAAAATATATCTAGAATTGAGGGGCAGCTCATAATCAGTTTGAGTCCATTATGGATATAATCTAATATAGCAACATCCTTGCGCTCCAACGATCTGTATCCTTCCTGCAAAAGGCTCAAAACAAAGTTCCTGTTGAAATAATTCTCAAATTCAGACCGATGGTATCTGGCATAGGCTTCCAACACCTGGTGTCCAACTTGTTTCTGAAAGGGATCCTGTCCTTCCAAGATTAACCGAGTAGTCAGGCTGAACATGGCCTTGCATTGTTCTTCATTTATTGAATTTTCAGCCGATTCCACAACTTTCCTTACTATGACTTTTTTCAGATTTAAGGGATGCGAGGAGGTCACCAATCCTTCCAGAATCTTGTCCATTGTGAGTTGAAGAGATCCAATTGCTGCATCTGCATAAAAAGAATATGGAGTCTCAGAGAGGAATTTTTGTAAAAGTTAACACAGTGGGCCCTGTAGTTATGTGTATAAGTGCCACTTAGTCACAGAATAGTAGTCCACAGCAATAAACCAGATGTATATCATTTTATTTGAACTGAATTGAGTTTACAAGCTGCTACAGATTACTGTACACATAGGATAGGGAAATATTTTATGGTAATGGTGTATGAATAGTAGAACTGATCTAAAGAAGTGCAGGGTGTGTAACATTGGATCACAACACTATAGTCCCTGAATCCCATGGATTTGCCAACTATAATACTGAACGGATACTGAATTATAACATGGGTTAAGATTTGCTATAGTGATCACCAAAAAAAAACACTGCAAACAAACTAGTAAAGCATTAGGACTATGAAGATTCAAATTTATCCAGGTCATGGCATATCTATTATAAGTAATTCTAGAGCAATTTGACTTGTTGAGTAATACAAGGGGGTGAAGTGGGAGCACTCCAGGCTAAAAAATAGGTTTAAATACAATGGAAGTGCAACTGACTGCACATTCCTTGGTCCCCTGTCTCACAAGTAATTCAATATAAATGCAAGTGCATGCGTTTATAACAACAAGGGTTTTAGTTACAAAGTTATGATCATAAAATTGGTGTATATATATATATATATATATATATATATATATACACATACAGTGTGCATGTGTGTATAAAAAAAAGAGACACTGTTCCCAAGGATTTCTTCTTTTACACTATGACCACAGAGGTAAACAGTTAGGGACCACCGAATGAGGTTTACCTTGACTTGGTATGGTGGCTTACAAATTTTATGATCATAACTTTGTAACTAAAAACCCTTGTTGTTATAAACACATGCACTTGCATTTATACTGAATTACTTGTGAGACAGGGGACAAGGGAATGTGCATTGATTAAAAGGATGTCAGTTGCACTTCCATTGTATTTAAACATATTTTTTTAGCCTGGAGTGCTCCCACTACCCCCTTGTATTTTTGTTGAGTAATCATTGAAGACATTTCACTACTCTTCCAAGCAGCTCCTTCAGGTCAACTGACTGGTGTGGGAAGTCCCTGAAGACAATGTCCATATTTTGGATAAAGAAGAGGAGATTCATGTCAAGGTGGAGAAACCAACCCTCAAGAGAGGCATTCAACACCACCTGTCTGCTACATACAACATCTGTACCCTGTTGGTTTCAGAACACTTTACAAATTCATTCATGCAACTCACAAGTAACACCTGCTTCTAGGAGTTGCATGACACATTGATAATCCGATCGCAGTAACTACACAGCATTCACACCTCTGAGTTTCAGATATCACCTCTCTGAAAAGTAACAATGGGCCATTGTGATTGGATTAGTGGTAGAGTTTATATGATGAGGATTTCCCATACCAGTCCAAGTACAGGTATGGGACCAGTTATCCGGAAACCCTTAACCAGAAAGCTCCAATTATGGAGAGGCCATCTCCCTCAGACTTCTCCATTTTATCCAAATAATGCAGATTTTTAAAAATGATTTCCTTTTTCTCTGTTATAATAAAACAGTACCTTGTAATTGATCCAAACTTAAAGACTTAAAGGAGAACTAAACTAACTTGTTAATAAAAACCCTTACCCCCATCATTGCTGAGTCAGTGCAGCGGAGCTCACAAGGGCCATCTTCAGTGCTTCGGTAATCTTCGTTAAGTAAGCGCCGTATCGGCTTTTGCTTTGTCATAACTGTGCATGCACAGAAAGTGACTAAAATTTCTGAAGCGCCAGAAGAAGACTCAAAAATTACTGAAGCGCTGGAAGATGGCACCCGTGTGAGCTCCGCTGTGCTGACTCTACAACGAGGGGTAATTACAGGCTTAGACTATGGAGGGTAGTGGTTTTTATTAGCAAGGGGGTTTAGTTCTCCTTTAAGGTACAAAAATCCAAATTAAGGAAAGATCTGTTATTTGAAAAACCCCAGGTCCAGATCCTTCTGGATAACAGGTCCCATACCTGTACCAAGGTATCATGCAACTCCTAGAAACAGTTGTTACTTGTGAGAGTTGCATGAATGGATGTGTGAAGTGTTCTGAAACTGCCGGGGTACAGATGTTAGAACAGCATTGTATGTAGCAGACAGGTGGTGTTGAAAGCCCCCCTCCTCTGTTCAGGGATGGTTTCTCCACCTTGACTCCTCTTTCATGCCTCGTCCACACCAGAGGCCTTCTTTATCCAAAATATGAACATTGTCATCTCCAGGGACTTCCCACACCAGTCAGTTGAACTGAAGAAGCTGCTCGGATGTGCAATGAAACGTCTTCAATGATTACTCAGCAAGTCCGGTTGTTTTACAATTACTAATACTAAATAGTAAAGCATTACATCAGAGTAGGGCGTCACACTAAATACTAGGGATGCACCGAATCCACTATTTTGGATTCAGCCGAATTAGGGATGGGAAGGGGGAAAACGTTTTACCTCATTGTTTTGTGACAAAAAGTCACACAAATTTCCCTCCCCTAATTTGCATATGCAAATCAGGATTCGTTTCATCCAGGCTGAAGGATTCGGCAGAATCGGAATCCTGCTGAAAAAGGCAGAATCCCTAACCGAATTCTGGATTCGGTGCATCCCTACTAAATACTCTGCCAGATACTGGCCAGAAACACATTACAGGGCAAGATTAGCCACTGAACAACAATACTTTGTCGAGATGTCAAATTCAACACCTAAAAACTTTATTTTCTCTTTACATTCGATGCAATAGGTTTTCCATACTAAAAAGACGTATCTGAACCTGTAGTGAAATGTAGCCTTAGTCTGTATGTGACAATCCCAAGTGATTATAAGATCAGAGTGTAGATCACCACATCTCTTCAGTGACAAATCCACTATTGAGAGCTCCTATTATACAGGTGCCTTGTGACACAGCGACAATAGAATATCAACCAGGGACAGCGCGGGTTTTATAAGCGGCGACCTGGGGTTTGATTTGAGCGATTATAATCACCAGGGTCTGACAATATATCAGAGAGTGATTAATTCCCTCCATCTTTACGACACCACGATGAGCCACTTATTCACCTTTCCTAAACAGTTCATTGCTGGTGTAAAACAAGGTTGTCAATATACATAGATTAACTCTCCATACTGCCCAGCAGCCCCGCTCTTCCGAATACAGCCCGCAGTACCGCTTCGCTACTTACATGTCCCGCAAAGCTGTTAATTGCAAGATCCTTGATTCCTGTCTTACGGAAAATCCCGACGCTACAAGTCTCATCACGCGAGACTGTGATGTCAGGGCCGTACGTAAGCGCAGTGACGCGTCACGTAGCCGCCTAGTAGGTGTGGCGAACAAAGACAGCGTTGTAGTACCGGAAACTGCGAATGTGCCAGTTTGCGCACGTCCATTCGCTCTTCTGCTGGCATCTCGATTTTTGTTCAAGAACAAATATGAAAAAACGTTTCTTTCGTGTTGTTTGGCCACAATAACCTCCACCACTTCAGCTCAGCAGTCACTTATAGTCTTCTTCTAAGAGTTCTGACTTGTGCTGTAGAAATTACATTTTTTTTCTGGTTGCCAGCAGCATGATGCCTCCTAACATTTTAGAAATATAAAGAACATTTGACCACGCCCATTTTTTGGCCACACCTCCTAATTACAGTGTCCATTTTACAAAATTGGGCAGGTTGTAAAAGTTTGAACACAATTCTGTGTTTTTTTAATGTGTTATTACAGTTTTGCCCTTTAAACTCCAAGTCCAAGTTCTCCAGAGAGATCTATTTATCTCAGATTGTTACAAAAGTATCTATCTATTATGCTCTCTGCCATAAGCCAAATAAGTTAGAAAAGTATATTTTAATGGCTGTTCAGTGCTGGAGGTCAAAGAGAAAGTCGGGACATTTCAGTAACCAACCTGGGACTGTGGGCTGAGCTGTCAAAATCCGGACTGTCCCTCAAAAAAAGGGACAGTTGGGAGCAGGTCTGGACTGGAAGTAGGGTTGCCACCTTTTAATAAAATTTCCACCGGTGGTGGGTAGGGTTACCGGCCTTCCTATATATTTTTATATACAGTCCCCCACCAGCCCACTACATAATGACTTTCCATGGCATCTTTCAGCAGGCCCTCTGGAATTTACCAGAACCTACAGATTGCCAATCCATGTCTGGTTGGGAGATCTGCAAAAGTACCTGCCGCTGTCAGTCTTGTATCACAATTTGATGGAAAAATGAGAGAGTTTTTATGCAAAGAGGATGAGGCGAAATAAATAAATCTTTTAATTTTTTAAAGATATTTTATGGGCCCCATTCTATTATGGAAACAAAAGGGTACATTTTGCCCAATTTGGAACACTGGCTAAATTAGGAGAAATCAATAGATGAAATTGGCCAAAAGTAAACTTTTCATTTTCGTTTCTTGAGGTCATAATGCCAGTGTCCACGTTCCTTGTCAGTTCCACAGCAGAAGTTTCTGGGGCCCCAAAAGGGGTCCAGTGCATTATGTGATGACCAGGAGGTTTTTTTTTTTTGAGTATTTAACAAAGTACGGACTTATTTTGGAGAATCTAATGGGTGCCAACAGTAATTTTTAGTTTTTTTATGGTGGTATTGGAGGCTTCCAGACATTTTTTCTGGTGGCAACAGTATAGTTGAATAAAGGAATCTTTGGTAGAAGGGCATATTTGGGCATGTAGAAATAGTGTTGGCCTGTGTTTAGCTGCCAGTGGCTATGCATTTATGTGATGCATATCCTTATACTCCGGTCTTGGGGTAATACATTTTCCTCAGAATAAAGGTGGGTACACGGACCTAACAGCTAAAACGTCTAGGCCATACAGCCCTTAAACAAATCCCAAAATTGCATACCTCCCAAGTGCCCTCTTTTTGCCAGAACAGCCCTGATTTCTGTACTCAGCAGTCCTAGATAGCCCTTTAAAAATCCTTTTTTTCTCCCCCATGGAGTGAAAGGGGAGCGGGAATTGCAACAGAATGCTTGAGTGGCCACTGCTGAAATCCTTTGAGTGCCATAGTGTGTCTGTTCTTACAATTTAATTGCCCAAGTACTCAGCTATGTGTTCCTCATTCGGGTTTTCAAAAAAAAAAAAATCTCTCAAACAACGCTAATTCACTAACATGCGAAGTTGCGTCCAGGGAGCTGAATGCTGGGGATGTTGCACCATCGTTAATTCGGCAAGCAGAGCGAAGTTGCGATAGTTTTGGCATTTTTTTGTGACTTAGAAATTTTTTTAGGAAGTCCTATCTACTCTATTGCACTGCGCCTGGTCTGAGGTGGCAAGTGCAAGTCTGGCGCAAGAGGTAACGTTCAGTAAAATCCGCATTGAAGTGATTTTGCGCAGTTACGTCCCTTCGCCAGAGGTCAACTTCGTTTGGCGATTGCAAATGAGCGCCAGCGTCAGTCTCTTTCGCTAGCAAAGTTACGCCTGCACCCGTTAGTAAATCTGCAAAGTACCGAAAGTACTGAATTTTCGCCAGTGTTAGTCACTTCCCCCTTTAGTAAATTTGCCCCATAGTGTTACCTGAAACATATGTCATACAGAGGATCTCTTGCTGTGACATGATCGCAGCTACGAGATAGGGTTCAAAAATGACCTAGCGGTATATAGGTTACTATAACATAGAAACTTAAATGCAAACATAAAAAGAAAGAGACTGCTCCAAGCTCCCTCTTATTCCAAGCAGCTCCTAGGTACAAGGTGCTAAGTCCACAGCATCCCCACTGTACCAATAGCAACCAAAATATCAACTGGATGGCACTCTAGTTAAAAATTTATTGTAGCAGGCTGCAGATATGTCGCCTAACGCGTTTCGGGAATCACTCCTGAAACGTGTTTCGGTTTTTTGTTTGCTTTAGATACTTAAATGTTACACTGATAATGTTATGATTTTATTTAATTTAAAAAACTTGATTCGAGTTTTTTTCTCCGAAACAGGAAGGCTGTAAACAACTCCAAATTGATCCCAGGACATCTCCCATTGACTTAAACAGCAATTCAGCAGGTTTTAGGTGGCGAATAGTCAAATTCAAGTTCTTAAAGGGCCAGAATATGATAAATCTTGAAAATCTAATCCGATTTTTTTGAAAAACTCAAAACGAATTTTAATAATTCCCTAGTCGAATTTGGCAGTTTTGATCATAAATTCGAAAATTCAAATTTCAAATTCGAAATATAAATTCAATCCTTGATAAAATTGCCCTTAGTGTAGGGGATGTTATTTTCAGCTGTTCTAGTAGTTGAACTTGAGTCAGTGGATCGTACGTCAACTTTTATTGAACGGAACTCTTCAGTTTCCCCTTCCCCCCTCTGCATGTGAACCACATGCGAAGGAGGGGTGACTGGATTTTCTATGAAGCCTTATGAGGCAGTTTTTGCCTTTGTTGCAGATGGTATAAGAACAACAGAGTAACACAAATAAATAAGATGCTGATCATATCACTATTCTGGAAATCGATGTAGGACTCAACATATGACTTGGCCACTAGATGGCTGACTTGGCCTTTTTTAAAGTTAGCTGCTTGCCATATGGCAAAACATTTTGCACCATTATGTTGATTTTCAGTTTTGTGATGATTTGTTTAAATTGTTTCTCCTGGAACTGCCTCAGGCACAGTTGGATACATATGTAATTGGGTTTGCAGTATACATATTTGGTTCTTTTGAGTACAAAATCTGCCATGATCTTGAAAAATTGTTTCTTGTACAACATAATTGAGATAGTAATGTTTTTATAGAACACAATATGACAGCCAAATATGCTATTAGCTGTGTGAGCAGAAGTTAAAGAAAAATAAAAGCCATTTTATAAATTTCACCCAAATTGATCTTTGTACCTGTAATATAACTGTTCTTCCCATATTTGCGGAAACACTGACAGCAGTCTTAAAGGGCATTTAAAGGCAAAAAAATAAAATCCAATTTTTACTTTATTTAATGAAAAAGAAACCTATCTCCAAAATACTTTAATCAAAAAATGTGTACTGTTTTTATAAAAAAAACCTGACTGTATGCAGTGAAATTCTCCCTTCATTTACTGTTGTGGATACTGGATAGGAATTGTCAGATGGTCCCTAAATGCTCTGCAGGGAAATAATCATACTTATGAAAAGCTTACTTCCCAGCCATGCAGAACTCAAGCAGCTTTGTTTGTTTCCCTGTAGAGCAGTGAGTAGAGATTTGTATTGGATTTTATTTTTGCCTTTACATGCCCATTAGGGAAGATGACACGCTCAGATTCGGGGAGATTAGTCGCCCAGCGCCAAATCTCCTCTTCTTCGGGTCGACTAATCTCCCCGAACTGCCTCCTGCCGGCTGGAATGTAAAAGCTGGGCGACTAATCTCCCCGAATCTGAGAGTGTATCTCTGCCCTTACTGTTTCCAACTCCAGCTGCAGGGACAAAGATCATGGAGACAGATTTAAACAGATGAACTGGTATTCTATTTGGAGGATTATTTTGCTGCAGCCACTGGTTCTGCAGAGTTGGAGAAAGTCTTTATTAAACAATACAAAAACTATAAAATCCACATTAAATTACATGACAACACAGGACCCAGTGCAGTCTGCCTATTCTGATTATTAATCAGTCTTGCTGGATCGGCTTCTAGCAGATATTATTTGACTTGTGTTGTTTTGATAATTTATGACGATCGCTAAGCAGTCCAGACCACACTGAGCATTTGCACAGTCTTGGTCTTGCAGAGATGTTTAACAAAGTTACAAGATGGTGACCCCCTGTGGCCAACTTTGAAAGCATAAATCATTTGTTTGATTAGGCTTGTGGTGCAGTAAATTCATGTTTATGTTTAGTATACAAAATACAGCATTTCTAGCCTTATTCTATTTTAGACTTTACTTCCCCTTTAAACATGGGTTTAAATATGGGTTTTGCAGGCGCTCCTACAAGTTAAGTAGAGGGCAGCACCCTGCAGGTTTGCAGGGGTGGCAAAAAGACAGCCCTGGTGATATCCAGTGAGCACCACAGAGCGATCCTCTTCCGGGTTCTTCTTTCTTCTCGCAGCTGCACATGTGCATTAGAGCGAAAAGCCGAGCTTTAACTAAAAAGTTGGCTATTTCGTTCTACTGCGCATGCGTCTGCCCCCGGGAAATTTGAAGAAAGAAAAAGCCGGAATAGGAACGCTACGTGGCACTCACTGGTATAACACCGGGTCGCTGCAGTTTTCTGCTGATAGGAGCATAGGCCCGGGGTTTTAGGTAAGTAAATACAATCACTTGGGAGTGCCTAACATTTGGCACCCCCAAATGCAAGACAACTTTCCTTCTCCTTTAATGCATATGGGTATGATTTAATGGCTCCATATGGTTCACAGATGTATATAATTCCATTAAGTTGATATTTTGCTGGTGAGCATTGTGCTATATGTGAGACCAAAGATGTTGTTTCTATTAGGTAGATGACTGGAAATTTGTTAATGCAATTCAGACTGAAGTCACAGTGAGATCTTTGTGCAGAGTGTATGCCATCCTGATTTATTAAGACACCAATGTCTTCCATTCTGCAGAAAATCTGATTGTGCTGCAAGATAGAGCTGCATTGGCATTAATAATTATCACATAATTATGTGAGAGCAATTGTTACTTGACCCTCGGTATGAAGCACATCAGGGTATAATCCTTCATCATATACCAAGCAGAGTTATTGTGCAGAATACATATTGATAATTTATATGCAGATACAAACATTTGTCACTATGTTCAGTCCTACTCTCACAGCACTCATTATAGTTCTCCGTTAGTTACAGGTTTGAAAAGATCTGGTTTGTTTTAGCTTTCCAGGTTTCCAAACATTTCATGCTAACTTAAAGTTACAATTCAACCTACCTATTTATTAAAGGATGGTGGTTTTGGTTTCAGAGGCTTTTGAAACCATGTCTAAATTCACAAACCATGATTGTCATTGAATTTATTAAAATATCCAAATGTAAAAAGTGCAACAAAAAAAAGCACTGAAAAAAATACAAATGCCTTGAAAACCTCAAAAAATTTCTAGCTTTTTGGACAATGCCTAGGTAAAAATCCCCTAGAGAGCCTATAAAAACCAGTATATAAGATCAATAAGATCAGAGCAGCTCCCATTATATACTGTACTGAATATATATACTGTACTGTATATATATATATATATATATACCTCACACTCCGGGCCGGTGCTCCTATCATCAGAAAACTGCACTGGTTTTGGCACCCCCAAGTAAATACAGCCTTTTCTTCTCCTTTAATAAGCCATATAATATACAGTTTGTTCGTGCCTGCTCTCCATTATTACCATACTGACCCCAGTTTCATTTTATAGTACTCAATCAGGGTGGCTTAAATTTCCCCCAATACTAGCATAACATTGATTCAATAACTACAATTTTGGATGTATAAAACTTCACTATATTTTGTTTCCAAAACAAAAAGCCCTCTAACTTAATTAATTTCCTTCCCATAATCCATACATTTCAGGCTACGGTAGTATTTATTAATCATGTGAGTATGGCCAGTGTATCGTATTTTTCATGCCAAATACAACTGCAGTGCTCATCTTATTTTACATTTACCTGTTTTGAAATGACGAGATTGAAAATGGCAAGAAAAGACACCCATCTGATGCATGGATTTGGGCAGGACTAAAATATATTCTCAACATTTACTCCCGAAAGTTTTCACAAAAATTTAGAGGATTCAGTTCTCACTGAAGAGACCTGAAGAGTATTCGAATGGACAGAAGATGCTGCCTGGGAACTCCACTCGCTGCGCTACTCAGCGTTTTTAGCTCAGGTTTTCAAACAGGGGCATTTTTTTTAAATAATAGACTGTGCAGGAAGGGAGAGATGAGTGGGGCAGATGTGGAAAGTGGAAAAGGGCTTTTGTACCTATGGGGGGTTTAGTTCTCCTTTAACTCTACTCTCCTACAATTCATTTCAAAGTTCTATAGTACCAATACCCATGTGAATTGGTTTGAAGCCAGCAGCTTCCCTACTATGTAGGGAAATTGTTTCCTGCAATGAGGTGTGGGCTAATGGAGCCCACATTCATGTTGGGGGAAATAATACTATTGTACCATTTGTTATTGTTATATTGAGCGAGCTAGGAGAGTCTCTCAATATGGTGTCAGCAAACATGGCTGCCTGCACTAGGAGCTCCTCCTGGTGTGTGTGTGTGTGTTGGGGGTGGCATTGCAATTGCTAGGAGTATTTTTGGGTTAAAAGTTTCCCCCAACTGGAGTGCAGGCTCTATTAGCCCACTTCACTGAAACAATTTAACTACTACAGGTTCCCTTTAAGGTTAATACAGGTATAGAATGTTTACAATATGAGAGAGCTGCATTGACACCCTGCCAATAGATAAGGCACATGCAGTGATTCACTGCTTCCAGGCAACAGCATGGCATGAAAATAGAATGATAATTAGCAATCTACAAATTATTGCTTGACTCCTGTGCCTGAAGCTGTTTGGGGGGGGGGGGCAACAGGGTGGGAAATGATCAATGAAACCCTGATCTGTAAATCGCATGGAAAAACTGCTTTGGTAGGACATGTCCTGTTGTTAAAGGAATAGTTCAGTGTGAAAATAAAAACTGTGTAAATAGATAGGCTGTGCAAAATAAAAAATGTTTCTAATATAGTTAGTTAGCCAAAAATGTAATATATAAAGGCTGGAGTGACTGGATGTCTAATAAAACAGTCAGAATCCAACTTCCTGCTTTTCAGCTCCATAACTCTGAGTTAGTCAGCGACTTGAAGGGGGGCCACATGGTACATTTCTGTTCAGTGAGTTTGTAATTGATCCTCAGCATTCAGCTTAGATCCAAAAGCAACAGATATGACCCATGTGGCCCCCCCTCAAGTTACTGCCTGGTAGCCAGGGTAACCAGTCAGTGTAAACCAAGAGAGCTGAAAAGCAGGAAGTAGTGTCCTGACTGACATAATATACATCAAATCACTCCAGCCTTTATACATTACATATTTGGCTAACTAACTATATTAGATACATTTTTTATTTTGCACAGCCTATCTATTTACACAGTTTTTATTTTTACACTGAACAATTCCTTTAAATACAATGGAAATTGAGGATTAGCTGTGAAATTGCTATATTACTTTGTACAATTAAGCTTCTCACTCCTGCACGGATTTGATGTCAATGGGGCTGCAGGGCTTGATTTTTTCTTTGTATTATATTTTAAATATAAAGCTGCAGAAAATGGGTAATATGAGCATATTAACCCAAGATACGCCAGTAAGATCACTGCAAAAAGGAACATTGTTTGAAAGCATTTCCTCACCAACAAGCAGAACACCACCAACTTTTTCCTTTTCTCTCACTGCATTCTTGCCACTCTGTCTCCCTCTAGTGTGTTAAAACTCCAGCAAAAAATTTAATATTTCCACACCAGAACCCATGGCCATCTTTAATTTGTTTCCTTCTTTATTTTTTCCTTTTATGAAACTAGAAAAAGTTGCAGGTGACCAGCCAATTTGCTTGTGGTGGGAAGAGGCCTGTGGTGGTCAGTGGGTGGATAGACTGACCGGCATGCCTCCAATAACTAAAACGATATTAAAATATACTTGCAAAGTAAATCTTGAAAAGGAGGAGGGGGAGATTGTGAGACGCTGGCAGAAAGACACACTCTGAAGATTTATTATATACATCAAGGAGGTACACTCAATGGATCTACCACCACAGACTTTATTAGATGATTCCAACAATTTTTTTAGGGCATGAATATAATAATTTTGAGTACTATAATTTGTAATTATATTGTTCTATGTTTATGATGAGACTCATTTATAGACTTGTCGAAAGGGACAGTTCACAAGCAGTGCCTTAACACAAGAACTGAAAACTGGCTTTACACTTTTATTATCTCTACAGAATGGTTGGTTGGGGATATGCTAGTGCTAGTGCAATCCAAGATTCACAGCTGACGTGCTCTAGAAACATTAAGCAGTTAGGCCTAGGTAGTTTGTAATGTGGTGTACTGGGAGAATAATACATTTTATTGTAGGATGGCTGAACTAACCCCTTTTGTATTGCACACTACTACAGTTTGTTTTACTTCTTCGTTTACTTCTTGAGTCTATCCTTTTTTCAAGGGCCCTCTTGGCTTTGTAGGTGTCTGGCCTACCAAGAACCACACATCAAAGGTGCCTTGCCTTGTGGGACAAATGCTGCTGGGGTACTAACCCATTCCTTCAACTGCTCAACAAGCTGACCTACTCCAAGCTCTCACCAAATAAAGCGAGCTCAACTGTCATTGCTCTAACACAAGCTGGTCTATCAGAATGATGTTGAAAGACAAGACTCTCATCTGGGCTATTCTCTGAAGTACTGGTCCTCAGTCCCTTTGCCTCATTATTTCTCCCCTTTTAGGAAAAGAAGCTTGGGCCCAAAACTCCCTTTTATGGACTGTCTAGGATAATCCCCCTCCCATGCTAATGACCGCAATTTATAGCAACACCTAATCAACATAAAATACACTTATACAATTATAACTAGTTCTTGTTGCTAACTATAATGCTAATGAGCAACCGTGCTAATAATAATGCATGGTTCAAATCCTTAAGTTTTGCAAGCTACATTCAGCATTAGGGTGGCTCAATTACAATAAAAGGTAAACGGACAGTTGAGTTGAGAGACAGGTAGGAAATTAGAACTAAGGCAGCAGAATGTTTCAGAATGCCCCTAAAAGAATAATACTCTTTATCTAATAAATGATATTTCATATAGTAAAGTCGAACTTGTTCTACAAACTGCTCTAGTTCACCCAATAGAGAGGAATACACACAAGGGAACCTTTAACCTCTCTATCTCTCTAGCGGAACAGCCTGACATTTCATATACACTCTTATTAAACTGTGACCACAAGGATCCCTTCTGTGAGACTTATGGCTTGAAAGCTAAGGCAGCAAGTTATTGTTATCTCTATGGGTATATAAAGGTTGCCTTTTTGGGAGCAATGAAATTAGCCCAATTTGATCCACCATTCAAGTGACCGAATCAAGCAAATATGTGCAGGTTTGGGAAACCTGGTCAATAAAGCAGACATTTCCATGGTTTTACACTAGACTTCATTACTTTTTTTTTGCTTCCAATACCTTAAACCCTTAAGAATTGGACACAGCTGTGCCCCAAATTGAGTATGGATTGTGTTATTTCTGGTGCTCATAATTAACATGACATCTGTGGGGAACTGCAATAAAAGACAGTAACGGAAAATTTAGTTCCAGGGTTCCCCTGAATCAGTAGATGCACTTGTCATGATTCATGAGAACAGGAAGAATAGATGCTGTTGTGCTAATTACAAATACATGCAAGGGAAGTGATACAGTATGTTTAGGTCCAAGTACCTTTAATTAATGGTGTCAATATTTGCAACAATCTATTTTGCATAATTATATAATTGCATCTATTTTTTATTTGATCCACAACAATTATCACCAGTAACAGCACAGAAAATCTCTCAAATTAAAAACATTTCCTGTCTGAATATGGCAACTTTGCTCTACAACAATGCTCTTTCAACAGCTCTTGACTCCCCTGCTCGTTCTACCATCCGTCACAGTTGACCAGCTAAACCGCAAACCTGACACACTAGTTTAACTCAGTACCTGATGTAGTAGATCGGATGAACCGATCCTGACTTCACCCGTTTCAAGTTTGTAGTATCCTGCTACAATCGAGCTCTATCAATATCTAAAGAACAGTACTTCTCTTCTATCTCCTCTCTATCCTCTAAAACACAACAACTCTGTTTGCCACATGTAACTCACTACTATGTCCCCCTCCACCCAGATTATCTTGCAGTCCACTCACTTCCACTTTGTACTCATTTACTCCCACAACACTAGATGAAGTTAGCAAACTTCTAGCCTGCTCAAACCCCGCAACCTGCTCCCTTGACCCCATGCCCTCTTGTCTCCTTTATCCAATCTCTTACACTCTCTCCTGCACTTATCAACCTATTTAACCTTTCATTTCCTACTGGTACTTTTCCATCTTTATACAAACAAGCACTAATCATTCTTATCCTCAAAAAACCTTCCCTTGATCCAAGCTCTCTCACGAACTATTATCCAGTTTCCCTTCTTCCATTCACATCCAAATTGCTGGAAAGGCTTGTTTACAAATGCCTGGTCCAGCATCTCACCCACAACTGTATTCTCTGCAATGTGGCTTTTATCCAACAGACTAACTGAAACTTCACTCACCAAAGTAACCAATGATCTTCTCCTGGCAAAGTCTAAAGGTTACTACTCCGTACTCAGATCTCTCTGCAACCTTTGACACAGTTGATCACCCACTCCTCCTAGGTATTCTATGCTCAGCTGGCATTCATGACACTGCTCTTTCATGGTTTATATCTTATCTTTCTGATCGTTCCATTCAAGTTGCCTTCTCTAACTCAACTTCTACTACATTCCTTTTCTCTGTTAGAGTTCATAAAGGCACTGTCTTAGGCCCCCTGCCCTATAGTAGATGGAAAGGTCAGTTTTTGTCTTTGTTCACCTATGCTTCTCTCTGTACTTTTCCCTGGGGACATCGCAAATGAGCCCTATAGTGTTGTTGAAAATCATATTTGTTTATAATACAGAAAAATATATATTTTAACTCCTGGAATTGGTGCCACATGTTGCCTAGCAATTCACTTAACCCATTTATTTGAAAGAAATGCGGAAATGTAGAATCAGCATTGCTTGCACCCTGTAACTTTTTTTGCCAGCAACATAACTTGTACATTGCTTTCCGTTATAGTATTAAATCAGTGTCAATATTTATGTAGATAATATATATATAAAAATCTACAATAGGTCATAAAAGGAAGAAGGCGTCAAGTATAAAGTTACTTGCAAAACCTATTGTGGTTTTGTATAGACAAATAACCAAATTGGCCTGCAGAGGGTGCTAATACATTACTTAGTAGCGCTACATGTTTTTCAAAAAAAAAAAGTGAAATTAAACAGTTATAATAGTTGTTTTTGCTGATTTTTATCCCCAGGATGATCCATTAGTCCTACTAATTAAACATGTCTGTAGAACTGCAAAAAAACAAATTGGCTTGTAGCATGCCAAGAGTGAGATTCTCTCAATACAGCAGTAAACTAAATATGAAGAACTAAATAGTCCAAATACCAGAAGAAATCCTGCTTGCTGTGTACTTTAAATTCCTGCACTGGTAAGAGCATTACTGCAAGTCCTTGTTTACTTCTTTTTAGTTCTCGGTTTATTAACCGATTCTGCACTATTGCTTTGTGGTAGGCTGAATGCTAATTTGATTTTTCTGAAGCCTAGTGAACTGCTGATAGTCTGTATAAATACAATTTGCTATGTATAATGTTTGTATTTTAAACTAATGGAAACTTGACAATATTATTGGTAATTGTATAATTCTTATGCCAACTGTCAATGTGGTTTTATTGATTTTGGAAAAAGTTATATATTGCTCCTCTCATATATACGTATTAATATATAATCATTCATAGTTCCCACTTTTAATTACATATCAAGTACAAGGTAGTAAGGCTAAACAAGCTTTTGACCCTTTTCCCACCTTATCAAATTGAAAGGTGGTAACAATAGGCCAATCTAGTGACTGATTATATAAAGGTCTGAGAAGGACCAGCCTTTGGAAACTATGATCGTAATGTCCTAATAAATTATAGCACTGGTCTTCCTCTGTTTCTAGTAAAATTAATGATATACCATAGCACCAGTTTTCTACAAAATAGTCAATTTAGTGCATCCCTAATACAATGCAGACCGAAGATCAGAAGTGCATAGATTAAGCTAAACTGCAGACTAGCATAAGCAGGCCACTATACATATGTTTGGTATGGTAGTCTACCTAAAATATGTAGGACATGAATGCAGCAACTTTTAAGGTGAGTGTTTATCAAACTGCTGCTATAGTATATCATTCATTTTACTAGAAACAGAGGAAGACCAGTGCTATGATTTATTATGACATTATGATCAAAACTTCTGAAGGTTGGTCCTTCTCAAAACCTTTATATAATCAGCCACTAGACTAGCCTATGGTTCTTACCTTTCGATTTGATTAGGTGGAAAAAGGGTGAAAGTCTGGTTTAGTCTGATTACATTGTACTTCATTTGCAGTCATATGAAAAAGTTTGGGAACCCCTCTCAACCTGCATAATAATTTACTCCACTTTCAACAAAAAAAGATAGCAGTGGTATCTTTATTTCCCAGAAACATCTGAGTTACTGGGGTGTTTTCTGAACAAAGATTTTTAGTGAAGCAGCATTCAGCTGTATGAAATTAAATCAAATGTGAAAAACTGGCTTTGCAAAATTTTTTAATTTTGCTAATTTGAATGCATGTAACTACTCAATACTGTTTACTGGCAACACCAAATTGATTGGATTAGCTAGTTAAGCCTTGAACTTCTTAGGCAGGTGTTTCCAATCATGAGAAAAGGTATTTAAGGTGGTCAATTGCAAGTTGTGCTTCTGTTTGACTCTCCTCTGAAGAGTGACCGCATGGGATCCTCAAAGCAACTCTCAAAAGATCTGACAACAAAGATTGTTCAGTATCATGGTTTAGGGGAAGGCTACAAAAAGCTATCTCAGATGTTTAAACTGTCAGTTTCAACTGTAATGAATGTAATCAGGAAATGGAAGGCACCATTACTGTAAAACCCAAGTCTGACAGGCCACGAAAAATACGGGAGCAGCATATGTAGAGGATTGTGAGAATGGTTACAGACAACCCAAGGATCACCTCCAAAGACCTGCAAGAACATCTTGCTGCAGATGGTGTATCTGTACATCGTTCTACAATTCAGCGCAATTTGCACAAAGAACATCTGTATGGCAGGGTGACACAAACAGAGTCGCTTGTTGTATGTAAAAGCTCATTTAGACAAGCCACAGTCATTTTGGAACAAAGTGCTTTGGATTGATGAGACATAAATTGAGTTATTTTGTCATAACGAAAAGCGATTTGCATGGCGGAAGAAGAACACCACATTCCAAGAAAAACATCTGCTACCTACTGTCAAATTCGGTGGAGGTTCGGATGAATTCAACCCAATATCAACAAATTCTTCAGAATAATGTTCAAGCATCAGTCACAAAGTTGAAGTTATGAATCTACAAACACATTAATACTAGGGATGCACTGAATCCACTATTTTGTATTTGGACGAACCCCCGAATCCTTCGTGAAAGATTCGGCCGAATACCAAACCAAATCCGAACCCTAATTTGCATATGCAAATTAGGGGTGGGAAGAGGAAAAAATGTACTTCCTTGTTTTGTCACGAAAAGTCACGCAATTTCCCTCCCCACTCCTAATTTGCATATGCAAATTCGGATTCGGTTCGGCCGAATCCTGCTGAAAAAGGCTGAATCCTGGATTCGGTGCATCCCTAATTTATACAGAGGGAGAAGTACAATATTCTGGAATGAGCGTCACAGTCCCCCGACTTGAATATCATCGAAAATCTATGGGATGATTTGAAGCAGGCTGTCCATGCTCAGCAGCCATCAAATTTAACTGAACTGGAGAGATTTTGTATGGACGAATCCAGACACTCATCAAATGCTATAGGAGGCATCTAGAGGCTGTTTTCTTTGCTGTTATATTTGCAAAAGGAGGCTCAACTAAATATTGATGTTACATCTCTGTTGGGGTGCCTATGCACCTGTCTAATTTTGTTATGATGCATATTGCATATTTTCTGTTAATCCAATAAACTTTATGTCACTGCTGAAATACTACTGTTTCCATAAGGCATGTTATATTTTAAAAGGAAGTTGCTACTTTGAAAGCTTAGCCAATGATAAACAAAACTCCAAAGAATTAAGAGGGGTTCCCAAACTTTTTCATATGACTGTATAAGTAAGAAAGGGAGTTATGAATGATTTTATAATAATATTGTCAAGTTTCTATGACTTTAGGATACAAAGATTATTCATAGCAAATAGTATTTATGCAGACTATCCGCAGTTCAATAATCTTCGAAAAATCAAATTCATATTCAGCCTACGGGCAATAGTGTAGAAAAAGTTAATAAACCAAGAACTAAAGAAAGAGACAGAAACCTAAACATAATAAGCCTACAATATATAACTTGTTTATACATTTGGATTTAGAGGGGAGAGTTGCAGAAGCCAGTGAAGAGTTGAAGATGTATGTGTTGGAGTAAGCTCAGCAGAACAGAGTTTGAGTTGAATTAGGGATGGGGTATGAATCAATTATTTGTACATTTTTGCGTTAGTCACCCATGGTCACCCATTTTACTAAAAACTTTTAAGCTGCCTGATATAAAGTCGACCACTTGTTTCAGTCTTGGAAATGTATTTACATTACAGTAAGAGAGACTACCATCTAATTATTTCCTGAAGGTACTGATAGGATTACTATAATAAAACCAACACCTATGCGTCATCATTAAGTTAGAAAGATTTTGTTCAGACGAAAGCAGGTGAAAAAAAATGCTATTTACTTGTTCCATTGCAATGACTCACATTTTTCATGCCATTCAGAAATAATAAATTGTGCAAAATGCGACGACTTAATGGTATTTTTACATTTATGGCATATGAAGATGCTAGTAAAGCTGGCAGGTACCACGTCAGGTAATTTCCCCAATATTAGATATGTAGGGGATACAAAGGCTTAATCTTCCTACTGCTCATGATGTCCCCAGTCTCTTACCTATGCCCTGTGGGAGGGAAGTTTCCCAAATGGCCCTGGGGTCCTGTGACTAATTCCTGCCCCATGTTATACTGTATAAGGGGAGGGTGCACGTCTCATCTTCTTCTCCACCTAGAACCAGGAGTAGATGTGCTGGGAGCCTGGAACATAAGGCCTCAGTATCAGTGTTTGATCCCTACGTGACAATGACCTTTGTAAAGTCAGGAAGCAAGTTGAAATTAGCAGAAATCAGCTCTGTCATAATACACACCTAGGAGAGGAGTGAAATAGATAGACCTGCTTATAAAGAATATATTTTGCTTTACTGAGTAGGTGTAGTGTGAAATTAGAACTCCCCAGGCGGCACCCACTGAATGTATGGCACACAGATAGAAAGGGGCTCTCCCCAGGCTATTTTCTTCCCTGAGAGACTTCCACTGGAGAGGATCCATTTCACTTAAGTGTCTATTCACTCTTGCTACTATTCCTTGACATCCTTACTAGGTCTTACAAGTAATGAAGCATGAAACTCTTTTTATAGCAGTAGTTAACCATTGGAATAGTATTTTATATTAAGTTGTAACTTTTTAATTGGTCTTCATTTTTTATTTTGTATTGCTATTTTATTAATAGTTATCTTTTATTAAGCTTTCTTTTTTTTATTAAGGTTTTATTAAGGTTTCTCCTATTCATATTCCAGTCTCTCATTTAAACAAATGTCTGTTTACTAGGGTACATTGCAACCAAATTGCTGCTGAAATTCCAAATTGGAGAGCTGCTGAACAAAAAGCTAAATTCAAAAAGGAGAAAAAAAAAAAATTAAGACCCATGGCAAATCATGGCAGAATATTTCTGTCTACAGTATATCGCTTTAATTCTTTCCACATATGGTATATATCAGGGCTGGAACTAGGTAGCAGGTACCTTTTGAAGAGTCTTCTGCCTAGCGTTCGTATATATAAATATATATATCACAGTATAAGTGAAGAGTCTGTTGCATTAAAATGTTGATACATACTTGTGTTATGATGTCGTCATTCAACCCATACTCTTGTGTATTGACAACATATGGCAAAGCATTCAGAACTGTTTACTGGTGGTGCATTAATTTGAGGAATAGATAGTAACTATTATTCTTTATTTAGGAGGCTCTGGGATTCAATCATATGCAGTTGTGTTCAACAGTAGAAGGAAGGGGACTTGTGATTTATCTAGCAGTGGGGAAGACTAATGAAAAAAAAAGTTAATGCGAATAGAAAAAATGTGTTGTGCCTGTATCTGTTTATATACGAATTACATAAATCTTTCACTACAATATTGAAAACAAAATACTGTTACTTTTCTGTCTTTACATATGTTTTTTTCTGATACAACAGAAATGTAGCTGCCTAGTGACATCCCTTGCTGGACCTTTTTCTTGCCTTGCTGCAGTGATTCATGCCAATGCTTCTCAATAAAATACAGAGGAAAAGAAATCGAGGTACAAAGAAGGGAATCATCTATCGTGTGCTGCTCCCTCTGCATCTGCTGAAAAAGACAATAAAAGAGGAAAGAGAACAGCTGCTTTATCATTTATTATGATTGTTCTTCTCGCTTCTTGAAACTCTATAGGAACAAATAGTGCATGAATTAATTGTTGCTTTTGTTCTTCAAGGTGCTCCTCTTACAGAGAGAAAATAAATTATAAACCGCAAGAGTTCTTAGAGAATATGAAAGAAATCAAAGTTTGTTACCAAATTTCACTATTAGCATTGTTTTAATGAATTTTGTGGTGGGGGGGGGAGCTATTTTGATTTGCAGATTGTTAAATTTGGGTAAGCCCAAGGAAATATAATATTTTATTTTGATGTGATCATTAAGGCATCTTTAATTCCCCAAAACTGTGTCAATGTCATAGCACTTACATGCTGGTTACCAATGGTAATGAAAACTTTGGTAAGTTATGTGTCACACATGATTCTGAAGATATCCATTTGGAAATGTAGAATTATTTGTTCAATAATAGATAGTTTATTGCAGTACATAAAGACCCAAGCTAAATATGGACATTTTGTGAAAGACAAATATCATAGTATTAGGGGCAGAAATCGTAATATATTTTCTTATACAAACATTTTCAGCAATATGTCACCAAAAAGGAAAGAATATGAAATCCTGGCTTATAACCAAAATTTATATCAGAAACAGTTGTAACCCATTGAGCAACATATTTGTGGGCAGTTTGGTAAGAGGCAGAATGGGTTACACTAGCACTTTCCCATTTCTTCCCCTGTTATACATTTAGGGGCAGATTTACTAAGGGTCGAATATCGAGGGTTAATTAACCCTCGATATTCGACTAGGAACTAAAATCGTTCGACTTCGAATATCGAAGTCGAACGATTTAGTGCTAATCCTACGATCGAACGATCGAAGGATTATTCGTTCGATCGAACGATTCAATCCTTCGAATCGAACGATTCGAAGGATTTTAATACAACGATCGAAGGAATATCCTTCGATCAAAAAAACGCAGGCAAGCCTATGGGGACCTTCCCCATAGGCTAACATTGACTTTGGTAGCTTTTAGCTGCCGAAGTAGGGGGTCGAAGTTTTTCTTAAAGAGACAGTACTTAGATTATCGAATGGTCGAATAGTCGAACGATTTTTAGTTCGAATCGTTCGATTCGAAGTCGAAGTAGTAGTCGAAGGTCGAAGTAGCCCATTCGATGGTCGAAGTAGCCAAAAAAACACTTCGAAATTCGAAGTTTTTTTAATTCGAATCCTTCACTCGAGCTTTGTAAATGTGCCCCTTATTGTTCCTGTCAGGTGCTACTGGTACCATTTTGCTATTTCAAGACTGATAAGGAAAAAGAGTAGGCATGTGATAGGGATGTAATCCCACAATGATGCTTAATGGCATCATTGGACTCACAGACATTAGGTTTAATAATCGCCAATGCAAAAAAAAAAAAAATAACACAAAGTTGAGTTCTATTACAATAGTAAAGTATTTTAAGTCCCCATCTGCTTGTCTTTTATAGGAAAAAAAGCATATAGAAGAGCATCCAGCATTTAGATTCACAAGCTTACTTGTTTCGGGGTGCACGCCAATTGATGTGTTCACCTTCACATCCTTGAAGCAATTTCCAAAATAGATAGCAGCACTCCCATATAGCATAAAAAGCCTTTATTTCAAAATATTCATCGGGCACAGCAACGTTTCGGACCGCCTGGTCCTTTTTCAAGCTGACAAAGTTAAAAACTGCATAATTGCACTTCCTTAAATAGCCACACTAACAATGCCACCTAGTGGTTACAACGTATCATAATGTTACATAAATATCAATTGTTACATCCTTCAGTACACAGTTTAGTTACAATTACATTATATCTATTTGTAGCATATTAGCCAACTTAGCTTTTGTTGCTTCAATGATATCTAGTAGTCACTAGGAAATAAGCAAAGTGATGTGTCATATTAAAAACACTTAAAATCCATAAAAAATGCCATATTCGTATCAAAAATTGTTTTTTATCAAAGGATTTCTTTATCAAGAATAGTAAATTTATAACAGAGGATACAGTTCGTATTCCTTATTTAGACCACCTGGTGTAAGGGTTCCAAGTTTTTTGATCCAGTTTGCTTCACACCTTAATAATTGTTTTACCCTATCGCCACCTCTCCTAGGCCTAGGAATCTGTTGTAAAATTTGGAACCGTAACTGGGAAACTGAGTGTCCTGCCTCATCAAAATGACAAGCCACAGGATTCTGTTTTACCTTTCTCTTTATATCGGATTTGTGTTCACCTATCCTTTCTTTTGCTTGTCTGGTAGTTTGTCCAATATACATTAGACCACATGGGCACTTTATAGCATATACTACAAATGTAGATAGACATGTATAATAACCTTTGATCTTGAAGGTATTGCCCCTATGTGGGTGGTATATCGTGTCCCCTTTGATACAACTGTTGCATTGTTTACAAGAAAGGCAGGGAAAAGTGCCATTCTTTCTATTACAAAGAGTTGCTTGTCTCTTTTCTTTCCCTGCTCCAACATCCGCTCGTACTAACTTATCCTTCAGGGATTGAGCTCTCCTAAACGATAACAAGGGACTATTCTGAAACACAGGTATCCCTTGGCAAGCTATTTTTAATATGTCCCAATGTCTTTTGATTATTTTACCAACATCTCTAGATAGGGAATTATAGGGGCTTACAAAGGCTACTCTATCGTCCTTTTTGGACCTTTTTTTAACAGTTTGACACATTATCTCATTTTTTGATTTTTTTAGAGTATTTTTGGGATAACCCCTTGTGATTAATTTATTCTCCATCTCATCCAGTCTCTTTTCCAACATATTCTCTTCAGAGACAATCCTTTTGACACGTGCAAATTGCGATCTGGGCACAGATCTTTTTACATGTGCTGGATGGGATGAAGAATACATCAATAGGGTGTTTTTATCTGTGGGCTTAACATATAAATCTGTAGCCAATTTACTGTTATTTTTGTAAACCCATACATCCAAAAAATTAATCCTACATAGATCTGCGTGTATTGTAAATTTCAAGGAGCTTAGATATCCATTTAGCTCACAAAAGAATGTGTCAAACTGTTAAAAAAAGGTCCGAAAAGGACGATAGAGTAGCCTTTGTAAGCCCCTATAATTCCCTATCTAGAGATGTTGGTAAAATAATCAAAAGACATTGGGACATATTAAAAATAGCTTGCCAAGGGATACCTGTGTTTCAGAATAGTCCCTTGTTATCGTTTAGGAGAGCTCAATCCCTGAAGGATAAGTTAGTACGAGCGGATGTTGGAGCAGGGAAAGAAAAGAGACAAGCAACTCTTTGTAATAGAAAGAATGGCACTTTTCCCTGCCTTTCTTGTAAACAATGCAACAGTTGTATCAAAGGGGACACGATATACCACCCACATAGGGGCAATACCTTCAAGATCAAAGGTTATTATACATGTCTATCTACATTTGTAGTATATGCTATAAAGTGCCCATGTGGTCTAATGTATATTGGACAAACTACCAGACAAGCAAAAGAAAGGATAGGTGAACACAAATCCGATATAAAGAGAAAGGTAAAACAGAATCCTGTGGCTTGTCATTTTGATGAGGCAGGACACTCAGTTTCCCAGTTACGGTTCCAAATTTTACAACAGATTCCTAGGCCTAGGAGAGGTGGCGATAGGGTAAAACAATTATTAAGGTGTGAAGCAAACTGGATCAAAAAACTTGGAACCCTTACACCAGGTGGTCTAAATAAGGAATACGAACTGTATCCTCTGTTATAAATTTACTATTCTTGATAAAGAAATCCTTTGATAAAAAACAATTTTTGATACGAATATGGCATTTTTTATGGATTTTAAGTGTTTTTAATATGACACATCACTTTGCTTATTTCCTAGTGACTACTAGATATCATTGAAGCAACAAAAGCTAAGTTGGCTAATATGCTACAAATAGATATAATGTAATTGTAACTAAACTGTGTACTGAAGGATGTAACAATTGATATTTATGTAACATTATGATACGTTGTAACCACTAGGTGGCATTGTTAGTGTGGCTATTTAAGGAAGTGCAATTATGCAGTTTTTAACTTTGTCAGCTTGAAAAAGGACCAGGCGGTCCGAAACGTTGCTGTGCCCGATGAATATTTTGAAATAAAGGCTTTTTATGCTATATGGGAGTGCTGCTATCTATTTTGGAAATAGGAAAAAAAGCAGTAAAAGTAGTAAAAAGACCATGTATATTGTATAAAGAGTTTATGCAAAGTTTGCTATAGTACAATTAGGAGGTTATTTATTAAAGTCGGATTTTTCTGGTTGGACATTTGAAGCTTAAAACACATTTTTTCTGAGATAAATAAAAAAGTACTTCAACTCAGACTGCCAAATTCATGTAGAAGACAATGGCAGATGTCCCATTGATATCCTGATCTACGCTGGGTTTCATACAATAATCCGAAGATTTAGTGGTTTTTCAGAGTTTTTGGGTGTTAAAGGAAAACTATACCCCCAAAATGAATAATTGAGCATATTAAACATAAACATATAGTTTATATCAAATTAAGTGGCATATTAAAGAATCTTACCAAACTGGAATATATAAGTAAATATTGCCCTTTTATATCTCTTGCCTTGAACCACCATTTTGTGATGGTCTTTGTGCTGCCTCCGAGATCACCTGACCAGAAATACTACAACTACACATTAGTAATGTGAAACATTCAAATATCTCTCACTACATGGATTCCTTTTCTGCTAGTTAGACAGCAGTGTTATATTATAATTGGACAGTTGTACAAATGCTCCAATCCCACTGCATCAGCATAATAATTATACATTAGATATATATCTATATATATATATATATATCTATCTATATATATATATATATATCTATCTATATATCTATCTATCTATCTATCTATCTATCTATCTATCTATCTATCTATCTATCTATCTATATATATATATATATATATATATATATATATATATATATATATATGTAGACACACAAATAGTACTTTAGTTTGAAAAAAGACATGTCTATATATATATATATATATATATATATATATATATATATATATATATATATATATATATGTAGACACACAAATAGTACTTTAGTTTGAAAAAAGACATGTCTATATATATATATATATATATATATATATATATATATATATATATATATATATATGTGTAGACACACAAATAGTACTTTAGTTTGAAAAAAGACATGTCTAGCCTTTTGGCCTAAGTAAAACTTGTGCAACTTCTAGCTGATACAAAGGAAGGAGAACAACCCCTTATAAAGCTTCTCCAATTTGCTTCAAAAAATTGGATGGCACAGGAGAAATTCCGTGTATAAATACCCCAAGAAATCATAGCTGAATGGCAATTCTACGTATAAATACCCCAAGAATATCAAGATGGCACAGTGGCAATTAAATGTATAAATACCCCAGAATTCATGGCAGGATGTCACCATGGCAATTCCTGGTATAAAACCCCCAGAATTGACAGTAGGATGGCACAAGCGCAATTCCATTTATAAATGCTCCCAGAATTGACAGTAGGATGGCACAGTGCAATTCCATGTATAAATACCCATCAGAACCCACAGCAGGATGGAAAAGGGGCAATTCCATGTATAAATACCTCCCAGAACCCATAGCAGGATGGCAAAGGGTCAATTATTTCATGTATAAATACCCCTCCAGAACCCATAGAAGGATGGCAAAGGGGCAATTCCATGTATAAATACCCCCCAGAACCCATAGCAGGACTGGGGGGGTCTGGGCCAACCAGTGCTACCCCCCACCCTTTCAGGTTCCCCTCCCGAGCCACAAATCCTGCTCTGCTCGACTAGCCCCCACGCCACCTACCACCAGTATGCTTAATTTCTTCAATCAGATGGGGTGCGGAAGGTCAGGAGCGCAGGCAGGCTGCGATGTGCTGGCGATCGATGAAGGCCTTTGCCCCCCTCCCCAGGCATAAATCCAGCTCTGCCCTCTGCATCCTCTGGCGCCTACACCGCCGGTGCGCGTCAGGCGGTGGGAGGAGTCTGTGTGGAGCGGGTTTGGGGCTGATGTGGTGCGATCTCCGTTTGGCAGCGGGGGAAGGGGGAAGTAAGTCCTGCAGCGGGCCCTGGTGCAACTGTAGTTACGCCAACTGGCCGCCACTGCAAAAAGGCAAAAAAAAAAACAGCAAAAAAATGTTGAAAAAAAAATTTGGCAAAAAAATTGAAAAATCTACCAAACAGAGGAAGAAAGCCCCCACTGTAGCCCCCCCCCCGGTTCTGACGCCTATGTTATATACAGTATGAGCTCTTTTATGCAATATATTTTTATAGAGACCTACATTGTTTGGGGGGTATAGTTTTCCTTTAAATCCGGAAAAATCATAGTCTTTTCCCGCACAAGAAATCTTCATGAAAATGTATTCATAAATAGGGGGAAAAGTCAGTGCGGATTTGGTTGGAGTGGTTTTCAGAAAATAGTGAGAACATTTTTATAAATAACCCATAATATTATTTGGTATGAGTTACTGCAACTGAGCAAATGTATCACATATTTTGTGCAAATCAATCCTGGTTTCATTCATTCGTTATCACAAGAGATGTTGAGAGGTAATAATTCCTGGGTTGGGAATTGCTGTTGTGCTAGATACCTTTCTGGGCCACATAATACTTTACATTATCATGTAAGACATCCAGCTGCTCTGTGTTCACGCACATGTTCTAGGAAAGTGGCTTTGTGAAAACAAATGAAGAGTTTAAGAAGAAGGTCTCATGTGGAAAGGAAAGAATTCATGAATGACAGAATTCATTTGGATGTATCACGCCACAGAAGTAAACTTTTAGCAAGCTGTCCAGCTTGAGCTCCTGTAAGGATTTAGTGACTGTAAAGCTGAGGCTGATTCTCATATGAGATTCTATCAATAGCAGACAGTTTTGAGCAATTCCCAAATCTATATATGATAAGAGACCTGTAACCAATTAATCAACAGTTTTGCTTGCTTAAAAAAACTCAGGCATTCATATACATTTCCCTGCAAACTTGTGTATCGTAAAATGGAATACACGTGCCAGCATAGTTTTCAGGTATCTTTAAATTATACTACCATTCCTGTAGTTCACGGGTGTATCTTCTTTCATCTATTGGTTCTATTACATATATCCAAGGAAGCAAAATAAAGACATAAAAGATTCTCTAATGTCCTAGACATGAGCCCACCCTAAAACAAATGTGGCATGCCCCTCAAATTGGTTAACACAAAAATGTTTAATAGCTAGGACTTTTGAAGGCAATTCCACTTTAAAAATGAAAAAAAACGCCAGCATTTTTTTTACAACTTTTATAAGTTTCCAGCATACAGGATATGATGTCACTGACATAAGATTGAGGAGGATGTAGCTTCATTTTATCAGTTTGTCTGGTCTAAGGAAACTCTGGTGAAAGAGGTAAAATTCTGTAAAATTTGCAATCTAGTGAATTTGCGGAGTTACGACCATTCATCTGAGCGAAAATTAGCCTGGCAACAGGGCACGAAACTGCGCTAGCGATGGTCTCTTTCGCTAGCGAATTGTCGTCTATACCTGTTAGTAAACTGGCGATGTCTCTACGGATGAGATTTCTGGTGAATTTTCACTAGAGACAGCCACTTCGCCCTTTAGTAAAATTCGGCTAAATGTAAAGTCAAGGAAATGCATTATATATAATGGTGGGAACACAAAAAATTGTGTAAAATGAGGGAAAACAAACTTAAGTTAGTCTGAAATATTAATTGTAGCTGTAATACTGAGAACTCCAATTATCCAAACCATTTTGTTTTTATTTTGGTAGATGTACTGATGGGCATTGTTCCCCACTGAACTGCCAGTCTGGCTTGTGATTTTCAAGACATCCCTATGAACATATTGTTATCAATAGAATCAGAATATTAACACAGGACTGGTAATTATTGGTTCCAAACATCCACATTAAAGGATTTAGAGCAAATGCAGTTAGCCTGACATCTCTAATTGAAATAAATCCACTGAAACCTGACTTTTGCCATTTATTTTAAACCAGTTATTCTTATTCAATACAGAACATTAATTAGATAAAACGCCTTCTGACTGGTTTGTGCTTACTCCTAACACTATAAAAGTGCTTGGTAATTGTGTATCCTTCACATAGACTTTTATAGATTGCTTGCTTTTATAGTCATTATTATTTGTCATTTTGTACATTTTGTCTTCTGCCTTTATAATTGCATTTCCCAAGCTTAGCAAACTCCATGAGAATACCATGTCACTTAAATTACAACATGAGTGCCAGTAGATAGAAAAATACTGATGTGGAAGTCATGCTCATCATCCCGGATTTTTTTTTCCGTGACAAAGGCATGTGACTAAAATAAGCTACAGTCGTAACTGTCATGAGAATGAAAACATAATTAAAGTGTGCCATTTGAAAGGTACTATCCTACAAATTAAATTCTATAATCCTCCTGACTTTTAATTCCTGTTAAAATGACCTGACACTGAAAACTCTTGATGGGGATGTTCATAAAGCATTACCATTTTGAGATGATTAGTTTTATATAAGCTCAGCCATTTTTGCCTCTTGTTTCGCTTTGCGGACTGTTTAAATTAACAAATATTTTGTTCTCTAAACCATCTATTTATAAAACCCAAAGAAATAAATCTCTCAGCTATAAAAATAAGACAGTAGTTATGAATTGTGCAGAATGCTATAAACTGGGAATACAATTTATGTATATGATCCAATGGCTGTGTCAGAACTTCCTCACAGCTAAAACCATGGAGAATATCCAGTTTGGCAAATAAACTAAGACGCCAGATATAAATAGCAGTGCTAGGAAACATACCATAAATAATTAGTAGCAGGCACAAAGGATGAGCTACTTAGATTCTGCTTGGGGCAGCTGCTAACAGATTAAGTAAACATCATACAGAAATGAACATAATATGCAAAGTTCAATATTTTAATGTGATTTGAAGTTTCTTTTTTTCCATCTATTCATTTATGTCATAACACAACAGCAAGTGGAAATACTCATTAACAGTTTGGTTTACCACTGTAAAAACTAAATGTGGTCAACATGCTTGGCAAGAAATTGTATTTTTTTTCACATCCAGTTTGTTTTATTTTGAAAATCTTTAAATAGATAGGGTAAGTAATTCACAAAGACAATGTAGGTGCACATTGGGGCAAATTCACTGTGCGCCGAAGCGCCTAACGCTATCGTCAATTCGCTAGCGTTGGGCATTTTCGTTACTTAGCAAATTCACTAACGGATGCTGGCGTAACTTCGCTAATGTAACTTCGCACCCTTACGCCTGGCGAATTTGCGCAATGGATGTAACTACGCAAATTCACTAGCGCGCATTGTTCTGAACGCTACCTTTTACGCTAGACTTCCTTCGCCACCTCAGACCAGGCGAAGCGCAAAAGAGTAGATAGGGATTTCTTCAAAAAAAGTTAAAAATTTTTCTAAGTCTCAAAAAACGCTGGCGTTTTTTCTATATTATGGGTGATAGGCTGAAAAAGATCGAAAACATTTTTGGGGCTCCCCTCCTTCCCCCCTACATTTCCTAACTCATGGCAACTTAACTATACAGTGGGCACATGTGTAGGGCAAAATAAAAATTGTATTTGATGTTTTGAAGGTTTCCCAGCCATTTGTAGTGCTGTTACATATTCCTCCATTGAAATTTGAATTTGGCGCCGTATGCAAATTAACCATCGCTAGCGTAACTTCGCTTCGCTTAGCGCAACTTCGCAACCTTACACTACCCCGAGCGCAACTTCGGGTTTTAGTGAATTTGCGAAGAGCTGGTGAAACTACGCCTGGCGAAATGCGGCGAAGTGCAGCGAAGTTACGCCTGGCGCAACTACGAATGTTAGTGAAAAGCCATAAGTGTGGCACAGTCATATGGGTCTTTGCAAAGGCAATCAGTGGCTAAGGGGCAGATTTATTAAGGGTTGAAAAAAAAATTTGAATTTGATTTTTTCATGGTCAAAACTCTCAAATTCGAATCAATTTGGACATGTTACTAGCCGTCCTGACATTCGAGTTTTTTTCAGAGAAAAGTATTTATCAAAGGGTGAAAGTGAAAGTTCATCCTTTGATAAATAAGCCTTTCAAATCCCATAGAAATGAATGGAGAGTGGCGGAATTTCACTCTAGAGGACTGTGGCGATCTCTAACTTCACTCTTTGATAAAATATACCCCTAAGTATTATTGTTTCCCACCATCAAGACACAACCTTTTCAGGCCCCTTAATTTATACAATTCTATGAGAAAATGTATGAGAAAAAAAATGAAGATTTAAAGGAACTGGATAGTCAAGCTTAGTTATTATTTGAGTTGAAGAATGAAAGAAATTGAATTATTAGAATATTTTTAGAATCACCTGTTTCTAGAAGACAAATAGATTACCTTGGCAGAGGCAGATTGTGGAATGGCAGGATTCATTTTTATCTTTGACATGTACAGTGCAGCTGCTTTGCAATGAAGCAACTCTAGTTTAAGCAAAATAGTACATATTTAGGTTGGGAAGTTAGGTAAATCCATCAAATCAACATGTTGTAGATCCCTCTCTGTGGCCTATGTTACAAAAAAGAAAAGAATGTTGAAATTATTAATATTCTTGACCTAAGACGAAAGTATCATTTTGATAGTTTGATGTAGCCTAAGACCAACTTCTTATATGTATAATATTCAAATACATACATTAACCCCTTCCTTCTTGTAATACAGACCTACCCTTCAGCTATTCATTTCTTTTCTCATCTGTGAAGAACCTATTCAGAGTCCAAGGACATACTGTATCTGCTTTCCTATTTCATGCTGGTTTTTATATACATTTCAATAACAATACCTGTATCACTAAAAAATAAAGCTTTATTCTTAACCTGTTCTGGCACACACAGTGTGAGTTCAAAATATTCTAGAAATCCCAAAGTTTTGTTTAGAGTAATTGTTCGTGCTGTAGAATGTACTTTACACAACACCTAAGAACTAGTAGGTTTGGGATCTATTATTTGGATTCTGAAATACAGAAAGGCAATTTCCTATAGTGCCTTATTTAACCAACCAATAGCTTGCTTACCATGAAATTATTATTTTGATGCATTCCTTTTTTCTGTATTAATAAGATAGTTCCATTTATTAATGCTTCAGACACAAGTGCTGCTGCACTTAGGGCAGGGGTGTCCACAAGGTATAAATAAATACAGATTAGGGAGCACCACCCATCAAGTGAGAGAAACAGTAGATGGTGAGCAGGGTTAAAGATATAAATGGTAATTGAAAAGATAAAACGCTAACTCTTAAAGTTGCACCCCCCCATCATAGGATCCGATAACTCAAGGAACAAATAAAATGTAACTTTTACTAATGAATGACATAAAAACCATGAGTCCAGGAAAATGTTTAAAGGACAAGGAAAGTCTAAAATAGAATAAGGCTAGAAATGCTGTATTTTGTACACTATACATAAGCATGAACTTACTGCACCACAAAGCCTAATCAAACAAATGATTTATGCTTTCAAAGTTGGCCAAAGGGGGCTGTCATCTTGTAACTTTGTTATCTTTGCCTGACCCTGACCCTGCACATGCTCAGTGTGGTCTGGGCTGCTTAGGGATCATCATAAACAAAGCTGCTTGAGTTCTGCATGGCTGGGAAGTAAGGCGGTGGCTCCCCCTGCTGTTTAAGTATGATTGTTTCCCTGCTCAGCAGTTAGGGACCATCTGACAATTCCTATCCACAGCAGTAAATGAAGGGAGAATTTCACTGCATACAGTCAGGTTTCTTATAAAAACTGAACACATTTTTAAATTAAAGTATATTGGAGATATGTTTCGTTTTCATTAAAGTAAGTAAAAATGGTTTGTTTTTTTTTTGCCTTTCCTTGTCCTTTAAAATAAGGTTAGGAACAGGAAGATGATTAAACTGGAAATAGGTTATGCAATGTGTACAGGCCTCAGACAGACCCTCCCAATTCCATAGAAGGATATAGTTGAGTTGGGTGGCATCACAAATTGACCCACTGTATCATAGGTTAGGACGAGTTGTGGTGTACGCGGTAGGCTCACTTTAAATAATATAGCAAATTCTACCCCAGAAAAGGCTCCGTTGATCACCCACCCCTTCACTCACAGAGCTCCCCTCCTGGTTCAGCTGCAAAGCGATGGCCTATGGTAATAAGTATTTGTTCAATTCCCCAGCTTGCCAAATCTATCAACAACTGTATTCTGTGCATAAACACACAGGCCCTGCATTTACCACAGGCAAATGTCCCCACACATGTGGGTTTAGTTGAAGGCCTGGTTAAATGACTTTTGACCAGTCGATCCCTTAAGTTGGGTGCCCTACGGCAGCAGGTCAGAGGTCGTGGACCCAGTAATTTATCTAATATTGGGTCGGTATGTAAAATATGCCAATGCCTCTTTAATATGGTATCAATAGTTGACCACTGTTTAAAGTAAGTACCAATAAATCAAACAGGCTGTTCTGCATTAGATATTGAACGATTACTGCCCTCTAACAGGGAGTTTCTAGGGGTTTTTATGGCTCTGGAATAAGTCCTTCTAATCACGGTTAGTGAATATCCCCTTTCCTGTAAGCGTTTGGTTAATAACAATGCCCTTAGTTTGAAGGTTGGTAGATCAGAACAATTCCGTCCAAGACGTAGGAATTCCCCAACGGGAATACCTCTTTTGGTAGACATTGGATGATGGCTTTCAAAGTGTAGAGTAGAATAGAATTGGTTGCAGTGGTTTGGAAATAAGTCTGTATTAATGGTAGGGATGTCGCGGACTGTTCGCCTGCGAACTTGTTCGCGCGAACATCGACTGTTCGCGTTCGCCGAATGTTCGCGAACGTCGCGCGACGTTCGCCAATTTGGGTTCGCCTTAGCTGGCGTTTTTTTTTGCCATTTCTCCCCCAGACCAGCAGATACATGGCAGCCTATCAGGAAGCTCTCCCTCCTGGACCACCCCCACACCCCCTGGACCACTCCCCTTCCATATATAAACTGAAGCCCTGCAGCGTTTTTTCATTCTGCCTGTGTGTGCTTGGAAGAGCTAGTGTAGGGAGAGAGCTGTTAGTGATTTGAGGGACAGTTGATAGTAACTTTGCTGGCTAGTAATCTACTTGATACTGCTCTGTATTGTAGGGACAGAACTCTGCAGGGATTTGAGGGACATTTTAGGTTAGGTAGCTTTGCTGACTAGTAATCTACCTTCTACTGCAGTGCTCTGTATGTAGCTGCTGTGGGCAGCTGTCCTGCTGCTGATCTCTCATCTGCTGACTGCTGCCTGTAACCCAATAGTCCTTGTAAGAACTGCTTTTATTTTCTTTTTTGTTTTTTTTACTTTGCTACTCTAAGAGCCCAGTGCTATTAGTCTAGCTGTGTTGGGGAGTGGGACTGGTGTGCTGCTCCTCCTAGTAGTTCACCACTACCAGCACCAACCAGAGTCAAAATTGTTACAAAGTATCTTATTTGCACCTGTTAGCTGTTCTGAGCTCTCTGCCAAAAGCTAATTAAGTTAGAAACTGTTTTTTTTCTGGCTGTTCAGTGCAGAGAAAAGAGGGACTGGTGTGCTGCTTCTCCTAGTAGTTCACCACCACCAGCACCAACCAGAGTAAAAATTGTTACAAAGTATCTTATTTGCACCTGTTAGCTGTTCTGAGCTCTCTGCCAAAAGCCAATTAAGTTAGAAACTGTTTTTTTTCTGGCTGTTCAGTGCAGAGAAAAGAGGGACTTTCCAGTATAAAAGAGGGACAGGGGGTTGAGTGGTCAAAAGAGGGACAGTTGGGAGGTATGCAAGTGCCACCTAGCTGTGTGAGCTTTTTCACATTCTGTCTAAATAACAATAATAATTCCGTGTCCGTAAACATCACCTGAGTGATGTTTTTACAGCAGCAATAATATATTCCGTATCCACTACTGTATACGTTGCCCTTGCAGGCATTGTTTGCCCAGTCTTTAACCAAGTGCCACCTAGCTGTGTGAGCTTTTTCACATTCCGTGTCCAGAAACATCACCTGAGTGACGTAGTGTGATTTCTGCCCTTTACAGCACAAAACGCAGCGCTGTGTCAACAATGTATTTTTCAGATACATTTTTGCCCTTGATCCCCCTCTGGCATGCCACTGTCCAGGTCGTTGCACCCTTTAAACAACTTTAAAATCATTTTTCTGGCCAGAAATGTCTTTTCTAGCTTTTAAAATTCGCCTTCCCATTGAAGTCTATGGGGTTCGCGACGTTCGCGAACCGTTCGCATTTTTGACGCAAGTTCGCGAATATGTTCGCGAACTTTTTTTCCGACGTTCGCTACATCCCTAATTAATGGATCCAAAATGTCCAAAAGGTAGACTGGCATATACCAGTAGACCTTTAGCTGATGATCAGTAGATCTCAAGACACTGTTAACAAACAGCTTTTTAATACAACCTCATATTTAATTATTTTCATTCAGATATTTATTATGTTAAGGTTACATAAGAAATAGTTTGTTAAATATTGATTTTTTCATAAATCATTCAAATCAAAGGTATAAATCAATATTTAAGTAATATTTTCTATGGTGCAGAATACTTACAAAGCTTTTATGCAGGGGTCCCTCACCTTACCCGTGAGTCACATTCAAAAATAAAAAGGGTTGGGGAGCAACACAGGCATGCAAAGACTTCCTGGGTTGCCAAATAAGGGCTTTAGTTGGCTATTTGGTGGCCCCTATGTGGACTGGCAGCCTATAGGAGGACAGTACACCTGGTTTTTATACAACCAATACTTGCCTCCTAGCCTGGAATTCAAAAATAAGCACCTGCTTTGAGGCCACTGGGAGCAACATCCAAGAGGTTAGTGAGCAACTTGTTGCTTGCAAACTACTGGTTGGGGATCACTGCTTTTATGGATGAAGATCATAATGGGAAATCATAACTAAAACTAGACCTCGCATTAGTAAAGTATGGGCACTCCTGACTTAAGGGCACAAAATTGCCTGTATACGTCACCCAGCCCTCTTATCGCGAATATATTGCTGCCGAACACAAAGACCTATAGCCACTCACCCATAGTGCAGGGTAAAAAGTCTGAAAAATTTGGTGGATTGTGCCTGATGTTATGCACTTTTCAACCTACCCTGTGTGTGATAAATGAACCTTGTCATTGTGCTTGTTACATAAAATTGTTATGCTAAATAAAAGCTGGAATACATGCATATTAATTGCAAAACATAACTATTGTAATATTTTATTTATTTTTATTTATTCTTTTTTATTTTGTTTAGCAGCCTTAAGGAAGGTTCTTAACAAAACAGAAAGACCTCACCTTTATTGCAGATAATAAGCTACAAGATTCTGAAACATAAAGGGTAAGGAAAGACTATACCCATTAGGGCTGCTTTGCTATGTTCCATGGCCTACAGCCCTATGATTAGTATTAGAAAGAGAATTAGAACACAAGTCTGACACCATAAAAATAATACCAATAGTCTATGTTTACAATGGATTTAGCCACATTCCTTAAAATATAAGTTCATCGATGTATTCCGTATGCTGACTGCATCACTCTTTTAACCATGGTTAAAAAAAATAAATTTCCATGGACATTTTTTTGCTGCATCACAAGAAACTTGCTCTACTGGACAATATAAGGCCATAGCATGGCAAACAGGCATGAGTTTCACATGTTTACTTTGTTTTATGCGTAGAATTACTTAAAACCACTTGGTCAGTTTTAAAAATGTAGGACATTTCCAGGGATGAGAAACAATCACTTAAACAGAGAATAAAAATAGGGACTGTTCCTGGAAATTAAGGACAGCTAGGTTTTAACACCAGCAACATTATATAAAATGTTAGTAGAGCAATGTGATGGAATACCTGCCAGAAGTACTTTAAACACTGAATTTGTCTACTTGTGAAATACAGCTCTAGAGGGAAGCACTCACAAAATTTAATTTTATTGTTTTTTTTCTGTAATATATCTGTTGGTTTTATGACCATTTTACCTCAATGTCTTCATAAGGATTCCTGTAATCCATTTTAGTATAATTTTAACAGGAACAAAATGTGATAAAAATGAGAATAAATTTATTGGCTTTTAGAAAACTAAGCTTTGATTTTTTTTACATGGACTTGGAATTTTATATTTCAGTGCTTTATCCATGTAGGGTTAATATATAACATTTTTACTGGATTCTTCCAGTGTTGTATATACAGGTTTACATCAATGCGATTTTTTCTGAATGCTTACTAAATGTTCTACTGCAACATTTAAATAATGTATTTTTTTTTAACAAAATGAGTATCTTGTTAAAGTATTAAATGCTACTGTCCTGCTAACAATCCTTGGATAACAGCAGAGATTATTCCTACTATATTCCATGTTGCAACTCAGCCTCTGCAAGGCACAGGATCCCTTATAAACTATAACAATTATAAGCAAATAACTGGTAAGTACCCATAGTGCATATTATAAAAACAAAAGTAGCATGTATTGTAATAAAATATGTTCCCAAAAGATCAATAGCTGGTATATCATAAATCACGATACACTCACCCTACCACGCGATAGAGAATTCCTTCCTAATTGAGGGATGCAAGAAAAAGTATCACTGATGATTTCAGTTGTCCAAGTTCCCACAATCAATAAAACCCCATTACTGCAGGAGCCACTGGTGTCTAGGTTATACTTTCGGGTTCATCTTATACTTTACAGTGGGACTCACTTGCTGTCTACCATGTTCTTATTACCAATCCAGCAGCACATTCTAGGCAGGTACTGCTTTTACTATAAAGAAAGAAAGCAAATCACAGAACTCAAGAAGGTGGCTTGGATCTTCCAATCCATCATCACTGGGATGCCACCTCCCATTGCCTTTTTTTCTTCATGATATCTTCATACAGGTTACTGGGTATAAAAAGGTGGACATACAGTATGTATCCTCAAATTAATAAATCATAAAACAGCATAATGCATATGTAGTATAGCAGGAATTCGGACATATAAAATGACTCAAACTTGCACCTATACTAAAACCTACAATGTAATATTGAATATCTGTGGCCTGCCTGTTACCACATGGGGAAAAATCTAACTTAATTCATAATACAGCATATAGCATATGTGCAACTATTTAAAATCTAACATAATTAAATCCTTTTACCCGCCGATCCACTGGTAGTTATGCCACTGTTCATCAATGTTCCTGAATCATGTGAAGCAACTGTATATGTCAGGTGTTAAACTTGTATGTGCTTCTTTCAATATATTTTGCCTATGTTTTCCTTTTTTTTTTTAATATCTAAATTATTGGATGAGCCTCTACGATTCAAATTTAAAGGAATCTTGGATTAAAGACGTTTTTTGGTAATGTTTTATGGATATAATTTAGTTACATTCTATTTTGGAAACTATAATACTCAAGGAATTAACCGAAACATTTTCACATCATATTATTATGATTAATGTTCTCCAAGTAATGTAATATTCCCTTCCCATATGATAAGCCCTCCCTAAACTATTTATTTCCCAGTAATAGCATTATACCAAGCAACAGCACACAACCACCTGGGGCTAACCCTTTTATTACTAACAAGACAGCAGAGATCTTGAAAGCAACATTTCTGCTGTTGCTACATTTCTGCTTCTAATCCATTTTTTGTGTGGGTCAACTTCTAGACTCATAACCAAAACATGCCTGGTTTCAAATTTTTTTCCAACTTGTTGCACCTTCCTCTACTATCAGGCAAAAGGTAACAATTACTGATGAATGATGAATCCTGCCTGAAAACTTAAACCCTCTCTGTCCATGTTTATGTGTGGATTGTCCTGAAAACCGTAGATCAGACTGGTTCCTGACTAGCACACCTCACTTTTGGCAGGTCCTGGGCTGGTTTCAGCCCCTACCTGCAACATCAATGTGCTTTAATTCCTCCTTATTTATATTGTAGACCTTCCCCTTCACCTTCAGTGACATCCAAGAGGGTTGTGTCAGGCATGGGTATATAAATGATGATGGTGCATCAGATCACGTTGGTTTTAGTTTGGGAGTTTATATTAAATTTTCATTTTTATAATAGTTCTCCTTTAAAGGGCATATAAAGGAAAAAAAATCCTATTTTTACATTCTTTAATGAAAAATAAACCTATCTCCAATATACTTTAATTAAAAAATGTGTACCGTTTTTATAAGAAACCTGACTGTATGCAGTGAAATTCTTGCTTCATTTACTGCTGAGGATAGGAATTGTCAGATGGTCCTTAACTGCTGAGCAGGGAAACAATCATACTTATGAACAGCAGGGGGAGCACCCGCCTTACTTCCCAGCCATGCAGAACTCAACCAGCTTTGTTTGTTCCCCTGTAGAGCAGTCGGTGACTGTGTCGAGATTTGTATTGGATTTTATTTTTGCCTTTACATCCCCTTTAGGGCAGAGACACACGCTCAGATTCAGGGAGATTAGTTGCCCAGAGACAAATCTCTTCTTCTTTGGGGCGACTTATTCCCCTGAACTGCCTACTGCCGGCTAGAATGTAAATCGCTGGTCGAATAATCTCCCCAAATATGAGAGTGTGTCTATGCCCTTAATGTTTCCAATTCCAGCTGCAGGGACAAATATCATGGAGACAGATTTAAACAAATAAACTGGGATTCTATTTGGAGGATTATTTTGCTGCAGCCACTGGTTCTGCAGAGTTGGAGAAAGTTTGTATTAAACAATACAAAAACTATAAAATCCAGATTAGATTACATGACAACACAGGACCCAGTGCAGTCTGCCTATTTTGATTATTAATCAGTCTTGCTGCATCGGCTTCTAGCAGATATTAATTGACTTGTGAAGTTTTGATAATTTATGACGATTCCCTAAACAGCCAAAACCACAAAGAGCATGTACACAGTCTTGGTCTTGCAGTGATGTTTAACAAATTTACAAGATAGTGACCCCCTGTAGCCAACTTTGAAAGCATAAATCATTTGTTTGATTAGGCTTGTAGTGCAGTAAGTTCATGTTTATGTTTAGTATACAAAATACTGCATTTCTAACCTTATTCTGTTTTAGATGTTACTTCCCCTTTAAGTGAAACTTCCCATACAAAGGTAGATCACCACATAGAAATCCACCAAACATGTATGATTTGCAGTTCATTACACTGTACGAATATCTACCGTGCAAGTCTAATCTTAGTGGCCATCTTTTTGTTGTTCTCACACTTGTTATTTCAGTTTTCATTAGAATTGCTTATTTTGCTTGTCATTGTATCTATAAATTGTGGGCCTTGCATGACAGTATTCCCGCTGATCACAAGCTTTGTGACTTGATATTCTTGGAGATTGCATGTGTCAGGAAATATTTCATTTGCAGTCCCTATTGCTCAATTTTCTTTTCAATCTCAAACATTGTGAAGCATTTTATCTGTAGACTACAGTCTGTAGCTTATTTATTTTCTCTTACCACCAACCACTGCAGCTTAGCTGAATTTAGAAATGATTTTATTTGCTAATGAGCACTTTTATAAATAACCTCTGTGCACCTTTGGAACTTTTACAGGGCTAGTTTTAAAGAAAGGCATGGAGGACATTTTCAAGTTGGTTGATGGTGCAGAAACGCTTCATGGACTGGTTGGGGTAGGTAATAGGGGAAGCGTTTAATGGGGCTTCCTGTAACTGATAGATTCAATCATGCTCTATGCACTAGCGTTACTGCTTCAACCTGGAAGGGTAAGCGGGCAGGGGGGGCGGCATTACAGGAGCCGCCTCAGGTGGCTCTTGTCTAAGAAACGGCGCTGTTTACTGCAAGAAGTAGACATTTCATGAAGTTATGCGATCAACCTAGACAGACTTGATTAACCAGCTTCTCACAGGATGGCAGGTTACAGACTAGCACACTGGATTCCAATTTCAAACCAGTTACACAAATAAACACTTCTCCAGAGGATCCTCTCACATCCTCACTCACACAGGGACATATTCATCAAGGGTCGAATATCGAGGGTTAATTAACCCTCGATATTCGACTGGGGAATGAAAATCCTTCGACTTCGAATATCGAAGTCGAAGGATTTTGCGCAAATACTTTGATCGAACGATCGAAGGAATAATCGTTCGATCGAACTATTAAATCCTTCGAATCGAACGATTCGAAGGAATTTAATCCAACGATCGAAGAATTATCCTTCAAAGAAAAAAAGTTAGGCAAGTCTATGGGGACCTTCCCCATAGGCTAACATTGAGCTCGGTAGCTTTTAGGTGGCGAACTAGGGGGTCGAAGTTTTTTCTTAAAGAGACAGTACTTCGACTATCGAATGGTCGAATAGTCGAACGATTTTTAGTTCGAATCCTTCGATTCAAAGTCATAGTCAAAGTAGCCAATTCGATGGTCGAAGTAGCCAAAAAAACACTTCGAAATTCGAAGTTTTTTTTCTTCTATTCCTTCACTCGAACTTAATGAATGGGCCCCACAGTGTCCCTGTCCAGAAGCCTCCAGTGCCACTCTGATGAGGGAAATGGATGAGGGCCATTAACTGTTGAGATGCCTTCTCTGTCAATAACGCTTTCCATCCACTTTTCTGTCTCTTCCAGCATACAGTGCACAAGCAGTTATATTAGACTTTCCAATCCCTAACTGGCGCACAATCACCTGGGTCCTACCCCAAATCACTAACTCCTTGTTGAGGCCACAGGCTGCCCTTACTGACTAGTTCTTCTAACTTGCCTGTATATAGTTACAGCAATGTTTGAAAGCAATGCTGTCTTTGTAGGCACCTTTGAAACCACCTGTTATGGGATATTCAATACAATTTAATTACAACTTAATTTACCCACACTCCTCTTTTCTTTCTCAGCAACAAATCATCGTCTTACATCTAGTTCACTAATATCTTTTTATTTTTCTTTAAATATATCTCAGTGTATGCATATCAGCTTAATAAGGAACATATAAGAGGCTGCATTTCTTTAAACCTTAGTAGAAGACAATGTTGGCCACATTTTAGGAATTTGTGATTTCTGAAGCATTCTGTGAATGAAATGACAACTAAAGCTTTAAATGTTTTCTTGCTTTGAATACATAGGGCATATGGCTGCCTACAGCTCCCTGTGCCTGCAAACCTTAGGGGTGGCTTTCCAAAAATAGTGAGATAAATTAGAATTTTGATAAATAACCCTCTTAGTATCCTATAGAATAGCTTTTGAATTATTTGTCTTGCTCTTCTGCCTCTTTCCAACTGTCAGATGGGGGGTCACTGACTCCGGCAGCCAAAAACTATTACTCTTTGAGGCTACAATTTATTGTTACTATTTATAACTTATTTTTCTATTCAGGTCCTCTCTCCTTCACCTTTTAGTCTCTCATTCAAACCACTGCCTGGTTGCTAGGGTAGACTGCACCCTAGTAACCATATAACTGCTGAAATTATCTGTGGCCTGGGCTTTATTTGCAGGAAAACAATGCTGATTACAAGCAGGGTCGGACTGGACATTGGGGGGCCCACAAGGTTACAAACCTCCAGGGGCCCCCATGCATTCGCTAACGGCCGCGCACAGGTAGGGGGTCTGGGCCGACAGAAAATCTGTATTAGATACTCTTTTAATTAATGTTTTTCTCCATTCTGTTTTTTTTTCTTACCAGTGGAAGACCGTACACTTTTAAATGATAATTGTGTCTAGACTGTGTGAAATCATACAGCAACACCATTCAGGATAATGATACATTACTTTGTCTGATGAAAGTCACCCAGGGCATTAATACTTTTTCTACAACTAGCTTATTGATTATTTAGTTTGTTGTCACACATTTGGAGCTTACTTATTTTTCCTCATTACTACAATTTTTGAGCATGAATGAATTTATTTATGTTGGTTGTTTCAAGTCCACCATTGTTATTGTAAATTTATTTTGGGAACAGAAATTATTATTAATGTAGCCAGTGTCTCTGTTTTTGTAATGAAATAACTGTGATTAAACAATAATTTGTCTTCATTTTATGTCATTTCTGACGCATTTACTTAAACGTGAGGAGGGGGCGTGTTAGTCATGATTTTCTTTTGCACTGTGATAACGGTATTTGAAGTGGAAATATTCACTGCTCTAAATAGAGGTTGTTTATGTAGCTCTTTAAAAGTTGCCTATATTTTGTGCTTTTTCACCTATAAAACAGAGTCTCAGTTAAGGGGACCTTCATCTCCCTGATTTTAGTTGCCATGCTGTCAGAAGAAGTATTCTCTCCTCTCCAAAGATGGCACCTTAATTCATGTGTACTTACCATAAAGTAAGTGTATACAGTATATATATATATATATAATAAGTGCTTGTTACTAGCACTAACCTCTCCTTTGTAGCATAGGCCGGGTGCTATCCACAAGATAGAATATAATATAACAAAATGAAAGCACTCACAGCAAAGGTCAAATTAAAGCAAATATAATGCTTTACTGCATCACAGCAAATGTGGACATCAACGTGTTTTGATTCTCTAGGGACCGTCTTCAGGATGTGACGACGGTCCCTAAAGTATCTAAACGTGTCGATGTCCACATTTGCTGTGATGCTATAAAGCATTTTATTAAAAGCTAAAATCATATACTTCTCATCCACATGTTCCTCATGGCAAAGTCTTTATATTTTCCTGATTCAATACTTCAGTCTGGTATTTTAAAAACAGGAATTGTTTCTGAAAAGTGGGGCTGTCAGCTAACTGCAATGGAAAGGTTGTCTGCCTGTAAGGGGAATAAAACAATCACATTGGAATGTTTTAAGGATGCAACGGCTTTTTTCAGCAGGATTTGTATTTAGCCTAATCCTTCTGCCCGGTCGAACCGAATCCGAATCCTAATTTGCATATGCAAATTAGGGGTGGGAGGGAAATCACATTACTTTTTGACACAAAACAAGAAAGTAAAAAATGTTTTCTTCCCTCTCACCCATAATTTGTATATGCAAATTAGGCTTCGGATTCGGTTCGGTATTCGGCCAAATCTTTCGTGAAGGATTCGGGGGTTTGGCCGAATACAAAATAGTGGATTCAGTGCATCACTAGAATTTTTTATATATCTTGAACCATTTCACAGTCTAAGGGGTCCCTGAACAAATGCTGGACTGCAAAGGGGGTTTGAATACTCACACATTCTGTTGTATAGCAGTGCTTTTAAAGGAACAGTAACACCAAAAAATGTAAGTGTTTTAAAGTAATGAAAATATCATGTACTGTTGCCCTGCACTGGTAAAACTGATCTGGTTGCTTCAGAAACACTACTATAGTTCATATAAACAAGCTGCTGTGGAGCAATGGCGGAAATTGAAAAACGGCTATATGGCACAGGTTAACTAATGGATAACAGATAACACCATTAGACAGACAGAGCTTATCTTCTATCTGCTGTGTAACTTGAGCTTTTTCTCCTTTGAATGGCTGCCCCCATTGCCAAACAGCAGCTTATTTATATAAACAATAGTAGTGTTTCTGAAGCAAACACAGCAGTTTTACCAGTGCAGGGCAACACTGCATTATATTTTCATTACCTTAAAACACTTTTATTTTTTGACGTTACTGTTCCTTTAAAGCCTGCATGAGCCATATAAAGATTTGTGAAACCTGTCCTCAAGCCATGGTTTGCTTAATAGATCATACAACAGAGCCTACTGTGCTTGATCCTTTTATGTGGCTACCAACATGCTGCTGAAAGTAGAGAAACAGTAATGATAACTGCTTTATACATGTCTATATCATTGACTCTTAGGGGAAGATTTACTTACGCTGAATTTTCACTTCAGAAATCTTCGCAATACTTCGAAACTACGTTAGACGTTGTTTCGTGACGAATGTGAATATTCATCAAAATACATGGTTTCGTCTCAACAAAAGAATGCTTGCGTACTTTTGTCGGTGAAAAATTCTTAGCGAATTTTCTCTGGCGTTACTTTCTTCCTAGTGAAACTTTGTTAACTTACTTGCGCTTAATTCAATTTCAATTCATTATTTATTAGTGATGTTGGTGGAATTGCTAGACGTGGCCCCTTTTTATCAATGTCCAAGGAAGCAAAATCAAAACAATAGAGATTCTCTATTGTCTTAGGCCATGAGACCTTTACTGCAAGAAGTAGACATTTCATGAAGTTATGCGATGAACTAAGACAGGCTTGATTAACCAGCTTCTCACAGGATGGCAGGTTACAGACTGGATTACAATGTAATTCTCCTACCGCACACCTGTAGTTCACCACTCCTGTAAGCTGGTGGTGCGTTCCTTCCGTTGACCCGGCCGGGTCCCTTAGCAACCAATGTGTAAAAGAAAATGGATCCGCACACACGCCGATTAGTGCAGTCGGGGATTATCCCCTTTTATTCAGCCACCAAACATCAACGTTTCAGGGGGGTACCAAGGGTACCAATTTTCTATTTATTGCCCAAAGTTCAGAAAACATTGGTTAATCCCCCAGGAAGGCCTATTGTCCCCGGTGTGGACTCACTGTTGCAACCCCTAGCAATTTATGTTGATACATACCTGCAAGAGATCCTGCCCAAGTTGGATACTTGTCTCAAAGACACTACACATTTTTTGAATATTTTGAATGAGGTCAATATAGATGCCCGTGCACCCATTTTGTGCACAATTGACATCAAGGACCTGTATACATCTATCAGGCATGACGAAGGGATTGAGTGCTGTAGAGAATATTTGTCTAAAGAAAAATTGCCCATGCATGAAGTCAACTTTTTATGTGATTGTATCGAACTTATCCTCAAACGGAATTATTTCCGTTTTCATTCTGATTTCTATCTACAGATACAGGGAACAAGTATGGGGGCAAACATGGTGCCCGCGTACGCGAATATGTACATGCACCAATTTGAACATACACATGTATTAAAACATCCAGTGTACAAGCAACATATCGCCATGTGGCAACGCTACGTGGACGATATGTTCCTGATATGGACAGGGAGTGAGGAAACATTATCTGACTTCTTCATCTATTTAAATGGAATACATGACACCATAAAATTCACTATGACTAGGGGCCCCCTAACGGTTAACTATCTAGATGTGCAGGTGACATTTTCGGAAGGAAGGTTTATTACAGACCTGTATAAGAAATTGACAGATAGAAATAACCTATTGAGGAAAGATAGTTTTCATCCGGTAGGGGTCACCAGAGGGTTGCCTAAAAGTCAATTTATACGTGCTAGAAGAATTACCTCTTCTAATGAATTGTATGACAGTCAAGCGAAAGGGTTTGTGCAACAATTCCAAGAGAGGGGTTATGGAGAAAAGGACCTGCAGGCTATAAGGGATGAAGTCATGGGCATTGACAGGAAAGAACTTTTGGAAACGAAGAAAAAAGAGAGGAATAACAAAAAACTAAATACGGTTCGTGTAACTACTTTTGGCCCACACTCTGCTTTTATTAGAAAAACTATATTACAGCATTGGCCGATCTTACAGAGGGATAAAACCTTTGGTAAACTCTTTGATGATAAACCCCTTTTTAGCTATAAAAAAGGAAAGAGTATAGCTAATGGACTCACTAAAACTGATTTCAGAAAAATTATAAAGAAACCAATATCTAACAGGAAAGGCACTTATCCATGCTTTCAGTGCGGGCATTGTAATGGAGTCATTAAAGGGGAAATTTGCCAACACCCCACTATGGGTCACGATATTAAATTAAAACAATACGCTACGTGTGACACTGAAGGTGTGATTTATCTGTTAAAGTGTCCGTGCGGCCTATGTTATGTGGGACAGACTTCCAGAGCATTTAAAACCCGGATGAATGAACATAAGAGCAGAATAAGGAATTATAAACCTGAAGAGAAGGGAGAAGGGGCTACTATAGGCCAAAAAAAAGAGAATGAGAAAGAGAAATTTAAAAAGGAAACCCTCCTGGCGAAACATTTTTTCGAAGCAAAACATAACATTTCCCAACTCAGATGGCAAATATTAGAGGTTATACACAGGCAGAAAGGTGAAATAGATAAGAGGTCATTGTTGAGACGGGAGGCCTTTTGGATTTGGCAGCTTAAAACACTCACACCAAAGGGCCTTAACAAGAATTTTAGTTATACGTGTTTCTTATGAGAGAAAAACTGTTTTTAACCTTCTTGCATGTTTTTATTCATTTCTTACAGATAAGAACTGCTGAATGATCACATATAATATTAAGGCTTATTAGAAAATCCCAAGGGCAGTAAGGTATTATAATACAACACATGGATTTTTGCAATATGGTGTTTAATGTATGTGGTTTTTTAAAAAAGTTGTTTAAAATAATGTTTTGATACCATATTTTATAATAATTATTGCACATGGGCACTTTAAGAAAGAAAAAGATCATTTTGTTGACTGTTGTACCAAATTGATTGCTTTATTGTATGTTATATATAGGTCGAATTTCCTGTATCCCACATAAGGGTTAATTTTTATGGCAAACTGCATGATGGGAAAAGAAGGCGTGGGAAGTTGGGTTTAAATGGGTGACTGCACAGATAATTGTATCTTGATGAAGGGTGGGTGTTCCCCCCAAAACGTTGATGTTTGGTGGCTGAATAAAAGGGGATAATCCCCGACTGCACTAATCGGTGTGTGTGTGGATCCGTTTTCTTTTACACATAGGTTACAGACTGGCACACTGGATGCCAGTTTTAAATCAGTTACACAAATAAATAGTGATGGGTGAATCTGGGCCGTTTCACTTCACCAAATAATTCCCTAACTGGCGCACAATCGCCCAGGTCCTACCCCCCTACTTCTAACTTGCCTGTATACAGTTACAGCAATCTAAGCTGGCCAACTACATCAAAGTCATCCCTTATTTGGCCAGTCCTACGCTCAATTTTCATCTGATTCATTAAGAATTCTATGGGATGACTTTGACGTAGTTGGCCAGCTTAAATATGTTGCAGTATATGGACAAACAATCCCTGTTTTGTTTAAAGGGTGAGGCATTTTTAGTAGCAGTATGCGCAAAATGTCCCAATGTCCAAAATATATTGATAATGGGTTGAGTGCAGAGGACTTCATAATTCTCACTTTAGTAAATGTGGCATTAAGGGGCACATTTACTAAGGGTCGAAGTGAATTTTCAAATTCAAAAACTTCAACTTTCGAAGTAATTTTTGGGTACTTTGACCATCGAATAGGCCAAGATTTGTTTCGAATTGAAAAATCTTTTAATATTCGACCATTCGAAAATTGAATTTCCTGTCTCTTGGCTATGTTTTTAGAAGTCAAAGTTTTTTTTTTGAAAATCGTTTTGAATGATTTCTATGATCTATCGAATGATTTTAATTTGATTGAAAACAGCTAAATTCAAAAAAAAAAAACTTTGACCATCGAATTTTTTCAATTCGATGGTTGAATTTCAAAGTTTTAGCACTTCGAAATTCGACCCTTAGTAAATGTGCCCCTTAGAATGTAAAATAGAAAGGGAACAGGGCAACATCTACTGGTTACCATTATGTGTCTCCATAAATGCCCCAATAGCTCCCCATCTTCTTCACTGCACATGCTCTGTGCTGCTGTCACTTACTGAGCTTAGGGACCACTCACAATATGCAGTACACATAGAATATACATTTCACAATATAAGGCTGATTAGTAATTAATACAGATAATTACTACATGGCAGCACAGAAACCAGTGCAACTAGTTTTAATAGTGCAATTTAATAATCATCCCTGTAGCATCATCTTATATTACAGCTTATATTTTCTGCTTGATAATTTGCAACAACCCCTAAACTTAGTTTCTCAACAGCTGCTCAGTCGCAGACACTTTCCAAGATGGAGACCCCCTGTGACAAGTTTGAAGTCCTGGATCATTGCTGCTATTCAGAAGCTGAAACTTTAGGCTGGTGCAATACGTTCAGTATAGAAAATATGATATTTTTAGCCATATTCATTTTTATGGATTAGTTCTCCTTTAGGCCTGTCTATTGATGAGCTATAGTGGAATGCTATTTGTCTTCTATGGTTCATTTATATTGGGAAGGTCAGGGTTCCCCTATTACCAGTCATGGGTTGTATGTGCTGTCTAGATCTGAGTGTAGTGAGTGGCTGTTACTAAGGGGATTATTTATCAAAGGTTGAATTTTGTTATGTGAAATTTTTTAACTCTAATAATAAATTTAATTTACTCACAACTTAAATGGGAGGTTAGTTAAAGAAAACTTTGAATCGAGTTTTCCTCTGAAAAAAAAACTTGAATCTCAGGAAGGCTATTAACATCTTCAATGGTTCAACGGACCTCTGCCATTGACTTCTACAATGTCATGACTTTTACCGGCAAGGATTTAGAGGAGATGTGGTCGAGAATCAGGCAAGGGGTACAAGGCAGGCTGCAAGTATCGGAGTCAAAGTCAAGCAGGAGTCGAAAACCAGGAATTCAGATCAGAAACAAACACTTCAGCAGTAAGACTATGAAGATTTTCAATTATCCAGGTCATGGTACATCTAGTATAGGTAAATCTAAAAACAACTGGACTTGCTGAGTAATCAATGAAGACGTTTCACTACTCATCCGAGCAGCTTCTTCAGTTCAACTGACTCGTGTGGGAAATTCTCGGCATATAAACTCTTTCACTAATCCCAATGGCACATTGTAACTCTTCAAAGAGGTGACATCTGAAGAAATTCATAGGTGTTGATTCTGTTTAGGATTATCCAATGTTCCACACAAAGATGGAGTGCTCACCTCAGGCAATTTATCCTTTCGGATCAGGTGCTTCTAGCAGTATTCGATCCACCTGTCACGGATCAGAAAATCAATAGAAATCCAATATACTGCAGCACACTGCAATTTGTGTAAAATTCAGAAGTGTACTTTATTGGCTCAGATATGAGCAGACATGTGGCAACGTTTCGGGCCTCGCAGGACCCTTTCTCAAGCCTCGCAGGACCCTTTCTCAAGAGGCTTGAGAAAGGGTCCTGCGAGGCCCGAAACGTTGCCACATGTCTGCTCATATCTGAGCCATAAAGTACACTTCTGAATTTTACACAAATTGCAGTGTGCTGCAGTATATTGGATTTCTAGGATTATCCAATGTGTCATGCAACTCCTAGAAACAGGTGTTACTTGTGAGAGTTGCATGAATGGATGTGTGAAGTGTTCTGAGACCGCCGGGGTACAGATGTAAGAACAGCATTGTATGTAGCAGACAGGTGGTGTCGAATGCCCCCGCCTCTGTTCAGGGATGGTTTCTCCACCTTGACATGAATCACCTCTTTCACGCCTCATTCAAACCAGCAGTCTTCTTTATCCAATATTTGGACCTTGCCATCTTCAAAGGAGTGACTACTTCTGCAGGAACAGTATAAATGGAACCAATTTGGAGCCAGTGCGTGCCTGCGCACCAACAGCCTAGGAGAGACGCACTGGGAGGTAAGAGATTTCTGCAATCTCCCGGAGCGTCTTACAATATGATTCAATAGGCTGATGATTGTAAAAATTAGTATTTAGACTCCTGTTTGTACTGTTTACACTGGATAACAAATAGTAAAGGAACTAACTGGAGTATTATTGTATTAGGAAAGCTTCATATATGTGCAATCCTGTACATATACAAATACACATATATAAACCCTGGGACTCACTGTGAGAGAAACATTGGATGAACAATCAGTTATTCACTAATCTTGGAAAATAACTGAGAGAACTAAGGCACATGGCAGGAATGTGTAGTCACATCATGAAGCTCTTCCATTAAAGTTCGATATGTGTGTTTAACTACAAAAATAACAATAATGACATTGTTTCACCTGGATAATAATGTGACAAAACAATCATGTCAGTGACACAGGCTACAGGACGGGAGGGAGAGATGAACAGAAGGAGTATATTTTTGTACATGTGGAGACAAACTGGAATTCTGCCATACTTATGCAGTGGCAGTGCTTTTCTTTTTGAACAGATGGAGTATAGATGATACAAAGGCATTTGGGAAGAGTGTGAAGTAGTTATCTATTTAAAATCTAGTACATTTACTAGTGTAGTTCTAGGTGCAAATTCATCAAGGGTCGAATATCGAGGGTTAATTAACCCTCGATATTCGACTGGGAATGAAAATCCTTCGACTTAGAAAATCGAAGTCGAAGGATTTTGCACAAATACTGCGATCAAACGATAGAAGGAATAATCGTTAGATCGAACGATTAAATTCTTCGAATCGAATGATTCGAAGGATTTTAATCCAACGATCAAAGGATTATCCTTCGACCAAAAAAACTTAGCCAAGCCTATGGGGACCTTCCCCATAGGCTAACATTGGGTTCGGTAGCTTTTAGGTGGCGAACTAGGGGGTCAAAGTTTTTTCTTAAAGAGACAGTACTTCGACTATCGAATGGTCGAATAGTTGAACGATTTTTAGTTCGAATCATTCGATTCAAAGTCATAGTCGAAGCTCGAAGTAGCCCATTCAATGGTTGAAGTAGCCAAAAAAACACTTCGAAATTCAAAGTTTTTTTACTTCGAATCCTTCACTGGAATTTAATGAATTGGCCCCTTAGTGTCCTTATAATTACTGATGTCTTCTAGTAGAGCTCTTCTCCATTTTCTTAAGTGTTACCCCCAATATATTGTGTGTGCCTTCCTTTTACATAGAACATGTTAAAGGAATAAGACATTTCCCAGTTTCTGAAAAAAAAATGTATATATAGCATAGAAGAAAAATGTAATGTATTACATACAGCTTTTGCATGCACAGCTCTCCATATAAATATAACCCCTAGAGAATCCTCCGAAATAAATTGTGGTACAATTCAGAATGCATTTTTCTTTGTGGCATTCTGAAAGTTACTGTTCTTTTCTGGCTTAGAAATGAGATAGTGAGGTCTCTTGAGGAGAAAGTAATTGTGGCCGAACCATTCAGTGCATATGCATTATTATACATTCATATTAATGATGGACATACGTCCTATTGAATTACCCACACACGATTTACTCCCTTTCATTCCTATGACTGTGGGAATCACACTTTAATACTGACAGAGGAAATAATGAAATATTGTGCACAGCCTTTGTTGTGCTTGGAACTGCAGTGCCTTTTCGTTTAAGTGCTGCAACAAATTAAATCTACTGTACCCTTGTGCCATTATTTAGAAATGCTTTTTTAACTCACAAATCCAATATGTTTTACATAGCTCTGTAACCCCTTATGGCTCATTAAGTGTTCAATTGGTGCTGAGATTTCAAATATCCAATTATACTTGTCTATTTTATGTTATAAAACCAGCCCAAAATAGCTGACACGTAAAAAGGGAAAATGAGCGCACTGCATGTAGAGGGAAGAGGAAGACTGGCCTTGTGAAATTCCATCTCGTTTCAAAATTTGCAATGCATTTTACAGTCAGTGTTATTAACTGCGGTCTATAAATGAGAGAACAATTTTTATCTTAAAAGCAGCTTTCAAAAATAATTGCATCTAAATGGAATGATATTAGGGTTCAGGGGTGAAAAAGTAAATTAAAACAAAGATCTGCTTATTGCTTGAACTCCATCTGTTTTGTCATAGCAATTAGCTTTGAGAGTTTGAGCTGCTATTATTTTGCAGCTTTCATACAGTGACAGTATTTTCACTGTGCATGCAGTAATAACATCTGACAAGTTTAACTGTACTGCAAATACTGCAGATCATAATTACATCATAGGCTTTGTGCTCAGGTTTCTTTTTTACTGTCACCATAATACAGAATTTTTCCAATAGGTGGGAAATGGGACAGTTGAGAGGTATATAACAGGGAGGGCAAAATCCCGCTCCTGTAACTTTAATGGATAATTTAACTGTTTTAAAAAAAAACCCTACCCCCCACGTAGACCCCCTCCCTCTCCCCCCCAGCATAGCTGCCCCCCGGGGGAAATGCCGCTAACTTTATACTTACCCCTCGGTGCAGATTCAGGGCTCACAGTTCACATTAGCCATCTTCGAGGTCTTCGTATCTTCCTCCTGCGCTTCTGCAATTTTCGTGAGTTTCAGCGCATGCACAGTTGTAGCAAACCGGCAAATTGCTCCTACAGCGCATGTGCCACTTCAATGGTCTCCCAATCAGCTTATCGAAGACCCGGAAGATGGCTGCTCGGAACTTCGATGTCTGAATCTGCACAGAGGGGTAAGTATAAAGTTAGGGACATTTCCTATGCTGGGGGGGAGGGGGGTCTACATGGGGTGGGGGGTAGGGTTTTTTTTAAATCAAATTATTTAAAATGGCAAACAAAAAAGACATGGAAGAAAACTGAAAACTACCATTCAAATGGATTACAGAATATCCAAAATGGCAAAGATAATGATCAGCTCCAGGAAGATCAAAGAATATGTAAAGTTACCTGTGAGTACTGTTACATTTAGAAGATGCCTATGTGAAGCCAAGCTATCGGCAAGAAGCCCCCGCAAAGTCCTATTGTTGAAAAAAAGTCATGCTGAAGAGGTTACAGTTTGCCAAAGAACACATTGACTGGCCTAAAGAGAAATGGTGCAACAGTTTGTGGACTGATGAAAGCAAGATTGTTCTTTTTGGGTCAAGGGGCCACAGACAGTTTGTCAGACGACCCCCAAAAACTTAATTCAAGCCATGTGTGAAGACAGTCAAGCATGGTGGCACAAGCATAGTGATATGGAGATGTTTCTCATACTATGGTGTTGGGACTATTTATCACATACCAGGGATCATGGATCAGTTTCAATACATCAAAATACTTGAAGAAGTCATGTTGCTTTAGGCCGAAGAGGAAAAACCTGTGGACAGCACAATACCCGGACCGTAATCCAATAGAGAACTTGTGGGGTGACATAAAAATGTTTTTGAGGCAACACCAAGAAATACAGAAAAATTGTGGAATGTTAGAGGTGCCAGAAGTTGGTGGACTCCATGCAACACAGATGTACAGCAGTTCTCAGAAACACTGCTTATACAACTAAATATTAGTTCAGTGATTCAAAGGAAAGTAAAATCTTGAAACACTTTCCAGTTCATACAGTGAATGTTTGAGTTTGTAAAGAAGAATGTAGACACTGATATTTTTTCGGAACAGCCTAGAAATTTCCTTTTCTTCACTTTCTGTAAAGGAATAACACTAGTGATGGGCGAAACGGCGAAAAATTATTTTTACAATGAACGGAGGCCCAGAGACCAACATCCCTCCCGCTGAAGAGGTTGTTCACCTTTATGATAAGTGTTAGTATGTTATTGAATGACCAGTACTTAACAACTTTTTAAATGGTTCGCATTTATATTTGTAAAAAAAACTCACCCTGGTTGTCTAGGGGGCCGGCGGGGACGCCTGCTGTGTGGTGCGCCTGGTTCCTCTGGTGCCGGGACTCCTATGTCATGTGTGGCATGCACTTCGGAAATTTACGCGCCGGCGTATTTTTTTATAAAGTTTTCACAAGAAATACAGCCATTAAGTGTATTACAAAATTGCTGCATCTTCAGTTACATAAACACATGACAGCAATTGCATCAGTTCAAAAACATAAACAAGATAGCAAATAACAAAGATAGATTAGAAGAGAAGAATCAGAAACAAAACAAGAAAAAAGAAGGGAAAATAGTCAGGCATATAATAGTACTAACAAAAAAGGGTGGGGGGAGACCCAGGAATTTATGATGTCCTATACTAGCCCTTTGCCATGGCTCCCAAAAGCAAAACAGTAAATCCAATTACACAGATTAACAGAGTAATTCTGTGGGTATAGTTTGTTGCTTCCATTTCTGACAAAGCAACCATCTAGCTGCTAGGATATGGTTCATCATGCAGGGAACCTTATGGAAGTGCTTTCACACTGGCAATACCACAATATATGAGATAATGTCCCCAGTTGTCTTCAACATCCATTAGAGAACAAGGGGAAAATTCTGTGAAGTTTTTAGGGGTATAATACCAGTTCAGTTTTATAGTTATTTAATTACAGTATATATACGTTCCTGATCCGACTCTTTACAGCTTTTAAATGGGGGTCACAATGTTACTGTTACTTTTATTAATTATCTTTTTATAAAGACCCTCTCCTATTTATATTCCTGTTTCTTATTCCAGCCACTGCTTGGTTGCTAGAGTAAATTGAACCCTAGCAAGCAGGTAGCTTATAATATTCCACACCAGATTGCTGCTGAACAAAAACTAATTAATTACTAAGTAACAAAAAAGGGCAATTGCAAATTGTCTCAGAATAACACTCCCTACAACAAATTAAAAGTTAATTCAGAGGTGAACAACTCTTGGCCCTTGGGACTGTTATGAAACCATTAGCCCATTGGATTTGTGTAACATGGATGACCAATTATTTCAAGGACTGCAGTATCCCAGCCTGTCTGTGGATTGGTTACACATGGACTATATGTGGGACACTCAAGAAAAATCCTGACAGTTGGTGGCCTTGTAACACTGATATTTTATACTGATTAAGATTACTATAAAATTACTATACCTGACCTCTAAGTCCTCCTGCCTGATATATACAGTGTTGTGGCATATGGGGAAATACAGATTTATGCACATGTGGTAAGTTTCACAATGGCAAATTGAGACAGAAAAAGATAGTGTAGAATAAATAACAAGCCATTGAAAGTAAGGAGAAGATTAAAAAAGGGATATCGATTACAAAAACCATAGCTTTTTGATTGGCTGTTTTAGGGAATGTTTGTGTCTAGAAATCTGCTAGGTTTATAAACTTTCAGCTGCTTAGAATTATTTCAGTGATCCTTTCCCACAATAAAGTTTGTTTTCTTGCCATCAATAAGTTATTTGTAATGAAAATTGGTACTTATAATACTGTATTAATGGAACAGCCATGTTCTGTTGGAATAGCATTTATGGGTGGATTTTTTGTACTATGCCCTATTTTAACATGATGTTCCACCACAGCAGTACAATGCACCTAGAAATTACTTTTTTAAATATTGCTAGCCAGAGTTGTTTCTTAAGCTATGTTTCTAAATGCAAACATTTTATGTTAAATTAAACCATATTCAAGCCAATCTACCCCTTTCAGTAATTTCTTTGTTAAAATGCAAGGCTTACTCTTGACATTCAATGGTAGGTAAATTGCCACTATGTGCAACTGCTGTGCAATAAGCTTCGTGCTACTTGACTTTGCAACGTGAGTCATAAAACGCACCCCAAGGCACAGCAGATTTGCATAAAGAAAATATGTCTAATTGTTGCATTTAAGTTCCCAGTAGAATGAGAAAAATATATTTCTTTAAAAAAAAATATTCAAAATGGGAATTCAGTTCTTGATACAGTACATTTTCAGAAACAGATGTAATAGAATGGTCAGTGCTGTTGTTGCTGCCCAGTGATTTAGTCCCATACGGGGAGGCAGTATATTTATTTGTGGTTTAAATCATAGCGTCTAACCATCGGATATCTTTCATGATCTCCCTAAAATGCTACATCTTGTTTATTTGTTTGTGACTCATCTAGGCCTTCGTTATCATCCCTCTACCATATAGAGAATAAGGATGTGCTAATTACTGTAGATCACCCTCTCCTTTTCCAGTCCCTCCATTCGCTTGGCCTTCGTGAGACAGCTCTGTCCTAGTTCTCTTCTTACCTCACCAATCGCTCCTTCAGTGTCTCCTACAATGGAGTAGCATCTTCTCCTCTACCTCTTTCTGTTGGGGTTCCTCAAGGCTCTGTCCTGGGACCCTTTTTATTCTCCTTCTATACTTCCACCCTTGGCAAATTAATCAGCTCGTATGGTTTCCACTATCACCTCTATGCTGACGATACTCAGATCTATTTCTCCTCTCCTGATCTCAACCCAGAACTCCTAACTCAGGTCTCCTCCTGCCTGTCCACTATCTCTACTTGGATGTCGCAACGCTACCTTAAATTATACCTCTCTAAAATGGAAATGGTTCTCTTTCCTCCAACTAACACCAGTAACATCCCAGAAGTATCCATCATAGCTAACAATTCCACTATCACCCCATCTCCCCAGGCCTGGTGCCTTGAGGTTATCCTAGATTCTGCCCTGTCATTCACTCCTCATATCCAGTCACTTATTAAATCATGTCACTTCCACCTAAGGAACATATCCAAAATACGATCATTTATCACCCAAAATGCTTATTCACTCTCTCGTCATATCATGTCTAGACTACTGTAACTCTCTTTTAATTGGCCTTCCCCACCAGAGACTTTCACCTCTCCAGTCCATAATGAACACTGCCGCGAGGCTTATACACCACAGCAACCGCTCCTCCTCTGCCATGCAATTCTGCCCATCCCTGCACTGGCTTGCACTACTCTTCAGAATTAAATTTAAATTAATGACCATCACATTCAAAGCACTTCATAACTCTGCCCCACCCTACATCTCTGAACTCATCTCTATATACTCACCAAACCGCTTACTACGCTCCTCTTCTGACCTGCTACCCAACTCTTCTCTCATTACCTCCTCACATGCAAGACTTTGCAAGGGCTGCACCCCTCCTCTGGAATTCTCTCCCACAGTCTGTCCAACTTTCTCCCAACCTTTCTGCTTTCAAGAAATCTCTTAAATAGCACTTCTTTAGAGAAGCATACCCTCTCTTTCAACATGTTTATTAGTTTCATAAACAAGTATGATACAATACAAGTGTAAAATCCAATTGACATGCGATACACCTTTTAGAGTAAACAGTAGTGATGGGCGAATTTGAGCTGTTTCGCTTCGCCGAAAAATTTGCGAATTTCCCACGAAATTCGTGAAACGGTGAGAAATTCGCAAAATGGCGCCGGCGTCTCATTTTTGACGCCAGTGTCCGTTTTTTTGACGCCGGTGGCCACGGAAGCCGGCAAAATTTTTTTTTATGCCGGCAAATTTTCGCCAGCGAATTTTCGCGGCCATTTTGCAAATTTATTTGCTGGCAGCGAATCGCGCAAATTCGACGCGAATTTGCACCTGCTGAATAAATTCGCCCCTCACTAGTAAACAGCGAATTGTTTCAAACCATACCCTCTACCAAATGCAATACTACATACAGTACCACACCTCTCACCCATTTAATTCTGATCTTGCCCACTCCCACACCTTGTGTATTATTCCCTTCCCTTTAGATTGAAAGCTCTTTCTGAACAGGGCCTTCCTCACCTTTGGTACCGGTATTGATTGTGATGTATGTAACTCCATATGTTCTATGTATGTAATTCATGTGCTTTAGTTGTATAAACACATTTACTTTACAGTGCTATTTAATATGTTGGCACTATATAAATACATGTTAATAATAATAATAATAATAAATTACTTATTTTACGGTCTGTTAAGATAAGTGAAAATACAAAGCCTGACATTTAGTCATATTTTACAGGAATTAACAACTGGGAGGCATATAATGGGCTTTTTGCATTCTGATTTTTTGTAGTAAAAGAAAACAACTGTGCAACCTTGGCTTTGTTTTTATTTGATTTATATGTCCCTGTAACCATTATTTTCATAAAATGTTTTTGTCATCATTTGAGAAAATAGATTTTTGGTTCGGTATATCTACTTGGCCCCTGGTTGTCATAATTGCTTAGCTCATAGTTTAACAAGTAGTTTGGCACATAAAATATGTTGTCTTGGACTCTGTTTCCGTAAGAATACAATTAACTCTTCTGTAATCATCAGAATTAACTAATTTCAAATTAAATATAAATAGTATTCTTTCGTGCTGGAAGGAAATGCATCTTTAAATGGAAATATATTTGGAGACTGAAGATTGAGCTAAATTTAATAAATGTTTACCTGAAATATTTCTACAGAAAATATTTGTATATTTATGGGGAACCTTTCAAGAAAACAGATGGTTTATCTTTACTATGGGCCCAAAGGGATTAGTAGCATCTTTCTTGGAATCCAACAGGATCAACATTTCTGTTTAGACTACATACAGTATTTATTGCCATGTTTACCTGGTAGAATCCTGAAAGGTTCAGGGAGCTACAGTATGTTTATACACATTATTACAGAGAACAAGGACATGTATTGATATTAATAATGTGGTCTTCCTTCATGGTAGACATTCCTAAATCCCATAAATCTGCCTGCCCAAGTTGAATATATTCTAAATTTCTATTACAGTATCCAGACATTTTCCAGGTTAAATCTGATATACAAATCTGACTCCTGCACCCAAAGTCAATTTGTTTTCTTTTGTCATAGCAACTAATGGGGAAAGATTATAGTACTTTACTAGAATTAGGAAGGGTAAGAAGAAGAAGAGAAAGTCTTGAGAAGCTGAGATAAGTGCCAAATATTTGCAAGAATGAATACAAGGTAAGAGAAGGAAATTTATAGATAATGGGTTGGAAGGGGAGAGCTTGGATATGTCTTCGAAGTTTTGGTTAATGTAAGATATAGTTTGGGTGAGCTCTTTGCAGGTATTGTATGCTTGTTCGCAGGAAGTTACAACTAAAAGAGATGTGAGGAAAGCATTAGTGAGGAATTTATCAGTGGCTTGAAAGAAAAAGGCCACTTATGTTAATGTTACCAATAAAATGTCTCTACTATATAACTATACTTTACTGAAAATGAAAGTTCTTGGAATGATAGCAATGAATTCTGTATATTCGGGCACATTTTTTTGTTTCAATAGTTAACTGTATTGTGTTCAGTTTACTTTATTTTCTCCTTTCCTCCTAACTTGCACCATTCACAAACAGTTTGCAGTGACAAAGAGGCAGTCATTGACAAAATGTGCTTGTATCTGCTATTAATTAATATTCTGCCCATGAATGTACCTATTTTTTTTAACTGATTGTGTGTTTGCTTGAACTGTCCATAGTGGCCCATAGAAACAACAAGTGAAAGGGCGTAATAATTATTAATCATTCATAATACAATAACATTTTAAAAAGCTTTTTCCAGTTTAATAAGTCCACTTTAAAGAGTATCACTAAAACCACAATACCAATTTTGACCTTGGCTTCATTCTTTCTGCCTGATTATCTATGACTCTTATCAGCAATTCTTTATTTTATTCCAGTTTCCCCTTTCAACCATTTCCTTGACCATTTATTTAAAAAAGAGAATTATCTGTTATTCTGTTGTTATATTTTGGACTAGGATATACACCATTGGGAGAACAAGAATGGAAGAGTGTGAGAGCTGAAAGATTGCCCACATAAATACAAAGGCAATCCATTAAATCAAAAGCATGCGAGACGTCAGTAAACACATAAAGCACTCTTCACTGGCTAGACCAGGGGTAGGCAACCCGCGGCTCCGGAGCCTAATACGGCTCTTCATCCTGCTTGCTGTGGCTCAGTCTTGCGGCTTTGCCTGTCACGTCGTCTATACAGCCCTCGTTCCTGCCGGCGGCTTCTTGAGTGCACGACCGCAGTAAGCTAGTGGTTAGCTTATCGCGGTCGCACACTCAGGAAGCCGCCAGCAGGAGCGAGGGCTATATAGATGTCCCAGGAGTGACAGGCAAGACTGAGCCACAGCAAAATGATTCATCATGGTCCTTACTGTGGTCACACACTCAAGACAAGAGAGGGAAGATCAGCATGGAGCTTTAGAAACAGAAGTCACATTAAACAGATGAGAACACTAGCATTTAAAGGAATTGTTCAGTGTAAAAATAAAAACTGGTTAAATAGATAGGCTGTAGTTAGCCAAAAATGTAATGTATAAAGGCTGGAGTGATTTGATGTATAACATGTCAGTCATAACACTACTTCCTGCTTTTCAGCTCTCCTGGTTTACACTGGCTGGTTACCCTGGTTACCAGGCAGTAACCAATCAGAGACTTGAGGGGGGGGGGCCACATGGGTCATAAATGTTGCTTTTGAATCTGAGCTGAATGCTGAGGATCAGTTACAAACTCACTGAACAGAAATGTACCATTTGGCCCCCTTCAAGTCGCTGACTAACTCAGAGTTATAGAGCTGAAAAGCAGGAAGTTGGATTCTGGCTGTTTTATTAGACATCTGTTCACTCCAGCCTTTATATATTACATTTTTGCCTAACTAACTATATTAGAAACATATTTACAGTTTTTATTTTCACACTGAACTATTGCTTTAATAGGGCTATTCCGTGTTTAATTTATTTCAAAGTAGGCCTACACATACACACTGCACTTCTGTTTGTTGTATTCTGTGTTGTAACGGTTAAAATTAAAAAAAGGTTAAAACTTTTAAGAGTTTATAAGCTGTGTTATGTTTTACGGCTCCAGACTATTTTACTTTAGGGGAAGAGGGGGCAAAATGGCTCTTTTGATAGTAAAGGTTGCTGACCCCTGGGCTAGACTGTAGAAGTTGTTGTCTAAGCACCAGCCATCTTTCCCAGAATACTAGCATGCCATAGCTAAAGCCTCAGGCAAAGTACATAGCAAAAAGAGCAAAGAGATTATGTAAAGGATGGCAAGGATGCTTTGGATGTGGAAGATTCAAATGACAGTTGGCTACATGTGTTATGCTATGTGTGTCCACCCTAGTGAGAAATAAGAAGATATTACCAAGTACTTCTATGACCATGTAAAATCATGATGCCAGGGCTTTTGTTCTTTTATACAAGTCATAGAAGTTCAAAATGTTGTCTGTATGCTAATGATACTGATTTTATTTGGGCATAATACACACAAGCCATGAACATTTTGTAAATTATATCCTTATAAACAGTGAGTTCTGAAGTCATCAGTTATAAACGGTGAGTTCTGATGTGATTTCTGTCACATGACTCACTGAAATGTGTGTATTATAATAAAGTACCCCCAGTTGCAAAATATGAGGATTTTAGAAGTTACCTTGGAGTTCCATGACCTGTATAAAAACACTCGGTCTTGGTCATGAAACTCCTCAGTAACTTATAATATCCTTATATTTTACAAGAGGGGGTACTTTATTCACTATATACACAGACTGTCTGGACAGCTATATCAATATCAATAAATCATAAACTTAGGGCAATGTCAAATAGAGCAATTCAAATGGTTTTGTACAGGTATGTGACCTGTTATCTGGAAAGCTGTTGTCCAGAAAGCTCCAAATTATAGAAAGGCCATCTCCCATTGACTCCATTTTATTCAATTTTTTTAAAAATGATTTTCTTTTTCTCTGTAAGCAAACAGATTTTGTTATATTTAATTTGAAATCTGACATGGGGATTGACATATTGTCATTTTCCCAGCTGCTCCCAGTCATGTAACTTGTGCTCTGATAAAATTCAGTCACTCTTTACTGCTGTACTGCAAGTTGGAGTGATTGCACCCCCTCCCATTCCCTCCCAGCAGCCTAACAACAGAACAATGGGAAGGTAACCAGATAGCAGCTCCCTGACACAAGATAACAGCTGCCTGGTAGATCTAAGAACAGCACTCAATAGTAAAATCCAGGTCCCTCTGTGACACATTCAGTTACACATTCAGTAGGAGAAACAACAGCCTGCCAGAAAGCAGTTCCATCCTAAAGTGCTGGCTCTTTCTGAAAGCACAGGACCAGGCAAAATGACCTGAGATGGCTGCCTACACAACAACATTACAACTAAAAAAAATACACTTGCTGGTTCAGGAATTTAATATATATATAATAAATTATAGAGTGAATTATTTGCAGTGTAAACAATGTTATTTAGAAATATAAATGACATCATAAAAATTATGACAGAATCCCTTTAAGGTATAAAGACACAAATTACTAAAAGATCCATTATTTGGTAAACCCCAGGTCCTGAACATTCTGGAAAACAGGTCTCATACCTGTAGCTCAATGGGTGGGGGACACAATGCTTCTAGCAGGTGATTGCTATATGATTCAATAGATCAGGATACTGATTGCTATGGTGAAAAAAAGTCAACATTACTCTTGTGCCATTGCAGTTGTATTTGTTACTTTTAGAAATCGGAGACTGACAAATATAAGGACATATTTCACTTTATGGATATATTTCAATTTATAAATTTAAGGCTGTGCCAATGGGACCTTCTTGGGTATCAGGGCCTGGTAACTGTACCAGGATTGGACCTCCAACAGCTATGACCCCTAAAGAAACAAATCAAATGCTTTTTCCAATAGTACTGTGCAGTTAGGGATAAATGCAAATAAAGAATATTATTTGTCCTAGTAGTGATACAAATTGTCCAACAAAAAAAGTTTTCTGTGCATGTTTCAAACTATGTTAAGGCTAGTTATAATTTTTTTCCTTAGCCAGATGATCTTTTACTGACCTTTTCAAAATCTGTAATGATCTCCTCTTATTTTCTTGCTCTTATTTAATAATTCTCACAGGTCTCAGGGCTTAGGATAATTCTCATAAATCTAAAGTTGAAGATGCTAATATACATTTTACATTACATTATTAAAATACACCACATATTCAACACTGCGTTGCGTCGGCACTGCTTGAAAATGAATGCGGCATGTCGGGAGCTAACGTGCGACCTGCACATAAACAAACATATTATTTATTATTTGACTGCATTATTCACTCATAGATTTTCATTTAATGTTTATTTATGTTTATGTTCAATTCATTATATGTTATTAATGATCTTTTAAGGGATTTTATGTTATGTTCAATATATTATTTTCAATTATTTATTTTTATTGCATAAATCCCTTTATTATTTTTTATGTATTTATTTATCATTAAAATTACTTTTGTATGACGTAGACAGTGATATTCTGGGACATTTTGAAAATGTCCTTCATTTTATTGTGGTTTATGACTTATTTAGCAGCTCTCCATTTTGGGTTCTCAGCAAATTTACCTGAGCAACCAGGAAGAGGTCTGCATGAAAGATTAAAAAATAAATAGTAAAGACCCTGAATAGAAAGAAAAGTAATATGAAATACAGCAACATTATAGCAATAGTTTTTTGGCTCTGGGGACAATTTAAAATCAACAGAGAGGCAGAAGCAGAATGCAAATAATGAAAAAACTTTAATAAGTAAAAAAAGAATTCCTACGGAAAATTGCTAAGAATAAAACATTCTAAAACATGGCAAAAGTTTACCTAAAGGTAAGCTACCACTTTTTTGTTATTTTCCTAATTATTTAAAACAATGTTTTTCAATATTTTTAAGCATTCTATTCACTATTCTATTTTATTTGTGTTCTAAACATTTTTGATTGTATTCTTTTATCTTTCATAGTTTTGTATAAACTTTTTAGGATTTGTTTTAATGTATTCTTTGAGATTATTAAAGGTATTTTTGCCATTTGTTATGAGAAATGTATCAAAGAAAATGCTGCCTTGGCTAAAAGTTACTACCATGGCAGTTGCCAAGGAGATGATGTTGATAACTGCTATTCATACCATTGCCATGCTGAAACTTTCCACAGAACCATAGGAGCGGTTGCTTGGATGATACCTGCGATCCTCATTATTAGCAGGAAAACAGTTGCCTTGATGGCATTTTGCCAATGAGACAATTAGATTAGGTGCCATAGGAAATTCAAGTAGGGGATAATACTGCCATAGAGACAAATCTAAAAATTGCCATGAAGACCACTGATATGATGATGGCTGCTTGGAAGACTATAAGTAATAATTTTCATATTTGCCAAGAAACATCTGCCATGAAACAGTTTCCGTGGTGATAGATTAGGGTTACAATTTTCACAATAATTATTCCAATGGAACCAGAAATGATAATTGTCATTGAGTTGGCTGTCGTAGCAACAGCTGTATGTCTTTTGCATTTGTTCATACATTTGTGCCTTGTAGATAATTGGTTCCTACAGTATATGCTTTTCATCTATTAAATATACTGTGCTTCATGGTTCTATTACTTTGAGTTTATAAAATGCATCACCACGAGCATTCTTCTGAGACTTGACTGCATAATAATGTATCTGTAATTTAACTAACTTTAAGTGCTTTGCCCTGCTTATGACATTGTCTGCCCTTGCTTCTAAAATGTTTTAAAACAATTGTAAATGAAGAGACAAAATTATATTTGTTTGGCAATCTCCCCCCAAAATCTCACATACTTATGTTCTAAGACTAAGGGGCCTATTTGCTAAAATTTGAATGTCTTTTTTTTTTTTAAAGATTTAATTTTTCTTTAACAAGTCGTTGTTTTTAAGATTTTCTATAAAACTCTAAAAAGTTTAGATTTATTAAGTGTATAATAAAAACTTTAATACAAAAATTCACCAGGTAAAAGCAGTCAAGGTCCTATAGAAGTCAATGGGAGCTGTGCTAATCCTATTGGATTTTTTTTAGCCATTCAGACTTTTTTTTGATTTTTTTTCTGATCTGATCTTTTTTGTGCATTATTCAGTTTTTTTTGTTTGTGCTTTTTATATTCTGATCTTTTAATAAATTACACAGCATTCTTGGTTTTAGAGAAAACGAGTTTATCCTTGAATTCTAAAACCTCTAAAACCACTAAAATTAGAATGTTGATAAATAGGTCACATATAGGCATATTTACTAATAATTTAATTTCTATTTTGAAAATCCATGAAATACAAAAATGTGCCAAGTAAAAACTGTCAAGTTCCAATAGAAGTCAATGGGAGCTGTGTTGATCCTATTTAACCATTTTTAATCAATTCGGACTTTTACAGGCTTTCTCCTTTTTTTCACTTGTAATTGTCCAAAAAAACTAAATTTCTTAGAAGTCTTAGAGATATTCTTATTTTATAGCGCATCATTCAGCATTTTCTTCCTGTTTGTATTTTGAGGAGGGTACTTATTAAAATTTTAATTTTTCTCATTATTTTTAAAAAAAAAATTTGACCGAACTCCCAACCACGATTTGGCTTAATTTATTAAAAAAGCCAATTGAATCGTGCGGCTTTTTCGATTTGTTGCCTGAAAACCACAAATCCTATACGTCAAACAGCCCGAAATCTTCGAAAATATATATAAAATATATATTCAGATCTTTTAATAACTTTCATGGCTTTTGTGGTTTTAGAGATATGGTTAATCTTGGTTTCAAAAACCTCTAAAACCTCTAAAATTCAACTTTCGATCAATAGGCTTCCAGGATAGCGATGTGCGGGTCGGCCCGCGGGTGGGCGAGTTCAGGCCAACCTTGCACCCCCCTTTCCGGGTCGCCTTTACAAATGTCGGCTTCCGAGTTGAACTTTTATAGATGCACACTTGCACGCCCCGCCACTTTTGTGACTATGACTTGTGACTGTGGGTCTATGAAAGGAACCCCGAAGTCGGGCTCGGGCAGGCATGGGTGGAGGGATGGAGGTTGGCAGGCGGGTGCATATCACTACTCCAGGCGATAGGAATGACAGGTCTTTTCTGTGTTTTCTGTGTATTCAAACAAAGAATTCGGTTTCAAGTGTTTTCATCAAAATGCTTTGGGCTGGTTTCCATTAACGACAAGAGGAGTGTCCGTAACCCGCAATTATTCCCCTGGAATACCCCTGTTCTACCCAGCATTATTAAGCATGTATAAGTAGATCACTTATACCTAAGATTGAAAGAATAAATATCCAACCAGCAACTAAGAATGCTAATTACATAAGCTTATTGATCTTGATGAACTAGTAATATAAAAAATGAAAATTAATCATATTGATTTTACGTTCAGTTATTTCTATCCAGTACATGCAAAACATAGGTTGTGGTTTGTGGGTTTGCTATTAGCCTTTGAACATTTTTATTTGTTGTGTAAACGATGCAGTGCTTTGTGGATCAGAAAATATATTCATTACATAAATGATGTTGAAAAATGTCCTCCATAGTGACTGGTTATTGTTCATACATGCTCAGAGAGCATACATGAAAGCTTGGTGTGATATCTTAGTAAATAGAATTTTTTTATTAATTTAAAAGGGAATTGCATACCTTTTACTTGAAATGTTTTTAAAAGTGACTAAAAATGAACTATATAGACATGTTTTCTTTTTCACAACAGTTGTAGAAGAAAACACAGCATCTGAGTCCCTTAGTGACCTGCCAGAACCTTAATTGACTATAGCCAGTTCTAGAGTGGTTCCCATAGAAACTAGCTCCACTAGTTAAAAAGCGAAATGCACCGATTCCATAAGAACAAAAACGGTCTTAAGTAGGTAAATTGCATATACAGTAGTTCCCTGCTGAGACAATATAGTGCTGGTAAAAAATGCAATAAACTTTATGTTTGCTACTTATTTAACTTATTTTGTGTGCTCGTTTCCCAAATTGATATACTGTATCACCGATGCAGAAAACATTGTAGAATAAACATTGTTTTGCATATAAAGTTATTTAGACATTGTTTGAAATATTGGTGGTAAACTGCACCTGACAATCAAATAAACACAATAGTCTGGCTACAACTTGAATATGGTTCAAGTAGAAGCCAGATTAAGTAATTTTTTTTTCTAAATCGTGCTTGTTTGTGAATGTCTGACTAGAAGCTATTAAACTAAAGAAAGTTCCACAATTTTCCAGTCCTTTGCTGCAGAAAAAATTAAAATAAAGACATGATATGTGTGTGTTCTTCCATATGATTTTGCATTGTTTAACCAAACGGAAGAAAGTGTAAAACGGGAGAAGCATGTAAAGCTAATATTACACAAGAGAGGTCATACACAAGTGCAAAAAAAAAAACGGCCTTCCTGCATTGTGTAAGTTGCTACATGCACAAGGACAGGGCTCTGCTGCACCTCCTGAAGCTCCTCTCTGCACCCAACACTGGAATTTTGAGCAGTTGATGACACAGATATCACCATGGGCACGGGGAGCAATTTCTCACTTACCACCTCCTCTCATTCACAATAAAATATGAGCAGGAGTGTTAAAGAAGGAAAGTTGATTTAAACCTCCAGAACACAGAGTGTACCCATGAGATTGTAGACTCCACTGAGTCTAAGAAGCAGTTTGTAACAAGGTCAGCCATGAATGACACACTCCCAGCCAGGGCTGGGATGAACCCTGCCAAACATATATTTAGCAGCTTCAAAAGTTCACAGGGGTAGACTGGAGTCACAATTGACAAGGAACTTACTTAAAAAGTTATGTACATACATTTCAGGAAATCCATTCACGATTCCTCTGTCAAACACTCACAAAGCATGTCTACATAAAGCCTCCAGGACCCCTGTCACGGAGAAATACACATGCAGAGTGCTGCTAGCCTTTTAAGGGGCCTCCCCCTTCCTCTCTGTGGTTTCTATATACAGAAACCTAGTCACTACAAGCTCTCTTCCCTATCTGGCACACAATTGATTTGGGGCAGTAGTAGTATAAAAATGGAAGAAAATTACATTTCCAAGATTGCTTGGGTATGTGATAGATAAATAAATGCAAAGCTTCTACTGCATCAGAGGATTCAGAGAAGCTAAAAAGTGCTTTTCCACACTGTTTATTAGAACAATGGATGCAATATAAAATTGTATTATACTTGACATATCATCACTTGGTAAATGAGCACACTGACTTAGATCAGCTAGAGTCGCTTTAACATTGTTATCAAGCATTCAACGTGCAGAAGTGTAAGCAGGACTTCTAATGTAATCAGAAGTTAGTTTCTGCATCAGCTGGACTTTATTTTTTCAGCTAATCTTAAACATCCCTTTTAATTCTCAGAGTAGAAGCAATGAATGCGTTTGAGGTTCCAAACTCAGTCACTAATTTATTGAATGTCCATCATAAGATTAGCAAGTGTGTCCTTGGGGCTGCAAACATGGAGACAACAGAAGGTATTGCATATAAATTGGAATTCATCCTGCTTGAAAACTATTCTGCAAATAAGGATTGTCTGCTTCCACATTAAAATGCTTAGAGACAATTTGGTTTCTCAAGAGCATGTTACTGAGCTGCCTACTTTGCTAAACACTACAGCAGAGACCCTTAATAAGGTCTGAAAAAACACATACATTTTTGTAATTTGCCTACATATTAATTACAAAAAATATCTATGAAACTGTACCTTGCTGAGAGATACTTCAGTTCTGAATATGAACCATACTACAGCACATAAATGGCAGTAAGATTCTACAGCACTCCTCTACAGATACGTTTTTGTGCATGGGGGTTGAAATGGAGCAATAAGGGGGAAGTCCAATGATATTCACATGGTAGTGTTTCAGGGGATGGAAATCTGAGTACCCCAAGGGGGGTATTTATTATAACTCAAGTTTTTCTCATTATATTAAAAATAAAAATTCAACCTAACTCCCAACCACGATTTGGTTTAATTTACTAAAAAATCATAACAAAAATTGTATGTGTGGGAAAAGTCTCGACAAAATCATGCAACAATTAGAATCGTGAGACTTTTTTTAATTGTCACCTAAAAAACTCTAATTTTTCCAGCGTCAAAACCTTTGAACAACAGGAAGGTAAAAAAATCTTCTAATTGTAAAAGGGGACTTCTGCCATTGACTTTTACATGACTTCTTCAAGAGTATTTATCCAGAGCATTTTTCGGATTCATATTTTTGGATTTTTAGCAGCTTTGGAGCAATTTCTAAAAAGTCTAATTTTTTTTCCTCTAAAAATTTAAATTTTTCTCCTTTAAAACTTGACCAGAAAAATGTGAGGCTGAATTAATAGGCCCCCAAGAGTAACATCAATTAATCAGTTGTATTTGTATGTAAAACTAGAATTTTTTTTGTCCCCTGAGCTTTGGTAACAGAGGAGATGCAGGAGCTGCAATGAAAGTGGCTGTTGACAGCAGAAATGTAAATCCTAATTTGACATGCACAATTAAAAGGATTTTTAGATTTTTTGGGGGGTTCAGGCTCCCTTTGTGGTTATTCGTAGCAGCCCCTTAGCTCCTAATAGTTTACAGATATTTGAACACATTATTATATTAAACATTATATAGTAATTGGAACACAAGTAACAGCAGGTAATCATTTCACGCAGATTTCACTCCAGTGCCTGTTCAGAATCTTCCTAATAGTTCCTAGTAGGAGTGTTCAGATATATGAACATTGTACTTTAGTTCAAGCAATTTGCTGCTGTAACAATGAAGATGCATTATGCCCTTAGTTTCATTATTAGAACAGCTTGCTACTGTTTTTGCGCTTCACTGATGTTTTCAGAACCTGCCATAATGAAAATGTTTCCATAATGAAACAATTTCTTAAAGGAATTGTTCAGTTTAAAAATGTAAACTGAGTAAATGGATAGGCTGTACAAAATAAAAAAATGTTTTCAATATAGTTAGTTAGCCAAAAATGTATTGTATAAAGGCTGGAGTGACTGGATGTCTAACATAACAGAACAGAACCCAACTTCCTGCTTTCAGCTCTCTTGGTTTCCATTGATTGGTTACCAGGCAGAAACCAATCAGAGACTTGAGGGGGAGGGGGCACATGGGCCTTAACTGTTTGCTTTTAAATCTGAGCTGAATGCTGAGGATCAATTGCAAACTCACTGAACAGTTATGTTTATTGTGGCCCCCCTTCAAGTCACTAACTCAGAGTTAGAGCGCTGAAAAGCAGGAAGTTGGGTTCTGTTCTGTTAGGCATCTGTTAGACATCTTACATCTGTTAGATTACATTTTTGGCTAACTATCTATATTAGAAACATTTTTTTATTTTGTACAGCCTATCTATTTACACAGTTTTTAGTTTTACGTTTAACTGTTCCTTTAAAAGCTAAGATATGGCCCATGCCTAACACACAAAGTTTAACTCATGTCACCCATCTCACTGACTGTTGGTCAACAATGAGCATAACACAGAGAATGTTGTGTGGGACCCATCAATGCAATAAGGCTCATTTAAGAACTCAAGCACAAGTGCAAGACTCTATGCAATTCACATTAGTATTTTACTTCCATAGATGTTCTTTACAACTGGCAACATCACCAATGTGCCTATTCAGCCTGCCCTAATTAATTGTATGCCATTGAATCCAAGGCCAAAGTACAGGGTGCAATGGACACAAGGGAGTCCTAGAATTAACAGCTGTCTTGTGTCCATGGATTCACCTACTAATGCTGTTACTGCTGCCAAATGTGTGAAGTGATGCTATTTGCACACAAATGGTATAAGAAAAGGTGTTGTTATATCTTGCCTGGAGTTGAACCAAGGACCTTGTGTTTCTGTGCTGTCTGAGTTACTGCTGCTCTATGTGAGTGGTGCCTACAAAACCCCCTGCTCTGACTCATTGCCCAAAGTAAGTCTTTGTTCCATAGTTCCTGGGTGTGATTCTTGTCTATTTTCTGTTCCTAACCTTTGCCTGTTTTGACCTTGCTGTATCGCTGCCTGAACTGACCCTTGCCTGTTTGACTACTCTTCTGGATCCTGACTTTGTATCGTGTTACTGACTGGTTTTGACTCTGGCCTGTTTATCCTGACTACACTCCTGGCTCCTTATTCTATACTGCAGTGTCTTACTGGTACTGATCCAGCCTGGTAATCCTGACTACGCTCCTGGCTCCTGATGTACTGCTCTGTTTGATTAGTACTGTCCCTGCCTGTTCCACTTCTGCACTCTGTTAAGACCTGGTGGCATCCAAGTAGTAGAGGGCTCCTTCCGAAGCAAAAGGTGATTGCTATAGGCAGAAGCTTGAGCCGAGACCGGGACCTTGGGATTTGTTCTGGGTTTTGGGATACCATATGTGACAAGTATGCAGCAAGTTGCACACAATTTACCAAGGATGCTGAGTTTACAATACTGAACTGCGAGTAGACTGAGGACCATGGTATTTAGCAGGCATTTGCAATCACTCTGAAAGTCTAGGAGGAAACACTGCGTTTTGGGTAAAAAAAATAGCACAACTTTTAATCCTAATCTTTTGCACAGAGTCTACTTTGCAGAATATGTCCTGTAGTTTTTAGATTCAGTTGTTCTGACACACTATGAATAGGTTTCTTTTCCCAGATGGGTAAATTGAAAGTAATGGTTTCATTAAAATTTGATAGGGTTTTACAGCAATGATCATGCTTTTGTTTCCCTCTGGTAACGTCTAAATACTGCTTGCTAAAGTAATGCAAATCAGGTTATTTTCAGAAGTGACATCAGTGGGACATGAGACTCATCAGTCACCTCTACATTACTTTCCTCCTGGTACCAAAGCTATGAAAAAAACCAAAAGAGTAACTGAAGGGGCCTGTGGTTAAGATAAAAACTATATTATGAGTAAGTTTATTAATTTTACAACAAACAGAATATAGTAAAAGCAAAAAATTCACAAAATGATGTTGTTTTTCATTTTATATGGAACCAGTTTAATTGAAAGTCAAGAAGACAGGTTTTTCTAGCTTATTAACAAATCTGCAAAAAACACAATTTAAAGTGTTTCCACATTTTTCAAACCTTGTTATGAGTAAACAGAAGGACATGAATACATTTTCAGTGGACAGCTTAAACCCCAAATGTGGCTTCTGGCCTGCAAGTACAACACAGACATATCAAGAATGAACCACGATGTAAAGCAGCAAAATTGATGAGTTAGCCTCCAAGAATGGGAATGAGATGCAAATATTGGTAGGTAGGATCTGGCAACCAAAAGTAATATCGCTGCTATGTATGTTTGGGATTGACCTGGAAAACATAATATCCTGCTAGCAACAATTTTTTCCCCTTCCCATATTGTGAATTCTGTTGCAAAGGTAATACAGTGACCAGGACCATGTGGTTTTATTGAGCCAAAGTGACAAATAACAGAAGACCAGCTTGCATTAAATCTAAACACACAAACAGCAGAAAGGTAATTAATGAACTGTACCATTATAATTAACTTACAACTCAATCTAAGAAGGAGAAAAGCCCCAGGTTCAGACACCCCCCCCCCCGTTAAGGGAAAACTTAATACTTAATACTTAAGCAACAGATAGTTTATATCATATTAAGTGGCATATTAAAGAATCTTACCAAACTGAAATATATATTTAAGTAAATATTGCCCTTTTACATCTCTTGCCTTGAACCACCATTTCATGATGGTCTGTGTGCTGCCTCAGATTACCTGACCAGAAATACTACAACTCTAACTGTATCAGGAAGAACTGTTAAGCAAAAGACAGAACATTGTATGTCAATTGGCTCATGTGATCTAACAAGTATGGTTTGTTTGGTATGTTTGTGTGCACAGTGAATCGTATAGGAGACCTACATTGTTTGGGGATATAGTTTTCCTTTAAACAATAGCCTTAGTGTATCAACTCCATTGCTCATAGCTTCTGGTGCTATAAAATGGAAAAATATTCAAGGTCTGGGCCCCTGGAATGCTGGATTAAAATATGTTTCTAAAGATAGTCTCTATGCAATCATGGAACAAACTGTCTAGATCAATAGTAGGTGTTATAATAATATTTAAAACAGACATACGAGCATAGACTTTAAGGCACAGATAATGAATCCAACTAATCAGGAGATGTTTATATCTCTGTTATATAAACTTTAGTCCTTTCAGCTGACTAGTCTGGAAAAATGGATGCAAAAACAAGCAATTTAGAACAGTATAAGAGCACAGATAGAGCCCTATGCTTTGGCATGATAAAGCTACGCTTACTCTCAGGCTTTAATATTTAAAAGTTAGATTAAGTGGCCTCATTTCAGAGCACAGACTTATCACATAATATATTATTTCTATGCTACAGGTACACTACACTAGTTTATGGTTAGATCTTATAAATCACAGCAAACTCAACCCAATTCATCATTCACTTCATACCCTGTGTCACCACAGACTAGAATGTAGCATTTTTCCACTATTTTGTATGGAAACTACATGGTTATAGATTAATGGAACATTAAGACTGAATGGATATTAAAAGATGAATGGAGTATTTAGATTTAATAGAAAATAAAAGATGAATTCAAACAGATCCTGTTTTGTACTGAAATACTGTTAACCCATTCTCTTTACATAACTTTAATGTTATTTTCTCCAAAGTTCTCTGGCGGGTGTGACAATCATTTCATAAACATAATATCATAGAAAACAATTATCTACTAAGCTCATTCCTTGCAGAAATGTGAATAAATGCTGTTTAAAATTCCAAAAATAAATAGAAATGCAAATGGACATTGCCTGATTCCACAGATAAGGCAACTCCATCCTCCTTGTTTCATAATTAAGTGATGGATTCTGAAACTTGAAATCCCATCTATGCAATGGAACTTGAAATTTCATTTCTCAATAGAACAGATGGTTCGCCAATGGTTGTGGGTTGTGAAATGACTCATCAGACTATCATAGTTTCCTTTAAATCTATCTGTGGAATCAGGTATGTCTGTGTAATTAAAAAATAAGTTTAGATAGTGTTTGTCAACATAAGACCAACTGAATGAGCCCATGCTAGAAAGGGGGTATATTTTCCATTTTACTGATTATCATAACTGTAACATTAGAAGAGTATTTTTAGTTAATATCCCTGAAAACAGAAGCACATGTTGGTTTAATCAGCTTGAATCTTACCGAATCTGAATTTGGGCATTGCCCTTGTGGACAAACTCAAGCTCTTAGTTCTTTCTGCTCTAGTGTCATCTATATGTTTTAATGTTTAGTAATCATAATACAGTATAAGCTAACATTTAATTTTGTTAAACTGCAAATAGGACAAAAATACCCCGTAATAACAAGACAATCAATCGGCACTATAACTGTATGGTTCCAGGCTGATTGGGTATTAAATTTATTTCTAATAAAAATTTATATATAATCATATTTCTGCATAACTAGTTAACCCTTTACAAGTTTATTTTAAGAAATACTAAGAAATCTTCAAAGAAGTTGCAAAGATTTTAGTATGTCTTCTTAAATCAGATGACCACATTAGTTTATAGCACTGTATGAACAAAGCACTATAACCTTTATCATTGCATTCTGCCAAACTAGATAATAGAGAGTAATGTTTCTAGTCATTAAGAGGAATTATTGCAAATGTTTTTGCATTACCTAGAGCAGTGACATTTATTTCCATGATAGCCAAGTCATCCTAATAAAAAATGTCATAAGGAATTATTTTTGAAGGTCATTTAGTCATTGAATTGCTTGTTTTTTTGATTTCATGCAATAATTCATTGTTGACTCAACAAAAAAATGTATCTATTAAGAAACAAGATGAAAATATTAACCTTTTTTTCTGAATGTGTACATCCCAATTTAATCCAAGCTTATACTAGAGGCATTTGTCTGAAAATCATAAAAAGCATTAAACCCATTTCTACTTTAAAATGTCTTAATTTCGGGAAACTGGGCTGGCTTTCATCCCAGCCACATTAAATCTGTAATGTGTATATCGGTATCTATTATCAGCACTGGAAACAAAAGTGAGGTGAATACAAACCGAATATAATTCCAGATGTATTCTAGCTAGAAGATCGGTGTAACAAGCAGGGCAACATGCAGAGGTGCTGCCTAATTATTTGTTAATTATGGTACTCCTGTATGTTTAATTATACAAATAATACTTTGCATAAATATATCACTCACTGAAAACATTATCTAAGCTTATCTAAGAAGAATATTATTAAGAATATTTTTCATTACTTTGCCCACTGTCTTGTCATCAATGCCTCCCCTGAGCAGCTACATTGTAGGTTCCATTTGTGTTTAAAGTACTACTGAGACTAAAAAACTACTCTTCAAATTATTAATGTATATTAAAAGTTGCCTATAAGTAGTGATGGGCGAATGTAGTCGCCAGGAGCAAATTCGTGGCGAATTACCACACTTAGCTGCCGGCGAATAAATTTGCGAATTTGCTGCAAAAATTTGCAGGCGACAAAGACAATATTAACGCCGGTGACAATTTCGACGTTGCCAACGTTTTCATCGTTTTGCAAATTTTTCGCAGTTTCTCAGGAAATTCACAAATTTTTTAGCAAAGTGATACTGGGCAAATTCACCCATCACTACCTATAAGTCATGTTGATCATTGTTTTTGCTGATAGTTCTGCTTTTGTAAGTAATTGTTACATAAAGTTCCTAATCCTGACTGTTTTGCCAACCTGACTGTCCCTCCTTAGTGTAACAACTTACCCTGGTGGTCTAGTGGGAGGGGGTCGGCAGGGACGCCCGCAGCGAGCTGCATCCTCTTCCTCTGTATGCGCTGATTACTAGGGTGCCGTGAGCTGCATCCTCTTCCTCTGTATGCGCCGATTACTATTGGCGCTGGCGTGTTGACGCCAGCGCGCAATGGCGCGAACTTTGAAAATATTTAAAGGGCCATTATACAGGTTCTCATTGCCAATTATATGACTTGTTTCCTGGTGCTGTTAGCTGTTGCTATTCTGTTCTGAACCTGATTCTGATTACCTGTTTTGTCCCCTGCCTGGCTTTTGATGATTCTACTTTCTGTATCCTGACCCCTTGCCTGATTACCAACTCCGATTCTGCTTAACCCTCTGATATGTAATATAAAAGCATTGGCAAACACTTTTATGGAAAAATGATATTTAATGCAAAGACAATGTAATGATAGATGTTCATTTTTTTTATTTTCTGGTGTCAGACACACTGAATTTGGTTACTGGGAACTGGTTTGCAGCTTCCATCCTAGATTTTTTTTTCGGATTGGAGAGGATTGCAAAAATAAGTTCCTTTCAGCGTAGTCAGATATTTTCTACAACTTTTATAACTTTGTTATTGGCTAGGATCTGTACTCAAATGACATAACTGATGTTTTAAATGGAATAATGTTTGAAGGAAAAGTCCTTCAGAAAAGAAAAATCTATATTTTTAATTAGCTAGAAGGATTTTACATGTCTTCAGTAAATCTTGTATATTCAGTTCAACCTATTCAGAGCAGAGTACATACTGATCTTACAGGAGGAAAACAAAAACCCTACAATTCGACTGCTAATTCAGCCTCAGCAACGCAAATAAAACCCTTCTAAATTCAGAAACGATTACTCTCTGGATCAGGTCTCAATAAAAGGTCCTATGCCTACTGTATTTTGTTGTATCAACTTAATTTTAATCCCCCCCCACTGCAGTTAGAAATAACTTATGATGAAGAAAGAGGAAAGGGGGAGAAGGAAATAAATCAGCATGTAAGACAATGTAAACCCCTCTTTGACTGTTGGAAGCCAGGGAACATTATCCCATCCAGGGACGGACTGGGCGTAAAAAGCAGCCCTGGCACAAAAATCAAAGCTACCCACAGAACTGCCCAGCTTATGGTAAAGTCTATACCTCCCAACTGTCCCGTTTTTAGAGGGACAGTCCCTCTTTTGACAGCTCAGCCTGCTGTCGCTCATTTGTACTGGAAAGTCCTGTTTTTCTCTGCACTGAACAGCCAGAAAAAGAAACAAAGTCTCCAACTTAATTGGCTTCTGGCAGAGAGCCCAGAACAGCCACAACAGTAGATAAGATACATTTGTAACAATTCAAATGTATCTAGATAAGCAAATAAGTAATTGTAACAATATAATATGGTCCCTGTGAGTTAGACTCACAGCTTAAAGGGCAATTCACCTTCATTAACAAAACTGTAATAACTAAAAAAAACCACAGAAATATGTTCTTTTATACTTTTATAACCTGCGAAATTTTGTAAAATGAACTTGGTAATTAGGGGGCGTGGCCACAAAACAGGCGTGGTCAAAAAAATGTTGCCACGCTACGCACGGTAACTTTTTTGTCCCTCTTTTTATTTCCAAAATTTTTGGGAGGTATGGTGTAACTACTGTAAGAAACCAAATCATTTTGCAAAAATGTGTAGATCTAAGAAAGTTCATGCTGTAGAGGAAGAGGATACAAAGCAGCACTTCAGTTTATTTGTCAGTGTGGTGGAATCACAGACTCACCGAGAGGAATGGAAAGTTACTTTGATAATCACAAATTATCTTAAAACTGAACACTGGTGCTCAAGCAAATATAATGCATTACAGTTTACTGAGGAGGTTGAAATAGACACAGGTGCTGCAAGACACTAAAGTGAGATTGACGACATACAGTACACAGGACAGAAAATCCCTATTAAAGGAATGTGTCATTTTGAAGTGCTGCACCAAAAACAAAAGGTACACTGTGAAGTTGTGATGGGCGAATCTGCGCCTCTTTGCTTTGCCAGATAATTTGCAAAATGGCAAACAAAATCGCGAAACAGTGGAAACATTCTGGAAACTGTGGAAAAATTTGCAAAACGCATTGAAGTCAATAGGCGTCAAAATAATTTTGACATGCATCAAATTTTGACGCGAGCTACAATTTTTATACGTGCGATTATTTTTTCCAAATGCACTAAAGTCAATGGGCGTCCAAATAATTTTTATGCGCACCAATTTTTATGCACGTGTAAATTTTGACGCTCAACAATTAGTTTTTTTTGTTGAGGCTGATAATTTGCCTCAAATCCATGCCTGGTGAATTTTTTCGTCCATCACTGCTGTGAAGTTGTATAGTTGTGAAACAGGATGTAACACCGATAATAGGTCTGCAAACCTGTGATGGAATGAATCCCGTCCAGAAAGTGATGGCATTGAAAAGCTGAACATCTTTTTTGAATATGCAGATGTGTTCAAGGCATAGGATGTTTGGAGAGGGCACACACTATTCAAGTAAATGAAGACATTTCCCCAAAAGTGTATGCAATCCCAATCATGTTAAAGGACAAGTAAAAGGCAGACCTGAATGTAATTGCAAGAACTGCAATTGTAAGAACTGAAGAGCCAACAAAGTGGGTGAATTTATTAGTAATTGTAGAAAAAATGTAGCTTGAGAGTGTGTTGGGATTGCAGGGGCTTGAACACAGGTATGAGAGAACATTATCAGCTTCCCACAGAGGAAATCACATGTAAACTCCACAAAGTGATGCATGGTCATCTGTTTACATTAGCTCTGAGCTGGTCATGCTGACTTTCCAATTAGCTATGTTTTAGACTTACTGTTTTAACAATGCAGATAAGGCAAAAAAAAAAAAAATCATCACTTTTTTTCCCAGCTGCATTCTTCCATTAAAAGCCACTCCAAGGGCAAATAGTGCAATATGCAAGAAGTAACACAAAACCCATGGCAATGGCTGTTGTACCATTTAACTTGTTTTCATTGATATGGTGTATCCCCACAAAGAATCTAGTTACTACCACATGCCTAAGAAAAGAAAGAAAGACCTATAAAATATGATGTTTTGTTCCTTTGATACAGACTACACAAAACATCTGTAAAAGTCTACACCAGTTTTTATGTTTATACATAAATTAGTAAATTGACCACTCAACAAGTAATTGTGAATGGGGAGAACATACCCAGTATGCAAATATGGGGTTTATATTTCCAATTATTATGTGAAATGAACCACAATTATCAGATGTAATTAACAGTGTAATTAAAAAACTATAGAAATGTTCTGCCAGACTATTCAATTAACTAACCCACAATTGTAATTATAAAAAATTAAGCAGACAATATCCAGCTGCATATTTACATGCTGCTTCCCAATGAATACTACAAATTAAAATTATATAAATTTAAAAAATACTTTACGTTGACATCATTATTTTTGTATTGTTTTAAAAAAAGCACATGATATATGTTTGAAATATTATTCTCATGTTGAAGGGATAGTAACTGTTTTTTTTATCAGAAAAAAATATATAATATGTAACAGGACAAAAGGAGGCGGTCAAATTTAAATCTTTTTTGAGCACAGGTGCTGACCAGTAAAGCATTGCTACAAAATTGACGCGCGTCAAAATTATTTTGACGCCCATTGACTTTAATGCGTTTTGCTAATTTTTCGCAAAACGGCACAGATTCGCCTAATACTTACTGTGACTCCTCTCAGTTAAGCCCTTGCTGGAAATGTTTAGAATGTAGTTGGCTAAGAATAAAAATAAGCAGTGCAGGATGCAAAAATTAGTGAAAAATAAGAACACCATTCCAAGCACAGTAAAGTCATAGAAGAATAAATAAACATGGAGAAGAGTCTTACAGTTTACCCAGTCTAAGGGTGCATGATACCAGCTCAACAATAGAAAAATGGTCTGAGGCTTCCCAAAAGAACCAAAGAAAAAAATTAAAAATACAATAATTTCTTGTTTATTGGGGAATTTACTCATAGGCCGGTGCATGATACAAGCTCAATTTTTTTTAAAAAAAAGTGTGAGGTTCACCAAAAGGATCAAAGAAAAAAATTTAACACAAGTTTAGTGCCTTTTGGGGCACATACTCATAGGCTTGTGTTTAAATGAAATGTGTTGTTGCTAAAGTGTAAAGTTTAAACAGTAGAAGGAATAAAGTAAATGGACATTTTTTTATCAAGAATACAGGTTTATGGAAGATAGCGCATAGTACAGTTGATCCTGGTCAGGAATGTTTTATTCCCCTCTAAGGCAAATTGGAGAGGCTTCAAATTGGTTTTTTTTTGCCTTCCTCTGGATCATACTAATCCCACACTATTTCTCTTTTGAGAAGCAAAAGACTGTTTTTTCTCACTAGACTTTGTTATTTTATTCCCCTGGTGTGTACTATCACATGATCTAGTCTGTCACTTGCTAAACCTAGTTCTCAGGGTTCTTGTACAGGTATGGGACCTGTTATCCAGAATGCTCGGGACCTGGGGTTTTCCGGATAACGGATCTTTCCGTAATTTGGGTCTTCATGCCTTAACTCTACTAGAAATTAATTTAAACATTAAATAAACCCAATAGGCTGGTTTTGCTTCCAATAAGGATTCATTATATCTTAGTTGGGATCAAGTACAAGCTACTGTTTTATTATTACAGAGAAAAAGGAAATTATTTTTAAAAATTTGGATTATTTGGATATAATAGAGTCTATGGGAGACAGCCATTCCGTAATTCGGAGCTTTCTGGATATCGGGTTTCCGGATAAGGGATCCTATACCTGTACTATGTTTTCACCAAGGAATAGTTACCTTAGGACTTTAACTTGGACTCCTGCACTGAGACCTAAATCATCATCAGACACTATGGCAATTCCACCTCCTGCAATGATGGAGTCCAGAGACAGAACAAAGGAACTGGTAAGCTACCCATGGGCGAATGGGGAATACTTCCATCCCACAGGCAAAGAGTTACTGTCTTGGGTCCTCCTGAGCAGTATAGGAAAATTATATACTGTAGATATAATACACAAAAGCTATGAATATCCTGTAAATTATATCCTTATAAACGGTGAGTTCTGACGTCATTTCTGTCACATGACTCACTGAAATTCGTGTATTATAATAAATAAAGTACCCCCAGTTGCAAAATATGAGGATATTAGAAGTTACCTTGGAGTTCCATGACCTGTATAAAAACACTCAGCCTTCGGCCTTGTGTTTTTATATGGTCATGAAACTCCTCGGTAACTTATAATATCCTTATATTTTACAAAAGGGGGTACTTTATTCACTATATAATACACAAAAGCCATGAATATCTTGTAAATGATATCCTTATAAATGGTGAGTAGTGATGTCATCAGTTATAAACTGGGATTAGTGATGTCTTTTTTATCACGACTCACTAAAACTTCGGCCTTGTGTTTTTATATGGTCATGAAACTCCTCGGTAACTTATAGTATCCTTATAATTTACAAGAAGGGGTACTTTATTCACTATATATATGACTATTTCTGATAATTAATTGGACAGGCGGCATTTACAGATTCATTTTTAATGCAATGTTTGCATTTAAAGCACTAGCTGCAGTATAGCTGTGCCACTGTTATAATAACAATTGCCTTCCAGCAAATATGATGATATGAAGGGCTGCTGAAGTGACAAGAATATTTATGGCAGATGTTATTTTCAGTTATGGGTAAGATGCATAATAGTAAGAAAAATAGTTCAAAATCCTCAAAAAATAAAATTGAGCTATAAATTTGCTCTGGCTTTCATGCTTAAAAGTCAAAACTTTAAAATCAGTTAAAAACAATTTTATTGCACAAATATATTCAAATACTTTGGTTTTAACTTTAGTGGCACACTTTATTCAAAGAATGACCAGCTCCAACTGACTCCCAAACATTCCATTTTAATCAAAGAATTCAAATTTTTAAAATGTGAATTCCTTTTTCTCTGTAATAATAATACAGTACATTGTACTTGATCCCAACTAAGATAAAATGAAAGAAAAACAATCCTATTGGGTTTTTTTAAAATAATTTTTAAGTAGACTTATGGTATGGTGATTCATATGATAAAAAGATCCCTTATTCAGAAAACCCCAGGTCCTGAGCATTCTGGATAACAAGTCCCATACCTGTATCATGGTGCATTTTACACAAACCTTTTTCCTTTTGAGCACAAGGAGCACATAAGCCACACCTGGACTATTATTATATTATTATGCCAATATGAAAAGGAAAACTTGCATATCTATAGCTCGTATTTTGCCGAACAGGAAATTCCACCTGGTCTTTTTGTTTGGGAGAATTGTTGCTACCAGATGTTCATGACTGATGGAAGCTTAATATATACAGTGTGTACGAGCTGTTTGAATATTGCAAGTAAAATCCGTTTTTCATGCAAAAGGCAGTAATTTTTCCAACTGCTTTCAAGGGCAGTGCACTGCTACATGCGACTCCTCACCTCAGCTATGTCCTTGCAGAACCATTGGATGAAGGGTCATCAGGCTTAACTATAAATCTCAACACATTCACAAAGAAATGTGGGTGCCAGTTGTTCTTAAATGCTTTCCAGAACATAATGCAACTCAACTTTTTCAGATTGTATTTTTTTTCCATAAATATGCTACTGATCATGAAACTTGATTTTTTTTTACCTTTTTTCCACCTTCCTATTTAGAAAAAACTTCTAATGAGTTGCATGATGAGTGCCATCTGTGAAACTACACCTTGCAGTATGCCTCTTTGGTGAAGCAAGCAGTTCTTATTAGGTCACCTTGTCTTTCTAGTAGCATTCTATAAAAAGGTCTTCCATACATTAACTTTACTTCATTCAAAGACTTTGTTCAAAAAGACCATGTGCTCCATCTCATTTTATACATTAGCGAAAAGAAACTACAATCACTACCTCTAGGCCTATGGGACAAATCCATCCTCTAGCACAGGGGTCCCCAACCTTTTTCACCCCGTGAGCCACACACACTCAGATGAAAAACTTGTCCGTGAGCAACACAATAAGCGCAAACATAATTTTTATTAATATTAAGCATATACTCTAAATTAAAATGACATAATATCAATCAAAGTGAAATCTGGCACTGCATGTTTTCTGCCAGTTTTTGAATATCTGGGGTGTAGTTTGTTACAGCCAGCCTCATGCATTCTCCCAGATGATCATCATTTAAATGTGTTCTATATTTAGATTTTAACATTTTCATAGCTGAAAATCCAGATTCAAAAAGGTAGGTTGACCCATAACAGGAATTAAGTCTTTGTGAGGTTCCTTTTAGGATGGGAAACTTTAAGATTTCTATTAAAGTCTAGAAGTCATTTTGCAGTGATCTTGATCTCAAAATGTGATCTGGATGGGCAATATGAGGGATTGGCTGCTGCTGGCACAGGTACATAGGGCTATATGGTGTCACAGATGTTTGGTGCAATATGATGGATTTTTGGCTCCTGCTGGCACAGGTACATATTTGGGGACAATATTGTGGATTTTTGGCTCCTGCTGGCACAAGTACACATTTAGGAGCAATATGATGGATCTTTGGCTGCTGCTGGCACAGGTACATAATTGGGGATAATATCATGGATTTTTGACTCCTGCTGGCACAGGTACAGATCAGGGGCAATATGTGGGATTGGTTGCTGCTGGCTCAGGTCCATGGGGCAATATGGTGGCTGCTGGCACAGGTACACAGATGTTTGGGGCAATATGATGGATGTTTGGCTCCTGCTGGCACAACAGGCATAGGTGTGGCTTGGGGGTAACAATATGATGGATGTTTTGGCTTATGCTGGCACAGGTACAGATTGGGGGAAATCTGAGGAATTGACTGCCATTGCCACAGGTACAAATGGGGGCATATGATAGGTTCTGGCAATGGTAATGCAGGACCAGGTGGCACTAATTGAAGCCCTTGCCAAAATACCTTGGCCCAGCCCTGGCAGTGATACAAGTGGATGGATGAGCAGGTGGCACAAAGGACACTGGGCAGCACTAAAACTCTGGTGCAAATCATGTGGAGTTTGGAATAATAATGGTACAACAAGAAAATAGGTGAGGAAGCAGGAGTTACAGAGAATATGGAATTATCAGAATTGGCACAGTAATGGCAGGGACTAGGGAGAAGGGCTCACTGTGGGCTGGCATATGACATCAAGGCATGGCAGAAAAATATTGTGCTGAGGCTGGGACGGGAAACAGAAACTATTGCACTGTTAGAGCTCAATGCTGGATATGCAAGCATATAATTTCTGCCAGCAATAAGATTATTGTTAGGCTACAGAGCACTCCCTTCTTTCCAGCCACATACAAGTACTGTTTTACCCAGTAGATCCGACTCACTAGCCCTTTGTAAAAGTAAGCATTTTAACAAATTGTGGGCCAGCGAGATCCCTTCTCCTTGACTCACCATAAGAATCACAGTTTCAGTTCAAGCACCAGGGGCGCTCCACCAATGAGGCGAGTTGAGACACTCGCCTCAGGCGGCAGCGCCCCCCTGGTTACCAGGGGCGGCAAAAATGCCGCTCCTGGTAACTAAGAGCCGAATTTCCGGTTTTCAACCCGGAAATTCGGCTCTTCTAGTGCAGAGAGCGCAAACGCGCTCTCTGCACTAGCGTCGTGCAGCGCCCCGACCCCCTCCTGTGCAGAAAATGTGAGCGCCGTGAGGAGGGGTCGGGGCGGCAACGGAAGGCCGCCTCAGGCGGCATAAAGGCGCGGATCGGCGCTGTCAAGCACGATCCTTTCTATATAGCCAACCTTATGAAGTACGTGGAAAAGTTTCAGTGTGATTCTTTCCAACCAGCCCTCATAGTTTCTCATAAACTGCCAGTGTCTTCCCCCGACCAGTTCTGTGAGCCTCCTGTCAAATCGATCAGTGAGTTATAACAGCATTCTCTTTTCTCTCCATTCTCTTCCTGCGCTTCCTACTCACTGCTCGCTCACAGGACTAATTGCGAACATGCTGTTATAACTCAACGATCGATTTGACAGGAGGCTCACAGAACTGATTGGGGGAAGACATTGGCAGTTTATGAGAGACTATGAGGGCTGGTTGGAAAGTATCGCACTGAAACTTTTACACATACTTCATAAGGTTGGCTATATAGAAAGGATCGTGCTTGAACTGAAACTGTGATATATGCTTCTTATGGTGAGCCAAGGAGAAGGGATCTCGCTGGCCCACAATCTATTAAAATGCTTCCTATTACACAGGGCTAGTGAGTCGGATCTTCTGGGTAAAACAGTACTGGTATGGGGCTGGAAAAGCTTACGCGAGCAACACCAAGAGGAGCTGCGAGCAACAGGTTGGGGATCACTGCTCTAGCATAATACACTTCTTCATGTCTCATACAATATAATGGGATGGATGCCCAAGAGGAAATATGAGCTCAATGTATAAATATAAGAATAAGCTCTTATGTTCACAATAGTGAGTCACCAAATCCACTGTTTTCTATTCTGTGAAATACTGAATCTTTCATGAAGGATTTAGCTGAATCCCAGACAGAATCCTAATTTGCAGATACTGATTGGCAAACTCCAATGGGAATAATTTTTGCTTTGTGGGATCCAATACAATTTTTCTCTATATTAGCACAACATTTTACAATTACTAGAGAAATATTTGTTTTTATGGTGGGAACTAATACACTTTTGGTCAAATGGAAATTTCTGGGTAGTCTAATAATTTAGTAAACATTGAAAAAGGTGTGGCTGATCACTACTTCCATTTTAAAAGATTACCTTTACCAGTTTCGGCACTACCTGGGGATAGTATATACTGCAAACTAAACTTTAATGCAGAGGCCAATATAAACACACTGGGTTGATTTTGAATCCTTGCAATAAAGAACATCAAAAATAAAATTAATATACACACTGCACACTCAGACTGCCACATGGAGGATGCCCTTTTGGAGATTTGTAAACATGTCACAGCTATATCCCATCAGTGAGAGGTCATCTTTTTGCCATTTAAGGTACAAAGGTTAACACAATAGGAGTAAAGACTTAAGATGTTAGTTACAGTAATTCATGCCAACCAATCAGCAGTTAGCATACTGCTAATTGCTGTTAGATTACTGAAAGCAAACATCTGTTTGGTTGCTATGTATTTGCCATTATGATCCATTTGGGCCCCCCTCAGATCACTGATTGGTTATTGCCTGGTAACCAATCAATGGAAACAGCGAGAGCTGAAAATCAGGTAGTGTTCCAGCTATTAGGTTATGCAGGGACCCCCCTATAGCTTTAAATTCCTACACTTCCTGATATCCCTAGTTGCTTGGCAGATGCCCATGTAGCTAGTTGTAATTTGCATAGTTGTATTATTGGAGGTTGTGACCTCTTCCTGTCACACTTTGGTATAGTGAGTGAGAAGGGGTGGATCTTCCTCTTTTGCTTCTGGTTGCTGACCCAACTGGATGTTTCCAGGCAGCATGGGTACACCAAGGCCCAGTAAAGCCAAGTTGTCCTAGAGGGACCAACACCTCTACATAGAGATAAGTCGGGGTGCAGGGACCCCGTGAACGAGGCTAGTTAGTGACAGAGTTACTATCTGTAACAGTACTCTCTAGGAGAGTAAGACAGTGAGGGAAGAGAGAAAGAGCAGCTCTGTACTCCATCAAGGAGGTGTAGCAGGGAGTAGCTTCCCAGGCTGTAAGATTTGCCTACAGTGAAGGGACACAGTGGATAGGGCACTGCCAAATTTTCGCTATCGTTACTTCGGCAACAAAGCGAAGATACGCTAGTGTTCAATTATGCCAAAGAAACTTCGTTAGAGGTCTTTGCTCAGGCTAATTTGAATATGGTGGGAAATTATAAAGTTGAATGGATGTATATGTTGCAGCAAATACATTATATTACATAAGCCCAGGGAACCTTAATAAAGAAAATAGAGTTGTTAAAATGCCCTACACATGAGCCCACTGTATAGTTTATGTTCCATATGTTAGAAAATGTATGGGGGAACCCTGTTACCCAAAAAAATTTTAAGGACTTTTTCAGCCTATCACTCTGAAAAAAAGAAAAGACGCCAGCGTTTTTTTGGCACTTAGAGACTTTTTCCACTAAAAATATGATGTAAGTAACAGAAGATTGAGGAAGATCTATGCACTCCAATGCAATTCGCCTGGTCTGAGCTGGCGAAGGCAAGTCTGGCGAAAGAGGTAATATTCAGTAAAATCTGCATTTTAGTGAATTTGCGGAGTAACGTCCCATGGTATGGGATCCCTTATCCAAAAAACAGTTAAAGCTCTGGATTATTAGAAGGCCATCTCCCATAAGGGGAAATGTAAGTAAAAATCACAAGCAATGTCTAAAATGGCGTTTTTGTGAATGTTAAGCACTGCCTGCAATGTAAAATCATTCGCTGGCGAATATTACATTGCTAAGCAAAAGTTAGCGTTAACACCTGCTCCGGAGTTTTGTTAAATATTTTGCACTTTGCGATTGAAAAATTTTATTACATACACTGTGAATATTGAAAAGGCCATTTATTGTAAACTTTGCTAGGTTTGTAATTGGTCAAAAATTATGCAAACATGGTTGCTAACATTCACAATGGTCTTTGCATAGATTAACATATTACATTCCCCAAATAGAGTCCATCTTAAAGGATAAGGCAAGCTACAGAGGCATTTTATTGCCAATAGATTAGCTGCAATAGCACAAGCTAGAATGCTATATTTATTTTTTAAACTGACATGTTTTAATGAGTTTAATTATACATAGAGCGGGCCATCCGTGTCACACGGTACCCTGTTATCAATGGTTACATGTAATCACATAACTGGTAATGAACATTACCGGTAGCTATATTTATTTTATAGAATGCTTTACCTGAGTAAAAAGCTCTAGAATCTCTGTTTGTTTAGGATAGAAGCTGCCATATTAACTTGGTGTGACATCACTTCCTGCCTGAGTCTCTCCCTGCTCACTTATAGCTCTGAGTTCAGATTACAGCAGGGAGGGGAGGAGCGAGGGGGAGAGGAGGAAACTGAGCATGCTCAAGCCCTAGCCCTGGAGGTTTAGGCTGAAAACAGGAAGTCTAATACAGAAGCCCATGTGTACATACTAGAAGGAAAGAAATGCTGTGTTTCTTTTGACAGAGGACTCAGAGCAGCACTACTTTAATGGGTTTACTGGTATATTTAGGTGGACCTTTCTGATAAGGCTTACTTAGTTTTAAACTTTCCTTCTCCTTTAAGAAAATAGAGTTACAGTAGTCTAGACGTGATATGATGAGAGAGTGAATAAGAATTTTGGTGGCATCTTGGGTGATAAATGATTTGGATATGGTTCTTGGGTGAAAGTGACATGATTTAATAAGTAAGTTCTGTTTTTTGCTTCTATAATAATTCCTGTTACAGTTAGAGCTGCAGTACTTCTGGTCAGGTGAGGCAGCACAGAGAATATCAAAGAATGGGGGCTTAAGGGAAAATATGTAAAAGGGTAATATTTTGTAATATATTCCAGTTTGGAAAGATTATTTAATAAACCACTTAATATGATATTAATATCTGTTGATTGTGTTCATTTCTGGGAGCATAGCTTTCATTTATTAGGGGGTTAGGGGGAGATCTTCAAAGCAGAATAAAATACTGTAACTCATACCTAGAAACATAACTGCCTTTCTACTGCAAACTGGCATTCAGATTACTCTATGTGAATTGTGATTACATCCATATAAGTGCAGGATAGGGAAGTTAGGGATATACTTTTAATAGAAATATATTTCTTGCCACAATATCATTTATCATTGGTTTTCCAGAATATTAAAAATTATTTTCTGCGGAATTCACATCTATAAGGTATTTCCTGAACATGGTGTTGTGGAAATACAATATTGCTTATCCAAATATAAATCTTGCATTCCAGCGAGGGAACAAATTATGAGAATTTAAAGTTTTATGGAGTTATATTTTTCATCACATTGATTTGTCCATAGCAAAGTGTTATGTGGTAGACTTGCTCTAACAGGTACGATGCTATCATATTAGTTTTACAGTTACACTTTGTTATTTCATTTGCTCTGTATGTGTATAATTAGATTTCCAGAAAACTGTCTGTTACAGCTTCATCTGACTTTTATTAGGGGATTTGGAAGACTTTTCTTTCTGCCACATCCACTTTGTAGCATGACCTTCTAATGAAATTAATTTTAATTAATTAAATTTTTTTGTTTGGCTGCCTGGCAGGTCCCAGGCTGGGAGATCCCCTGCAGAGTGCTGAGAGCACAGAAGAGAGAACTTTAGCAGGGCTGATCCGTGGCTTTTTAAATCTGTAGCTTCAAAACAGAACATTTAAAATAATAAAGTTGATTTGCAAAAATGTTTTTTCTCACAGGGGCTATTCAAACTAGTGATGTGTGGGTCGAGAATTTCTCGACCCACACCCGACCCTAACCCGCCCGCTCCCTACCCGTCTATAAATTCCGGCGCCGGCGACCCGCGCATTTTGTCCAGGGGTTGGTGCACTGTATGGTGTTAACTTTCCTATCTCCTCCTATAAGAAGGAAACTCGTGTCTTAAGGTTGGGGAACAGAGAAGAAAGCCTTTCCAGCCACTGCACTACTAATACTGAGTATTATACTGGAAAAGTACTGGAGGTTCAGTAAAACATTCATGATTGACAAAACAACCACCAATAAGAATGAGTGCAGACTTGTTATGCAAATGAATCCAACCCCGACCTCAGAGCTGGCCAGAGGAAAGGTAGGAGAGAAGCAGCTTCCATTGGGACCACTATAATTAGGGTTGCCACCCATTTGGTTTTGACCCGGACAGCCTGGTTATCAGAAGGGCTGCCCGGGCCAAGACAGTCTGCCCCGGTTTTCCAAATAAGGAAAACCGGACAGGATCCCCCTTGATTGACATGACGATAAGCCAATAACTGATCGCCACATCATAGCCCCACTTCATGACGTGTCTTGCCCAGCCCAATGATGTCACTGACCTGCCCCATTTCATCAATAACCCACCCTTGTGATGTCACCATCCCGCCCCTCCCCGGATTGTGAGCCACAGAAAGGTGGCAACCGTAACTATAAATGAAATTGAATACATTAATTTAGAGAATTTGACAAAATTTGACAAAATTAATCAATAGTTCCCCTTTAACAGTTAATACATAATATCTTGAATATATTTTATTATTAGAGGTCATATCACTACCAACAGCCCCAGCATGATAGTTTGTGAATCCGCATCAATAGAAGTGATGTCATGCCATTTCTGGTGCATACCTTTCCAGATGGTTTCACTGAGGATTAACTGGGTGATGGACACAAATGGTGGGCAATACTTCTCTGCTGGTGATTTAGAAATACATTTTTAGAATTGAAAACTATTTTGATCGGTGCTTTTGTATGTGTGAATTGTTTTTGGCCATTTGTATAGATGAACAGCTTGCACCACTCTGACACAGTCTGGGGTATTTACATATTGAAGTGACTCATTTGTTTGTATTTATTGCTGCTTGCAAACACCTTAGTTGCTACCAGAGAGAAGAAAACAACATCCTAAACATGAATTTGCTACCTTGCATTGCATTACAAAATGATATAACTTGCAGAGACCCCAAAACAAGTCATCAAGAGCAATGCGGAATAAAATTACTAAAACACCAACACAATCCAAGCAATTAAAAAAAATCAGTGGCCAGGATCCCATTTCCAACACAACCACGAAATACACAAAGTAAGTTTTACAGCAAAAACTGGAACTGAAAATGCAATAGAATGCAATAAAATCACTAAAGCTGAAATAAGATCATTGAACTAATATAAAAAGAGTAATTACAGAGTGTAATTTTCACTCAATAATATTGAACAAAAAATAAACTTGATACTAGTTGCTGCGTCTCTACTGTTTTTTTGCCCATTTGTACTTCCACTCTATATATATATATATAAATACATATACGGTATGGGATTCATTATCTGGAAACCCGTTATTCAGAAAGCTCCGAATTACGGAATGGCTTTCTTCCATAGATTTCATTATAATGAAATAATCCAAATTTTTAAATTTTAAAAATGATTTCCTTTTTCTCTGTTGTAAAAAAAAAATACCATGTACTTTATTCAAACCAAGATATAATTAATCCTTATTGGAAGCAAAACCATCTTATTGGGTTTATTTAATGTTTACATGATTTTCTAGTAGACTTCATCTATGAAGATACAAATTATGGAAAGATCTGTTATTGGGAAACCCCAGGTCCAGAGCATTCTGGATAACAGGTCCCATACCTCTATATATATATATATATATATATATATATATATATATATATATATATATATATATATATATATATATATATATATATATATACACAATCTCAGAAGGGCGAGGTGCACACCAGGAGCCTTTAAAGAGTTTAAAAATTTTTCCTTTATTTAATACATCTTTTTAAAAAAACAGGTCAACGTTTTGGTCTTTGCCTAAGACCTTTCTCAAGACCATACACACAACTTTAAAAAATTTTTTGTGAATAAATAGCTAAATATGTCAATAGTTTGGTTACTTTGTTATAAGTAGTGTAACCTGAAATGAAGCTTTAGTCAGACAGAAGCACCAATATTGTCCTGAATTTGACACAGTTTTTATGGGTAACACAGCCCCCACAAGGGGAGTGGTGATCCTGATCACATGGGTCATTTGAGAACACGGGGTTGGGTGAGAGTAATTGGTTTTAGCTATTTATTCACAAAAATGTTTTTAAAGTTGTGTGTATGGTCTTGAGAAAGGTCTTAGGCAAAGACCGAAACGTTGACCTGTTTTTTTAAAAAGATGTATTAAATAAAGGAAAAATTTTAAAACTCTTTAAAGGCTCCTGGTGTGCACCTCGCCCTTCTGAGATTGTGTATACTGCTGATGAGAGTAGCACCTGGGTCATTCCTGACTGGAAGGTGTGCTGAACCGACTTGGACTAAGTGTATATATATATATATATATATATATATATATATATATATATATATATATAGGGACCCGCAGGGTTAATTCCCCTACGGTCTGAAACCACATGGTGGAAATCCCCTGCTTCTCCAGCTACAGGGTCTACCTAGAGTCTTTGGCGGGGCAGGAGCCCATGTCCCTGTGCAGCGTGTTCGGCAGATACTGGAGGGTGCCAGAAGGTGTCGCTGCTGCTACATAGCTATTTTGATATAGGCAGAGCCATGTGCACACAGCCATTGCTGAATTCTTTCTCTATGAGGACAGAGTGACAAGAAGTGCTGCAACATGTAGGGGCTAAAAAGAGTTCGATAGCCCTGTGGGCCTGGGGTAGGGTACTCCAGAGCCTGGTAAGCTCAACCATGCAGTTTTAGAGCTTGGATGGACTTTTGTGTGCTTGCATTATGGAGAATGCTGGGAGCTGTGCTGTAAGGAATAAAGGAGGTTTGTCATGCTCACGCTGTTGATAGTGTTGGGAGCAATACCCTAAAGAATTAGCTACTTGTGCTTCACTGAATGGATTTCATCACTGTGGATGTCTGTTCCAGCTCTGGATGAACCTACCCATCTGAGTGAATCCCCAGGGGTTGGCCCAAGGGAGGGTAGAAAAAGAAAGGATCCAGCATGTCTCCTGTTTGTGATACAGGCTTTATTTGTGTGCCTCATTGTGGAAGCAAATACCTTTGTCCAAGACTCTTTGTCCACCAGGAGTGGAGTGGGACTTTGCCTGGCAAGGAGGTGCCAGGATCAGATTTCATTAGTATGATGTGAATGCAGACAGTATTTTACTTTGCTTTTAATATTACATAAAGTTATATTTGTTACACAGCAATTTGCTTTTGAATGTTTTCCTAATGGAGCCACCCGCAGGTGTATTCCCAGATCCCATTTGGTGGAGGCACTGCCATGAGAGGCAATTCCCAGTACCCTTTCATTTAGCAAAGGTGACTCAGGACCTGCATTGGTAAGAAATATGTGATGTATAATCTTTGGCACAGGGGGATGGCCAAAAAGGGGTTATACATATATATACATTTGTAAAATGTATAATGAAGCAATTGAATTCTTCATGAATGAGATAAAAGTTGATTGTAGGACTGGCCATATCAGGGATGAATTTAACATAGTTGACCAGCTTAAATATATTGCAATATATGGACAAACAATCCCTGTTTTGTTTAAAGGGGAAGGTATTTTAGTAGCTTAAGGCACAAAATGTTTCAATGTCCTTAATATATTGATAATTGGAGTGCAGAGGATATCTTGTATTTGTCTGTGTGAATTTTGTGGTCACAGCCTCATTGCACCCCTGCTTATGTTTTTAAAAATTAGTGGCGAGCACACCTTTCCCTTGTTGCCTTTCTCCATCCCCCCTTCCAGACTACCTCCCCGCAACATTTATTCACTGTGTGTTGACCTGGCATAAAACTACAGAATTATGCATCAGACTTCACAAACATCATCTTCTCCTCTCTTTGGATCATCTTCGGAGGATCTTGCAGGAGCTTGTGCAGTTGAAGTTGATTTTAGACCTGGCTTCAAAGTAGACAGTAAGGATCCACTATTTTGGAATTTGTGAAAGATAGGGCTGAATACTGAACCACATCTGAATTTGTATATTAAATTTGGGACAGGAAGGGAAAAACAGAACAGCATGTGGTAAAAATTTTTTTTACTTGTGTGACTCTATGTGATTTTAAGGATTTGGATTCAGTTTGGACAGGGACAAGGATTCGGCTGTATAAGAATCCTGCTAAAAAGGCCAAATCCTGGCCAAAGTTGAACCGATTTCCGGTTCGGTGAATTTATAGTACACAGTGACTTCATCACTTCCTTACATTATAGTACATATGTGCATTGGAAGGGTTGGACTTTGATCTTTTTTCTACCCACCTTAACTATGTAACCCTGATTTGCGAAAATATAGAATACAAAGACATGAAATCGATTAGAGGTATTAAATCTACTATCTGAAGAGCAGTTATGCACCATGCTTTGAAACAGGTTGTAAATAACCAAGCATAGATGTTTAAAGGAACAATAACACCATAAAATGTAAGTGTTTTAAAGTAATGAAAATATAATGTAGTGTTGCCCTGCACTGGTAAAAATGATCTGTTTGCTTCAGAAACACTACTATAGTTCATATAAACAAGCTGCTGTGGAGCAATGGCGGAAATTGAAAAACGGCTAAATGGCACAGGTTAACGAATGGATAACAGATAACACCATTAGACAGACAGAGCTTATCTGCTATCTGCTGTGTAACTTGAGCTTTTTCTCCTTTGAATGGCTGCCCCCATTGCTACTCAGCAGCTTATTTATATAAACAATAGTAGTGTTTCTTAAGCAAACACAACAGTTTTACCAGTGCAGGGCAACACTGCATTATATTTTCATTACTTTAAAACACTATTCTTTTTTGATGTTACTGTTCCTTTAAATGTATTTTAGTCGATTATTGACATGATGCTCCAAATTACAGAAAATAACACACTTTTCATTCATTCTGGATAAAACTTTCCAATGTGCATTTAATGTTATTGGGATATAATACATATGGCTATATTGGTGGGCTGATTGCTTATCCACGATGGTGCCAACTTTGGAGAAGATTGATTAGCTCTGTGTTTCTTCACTAGATATGTTATATTTCCACCAGGGTAGGTGCATTTAGGGTTTTCCATTTGGATGCTAATGCCAAACGGGTAGTGATGGGCAAATCTGTGTGAAAAATTTGCAAAACGCATTGAAGTCAATGGGTGTCAAAATATTTTCGATGCATGTCAATTTTGCCGCAAGTGACAATTTTTATAAGCACGACTATTTGGTCCAAATGCATTAAAGTCAATGGTCGTCTGAATAATTTTGACGTTCGACAATTTTTATGAGCGCAACTATTTTGACACAGTGGATTTTTTGCCGGCGAATTGTCGATGTCGTTTCACAATTTAAATCGCTGACGGTGTAACATGGAAATTCGCAGCAAATTAGTGTCTACCGAATTTATTCACCCATCACTAGAAACGGGTAGCAGTGAGTATTTTATTGATTAGCTTTGGCCACTTTTGCGTATTCTTTTGAAAGGTTTCCCAAGCATCATGTTGGAAGAGTCCAATGGTATTTGAACAGAAAAGAGTCGGCTAAGTAGATCCACCACTTCAACTTTGGGTTTCGATAATGGGACAGTCCCAGAATACATGTTTTAATGATCCGATTGCTCTATAGGCTCTTCAACATGTTCGAGGGTGGTCCAGGAAAAGGTGATGAAGCTTATCTGGAGTATGAAACCAGAACATAAAATTAAATATATGTTCTTTTTGCCTGATGCATTTGACCATCTTCCCGGTGTTTTAGATGTATCCAAACTGCCTCACTGTTTCTGTCTAAAATTAATAAAAATATAAATTACAAAAAACAAGAAGAAAAGAATGTCCTTCAGTAGCAAAGCAGATTTTCATAGTTATGGGATGAATTGTCCAGAAATAGAGTCCTATTTACATTTTTTAAAATGATTTTCCATTTCTCTGAAATAATGAAATAGTACCTTGTACTTGATGGTAACTAGGCTAGAATAATTCCATGCTAATGGCAAAGCAATCCTTTTTATTTGAAATGTTTAAATGTTTTTAGTAGGCTTAAGGTATAAAGATACAAATTACAGGAAACCAAAACTTTTCAGATATCACATTCCATACAAATATATTTTCTAAGCATTTTTTAAAATTAATGAAATATTATCAATAATAATAGCTCCTTATTGTGTTATAATAATAAAGTTTCATGTTGTCCGTGCAATAACGCAGGTTTTTTAAACTGTGCACAGCTTTTGAATGCCTGGCATTTATGTACTGTAAATTACAGCAAATCACTGCCCTTTTATAGACAGGGCAATTTAGTGGAAATTAATTCCTACTAACCATCAGTGGCTCCAAGGTTCTGTAATATTCTCTAACAATATACTGCTCTGATGTCTCTAATCCTGACCTTTCATGAGCAAGACAAGAAGTAAAGGTTGGGAGTTTGCTCATTTTTACAAAGGCAGATTTATCAAGGGTCAAATTTAGAAGTGGAAAAAAACTTTGAAATTCGACCATTGAATAGGCTAGTCTGACATTCGAAGTCGAAGGATTTTTAAGATCATATGATTTTACAAAAAAATCCTTTGACTTCTCAAAACTTTTCAAATGCTGGCTATAGGTTCTAGGAGGTCCCCATAGGTTAACATAGCAATTCGGCAGGTTTAAGGTGGCAAAGTGTCGAAATCAAAGTTTTTTAATGAGACAGTACTTCGATTTTCGAATGGTCGAATAGTCAAAACATTTTCACTTAGAATTGATGTTCGAAGTACCCAAAAAATACTTCAAAATTTGAAGTTTTTGAATTCGAAAATTCACTTCGAATTCACTTCGACCCTTAGTAAATGTGCCCCTTGCTGTTTGTCATTTATTAGAAAAATGTCCTTCAGTGACCGGAGTAACTATTGCCTCCTGTGGTGTGTGACTGGGTTAAAAGCAAATACACAGCATCTTTCAGAGATTCTCCTCTACCTTAAAGGAACAGTAACATCAAAAAATAAAGGGTTTTAGTGTTTTAAATTAATGAAAATATAATGCAGTGTTGCCCTGCACTGGTAAAACTGCTGTGTTTGCTGAAGAAACACGACTATTGTTTATATAAATAAGCTGCTGTGTAGCAATGGGGGCAGCCATTCAAAGGAGAAAAGGCTCAGGTTACACAGCAGATAGCAAATAAACTCTGTCTGTCTAATGGTGTTATCTGTTATCCATTAGTTAACCTGTGCCATTTAGCCATTTTTCAATTTCTGCCATTGCTACACAGCAGCTTGTTTATATGAACTATAGTAGTGTTTCTGAGCAAACAGATCAGTTTTACCAGTGCAGGGCAACAGTACATAATATTTTCATTACTTAAAAACATTTAAATTTTTTGGTGTTACTGTTCCTTTAAACTTTTTATTAAAATATTACGTTAAGGGAATTGTTTGGTGTAAAAATACAAACTGGGTAAACAGATAGGCTGTGCCTAACACACAAAGTTTAACTCATGTCACCCATCTCACAATTAGCCTGACACAGAGCATGTTGTGTGGGACCCATCAATGCATTAAGGTTCATTTAAGAACTCAAGCACAAGTGCAAAACTCTATGATGCATGCAATTCACATATGTACTCCCATAGATGTTCTTTACAACTGGCAACATCATAAATGTGCCTATCCAGCCTGCCTACACCTAATTGTTCCTTTAAAAATACAGAAATATTTTGTGGAAACACCAATTTACTCAATTCTCCATATTGCAGAGCCGTATTTATATTAAGGCACTTAAGGCCTGTGCCCAGGGCGGCAGGTTTTGGGGGGTTGGCCCTCAGGTGCCTATAGATTATTTTTTTGAAATTAAAAAAAAAAATTGGCCAGCCTCTTCCACTCATTTCCATAGGAAATCCGGTGAAAGAGCTAGGGGGAGGGAGGGGGAGGGGGGAGGGAGGAGGAGGGGTAGTGGGCCAGACTGGTTTGCAGAAGAGATGTCACACACACAACGTACTGACGACACGTACATGACATAGGGGACGTATTTAGGTCCTAGGGCAGCATCGGACCTAAATACAGTCCTGCCATAGTGATGTACTTGTGATGTAAAATTTTCAATGTACCTGTGATTTTCTATAACCAGTTGCATGTTCTATAGTAAATATGATTGCTGTTGGTCCTGGTACACCGTTTCATGTATGCTACCTAAAAGTATTTAATCAATTCAGTGGTTGCCTAGAAATACTGGCAGATTTGTAGAAATTATTCATAGGATGTTTTCCCCAAGGAAACATCATGTGCTTTGATTACCATTCATGCAGTTTCACTTTTAGCAGTGTCATCCGACAGACACTATAGTTAACATGAGATTCAGATTAAGAGGTAAATTTACTAAGCCGCGAAAATTCACCAGCGACGATTTCGGAGCCAGCGCAACACTTCGCCAGGAGTAAATTCGATAGGACAACGCTAATTTACTAAAATGCAACGTTGTGTCCAGGGCACCGAATGCTGGTGTATTTTCGCTATCGTTTTGTCGGCAATCAAAGCGAAGATGCGCTAGCATTCAACTATGCCGAGCGCAACTTTGTTAGAGGTCTTCGCTTAGGCTAATTTGCATACGGCGGGAAATTATAAAATTGAATGGACGTATATGTTGCAGCAAATACATTCCATTACACAAGTCCATGGAACCTTAATAAAGAAAATAGAATTGTTATAATGCCCTACACATGAGCCCACTGTATAGTTTATGTTCCATATGTTAGAAAAGGTATGGGGAAATCTGGTTACCCGAAAACATTTTTTAAGGACTTTTGCAGGCTATCACTCTGAAAAAAGGAAAAGACGCCATCATTTTTTGGGACTTAGAAACTTTTTCCACTAAAAGATTGAGGAAGATCTGTGCACTTCAATGCACTTTGCCTGGTCTGAGCTGGCAAGTCTGGTGAAAAGAGGTAACGTTCAGTAAAATCTGCATCTTAGTGAATTTGCGTCCATTCGCCACAGAGAAAATTCGCCTGGCAATAGAGTGTGAATGAGCGCTAGCATCTGTCTCTTTCGCTAGCGAAGTTATGCCTGTGCCCATTAGTAAGTCACAACTCCCTACAATTTCCAGTAGAGCATTATTACATGGGACTCAGATGGGCCCTTGATGTACTGGGGAGGAAGGATTAACCTCACTGAATTAAATAGAGTTGATCTTGCAACAAATAGTTAATACTTTATTTGTTGGATCTCAAACAATCTCTTTGGTTGTACTTCACAGATGGCGCAATCTTTAGTCATTTCACATCAATGTCAGACAATTTTATCCACTTGATGATGTTAAACAGAAGTATTTGCACCACCACTTATGCTGTAGGTAAACTAGTCCCCAGCATTAGAAGGATGCTTACAGTGGTGAATCAATCCAGGAATGTCCTTTTCCTGAACCTAATTACTTGAGTCCTTATGTTACTGTGTGACACCGCAAGGTACTAACCCTCCTGGCCTCCTCATTGGAGCTTCTGGCTTGTCTAACTACCATGGTCATATTTCTCACTCCTAGCATGAGCTGTTACAGATGTTACACACTAGCTTCACCTGCTGAGGCCTACTACACGTTAGGATCTCCAGCAGTGACCACTCCCTCCAGCAATTTGGGTCGAAAGCGATAGAGGTCATGGACTTTGCTTTTTAAAGGATTTGACAAACCTGGCTAGATATAAAATTGCCAGGGATCACTTTAAACTGGAATGGAAAACAACCCCAATCCCAACTGTGTAAAGATTTACACTTATGTGGGACTGCCTGAAGAAGAGGTAAGCAAACCTCTTTCTTTTTGTCTGTACATCAATAAATATTTTGACCCTCAGTGGCCGGTGATTTTTTTGTAATATATCAAATTGTACTTCAATGCTTTACAATTCACAGCTCCTTTGTAGTTCTCAAGTAACTTGATGTAGTAAATGGCCACTGGTGCTCCTTCACTACTTGAATCTCCTTTTATCATACAATTGCAGGAAAGAGTTATACAGTTTAACAGTCTTTGACGTCTCTATGTTACTGTACATTGAATAGATAGGCACTAATAGATATTTAAAAATCAGAGTAGAGGTGTGGGGAGTGGAGGGATTGATGGGTGCCAGGTTCTCTTCTCTGCAATCACCAACACCAAGGGGGCCCATTTACTTAGCTCGAGTGAAGGAATAGAATAAAAAAAACTTCGAATTTCGAATGTTTTTTTTGGCTACATCGACCATCGAATGGGCTACTTCGAACTTCGACTTCGAATCGAACGATTCGAACTAAAAATCGTTCGACTATTCGACCATTCGATAGTCGAAGTACTATCGGCTTTGGAACAATTTTTAGGTTGAAGAAAAATCGTTCGGTCGATCGATTTTTCGTTCGATCGTTCGTTCAAACTATTTGCGATAAATCCTTCGACTTCGATATTCGAAGTCGAAGGATTTCAATTCGGCAGTCGAATATCGAGGGTTAATTAACCCTCAATATCCGACCATAAGTAAATTTGCCCCCAAGTCAAGGATTTATAGCTTATTTTTGTTTTCCTTTAAATAACTGCCAAGGGGGATAACATATTCATGTTCTTTTCTGATGTAAAGACATAGGTTAGCTGAATGTAAAGACATAGACTAGCTGAAACTGATGTTTTCAATGACACTAGTAGGTGCTCAATATACCTTATCAACCTTATAAAGACAGAGTATCACTGTTTACAGTACATTATTGTTCAGGTTCCAGTTCTCAAAAGATTCAATATATTAACACAATTATAGTGATTTAAAGTGTTTTTGACCTCAGGAATAACTGCAGTAGAACAAGTATTTTTCAGATTTATTTATTATGATGTAATATATTCTAGGATACCAATTAAAATGTTTTCTAGTTGCTCGTGAACTTGAAAACCTCTGAATGCAAGTTTCTTAAAAATATTGCTTTCTATGGAGGCACATTTATTCACATAATTATTTTCTTTTGACTTATGCCTTGTTTTGGCCTTGCTCAAGGGGACCCTTTGTGTTATTTTTATGCAGTTTAACATTGCAGGGCATTTATTAAATCCTTATTGCATTGTATTTATAATACAGACATTAAAATCAATTATGGTTATCAAAGCAAGTACAAAAATACATTTTAAGAACTCCAAATGTGCAGCATTTAACCCTTCAAGGCAGATTATTCAGTCATTTTCAATTTAACATTCCATACAGTAGGTGAGTAGACCGAGTGACAGAAAAGAGGCCTTCCTGGTACAGTTTATATAAGTTTTTATATTAATATGAAGCATGGATACAGGAAGACGCACAAAGAAAAATCCTTGAATGGTTAGTATTTTTGTAATTTTCCATTTCAACAGTCTAATTGCTTAAAATATAAGGTTAATTATGGGTGTCACTTGAAACGGGCTAACACTACAAATATAGCTAAAGCTAGTTATTTGCCTCAGCTTCAATTTGACAAAGTGCAGTAACTTTCATATATGCACTGGCAGTTACGAGAAATCTGCTAACAAGGCACAAGTCATGCATCTCACATATTTAGGTTCTCTTAGGCTTTTATAATATTTTTCTATTATATTTGGTAACTGGAAGATAGTTAAAAAGAGGTTTCACTGTCAAGGAATGTCATGCCTGGGCTTGGTAGTAGCATGTTGAAGGATCTCCATGTGTGCAGTAACAGAAATCAAAGAAGAATCTGTCTATTGAAAGATGGATTTTTAATGGAATATTGCTGCAGAGATTTGGAGACCCGTTTCAGAGACATTTTTACAGGAAAACTCTGCAGGGGAATCTGGGCTTGGCAAAGATATTTTGGTTTGGTTGTATGTAAAGTTAGAACACAAGAAGAACCAGGGTTACAGCAGATGATTCCATGTTTGAGCTATTATCCAGCCTACCTGACAAAAAAACATTGCTACAGCCAGAAAGGGTAACTTTGGATTGGTTCTATGGAACGTGAAGTGAGTTGAAGAACCCCAGGATACCAAACTGCTTGTGGACCTTGTGGGCTGTTTTTTTCTATATAAAGTGTTTTTCCTGCATACATAAACAATGATAGATCATTTGTGGTAACACCAGGAATCAATAACTTTTTTTACCAGTTTTGTATATTAATTTACTTTCAATTAATAGTTGGTTGTTACAAATTAGCTTCTAATTACTAGATTTTTTTTTGCATCTCGCCACAGATAACAAGAAGATCATCCATACAGCACATATATACCTCAATGTTCTTGTGATAACAATGTCCCTAGAAACAATTCTACCCAATATATACAAACATCACTACATGAACTGCATCCCTCATTGACATTCCTTGCCTTTGCCAGTTTTCATTAAACCTGGAATAGGTCTTATGCAACTGACAGGGCAAAGCAGTACATCAAAAAGTACATCAGACTATGGGGAGTAATTATATCTTGGTAAGAGTCTTCTATATATTTAGCCTGGGGAATTAATCTTTACTGGCTTTTAATGTCTATGCTGCAGAGTATACATTGACCCATTAACATTCCATTGCAGTTCCAGTTTGTTCTATCTATTGGTATCTTTAAGACATCCAGGAATCTTGTCACTGGCTTGAGTACCAAAGTACAGGAACTGCAGCACAGCCGTACATTAAAACTCCTTAATGGTGACAGATTTGCAGTGACATCTATTAAAATGTAGGTGAACACCTTCATTATAGATGCATTCAGTAATGGTGTAATATCATCTAAAGTCAAGGATTTCCTTATTACAGACCTTCCCTTGTGCTGTGCTTCATGTTTAAAATCCATAACTGTCTTAATGATCCACTAGGGGACCTATAGTTGTAGGTGATGGATGAACAGGAACAAACTTTATTTATTTTTCAATTTTATGATTTTACTAGTGCTTTACATACACCATACTTTACTAAAATGTATTTAATAAATCATTTTCAGCCTTCAGCACAACAGTGCAATGGCATTTTAACCACCCAGTGTGCAGTTTCTCCAAAGACTATTAAATGCCTATACATAGACAATCAGTATGGAAGGTACCACTCATATCTCAAAAATTAGGGAATGTTTTGTTGTTCGTTTGCTAATTGTTTTGTTAATTGAAAGCGGTAAACATAAAACAGATAACAGATATAATTTAAAGTCTAGGCCAGATATATTATCTTTTACAAATCACATTTGTATTTGTGTGTGCTAATAGATTATTTCTTTTACTGCAAAATATATAATTGTCCTCGTATAATAACTCATTGGAGTCGCAACCGTTCCTTTGCAGACTATCGTAAGCTCTTAATGGCCGTCATAGCCATCCTCATTAGGAAACATAGTGGTAGTTACAGTAATATACAGATGCAATTATTCGAAAACTGGATTTAACAGTCCAGATGGCATTTATAATTCAGAAAGTAGACGTGAGCATTTTCATACTTGCTTTCTTCATTTATTTATGAAGCGTTTGCTTGCTATTGTATTTCAAAATTAATTAATAGGTCATTTTTATAAAGCTTGCACAAAATAATTATTTAAAATTGCTTCTTGCTGTATGTCAATGCAACAACAATTCTACTTATAAACGTTGCATACTTTTCTGTTTAATCATATGTTCTACTTTGCTGGTCACGGGTTGAGCAGTTAAATCTCACAGTAAGTAGTGATCCTTTATCAGTTCTGCATTGACGCTCTATGTTCAGCGATGGTTGGCATTGGTGACTGATTTTCTGTTATATATATTGAAGCTATGCCTGTGTGAATTTACCTTTTCTATAGGACTATTTTTGTTCAGTAATAGCTTAATAACTAAGGTTTAAGAACCACTGGTGTCCACGATTTCTTCTGAAAGAAAGACTTATCGTTGAGCTTCAATATCTTATTCTTCTATTGTTTCTGTGTGGGCCCTACTACTAACACAAAGATGCATGTTGCAGTGATGTTATTGGAATGCAGCATGGGTTACCCTCTCCTTTATTTTCATAAAGCTCCTTTATCTGCAAAGAGATCTATATATATCAACTTCTGGATTCTTTAGCACTTTCCAGCAAAAGCATTAATTTTGGATGAAACTTCCAGAAAAAAATTGGCCCTTCACAGGTCCACCACTGCATGCAAAGCCCTGAACCCACTATGACTAAAGTGACTGCATTACTGAACTGAGATTGATATTACACCATTGCAAAATGCCAAGTTGTCTTAAAAGTGATTTTACTATTTTGCTGAAGCATTTCAAATGACATTATCAAGCTTCATTACATGTACTCGCAATTCATGACTTGACAGCAGAGACCATGATTAAAGGTATTAGCAATTCTCAAACACATCTTTGGATTAAAATGTTAGGACAGGCAAGTCCCATAGCACAGATACAAATATCACTGTCAATCTACATAGTAGTTGGTGAGTACAAGAATGCAGAGCACCATGCAGCCACTGACTCTGCTTAATTGTGCTGCCTGAATGATGTGTAAGGAAGGAGCACCTGCAAATGTGCCGCACTTTTCATGGAGGTAATATAAACAGTCAGGAACAACCCTTTCTACTGCATAGCAATGAAAGGTATTTTCTGTAGTTTAAATGCTCTCCCCTATCCCTTACCTCTAATACCTTCTATGAAATGCAAACAAATGATCACAAGCTAAAAGTAAACAGTTTTGGCAATACCCCAAAGTTTTTGGAGTTTTCGAGCAAAATTCAGAGTTTTCTGGTGAAAAATTCGAAAAAATCGTGAAGATTGGATGAAAAATCGGATTTTTCACGATTTTTTTGGATTTTTTCAGCAAACTTTTCGGGAAAGTGTATTAATAAATAAGCCCAAAAAACCCGTGCAGATTTGGTCTGAGTTTTTTTCAGAAAATATTGAGATAAGTTCGGACTTTGATAAATAACCCCCTAAAAGTAAGAAAATAAAGAGCGTGGAAATGCAGTATAAATTATGCATAAATTGTATGTGCTAAAGAGAACTGTTGCATGCCAAGGATAATACCAAGGAATCTTCAAAATAATGGACTGATCGTTTTTGAGCTGGTAGAAAAATGTGATATTCAAATAAATGTGAAGGGAAGACTATAGTTATGAGACCAATCCAAAAAAAAAAAACATTCTATAATTAGATTTTTTCATTAGAGGAATCACAATTATAAAGCATATACTTCCTGCACAGTATTGCATTTTCTGTTTTTCTGTAGAGTTGCTCAGCTATATTTTGACCATACATTTTGTTATGTGAAACAGCATTTCTTCCCTAGAGATTCACAGAACAAAATGTACAGAGAGAGGCAGAGTTGGACACACTCATTTAAAATGAAGAGCTGTATTATTTGTATGAGCCTGGCTAATGCAGCTAGACAGTCAGCCTTTCTATCTTCAACATGTGGCAGGTCTGCAGCAAAGAACAACTGAAAGGCTGAAGTTGAATATTTCTGAGATATAATTAATGTTTTTTTCCTCCAGGAGAAGCTTTCTTCACAACTGAACACTGTCAAAGAAGAGATAATGGTAGTGTTTCACGGAGGCATTCCAAAGGTTCCATCTGGAGAATCATCTAGTGGTTAACATTTACATCTAATGACATCGGGAAACATCCATGATGCTGTGTTTTTTTCTTTTGGAGACAGTTTGTTCATTTTTTACCAGTTTTTTTGTGAAAAAGACACCCATAGACTCCAAATGCATTTGGTGAATTTTTCCCTGTTTTGCCCATTGCTATCTCTGAGCAACATTCAGGTGTAAAAATAGTCGGGGAGCAACACAAGCATAAAAAATGTTCCTGGGTGCTGAGTAAGTGCTGAGATTGGTCAATTGGATAGCACCTGTGGATTGGGATCCTGAAGGAGACTCTGTTTTTCAGAACACCTGTTTTTTTTATGCAACTATAACTTGCCTCCAAGTCAGTAATTAAAATATAAGCACCTGCTTTGAGGTCACTGGGAGCAACATCCAAGGGGTTCTGGTCGGGGATCACTGTCTTAGATCATTACCCAAAACCATATACAATACCTTGTAGAAGCATTGAAACTTAATATTATATTTTTTATAAAAATGTTTTAGTCGCACAGCATGATGCCACCACCACTCTTTACAATGGGTATGGTATATTGTTTAGTCCAAATCTGCCTAATCTTACAAAACTCCAGCTATGCTTATTTTTCAGTAATGGCTTCTTTCTGCCACCCAACCATATTGGCCACTTTAATTTTTGATATTGATGACCGATGCCTAGAGTAAGCTTTTTATCTGCAGAGACAGGTCAGAGAAGAATGGAGAAATGAGAAGACAGATAAGTATATGTGTAGAGCAGAACAGTTCGGCAAATATAGGATAGATGGTGAGATTTCAAAAGAGAATAACTTCTACATAGGTGGAAGAGATTGCATATAGGTAGAGGAGTAAATAGTGCAATGATTGTGAGTTAGGGTGAGATGGTGAAAGGGGGCCTAGTCATAAAAGTTGTGAACATGAGCAGGAAAAGATGCAAAAGGCCAAAGAATGGCACATAAGGAAAGGAGGAAAACTTAGTAAATAACTGGACTAGAGTGGCACAAACAAAGGGGTAGCATGCCACCCAGCCGTATGCGGGCCACTCTGGGATCTAGGCATGCAGATCTCTGGTCTTCCTGACCCCTCCGTAAGATCAATGGAGTGTACAGTTAAACTGCATTACTTTTTCTCAGGCAGTGTTGGACTGAATAGACATATTTCCCTTTGTTAACTGTAAGCAAATAAAAAGGAACCCTGTTTTGTCACATTATCCACCTGGCCATTTGGTACCCCTATGGGAACTGGAAGCCTATAGGAGACTCTGTTTGGCAGTACACCTGTTTTTTATGCAACCAAAACTTTCCTCCAAGCCTGGAATTCAAAAAATAAGCACCTGCTTTGAGGCCACTACGAGCAACATCCAAGGGGTTGGAGAGCAACATGTTGCTCAAGAGCCACTGGTTGGGGATTATTGCCATAGTGTATAGCTAAGCAGCATTGATCTATATTTGTTGCAAAACTTTGTTATTAGGTTTATTTAATGTTTAAATGTGATTTTGTGGACTATCCAAGTTAAGCAAAAATTTAAAAAAATCTGGGAAATACTGGGTCCAAAATATTCTGGAAAATATTCTGGCTTCTGGGTGCAGACAGAGCAGGAGCAGAGAAGCAGCGGGGAGTGGATTCTTGGCCTGAGGACAATGCAGGGTGAAATCAGCAGTTGTTTGGATGTAGCCTAAGGTTATGGATATACCTCTGACCCTAAGAGCTTTTTTGTTTTCCCACAATCACCATACATTTTTTTATCCTTCTACTGCAAGCTGAGAGAATTCAGAGTTTAATAAATAGTACATTATGTTCCATTTCAAATTGATCAGCTGATGTCAACTGATTTTCTTAATAAGGCTTGGAAAGAATGGACTTTAATACATCTGTCTATAGAATGAAAACCTCCGCAGTAACATCAGCTTGTCATTTTATGTATTTTTCCAAAGCAGATATATACAGGTTTAAAGCAAATATATTTGATTACTGTTGCTTATTTTGTTTCCTCTGAATTGAGCGTTGTTATGTTAGAATTTTCATGTTTTGTCTCAAGTCAGTCAGCTGGAAAATAAAAGAAGAATCTAATACAAAGAAGAAATACAGCAGAGCTCAGGGTGAGCGCTTTGATGTAAACTGACTGCTGGAAATTATACCTGTTTTATTATTTATAATGTGCTACATCCAGGCAGAATAAAGGAAAACAACCAAATGCACCATCAGAATAAAACACTATTTCCATTCTGAGGCAAACGGTGATATACTGTATTTTGATTTGAACGGCTAGAAAACCGTAATTTCTTTAAAATTCCACCTTGCAGTTTTCTATTGTAAATACAGTATATGTAAACCAAGTAAAAAAAAGAAAAGTTTTGTTCATCATATGAAACCATTAAGTGTGGGTGCAATGAGGCTTTGACCATAACATTCATACAAAGACAAGAGGGCCTCTGAACTCACCGATAATCAATAAGGACATTACGAAATGTTGTGCATTAAGCTGCTCTTCCCCAACAAAACAGTAATTGTTTGTCCATGGAAAAAGTGGTAATAAGAAAGACCATGAAGCATGTGTTGTATTCAGGGGAAAGGGGGATGCAAGTTCAGCCAGAATGATGCACAGTTTTGGGGCAGGGGGCAGCCAGGTTCTGTGGCAAGATGTACCTACAGTGGGGAAGGTTTCAAAGTGTTACTTGTGACTAATTTGTGCACACTGTATCACCATCAAATGACCACTAATGTCTCAGGCTGAGATCAAGTTCTCCAAAATTAGAAGAAACCTGCTTATAGACTGTACACAGAGTTAAATGCAAGAATTGTCATTCTTTAGAGTCAGGTTGCGCTGCTTTTTTTTATGAACGGTAGCTGCAGCACATCATCAGCTTGTTCTATTTTTGTGCATTTAAAGTGGACCTGTCACCCAAACAATAAAGCTGTATTATAGAAGTCATTTTCAAATTAAACATGAAATCCAGGTTAAATTTTTTTATTAAAGCATTCAAAGCTATTGTAAGCGCATTTAAAAATCTCAGCTGTCAATCAAATATTGTCTTTCCCTCCTCTATGCCTAGGCATAGAGGCAGGGCAGACAATTACTTTCACTTTCCATTCAGCACTTCCTAGATGTCACTGCTCTCCCCACATTCTCCAATTCTCTTAACCGTTTAATTGTGTGACCAGTGCATGGGGATAGACATCGGGTCCCCCATTCTGGTGCACAAACAAGATTCTGAGATGATGCAAGGCTTGTCTTAAAAACAGTGTCGCAAAATGGCTCCTGCCTGTTTCCCAGACTGCAGGAAACAAGATTCAAATAATTTATATAGTGTAATTAAAGTTCATTTTGCTTGACTAACGTGATTTTCAATAATTTTTTTGGGTGACGGGTCCCCTTTAAGGCATACTGTATGTTGGCATTCATGATGTGGCTGGCTGGGTCCCAATTTTTTCTGTGGGTCCTGAGGCTGCTGTTTCTTAAACACCTGTTCAACCCTCAAGCTGCTTGTCTGTACATACCCATAAATAGATGCCCACCAGTGGCTGAGTGCTCCCTAGTAATGCCCCCAAGACTACAAAACCTAGCACTTCACATAATGCAATGTTCTTCATCTACAGAGAAAATATGTTGCCGATTAGAAATCTTTCTTTATTCTCAATTACAGTTTTCCTTGATTATTAACAACCAAATTGTTTTGTTTTTATTAAACTCATGATTAATCAGTTCCAAGGGCAAGTAAATTTAGACATTAGGCATCTTTTCTTTTTTTGTAACTTCATTTACATTTCTAAATATTTAGCTTTTCATTAAAGGGGGAAAATGCATTTCTGCAGCTTATTTTTGCTGAATTTAGAATTTGTCCGCAGTGGTAAAAGCTTTGCAACACTAACATTTACAATCTTCTATTAAGATTATATTGTTACACTTTTATTAATGAAAATGTTTTAAATCTTCCTAGAATTTTATATAAAGGCTGTTCAACAAGCTTGGGTACATCCGCAGGGCTCTGTACTAGGTCCCTTGCTTTTCAACTTGTTTATTAATGACCTGGAGGTGGGCATTGAAAGTACTGTTTCTATTTTTGCAGATGATACTAAATTGTGCAGAACTATAGGTTCCATGCAGGATGCTGCCACTTTGCAGAGTGGTTTGTCTAAGTTGGAAAACTGGGGAGCAAACTGGAAAATGAGGTTCAATGTTGATAAATGCAAGGCAATTTGGCAAAAATAATATAAATGCAAGTTATACACTAAATGGCAGTGTGTTGGGAGTTTCCTTAAATGAGAAGGATCTAGGGGTCTTTGTAGATAACAAGTTGTCTAATTCTGGGCAGTGTCATTCTGTGGCCACTAAAGCAAATAATGTTCTGTCTTGCATGAAAAAGGACATTAACTCAAGGGATGAAAACATAATTATGCCTCTTTATAGGTCCCTGGTAAGGCCTCATCTGGAGTATGCAGTGCAGTTTTGGACTCCAGTCCTTAAGAGGGATATAAATGAGCTGAAGAGAGTGCAGAGACTAAGTGCAACTAAATTGGTTAGAGGGATGGAAGACTTAAATTATGAGGGGAGACTATCAAGGTTGGGGTTGTTTTCTCTGGAAAAAAGGCGCTTGCGAGGGGACATGATTACACTTTACAAGTACATTAGAGGACATTATAGAAAAATAGCAGGGGACCTTTTTACCCATAAAGTGGATCACTGTACCAGAGGCCACCCCTTCAAACTAGAAGAAAAGAACTTTCATTTGAAGCAACGTAGGGGGTTCTTCACAGTCAGGACAGTGAGGTTGTGGAATGCACTGCCGGGTGATGTTGTGATGGCTGATTCAGTTAATGCCTTTAAGAATGACTTGGATGATTTCTTGGACAGACATAATATCAAAGGCGATTGTGATACTAAACTCTATAGTTAGTATAGGTATGGGTATATAGAATTTAATTAAAAGTAGGGAGGGGTGTGTGTATGGATGCTGGGTTTTCATTTGGAGGGGTTGAACTTGATGGACTTTGTCTTTTTTCAACCCAATTTAACTATGTAACTATGTAACTATCTTGAAGATATGTACATCTTACATTTGCATCTAAAATTTTGGGCAGGTACCCTAGCCTTCGACAATGTTACAGAGAACAAACACCTTTATCACTATTATTCATATTACGTATTTATAAAGTACCAACATAATCTGCAGTGCTATACATTAAATTTGTGTATACATTAAACAACAGGTTTACATAAAAAACAACCAATAATCTATACAAGGGGTAAAGCTCAAAAGGAATTTACAATCTAGAACTTCAATATATCCCAGAATAGTGAACAATAGCCTCCCTATTAAGCACTACATTATTTATTCTGTGGAATTGTTTCTTAGTATCTGTTGAAGGAAGGGTCAAGCGTTAAAAGAGTTAGTTAAAAAAAATAAATAAATCTATTTGGTATAGAAATATATTGACTCAATTCATGATAAACATGCTGCCTTTTGATATCTGTTAGTCTTGAGAACATTCTGATAGTAGAACTAGTTTTACAAAGCAAAGGTCAGGGCTCCATTGTTGCTTCAAGAACAGTGGCTTATAACAAGTCTTTCAGAGATGGTAACTTATTTATTCAAATGGCTTAGTAGTAGAAATTGCAAGTGTACAATATAAAGCAAGTCCTGGGAACATAATGTACTGAATGCTTTTTTTAACTTTGACACATCTGGAGCAATGTATCATTTTTTTTTCTTTTTCCTTTTTTTACCTGGCATTATAATTATCTGGGGAAACCTACTTGGATATATTGTATTGCAAATAAATAATATGTGTGTGCAGAAAAGGTCAGAGCGATAAAGGTGTGGATGTAGGGGGGAGGGAAGAGATATATAATGGTTCAATAGAAATTAGCACAATTTCTCCCAGCACAATGCAGCATTTGCCCCGATAATTCCAGCAAATTAGCTACTACTACACCTTCAGAGATCCCTGGAGTTTCAGAAGGCATGTGTAGGTGCTCTGCACTTCACATCCATCTTTGCTCCATTCTGCCTGAAATTTCACCTACTTTCCCAGAGTTGGACTGGGCTGGTAGGACACTGGGGGAAAAAACCCGGTGGTCCCTGCCAACACATAGCCTTGAACCCCTAGTCTGACACTGTAAGCCCAACATCTTACTGAATATACAATTGAGAGCTGTCCTGCAAAAAACAGAACCATTGACAGTTATGCTTAACCCCATACAAACATTGAGAAGTATGATATGTCTAAAGCGACCAGGAATTTAAATATTTAGTTGCTGAAAATGTTTTAAGTGTTTATGTTGTGCAAATGAAAAAGAAGCATCTCACGCGGATACCATATGCACTGTGCATTGTGAACTTTAAATCTTTTGGAGCAAACTTAGCGACTTTTCCAGTATATTTTATTACATACACTACAAATTACATCCCCCATTAAAAGTCTTAATATTTGAAATATCTGTTATTAAAAAACATGTTAACCAAGTTCAAGTGTTTCTGCGCATTGACTAACAGGACTGTGCTAGTACAATTCCCCCTACAAATTGTTCATGTGTTTGATTTTCTCGTACTTCTCTAGTTGAGTGCTGCACTCACTGTAGGTTGAGATAGGCCTTATCTTAAGGAAAGTTTTTTTCTTACAATTCAAATGTTCTGGTACATAAGACCTTTGCACTTCCTTGGGACGAACCTCTGCACTATAAGTTCCTTGATTGAATTCCAGGGGTTTTTGAATAATTTATACACAGAAGCTGTTTAAAAAACCTTTAGCAGAAGCATCACATGGACATGCACAGTGTGAGAAATGCAGTAAATATTATAGAGAATAGATGAGTAGATTACCTTCTGGTTGCACTGCAACATCAATCAACCGTTGCTGAAACTCGAATAACTCCAGCTATGGATTGGCACCGAATGTCAATATATTAGTAAAAGCAGTGACCAGCACTTCCAATGAAAAATACCATCAAATCTAATATATTTTACTCATATTTACACTAAATTACCTTAAATGTGAATGCATTCGGGCTAAAATTCAGCTGACAGCGAGTGCAAAAACTCTTTTTGCAGTCAGGCAGGAGAACAGATCTACCTCTGTTTGGAGGAAGTTAGGACACACATACATATTTTTTTTTTTAAAGTACATGAAACTTTCACATACTCAGTATTTTCTTTTAAGAAACCCCAAACTCTAATATTTTCTTCTTAAAGGACCAGTCACCTTAAAAACAGAAAATATTTTATTTCCGTCTTGTCTTCATCCAGAACAAGAGTTGCAATCTTTTAGAAATTATATACCGACCAGTGGGTGGGCAGTTATAAAGGGGTTGGTCTATGATGTTACAGGGGGTGGAGTGAGGACAAAATGAGCCAAAGCAATCAGAGGCGGACCAAACAGGCTGGATGCCCTAGGCAATTCGGCTGGCCAGCTCTCTGCCCCTGGCTTGTGCGCATGCATGTTGCCGAACCTCAGAGATGACCTGACGGTCAGGCCCGGATTTGTGGAAAGGCCATCTAGGCCCGGGCCTAGGGCGGCAGGATTTTAGGGGGGCAGCATGCTGCCCAACCACACCCAGATTTGTTCAAAAACACTGGGGATGCGCTGGAGAGACAATAATTTCTTTAATTTCCCCTGCGCCAATCCCCATTGCTCCTGTCACCCTGGAGGCGACAGGAGTGACGAACGGTAGTGGGCCTAGGGGCGCCCACTATATAAATCCGGCCCTGCTGACGGTGCAGACGATAACCACCAAACAGTGAGGACATAAGGGCCGGAACAGGGGCGTAAGAAGCAGAAGAGGTACATGCAACCTGCCGGAGCCCTAGGCATGTGCCTCTCGGGCTCAAGGGAGTGGGCCAGGGGTTGAACTTTATTTTATTAGTGTATTATGAATTTAGCAGCTACCACATTGCCAGTTCAGTTGTAATACTGGTGTGGCCTTGGCAGATATTTTATGGAATAGGCTGTTAACATACATTTTTGGTGGCAACCCTACTCAGAACTTACAAAATGACTATTTCTAATGCTATTTTCAGTCTGTAGTCCTGTAGAAAGCCATAAATTACATTTACTTTTTTTTTAACTTATTCCTTTTATTTGTTATTTCTCGTGGTGCAGATGCTGAAATGCACCTCTTAGTACTCACTTAAGAATAACTTGCACCCCAGTTGTGGACTGTACCCCCTGACTCTTCCTAACTTGCATGTCTGAATGAAGAGCAAATTTGGGGATGGGTAGGGGGTGGGACAATGATGCTGTTAAAAAAAAGAATAGAAAAGAATGCTGTATTATGTTTACAAACATTGGCACATTGCACTTGTGGTTGTACATTACCCCTTTTTTCTTCATGCAAAATGATATTAAGCATACGGTGTAAAAGTATCGGCAAAGACATTTTCAAGAGTTAATTGCATTTACTGTAAAGAGATGTTTTGCTCAAAACAGAAGATTCCTTTTTTCCGTTACTTCCATTAGGATTGCATAATGATTTGGGATTAGTTGGGATTAGCAGTCCAGGGAGAAACAATTAACAGAAATCTCTTCTTTTCTTAGGTGAAATGTTAGCAATAAACTGTAGGAAACGAAAACAAGGAGCAGCAGCTTTTCTCAGACTCTGCACTTAGCAAAGAAAAAAGCGAAAGGCCAGATGACTTAGTAGCATTTACTGACCTTATTTTGCTTCTTCATTTAATTTCAAATAGAGAAAGCATTAATGACATTACACCAAGGAAAATAATTAGATTTTGTCTTGTTTGCAATCTGCATGTTCATTTTATACACCCATTTATTGTACAACACTGCAGAATGTGTTGGCACTTTATAAATGTGTTGTTTATAGTAATAATAATAATAATAATAATAATGTTGCAATCAGACATTCAAGCTTTATAGTCCAACAAAAACAAACCATATAACAAAGTATAAACAGTATAAAGTGCAAAAAAGACCTTAATCTGCTATTTTTCTGCATTTGCACACAGTGGGGCAGATTCACTAAAGGGCGAAGTGGCTGTCACTAGCGTCAATTTGGCAAAAATCCCATCAGCAAGGACATCGCCAATTCACTAACAGGAGTAGAGGACAATTTGAATGGCATGGAATATTTGTTTTAGGGTGGGCTCATGTTTAGACCATTAGAGGATCTCTTTTGTCTTTATTCAGGTTGCTTGGACATTTGTAATAAAAAGTGGCCACTTCAAGCATTTGCACCAACATCTCTAATAAAGAAATATATACGACATATACGACATATATGTACACGCCCTATTCAAATTGACCTAAGCTAAGATGACCAACGAAGTTTTGCTAGGCTCATTTCGCTTTGAAACACTCGCACTGCTGAAGTAACGCTACCCAAAAGTCACTGGCGTTCAGTGCCCAGGACACAACTTTGCATTTTAGTGAACTATCGTAGTGGTAACGAATTTTCGCCTGGTGAAGTGGCGCAAAGTGTGGCGAAGCATTCGCTGGTGACAATTCACCCTTTAATGAATTTGCCCCACTGTTCTGCTTTGTTTAAATGACTGCAGGCTTCTGTGCCCTATTTTTGTAATTGGTACTAAAACATAGGGTAAATTTTCTCCATGTTTTTACCCATAATGCAAAGGGATTCTTCACATAATTCCAGAAAAATTGTGGCCACAGGGAGAGATGCACCTGATGCAATTGCATATGATGGGTTAAAATGATTGCAATGATGTGTGTACTTCCTCCTAGATTACAAATTGTCAAAGCAGGAATCCCCTCAACTTCGCTTATTGACAATGGCCATTGTGGGAACCCTGGAGCTATTGCAAATTTTGAGGTAGTGGTAATTCAAGGATTCCCAGCATCAATAAGCACACGTGGGCACAGCAGTGTCAAATTCAGCTATGAGGGCTTTCAAGGAGCTGCTTTGCACAATGACTGCAAACATTAAAACAAGTCTAAAATACATAAAATCTACACTATGGGTTCTGGTAAAATTAACCTAAATATTAAGTGGGGAACTGTCTCAAAGTTTGTGCAAAAAGAGTTGAGGGATGCTAGCAGTTTCTCTATACTTACAAAATACTGTAGATCCTCTAATGCCCTAGACATGAACCCGCCCTAAAACAAATGAGGCATGCCCCTCAAATGGTTGGGAATTTTTTTTTACACAAAAATCTTTAGAAGGCAATCCTGCTTTTAAAAATAAAAAAAACCCCAGCGTTTTTTACAACTTTTATGACTTTTTGACATGTAGGATATGATGTCACTGACATAAGATTGAGGAGGATGTAGCGTCATCTTATGTCTCTTTTGCTAGCGAATTGTCATCTAAGCCTTTTAGTAAATTTGCAATGTCCCTGCGGAAGAGATTTCTGGTGAATTTTCACTAGCGATGGCCACTTCGCCCTTTAGTAAATCTGCCCCTCTGTCTCTAACCAGAGTATTAACATCTACCCAGGCTTTTCCAATACTCCTTGCTCTCTTTAGAGTTCCCCCAAGGTATTCTTAGGCCAAACTTCGAAGCACTTTAAAGATATAGAGCATTTTTGCAAAAGATCTGGTTCATATAAATGCATAAATATAAGTGACATAAACAACATTTAATAGCATTAGAAACAAAGCCCAAGCTGAATATGGGTGCTGGAACCTCCAAATCCCTTTTTCCTGCCCCTCACATTTCTTGTCAGTTCCTTATTACACATGCTCCTTTTTCAGATAAAGACAAAAGCAGACCCAACCATAAGTTGCCTTGATATGCGTTTAACTTTAATGCTTAGAAAATTCTCTCTATAATAACAGGGGAAAGGAATATGGAAATATCATCTTCTTAATCCACAGGCTGTGGCTGAAACACATTGTTTTGACACTCGCCGTATGAATTTCTTCTTGAATTAAATGTATTTCTCAACAAGGAAAGGCACAAGAGATTAATGAGTAAATCCAAATGTTCATACTGCAGAACGATAATCCCAACCTTTCTTCTTGTGTCTGTAAAGGCTTAGAATAAATTAAATTGACAAAACATTTATCATCAGTCTAATGTTTTATTAACAGTTGACAGTACAGCATTAAAATATAAAGTCAACGTGGCTCATAAATCAATAACAATAAACTTTTGTATGATATACAGTGGCAATAATATACAGTGATGTGTCTTCTAAAATCTAGATTTATCCTTTGTTTCAGCTATATCATGTGATGGCTATGCATTAAACATAGGGCTTATACTGTAGTTCTTTGGCACAGCAGAAGGCACAATTATGATTTCAGAATAATGTCCTTTAAAATGTCATAGACAAAGCACACCCTACACAATATGCAGGTTACATAGAAGCTGGTGCATAAAGTACAATGCACTGTTGTAACACCTGCTTGAGCAAGCATTAAGCACAAGGTTTCTTTGTGTGTTGTGCCTGTTGGAGATGATCTGAGCTGATGTTTTGCTATTTGCATTCCTTAAATTGTTATGAAAAGAAACTAAATATGTGCAGTGGACTCAGAACTTATGGTCAGCAACTTATGCCCCGTGGGTGGGAAGTGTATTAAAGGAGAACTAAAGTTTAACTAAAGAAGTGGGACAGACATGTTGTACAGGTATAGGACCAGTTATCCAGAAACCCAGTTATCCAGAAAGCTCTGAATTACCGAAAGACTGTCTCCCATAGACACCATGTTATCCGAATAATCCAAATTTTTTAAAAATGATTTCCTTTTTCTCTGTAATAATAAAACAGTACCTTGTATTTGATCCAAACTAAGATATAATGAATCCTTATTGGAAGCAGAACCTTGAGGTGGATAGACATAGGCCTCAGTATGCAAGGAGAAGAGTTTAGAACATAAGGTATCCATTCTTTAGAAAAGGAGCAGTATGGATTAATCTCTTGTGATACTACACCCCATGGTTAAAGATAGTGCAGGTTAGTAATCAAGAGCAGCCATGCCCTCCACCAATGAGAAATAATGTGGCGTTAGTATTCCACAGGCAACATTGCCTTAGGGGCATATTTATTATGCTGTGTAAAACAAAATTTGCAGAAAAAATGGTGTAAATTGCAGTGTAAAATACTGCAAATGGAGAATTTATTAAGGTGCATTTAATTTCACGCCTTTTTCATTCAAAAATTCACCTGGACCTTGAGGGACTAGCTAGTACTTAGTAACTTATCCTTGAGAGGCTTCGATTGGAGCAGATCAAAAAAACTTTTGTGTCCTCAGCTCAGTTAGATGTATATGTACTTTATACTATGTAATATTGTCTTACTGAATGGATTGCCTCAACCATTAGGTGTTTCAAAAAAGTGCCTTTTCTGTTCAAGAAATCCTCAGTTCATGGTTAGGAACCCCTGGGGCACAGTTATTCTATATAACATCTTAATACTGACAGTTAATGATACTGTTCAGCAACAATACCTTTTTTTCTTCCAGCAAAGGATTCAGCTGAGATACATGCTCACAATGTAGCAGTGCCCTACTTTTCAGCAGCCCCTTCTACCCAACACACACTAACACATGACATTGTCCTATGTGCCACTGCCATTAAAAAAAAGGTTATCTATACTAAATTAACGGAAAGGCATAGCATTTTAGGAATCCAGTACAAGGCACAGATTTCTCTGGAGCACTTGCATGTAACATTTGCCTTAGGGAAGCAATAAATACAGGGCACCTGTTGTGTCCTGCACTCATAGGCTCTGCTGCCATTGCCTGTGAAATTAAGTGCTTGTAAGAGGCATATATATGGACACCCATAGGTTTGCTCTGACATGGTGGGTTGTGTCTACTTGGTTGCCATTTGCTATCTGCTGCAAATCTATAAACCTCCAAATTTTAGTGCAATATCTTTTTTTTTGCACTTTGCTTTACTTTTTGTAAATGAACCCTCTATCAAACTTGACACATTTGTCAGAAGTATTGCTGAAGTTGATCAATTGTTTCTGCCCATTGTTCACTGCTAGGGATGTAGCGAACCGCCGATAATGTGTTCGCGAACGCCGTCCGCGAACACCGGCAAAAAATGCGAACAGTTCGCGAACAGTTCGCGAACTTCGAACATCCGAAAATCGGTCGATTCGAACGATCGAAGGATTTTAATCGTTCGATCGAACGATTTTCGTTCGAATCGAACGATCGAAGCCATTCGATCGAATGATTTCATTCAATCCAATGGCTTCGATCGTTCGATTCGAATGAAAATCCTTCGATTTTAGCGATCGAATGGTCGAATGGTCGAACGATTTTGACGCGAACGCCTATTGGCGAACAAGTTCGCCGGCGAACAGTCCGCGACATCCCTATTCACTGCTCCATCTGATCACGGGGCAGGGGGGTATTCTGTTGTTATTTATGGTATCCCTGATTATTCAGGAGATCGAATTTGCAGAACATATTCTGTCAGTCTGGACAAGATGTAGATAGATTCATATAAAAATTGAAGTCAAGCTTTGTAGGCAGCATTGGAGTAATGTCACATCACACGTCATGGCTGCAAAGTGCTGCTTTAGTGTTATGCTAATACCAACAGAAAAATCAGTGCAAGACTGCCGTTCTATGAGATAAACTGCTATTCATCATCAGCTTTTGTTTATTAGCCTTTGAAATCGTTTCATAACCTTGTATTAAAATTATGACGAGCTGTCCTCTACTGTGTCTTATGTGTGCCATGTTTTACTTTACTGCAAATATTACAAACCATTAGCGCTCAGGACTGACAGGATTGTTTCAGTCAAGATGATATATACTGATTTGTAATGCTTATGTTGTTGTTATTTACAACAAACAAGATGGCTTCATCTATACAGGTTTCTGTATAGTAAATATGTTATTATTATTATTATTATTAACATGTATTTATATAGCGCCAACATATTGCGTAGCACTGTAGTTGGATATTTGATATCTAGATATTTGATGAGATATATATCTCATCTCTTGCTGTTTGATTCCTGGGCTATGTTTAGGGCTGCTTTTAGCTGCCTTCCCCACAGAACTGCAAAACTTTTCTTTCCCAAAGAATTCTTCTTCTCTTCCCATGCATGAGGCTCACGGTCTCTCATCGTGCACTGGACTCCTGCTGTCACTACTTGTAAGAATGATATCAGAAGAGAAGGCATCCCAGTAGATGCTCTGCAATCTGCTTTCGTTCGGAACACTAGGATATAGCACACAGTATTTCAGGCATATGTACGTTCACATTTCCCCAATCTCTCAAAAAGATTTTTTCAATATCCATTTACTCTAAGTGGTATGATTCTGCATTCTAAAGCTAATTTTGGTTTATAGAGTAGTACACCGTTTAGATCGAACAGAATGCAGATTGCGAGGAATGCTGTTGAGATATTGTAATATTCTTATTCAGAAACAAGTTTTGCTAACCCACATAAGTATGCCAATGTGTATGTAGTATATGTAGTAAAATCTCTTTAAGAGAAAGTCATTATATTAGCAACAAAAATACACCACCAGCAAGCAGGTCTTACAACCTGTGGTGTGTGCAATCATGTGCTATGCAATAATCATGGCTAATGAGGAATATGAGCAAAATGCCAATTCTAATATATGCACTTTGTTTTCAATTTAGTCTTAAGGGTAATGAATATAAAGTGGAGTTGCTGGAAAACTGAAAAAAAAACAGGTATAAGGACATATGTGCTCTAAGTAAGTACAGTACATGACATTTTTCTTAATATGTCACAAGGAATAGCTGAACCAGTTCAGAAAAGGATCTGGGGTGCTATACTTAAACATATAGTAAACAAAAAGTACTAACAATTATACTGCCTTATTTCAAATTAAAAGCCGTATTCTTCATTTCACTGCATTCTCCTACCATATACCACTTCAGGTCTGATTGTGACCTCACAAAGGCAACTACTTCATGCTGCATGGGCTGGTTACTTGTCTGGAGCCTTTGCAACATTCAAGTATTTCACAACAATGCTTTCTCTTTGTTTCCTCTGCATGTTCCATGTTGTGGCATAATGCATAACAAATTTAAGGGTTGGAGTAAAATATACAAATAAAAAAAGTAATAAAGAATATTACTCATTCAGAGACCTATTGTAATCATGCCCTTTAAAGCTTACCATATACATATTTTAGAAAGATTTTAGAAAGGGTTTACATCTACAACATGTTGTATAAGCATTGTCCCAAATAATTTCATTCTTTGCATCAGTAGTAGCAGTTGCGACACTGTTACCTATTAGTTAGAATTAAGCTCGACTAATCCTTCAAAGAGCTCTGATAGAAAACAGTTGTATGAACTGCATAGCAGCTGTTACTTTCATCTGTGGAGCTTAGCCTGAAAATGATTAAATTGCTGAAAATTAAATTAAGAAAAAAAAAAGAAAAGTTGGTAAAGCAATTACAATTTTTATGGTTTACAAATAGGTCTTGCTCTGGAGTAATGGGTCTATTGGGCAAGCCTCCAGAGTGTGTGTGTGTGTGTGTGTATATATATATATATATATATATATAAAAAAATTTTATATTATATATAGCAGGGGTCCCCAACCTTTTTCCCCCGTGAGCAACAATCAGATTTAAAAAGAGTTGGAGAGCAACACAAGCACAAAAATGTTCCTGGGTGGTGCCAAATAAGGGCTGTGATTGGCTATTGGTAGCCCCTATGTGGACTGACAGCCTACAGGAGGGTCTGTTTGGCAGTACACCTGGTTTTTATACAACCAAAACTTGCCTCCAAGCCAGGAATTCAAAAATAAGCACCTGCTTTGAGGTCACTGAGAGCAACATCCAAGGGGTTGGAGAGCAACATGTTGCTCACGAGCTACTGGTTGGGGATCACTGATATATAGTATGGGGAGGTGGCGCTCTCCTTGATGCTTGCTCTCATAACCCCCGCTTATTTGGTCTTTGGAAGAGATCATGCTAGACAAAGAGAAGAGCAGGTATGGTCTTTCTCCCCCCAAAGATAATACTTATTTCACTTAGGATAGGACTGACGCATGGACACTGCCTTGACGGGGCGCGTCAGCTTATGCATGCTTTGTACAAACTTTGTAACTAAAAGTGTCTCTTTTTTTATTAGTTATAGTTCAGTTGTGCAAAAATAGGTTTCCCAGGGGGCTATATGTTGGAGTGCTGGGGTAGATTTCTTTTAATTTGTATATGAAGCCGTACCCACGTGCACCCAATAAAAAGGGATTGAGCTGTGTTTTTTTTTATTTAATTATAATATATATATATATGTGTGTGTACATGTAAAACTGCATCGTCACATTTTTCATGTAAAACATCTGAGTTAGATCTGACCTCTACTAATTGGTCTGTCTGAATTTTCTGTTCAGTCCATAAGTCAGAGCTGGACCAAGACCAACGGCAGCTGGTTATGAAAACGACATGGAAGCCAGTATTGTGCATTAGGAAATTCATGCTGGTGTCTATTAATATCATAAGGTGGTCATACCTAAACTCATAAAAGCTGCTGACTCGGTCTGTCCAGAGTAGGGGGTATATTTATGAAAAATTTAAGTTAGAGATCACCACAGTCCTCTACAGTGAAATTCCCCCAGTCGCCATTCATTTATATGGGATTTTTAAAGGCGTATTTATCAAAGGGTGAAAATGAAAGTTCACCCTTTGATAAATACGCCTTTATAAAACCCATATAAATTAATGGAGAGTGGCAGAATTTAACTCTAGAGGCGGTATTTTACTCTAGTGGACTGTGGTGATCTCTAACTTCACTCTCTAACTTCACTCTTTGATAAATATACCCCTAGGTCTTATTGACTCGTGTATGGTGTTGGTGCCTACCTGATGTCTACTATCTGCCATATCTATTGACCAGGTAATAAAATCCTATCAAATGAAAAAAAATCAGCACAGTGACAGGTCTCGGCAGGCCCCTTCTATGCACATGTTTGGCTAAATGGTCAAGCATATGTTGTTATTTTTTTTACAATCTCACTAAATAGACAGATCTTTTAATGTTTATGGTTAGCTGTAGTGACATTTTTTTTTTATCCTAGTGAAAATTCTGGACCAATAGTCTTCTCAGGTTGACCATGTTTGAGCAGCACAACCCCAACATTACCAACACTGAACAGTTGATGTCCAATTGTTGATGATAAATCCATTTTTTAACAAGGTAGCAGTTATAATTTTGTCTTATACAGTGTGTCTAAGAAATAAAACCTCATTAGAAAGCCATGGCCAAAATAATTTACTCTACCATAATGAATTTTATTTCTGAATCAACAAATGTGTTTTTTTAGCTGTAATACTGGGGGGTCATATCACTCGAGATATATTAAAGTTTTATATTGATTTGTCATAAATTTTTTTTATCTAACAACAGTTCTCTGTTTAGTCAAATATGAACAAAAACATGGCTTAAAAGAGAACTAAAGGTTAACTCCTCCTCTACAATTTTTTTCCAATAACCTGCTCAGCCCCCTCCAAGTACCCAAAATATTGTTTTTATTGCTCTGCATGAACCAGTGATGGAAACAATTTATGCAATAAGCATGAATATTAACTATGAAATAAACCTGTGCAATTCCAGCTTGTAAGGGGGTAAACCAGATGAAAAGTGTGATATGTGAATATGTTGTTATCTTGTGAGTGACAAAAATGTGTTTGACTGTAAAATGTTTGTGTGTTTAAAAATTTTGGTTGTAATTGCACTAGATGGCGTTTTAGTTTAGGTGTAATTTCTTCCCCAGACACTAGAGGCCACTATAGAGCATAGAAGGGCTATAAAAGGCGGACACCACCCAAGGTAAGCTGTCTTTATGGGAGGGCGTGGCCGAAGAAACATCAGTGAGTGGAGACATCATTGATAGAAAAAGACAGATAGTGAGATCTTAAGTAAAGCGAGCACTAGATGCATGAGATAGTGAGGTTACTTAAGGTTACTTAAGGGCAGCTGTGGCCCCATCAAGGAGTGAAGTGGAATTAATTTCCTACGGGCACTCCATAAGTGAGGGGATCAGTGACAGTTTAGGACAAGGTAGGAAGGACACCAGGGACTCTGGACAGGAATTGGATGGAAAAGGTCCTAACCTGGAAGAGTGGAGGGGTATCACCCAGAAGGTATCGGGCCACTATTGGAGAGTGGGGGGATATGGGTGGAGTATATACTGGACCACTAAGCGGTTAGGTGTAATCCAAGATCCTAAGGCAGGTGTGCCTACCGAGAACTGATTCCCTTGTAACCATCGTAATTGATGTGTTTGGAGAAAAGCATTAACTGGAGTGAGGAGAGCGTGCCTGGTGTTGAAGATCTTAGTGTTCCTGTAAATAAAAATTTTCCTGTTTAATTTTTATCGTTGAGTCTCGTGTGGTGAGTGTTGACTGGGGTTAAGTTACCCTTTAATATCTGGAAGCCCCTCCCACAAGCTGACATATGCTGTTTGTGAATAAAACCTTCTTTTCCATCTTCTGGTTTGAGGATTAAAGAAATAACCACAAGGTGGCATTATCGCTGTGCTGCAGCTCTGCTCTTTCTAAGGTCATGTTTAGTTCTTGGATCGGAATCTGATTTACGCTAAATGTTAGTCAAACTTGAGATACATCCATATAAATTATTATGGAAACATATTAAAAAATTGCAGAGGTTTGTTTGGTGTGAGGAAAGAGTAGAATAAAGCATTTGCTTCTTGCATACTGTACAATAATACAACTGACAGCAAGATACGCTAATTAAAATTGACATTCTGGCACTCATTTGTCATAACACGAGGGATATCTTGCAGATGGGCATAAAACACACACTGTACAGTTACAGTACAAGGTAAAGTGAAAAATTAAGCTGCAAAAAAATTGAATTACAGACACAAGAAAAGCTGCAGCAGGCTTCTTATTGGAATAAAGTTATTTATAAATATTAGGTACATATGTGTAATCTTATGTAGTTATTAAAAATATCAATACATTTGTCTTTGTATTCTGTCTTTAGTACCTCAGTACAAGCAAACTTCTTCCTGCACATTAACATAGTAGCTGAGGTTGAAAAGACACAAGTTTAATCTTTCTGTCCTAGTGAAACCTACCTAAATGCTGAATGATCCCAAGGCTCTTTCATTATGTACTTGCTTGTGCACCAAGAGGGCTCTCTCTGTGTAAGGGGCAGAGAACGTGTGAAGAGGGTTTATTGCAAAAAACACTATTGTTTCCCCTATCTAGAGTGCCCTCTGATACCGTGAGTCTATACACTTTTAAATACAGGACAATACATTGCTGCTCCTTTCTGCTGCTGACTGGCATTGCTTACAGCCAAGTTTGTTATCTACAAGTATCCCCTAGTTATTCTCCATCAAGGGTTTGTCTATCACAGACCCAATAAGGTTACAAGTGGCTTGCATATTTTAAAATCCTAAATGTGTAACCTAAAATGTATCATCTACCACTTAGCTGTCTAGATTGACAGTTTGTCCAGATCTCCTTGCAGATATGTCACATCCTGGATGTATTTAAAAAACCTGGAATAGTTTTGTGTCATCTGCAAGACACATTGCTTACAATACAAGTAATTAATGAATAATGTTTTAATGACTGGGAAAAAACCCTGTGGACCCCAGCCCTTCAGGGCCCCACCGACCCAAACCCACTCCACACAACCGGCAATTGGCTGCGCTCCTGACCCCCCTCCCCGCATGATCTTATGAGAAACGGACACACGCAGGTATGCACTGGCGGAGGAGAGAGGGGGTTTACCGCTGGGTGAGAGGGGGCCTGTAGGGAGGGCTGGGTCCTGATGTGTCAAACCCGGTGGGCCCAGACCCCCCCAGTCCTTGCAAGCTCTTGTAGGATTTAAGCAGTCTTAGGTGCACCTATCTATAGAAGCTCAAGGCAAACATTTTACAGAACAAAAAAACAATTGTGTACATCCCATAGTGACAAGTTCCCTTTTTATTATCTTATTTTAAATATTTTTGCCTAAGGAGCCACCTTAGTTCCTTAGCCCTGGGTGCAGGCAAAACTCTTACAATCCTTATGGACACAACTTTGTACACAAGCTCTTTTGTAAATGAAGTGTTCACACTGTGATGGTTAACCTCAGACATTTCCAGCCAAAATAAATGTCTAGTAAAACAAATTTAGGGAGTTAACTTGTCTCTACTCCAGTTACATTTCTGTAACCCTTTGCTTCCTTTCCCACCTGTTCTTCCTTCTTGGTTCCCCACCCTGCCTTACCAAATGCAGTGGCATATACCAATTACTTACATTTAATATTGAACCCAATTTACCTAAAACGAGGCCTCATGCATAGTCATGTATTATGACCAGGAGACTATACTGGCTCGGGTTTTGGATAGCCAGTCAAGTCATATTCATTAATGCCTTCCTTTTTGTGGTAGAAGTAACTTGTAATTTTGGCAATACTCAGAGGTATGGAATGATTGGTAACTTGTTCCCAGCTCTCATGTCCTACGCAGAATAGCACTGATTAAAGTAGAACCACAGCATGGAAGCGTTAAAACACACAGCTATAAGCTACTGTAACTTTATCATTACTGCATTTACTGCTCATAAAAATGAGGCTACAAAACATTTTGCAGCAGCACTTACTCGATCAACAAAATGTTCCTACAGCATTAAAGAAAGCAACAATTTTATAGTACATTAATGCGTATTGTAACATCTTTAAAATGGCTAAATAAATTCTTTGGCATACAACTTTAATTACTCTTTTTTGGCAAGCTTGCTTGTAAATGAAATGGCAGTAAGCCTTTCTATAATAATATTAATATTATTGATGATAAGTTGGTTTCATAACAGTTCAAGTTATAAGCCACTTCTTCTTGGCTCATTAGCATAATGAGAATTCTTGTGTGTGTGCTAGGTCAAATAAACAGAGAAACAGATAGATATCTTTCAGTAGTCAGTAGACATGGAGCTTATATAAGATTTTTAGGGGCCTGTTTATTAATGGGTGAACTTTCACTTGAACTCAACCATTGATAAATATGTCTTAAAATAATATATGAATGAGTAGAAACTGTGAAATCTCCCTTTTCCAAACCCTGGTGAGATCTATATGACCTTTTGAGATATTTATATAAGTACACTCATTGGTCAGCCTGTACCTCAAGCACTGTACATTTTATTCTAAGATAAGGAAGGCTACCATAAATAAATGATTCCGAAATTGATGGAATGAATTGTTGAAATGAGCCAATTGAGATCATTTATGAAGACCATGGACATAAGTGTGAGAGCACTAAGGGGTGCAAAAGAAGGCCCCTTAGTGGAGAACTCTTCTGTATGGGGTCAGGTGTTAAGTACAGTGTCCCTATATGGCCCGGATCCCCTGGTGCTCTCTAAAAGTCAGCATACAGGAGACTCTGTTTGACAGTACACCTGGTTTTTATGCAACTAAAGCTTAACTTCAAGCCTGGAATATAACATTCCTTTCCACACAGTGCCCTCTTCCTGACTCGTTAAACTCTGTTTAAAATCTGTTATTGATTGAGTAATCAGGGGCCTGAAAGTCCCAGCAACTCGATCATTGTAGCCCATAAGCCTGATCTAGCCCATTACACCATTGTTTCTGCTTGTTCCCTGCCTGGTGTCTGTTTCGGTCCTTCCTTGATTCCTGGTTCCTGAGCTCTGAGTCCTTGCCCTGTTCCTGATCCCTGCTTGTTTTCAATTGATCTCCTGGTACTGACTTTGGCCTGTTTTCTGGTATACCCTTTGTCTGCAACCTGCCCCTGACCTCAGCCTGCCTACCGGACTTCCCTTGTTTGCTGCCTGTCCAGACCTTTGGTCTGTTAACAGACTTCGCTTGCTAGCCGCCTGCCTCTGACCACTGGCCTGCTAAAAGGACTTGTTATTTTTGTTGCCTTACATTACATTGCTACTGTTTTCAGCTTCTTCAATAAATCCTCTTCCTTCATGAACATGTCATCTGCCTATTATCATGCTTCATTCCTGCACCCACGTTACTCAGCGCAAAGGCTCCTACCTGCCAGCCACATGTGGCCTCACCTGACAGGTAGAAACAGAGAAATATTGGGTAAGTTTGTGGTCAATGATGGGTTAGGGTCTGGTTGGGTTAGTTCGCTGCCTGCTCACCGTTACTGTGTTGACATTCACTACATTTAAACTTTTTTATATGCTTTAAGATTTTTAGGTAGAAAATCAGCTGTTCTCTGCATTGTTGTGGTTGTGATTCAATGACATGTATCTGTGTTGTCATGCATTTGACAGACTGGATTGTTATCAGGGGTTCTTTCTGAATTGTTGCTTTTGAATGATTTTGTTCAAGGCTGGGGCAAGATGAATCTGGGAAATTATTTATCTCAAGTTCTAAACGACAGATCAAGTGTATAGAGAGTGTTCTACCAGAGATGGTAGTGAATGAGTATATTATTATATTTACTTGTTATATACTAAATGCAATGTATAGTCACTAAATGTCATAATATAGTAAAGTATAAACCTAGCATGTAACTAACTACCCCTATAAAAGTTTTAATCCTAAGGAAGTCATTTGATACATATTCTCTAGAGAAAAAGAGAAATTCACCTTAAAATAAACTTTCAGCATGTTATAGATGGACATATTCTAAGCAACTTATATTAGCAACAAATATTTTAATAGTTCAAACCCCCCGAACCAATAAAATGAAGACCATTTGTCAATTGTCTTAGAATACCACTGTCTACATCATATGCATAGTTAATTTTTAAATGAAATACCCTTTTGCTTAAATGATATCTATTTAATTGTCTGTCCCTTTCTTTCTTTCTGAAGTTAAATGGCATGTAATTCACCCATTATTACAAGCTTACTAACACAATCAGCTATTCTTGTGTTACTACAAGGTACTTCAGAGACATGACTGTATGACAGATTGAAGTCTCCCTTCCTACAACATTATTATAATGAGCAGTAATTACTGCAGTAGCCAGTCACTATCATGGTAGTCTCTAATGGCACCATTGCTCCGCTAAGGTTTGAATCAGTTCTATTCTAGTGAAATGGCAGAACAGCATGATTTTTAATGACTTCCAAGAACTGGGTTGGCAACAAACAGTATGGGTTTCAAATGCAGTACAGTTATCTGAAATATTGCATCCCTCCATTTTTAGAATCAGAAGAAAAAGGTACTTAATTCAAGTCTATAAATAGTTTACTGAATGTAATATTATTTCTGGGTGTACCTATACTTATGGATGGAGGGGAAACCTTGCAGTACCAAAATCATGATAGCAGCCTATACATACTGTAAATATAATATCCAACATGAGACAGAGACCATGTTCAGGCAGCAGGATTTCCTGTGGACTTCTACTTGTACACTCTATAGCAAGTAATAATGATGGGTGATGTCAGGGTCGAACTTGGGGACCTCCGACCCCCCACCCATACTGCAAAGCCCACTCTGGGGCCCCTGCCGCTCGAGCACAACCCCCTTCCCCCATGCGAGTTCGTACCTTTAACCTTTTACAACCAGGGCCAGGAGTAGGTTCAGGGCAGCGGTGACAGGGAGAGGGTCTGGGTTTTTGTCTGGTATCCCACTGGCCCTATCTGACCCTGGGGGATGTTGATGGAGGATTAATTCAGGATGACTCCTGAAAAATAAGGGTGAGTTGTGATATGGAAGGCCTATTCTTTCACATGTATATTCACAATAGTTACTATGTACAGTATTTTGTAATCTTTTTCTGTTCACTGAATGTAGTTTTTAACCAAAAGCAAAGCAAAGGGAGAACAGCCAGCCATACTATCCACAGTACAGGTATGGGACCTGTTATCCAGAATGCTCGGGACCTGGGGTTTTCCGGATAATGGATCTTTCCGTAATTTGGGTCTTCATGCCTTAAATCTACTAGAAATGAATTTAAACATTAAATAAACCCAACAGGCTAGTTTTGTTTCCAATAAGGATTAATTATATCTTAGTTTGGATAAAGTACAAGTGACTGTTTTATTATTACAGAGAAAAAGGAAATCATTTTTAAAAATGTGGATTATTTGGATAAAATGGAGTCTATGGGAGACAGCCATTCCGTAATTTGGAGATTTCTGGATATCGGGTTTCTGGATAAGGGATCCTATACCTGTACAATGGGCTTTATTATGTGTGCATTTTATTGAGGCAGATGTTTGTGTTTCCTTAAAACTTTAGAGAAAGTTTACACATTCCCTTCCTTTTTTTTTACTTTATATTTCTAAGCTTTACAACATTTTTTCACATTTCAACCCAGTCTCTCTTTGCTCTGAAAACTCTAGCAGTTGTAACAGGGAATGGGGTTAATTATCACAATGACAACTGTAATGGAACAGGGAAAAACAGCATATTGTTTTGTAAATGAGCTCATTTGCCAGATGCAGACAGTACAGTGTAGACCTAATAGCTAGTTATAGGGGGAGCATTGTTTTATTGTTGTGCATCCAGTTAGAAAATTGCTACCCATCATTAATAATTTAAAAAAGCATCTGCATTGCATAATATGTTGATGATGAAATCCTTGCTCTCTGGGCCAAAACTCATATATTGGTAGAAAAATTGTGTTTTTTATTTTCTTTCATTTGTGGATTACTGATACCGTCACCAGGTTTGATAAATGTAAATGATGCTTCCTTACAACAGGCGTAGCATGACATGTCTGCCACATTTAAACTTTGAGGGTCAGCTATCTAAAAAATGTTTAACATATTTTCTTTAAAAAAGTAGTATTTGTTTTTCCCTTGCTGTTTTTTTAACCAAGTCAAAATGTAGCAGAAGTCAGTTCTCCTCCATGTCTTATTCTGCTACACTGTTTTAAGAGTCAGAAGCAGTTGTACAGAGAATGGGAAAAGCCATTTGGATATTTCTTTCAATTGCAATTACATGTACAAATAACTTTAAATTCACTGTAAACTTCTAATTAATGCATTTTGGAATATTGCTATGAATGATGTTGATATGCAAAAACAGCTTTTGGGTGGTGTTCCCCTTTAATGTTTTGATACACAGCCACAGTATAAAACATACAGGTACTTGTACTGTACTTATGATATTCATTGGAATTGGTGTAAGCAATGTTTGTCTGTATGTATTGCATGTCATTGCAACTGATTTATGGTTTCCATATGCTGACCACAAATTAACTAGTCAAAAGTCCTAGACCTCTGGCACTCATCACATTTTTCTGGCTGCAGCTGGAGTCTGGTTTATTGTTATGCTTTAGCAACCTTATGGTTTATCTTGGCACCAGGACCTTCATAGAGGTATCATGGGCAACAACAGTGGCAAGCTAATATAGCTTAGTTAGCTACTGCCTTAATAAGAAACTGCAATAGAATGTCTTGATGTATTCAAGTGTTTTGTTTTTGTTCCTGTATCATTAAACTAGTTTGCATGTCTGCCAGTATATAAACATACTGTAAATGGTAATTAATATACCATATTGTTTGCATTTGCACACAGCTAAAACAGCTTTCCACAGAGGCTGAAAATAAATGGAGCCATCTCCATTGCAAAGCAGATATGCAAAGAAGGAATTATCTGTGTGCACAATGAAAACTGGCCTCCTTTATAATTACTTATTTTAGGGAAAATACTGTTATGTAGCCTGTGCCTTTCATTTCTTGCATATAAACATTTACACACATGTAAGTGCATAATCTTAATAGATATAGATACCATTAAAATTGATGGCTGGATTGACTTAAATGTTAGGAGGCTTATCAGTTTTGCCAGAAACATCCTTTTTCCTATTAATAACATTGACATCAAGCATTATTTTTACTGATCAGGTCGGTAAAATGACAAATAGGTGGCGGTCTTAGTCTTATGGTACAGCTGGCTCTTAAGGAAGTCCATATGCAGCATATGGCTCAAGAATGACCAGTCGTATAGAAACTTCATCAGAGCTGTCCTTCAACCTTTTGCTCTGTTTGTGACCTATATGACAGATTTCTGCTCTTCCAGCCTCTAGCCATTTCTTCATTGTCTTTATTACACATAGCTTCAATGGAGACCTCTGCTGCTCAATAGACAGCAGGACTTTTTGTCAGGTGTTTCATCTAAAACTAGACATGTGCAAGGTCATAGCTGAAGAAGAGATTGAGGAACCAAGAAGAATAATGTATAATGCAAAAGAAAATGCTGTAATACGAACTGTAATATAATATACCTAGGCAAACTATTTTTTGTTCTACCAGGTAACTTGTATTAGCGTTTAGAGGCCCTTATATAACATTTATTATAGTGTTTATATTCATTAAATGCAGATTCTGTCCCAACAGACTTGTAGTTTTTAAATGCCTTTCTCTTTTTTCCTATTTTCTTATTTACATCTATATTAAGCCACATAGGGTGGTTCTAGTGCTTCTACATTTACTTCTTAAGTAATTTGTAATTTGTCTAATCCTCAGAAAAGCCTTAAATTCATGGGTCACCTTTAAATGGGCTCTTAGGTTTCTGAAAGTTAACAAGTTAAACTTTTTACAAGATTTTTTTTGGTCTCCGTTATCTTATTTGCCATAAAGGAAACACTTCATGCAATGCTTGTGCTACAGGAACTGTAATAAGCACATCTCTCATGAGTACAAGCTGTGCTTTTGAAATGGTCAGTAGGAATTGCAGCTCTTTAGTCACAGTTTAATAAAAGTACACACTTGCTGCCAGTATCCCACATGCTTGTAGTGTTACTTTCCAGAATGCAATGCTCTTGGGGGGGGGGGCACTCATCAAATTGCTATGCCTTTGTACTCAGTATCTCTTTGTGCAATATTTTTCTCTCCCATTGAAAACATTCATCCACATTTGTCATAGTGGTAAAGTGACCATATAATTCCCTCTTGAAAAGAAAAGTATTGATGTGTGTTTTTACAGTGTGTGCTCTTACAGACACTTCAAGGCACAAAATACAAAATACAAGTGCCCTACTGAAAGTTTTAATCTCAGAGGCTCAGCAGTTTCCTAATTTAGAGTTTACAGAGCTTACTTGTCTAACCATAACACAGTGTCCCTGGAATGGAGCTCAGACCTGCAGTAGCACATTAGATGAAGGAAATTTGACTGCCTTAAAAATAAGCAGACAATCTAGAGGCTGGTCTTTGGGTAGAATGGCAGGCAGGTCTATGGTGAATCCTGGGTGCTGCCATTGGCAGAAGATGCAAGGAGTCTGACAGAAGTCAGAAAGAGGTGTGATGAGGTCCAGGCCAGGGGTATATAGATTTAAGCCCCCTTTTCCTCAACACAAGCTCATAATGTGAAGCGTCTTGTCTTCCCTTCCTAACTTCTTTAGTGATATTGTCACTAGTAATACCCAGAGTCAAAATACCTGCACCAACCACTCCAACCCATTCTCTGGCATGACATGTGGACAGACATCCTTCATTACCTTCACCATCATGCCCCAATATTTATATACTGTGTAAAAAAAATGCACCAGTCAAGCTAGGGCAGCCATGTGGGACTGTGGTCTTATACAGGAATACCACTGGGTTTGCCCACCTTACATAGTAACATAATAACTTAATAAGTAAGGCACACGTCCATCAAGTTCAAGTTTTTTTTTTTATTCTGCCTAACTGCAAGTTGATCCAGAGGAAGGCAAACCCCCCCCATCTGAAGCCTCCCCAACTTGCCTCATAGGGGGAAAAATTCCTTCCTGACTCCAAGATGGCAATCGGACTAGTCCCTGGATCAACTTGCACTATGAGCTATCTTCCATAACCCTGTATTCCCTCACTTGCTAAAAAGCCATCCAACCCCTTCTTAAATCTAATGTATCAGCCTGTACAACTGATTCAGGGAGAGAATTCCACATCTTCACAGCTCTCACTGTAAAATTACAATTCGGAGCTTTGCACATTTTGTAGAATTTTGTACCAGTTTATTTACACTGAACACTGTTGACTTATCTCTTTTTACACAATAAGCTTACAACATTGTACGTGTTTTGTTACTTATGTTTTATTTTGACGTCTCATTTTCTGCGCTTCAAATAATGTTCATGGTCAATTCATTTGTGAGCTTCACATTTCTCCTTTCCTTCCACTCACTTATTACAGCACCAGGTTTTGCATTGGTTGCCTTAGTTACCAAGGACTGTTTTTGGCACAAATCTATTTGGTTACTGTTTAAATGTTTGTGTTTCATTTCAGTCTGTTGGTTTGTCCCAGAGGAAGTGCACCATTTGTGCTTGAAACGCTGGATTTTTTGTATTAAAACATTTGTATTAAGTTCCAGTGAGTGTGGTACTCTGTTTCTTTATTTATTTTATTTGACCAGCACCCAGGCAGTTGACTACATTTTTGAAGGGTTATGCTTATATATATATATATATATATATATATATATATATATATATATATATATATACATATATATATATATATATACAATAGAATTCTTAATGAATCAGATAAAATTGAGCATAGGACTGGCCAGATATGGGATGACTTTGACGTAGTTGGCCAGCTTAAATATATTTCAATATATGGACAAACAATCCCTGTTTTGTTTAAAGGGTAAGGCATTTTTTAGTAGCAGTATGCACACAATGTCTCTGTCTTAAATATATTGATAATGGGTTGAGTGCAGAGGACTCTTGTATTTGACTATAATTTCGCGCTTGCGCCTATAACCCAGAAGCGCGCCGCCCACGTCCTAAGGAGCAGCAGTCCTGAAGGCAGAGGCGCCTCGTGGCGGGCGTCCCGGCCGAGGGGGAGGCAGGTGTCCCTGTCGGCCCCCTGCCGCTAGACCACCACGGTGAGTCGTCACAAAGGGTAACACAAGGCATTTTAACGTATGCTGAGAAAAGCGGAGGTCAAAAATAACCCTTAATGCCTGTCACAACTCCTAATGCTACTGAATGAAAAGCACCCCATCTAAGGTCTAGTTGTCACCACTTTGTGTGCATCGAATAATGCAGGTTGACTCAAGTCAAAATACCCCATGTGCCATAACCCTTAAAGATAAATGAAAGAACTTCTTTCCTTTACTTGTTTATGCAGTTCGAAATCCAGGTTAGAAAGACAAATACAATGACATTCAGGTATGAACACAAAGACACAAATACAAATAATGATTTCTTTTCTAGTTCACCTCAGGCTCATTTACAACGTACAAAGTCTGTGGCACTGCACAATGATTACAAGATATATCTGCCTGCATGTTGTCAAGTCATGTTAGTGTAATGCCGGCAGAGCTTTATACTTTAACCACACAGTTAGATGAGATTTGAAAAGCAGTTTTTTTCCTTTTTTGTTCTGAGATTAAACTTTTTACTCCTTCTGCATTTAATCTGTTGCAGAAAAACTTTGGTTAAGAGGATTTCAGACAAGATGAGCAGCAAATGCTGTAGCATTAAGAGAAGTGTCATGCCTGTGGGTGAATTTACCTACATACACAGTTGTTTGGTTGCTTTCAATTTCCCCCATTCCCATTCTGTAGTGGTAAGCACTGTTTATTTACCAATGTAACAAACAAGATCATTAGATTTCTAAGGGGCACAAAACTTTATTTGCATACTGTACATAGTCCCACACAGTAGCATAACTATAGAGGAAGCAGGCCCCTCGTCAGGTCTGGACTGAGAATCAAAATAGGCCCTGGCATTTGAGGTACCCAGAGGCCCCAACAGGCCACACAGAGGCCCAAACAGCCCCCACCAGCCCCTCTGGCATTTGCCAGAACCCACAGATTGCCAGTCCGGGCCTGCCCCTCGCTCCCAGGGGACATGGGGGCTGGGCCATAGTGTGGTGCAATGGCTGCCATAGGCAGTTTCTGTATTGCCTAGTGCTTCCCAGCTTGATGCAGAAGTTAGAGCCATCCCATGGGTTGTCTATATATGCCCACTTTCCTCTTCTGTATGCTGCACTGCCCAATTTATCTCTTAGGGGTCAACTTGCAAATTTCAGTGGGGCAAGGTATAAAGTGCAGCAAATTGCTCCTGTTTTGCCCTTTGTACTTGTATTCATTTCCTGTCAGTATTTCCACATTTTAAATCTTTTATAAGAAGAAGAAAAAAATGACATTTATTAGAAAAATATCCCTTTGCAGACTCCCTATTGGAAACCAAACAGTTCATTTCTGCAAACTGTAAAGTAACTTATAGGTAAAATAGCAATATATGAAAAAGCAATTCACAAACGTTTCCAAAGACTATATTGTCAAACACTGTAAGGGTCAAAATGATGTGTTGCTGCTCAGGGAACCTGGGAGTGCCAGTTCTGACACAGTAATAATAATTTTGTTCAGTCTGAGCATCACTTTGCAATTTTAAAATTATATAAGAGAAAGATTGCTATTATTGCAATGCCATTCAGTCATATGGCACATTGCTCCCAGTAATGCCATCAATTTTGTAATAATAGGAATTTATTTTGTTTTTGGAACCTGCCTTTCCTGAGATCTTTGATAAATAAACTCCCCATCAGGGCAGCACATGCTGCAATAACAAACTACTGAAGCTCCTGCAGGTGTTTCACAATCACCAGCTCAGGGATCAGCAGCAGTAAACCTCCCAAACATACGTATTACCACTACTTTTTGCTCATAGATACAGTAAATGATGCTTCAGAAAAAGGAAAGCGGACCTTTTTATTTTCTTTCAGTATTATTAATCATTTTTACTATGAGTGATGAGCAACATTTTTCGCTGCAACAATAGCGCCCATCGACCTTAATGGGTGAAAAAAATTGTCGCTTGTCAAAAAAAAGTTGTCATGCCATCAAAAGAAATTGTGGTTGCCCATTGACTTCAGTGTATATTTCAGCAAATTTTCTCAAATTTCTCAAATTTTTCGACGAATGGAAACACTAATTACTATTAATAACATAAGAAATAAACATGGATATACTATATCAATATATTATTTCATATGAAAATGTCTGCAGCTTGGTAAAAAATCAGACAACAGATCATTGTAATATAATTTGTGAAAGCACTGGGACACAAATTGAAAGCAACCCTATTTGTGCTCTCTGCACTAGAAGAACTAAATTTCTGGTTTGCTACCAGGGGTGGTTGATTGCTGACATTTGTGGGAACCCTGGCACTATTGCACTATGTTTAAAAAGATACCAAACACGGAAGGCAGGTGTAGCGGGTGTACGTCTGATGAAGGGGCACGCCCCCGAAACTTCTGTATAACTGGGAGAGGTGCCGACCCCTCCAACCTACACGAGGCACTTACTGAGATTTGGGGAAATAGGAAACCTTGTATATTACTATTGCACTATGGTTCAGAGGCAGCAGTAGCTCCAAGGTTCCCCTATGTCATAGATGCAGCAGTGCATTCCTGATTTTGACAGCTCAGCCCGCAGTCCCAGATTCTTATTTAAATTCCCAGAGTTTCTCTTTGATCTCTTGCACCGACACCAGAAAATAGATCCAAAGTTTCTGAAGTTATTTAATTAAATAAAAAGCATTTTGGCAGAAAGGCAAGAATACCCACACTTAGATACAATTGCAACAATTAAGATGAGCAGGTCTCTTGGGGGAAATGAGAGTTGCAGCTTAAACGGCAGTTTTACCTTTATTAGCAAAACTGTAATAACACATAAAGCATGTTCCTAAAACCCCCTGAAATGTGTTGCAACTTTCCAAAAACTGCCAAGTTTCATAAAATGGACATGTGCTCCGTTTGGAACAGAAGGCTGGATTAAAGCAGTGCTGCAGAGCGCAAACTATATGAAAGCAGACGAAGTGCATGTTAACACAGGTAACTCTAATTTGAGTGACATTGTTAATGCGGGGAAATGTGCAGGCCTGCAAAATCACTACTATAAGTAAATGACCCCTAGTGTCTGTAATGTATGTAATTAGTGTCCTTAATGGGGTTTAAGGATCCAGCTGACTTTGCCATACTCATTATGGTGATGAAATCACATATCTGTTGGCTAGGGTGAAATTGGTATACCAAGAGATCTTCTAGTAGGCTTATGCTTCAGTGGCCTCTTGGAACTATTCTCTAGTGCTAGGGAATCGCATGATTGACAAATCCAAACCATCTTTCTAATCACACTGTATGGGGTGTTACTGTGTCTGCATGAACACCATAAGGTTCACAAGGAAGATATAATATTGTACAACCCCTTGTAACTATTTGACTTGTTTGGGAAAGACAGAAACTGGGAAGTTATAGAAAAAGTGGGCAGTTTTGCATTCATGATTTATAATGAAATTTTCATGGTTTACAAGAAAGGAACTGAAAACATGATACATTCAGGGCATTATTATTCTTAAGCCTCTGATTTGCTAATGCTGTTTATTTATTCTTCAGAATACAATATTTAAACATTATTTTAGCAGATCATGTTCTGGCTGGATTTTAGCTTGTTTCTATATAGAACTAACTGACCACTAATTGATCCCTCAATGACATAACGTATAGCCTAGAAATAGGCAGACTGTCGCTCCTCTCCTTGTGATCTTTTCCTTGTTCCCTTCATTGTTTGCTATTAAAGATTTTTATGTCTTTTAATGGATTGCCAAATGTTTCATGGAATACATGGGTTGCAGTTTTCCTAATCTCAAAGGTATCTTCTTTAATAAACAGTGTCAATTCAAGAACAAACCTGCAAAGATTGGAAACCTCCGTACACTACAATTTCCTCTGTAAATAAATCTCTTGTTGATCCATTAAAATACTGCAACAAATCTATAAGACATTTCTTTAAGTCCAGTGAATCTTAAAGAATATAGAATGCGGTATTTGTAACTTTATAGCTGAAAAAAAAATATAAAGGACAAGTAGTATTAATAGAACAGAATTTTGTAACAATATTTGTGATCTTATTTGCAATCTGGTTAAAGGTGGTATGATGTTTTTTCCTTTGACTCATTCCATTTCTATCAGGAGAGAAATTATTCACTTCAGGAAGAAAGCAATTTAGAATAGAAAAGTATTAATGGCCAAAGACTTTAGCCATGCATTTTTAAAACATATCATGATTTGGTTGAGAGTACCCTTGCACTTATAAGGTATAGGTATAGGTTGAGGTATATGTTTATGCTATTATATTCCTTCTGGTTGTATTTATTTCTATATATACAGGTATATATATTTTTTTTTTATAAATTCTTTATTTTAGTTTTACGCAAAATACAGAAAATACTTTGGCACAAGATTCCTACAATGAAGAGTTCCAGCATATAGTACAGATTTTGATCTCGTACCGATCCATAACTAGGAATAATATATGTTATCTGTAGTCTATGTATCATGTAACCGCTTTTTCTAAACATTAAACAATAAAATATAATATCAAACTGTGTTGGGCATATCTCTAGCAACACATTCATTGTCATACTGGTAATTGGAGGAGTGAGCACATGTGGGAGAAGTAGTCAGTTATTATATAGTGAATGAATATATTGATTGAAATGAATATCAAGGGTCTCGCAAAAGCTATTGGATGATGTTTGAGCTTTTCACGTTATAAGGGTTAAGTATTCAGGCGATTCAGTAAACTGGAGCCAGTAGAACCATTTCTGTGTTAAGTTTTCTTGTTGTTGCGGATTGCTTGCCTCTGTCTTGTATTGTTCGAACTGGTAAATCTCATTTCTTTGAGTGACCAGTCTTTAAGCGTAGGGATTACTTTGGATTTCCAGAATAAATGATTTCGCTACTGTAATTAGTGTTGAAATAAGTGCTTTCCGATATTGTGCTGGGGACATCTCGTTGCAGTGTAGTAAGAAAAACAATGCTGAATAGGGTATTGCCATGTCCGTGAATTTGGGTAGTATCTGTTTGATTTGGTTCCAATACGGCTGTAAGTTAGGGCAATGCCACATAACATGGCTAAGAGATCCATTAGTCTGTCCACATCTCCAGCATACATCTGTAACGTTTGGGAAAATCCTGGATAAGACGCTTGGTACTCTGTACCATTGCGAGAGTAGTTTATAGTTGTTTTCCTGTAGTCTAGCGCATTTGGTGGATCTATACGAATTTGTTATAATAAGCTCCCATTCCATGTCAGTAAAAATACAATTCAGTTCTTTTTCCCGTTTACGTTTAAAATTACTCGCTGGTGTAGAGGTGCGACTTATAAACAATTTATAAATTGTAGCAATTTCATGGGGAGTACGTTCAGTTTTGGTGAACAATTGTTCAAATGGGGTATCCTCTGTTCCAGTAGCGTCAGTAATCATTTTAGTGCTTAAGAAATGCCGGATTTGGTACATTCGCAACCTCTCAAGTGGCGTGATCTTCTCTGGTGGTAGTATATCAGTTATGAGTTTGATGCCATTAAGTAATTGAAAGGCCCATAATGTTTCTGTTTGGGTCCAGTTCTTAAAATGAATGGGTTGCATTCCTGGAGGGAAATCTTGATTATGTAGTAGCGGAGTTAATTTGGAATTTTCATTGATAAGGTATTTTTTATGTTTTAGTGCATTCGAGTTGTTGGTAATTTCTTTGATAATTGGGTTTGGTGATTTTGGTATAAAACGGGAACTCTTGGGCAGCCATGTATATGTTTCCAGTGGGTATTCATAGCCATCTTGCACCACTAGTGGCCATAATTTGAAAGTTGTAGGCATCATTAAGTCAATCATCCTTTGTAAGACCTCAGCCTTGTAGTACACCCAAAAGTCTAGCAAACCCAAACCTCCTGTGTCTTTTGGTTGTGTAAGGTTCTTCTGTTTGTATTTAAACAATTTTCAAAATAGGTGGAAATGCCTGGGGTCTGCAGGTGATCCCTGTAGGTAGCAAGAGGGAGCAATTGGAAATAACTTTGGTCATTGATAATGATGATGTCACATTTTTAGGGTGGAAAGAAAAAAGTATCCAAAACCACAATATACGCAATACCAGTAATATTTATAGTAATAAAATATATAACTGATTGGCAGCATTAGAGGTAGCCATGCAGCATTGTAGGACCCAATTTGCTCAGCAGAGAACAGAAAAGCTATTTAGAATACATTGGCTTTAGCATTCATTTACTGATTTATTGTTTTTGGCTCTATGTATAATATAGGCCTGTTGTTGCCAAGATATATTTTATTTGCAGTTGTTGAACAAACAAATACAACCTATAAACCTGCATTTAATATGTTAGCATTGCTAGTGACTTTTCAAACACACACACTTGCCCTGCAAGCTGTTTATGAACTTTGGCCTAACTGCAGACTGATATTGACAAATACAAATATACTTTAAACTCAATCCCCAAATACAGTAAAAGTTATTATAATAAACAGGCAAAAATCAATATCGCACAGAGTCAGTGTTTACAACCCCAACCCCTGCCATCATCATGGAGCAATGTCACATCAGTATGGGCAGTATCACAAGGTAAATACAGATGATAAAGTTAGACAGCATTGAGCAAACACATTTTTAATGACTGAGACTTTTAACCATTGTTTCTGACAATCCTATAATAGAACGTCTCATGTTTAACTTATTTGATTCGGATTTGAACAATCTACTGTATAAGGAGGCTGCATCTGGCTGAATATTGGTGATGTGATTTAAAATCAACAACCTGGTTTATAAAAAAATTTTGTGTTTCTAGGCTCTTATGTCACTTTAACACCACTTTTAATGCTAACGATATTGAACAATAATGAAAACTGATGCAGATGGCTGCACAATTTAATAGGCTAGTACAACGAATTTGATAAATATCAACTGTAGTTTATAATTACTTTTTCCAAGCCTGCACCATACATCATCCAAGACCAGAAAAAAAGAGCGTCTGGCCTGGCATGTTGACTTTCATAAAAGGATGTTGGAGATGATTTTATCAGTATTGTGTCAGGACTACAAGGCTGTCAGGGTCTGGAAGTAGGGATTGGCAAGGGAGCTGGCATTGGGAAACAAGCAATATCCAAATATCAGACACAGGGCAGGGCAGGCATCAATCAGAATAGTTAGGGACAGAAAAGGAGTCATAAGACAATAAGGAGAAAAATGAAGCGCAGAGGCATTTAGCAAATTGGGCCATGTTAACATATCTGGAGAGATTTCTGGAGATGTTGCCTATGGCATCCAATCAGCAATTAGATTTAAACAGCCACCTATAATAAAACAAAAGCAAACATCTGAATCGCAACATCTCTCCAGAAATCTCTCCAGATATTTATTTCCAAAGTTAGTAAACATACCTAAGACTTACAATTAGGCATTGAATCTGGGTTAGATTTATATTTCAAATTTGGTAGAATGACCAGCGCTATGACATTACACTGTATCAGCCTAAAAGCATGGTGCCAGTAGCGAGGGATATCGATACAATTTCATAAATTCAATATGAATCAATCTTGGCATTAATAAAATCCAATGAATTTTTATATAGTTTCAAATTGATTGTTCCACCGAGTCACCATTCCATGATTGATCAACCAGCGATCATTAATTAATCTGCCCCTCAATATTCAATATTTATGCAGCCTATGAGATCTAGGGGCAAATCGTCATGGTCCGGCTGAGATGTGAGGAAGGGGAAGAGTTAATTTGGGTTTATTTATGTAGTACTTGCAATGATTGGTTGCACCTAAATAAATACGTTCACAGGGGTTTGGAAAACATATGAGGGAAGACAGGTAGAAAAGTCAAATTCAACGAGAACTACTTTACTCATCGCTATCTCATTGGTTAGGGTAAGCCTGCCTGTGTGCCTGCATAATTAACATTGCAGAGTACAAATAATGGGTATAAGCAATAAATCACTTTGAGACGGCTAATCGAAATATGCCACAAGTGTGTGTGTTTGTGCTAATGAAAATGAGCTCCCCTCCTAAGATGTATAGAGGGAATGCATGTCACAGTGTTGAAGGCGTTCATATATTTCTGGTTTTGTGCAGAAAAAAACAAGAAGTAGAAGAAGAAAAAATCTACTGTTACAATATCTGCTGTTTTCATTTATTCAGAATTGTAATACACAGTAAGACTAAACAGCAGCAATTGTCAGAACAGCTTTTATTTACTTTCTCTATTGGTGGCAGGTAATTATTTATCGATCCCTTGTATTAATCTGGTGATTAACAGAGTTTGTTTGGAGCCGTATGGGATACAGTGCAAGAAATGTTCCATTTTGATTAGGAATAATTCTGAATATTTACAGGGGGGAAATGTTCATCAGGAATAAGAAAAAATATAACAATCTTTTCTTGGCAATGGGAGGAAATGGCTGCTATTAAGTGCCTTTTCTATTCTTCATTCTTTTCTGCCACAATGGAATAAATAAGATTTTTCTGTACCAGAGAATTCTCCAATAAGAGAAATGGAGTTTAAGAGTAACAGATCTGATTTCCGAGGTTCTTTCCCTTTATATTGTACATGGCTTTTTGAGTGGAGTGATTTTATGGTCCCTTCTAAACAAAGGTAACAGGCTGGGTACTCCAAGTATTTAGTAGTTTGTCCTTTACTAATAACACTTCAGACTGTAGCAAAGCTTTCCATCTTTTTTAACTGGGTTGTAGCTAACCTTAGGGTTGGCACCTTTTGCTGCTGCACAGTCCAGGCAGGGGGTTGGACCGGTGATGTTGTGGGCTGGACCTGTTAATGTCATGGGGAGGGGATATGACATGGGGATCGAAGATTGGCAGATCACCATGTCAGTCTAGAAGAATCTTACCAGGTTTTCCTGGAAAACTGGGTAGGCAGTTTTGACCCAGGCAGTCCTTCAGAAAATCAGGATGTCCAGGTCAAAACCAGGTGTCGACACTATCTAAAATAGCTGATAACTGTTTCTTTACTTTTAAGTAAATGGGTGTAAGAGTTGTAGTTCAGCATTTTGCATTTTTAGTATAGCATAGCAAGGACCTGATTTCCTGGGGATGACAATGTACCAGACAACTGCCTGAAATGCAAAGCCCAACTCACAAAGAAGCATTTAAAAACTAAGTTTGTTGCAGGCTTCTGTAGGGGAAAGTAGGCAACACTTCTTGTTGAGGTAGGCCCAGGGTCGCTCAGCCAATGAGGCAAGTTGAGGCCTCAGGCGGCAGTGCCCCCCTGGTTGCCAGGGGCGGCAAAAATGCCACTCCTGGTAACTGAGAGCCGAATTTCCAGTTTTCAACCTGGAAATACGGCTCTTCTAGTGCAGAGAGTGCAATTGCGCTCTCTGCACTAGCGACGTGGACCTGTCCGGCGCTGAAGGTGAGAGACGGGGGGCGGCAAAAACGAAGGCTGCCTCGGGCGGCAAATTGGGCAGGATCGCCCCTGGGTAGGCCTAGAAGTCCTGGCTGCTATTTTTTCTGAAAATGGTGCGTTTAAGGAAAAAGGGATTGTTGCCAGGGAATTGAAATAGATGAGTTTTTAAAAAATGTATCAGCATTTGTTGATGAAAAATGTGTTTGAACCGATGATCGAGCAAGGTGCAGCCCCAGTGTTGTAAATTATTCTAACTATTATATTGTACTTTAGGCTACAGTCTAAATGCATGTTAACTCCGCTGGTAGAGAAAATGCTGATACAACCCTGTGTGTGTAGTAACTGACATTAGCAATATCCCAATACCATATCTACTCTGAGTTTCTTTTGGCGAAATATGCTCCTTGTGCATAGTGACAGGTGAATGCCATTTATGTTAGTTATAACATACATGGGGCCATGTCCAGTGGGATTCAGATCAATATAACACCACACTACATATTCTTACACTAGCCATCTTATATCTTTGGCTCTCTATGTTCAGCCTCTTGATTTCTGCCCCATGTAATGGCAAACAAATTGAGAAAATAGTTCTCACATTTATTCCCCTTCCCTCTGTTTGTTGAATCTCTTTTGAAAATGCAAAGCGAAAAACTTGTAGATGTTTGCTCTGCCCGAGTTCCCTATGTGCATGTATGGAACTCTCTGGACTTCTGTTTTTAGGCCAAGATAGCTATACAACTATGTTGTTATAATAATTATGATAATCATCATCATCATCATTATAGAATACCAGGAACTTGGCACAATACCTGTCTGCACAACTGCATTTATGCTGGAGTTTCTACCATATAATAAGGATTCCACCTCCTCCCTTCATCTGAAAGAATGTGGGGGTCTGTCTGATTGGACCGCCAACATGTCACAGCTCCACTTCTTAGTAATTGTATTATACATATATTAGTGTCAATGTTGAATTATAATATTCATTAATGTAACCCTTTAAATGGATTACAGTTGCTAGACATTATAAATGCTTCACACACCCTTCCGATTTCACGACTGGCAATGCTGTGATGGATGCTGCTGAGAGAGAGATGGAAAAAAAGATGCTTACACCTGTAATGAGAAGAGTGTGAAAGCTGGCTGCAGGCTATTAATGTATGGGAGATGTAGTACAACAATTGTCTTTATAGCTGCACATGATATAGGTTTTCTCAAAATAACAAAAGCTACAAGTTAGGTGCTACATGTAAAAAGGCAGTGCCACCCAGTTTTGGAATATGCTGGTTCTTTATCAAAAAGGAAGTTATGAATAAATGTCACTGCCAAATTATTCTTTAGAGTTCTTTTGGAAAGCTATCTGTAGCATACCTAATCTAGCATGACCATAGAACTCAGTGTGCGATTCAGCTTGAAAAAATACATTTTAATGATTACCTCTTATTACCCTAAATGGTCATCTCAATTCGTAATTTCTATTAATCGTCTTCTTTTCTGACTTAGGAGACCAGCTGAGCATGTAATGAATTCCTAAAATAAATGGAGGATTGTAAGACAGCGTGATATCCAGCTCATTCATCAAAATCAACTGGCGACTGCCTACTTTTCCTCATGCACAAATAGAACAATCATATCAAACCCTGGCAGCTGTAACGTACAGGTGTTAAATGCCATGGAAAGCAAAGCAGGGCTCATTTGCCTGAAGCATTGTCATTAAGCTCTCGTGAAATGCTTGCTTTAAGAAAAGTATTCTGAATACAGACACTCAGTAAAATTAAAATTACTTGCCAAAAATACAAGGGGCTGTGGGCTTTACTTTAATTAGGAATTTTCTGAATTTAAAAGGTAAATATTGGCTTTTCCAAAAATAATATTTTTTATATTTTTTTGTAGTTTAAAAGGTCTGCCTATGGTTGTTTTTTTTTTTATTAGGATAGCACCTGTCCTATAATTTCATCTCCACGGGTCTAACATGGACAGTGGAGTTATTTCAGCTGACAGAGGTCTAACTTTGACCATGATTATCCCCCATATGGAGGACTCTAGATTGCATTCATGGGGAAAATTACTATAAATTGGCATTAATTCTTATATAAGATGAGATTCAAGTTCCAAATGGTTAATCAGGGACACTTGGTTAAGGGAATGCTTGCCCTAAACATGTAGTGGCTGCATCAATACATGAACCTTGTAGCATAGTTCTGCTGTCCCGCTTCCTTCATCTTCATATTATTATTACATTTTTCCAGTTTTGGACAGAAGCACAGGAGGTTAAGCAAAAGTGAACTTGAATCATGCGCCTTTTTCGAATTGACACTCCAAAATCTCAACTTTATCGAGTTGTCACCAGAAAAACTCTAATTTATTGGATTATCAAACAAAAACCAGCATAAACAACCCGAAACTATTGGGAATCCTGAAGGTAAAAAACATATTCCAAAGGTTAAGGGGGCCATCTGCCATTGACTTTTATATGATTTCAGCAGGTTTTAAAAGGAGTATTTTGGATTTTTAGAAATTTCAAAACAAATATCAAAAAAAAAATATTTTTTGCACTCGACTTGACCAGAGAAACTCAACCTTTAATAGACCCTGACAAGTTTATCATGTGAAAACTATGTGAAAAAAATGGAACTGGATTAGGAGAAAAGTTTTTTCTCCTTAAAGGAGAACTAAACCCCTCCCCCTCCCCTGTGTTGCCCCCCTCCCTCCTCCCCCTGGCCTACCTCCCCCTGGGCAAATGCCCCATAGTTGCTACTTACCCCTCGGTGCAGGTCCTGTCCACGGAGTTCATAGGCACCATCTTCTCCCGTGCGGTCTTCTTCCTGGATTGCCCCGGCATTTGGCGGCGCATGTGCAGTAGGAGTATTTGCCGGTTCAGCTCTACTCCAATTACTTTTTTAGGAAACTTTGTGAATTTCGGGCCATGCACAGTAATCTCATCCATATTCTTTTTTGGTTTTGCCTATTAAAAGAGTTTGCTTGGACAAACTAAAATGTACACTCAAAAATTGGTAGAACTTGTGTAATATTTCCAGACCTCCAAACCTTTATTGGTGACACAACTAGGACCCTGTATCACAAATGTACACTACACAGAAGTTACACTGGAAAATCCCATTGCTAGGGTACCAAAGAATGTATGTACAATTTGGTGGACATTTTGGCCAGTTTGTGAAGTTTCAGCCTGAAATAGTTTGTCCTTCCACTGTAGGTTATAGGTGGAAATGACTGAAACTATATCTTAGTTTTTTTTATGCATATTTTCACAACAAACATATTTGGGATAATGATAATTTGGGATTACGCTTTTCTAGAGCACGAGTTTATGGATATTTTACCATATGTCACACACATGTAAATTGCCTACGGAAAATTAGATTTATCACATGACTGTGAGGGAAACTAGTAAAAAATAATAGCCTATTATGGTTTAATAGGGGCCAACCCTCTGTCTTCACCGTAATATCCAAAAAAAAAAACTGGCTAGCGCTAACTTGAAAACAAATTTAAGCATTGGAACTCCAGATGTATTTAAGTCAGAAGCATCAAGCAGCTTTCTAGTAGCCTGTCTACCTTCTACATGGGGTATGGAAGTGCGCAGGATAAAACAAAAACCACTATTAAGGAGACTCAACGGCATCCACACTGGACAGCGTGGAAGTCAAAAAAGATGAATCAAAATAATAGAAAAATAGTTTCTAAACACCCAAACCCTTTAGATCACTGCAGCATGGTAGGGACGGGCTCTTCTATATTGAACTGAAGTTATACAATGTGTTTGTACATCAATATTTATTACAATAACATATCAATAGAACACTTTCCCTGGTAATTAATAATTATATATGATCTACTGATGCACCATAATCCAGTGCAGGTAGAGATAATAAAATGAATAGTAACCCAGTTGCCAGTTCTGAGGGTTTGTAACTATATACTTACCTCACCGTTTTAACCACAGTTATATATATATATAAATATATAATGAATGTAAACATTCCCAGGCGTTGTACCTGCCAGGAATATTAGCAGTATTAATTAATATTATAGTAGCTACAGAATTCATCTTCCTTACTTACTTTATAATAATTAGCATATAAGAACTTGCCTTTTGTAGTTTATGTCTCTGAACTGCTATTAGTAAGCTTCAGAAAAGTTGTAATAAGAACATTTTACAGTGACAAGCCTTAGCAGTGAACGCATGCAACCTCTACTTTAACCACCAAATTTATTGCAAATGAATATATGTTAGTTAAAATCTATGGGAACAATTTTCATTCCACTTCTGTTGCCTCATGCATTAATCACTGAATTGCTCCCACAGCAATGCATAACGTATCGCTGGTGCCTGTATTGAATGCCTTCCTTTTATATGCAGAATAATATGCAACACTTTCCATCAACAGATAAAAGTGCCTAGATCTTCCACCGTCACTACAAGCCTTCAACTGTCCAATTAGTCACCAGACACACAAGCCTTTATTAGATTTCCTTTTTATTTATTTTTTTACATAAGATGCAATTATCAAATGTGTTTAGCTGTCAAGGCTTCTCAGCAACTAATAGATGCTCTTAGCAAGGACATTGTAAAATATATTACCTATTGATCAGCTCTGAGATCCTAACCACAGATTCTGTAATTGGAGATGCATAAAATCACTTGACAAAAAGATTAAAATATGTGTGGAGGCCCTAATAGTCAAAGATTACACTCCAAACTAGCTAGGGGAACATCAGAGGTAATTTATACTTAGTTGATTTAAATGCTCAAAGTTGGGGGTAAATATTATAAAAGCATATGGGATACATGTTATCTTTCAAAGGGAAATATTTCTCACTAGCATAGGGAGATTAAAGGGTAGTTCACCTTTTAGTTCAATTTTAGTATTTTATATAACAAGCAATTCTTAGCAAATTTTAAATTACATTTTTACTTTTTAAGTTATCTTTTAAGCTTTCAAATTGGGTCACTGACCTAGGCAACAAAAAAAACTATTGCTCTGCGAGGCTACAATTTTATTTTTTTCCTTTCAGTATTTCAAAAAAAACCAAAAAACAATATATTCACCATTCATCCATAAACAAATATGGCAGAAAAAGGGTTTATGTAAACTACTCTTAAAGGGGACCTGTCACCCTAAGAAATAATTCCCAATTCTTTTAAAATCTTTTTTTAATATAAGTCCAAAATCATGTTTCTGAGCAAATTAAACTTTATTTAAACTTTTTATATTATTTACATTTTGTTTCCTTCAGTCCTGGAATTATGCAATCACATCAAGCGGGCAGGTGCCATTTGGTGCACACCAGTGATGGGCGAATTTCTCCCACGAAATTTGTGAAACTGCAAAAAATTCACGAAACGCCGGCGACAAATCCGACGCCCATTAAAGTCAAAGGGCGCCTTTAATTGTCGCCAGCATCTGCATTGTCGCCAGCGTCAAAAACATTTGCACTGCAATTTCGAGAATTTATTCGCCGGTGACGAAACGCGGAAATTCGCTGCGAATTTACGCCTGTCGAATAAATTCGCCCATTACTACTGGACACCACTATTAAGGCAAATTGTGTATCACCCCAAATATTTGTTTGACAGCTCAGATATTTAAACACCTTTATAACAGGTATGTATGTGTTAATGAAGAAAAAAATTGGGTTCCATGTTTAATCGGCAAATTAAACAGCTTATATAGCTTTTTATGTGTAGGTGACAGGTACTCTTTAACAGCAAATTATATAGAGAAATATATGCAGATGATTATATTTACATAAACGATATAAACAGTATATATAAATATATATATATATATATAACATTGTTACAATTAGCTCTTTTGCATTCTAATGAATAGGGTATCCCTTAGCTTGTATGCATTTTTAATTTTTTTTTAAGTCTAGCCTTGTGTGTTCATTAAAGGTTATTTTTGGAAATATTGTATGGCAGTAGGCTTTTTCTTTTGGCCAATCCATGCATCAGTTGCAAGGTGTTGTTGTGCTATTGTCTTGTATTGAATAAAAATGACACATACGTTTTTAACCTGACCTTACTGACATTGTTAAAAAATACAATAAGGTAATATTAATCCATTTCTATGTACAGTATGGGATAAATTGTCTCAAAACCTATTATCAACAAAACTCTTAAATACCTAAATTAGAGGCATATTTATAAAAATTGGAATTTGTGTAATTTTAGACTTATTTTCCACTTAATAAAAAAACTCAACTGTTTGCTTATTTATTTAAAAAATCCAAAAATAAGAAATTAGATTAAAAAGAATAGAATAGAGCTCTGTACAGATGGCAAAAGAATGCTTTTTTTAAATATCTGTTTTTTTTAAGAAGCTTTAATACTAGAACAGGTGAAGCAGTGCACTCACTTAACCCACCCTCTGCTGAATAGCCTGGTGCTCAGTGTAGGAGGATATGACAACCTCCGGTAGGTCAATGAAAGAGGAAACACTTGCACTAAAGGCAATGAAATGCAGGGTTACCCCTTGCTGTTTATTTGTGCGGAAGTGCAACGTTTCTGGGTGAGCTCATTTATGCTTCATAAAGGGGCTTGCCCTGAAACGTTGCACTTCTGCACGAATAAACAGCAAGGGGTAACCCTGCATTTCATTGCCTTTAGTGCAAGTGTTTCCGCTTTTGTTTAAGAAGCTTTAAACCATGCTGCGTCAGAATATGGTAAAACCCTGTATCTGGGAAACTTCAGACAACAGACCCCAACAATAGAACCACTGCAAAATGGAACACTTGTAAAGCACAATAGTTTGGAATATGGTTTTTATCTGTATAATGATTTCAAGAAAATATGGCCTGGGTACTAAGATGTAATGTAATGTTTTTTTTTTATAACTCTTTATTTATTTGAAGTTTTAACAAAGCATTGCATATTATCACATTGCAGACTCATCTTTTCACATCAGATTAAGTGACCTAACAACAAGGCATACACAGTCGTGTAAGAAAATTCTATGGGGTAACGCCCGTGGGTGCATACCTTGCAGAATGTAAACATAGGCATTAGGGATGGATATGAGTCGAGTACCGTAGACTAGAGCAGTATTCAAAAATAATAGAAAACAAGAAAAATAAAAAATAATTAAACCATAAACCATTTGAGCCCGGGGGAATCAGAAGAGAGGACCATATGCATACATAAAAGGAAGAGGGGGTATATATTCTCAAGAGTGATAGTGTCCCTGAAGGAGTGGACATCTGCAGGTGGGACGGAAGTCAGGTAGAGATAGTGTGTATCAAGTCCCATTGTGACCATACTTTATCAAAGAGCATTAACTGGGATTGATGTAGAGCTGCCAAATACTCCATCCGTCTTACATATAGCTTTTATTATTTGATATACTTCAATGCTACCTTTACCATAGCTGAATACTAAGCTGTTAATTCTAAGCTAACATGGATTTGGCTGAGGATGAGCAACCAGGGGTATAAAAGAGGTGAGGGGAGACAAGAAGGCTATTATTTATAGCCTGTCTGAGCACCTTCAGTAAATTCCTAATTTGCTTCTGTAGGTCTTTTGTACATAAGTGAGGAGGTTTATTTATAAAGACATGCCAAGATAACCAATGGTGAGCACTGAAGTATGAAACCTATTCCAGGTAGACAATCAGGTTATACTTAGCTTCTACGCACAGCTCATGTGTTCTGAACTGGAATCCCTTTGTAGAACTAAACAAAGATTAATAGTAATAATTCTTCAGAAACTTATTTGACTATTGTTCTGGTGGGAGTTTTTATTCTATCAGTCATTTTTGGTTGGGATTTTTGCTGCTATGGCACCATATTCAGCAAGGCTTTGTAATGAAGAATGAAGAACTTCTGTATTTATAAATCTCAGAGCACTTAGCAACAAAACTATTTTAACAGGCCTTCTGTTGGCAAGTGAATATAAGCAATGGCCATTACAGTGGTGCAGTATACGGTGCAGTATATACGGTTATCCACTCCCTCAGTTGAAGGTTCAGGGCAGTGCACCTGGACCCCTTTCTTAAACTGGTGAGTGTTTTCCACTTTGAGACCTGATCTACTCATCAGTGTTCATAATCCTAATTCGATATTTTCTGGTTTCCTCCAACATCCCAAGAGGCTTCCAGTAAAATGAACAGGGACATAATGTGAATGAAAATAGTCTACCTGCTCTAGTGAATGAAGGACTTTTTATTCTGTAAATAATTATCTATTTTGCATTGTTTATTTGTTATGGTTTGGAAAACAGTTTCTTCTTATATCTCAGTTTGAATATTCGCTTTGTCATGCATATAAAACCCTGGTGTTCTATGATGATTAATGATAAACACTTTGCTCTAGAGTGCTACAGCCACTTTGAACTATATTTAGTTACTATAGTAACTGCCTTGTGTGCTGGTACCATGGGCTTGAATATACCATAGACTTTGGGATGTGCTGATGGAAAAAAGAATTGCTGACCTAGTACTACAAATAAAATTCAACCATGCTATTCTTTTGGGTATGACAGCAAAGCAACTGCTGACTCTTTCTAGTGCAAATAATGTCTGGGAAATTCATATACAGTTGTGCTAACCTGCTGTCAACCAGAGAAAAGTGTTGCTCTAAGGAAAGAACATCATAAAGTCCTGTTTGTGCTCAGTTTGTTATTGCAGCATGCCCATGGTTACAGTCTTATGTACTGAGCCCCAACAATGTCATCTAGCAGCACATTAAGCTAATATGGAGCCAGTAATGTTACTGATACTAAGTACAATGTTGTTCTTAAGTGTTGTTCTTTCTAGGGGAAAGATGGTCTACAAAGCATCCTAGAACCAAATCTTCTGGCCCATAGACATTTTGTTGTTAATTGAAAAAGGACTTACTGAAATACTGGCCACTTAGCAAATAATGAAGGTTTGGCTGCAATCAAAGTGACTTTATTTAGAATTAGAGGTTTTTTAATCTTTTCACATATTTTCTTTTGCAGATCTTGAAATTCAATTAACTTTGCCGCTTCCCCAACGTGTCATACAGTCATGATAATTGATAGAGCAGGTTAAAAGGTTGAGCTCTCTGCTGATAGGTAACTGCATAAGCTTCACACATATACATTCTTAAAGGAAGAATAACAGAAAAAAGATGTAAGATGAAAGATGTTTTAAAAGAATGGCAAAATAATGTCCCTTTGTGCTGCACTGGTAGAATTGGTGTGTTTGCTTCAGAAACTCTACAATATTTTATATAACAAAATTTCTGAGCAGACATGGGGGCAGTAACGCAAAGGAGAAAAGGCACAGGATACACAGCAGATGACAGGTAAGCTTTGTAGTATACAATGGGTTTCTTCAGAATTTATCTGTTATCTACTGTGTATCCTGTGCTTGAATGGCTGCCCCCATGACTACACAGATGCTAATTTATATAAACTATAGTTGTGTTTCTGAAGCAAATACATCAGTTTTAACAGTTTAGGGCAACAGTACATTATATTGTCAATCATTTAAAACACTTTTATTTTTGGTGTTACTGCTGCTTTAAAGGTTTTTGAAACCACAATTAAACTCACAAACTCTAAAACCACAATTGTCAATTAATTTCTTAAAAGTTCAGATTATAAAAAGTGCAAACAAAAAAAATCGCTGAGCAATAAAAAAATATATATAAATAGCTTGAAAATCTTGAAAATGCGAGTTTTTAAAATCCGAAAACCTCTAATATTCTGATTGGTTTAAAAATAGTCCAGTAGGATCAGGGCAGCTTCCACTGACTTGTATTAACCTTTATTAGCCTTTTTTTGTAATAATCTTTTTTTGCTTTTTAAGGAAATTTTTCATTTTCAGAAATCTTGAAAACTCAGTCATAAATTACACACACACACATTTTTTAAAATAAGTGAAAGTTATGCTCAGGGTGCAATAAGGCTGCAACCATAAAATTCAAAGGGGTCCTCTGAACTCAACCCATTATTAATATATTTTAGACATTGAGACATTTTGTGCCATGAGCTACTAAAAATGTCTTGCCCTATAAACATAACAGGGATTGTTTGTCCATATATTGCAAAATATTTAAGCTGGCCAACTACATCAAAGTCATCCCCAGTCTGGCCAGTCCTATGCTCAATTTTCATTTGATTCAGGTAAAAAATCTGATTTTCACAATTTTTTCATCAGATTTTCATGAATTTCACGATTTTTTCAGTATTTTCACACAAAAACTTCGGGGTATTGCATGAAACCCAGTGCACATCAAAAAATCATTGGGACTTCTCCCATTGACTTATATGCAACCTTGACAGGTCTGAGATGCCGGATTTTCAGATTCTGACTTTTCCATCCTCTTGGTTTAATAAATTCCGAAAAATTAGTTATTTCTTAAAATAACTCCGATCAAATCTGCTCGGGGTTTTTATGCTTATTTATTATTACATTTTCCCGAAAATTTGCTTTGCGGTAAAAAATCTGATTTTCGCGATTTTTTCAACAGATTTTCATGAATTTCACGTTTTTTTCAGAATTTTCAACCGAAAACTTCGGGGTATTGCACAAAACCCAGCGCACATCAAAAAATCATTGGGACTTCTCCCATTGACTTATATGCAACCTCGACAGGTCTGAGATGCCAGATTTTCAGATTCTGACTTTTTCATCCTCTGGGTTTAATAAATTCTGAAAAATGTGTTATTTTTTAAAAGTCAGATTTTATAAAAAGAAAAAAATCACAAATTTTTCGTGATTTTTGCATTCGCAGTTTAGTGAATAACCCCCCAAGTGTAGCAAAACCATAGTGCAAACAGTGATTCAAGTTCTTTAAAATTCAATAATAGTCCAATCCAAGAAGGCTAAATATGCATCAAGAAAAAGTTTTACCGAAAATTTCCAAAGTGTCCATATAAGAAGTCCTTCAGATGTAAATACATAACAAGGTATATTGCTGTAATTGAAGCTTTCAACAAAGTGGTGGGTTATCACTTGAGCCCCGCATTAATTGATTACTCATTAGGATTCCACCTGTGTAAACAGACAGTTGTTGCTAACATTGCTGAATATGTACAATAAAAGGGTTGGTTCACTTTCAAGTAGGGATGCACCGAATCCAGGATTCAGTTAGGGATTCGGCCTTTTTCAGCAGGATACGGATTCAGCCGAATCCTTCTGCCAGGCTGAACCAAATACTAATTTGCATATGCAAATTAGGGGCTGGGAGTGAAATCACGTGACTTTTTGGTCACAAAACAAGGAAGTAAAACATATTTTACCCTTCCCATCCCTAATTTGCATATGCAAATTAGGATTCGGTCCGGTATTCGGCCGAATCTTTAGAGAAGGATTCGGGGGTTCGGCTGAATCCAGAATAGTGGATTCGGTGCATACCTACTTTCAAGTTAACTTGTAGTATATCGTGGAATGGCTAATTCTAAGCTACTTTTCAATTGGTTTTCATTATTATTTTTTTTTATATAATTTTTTTAAATGATATGCTATTTTCTTTTGTTTCTTTCCAGCTTTCAAATAGGGGTCAATGAACCCATCTAAAAACAAATGCTCTGTAAGGCTAAACAATTTTGTATTACTCATCTTTCTATTCAGGCCCTCTCCTATTCATATTCATGTCTCTTATTCAAATCAGTGCATAGTTGCTATGGTAATTTGGACCCAGGCACCCAAACTGCTGACAATGCAATCAGGAGAGCTGCTGAATAAAAAAGATAAATAACTCAAAAACTACAAATAATAAAAAATGAAAATCAGTTACAAATTGTCGCAGAATATCACTCTCTACATCATACAAAAAGTTATCCCCTTTAACAATACGGCTGAGAAAATAATCTTCATATAATGGCTTGTTAACTTGTATCTAATACTTGTACAGATCAAAAAACATAAATTTCAACTTATTTGTTGCCAGGACCTCCCTTTGTTGTCAGAAACAATTAGCTGCTCATATTTGTGCTTGCTATCAGTTGTATTGTAGAAGACTTCAATAGCTTGCGTGCTCTGGCAGTGTGCCATTTGGCCAGCATCGCTAAAGAAATTAGAAAAGCACCATTTGAATTTTTTTTAGTGCAATGTATATTTGTTTGACATAATGTTATAGTTTGTATTTGGATAATGGCCGTGTGTCATTCATAACTGCTATGCAACTATTGGTATTTCATTGCTTCAATCGGAGCAATACTCATTTTCCAGAATAACATGAGCCTCACAAATGAAACAATGACTAATTTTCACTGTACTCAAAAGTACAGTTTGGTCTAATGTTTCCTCTTCGAAAATGCAATAATCATCCCAGCATGGGGAAACTGCATTTTTTTCCATAATAGCGTGGTTCAGCTGCACAAACATTCCTCTAGTAGAACTGAAATGATAAAAAGACAGGTGGCATTTATCAAATCTTGGCATGTAGCGGGTACCACTCGAATTAGCTCATTTGGACAGGTAAACACATTTATGGCTAATTTTATTTCTCTGCAGATTTTGCATTGATGCCAAGGGTTTTGTGAGGGTAGTAAAAAAATGTATTTATTGAAAGGGGAAAAATGTGAAAAAAAAACAAATTCTACATTTTTCATTTTTGAAATGTAATAGTACTGAAACATAACCACTTGTCTGCCTGCTGGATTCAAGGGCCTGAATTACATGGGAATTAGATTTTATATTTCTGGATTGCTTCCATATGATACCTGGCAGTACCCAGTATGGCAAGCTCAGTGATACAGTACATGATAAGGAAGGGGTTAACCATGAGTATGTTCTAGAACTGCCCACTAAAACTTTTTGATCCAGGCAGTTACTTTTTTTGCTCTTATCCCCCATATGTACTATAAGGGACTAAATTTGTCCAGGATCAGTAACTCATAATAACCAATAAGATATTTGCATGTAAACAGGTTACCAGTCAATTCTACCAGTTCTGCCTCTAGGCAAACTTAGGGGGGTTATTTATTATTTTTATTATTATTTTAACAGGGGGAAAATTTGCTCCTGGGCTGGCAACCAATCAGATGATTGCTTTCAGTGCTCAAACTGCAGCTGGCTGAAAAAAGCTAATCACTGGTTGGTTGCTATTGGTTACTGCCCAGGAGCAAACTTGCCCAGTGTTTATAAATAGGCCATAGTGACTTGTATTACATAACCATATTAGTGTATAATAGCAGTGTATATTAGTAGTGTATAATAGCAAGTGGCACACTGGAAATATTTTGGTATCTACTAAATCTTTATGTGCAATGTTCTAGATATATGTTTATCCAAAAAGGAACCCTCTGTCTTACTGTATATATCATCAACTTGTCCTGGCCTTTTTTCAATGTATCCATACGTCTTAATTTATGCTTAATCCAAGGGTAAATTTACAACCGCTCTTTCCTACAGTCTCCCCCCACTGAACCTGTCAATTTCAAGCCACTGATCTAGCCAAAAGGCATTATTAGCCAGCCAAAACTAGCAAGTGTCAGTCCTCTTGTAGCTTTTTATTCTTCTGGAATTATTTGATCTAGGACAGCCTAAAATGTCCTACCTTGTAAACACTCATCCTTAGCCAAGCCAGTTTATTTCAGTCTTGACCCACATCTCATGGCAAATTTAGGAGTCTTGAGCAGGTGTCTGTCATATGGTGCCGTGGTCATATATGAAGACAGCAAGGGACATAACCATATTAGTAACAGGAGAAATCCCGTTTATTTCAGTGTGCAATGTCCAAATTTGAAGATTTAAAGGATCCCATGGGCTTTTAGTTAACTTTTAGTTAACCCTGCCACAGGCCCATAAATCATTCTCTGTAATGGACACATAAGTGGAATGCAAATGGGAGTTATACAGCTGACAGTCACTTCCAGTTAGAGGACACTGCCCCATATAAAAACTAAAACAATTAAAAGATCCTAAAAAATGTCACTTGTCTCCAAAGGAAACATCTGGGCCTAACAAGGTAGAGACCAGTGGCAGTACACCTTTATACAATAATACCCTTGAAAAAGAATAAAATGTTAACATTAGGGTTTTCACCTTCCGGCGTTATTGAGACTGAGCAAGGAGGAAGGTGGTGACATCATAGGGGCAGAGTGGGTGACATTGGGGGTGGGGTGGATGACATCAGGGGTGGGATCAGTGATGTCATGGCTGGGTTTATGATGTGGTGATCAAGAATAATTTGGAAAACCGGGCAGGTAGTTTTGACCTGGGCAGCTCTCCCAAACATGGACTGTCAAGATAAAAACTGGGCAGGTGGCAAACCTGGTTACATAGTTACTTAGTTACATCGGGTTGAAAAAAGACCAAAGTCCATTGAATTGTTTTATCCCTTGAGTTTTTATGCAAGACAGAACTTTATTTGTTTTAGTGGCCACAGAATGACATTGCCTGGAATTAGACAACTTATTATCTACAAAAACCAGGGATGCACAGAATCCAGGATTCGGTTCGGGATTTGGCCAGGATTTGGCCTTTTTCAGCAGGATTCGGATTCAGCTGAATCCTTCTGCCCGGCCAAACCGAATCCTAATTTGCATATAAAATTAGGAACAGGAAGGGAAATTGCGTGACTTTTTGTCACTAAACAAGAAAGTAAAAAATGTTTTCCCCTTCCCACCCTAATTCGCATATGCAAATTCGGATTCAGATTCAGTTCGGCCAAATCTTCAGTGGAGGAAAAATCCAAAGTAGTGTATCCGATGCCTCCCTACCAAAAACCCTAGATCATTCTCAGTTAAGGAAACTCCCAACACACTGCCATTTAGTGTATAACTTGCATTTATATTATTTTTGCCAAAGTGCATAACCTTGCATTTATCAACATTGAACCTCATTTTCCAGTTTGCTGCCCAGTTTTCCAGTTTAGACAGATCACTTTGCAAAGTGGCAGCATCCTGCATTGGACCTATAGTTCTGCACAATTTAGTATCATCTGCAAAAATAGAAACAGTACTTTCAATGCCCACCTCCAGGTCATTAATAAACAAGTTGAAAAGCAAGGGACCTAGTACAGAGCCCTGCGGTACTCCACTAACAACACTGGTCCAATTAGAAAATGTTCCATTTACCACCACTCTTTGTAGTCTATCTTTTAGCCAGTTCTCTATCCAGGTACAAATACTATGTTCCAGGCCAACATTCCTTAATTTAACCAGTAACCTTCTGTGTGGCACTGTATCAAATGCTTTAGCAAAGTCTAAGTAAATCAAAGTTACATCTCTAGACTGTAGAGTTAACTTGCCATTGCAAGAGGTGAAAAAAAAACAGGGCACTTTGCCCTCTCTTCTGTAAATAAGCCTTTATATATAAATACTTAATTACTGTACATTTCATTCTGTAGATTTTATGCTCCGAGGGCCAAAAACCCAAGCTGCCTTTGTCCATTCTATACCTAAAATGTTGTTAATGTGTTACATTACTGGTTTGTTAAAATGCCTGCTCTTCAGAGCTTTGTATACATCTCACAAAATGGTTTCTGTTTTTAAGACTGTGGCATTTCATTAGCTTTAGATTTAGTATGCTGCAATTCTATTATCTATAAAAGATTACTTATTGCAGACATGGACTAAGTAATAAAATAAATATTCTTCATTTCTTTCCTCTGGTCGCCCTTTTTATTTGCATTTTATTTAATATCTAAAATAACAAAGGATGTAAAGGATATTATTTTTCACTCTTGCTAGAGAAAAGGTTATATGGGGGTTGACTGTTGAAAAATGAGATAGATAAATTTGCATTAAAATGTAATTGCATGAAATATTTTAAAAATAATAAGAAATGTCTGAAAAGGGAAAAAACTTAAAACCACAGCAATGCTCTGGCGCATTATTAGAATATTTTCGCTCTTTCAGAAAATGCTTAAAAAGCATGTCATAAAACAGCAGAGTTACTTGTCAGATAATGCTGTTTTACATATAGGACTTATTTCAACTAATACAAGAGAAGCAGGCCTAGGTCTAGCAGATTTTATTAGAATACTACAGAACTGTATATTTCATATTTCATATTATTGTTTTATATGGAAGGATTTGGAAGGTTCTGTGCATTGCATATTAGTAAGTGCTCTGTAAATTTTCATGTTTTTTTTAAAATGGCATAACAAATCCTTTGCCATTGTCCAGATTCAAAGATGACAAAAGATGACAACCTGTAATAAAATTACCTGTGCGGCGGGGTCGACCCACCGCGTGGTTCTTAGGAGCCGGCGCCATCTTTGATTCCTAGGGCGCGCGGCGCGCCTCTTAAAGGTACAGGTGCGCTGGCGCAATCACGTATGCATTGATGCATTTTTTGGCGCAAACTTTTACCGTATTTAAGGCCCATACTGACCCCCAGCCAGTGCCCATGATAGAACTTAGTTCTAGTGGTTTTCCTGAGCCTTGTGCGTCTGTCTTTGAAATTCTGATTATCCGTGTTTGACTCTGCCTGTTTCCTGACAATCCGACAATCTGTATCCTGACCTTTGCCTGCCTACGACAACTCTTCTGCTTAACCCTTTTTTTGATCACCCAGTTTGACCCTTTGCCTGTTTGACGATTCTGATATCCACCTGCCCCGACCCAGCCTGTCTGACCATCCTTCTGCCTAATCCTTTGTAACGTGACCTTCGGCCCAAAAGACTCTGCTAACAGCCGTGCCCCTTTGCCAGCCAGAACATCTCGCCTTGCACCCCTCGTTAAGTCCAGGTGGCACCCAAGTAAGCTGAGGGCTCCTCCCGAAGCCCAATGGTGGTCACACTACTGGTGAAGCCGAGCTGAGACCAGGGTGCTTGGCACTTGTTCTGGTATTGGGTAGAGATGTCGCGAACTGTTCGCCGGCGAACTTGTTCGCGCGAACATCGGGTGTTCGCGCTCGCCGGAAGTTCGCGAACGTCGCGCGACGTTCGCCATTTTGGGTTCGCCATTGTTGGCGCTTTTTTTTGCCCTCTCACCCCAGACCAGCAGGTACATGGCAGCCAATCAGGAAGCTCTCCCCTGGACCACTCCCCTTCCCTATAAAAACCGAAGCCCTGCAGCGTTTTTTCACTCTGCCTGTGTGTGCTGAAGAGATAGTGTAGGGAGAGAGCTGCTGCCTGTTAGTGATTTCAGGGACAGTTGAAAGTTTGCTGGCTAGTAATCGTTTTGATACTGCTCTGTTATTGGAGGGACAGAAGTCTGCAGGGGTTTGAGGGACATTTAAGCTTAGGTAGCTTTGCTGGCTAGTAATCTACCTTCTACTGCAGTGCTCTGTATGTAGCTGCAGTGGGCAGCTGTCCTGCTTCTGATCTCATCTGCTGACTGCTGCAATAACAGTAGTCCTTGTAAGGACTGCTTTTATTTATTTTTTTGTTGTTTTACTACTACTACTACTACTACTACTATAAGAGCCCAGTGCTATTAGTCTAGCAGTGTTGGGGAGTGGGACTGGTGTGCTAATCTGCTGCTCCTAGTAGTTCAGCAGCACCAACTTTAATTTTTTTTTTTTAATATTCATTTTTTTTTTATTTTACTTTTTTTTATTTTACTACCGCTGTAGTAGTGTATAAGTTGACCTTTTAGGCATTATTTGCCCTGTAGGCATTATTTGCACAGTGTTTTCTTCAACCCGCCATCGAGCTGTGTGACCTTGTTCCCATTCTGTCTAAATATCCATAATATTACCGTCTCCAGAAAAAACACCGGAGTCACTTTTTTCAAGCAGCCATAATATATTTTACGTAATCCGTATCCACCGCTGTAGTAGTGTATACGTTGGCCTTGTAGGCATTATTTGCACACTGTTTTCTTCAACCCGCCATCGAGCTGTGTGACCTTGTTCACATTCTGTCTAAATATCCATAATATTACCGTCTCCAGAAAAAACACCGGAGTCACTTTTTTCAAGCAGCCATAATATATTTTACGTAATCCGTATCCACCGCTGTAGTAGTGTATACGTTGGCCTTGTAGGCATTATTTGCACACTGTTTTCTTCAACCCGCCATCGAGCTGTGTGACCTTGTTCCCATTCTGTCTAAATATCCATAATATTACCGTCTCCAGAAAAAACACCGGAGTCACTTTTTTCAAGCAGCATTCATATATTTTACGTAATCCGTATCCACCGCTGTAGTAGTGTATACGTTGGCCTTGTAGGCATTATTTGCACACTGTTTTCTTCAACCCGCCATCGAGCTGTGTGACCTTGTTCACATTCTGTCTAAATATCCATAATATTACCGTCTCCAGAAAAAACACCGGAGTCACTTTTTTCAAGCAGCCATAATATATTTTACGTAATCCGTATCCACCGCTGTAGTAGTGTATACGTTGGCCTTGTAGGCATTATTTGCACACTGTTTTCTTCAACCCGCCATCGAGCTGTGTGACCTTGTTCCCATTCTGTCTAAATATCCATAATATTACCGTCTCCAGAAAAAACACCGGAGTCACTTTTTTCAAGCAGCATTCATATATTTTACGTAATCCGTATCCACCGCTGTAGTAGTGTATACGTTGGCCTTGTAGGCATTATTTGCACACTGTTTTCTTCAACCCGCCATCGAGCTGTGTGACCTTGTTCACATTCTGTCTAAATATCCATAATATTACCGTCTCCAGAAAAAACACCGGAGTCACTTTTTTCAAGCAGCATTCATATATTTTACGTAATCCGTATCCACCGCTGTAGTAGTGTATACGTTGGCCTTGTAGGCATTATTTGCACACTGTTTTCTTCAACCCGCCATCGAGCTGTGTGACCTTGTTCACATTCTGTCTAAATATCCATAATATTACCGTCTCCAGAAAAAACACCGGAGTCACTTTTTTCAAGCAGCATTCATATATTTTACGTAATCCGTATCCACCGCTGTAGTAGTGTATACGTTGGCCTTGTAGGCATTATTTGCACACTGTTTTCTTCAACCCGCCATCGAGCTGTGTGACCTTGTTCACATTCTGTCTAAATATCCATAATATTACCGTCTCCAGAAAAAACACCGGAGTCACTTTTTTCAAGCAGCATTCATATATTTTACGTAATCCGTATCCACCGCTGTAGTAGTGTATACGTTGGCCTTGTAGGCATTATTTGCACACTGTTTTCTTCAACCCGCCATCGAGCTGTGTGACCTTGTTCACATTCTGTCTAAATATCCATAATATTACCGTCTCCAGAAAAAACACCGGAGTCACTTTTTTCAAGCAGCATTCATATATTTTACGTAATCCGTATCCACCGCTGTAGTAGTGTATACGTTGGCCTTGTAGGCATTATTTGCACACTGTTTTCTTCAACCCGCCATCGAGCTGTGTGACCTTGTTCACATTTTGTCTAAATATTGATAATATTATCGTCTCTAGAAAAACCACTTGAGTTACTTTTTTTCAAGCAGCATTCATATATTTTACGTAATCCGTATCCACCGCTGTAGTAGTGTATACGTTGACCTTGTAGGCATTATTTGCACAGTGTTTTCTTCAACCCGCCATCGAGCTGTGTGAGCTTGTTCACATTTTGTCTAAATATTGATAATATTATCGTCTCTAGAAAAACCACTTGAGTTACTTTTTTTCAAGCAGCATTCATATATTTTACGTAATCCGTATCCACCGCTGTAGTAGTGTATACGTTGACCTTGTAGGCATTATTTGCACAGTGTTTTCTTCAACCCGCCATCGAGCTGTGTGAGCTTGTTCACATTTTGTCTAAATATTGATAATATTATCGTCTCTAGAAAAACCACTTGAGTTACTTTTTTTCAAGCAGCATTCATATATTTTACGTAATCCGTATCCACCGCTGTAGTAGTGTATACGTTGACCTTGTAGGCATTATTTGCACAGTGTTTTCTTCAACCCGCCATCGAGCTGTGTGAGCTTGTTCACATTTTGTCTAAATATTGATAATATTATCGTCTCTAGAAAAACCACTTGAGTTACTTTTTTTCAAGCAGCATTCATATATTTTACGTAATCCGTATCCACCGCTGTAGTAGTGTATACGTTGACCTTGTAGGCATTATTTGCACACTGTTTTCTTCAACCCGCCATCGAGCTGTGTGAGCTTGTTCACATTTTGTCTAAATATTGATAATATTATCGTCTCTAGAAAAACCACTTGAGTTACTTTTTTTCAAGCAGCATTCATATATTTTACGTAATCCGTATCCACCGCTGTAGTAGTGTATACGTTGACCTTGTAGGCATTATTTGCACACTGTTTTCTTCAACCCGCCATCGAGCTGTGTGAGCTTGTTCACATTTTGTCTAAATATTGATAATATTATCGTCTCTAGAAAAACCACTTGAGTTACTTTTTTTCAAGCAGCATTCATATATTTTACGTAATCCGTATCCACCGCTGTAGTAGTGTATACGTTGACCTTGTAGGCATTATTTGCACAGTGTTTTCTTCAACCCGCCATCGAGCTGTGTGAGCTTGTTCACATTTTGTCTAAATATTGATAATATTATCGTCTCTAGAAAAACCACTTGAGTTACTTTTTTTCAAGCAGCATTCATATATTTTACGTAATCCGTATCCACCGCTGTAGTAGTGTATACGTTGACCTTGTAGGCATTATTTGCACACTGTTTTCTTCAACCCGCCATCGAGCTGTGTGACCTTGTTCACATTTTGTCTAAATATTGATAATATTATCGTCTCTAGAAAAACCACTTGAGTTACTTTTTTTCAAGCAGCATTCATATATTTTACGTAATCCGTATCCACCGCTGTAGTAGTGTATACGTTGACTTTGTAGGCATTATTTGCACAGTGTTTTCTTCAACCCGCCATCTAGCTGTGTGTATTATCGTTTCCAGAAAAACCAACTGAGTTTTTGTTGTTGTTGTTGTTTTTTTAAAAATAATGCCAGGCAAAGGCAGGCCGCCACGCAGAGGCCGTGCTAGGGGCCGTGCTGCTATGCAATCCTGTGGCCCTAGCAAATTGCCCAGTTTTAAAAAGCCAATGACCCTGAACTCCCAAAATGCTGAAGAGGTAGTTGACTGGCTTACACAGCACACCCCATCCTCTACCGTTTCTAACTTTACCACAACATCCTCCTCATCCTCCACTGCTATGGCCACCCCACGTAACACTTCCTCCACCACCGGTGCCCCTTCTTCACTGGGGTCAGAGGAGTTATTTTCCCATGAGTTTCTTGAACTGAGTAATGCGCAACCATTATTGCCAGAAGAAGATGAAGGAGATGAGGACCTTACACCAGATTTAATTCTGGCAGAGAACACGATAGAGATGGACATAATGAGTGATGAGGAGGAGGTCCCCGCTGCTGCTTCCTTCTGTGATGTGTCAGAAGAAATTGATGCATCTGAGGAGAATGATGATGAGGAGATTGATGTTTTGTGGGTGCCTAGTAGAAGAGAGCAAGAGGAGGGTAGTTCAGATGGAGAGACGGAGAGTCAGAGAGGCAGTAGGAGAATAAGACTTAGAAGAAGCAGGGAGGACAGCCCGCAGGGATCAGTAGGGCAACAACATGTATCGGCACCTGTGTTCAGCCGGCCAACGCACCCGCCATTGCCGCCAATACCGCCAACTCCGCCAACTTCTACTGTTACCGCCAGATCGCACACTTCCAAAAAGTCAGCAGTGTGGGATTTTTTTAATGTGTGTGCCTCTGACAAAAGCATTGTAATTTGCAATGAGTGCAGTCAGAAACTGAGCCTTGGTAAGCCCAACAGCCACATAGGTACAACTTCTATGCGAAGGCACATGAGCGGCAAGCACAAAGCACTTTGGGAGCAACACCTCAAAGGCAACAGGCAAACTAAAAGCCACACTCCTTCTGGTCCAGCATCTTACTGCTCTACCTCTGCTCTCCTTGACCCGTCTGAACCACCCTCCACTCCGCCTTCCACCTTGACCACCTGTTCCCATTCCCAGTCATCTGCCACCAGCCAAGTTTCTGTGAAGGCCATGTTTGAGCGTAAGAAGCCAATGTCTGACTGTCACCCCCTTGCCCGGCGTCTGACAGCTGGCTTGTCTGCACTCTTAGCCCGCCAGCTTTTACCATACCAGCTGGTGGACTCTGAGGCCTTCCGCAAATTTGTAGCAATTGGGACACCGCAGTGGAAGGTACCCAGCCGCAATTTTTTTTCTAAAAAGGGAATACCACACCTGTACCAACATGTGCAGAGCCAAGTTACCGCATCTCTGTCACTTAGTGTTGGGCCAAAGGTCCATATGACTACTGACGCATGGTCCTCCAAGCATGGTCAGGGCAGGTATGTCACCTACACTGCCCACTGGGTGAACTTGGTAATGGCTGGGAAGCAGGGAATGGGTAGCTCAACAACAACAGTGGAGTTGGTGTCACCGCCACGGATTGCACGCGGTTCTGCCACCACCTCTACTCCTCCATCGCTCTCTACCTCGTCTTCTTCTTCTTCTTACTCTGCTGCTGGGTCCTCCTTCTCCTCCTCCACACCTGTGCACCCCCAGCTCCCCCTAGGCTATTCGACGTGCCAGGTACGCCGTTGTCACGCTGTCTTGGGGATGACGTGCCTGGAAAGCAAAAACCATACCGGATCTGTACTCCTGTCATCTCTGCAGTCACAGGCCGATCGGTGGCTGACCCCACACCAACTGCAGATCGGAAAAGTGGTGTGTGACAATGGAAGCAATCTGTTGGCAGCGTTGAGACTAGGCAATTTAACACATGTGCCCTGCATGGCACATGTGTTAAATTTAATAGTCCAACGTTTTGTCTCCAAGTACCCAGGATTCCAGGACGTTCTCACCCAGTCCAGAAAGGTGTCGGCCCATTTCAGACGTTCCTACACAGCCATGGCACGCCTTGCTGACATTCAGCAGCGCTACAACATGCCAGTCAGGCGTTTGATTTCTGACAGCCAGACTCGCTGGAATTCAACGCTCCTTATGTTGGAACGTCTGCTGCAACAACAAAGGGCCGTCAACGAGTACCTTTTTGAACTGGGTGGTAGGACTGGATCTGCACAGCTGGGGATTTTTTTCCCCCGTTACTGGGTGCTTATGCGCGATGCCTGCAGGCTCATGCGACCTTTTGAAGAGGTGACAAATATGGTCAGTCGCACCGAAGGCACCATCAGCGACCTAATACCCTTCGCTTTATTCCTGGAGCGTGCCGTGCGACGAGTGACAGATGAGGCTGTAGACCAGCGTGACGAGGAGCTGGAAGCGCACGATTTCTGGTCGGAATCACCAGAACGAACCCAGGCACATGCTGCAACGCAGGGAGAGGTGCCAGAAGTGGAGTCAGAGGAGGAAGGTGGCTTTGTGGAGGAGGAGGAGGAGGACCAACAGGAGCAGGCTTCCCAGGGGGCTAGTGGTGACCTTTTGGGGACCCCTGGTCTTGTACGTGGCTGGGGGGAGGAGACCGTGGATGATGCAGTCCTTGATAATGAGGAAGCGGAGATGGATAGCTCTGCATCCAACCTTGTGAGAATGGGGTCTTTCATGCTGTCATGCCTGTTGAAGGACCCCCGTATCAAGAGGCTTAAGGAGAAGGACCTGTACTGGGTCGCAACGCTACTAGACCCTCGGTACAAGCATAAAGTGTCAGAAATGTTACCAACATACCACAAGTCCGAAAAGATGCGGCATTTACAAACCAGCCTGCAAAACATGTTGTACAATGCTTTTAAGGGTGATGTCACTTCAGGAACTCATCAACATTCCAGGGGCAGAGGTGCCAGTAATCCTGCCACGAGCACACCTGCAAGGACAAAGCCCTTTGGCCAGTCTGTAACGTCAGACATGCAAATGTTTTTCTGTCCAAGGCAGCGCCACAACCCTTCTGGATCCACCCTCAAAGAACGCCTCGACCGGCAGGTAGCGGACTACCTGGCATTAACTGCAGATATCGACACTCTGAGGAGCGATGAACCCCTGGACTACTGGGTGCGCAGGCTTGATCTGTGGCCAGAGCTGTCACAATTTGCCATGAACCTCTTGTCTTGCCCAGCCTCAAGTGTGCTCTCAGAAAGGACCTTCAGTGCAGCAGGAGGGATTGTAACTGAGAAGAGAACTCGCCTAGGTCACAAAAGTGTCGATTACCTGACCTTTATTAAAATGAATGAGGGGTGGATCTCGGAGGGTTACTGCACGCCGGAAGACTTGTTCTGACTTCTATGCAGCTGTCCTTCTCTTCAAGCCTCATGACTCCACACACAGCTGTCCTTTAGCGTCCTCCTCCTCCCTCCGCCACCGTTACAAACTAGGGTGCAAACCCTACTGGTTTAATTTTTTCTGGCCTCTGTGCTTCAGTGGCTGCGACCAAAAAAATGCCTATTTTCTGCATTTATATGACATAATTTTTCTGGCCTCTGTGCTTCAGTGGCTGCAACCAAAAAAATTTATATTTTCAGCATTTATATGGCATAATTTTTCTGTCAACTGTGCTTCAGTGGCTGCGACCAAACAAATGCATATTTTCAGCATTTATATGGCATAATTTTTCTGGCCTCTGTGCTTCAGTGGCTGCAACCAAAAAATTACTATTTTCAGCATTTATATGGCATAATTTTTCTGGCAACTGTGCTTCAGTGGCTGCGACCAAAAAAATGCATATTTTCTGCATTTATATGGCATAATTTTTCTGGCCTCTGTGCTTCAGTGGCTGCAACCAAAAAAATTTATATTTTCAGCATTTATATGGCATAATTTTTCTGTCAACTGTGCTTCAGTGGCTGCGACCAAAAAAATGCATATTTTCTGCATTTATATGGCATAATTTTTCTGGCCTCTGTGCTTCAGTGGCTGCAACCAAAAAAATTTATATTTTCAGCATTTATATGGCATAATTTTTCTGGCAACTGTGCTTCAGTGGCTGCGACCAAAAAAATGACTATTTTCAGCATTTATATGGCATATTTTTTCTGGCCTCTGTGCTTCAGTGGCTGTGGCCAAAAAAACTGGGCAAACAATGCCTACAAGGTCAACGACGTTGACCTTGTAGGCATTGTTTGCCCAGTTTTTTTGGCCACAGCCACTGAAGCACAGAGGCCAGAAAAAATATGCCATATAAATGCTGAAAATAGTCATTTTTTGCCATACGTTGACTCAACGTATATGGCAAAAAATGACTATTTTCAGCATTTATGTGGCATATTTTTTCTGGCAACTGTGCTTCAGTGGCTGCAACCAAAAAAACTGGGCAAACAATGTCTACAAGGTCAACGTATGGCGAAAAATTACTATTTTCAGCATTTATATGGCATATTTTTTCTGGCAACTGTGCTTCAGTGGCTGCGTCCAAAAAAACTGGGCAAACAATGTCTACAAGGTCAACGTATGGCGAAAAATGACTATTTTCAGCATTTATATGGCATATTTTTTCTGGCAACTGTGCTTCAGTGGCTGCGTCCAAAAAAACTGGGCAAACAATGCCTACAAGGTCAACGTATGGCAGTTGTTTAAAGAGAACAGTAGATTACTAGCCAGCAAAGCTACCTAAGCTAAAATGTCCCTCAAATCCCTGCAGACTTCTGTCCCTCCAATACAGAGCAGTATCAAGCAGATTACTAGCCAGCAAACTTACTATCATCTGTCCCTGAAATCACTAACAGCTCTCCCCCTACACTATCTCTTCCAAGCACACACAGGCAGATTTTTCAGATACATTTTTGCCCTTGATCCCCCTCTGGCATGCCACTGTCCAGGTCGTTGCACCCTTTAAACAACTTTAAAATCATTTTTCTGGCCAGAAATGTCTTTTCTAGATGTTAAAGTTCGCCTTCCCATTGAAGTCTATGGGGTTCGCGAACCGTTCGCGAACCGCTCGCATTTTTGCGCAAGTTCGCGAATATGTTCGCGAACTTTTTTTCCGACGTTCGCTACATCCCTAGTATTGGGTGCCGGTCGTGACACAACCTTAACCATCTTGAACAATAATACATTATTTAAGCTGTGCAGAATGGTTTCATCCTAGAGCATTTCCATTTTCTGGTCATTCCTCAGATGTTCCAGCTGTTTGGTTTACCACTTTTCTAAGATTTGGCAAAGGGTTCAAATCTTATTATCTTCAACAGTAGCTGCCCAAAACAGAGCCTCAGGTTGTTGATAGGGTCCTTTTGCTAAGCTAGGACACAAATTTATTGGTCCATTTTCTGTATCTGAAATTATTAATCCCAGCACTGTCCACTTAAAACTTCCTCTTGAAGTTTCTAAATTTGTCATGTCTCCTTGTTAAAACCTCCTCCTATGATCTCTGTTGAAGGTCAGCCTGAATATTTTATAAAATGGTTAGTGGAGTCTTGCTTTGCAGAGGTAAATTGCAATATCTGGTACACTGGAAAGGTTATACTCCTGAGGAGAGATCTTGGGTTTCTGCCTCAGTTCCATGCAATATTTCCTGGTAAGCCTAGGGGACTGTTTGCACCCTCTATGGGGGGGGGGGGTAATGTACGTATACCTGGTGGTCTAGTGGGCCTGCTGTGACACCCTCTGCGCACATGTCCTTTTGTTGCACGGGGGGTCTGAATTTTGACTGATCAAAATTGTTCAGGACGACTCTACATAAAGGGGCAGATTTATCCAGGGTCGAATTTCAAGGGTTAAAAAGCCCTCGAATTTGACCCTCGAAGTAAAATCCTTAGATTACCGAATTTGAAGGATTTTAGCATGAAGCTTCGATCGAACGATTGAATAAAACGATTTTAAGCGATCGATCGAAGGATTTTTATTCAATCAAAAAAAAAAAAAATAGAAAACTGCTGGGGAAGGTCCCCATAGGCTAACATCGCACCTCGGTAGGTTTAAAGTGGCGAAGTATGAAGTCAAAGTATTTTTTAAAGAGAAAGTACTTCGATTATCGAATGGTCGAATAGTCGAACTCGGAACTGTAATTTTTCATGCTTTTTTCATACTATATTCATTGGAGTCAATATCCGTTCTTTAGCGGCAACTTTTTTTCCGTGCAAACTGCATTGAAGTCAACAAGTGTTTTTTGTAGGCGACTTGCTTGCTCAGAATACATTAGGGCCAATAGGCATTTTGTTGTTTTTGCAGTGAACATTTTTTCAACAAAGTTTTTCAGTGGTTTTACACAAATACTCACCAATGGCACACTTATATTCAAGACAATAGGCTAGACTCAATTCAGCAGGAAAACTTGCTGAAAACTCATGGACGAGATTCAGTTCAAGGGTAAAAACCTTTCTCTAAATTCAGTTCTAGTGTTTTCCCATAGACTTTCATAGAGTTTTCACTTGGTAAACTATGAGATCATTTTTTCTGAATTGCATCTGAATTTGAATCTCGTCCATGAGTTCTCACATTATAAACCTTTTTCTCACGGAACTGAATCTGGCCCAATGTCTGATAAATACCTATAAATATCTGCTGGTTCTGACTCCCTTTATTTTGTATATTTGACATAATTTGACATGTCTCTGCTGCCCATTTCTTGTTACCATAATCTTAAAGTTCTGTACTGAGGCTTGTGTTTCCCAGAGCACGCGCCTACAGTGACAGACAGATTACATTCATTCCTGTGAATGATGTATAATCTGTGTTTAAACCCATAGTCAGTGCTCAATAAAGAATAATAATGATATTTCATAGGTTTTGGCCAGTCATTATTAAGAATTATTGAGAATTGTTCATAACATTTTTTAAAAACCTCTAATATATTCCTCTGTTTTGATCTGATCTGCATGCAGCTTCTGCCTAATTAATCTGATCAGTAGGACTATGATCAAGTGTTCCTCCTGGTCATCCGCTCACCTTTAATGAAGGCTAAATCATGTTTCCATTTAAGTTAGATAACAGAAAAACAAATTCATTCAGATGTCAGATTTCAGCTGATCGTAAATTTAGAGCATACTTTTTAATATGTGATACCTAAGATCATAGTTTTAGTAGTTCGAACGCTAGAAGGCCCCTGACTGTGTAAGACAGTGTAGGCAGGAATGGGGCAAGGTTTTTTTGTGGGTTAATTGTTAAGGCAGCAGGAGGGGAAAGGGAATGAGAGAGTAGGAGTAGGAGAGTAGATATGGGGAAGCAGGAAAAGGAAATAGCTGCCGGTGGCAAGCAGGCAACAAACATCATACTGTTCTGATTTGTCTGGATCACCGGCAGGAGTAGTTCAGTAAGGGATTGATTCATTTTGTAACAGCTGTGGTGAAATGCTTGCCAGGGTGGGAGCCAGTGTAAGCACAAGGTTGAATATGGTCTCCCTGGACAAGGGTCCCAGGACTATAGTATTCTGGTTGCCTTCTTCACCTTGCCCACCTATCAGTTTTGCAAGAGGTGGCCAGCATGGCAGGTAGCCTACCTTGTGGTGCATTTTGGTGGGCAAGTATTCCACGTGGGGTATATAGTGTTTGTATATGTAATATTATTGTCATGCTAATTTTGTTATTTATTACAATGTTATGTTTAATAGCAATTTTGTTAAAGCTGTGGCCTGTTATACTGTATCCCACCTGATTGTCCTCATTGTTTGTTGATAGAAAATGGGAAGGGGTTTAGATGATCAGCCTACCAGCATAGCACCGCCCAGTCATACAAAAAACTTTCAGGGGAATGTAATATGTTTCATTAGAGCAAAAAACATTCATAAAACCTTTTCTAATGTTAGCAATCATGTTTCTGCCATTAAAGACCTCAATGACTTCCTCGCAAAGTTTTTCACCAAATTGCTTTTGTGAACATTGGCAGTGTATGTACGGTAATACAATTTCGATATCGCAAACCATTTTTTCGACAAAATATTTAACAAAACTCAAGAGCAGGTGTTAAAGGTTTGGAATGCAAAGAGACAGTCGAATTTATACTTTAAGTTTTGGTCTTTGCGAATTTTATTACATTTGCCCCTAAGGGTGGTAGCACACAAGGAGATTAGTCACCCATTGACAAATCTTCTCGACTGCGGGCGACTATTCTCAAAATGCCTTCCCGTCGGCAAGCATATGACTCGCTGGTGGGATTGCATACATATCGCTTTCGATTTCAGTAGCCCAAAGTTTCCTCGTAAGGCAACTTCAGAAATCCGGAGCGATATGTATGCCATCTCGCTGGAGATTTATATTCTTCGCCAGCAGCGAATCGCGGGAATTCGCCGTGAATTCGCACCTGACGAATAAATTCGCCCATCACTAGAGATAAGTCGCACACAGTAGAGAAGATTTGTTGCTGGCTGACTGATCTCCCCATGTGCCACCACTGAAATGTGAATTTTACAGAACCTCTTTTGCCAGAGTTTCCTTTGCCAGATTAGATCAGGTGAACTGATAAGATGAAGCTCCATCCTTCTCAATCTTATGTCAGTGACATCATATCCTGTATGCCAAAAAGTCATAAAAATTATTAAAAAATGCTGGCATTTTTTTAAAAATTTTAAAGAGGCATTGTCTGTAAGTATCAAAAATTTTTGTTTTAACATTTGTTAACCATTTGAGGGGCATGCCACATTTGTTTTAGGGTGGGCATGTGTCTAGGGCATTAGAGGATCTCTTTTGTCTTTATTTTGCTTCCTTGGTTTTTGTATTTGTAATAATAAGTGGCCAATAACATTTGCACCAACATCTCTAATAAAGACATCTATACGACATATATGTACCCACCCTATTCAAATTGACCTAAGCGAAAGAGTACTTACAAATTTTCACTAGGCAGAAACGAACTTTAGCGAAGGTTTTCTGTGAAATACTCGCTTAGATGAATTAACCCTAGCGAAAATTCACCAGAGACACAACTTCGCATTTTAGTGAATTAGCGTAGTGGTAGCGAATTTGCACCTGGTGAAGTGATGCGAAGTTTGGCAGGCAGTTTGGCAGGCAAAAATTCACCCTTAAGTGAATTTGCCCCATAATCTTTTTAAAAGTAAAGAAACAGGATAGCCATTAAAACCAACTGCGAATTCAAAATAATTCAGTTGGGATCAAGCAGGGTTTGGGACAAGTTATTTAGTAACCTCATAAAAACAAGTTGAATAGTAATGCCTATGGGTTACTCATTAATGTAGCTAGAAGAAAAGGAACCTTCCACCGAAAGGTCTGAATTCAATTCCCACCTCTGCTAGAAAAGTGCAAGTGCCAGAAGTCCATTGTCCACCTTCCATTTGGCTGCTCCTTTTTCTTACAGGGGTTGCCCTTCTAAGCTAACCAGGTATCTACTTCAGGCCATGGGTTCCCCATTGCCCTTACCTTGCCCTTGCATCAACTTGGGTCTTTTTTCCCCATACAGAAACCTTTTGGTGTTTGCCTAGCACCAGCCTGAAGTTCAGCTTTTCTATTCCACATAATTATGTTTCCGCAAATGTATTCAGTGGTGTCTGGAGCTATAATTTATAAATATTGTATTATTAGAAACACAAGGCCACAGGTCTTTATTGTGCTAGAAAATATAGGAAAAGGTTTCAAGAGCTTCTAAGGTCTAAATAGATCATCAGTCTTTTTACCAATACACAACGGTAGCGTGGGAAACAGTTGCAAGCAATTGCTTTGATTGGCTTTTTACAATAAGACAATGAAAGTAAATATTTGCTCGGTTGTAACAATTTTCCAGTTTTTTTGCTGATGTAAAAAACTTACCCTCCGTGTCCATAATGGTATAATGCAGTAAAGTCATGAATATTTTCCCAAGTCCCTAAACCCATAAATTTCTTCCATTATCCTCATATTGTCAGGGTAAGAAAATATTTCATATACACCATCAATGCTTGGATCAGTGAGTGTTTAATTTGGATGGGGGGGGGCAGTCTGAATTGGGAACCAATATTTACAGTTTGGTAAAGCTACAGAACCCTGTCTTCCTTTAACAATTTACCATGGTCAACTGCGAGCTGATGCAAGACACGCCCTAAAAAGGGCAGTGTGGGGGGGTTCTTACAGGCAACCCCTGTAAGAAGAAGGGCAGCCAAATAGAGTTTTGTCGAGACAGCCCTTCAGCAAGGGAAGCTGCAAACGACCATGTTGTTTTTCAGCAAGGCCCCCCCTCCCTTCCACAGGCAGGTTAGTTGCACCCCCACCTTGCCGGTTCATTAGTGCCATGTTCTGCCTGTTCCAGGCCTGTTTGGTACCTGTCTGTTGAACACAAAGGCATTGGTTGCATTCTCCTCAGGGGACATTAATGAGTGTCAGATACCAGGCCTGGACTGAGAATTAAAATAGGCTCTGGCATTTCAGGTACACAGTGGCCCACTCAGCCAACATAGAGGCCCAAACAGCTCCCACCAGCCCACTAAATAGTGACTTTCTATGGGACTTTATAGCAGCCCACAGATTGCCAGTCCGGGCCTGACAGATACGTAGGGTTCAGTAAAGTGCTAAAGCTGCATTTTCCTCAGGCTATATTAATGAGTAACCACCCTTTGCTAATCAGCTTCTCAAATCCTTTTGTTTTTAAAGCTGGGTACAGAACACTGTCCTCATTAAGCAATTTGTCAAGGTGAACGTCAGGCTGATGCTAGGCAAACCCCAAAAAGGGTTATGTATGGGGAAAAAGACCCAAGTTGATGCAAAGGAAAGGTAAGGGCAAGGTAAGGGCAATGGGGAACCCATGGCCTGAAGTAGATACCTGGGTAACTTAGAAGGGCAACCCCTGAAAAAATGGCAGCCAAATGGAAGGTGGACAACAGACTTCTGCCACTTGCTCTATCATCACTCTCCAGAGTTGGTTGAAACACAACCAACTGCAGCTGCTTTAGCATTAAGTTTTTAGCAGAGGTGTGAATTGAACTGATGACCTTTTGGGCCGGGGGCATGAGCCCTAATGACTAGTAATTCGGGAGGCCTCCTTTAGGAAGGCACCTTGGGTTCGTATTGACTCTATTAGGCAGAAGATGGACTTCTATTACTGCCAGTCAACGCAGATACACAAGGGGACAATCGGTTATTACGGTCATCCCAAACTGCTCCCAGCAGGATAAGGCTCTGTGGCACAGTGGCTAAAACTCGTGTTGTTTACCCTTGGAGTCCTGAGTTTGAATTGAAGCTGGGTGGTTTCCGGGTTGTTTATGCCTGTACAGAACGCTCTTTTCTATGCAGGCTTGTTGCCTTCGCTAATCAGCTTCTCAAATTATTTTTTGCAAGCTTTCTACAGAACCCTGTCTTCGTTAAACAATTTATCAAAGTCAACTGCGTGCTGATGCAAGGCACTTCCCAAAAAGGGCAGGGGGGTTCTTAAAGGCAACCACTGTAAGAAAAAGGGCAGCCAAATGGAGTTTTGTCAAGACAGCCCTTCAGCAAAGGAAGCTGCCAACTGCCATGTTGTTTTTCAGCAAGGCTCCTTCCATCACAGGCAGGCTACCTCCCCCCACCTTCTCAATCCTATTGACTGCGCTAGGGTCAATGGGATCAATACCTGCCCAGTGAGGTTCCCGATGACCACAAAAACCAAATGTCTGCATACCTTTACATTGGCAAGAAGTGCCCGCAGGCCATCTTCCACCTAGCAGAGTCAATATGTTATGTATGTATAAAGTGCATAAACATATTCCTCAGCAATCCAAGAGGTTAAGAGGGCCCTGCTGAAAAAGCTTACAATCTAAATAGTAGAAACTAGGGGTCTTTTACTTAACACACTGCTATTGCATGATAACGCACATGAAGTTACTCTCTTTCAGCTCCAGCTCCAGCTCTGCTTATGTGGGCATTTGGCTAAAGGAACTGATAATGCTATTTGGCCATCTGTGGCTTGCGGTCCAACTGATTGGAGCTACAACTACAACTACAATTTATACAGCTCTTCATAGGTTTCTGGTGTAAATGGGGAACAGCTGGAAGGGGAGCACAATTTGTGCCAGTATTTGTTTAGTTTGAACTGCGTGTCTGTTTTCCAAGGTTGTTAAATGAATTTCATGCTGCTTATCCATCACGTGCTGCATCCTACTCAATCACACAAGACTGTTCTTATTCCCATCTTGTTTCCAGTAATTGAGTGCAAGGTGAAACACCAAGGGTTGCGAAAGCAATTAATAGGCATTGTTTTCTTCCAGAGGAAGCTGCAGCTGAGGTGAATTCATACATGACGACGTTATCAACCCAAACCTCAGTTTGTCTGTCAATAATCTACAAATCTAACACAGCCATGCCTTTTCAGATTATGAAATAGATACGAATCAACAGTTCATTTTCTAAGGAATGACATTTTCTCTTTATAAATGAAAAGAAGCCTTTTCAGCATTTTTCAAATCGGCTTCATGCGCAGCTCGATCGCAGGAATTTTGCACTGAGCAACTCCAGTGGTAAAGCAAATTGGCAGAGAAATTAAAACATGTTATTCTCATAAAACAGACTTAGCTTTCATCCACTTGGATTCAAGATTATAAAGTGGAATATATAAAATAAAGTACCCTGATGATTTCAAACCCTTTGCCCTGAATTGCAGTTCTGGGCCTGGGCGTTAGCGCCTTGTTCAGTAAAAACTTCATCAATAACTAGTACTACAGTAAGAACTACAAGATATAAAGCTTGGTTGTTTATAGGGGGAATCTGAAATAATTTCTCATTCTTTGCTCGTTTAGCCACTATAGGTCACAGCCCATTGAGCTCAGTCTGCAGTGTATATTGAAAAAAAGATTATTCCTGAAAACACTGGTGGAAAAAAAGCAACAACAAACATATTGGCAACTTGTAAAGATCAGTATTATAGTGAAAAGTGGTATTTAGCTGTCAGGCCATCATGAAATATAACAAATGATTCTCCAATACACTCACTTGTGTGAGCCACTGCTAAGTGAATGTTCTGCTTCTGGCACAAATTATAACATCTTCTCAGTATTGATCAAATAGTACAGTTGCCATATGTAACTGTGAAACTGTAGGGCTGTATATAAAATATATCTGCTATCTGATACAAACTTCACTGTACAAGGAAATGTTTTGTATAATATATTGGATAGAGATCGTGCCAATACTCCTTATGATGAATCTGATTCTGAATTTAATTGTGGAAAACCTGACGTTTTTGGATACATATATGACTGTCTTTTTAAAAAAATATAAATTCTTAAAAGGAAGAAACTTGCTAAAATATTTGGAATATTTTACGATCACTGACCCTACTTCAATTCTTTGCTAAATATACTAAACTATATTGATTTTTAAAGCATAATTAACTGTTTGTGGCTGCACCCAACTACAGCAATTTTTGACCTTACTTGTTATTTAGCCACCAACAAATTTACCCTTTTGTTTCCTGGGATGTGAAAATCATACTAGGACAAGAGGACAAGCCTTGCAGCACTTGATTTTGGGCTAAACCGAAACAGGTGAAAGATGAAAGCAAGAATTGTTGGTTCTGCTATAATGATCCCAGACATGGGTCTTTTAGGGGAATGAAACGTTGGTTCATGTTTTCATATATTAGCCGCCATCATTCCCATCTACAGTGAGATGATGCCAGTGGTGGCCAATAAAAGGGCAACCATTTGGTTTTAACATAGTTAATGTAAAACTTAGTCCCTGTAAAATAGAAATACGTATAATAAAGTAGTATAATTCTTAATGAATCAGATGTAAGTGAGGGCAGGACTGGCCAGTAAAGGGAATGTTGTGGTAGCTTAATGCACAAAATGCCTCCTCCATTGCTGCTGATTCTTAGCAGTGCAGAAAATATCTTCTACTGAATTGTTAGGCTTGCATTAAATTGCACTGCATTTACTTTTAATTTTTGGTCATATTTGGACATCATTGATTTAGTGAGGCGTTAGAGATTCAGCAATGCTGCTGAACTCTGTAGCACAGAGCAGAGTTCAAGCTGATGAATATGTCAGTTGTTTGACAACTTTGACAATATGTTGATTTATGAAGTTTTCTGACTGTCAGGAAAGATGTTTTAAATAATAAAATAGACCAAACTACAGTTCTTCCGTTTCTATAATAAATCTACCCTTGGTGTTCCAGGAGCAATTCCCTCCTGAAAGCAATGTCCAAATAACAGTTTATGTCCTGCACAATTTCAGCCCAATCTGAGGCAATGAGTGGCATTAACATACAACCAGTGGTATCATTAACCATGGGTACCCAATATAGATGGAGTACTTGGAGTTTTGTTCATTGTTATCAATGCCTTGTCAAAATGTTTTGCAGCAGGCTGGTACCAACAAATACAGATACTGCTCTGTTATTCACTTTCCTGTTTTATATCAATACAGTTGGGGTTAGTGCTGACTGTTCAGTCTTTTTACAGTGAGAATGCACTGTCCAGAATCAGCAAGACATTAGATAGGATAGGTTTGCAGGATTTAATGTTCTTCTGTCCACATATGTTTACCAACTAATTTCATAAAAAGCAAAGAAGTACAGTAAACAGCCAGACCTGACAGCCACAGCTAAAATAGAAGGCGGTACAAACAGAGCAGCCTAATTATTTGTTATTTTCCTTAGTTCCCTATTACAAGAATGCTTGGGTGCAGCAGCAAGTTCTGAAATAGAGGTTTGGGGGAGTGAATTTGAAAACAGGTAAAGGCAAGCAAAGGGGTCAGAATAAGGATAACAAGTGAATTGCTATCATGTAAGGGACAGAGTAGGCCTTCTGATCTCTGAGAATGAGAGAAACAAAATATATGAAAAAGGTAAGATGTTGAGAAAAGTCAATTTTTTTTAAAAACTACAGTATAACTTGAGCCTTCAAGTAAACTCTAATTTTTATAAACGCTGAATGTCTGCTTGTTTGTAAAAAATACAAATATTAAAAAATTATAATTAAAAAATAACTCAAAATCCTCAAATAAGTACTCTAATTATAATTTTATATACTCGAATTTTTTTTTTAAAACTTTCATTGAAAAGATACTTAAAATTTGCCTTAGACAGCACTGATTGAAATCAGCAGCTTTATAGATGCTGAAGATTAACATTTCAATTTTTCAAAAAAATTTCCAAGCATAATAAATATTGTACATTTTAGTTTTTGAAAGCATTATTAGAATTCAGGAGTTTTAACATAAAAAATTTCAAACTACAGCAAAACTTCTCCGCATTACAATGAAGTTCAGGCTTCTTAAAACCCAAAATATAGCATTGCTAATGTAAGAGTTTCAAATGAGAAAATCCTTATTTCCTTACTTAAGGGGTCGTAAAAAGCTTAAACAATCCTATATAAACACTTAAAAATACTCGTTTCACATTAAGGCATTACATATGCACTTCCTAAATTCCCCAATCAACAACAGTGTCAAATTATGCCATTCAGTGAGACCAATGTTATAATCTTTCCGAAAAGCACAGCAGAGTGCCTAGTAGATACATTATCTTACTTCAGTCTTGCAAGCAGCAGACAGGTTTAAAGATGAAGATATTTGGGGGTTACTTATTAAAGTCCAAATGCCACAAACCAAAAAATTCTAGTTTTTTTAACTATAAAATCTGAAGTTGTGAAGTGTGAAAAAAAAATCTCAAATTCTTCAAGGTTTTAAAAAAAAAGTTTTGAAAAAAGATTGAAAAAGTCAGAATCCAAAAATCCAGTGTCTCAGACCTACCGAGCTTGTATTGTATATAAGTTGATGGGAGAGGTCCCTATTCTATTTGGAAGTTTCTGTGGTCTGCGCTGGAATTAGCCCAAAAAATCCGGAAAAGCCTGAAAAAATCAAGCGGTTCAGGAAAAAACTCTGTAAAAATGTATGATACGATTTTTCCGTGTTTGTCCCCGCCCCAATTAAATATTGGTTGTTAAATCATAAATAAGGTCTAATTGTAGATTTTAGTTTTGTCTGACTTTTTTTTATTGAAAAAGTCAGAAAAATTCAGATTTTGATAAATAAGCCCATTTGTGTTGCAACGTAAATATTACATTATTTATTAAAAAAATCCAATGTTTACAAATAAAATCATGAAAAACAATGAAATACAAATACCTTGAATATGTATTTCCTTTATAATTTTTAATGGGTTGACAAGCTCAAAAATAATTTTTAAAAACTCTGAAAGCTCATTCATTGAGTAAATAGTTTACATTTTGCCTAGGAAAACTCCCATTGACTTCTACACGACTTTCAGGTGTTGAGGTTTTACATTTGCATTTTTTGCTTAATAAATATGGAAAATCTATTTATTTTAAACCATTATTCAAATTCATGATTGTTAGCTCTAAGAAATATTTAGTGTGTTCTTCTTTAGTGTGTTCTTCTTAATGACAAAAAATTAGCAAGAATCTGAAAGCCACAAGCACTAGTATAAGAGAAAGGGATGAGGAAAAAAGTTTAATAGAAAAAATTCTGGGATAGGTCATTTTCTATTTATGTAAGCAATTTGCCCGGATTTTTCCACCATTACCGTGGACCAGTAATCTGAATGGCCAGGGAATATTCTCGTGCATGATTAAGTATTCAGAATGAAGAATTCATTTAGTTTTTGTCAGAGTGCAATGGCATTGACCAGCTGGTAGATGGCCTTTTTAAAAACATAATTGCTTAACACGAACCATTTCTATATTTAACAAGGCATAATGTCATTTCCCCTTGCCAGAGCCAAACATCTAGGCTTTCGCAGAGTAAATGTCACCCTGCTCCAATTAATTACCTTTTTATATCAAAACTTTGTATTCTATTCTATTACAGACATTCCTTTTTGTCTGGTTCATTCCCAGAAATGAACATTAAAGTATTTTTTGCATGTAAAATGTATAGATGGGTGCACAGATGAATCCAGAACCCGACCAACTTTCAAAAAAGATTTTGAAAATAATTGAAGTAGCAATAATATATGCAAAGTGGAGCATGTCATAGTCTGGCAAGCTCTATTAAATGTAAAGAATAGACAGAATGCTACATTTTTAGAGACATTTTATTATAATGTATTTTACACTTTGCTGTTGGAAGATACTGAAATTGAATATGGTCCAGTTAACAACAGAAATTCCATGAAGTCTTTTGTTTAATGACGTTTTGGACAAAGTGTTTCTTATTCTGATTTTTTTAAAATTTTTTATATAATACCAATAAAAATATACAACCAATTTTTATGATTAACCAGCATTTAAAAAAAATTAGTTAACTTTGGTCCTGAATGTTTTGTGTTTACTTAAATTCTAAATGCAAATATGTGTATTTTTTTTTTACCCATGAGCCTTCCATCAATGTTAAGAAATGTGGCTGAAGGTATAATTCTCTCAGAAATGGTGGTGAAATTTGGACCAAAGTATCTGATCAAATCAGACGTATAGCTAGCTCAGTCCTTCAACCAGATCTTATTATGGGTGCATGCCCATCTGAGCATGCAAATAACCTCATTGGATTGTTTTGACACAACATCCCAAAATACTATAGGATTCCAGCTAGTTTTCCAAACGAAAAATTGCATCTGTCAACGTGCTGTGTTAGAAGGTGTAGGTGCACTAGCAGATAAGCGAATCCCAGAAAATGGAAGATACTGTAAGTGCCTGGATATCATCCATCCATACATACTACCATCCATATAAAATCTATTGCTTTGGCTCAAGAGATGATTAGTTAGATTTCATAAAGGTCAGCCAGTGTATGGTCACCTTAAAGGTCAGAGCAATTGCATGTGCAACTCATCTCAGACCACATGGTGCCCATGCTCCTATTGTACACATGCACTATTTTTATAATAGTAGATGCTGTAAGGGTTGGACATATTGTTTCCCACTAATAGAGCATCGCGCAGTAATAAATATGCCATAATTAAAATATTATGATTTCTAGATACAGATTAAATATGTGGGGGTGAAAGAGAGGGGGTTACAATCAATCACTTTAGAGCCACAAGTGTCGATGCAAAAAGGTGACATGGTCTTTGCAAGTGTTTCCTTTATGCCCATCCGAAATCCCTTCTTCCCTCTATCTATTTATTTTCATTATTTACATATATATTATTTCCTTTGTTGTGTACATTCATAGGATACATGTGGGCCTTTAGCAGGTTTATTTCAGTTACCCTATAAGTTGTATTTAACCTAAAGCAATTTGCTCAGGCCAGTTCAGAAATATAGCAACCCATGTCATAACCTATTGCTCATGTAGAGGCTCTTCTTATATTTGTTTATTTTTTATGTTCTGCAAAACCATCTGGTATAGAAATTCTATTTAACAAAATGACAGAATTCTGAAATGAACAGGCAATCACACCATGATGAGAATTTGCAGTCTATGGGGAAATTGTTGCACAAAGTTAGAAAAAACCCCTTAGTGCTAATAATTCCTATGATGAACAAAAAAGATCATTTTTATGTGCGTTAACCTCATGACAACTACTGATGGGAAACTTGTAAGGTCACCCTGGAGACAAGCAATATAAATTGGATCAGGAATACAACACCATACAAACAACAAATGGTTTGCTTAGGTGAGAGATGTGCATTCGCCCAAAACAGTCACTGGTTCTAGAATCTGCCAGGTATCTGAAGAATGAAGAAGTCAGGCATGGTAAGCCACTTTACATTTTGAAAAAATGATTGTACTACACAGACATATGCATATTATGATTGCACACCCAGCTTTGAGCAACTTTTCTTTGTAAAATTTGGCTCTATTCACTCTCCCTTTCACACTGCTTCAGACTTGATCAACTATGCTTTCCGTTTGCTGGCTTGACTCTCATTTCTGGGTTCCAAGAAATGCTGCTGCTGTTTAATCACACAATATAGCCAGTGCAGAAATGAGTTTAGTTCAGAAATACAATGAAGATTCCAAGAAAGAGTTGCTATATAGTGAAAGATAATAGTGAATTCTAATACAATATCAAACTCCCCAGCTCACAGTAACTCTGGCTTTGTGGTTATCCTGGCAAGCAGATGACTCACACATACTGTAAAAGTTTCAAAAATGATGTTTATGTATGTATATTTTTAAAAGAAGACTTTTTAATGCTTAAAATAGAATTTTAGCATTTCACTCATCATTAAATCATTAGGAAATACAATAGGAGATTGTTCAATAATATTTTTCCCTCAAGGGCAGCGTCAAGCAACAATACCCCATGGTCCTACCCCGTTACTCATTGTGGAGCCCCTTTCTTTTTTAATTTCCTCTGCACACCCGAGACACAATTATAACATCCAGTTCTGGGGCTGAAAAGGCCCCAGCTTTTAATAACAGTTCAAATACAGATACCATAAAAAAAAAATAATGTATAACAAATTATTTTTAATTTAAAATAATCAGAAAATTGCTCTCAAGGAATGCTTGCCAAAAATATACACCAGTCACCTTTCTGAGCTGCCTGACATGCCAGCGGCCTGAGTCCTAGGAGTCAGATGGGCAAGTGAAACCAGGCAACCAATTGTCCCCACTCTTGCGGGATGTGTTCCCCCAAAGAGTCAGCCCACTACCAGTTGACTATTTAGCCATAGCAAACACTGCCCATTGGCCTCTCCAAGACATGCATTCCATTGCCAGCTGTGACAAGTGAGAACCACAGCTTACTTGACCCCACCTTGAACTACCAATCCAGAACACATATTTTGCACAGTGTACAGGTCAGTGTGTTGAGGTGATAGAATGTTATTTTTATATAACTTCTAGACCAAAGAACCCTGGTCTACCAGTAAAGAAGGTTAAATGTATTATCCACCATATATAAAAGGGTTGCGCTCCCCCACAACACAAAAGAGTTGGTACTTGGTAGGTAGGGAGTAATTAATTATCTTAATTATACCAAGGCTGCTGATATATTTTCACACCAATAGATTTCCAGACAAACTGTTCAGTGACTATTTAAATCCCAGTTGCTACTCATGCTATTTATAATATATATATATAATGTCCCAGAAATAAAAGGTTGCTGTCCAATAGTAGGACTGGAAACTTTTTTGTGCATTTAAAAAATGCAACAACACTTTCCAGATGAACTTTTCATCTTTTAGCGAATCTGATGGATAAAACGCAATGTGACAGTTCTATTATGAAGAATTTAAGATTACACAGATAGAGAAATATTTCGGATTGTTTACATGTTACTTATTATTAATGTTAACAAAAAAGTTTGCCATTTAGTTTCATATTAATGGGTCACTGAACCTTTTTGTTGTCGCTAAAAAAACATAAAATTTAAAAATGAGGGTTTTCTGTTGTGATGTGATTCTGTTTATTGCCTAACTGTATGCTTTCAAGATTAAAAATAAAGAATAACATCTTTTCACCAGGCTTAGTATTTGCATATCAGGAATAAGATTGCATATTTGAATAATTACATTTTTACAAAAACATTTAGACTACCCTTTTTGCCCGTAGCGATATAGTACAGCTAAGACTTCTATTATGCAAAAACCTGTTTTCCAGAAACCTCAGAATTACGGAAAGATCATCTCCCAGAGACTCAATTTTATCCAAATAATATACATTTTTAAAAACGATTTCCTTTTTCTTTGTAATAATTAAACAGTGCCTTGTACTTTATCCAAACTAAACTATACAGGTAGTTAAACCTTATTGGATTCAGAACCAGCCTATTAGATTTATTTAATGTTTACTTGCTAACAAGTCCCATACCTGTAATTAAAATAATAATGTATTTATCTATACAGATATATCTGCTATTAGGCTTCCCTAGCATCTATAAAAGTTCAATATGGTGTGGTATGAAGTGGTATAATATGATATCATTGGATGCATACCCAACCAATCATGGCACAATCAAAGCAAAGCAGACAGAAATTAGAAACAAATTCACCTTGTGCCTTTGGATACCAGAAGGTTCATATTATAAAGGAGAGGGTCTGCCTGTAAGTATCTAGTTAATAAGAAACACTTAAAATGTTTTTTAAGCTAATTATTCAATCTTTTAATTATTAAGTTGGGTCATTAAAAGTTATAACAGTCACAATCCTCTTGCTTTGCCAGAACCAATACTCGGCACATAGTTTGCTAAGAATAATTAAATGCAATTAGAATGTCCAGTCTTTTATCTCATTGATAAATAGTACCTTTTACTAGGAGATAAGGAATTTCCAGTTTTTTTTTACTCCTCTAAGAATTGCAACAGGTATGCTCCTTTAATCTTCTCCCTATCACACATTGCTAATTTGTGATTTAATCATAAAATTTCAGATTATTTGATTAGCTCAGTCCATTTGCAGAACAAAGTTGATCAAATCTTGTAATCTTGAAAGATGGAATCAGCACTAATAACTGGAGTGTGTTTTAATGAAAGGATAAAAGGATTATAAAAATGTGCATCTGCTTTGACTGCCGAAAGATGATTTCTCTTGACGCTAAGCAGTGTAGACACTTTCATCTCCATAATTAATAACATGTCTCACCTTTCATTTTAATCGTACCCTACAAAAATACAATGCTTTTCAGTTTATGAGTTTTACTGTTGTGTTTCTTTGAAAAGTATTCAGTAATATATACAGTAGACAGAGGAGACAGTATTTGCATGGAGGAAATGGAAGCTTAAAGAAGTGCACAGGGAATACATCATGCTCTTTTTTATGTTTTTGACTTTGATAATTAAACCTGTAACTAGAACACAGAGTCACCACCAATTTTGTAAACTATTGGCATCATCTTATTTTACTCTGTGCTTCTTTACATGACTTTGCTTTAACAGTGCTGTAGTTTTAGTTCTCAGCAATGCTGTTGCAACTTACTTGCTAGAGGAAGAGAATTGATAACATGAATAAGGACCAAGTAAGGTTTGAGGTAAATGCATATTGTCTTTACATGGATGCTTACCAGTTTAGTAATCAATGTGCGTAATTTAACAATTGGAGCTCAAGCTGCAAACACACATGTGAAAAACAGACAGCTCTGAACTTGCACAATAACCATTAACATAACCATTATTATTTTTTAAACTGAAAAGTTTTATTGAATTATTAAAAGTTAGAAATTAAATTGACTGATAGTTACATAGTTACATAGTTAAATTTGGTTGAAAAAAGACAAAGTCCATCAAGTTCAACCCCTCAAAATGAAAACCCAGCATCCATACACACAACCCTCTCTACTTTTAATTAAATTCTATATACACATACAGTACCTATACTAACTATAGAGCTTAGTATCACAATAGCCTTTGATATTATGTCTGTCCAAAAAATCATCCAAGCCATTCTTAAAGGCATTAACTGAATCAGCCATCACAACATCACCCGGCAGTGCATTCCACAACCTCACTGTCCTGACTGTGAATAACCCCCTACGTTACTTCAAATGAAAGTTCTTTTCTTCTAGTCTAAAGGGGTGGCCTCTGGTACGGTGATCCACTTTATGGGTAAAAAGGTCCCCTGCTATTTGTCCTCTAATGTACTTGTACATGTCCTCTATTGTACTTGTAAAGTGTAATCATGTCCCCTCGCAGGCGCCTTTTTTCCAGAGAAAACAACCCCAACCTTGACAGTCTACCCTCATAATTTAAGTCTTCCATCCCTCTAACCAATTTAGTTGCACTTAGTCTCTGCACTCTCTCCAGCTCATTTATATCCCTCTTAAGGACTGGAGTCCAAAACTGCACTGCATAATCCAGATGAGGCCTTACCAGGGGCCTATAAAGAGGCATAATTATGTTTTCATCCCTTGAGTTAATGCCCTTTTTTATGCAAGACAGAACTTTATTTGCTTTAGTAGCCACAGAATGACACTGCCCAGAATTAGACAACTTGTTATCTACAAAAGCCCCTAGATCCTTCTCATTTAAGGAAACTCCCAACACACTGCCATTTAGTGTATAACTTGCATTTATATTATTTTTGCCAAAGTGCATAACCTTGCATTTATCAACATTGAAGCTCATTTTCCAGTTTGCTGCCCAGTTTTCCAACTTAGACAAATCACTCTGCAAAGTGGCAGCATCCTGCATGGAACCTATAGTTCTGCACAATTTAGTATCATCTGCAAAAATAGAAACAGTACTTTCAATGCCCACCTCCAGGTCATTAATAAACAAGTTGAAAAGCAAGGGACCTAGTACAGAGCCCTGCGGTACTCCACTAACAACACTGGTCCAATTAGAAAATGTTCCATTTACCACCACTCTTTCTAGTCTATCTTTTAGCCAGTTCTCTATCCAGGTACAAATACTATGTTCCAGGCCAACATTCCTTAATTTAACCAGTAACCTTTCGTGTGGCACTGTATCAAATGCTTTAGCAAAGTCTAAGTAAATCACATCCAATGCCATCCCAGAATCGAGGTCTCTACTTACCTTCTCATAAAAAGAAATTAAGTTAGTCTGATAAGGTCTATTACGCATAAAACCATGCTGGCACAAACTCATAGTATTATGATTTGCTACGAAGTCCAGTATCTTATCCTTTAATAACCCTTCGAAAAGCTTTCCTACCACTGACGTCAGACTAACTGGCCTATAGTTTTGAGGCTGAGAACGGGATCCTTTTTTGAATAGAGGCACCACATTAGCAATTCGCCAGTCTCTCGGCAATATGCCAGATCTCAATGAATCCTCAAAAATTAAGTAAAGAGGTTTGGCAATCACAGAGCTAAGCTCGGTAAATACCCTGGGATGAATGCCATCTGGCCCCAGACCTTTGTTAATCTTAACATGAATTGAAGATGGTCACAGTCTTTATAGAAAGCAAAAAACAGATATATGACATGGGTTACATAAATCATTATATACCAACTGGAGCATACATTATCTTTAGCATAACCTAGTCCTTTTGGGAAGCATCGGGCCTTCACACATGTATGGCTGAGAAAAGTTGCAGGTAATTTTTATGGGCCAGCCATATTTTATCATATGCTTCCATCACATTCTTTCAGTAAGTTCAGAGTAGTAACCCCTCTGCTGGACGAGAAGGCACATTTTGAAAGGTGGGAAGTCTTGGTTGTTCACTAGGTGGCTCAAGAAGGCACGTTTTGAAAGGTGGGAAGTCTTGGTTGTTCACTAGGTGGCTCAAGAGTGATTGGAAAGAGGCAAATTGATATTTTTTTCCTTACTGTAAGCCAGATGTGCAGCATCTCACTCATAATTTGGGATGGCTCCTTTAAAAAGGTATTTTTGGTAGCCAAACTATTTGATATGGTAAATTGGGAAATACGTAGTATAGTAAGTCATCCTGAATCTGTACCCAAAAAGGGGTCTGGAGTCCTGCATGCATAAGTATTTATTTTATTAAAATTCATGGGGCGGAACAAAGGAATAATGTCTTGTAGTAGAACTGAATACAGCCAAATTGAAACTGAAATTCAAGTCATCTTAAATTAAATTGCCTTCTGCCCTCAAAGGTTTGTAAAGGAGATTTGCATATGGGTAGAGAGAATGTTGTTTGTGTGTTTGGAGAAGTGCAAGGAAACATATCTAATCTTATCCAGCTGATCATCTATCATTAAGAAATATGTGATTAAATATAACAAATATTGCTCTTTGTTTATTAAATATAGATGGGTCAAATCTTGCCTGCCTTTTTTTGAAAAGCACCACATGTAAATCAGGTTCTGTAAATGGTTGAAGCCCTTTAGAAGTAAAAGCTTGACATGGCGTGTATAGTTTGAACTAGAAGGGATTTTTATTATTTTGGGTTTTCCGGATTTTGACAATATTTACCTGGCATAGCCAAAGCAGGCCAATGTCTTCAGCTATTGTATTGTAGTGATCTCCAACCTCATTAGCATCAACAACTTTTCTTAAAAGCCTCTGATGAATATATATTGATCTTGTCATGACACATTTCCATAATACAGCCAAAACATGATGATAAAGTGTTTATATTTCATTAATTAAGCACAGTCAAAGGGCTGCTAAGCCTTGTTTTAGTTATTCCTTTGCGTTTGTATACTAAAACATTAAGTTGCGAATGTAGAATTATATTTCTATATTTTTCCATACTGCATCTAAAAGGTACAGTATCACTCTATCAATTTCTGTTATATTTAGAGATTCTATATTCTAATCTGTCAGCTGTCTGGAAAATATGCAACTCTCATAACAGAAGTGAGGCATTTTCTGTACTCAAGTGTCTGCAGTAGTCTAATAGCTGGCAACATCCAGTCTGCATGCTTTTCATTCACATTCTCAGATGACTGATTACAGTTGTAATGACTACCCCTTATAAATAGAAAATAAAATGCTTTGAGCCAAGTTTAAATGAGACTACCATACTTATAAAATGATTAAATGGACTACCATACTTTTAAATACAATTAAATACATTAATTAAATTAATTTTCAATCAGAAACCAAAACAATTCTCCTCTAAAACAATGGTACTCTAGAGAGCAAGCCTGTACTTTCTAAAACATTGTTCTTGCTGAAATACAAATACATATTTAGAGGGAACTAAAGCTTTTTATTTCATAATGAAATCCAGCAGTGTATTCCCTAGATATATATATAGTAGAAAAGTAGCTCCCATAACACAAAATAACCCTTAATCTTGTTACATATTATTTTACAGGATTCAGGCCATTTTCATTTGTTTTTTATTTTCATAAAGCCAACTGTTACTAAATACTTATTATACAAATCATGCAAACAAAGGAGTTTATGTTAGTCATGTGGGAAATACTGCACTTTGTCTTTCCAAATGGTGTGGGGAATGTGTTAATATTATGGATATGAGAGCTCTAACCCAAAAACCAATTTCCAGCAAGCTCAAAATTACAGGAAGGCCAAACAAAAACAATAAGCAAACAATAATAATTTATCAAAATATTTTTTTTCCTCTGTAATAATAAAACAGTAGCTTGCACATGATGGTAACAAAGCTGCATGGATCAATATTGAGAACAAAATAATCCTTTTGGGTTTATATAATGTTTAAATGATTTCAGTAGACTTACTCATGCATGGTGATCCAAATTATGAAAAGATCCCTTTTCGAGGTCCCAAGCATTATTAGATATTACATCCTATACCATTACAGCCTTTACTACATTGATTGCACTACTATAATGCTGTTAGGGGAAATTATTTTTGATCCACCAACTCTTTAAATATTAGACATAGTTCAATATTTGTAACATTCTTTAACAATGATTAGTATCATGTCTTCCTGTATATTTACTGTATTACTGTACTGTACTAATAGTTAAAGCCAAATCCTTTTTAGTTCATATATTTTCTTAAAGTAATTACATTCTTCACTGAAACCTACAGTATTTATAGTGAGTAACGGTATATGTCATCCTGGCAAAGGATCTGTTATGAAGAATAAAAACAGTAGACAGGGTGAATTTTGAAGCTAATTTGTCAGCTTTTTAGTTTTGTGGCTAAAATGTCCTGTTATGGCATATTTCAGGCAGATCACAGGTTGTATTCCAGACCCTTACATGAGCTTAATTTAGAAAAGTTATCAAGTGATCAGGTAACCCTGGTATGGCAGAATTGGGTTAAGATTTCTTAAATGGCAGACTGGATTAAGATGTTCTTATTTGGCAGACTGCAATCACCCATAGCAACCAATAAGATGTTTGCATCTAGGTACACTTAATGTATTTAATTCCATAACTTCATTAATCTGAATATGTAAGGCCATATTGATATTGAAATATGAAGATTGTAGAACTAGTATTAAAGTCTGTCTATGAAGGTTCTCATTCCTACAGGTCATGGTATACTAAACAGAGTATGCTGATTGGAGCATTGGAGGGTAAAGTATTTAACTCCATAAAGGTCTATGTACAAGTAATTCAGAATTGAAAAAAAAAGATGACTAGCAATACATCTTCAAGGGAAAAAGTCCAGAAAGTCCAGTTGGTTTGACTTATTACTTGATAGTATTAAAGTGTGTATTTGTGTCTGAACAGTTATAAAGTCGGCATACAAGAAAACTCCTTTGCACATTCAGTATAGCATATATTATAATATCCAGTGCATGCAGGAATTCTTTTACCTATATTATCTTCAACTTGTTAACAGCTCAATGAAGGTTAAAATAATCTGCCAAACTAAAGAAAATTCCCATCAGTTCAGCTAAAGTGGCGTGCATCTATGTAAGAAGAAGAAGATGTCAGTAGCCCCCCTTCACCCCAACCTAAAATACATTGCAAATGACAAGCAAATAAGGGAACACTCTTAACCCTAACTAAGATATACACCCCACTTTCTCTTTGAATAGGTCCATAGTTGAAAACTTGCAAATACAGTGATGTTTTAGGTTCTCTTTAAAACACCATTAAATATTGTACTGGAAATATTCTTCTAAATGTAAAGTCTATTACAAGTAAGCCTGTGGTGAACATTGATCTCACCCTTTAATTAGCTTTTTGCATTCAATGCTTACATGCTTTGTTACAACATCCATTGTTCACTTATTTGATCTATTGTTAATTAGGTTGTAGTAGAGGGTGCAAGATACTCAATCTTCCAGTTTCCAATTGCACAAGATGGGGATTACTAGTTCATTGGGGTTGAAGCAATAGACAATAAAAGTTTTTATATGAAAGCAGATACATTGTAGAGCTGCAAAATGTCTTTGGAGTTTCATTATTTGAAGCACCCTTCACTTCAAATAGCACAAAACAGGACTACTCTTTCTCTGCATATTGGAAACACTAACTAGAATAATTGTACAGCAAGAAACAAAATACTGTATAAAATCTATTAAATATCTCCTAAGATTTTCCGAGCCTTAACTTTAATTTGGTAGGAAGGCTATTTAGCACTACAACTAATATTAAGAAGAGAATTTTTTTTTTTGTGTCCACCCATATCCAAATTGCAGGTGCACTCCATGGAAAACCAATGCCTTGGTGCTACCGTATGTAGGTATAAAAATAAGTATAAATAATGATGAGCTCATTGTTCTGTTTATTAAGACGATATTCTGGTCCCCTACAGAGTCCATATTGGCTGTTATTTTAGCCAATATGTGGTCCCCACAGCGACCATCAACTCAATAAACACCACCTTGTTTTTCATATAATCAAGACCCATATGTGTTCCCATCATTTGGACTTTTTTTTATTTTTGGCTATGGTAAATGATCTTATTGCTATTACATACTACCATATACAAAATCTTGGAGTGTTTTTTCTTAAAACCTTTCCATCTTTGTTAATGACAACACAACACATCTACCATGATTTTAAAAAAAAAACTATATAAAAATAAATGTTTGACATTAAAACGAGTGTTTAATTAGTCCTAAAATATGTAGGCCCTTTAACGTTGAGAGAATACATTTAAATCTGTGATGTCTGGCGCATTGCACTGTTGCACTAACCTGTTACATCAAATTTGGCTGAAAACTCCTCAAGAATTGAGAAGACTCGGGATGTTGAATATTCAAAACCAAAATTTAAATTGCAAAGATTTTAAATTCTCTAGGTGACATGATGAAACTTCTGAGAACACACCAAGTCCAAGTTAATGACCCATAGAATGCATGTGAACAAAGCCTGAGAACATATTATGATTCAAGTTATATCTCCATGTAAGACAAGATGATATCTCCAGAGGCTCTAGTAGCATAAAGGAGAATAATAAGTATCAGCTCACCATCCCTTGTAGGATTATGCAACATACTCCATGGTAAAACAGCCTAAAAAAATATAAAAGAAGCAGACAGGAAAATGCAATGACAGAAAACGAGAGAAAGCTACTGATATTTTTTAGATATATGCTTTCAAGCATCATTGCTGTAGGTTTAGTTTTATTGTCCACGCAAGTCACTGTAGATGTACTGTACTCAAATAGAGCTTCCGGTGGTTGAATGCCCAACCAGTGAGAAATAAAAGATCCCCCAATGGGTTACTCTGTGGCTCATCTTTAAGGAAAGAAATAAAGACAGCAGGGATATGTCTGAGTTATCTTCTTTCAGGAATACATAAGACATTAAATAGAAGCTGTATGAAGACCTATAAATGAGGTGAAATTTAAATAAACCACAGCTTTTTATTTCAACATTGGATTTGTTCTGCATTATATTGCCAATAGAACTGTAACATGAACATTACATTTTGAAGCAAATTATGATTTTAGTTATTTTTTATACTTCCTCTTGTAGAAGGAAAGGGAAGACTTGTACAGCAAACTGCTGACTGAGGACTCATGACTGGGGCAGGACAAAACTGCCAGGCAGGGGTTAATAGTTGGGCTTAGTTACATAGTGTTGGGGGGTGAAGTTAGTTTATTTGAATCAACTGCAGTTAGGGAGGGCATCCATTTCGGATAGAGCAAATGAAATCCCACCTTCCCTCGGGGATGAAACCTTTATGCTAGTTGTCACAATTATGACTGGTGGTACGTGGTCAATGTGGTACGGTGAATGTTCAAGGTTTATGGTTAGACTAGAGTTGCTAGGATGATAGTCTGTTGCCACAGCCGCGTGGCAATGGTGATAGATGGTTGGCAATGTGGAGTTTTACTAAGTCCCAAGTTTGTAAGTGGGGCAATGTTGGTTGTTTTCCTCCAGCGTTGGTCTGTGGAAGGCACAAGCGGCTAGTGGCTGGTACGATTGTCATGCACCTAATTTTGGTCCATTGCCAGAGATCTTGCAGATGCTGAGAATTACTAGGCTACTGTTAGATCACTGTTGTTATTTAGGGGCAGATTTATCAAAAGTCGAGGTGAATTTTCTAATGAAAAAAATTTGAATTTCGAGATTTTTTTGTGTACTTCTACCATGGAATAGTCCAAATTCAATTTGAATTTGAAAAAAATTCAAAATTTTGAATATCAAAATTTATCATGTACTGTAGCTTTAAAAATTCTACTTCGTCCATTCGCCATCTAAAACCTGCCGAATTGCTGTTTTAGCCTATGGGGGACTTCCTAGAACTCATTTGGAATCAATTGGTGGACTTTGAAAAATCGAATCGAATTGAATCGAATTTGATCAAATGCGCTATTCCTTCGATTCGTACTCGGCCGAATACGGACCATCGAAAACGGACCTTTGACCAAAAAAAATTTCGACTTAATTGTGGTTGGTCTTTTTGAATTCAAATTTCAACGTTTTTTCAATTCAAAAATTCGACCCATGATAAATATGCCCCTTACAGTTATAACACTGTTACTATGTACCTGTTATATGTATGGTTATGTATTGTTAATGCTTATGTCTTATAGTGAAGACGAAGGTTCCAATGTAAAACAAGTGGTATGAGTTAATTATTTCTAGGCCAGTTGGGGGGTGGGGGTGAGGCAGGTATTTGGCCCTGCCAGTGTCAAGAAATCTCGTTTTTTGTATATACTGTAGAGCCAAAAAAGTTTAATTTTAATATTTCACAGATAAAATCCCTAGTAGATCATACCCTAAATCTGTCTTTGGGGAATTGCATCACATGACAATGACTGATGGCTTTTTTGCTTTCCGTATATTTCATGTTATGTTGTTTCAAAACTGATTTATATATGTATTTTTTTAACAAGTAACAAGTAAAACAGACTTAAATTGGTTTGTGTAATGATCTTGGCTTTTGGCATATACTGTACATAGTTGTTAGAAGATGTCTGTAATTTTCAGTGTAGACCCTTTAATTCTCAGTAGTAACCTGGTTCTAAATTGACTGGGAGCTCTTGCATTCAGTTGTCCTGCATCTTTTTAGACGCAGTGCTGAATCGGTCAGGTACATTAGGTTTATCAAAATTTGCATAAAGAAAAATGTTTTTACATGATTTTGTATAGATTTATTAAACATGTCTAATGGGATAATCACAATTATTTGAAGTTGTGCTGAAAAATTGGTGCCAAATTATAATTCCCTGTTAGTTGGAAGCATGTTAATCACTGATAAATCTTCCCCTATTTGTAGAAAACACAGTAGGCGTATTAGTATTAGCGTATTAGTTTCCTTTAAAAAAGATCCTTTTTTTTTAATGCCCTACACATGAGCCCACTGTAAAATAATGTTCCATATGTTAGAAAATGTATGGGGGAAACCTGTTACACAAAAAAAAGTTTTAGGACTTTTGCTGCCTATCACTTTAAAAAAAGGAAAAGACGCCAGCGTTTTTGGAACTTAGAAGTTTTTCCACTCACACAAAATATGATGTAAATAACTGAAGATTGAGGAAGTTCTATGCACTCCATTGCACTTAGTCTGAGCTGGCGAAGGCAAGTCTGGCGAAAGCGTTAACGTTCAGTAAAATCCGCATTTTAGTGAATTTGCGGAGTAACGTCCATTCGCCAGATCGAAAAGTCAATACTACTGTCTATCTCCTTCGCTAACGGAGTGATGCCTGTGCCCGTTAGTAAATCGGTGAAGTCCCTGCAGGCGGTAACACTGGCGAATTGTCACCAGCGTTTGCCACTTCGCCCTTTAGTAAATCTGCCCCATGATGGAGTGTAACACCGACCAAGGAGATGTCAAATGGGTTATAATGATAATACTACTAAATAATAATAATAAAGTTAACTTGATAACAGTCCCTGACTTCATGGCATTTCACTGGCTCCTAGTACCTATCTAAGAGCTTAACAAGGCATTTTCATTTATCAAGCACCTTTTGTCTGCAGGGCCTAAACATTTTGCTAGAAGGTTCTAGGAGAATACTAACCAAGATCAGTCTTCGGGGTTACTGCTGTCTAGGGCCCAAACTAAAAACTTAAACATGATATATGTACAAAACTTGGTTTGCCCTTCTTACAGTCTTTCTACAGTTAGTTTCCATAGGAACACATAAATTGCATGATTGGTCTCCCCACTTATAGGCCAGTAGAAAAATGTCTAAATAAAAAAAAAACTGATTAAGAGAGTATTTTTAGACTAAAACGTCAGCTTCAATTCAAGAAGTGGCATTTCAGGTAGTTATTTATTTGAAGATTTTGCATAGCTGTTTTCCAAAAGTTTAGCCTGATATAGCTGAATATTGTATTACTTCTGGAATATGTCTTGTTTAAGTTCTAAATCTATTATAAATTCTATGATTCAGTATTTGTTCTACTAACAGCCTCAAATACTGTCTTCAGCATTCACGATGCTCTCACGTTTCTCACGTTTCTCCAGAATGTACCCAAATGTTAGAAAGAAGGTCTTTGTTTTTGACAATGTACAGTAGTACAAAATGTAGTAGTGAATTGTTGTTATAGGAAACATCTGCAGCCATACTCAAACAATGAAATGAAAATATTATGCAACAATACACTACAATAATTCAAGCACTCTTCTTCACTAGCTTTGGGTCACATTTTACACAATCAAATAAAAATTCAGCCCTCAACAGACCCAAAGCAGTTTCCAGTAGTGATGGGCGAATTTGCATCAATTCGCCGATAGGTATTGTTGCTATTGACAATTGATGTACATTAAAGTCAATGGGCGTGCATTTAATTGTTATCGGCATAAAAAAAAACCTTGACGCTGGTGAATTTTATCGGCAATTTCGCAAATTTTTTCGCTGACGGTGAAACGTGAAAATTCTCCACGAATTCACCCATCGCTAGTTTCCGGGCCTTACTGGAGCCCTTTTCCGTAACCTAAATGCATTGTATTACCTTAAATTCAGCGATGAATTCAGCTGGAGTTTAAGAGGTCTTTTTCCGCGAATAATTGTACGGAAAACCTGAATTTTTAGGGGTTTTTGAGGTATTCATCATTTTATGCGCATTGTTGAATTTTTTTCATTTGTGCTTCTGATATCCGGATCTCTTAATACATTTCATGCCATTTGCTGTTTTAGAGAAAGTGAGCTTATTCGTGGGTTTCTAAAACCTATAAAACCACTAAAATGAGACTGCTGATAAATGGGCACCCTCGTGTAGATTATATACCCTTGTCTATAAAAGCCCTTTTCATGACAAAGCAATATTTACAACACATTTTGCCAAATGTAAAGCTCCATTTTTGTTATTTTATTCTATTCTATAACAAACCTAAACAAATATTCCAATAAAAAATGTTCTTCTCACTAGACATGTTGAAAACCTTTGATTGGCTAAAACGTTTGTACTGTATGATGATCTGTTTAGCAAGGAATCATGGGAGACTGGTGAATCCTATGCCAACCCCAGTTTTCACAGACACCCTTTTGGGACCCTGGGGTAGAGAGGGAACCAGCACACTTCAGGAGAAAAAGCAGTACAGCCAAGGTAATGGTGTAGACATAAACAGGAACCAGCCACTGCCAGGGTGGGCAGGAAGGATCAGATTCAGTAACCAGGCAGGGAGTCAACACTAATTCAGCAACAAACACGTAGGATCTGATAACCAGAAGCTTGGGCAAGTGGAAGTGGAAGAGAAAGGGATTTAAAGGGCTAGGGAACCAATTAGGAAGGAATATGTATGATGGACAGGATGGAGAACCAATAAGCAATATATTTCACATTTGTCTACAAACAATGATTTAATTCAGTGAGAAAAAGTTATCTTAAGAAGTGAAACGTCATGAACGAGATGCAATTCGAGGAGAAAAAACTTTTCTCCAAAATCAATTCCCAGTTTTTCTCATAGACTTCAATAGAGTTTCCAAGAGATAAGATTTTCTGAATTGAATTGCATCTCACATTGAATCTCATCCATGACTTTTCACATGATATACCGTTTTCTTAATGAATTGAATATGGCCCAATGTGCTCAGTGCACATGCTTGTGACGTCACTGTGCATGGTGTGACGTAACATTGCGCCAAATGTAAGTCAAATGTGCACAACTGTGGTGTTCCTTACAGTTTGTTTTAGTCGTTTTCCTACTCATCAAATTTTATAAACATCATCAAAATGGTAAAGAAGTTTTATGGGGTTTTAATAAAACGTTACTGTTTCATTGTAGTTTCCAGTCTGTTATTGATGTCGTTGTCTATAGATTTTAGTAAGATACTTTTGATACCAAAAATCAAATAATGCAAAAAGGAATTTAGTACTAATTAATAGGACCTATTTTAACTGATATATTAACAGAGACACATTTTCTTGACAAAAATGTTACTAAATGTATGGATTTGGTTTTTAAGATTGTTGTTTTTTATTTGTGTTTAAATACAATAATTGTGATATTTAGTACATGTTCTCTTATCAAGACAGTAATACCAAAATCTGTTGTAGTTGTAGTTTTATTTGTTTATTTTTCGGTAAATAAACACAATTATAAAAACTCCTCCAATAAAGTAACATAATTGACCAGATTTCTTTGCTGAACTCACAGGATAATAAAATCAATCATCTTCTTTACTGTGTCTCTTTAAGAAGAAGAAAATATGTCAAATGCATGAAATATGTTAACAGATAAGTAGATTAAACTTGTTCTTTTATGGTGGCTTCCTATTCATTTTCTATTAGAAAAAAAATCCAATTTGAATGCACACGGCTCCTATTATTTCACATGGAGAAACAGGTAAAGCGTGTAGACTTATATTATTGTACATGATTCCATCAGCAATATGCAGCTGAGGCAGACACATTTTTTCCTTTTTCAATTTTACAATGACATCTCCAAGCAATCGGGATTAAAAAGTGTCCTTACAGAACTTCAAATGCCGTTAAAGTATCTTATTTCTTGGCCTTTTGAAGCACCTGGTAATTGTGTGATGAAACACAGATGCATTCTTTACTCCAGTAATGCGCAAACCCATACAATGCATCACCATGCATGCTTTGTGTTTGTATGTGATGAAGCAAGGATGTTTCTTATTTAGCTCTGCAGCCTTGTGCAGTTGGTGACTAAAGCTGGCCATAGATTATCTCGAAATGATCGTTTAAATGTACGATGTGTCCATCAACTTAAAAGACCATTTCAGGCTATATTGCCAGCAAAACTGAAGAGTAGCTGCCTGCTTGGCCCTGCAAACATAGATAGATTGCACTGGGACCGATAAAGATTTTTAAACCTGGCCGATCAATTTTCTGACAGATGTCGGCCGAAAAATTGTAAGATGTACGATCGTTTGAACCCCACTAACCACGCAAAAATTTGACGGATTGGTCGGACTGCACTGAAATCAGTCGTTCACCAAAGAAGAATCGTCGCATCTATGGGGACCTTAACTGTTCAGAAGTGAGTCATGTGACAGAAATGACATCAGAACTCACCGTTTATAACTGATGACATCAGAACTCACCATTTATAAGGATATAATTTACAAGATATTCGTGGCTTTTGTGTATTATAACAAAATACATTCCAAGCATTTTATTCTAGTGTCTAAGATTATGTCTTCTGCTCTGGTTTTCTAAAGGAATTTATGATATTAATATAACTTACACTGCATTTCCATTCTGACTAGTTTATAACAACATAAGAGATTGAATTAATTATGGGATTTTAAAGAAAACATATAATTCTTCAGTGTAATAGTTACAGAATGGAGAATGAAATAGTCAGTGGGTATCTGGTCAGTGGCTGCATACAGTGCCTTATACAGCAGATGCATTCAGTTAATTTGAAAGGTTTCCATCTAAAGATTAAATAATGTAGAAACCTAGGAGCATTGGCATGTGATGGGCCAGATGCAATTTGGTGAGGAACATTTATCATCTAACTCAATTCCAGTTTTTCCCATAGTCTTCTATTGAGTTTTCATGAGATAAGTTTTTCTCATCAAATTGAATCTGGACCATTGTAATTTTTCTCAATATTTTGATAATTAAAAAAAGCAAATAAAGCACAAACAAAATTGCAGCACGGTGTAATGCATTCTATCAGTTTATAATCATGGCATTTACAGTATGGAACACATGCACTAAGCAGCCTGACTTCCATTTATTCTTGACTTTTCCATAGAGAAAATGTTGCATGTGCTCTTATACTTGGGGCTGTGATTAAAGGGGATCGGTCACCCAGACATAAAAAGCTGAATAATAAAAGTCCATTTCAAATTAAACATGAAATCCAAATTCTTTTTTTCATTAAAGCATTCATAGCTGTTGTAAACTCATTTAGAAATATCAGCTGTCAATCAAATATTTGCTGCCCCTCCACTATGCCTTAGGCATAGAGGCGGGACAAGCAATTACTTTCACTTTCCATTTAGCACTTTCTAGATGTCACTGCTCGCAAAAAAACAATCCCCCCTCTCTCTTTACCATTTAATTGTGTAGCCAGTGCATGGGGATGGACATCAGGTCCCTCATTCTGGTGCACAAACAAGATTCTGAGATGATGGAAGGCTTGTTTTAATAACAGTGTCCACAAAATGGCTCCTGCCTGCTTGCTATAATTTTGAATTCCCAGACTGATGGAAACAAGATTCAAATAATTTATACAGTGTTTTTAAACTTAATTTTGCTTGACTAACATGTTAAAATAGGATTTGGAATATTTTTTTTGGGTGACGGGTCCCCTTTAAAAGAGGAAAGAGTGATATGCATTACAGAGATAAGTTGCAGCTACAAACAAATCAGGAATGCTGAAGGCTTGTATCATTGGGAGATTTGGCATTGTGTGTGTCAGGGCCAGACGGCTATAGAGGGTTGGAGTTGGGACCAAGGAGGAATCCTCCTATGCAGATTTGCTGATAAAGTCCAGCCTGCGGTACTAAAGGGGTTAAACAGATCAAGGTCAAAGTCCGGGCAAAGAGTCAAGGGCAGGCAGCAAACAAAGTCAGGAACAAAGCAGGAGGTGAAATCCAGGAAATCCGTCAAAAAATAGCAATTTAGAGCACCCAGGAACACTACAGAAGTAGGATCTATATTCGGGCATTGAACCAATAAATGCAAATGTCTTTTATTTTGAATTTGACACCAAAAGTGTGCGTGATGACGTAACGCAATGCGGTGCACGTGAGTCATGGGGGCCTCCATCTTGGATGTGCCATCAGTGATTTGCATTTCCATACCTTCCAACTGTCCTGTTTTTAGTGAACCGTCAGAATTTTAGCAGTTTCAGGACACTGATGCCAGAAAAAGATGCAAAGTTTCTGCAACTTAATTAAATAAGAAACTTTAGGCAGAGAGCCCAGTATACTCAGCACCAGCACTTAGATACATTTGTAACTAATAATCTAAGCAGGTGTCTTGGTGGAACTGAGAATTGCAGCTTAAATGGCAATTTCACCTCCATTAGCAAAACTGTTAAAAGACATAAAAAATGTACCTAAAGCTCCCAGAAATGTATTCAAGCTTTCTATAACCTGCCGAATTTTGTAAAATGGAAATGGTATTTAGGGGTGTGGCCAAAAATTGACATCATCAAAAAATGTTGACGCACTATGTGCAGCAGATCTTTTTTTTCCCTTCTTTACATTTTTCAAATGTTGGGAAGTATACATTTCTTTTTGCACCAAGCGATTTACATGTTTGCACTTCATAGTTCTCCAGTTCTTTGGCATTTGAACTCTCTTTGAAATGTTGCAATCTCCAAAAATTCCCATTCTATACAACTTTTCTATACTCAAAATTCTCTTTTGTGTAAGTATCCTGTACATCATCATAAGCAGAGTCAAGGTTTTCTATATTATGCCAGTCTCTTACATCAAGACCTTCAAGCATCTCTTCAATAGTATAGACTACTGTAAAACACAGTAGGCTGATCTCTGCACTTTCTTTCAAAATCACATATTTTAGCATTAATATAATATATTATAATGCCTGTTAAGCTTTTCTTGACATATTTATTCTCTCTATATTTATTTATGCTGCACCCACTGATTAAAGGACCAGTAACATCTTTTTTTTTTAAATTTGTTTGTATAGATAAAAAAAAAAAAACCACCAACACAAATTAAACTTTCCAATCACATAGTCTTTCGTAAGACTCCTTTTCAGAAAAGGGGACGATGCAACGATCCAACTTGCAGCGCTCGATTTCTCCTACCTGGCTATCTCCTATAAGGAAGGCAGGGAGGAGAAATCGATCACTGCACGATGGATTGCCCCATCGCTTTCTGAAGAGGAGCGCAAGCGGAGATTCAGTAAATTATTTCTTGCGATTTTAAAGTTTAATTTGTGTTGGTGTTTTTTTCCCCGATCTATACAAACAAATTTAATTGTATTAAAATGCATTATTTGCTGTGCTTCTTTATTGAATTTTTATTGTTGACCCTAAAGGACCAATTTTTAAATGTCGGGTTTTAGATTTTTTCCACGATTTCAGAAAATAAGCAGTGTAAAAACATGAATATACTCAAGAATATTCTTTGGAACTTCGCATAGCCAGGATATATCATTGATTAAAACTATGACAAGCTGCTGGAAAAACTAGGCATGTTAAAGCTGGCATGGTTCAATAAGAGTCAATGGGAATTGTCTCTAAAATCTTTGATGATACTGTATATTTATGTTCCCAATATATTTTTCCAATTTAGATTTTTAGCTTCATTGAAAATGAATGTGATAATATGATTTTCACTGGCGTAAGCTAGTGTTTAAAGAAAAAAAGTCACACTAGTTTTATTGCAGTTTTTTTTATTGTGTTCATGTTTACCTTGAAATATAGCAAAAAGGCCTCTAAGTTAACTACTTAAATACCCTGCCTGTATCAGCATTGTTTGAGGGAATTGTTTACTCAAATACTGTACATAGATATACAAATGATTCCAGAAAACTATGTTGGCGCTATTAAAAATACATGTTAATAATAGAAGTTGTCTATTTAGAAGTTTCTATTTTTTTGAACTACTTTGCCTTTAAAATATTTCCTTCCTGACATCCACGATGAAGGTCACAATGATTGGAATAAAAGTGAGAAAGTCAAGGCGTCAAGTCGGATGCGGCGGAAAGAAAGTAAGAGATGAAAATGTCGGATGAAGTCGCAGCGTTCATCTGACGCAAGACGACTGTCGGATGCAGACGCAGGGTGCAGCTTCTGCATCCGACAGTCGTGACGCTTTGGACGAACGCTGCGAGACACCATCCTAAGTTCCTGTTGCTTAACTTATTTCCGTTGCATCCGACTTGACGCCTTCATTTTTGTGCATAGAATAATCATTATCTACACAGGACTAAACTAATATAAGTTGCTTTAATTACTAAAACTGCAGTACTGCACTTAAAGCTGTTAAAATATTAAATAAGAAAAAACACAAATCAGTAATTAAAATAACTGAAAGCAGGAGAAACTGTAATATTTCAGGTTTTACAGCTTTATCCCCGGGACCATCGACATTTGAAAACCATACTAATACCTTGCATGCCTTTTTGTAACACGTCTAATGCTTTTTTTTTTTTTTTAAAGCTTCTTTGCACGTTGTCTGATTTTGTTATGACTCTTATCACCTTTCCTTGGCAGGTTGGATACTGTGTTGGCATTTCTGCCTTCATATGGGAGTCTCACACATATCTCAGGGCAGCACTGGTACAGGGCTGTTATCAGGATAAAGTCTTTCCATGGTGCTTTCATAACTTCTGGATAACAGAAAATATATTTTAAAGATCCAGGAAGGCAGAAGCAAAGCTGCATTAGGGGATTTGGCTTCTAAAGAATTCCTTACCTCTGATTTTCTTGAAATAGTTGGCTGATAATGCTTTTTAATTTTGTTGCATCAGTGAATTTTGCGGCTGCTAGCGCATCACTATTGACTTAGTAACAAATACTGTTACAGCTTTGGGTTGGCTCAGGCTGTATGTGCATCTTAATGTTCTGCGTCCCACTTCCTCCATTATCAGCCTATATGTGGATTTATTTTGTTTCTATACTAAGTACAGGGGTGTGATTAATTTTTCTCAAAGTCTCATTTGATCCTGTAATTTTATGCAGATGCAGTTATATGGAAAAAATATGACACCAAAGCATTGAAATGCAAGTAAAAAAGCATTACCACTTACAGCAGAAAATGCACCAAATACCACCTGAGAGACTTTAACAGGTTAAAAAAAAGGATGTTTGATTCCCCACGAATTAAAGGTTTTATCTTCCCCTCAATGTTATTTGCCATTTTACCTCAGGAAAAGTGTGGTGTTTATTCTGAAATAATTTCACCTGTCAGGAAATTATTAAAGTTATGGTTGTCATGATATCACTCCACTGAGCACATGGATATGTGATTGTTGAATGTAGTTCCGGAACAAGGAAGTAGGAGAGTAAAAGAGACTGAACAGATTTGTGTCTTTGTGTGCTGATTGCAATACACATAAAACCAAAACATTACAATGGTTGCACTACATTGGTACCTTATACAGTCTTTATAGGAACAGTTACAGCAAAAAAAATAAAGTGTCCTACAGTATTGAAAATATTATGTACTGTTGTGCTGCACTGTTAAAACTGGTGTGTTTGTTTCAAAAACATAACTATAGTTTATATAACCCAGCTACTGTGTAGCCATGGGGGCAGCCATTCAAAGCTGAAAAAAGGGAGAAAAGGCACAGGATACACAGCAGATAACAGATAAGCTCTGTAGTATTCAATGAGATTCTTCAGAGCTTATCTGTGAACTACTGTGTGTCCTGTGCTTGAATGGCTGCCCCCATGGCTACACAACAACTTGTTTATATACAGGTAAACTATAATTTTTCTGAAGTAAATTCACCATTTTTGCCAGCGCAGGGCACGAGTACATTATATTGTCTTTTCTTTTAAACACTTTTACTTTTTGGTGTTACTGTTCCTTTAAAAGTTACTTTCTCTGTTCACATGTTTACAAAATGCTGATTTCTTCTTCACCTAATCCTCATGACAGCCTAGGTAATTCAATGCTTCAACTTTAAACCCCTCATTTACATTTTTTGTATTTAAGGGCTCACAATGTGCATCATTAGGTCCTATATAGGTACAGAAATGCATGCTTAAAAATGTTATACATATATAGCGCATGAGATGCAAGGAGCAGCTTGTGCTGCAGGAGGAAAATTGCACATGTGCCTTTAATGCAATGGAATGACATGTATGTTCATGTACACTGAGTCTTGCTGTAAAATCAGCAATAACTTTACAGAGTCTCCCTCTACCTTATGTACCTTTGAGTAACCTCTCAGCATAGCCCTAACCCTAGTAAGTGATAACTGATGGTTATTGCGGAAATTGACCATTTGTTTAGAAATATTAGCCTCTTATCCTTCCTATTTCTATCCTACCTTTCTCCAGCCTAAAATGCTATTTGGTTGCCATTGCAATTATCCTAGCAACCAGGTAGCAGTTGGAATTCCATATCTGAATTTTTGTAGAACAAAAATCTTAAATATTTCAGTAATAAAAACAAGGACTAATGGCAGACTGCTTGCACCAGGGAATTAGAAGGAAAGGGCCTAACATTTGTATTACTTACCTGATACCCATGACCAGGGTTCTGTTAGTAGACAACTGCACCTGCCAGGGGTATTTCTGGAAGAGCACCATAGAGCAATCCTCTATCTGCTTTTTCTTTGGGTTCAAATGCACAGTAGAGTGAAAATCTGAGCATTAAGACAAAAAAGAGTACATGAACATGCACCTGCCCACACCAATGGGTAAGAAGATAGTAATGGAAGAAGATTGCTGTGATCAACTTCAACAGAAAAATCCCGCATTGGAGCAGTTTCCTGCTAACAGTAGCAAAGGCCTGGCATATGCTTAAGTGATTACAATTACTGGGGGGTGTCTAACATATTGTACTCCGTAGTGATTGCAACTTTCCTTCTCCTTTAAGGTGAACCATGGCATAACTATAGAGGAAGCGGACCTGCTGTGGCAGAGGGGCCTGGACCGAAGGGTCTGCTACCTTTATAGTCTTAGAAATCCCTCACTCAGCTGCTTTCTTTCCTTACCTTACAGGGAACAGGGGTCACAAGCCAGCATGGAGATGGAGGGAGGGCCCTGGAAGGAGCTACTGAGGGCTGGGACCCTATGAAGATTTTCTTTTTTGGGGAGGGGGCCCAATGAGGCATTGTTACACCCCTGAAAGTGAACTATGTCTAAGCAAGAATATTCCACTCATATAGAAGAGGGTGGGACTCATCTCAGACAGAAATGTCCATGAAGGCATTAATACAATCTTGGGTTACTTTTTTTGCTTTCAACAGTGCTGGGCCAAGAGGTACTTGTGGCCAAGGCAAGTACCTCTTGCCATGGCGCAACCTCTCACCAGCCGGCTACAGTGCAGCTTAGTGGTGGCAAACACACACACACCCTATTAGCACTGCAACCCCTTTTCCGCTATGGACTGCTCTTGCTCACCCATTTCTTAATTCAGAGCAAGCCATGGCAGGTGGGAGAAGAGAGAGGGTAAACAATATTTTTTTTCTAATTGTGCTCCACCCCCACAGCTGCCCATTGCCTACTGGTTCTAGCCCTGGCTTTCAGTATTAATACTACAATAACAAATTGCCTTTTGCACTGTTTTAGACATCCCGTGGAGGCCCAATTATCAAAGATCGAATTTTAGCAGTTATAGACATTTTTTGAAACCACAATTAACTCTATTTCTCTAAAATCACGAATGCCATGAAAGTTATTAAAAGATCCGAATATAAAAAGTATTAAAGAAAAATAAGCACTGGCCGATGCAGAAAAAAATTACAAAAACCTCAAAAACATTTTAAAAAATTTAGTTTTTCTTCTACGTCCCTCCATGTCAGTACACATGGGCATTGCCCCTCCCAGACCTGGAGGTAGGACCTATAACATAGCCAATCAAAATGAATCATGACCTATAAGACCACATGACTTCCTCCTCACCACAGTTATTTTTTGTCCTACTGGACAGGGAGGTAGGATCTCCCTCCTCACTTTTTATTTTTTGTTGAATTTTGAGAGAAATCAAACACAGTTTTTGTTTTTTGTTTTTCTTTTGTATTTTCTTTTTGTTTATTTATTTATTTATTTTTTACCTCTGTGTAGACACAGAGGGATGATTCCCAGGTAATGGAGAAGATTTTACCTGATGCCTCAAGACGCATAATCTGTAAATTATCGCTTGTTGGGAGGAAATGCAGGTGTGGGCATATCCATGGTCCTAGAACTGTGCTAAAATAGCCCCCCTGCTATATGCCCAGCGAGGCACAAGATTCAATCTAGTGCTTTTTGGGAAGAGACACAGTTGTGGGCTTCCCACATTATTACCTGTGAGCCTTTTGTTTTTTCTTCTGTATTTTTATTTATTTATGTATTTTTGCTTATTTTTTACCTCTGTGTGGACACAGAGGGATGATTCCCAGGTAATGGAGAAGAATTTACCTGATGCCTCAAGACGCATAATCTGTAAATTATCGCTTATTGGGAAGAAGTGCAGGTGTGGGCATACCCATGGTCCTAGCCCTGTGCTAAACAGCCCCCCTGCTATATGCCCAGCGAGGCACAAGATTCAATCTAGTGCTTTTTTGGGAACAGACACAGGTGTGGGCTTCCCACATTGTTACCTGTAAGCTTTTTGGACTCCCCTTTTCTTTTGAGTTATGTGAGACTTTACAGAACTCTACAGAACTTCTGCAAAAGGGCCGTGGGTATGCTTATGGGCTAGTTATAACAGCCTGAAGCTGGTGAGTATGATTCTTCATTATCTACTGTGTGTAGTGCACTGGGAAGTCTGCATGCTAATTGGCTAATTATGTCCCTCAGCTGAGAGCTATTGGGGCTTTGGCTGGAGTTTCCATCCAGCTAATTAGTCACTATCTGATAAGGTGCAGGTGTGCCTTCGCCCCGTTGCTATTGCTTTTATATTTTAAGCCTTGTATGAGTGAACCTGCATCCTCTGTGCAGACACAGAAGTTATATTGGCTCATGTTACTAAGGCACCTCCAGGAAGGGCTAGAGGTTGCACTGGTCAAGCAGTATGGCACCTCCTTCCTTCTTATGAGTCTCCTCTTAACAAGCAGTGTTCCACCTGGATATTCCTGCTGACAAGCCTGAGCTATCTGGTAAGGTGCCTGTGTTCCCCTGACTTCTTGTATTATCTGAAGTCTTATGTTGTGAGCTGGCGTCCTCTGTGCAAAATACAGTATTGGCTCTTGCTACACTTTAAGTACTGGCTGGTGAATCCCTCTGCCTAAGCAGTGTGGTACCTGAATCCAGAGATTTTGATTTCTCAGTTTCCATTGTGTATTTGAAACATTAATTTCACTGGGAAGTCTGCATGTTAATATGCTTAATATGTCCCTCAGCTGAAAGCTATCAGGGCTTTGGCTGGAGTTTCCATCAAGCTAACTAGTCACTATCTGGTAAGGTACAGGTGTTCCTTTGGCCCCTTTGCTATTGCTGTTTAATATTTTAAGTTTTGTATGGGTGAACCTGCATCCTCTTGGCTGACACAGTGGTTATATTGGCTCATGTGCTCAAGCAGTATGGCACCTCCTTCCTTTCTTATGAGTCTGCTCTTAACAAGCAGTGTTCCACTGGACTGGATATTCCTGCTGACAAGTCTGAGCTATCTGGTAAGCTGCCTGTGTTCCTTCTTATATTATATGAAGTCGTATGTTGTGAGCTGGAGTCCTCTGTGCAAAATGCAGTTACACAAGGTACTAAGTCTGCATGTTAATAAGCTAATTATGTCCCTCAGCTGAAAGCTATCCGTGTTCTATCTGAAGTTTCCAACCTGCAGACTTTTCATTGCTATCAGGTAATGTGCAGATACTCCTCAGTTTGCTACTGTTGTTTCTATTGTCCTCTGTGCAGACACAGAGGTTATATTTGCCTTTTATTACACTGGGTGCTTGCAGGGTTGGCTGGAGGCTTGCACTGCTGAAGCAGTATAGTAGCCCCTTCCTTACATTGAGTCTGCTCAGTGCTGTAACCTGATGTCATTGGGCCCCACAGCAAATTCATTTTAGGGCCCCTAACATATCCAGAGGTTGTGCTTTTTTACCAATACGTATTGAAATTGCTCTTTATTTGGGCCTCATGGGTCCCTATACCTTTTGGGCCCACCTGCAGCCGCAGGGTCTGCTTCCTCTTTAGTTACGCCCCTGAGTCTGCTCCTTAGAAGCAGTCTGCCACCAAGGATCTGTCTGGATTATTCCTACTGTCTAGCGCATATTATCTGGTTAGGTGCCTGTATTCCTCTGACTTCTTGTATAGTTGTCATCTGAGGTCTTAGGTTTGTGAGCCCGAGTTCTCTGCGCAGACACAGTAGGCAAGTGTGCTCTTATTACACCTGGTATTTCCAGGACCGGCTAGGGGTTTGTTCTGCTGTAGCAGCATTGTACCCCATTTTTTCCTATGATGTTTCCACACTTAACAGGCAGTGTTCCGAGTTATATGGTGTCTTTTTGTGTGATGTAGGCCTTCTCTTAGATATTCTATTCCCATTTGGTGGCTTTTGTTGGGAGCTCAGTTGTAGTTATACTACATCTACTGAGTTTTTGTGACTGTAGGTTTCCCTTCTTTAATTGTTGGTAGATTAAAGGGCACTTACTGTTATGTCTATTGGCACCTTAACATGCTTGAAGCCAACTTGTAGTCTATGGCCCTTTGTGTGGCCTCTGGCTTTCATTATGGCCCTTGGCTTGGGTTAGAGCCCTTGTTTTGGTCCATGGCTTTTACCATGGTCCTCGGCTCCTGGGTCTGCTGGCCTTTTACAAGGGCCCTTGTTCTGCTGGCCTGTTGCATCAGCCTTTGGCTCATGTGGTCTTTTACCCTTGGCACATTTGTTTGGTTGTCCTTTTACCTGGGTTATTATGGCTGCGGGCCTGTTCTCATGGCCCTTAACTTAGGTGCTTGCTTGCCTTTTACCAGGGTTCTTGGGCTGTTGGCCTTTTCTGTGGCCCCTGGCTAAGGTGGCCGCTAGGTTTTTATTATAGTCCTTGTGGGCTTGTGGCTGCCAGTCTTGGCTGTGACCTATGGTGCATAGGTCACCAGCCAGGCTGTGGCGGCTGATAGGCATGGTTACTATTCTTGCTGTGGCCCTTGGTGGGCATGTCTGTTTGCCTTGCGGCAATCCTTGGCAGGACAACAGCCATTGGTTTTGTCTTGTCTGCAATCCTTGCAGGTATGGTTCTGGTTACACCAGCAGTAGGCATGATTGACTATTTGGTTGGATCTAGCATGGGTTGTACCATCAGCTGGTGTTTGCTCTGAGTTTCACAGCCCATAGCTAATTTTGTTGCTGATTGGTATTCAGCAGCTGATGTTGGTCATATGTTGGCTTACAGCTAACCTTTTCTTCTGCCTTACATGCATTGTTTTTGGTCTTGTATGCCACTGCTTATTATCAATAAGGCTGGCTTGTGGACCAGGGTTTTGCAAGGTCAACAACTGACGTGCTCCGTTGTTGCATGTATGGAAATTGACTTTTGTGTCAGGTGCCAGTGCAGTTGGTTACCTTGTCCCTAAGGGTGGCATTCACAATAGCTGGCTTATTTACTATTGCTTGTGTATTCGAATTCCACTCTGGTTTTTTGCAAACACTTCAGCTGACGGGCATCTTGGCCTGCTAGTGTGACAATGGCCTTGCACATCTATGTTGGAATACATAATAGCTGGCTGGTCCACCACTGGTTGCATATATGGTGGCTGGCTCTCTGCCAGTGGATTGTGCATCATTGCTGGTTGGTACCAGTTTTTGTAGGCTATAAGCTCCTATTGCTGTTTGACCATATTTAAGTGGTATGTATAATTGATCTCTTGTGATATCTTTTGACATATTTTTGCCCTGTATTATGTAAGTACATTCTTTTTCTTTTTAAATATATCTAAATATGACTATTCAAATACCACCTGGTCTTGCTGTTTATTTGGTGTGCAGGCCCTTTTTGGTTAACATTGTTCTGTGTTTGGCCTTATATGGGGGCTTTGTAAGGGCTTTGTTTGCACCCATATGCTAACTATATTGTATATATCTTATACTAGAGTGCCCTCCATTTGAAAATATTTTCTATAAGCTTCTGGCATGCCTGATTTTGGATTGTGATCCCAGCTGTTGGCTGGTTCAGTAGCTTCTATGTATGGTCACAGGTTTGGTTCAGTTTTTGCATAAACTGTAGCATTGTGCAGCTTGAGCTGTAGTGGCCTCTGCTTTTGTGGGTGTTTTCTAGAACTGTAATTGGCTTGGGTCCCATTGCTTGCTTGTGTAGCAGTTGGCTGGGGCAACAGCATAGCTTACTGGTAGATGGCTTTAAGTCACATTGGTTGGTTCAGCAGCTTATCCTTGTGCTGTTGTATACCCAGTTTAGATTTGGTGGTTGGTGGAGCTACTGGGCTGTACCAGCATGGCTCTACAATGGTTACAATGATATGCTGATTTATGATAACCCAGAGTTGGTGTTCATTTAGTTAAGTCTTCATTAGGTATTATTAGCCTGGAGTTAGTGGATCTTGGACTGATCTCTGGTGTAGAGGTGACTCCGGTCAGCACTGGTTTGAGCTGCTTCCATTAAGATGCAGGACCAGGCTAATGTGGGCCAAGTCTTTTTAGGGCCACTTGCTATTGCTGAGGATCGTGTATTTCTCCAGCACTGGTGATAGATGCATTCAAGTTGTGTTTAGTTTCTGATCTGATTGATTTCCTGGTGGTTTCTAGGGTGTTTTAGTTCTGAGATGGCTATTGCCATCATTCTGGTTTTGTCCTAAGGCACCTTTTTTGTTTTAACAGTTGCAGGATTTTTGTTCTTCCCCAGGTGGGGTTTTGTCAGATAACCATATTGCAGGTATCCCTCTAGTCACTGAGGGAACCTTTTTAAACAGAATATGTTTATTCTTAATCTGCAATGCTTGATCCTCAAGTACCGGTCTCTGTAATTTTGTGGTTGATTTTGTAGCTCTTGTTAATCGTTTACCATGTCCTAGGACATGTTCTTGTGCCTTTTATCTACCCTTTTCAGGAGATATACATTTTATCAGCTCCCCTGTTGGATGGATGTGATGCTGGCCTTTTCTCAGGGCCTCCTTAGCATCAGTTTGGTTTTTGCATTATGTTGGTTATTCCCACCCCTTGTTTTCGGTGCATGGCTTGGTAGATCCCATGTGTACTGACATGGAGGGACGTAGAAGAAATAGAGAATTTTACTTACCTACTTGACGTAAATTCCTTTTCTTCTAGTCCCGACATGTCAGTACAGGGTTTCCCATCCCAATTATTTATTTTGGTTACTGTACTGCTATGGCAAAAGTATAACTGTGGTGAGGAGGAAGTCATGTGGTCTTATAGGTCATGATTCATTTTGATTGGCTATGTTATAGGTCCTACCTCCAGGTCTGGGAGGGGCAATGCCCATGTGTACTGACATGTCGGGACTAGAAGAAAAGGAATTTACGTCAAGTAGGTAAGTAAAATTCTCTATTTCGGACAATTACTAGCAAAAAAATCTAAAAGCCTCTAAAAGTCCAAATTGTCTAAAATGGTCCAACATGATCAGCGCAGACTTCTATAGCACCTTGACAACTTTTACTTTTACAATACACATTTTTGTATTGGGTTTTTTCATGGTTTTTGATGAAATGTAGAAAACCATACATTTTTAGAGATTCGTTAAAAAAAAATCTGAATGTTAGTAAATAGGCCCCTTAGTGTTATATGTTAGTAAGGCATTTCTTATATACAATGCACAAAGAAGAGTATCATTGTACATTTTATTTTCACACACATCTTCATGCCTCAAGGGGAAAGAACTGCAGACTCATTTAATGTTTTCATATTTTGATTAATTCATAATAGCATGGGCTGACAGTTGGACCTCTAAAGATCTCTTTGCCCCTATGTTATGCACAACAACAATCTCCTGGGTACACAGCTGCGACGGATACTCTGTGTTTGCCTAATTGCAACTGTGGTGGCATCTGGTATTAGCAAACATTTGTTAATTGCTTTAGGCTGGTCTTACCTTTATTCATATATTAGCATAATAAATCAGCTGCTATAAAAAGCTCTCACACCTAAACAAAAAAAGCTCTCAAATCTAAACCTTAATCATAGCTATGGCTTGTCTCCGCCCAATTGTTTAATTTGCCATACTTTGGTTCAGAATTCTTGAACTACTGGAAAGTAAGGCATTTTGAATACTATTAGCGAAGTTTTCCGCCGTATGTTTATGTAATTGATATCAGACTATGTCAAGGTAATTAAAAAAGCAAGAACAGAATCTGCTAAAAGCAGCAGTCAAACAGAGTGAAAGCAGGTTTGCAGAATATGGCAGATCTTACAAGCTAAGAGCCCCACATCTACAACTAAAGAACAAAATCTATGACAGAAATGCTCATTTTAATAAATATCACGCACTTGCTCTGAAAATTGAAAAAGGTAGCATAGGTGAGCTGTTGGTTTTAGACACTGTAATGTGCTTTATTCATCAAAAATAAAGACTTACGGTACCCACTTGACATTATACACGCAGAGGAGTAAAATAGGGAACGAAGAGTGCCTTCAAGTCAGCCCTATCTCCCAGGCAGATAACAACTCAGCCACACCCTCATCCCTCCTGATACCATTACACAGAAGATGTGTAAAGCTGAGCAACCAGTTGGGGCAGGTTTGGTTAGCAGGAGAACCAATCGGTTAGGGGAGGTGTGCTTTGCATGGCTAGAGGGTGGGAAAAGGGTGTGTTTAAGTTGTTATCTGCCTGGTAGATAGAGCTGCCTGGAAGGCACTCTTCGTTCCCTATTCCTCCCTACTCCATTATACACACTCAAGCAATCATATTGCACAAACATCTAAAGATCACCGTTTCATAGAGTGCATTCTTAGAATTTTAAGGATTATATAAATTGTACTGCAATGCAAAAAAAAAAATCGTACAGCTGCAAATTTGAATGGAGATTTATTGACACAAAATATACCTTTGTGTACATGTAACATTGAGGGGTCAAGTTTTCATCATGATTTTGTCCAATTCTTGGACCAAATGGTTCCCCCAAAGTTAAGATGTAGAACCTGCTGTTAGTTGAGTGTTTCACTGGGGAAGAAGAATGGGAGAACTAGGTCAGTGACATCTATTCCCTCCCAGTATACAAAGGAATGGGATTATTCACATCAGAAGAACGAAAGGCACTGGCACTGAGGGGGTGCCAAAATGTCCCCATTATTATAATTGCTTTGCTAACGATATGAATATATATATATATATATATATATATATATATATATATATATATATATATATATATATATATATATAGTCAAATACAAGAGTCCTCTGCACTCGACCCATTATCAATATATTTAAGACAGCGACATTTTGTGCATACTGCTACTAAAAAATGCCTTACCCTTTAAACAAAACAGGGATTGTTTGTCCATATATTGCAATATATTTAAGCTGGCCAACTACGTCAAAGTCATCCCATATCTGGCCAGTCCTATGCTCAATTTTATCTGATTCATTAAGAATTCTGTTGCTTCATTATACATTTTACAAAGGGACTTGGTTTTACCTGCAACTTAACTTGCTGCTTTCAAAGTAAAACTCCCAAACTTGGCTGCCCTTTTATTAGACACCAGTGGGATCACCTGACTATAGCTGGGAAGGGTGGGAGCTACAACATGGAGCTGGTCACTGCTCCTGTATAAACTATAACAAACAAGGGAAAGTTGTGCTCACCACTATTTTTTAAAACCATTAGGCGGGGGTGCAATGAGGCTGTGACCACAAAATACATATAGTCAAATACAAGAGTCCTCTGCACTCGACCCATTATCAATATATTTAAGACAGCGACATTTTGTGCATACTGCTACTAAAAAATGCCTTACCCTTTAAACAAAACAGGGATTGTTTGTCCATATATTGCAATATATTTAAGCTGGCCAACTACGTCAAAGTCATCCCATATCTGGCCAGTCCTATGCTCAATTTTATCTGATTCATTAAGAATTCTGTTGCTTCATTATACATTTTACAAAGGGACTTGGTTTTACCTGCAACTTAACTTGCTGCTTTCAAAGTAAAACTCCCAAACTTGGCTGCCCTTTTATTAGACACCAGTGGGATCACCTGAGCAGTGACCAGCTCCATGTTGTAGCTCCCACCCTTCCCAGCTATAGTCAGGTGATCCCACTGGTGTCTAATAAAAGGGCAGCCAAGTTTGGGAGTTTTACTTTGAAAGCAGCAAGTTAAGTTGCAGGTAAAACCAAGTCCCTTTGTAAAATGTATAATGAAGCAACAGAATTCTTAATGAATCAGATAAAATTGAGCATAGGACTGGCCAGATATGGGATGACTTTGACGTAGTTGGCCAGCTTAAATATATTGCAATATATGGACAAACAATCCCTGTTTTGTTTAAAGGGTAAGGCATTTTTTAGTAGCAGTATGCACAAAATGTCGCTGTCTTAAATATATTGATAATGGGTCGAGTGCAGAGGACTCTTGTATTTGACTATATGTATTTTGTGGTCACAGCCTCATTGCACCCCCGCCTAATGGTTTTAAAAAATAGTGGTGAGCACAACTTTCCCTTGTTTGTTATAGTTTATACAGGAGCAGTGACCAGCTCCATGTTGTAGCTCCCACCCTTCCCAGCTATAGTCAGGTGATCCCACTGGTGTCTAATAAAAGGGCAGCCAAGTTTGGGAGTTTTACTTTGAAAGCAGCAAGTTAAGTTGCAGGTAAAACCAAGTCCCTTTGTAAAATGTATAATGAAGCAACAGAATTCTTAATGAATCAGATAAAATTGAGCATAGGACTGGCCAGATATGGGATGACTTTGACGTAGTTGGCCAGCTTAAATATATTGCAATATATGGACAAACAATCCCTGTTTTGTTTAAAGGGTAAGGCATTTTTTAGTAGCAGTATGCACAAAATGTCGCTGTCTTAAATATATTGATAATGGGTCGAGTGCAGAGGACTCTTGTATTTGACTATATGTATTTTGTGGTCACAGCCTCATTGCACCCCCGCCTAATGGTTTTAAAAAATAGTGGTGAGCACAACTTTCCCTTGTTTGTTATAGTTTATACAGGAGCAGTGACCAGCTCCATGTTGTAGCTCCCACCCTTCCCAGCTATAGTCAGGTGATCCCACTGGTGTCTAATAAAAGGGCAGCCAAGTTTGGGAGTTTTACTTTGAAAGCAGCAAGTTAAGTTGCAGGTAAAACCAAGTCCCTTTGTAAAATGTATAATGAAGCAACAGAATTCTTAATGAATCAGATAAAATTGAGCATAGGACTGGCCAGATATGGGATGACTTTGACGTAGTTGGCCAGCTTAAATATATTGCAATATATGGACAAACAATCCCTGTTTTGTTTAAAGGGTAAGGCATTTTTTAGTAGCAGTATGCACAAAATGTCGCTGTCTTAAATATATTGATAATGGGTCGAGTGCAGAGGACTCTTGTATTTGACTATATGTATTTTGTGGTCACAGCCTCATTGCACCCCCGCCTAATGGTTTTAAAAAATAGTGGTGAGCACAACTTTCCCTTGTTTGTTATAGTATGTGTATGTGTGTATATATATATATATATATATATATATATATATATATATATATATATATATATATATATATATATATATACAAACGAAGGATCAGCACTCTCTGTAATTTGTGAAATTATGCTCTTTTATTGATACAGCATCTCATCCCCAATAAAAGAGCATCATTTCACAAATTACAGAGTGCTGATCCTTCATTTGTTTATATTATAATCCTTGATCGTGCACCTCTGGCAACTCAAAGTATGAGTGCGGTCACTTCTGGACAATTCTATATATAATATATATATATATATATATAGGGGGCAAATATCTCCTGTGCCGTACCCATAATAGCCCTTGATGTACCAGCGACCTTTTGTGTGAGGGAAACTTTCAGTGAAACACATGATGCAGAGAGTTGCAGTTCAAGTCCTCTTTATTTGTCACATCCCTCAGTAGAACAGCAGCACATTCACAGGGCTCAGTCTCCCAGCCTTTTGCAGAACATTGCCGTAAGAGCACACGCTCCTGGCTGGCTTAATCCAGATCTGGCCTTTCCTCTTTAACCCTGGCTGGTGGGATTCCCTCTGAGAACACTATGCCCACTCACTCCTAGTTGGGGTCATAGATACCCATGCTAGTTACCTCTCTAACTTACACTCCCTAGAGCGTACTATTACACCACTAGGCCTTACACTATCTAGGCTCAGTATCTCTTCCAGGAGATGACTCTACTGCTGCAGAGCCACTGCTCGGCTTTCTTCCCATGAGCATCTCTAAAATCACTTCCTAAAAACTCTAACTTATATAACTTACTTTTCTCCACCCACTAGGGCCTTACAGCTGTTATCAGCTAGCTTCCCTTAGTGGCCAACCTAAAAATATGTATTAACCATTTATATTAAACCATCAACATTTTGCACTATTACATATATATACTTTCTGATACAGTGAATGTAATGCAGATATTTTAGACACTTCTTCATCTGCTGAAATTTTCAGAGAAAAAACTCCAGGTGTCGAAAAACTAAAAGCACTGCAGTCTATGATTCTATGAGTAAATATGATCAATCTGTTGAATAAAAGTAAACTAAAAACAATATTTTATAGCAATTTCATGTGGAGTTTTTGTGTTTACATTTCTTAATTGTCCATTGTTCATTATGCTACCATTTCAAAAATATTTATATTGCCATTTTCTTGTTGCTGTATATTAATTATTCATCTCTACCGGCATGAATAAATAATGTAATATGTAAAACTAAGCCTGTTTACACAAATAATTGAAATATTTAGAGTTGTTTATTTTTATTGGCGTTACTTTATGATAGATAGTTTAAAATGAAGGTAAACGCCGTCGTATTATTCTAATTATGAATTAATGTAATGCTGACCCAAACCTCTAACAAGTAGCTTAATTCTGTAATTACACCTTGGCGGGTCAATTTGAAATAATAAAACAACATTCTTCAACCCCTGAAAACATTATTCTTCTGAATTAATGTCCAGGAGTCATTGATCAGATCATCTTAATTAAATGTGGCTCTGAAGCTCATTGTTTCTGTGTTTGTGCATATGCATTGTATAGGGTGTATGGTGAAATAGTAGACATTGGTTAAATATTATAAAATATGGAAGGCTTTACGTCTGATATAATGTAGGCTTGGTTTTTTGGTCATGCCAAATTCTAAGCTCCATGTTATCTTCTCTGTAGTGGCTATTTCGAATAATAAATTCCAAAATTGCCATGGATTCATTGGAATCTGGTAGGTTTTCCTTCAACACTTATTGGAGATAAAACCTCTGCAGAGCCCCCTAGTCTAATCAATAGCATAACTATCCTTATCTGTTCTGTCCTTATCTATCCAAATACTTTAAAAATCTGTGAAACAGCGCTTCACAAGGAAGCTCATGGAAAGACAAAGGAAGACATTGATAGGAATATAGTGTAGTAGATTATATCCAATTTGGTCACCTCTTTATGTGGGTGATTAGTTTTTTGTGAGACCCACTACAGCATTCACCATAGTTTCTAGGGGGCTACCATCAGGGCAAGGTGAGTACTCACAAACATTTAGGTTATTTTGCGCCTGTCTAGGAATTCTGTTATCTTTGGTATGCGAAATGCAATCTGGATATGCTATGAGAGATGTGCTTCATATAGTTTAAAAATGTTTTTTGATAAGTACTCATAAGTTAAAAGTTACACTCTCATAAAAAAATGTAAAATGGGCACTTAGAGGTCATTTTCAGTTTCCAAGCGTCTCTACCTGGTCCTTTATGTTAGGAGTTGGGTTTGATCAAGCCGGCATCCCTTGCACCTTCTGTCCATTACCGCACCTACTGTACAGCCTTTCCCCTGGCATCATCTTGGAGCACTAGCACTGTAAATAAGTCACACACATACAGTATATAATATCCACACTGTATTTCCCTCTTCTGTTAGTACAGTATGGGATCCGTTATCTGGAAACCCATTATCCAGAAAGTTCTGAATTATGGAAAGGCCATAGACTCTATTTTATCCAAATAATCCACATTTCTTAAAATGATTTCCTTTTTCTCTATAATAATAAAACAGTATCTTGTACTTGTGCCAAACTAAGATATAATTTATTCTTATTGGAAGCAGAACCAGCCTACTGGTTTACAGTTTACATGATTTTGTAGCAGACTTAAATTATGAAGATCCAAATTACAGAAAGATCTGTTATCCTGAATAGAGATGTCGCGAACTGTTCGCCGGCGAACTTGTTCGCGCGAACATCGGGTGTTCGCGCTCGCCGGAAGTTCGCGAACGTCGCGCGACGTTCGCCATTTTGGGTTCGCCATTGTTGGCGCTTTTTTTTGCCCTCTCACCCCAGACCAGCAGGTACATGGCAGCCAATCAGGAAGCTCTCCCCTGGACCACTCCCCTTCCCTATAAAAACCGAAGCCCTGCAGCGTTTTTTCACTCTGCCTGTGTGTGCTGAAGAGATAGTGTAGGGAGAGAGCTGCTGCCTGTTAGTGATTTCAGGGACAGTTGAAAGTTTGCTGGCTAGTAATCGTTTTGATACTGCTCTGTTATTGGAGGGACAGAAGTCTGCAGGGGTTTGAGGGACATTTAAGCTTAGGTAGCTTTGCTGGCTAGTAATCTACCTTCTACTGCAGTGCTCTGTATGTAGCTGCAGTGGGCAGCTGTCCTGCTTCTGATCTCATCTGCTGACTGCTGCAATAACAGTAGTCCTTGTAAGGACTGCTTTTATTTATTTTTTTGTTGTTTTACTACTACTACTACTACTACTACTACTATAAGAGCCCAGTGCTATTAGTCTAGCAGTGTTGGGGAGTGGGACTGGTGTGCTAATCTGCTGCTCCTAGTAGTTCAGCAGCACCAACTTTAATTTTTTTTTTTAATATTCATTTTTATTTTATTTTACTTTTTTTTTATTTTACTACCGCTGTAGTAGTGTATAAGTTGACCTTTTAGGCATTATTTGCCCTGTAGGCATTATTTGCACACTGTTTTCTTCAACCCGCCATCTAGCTGTGTGACCTTGTTCACATTCTGTCTAAATATCCATAATATTACCGTCTCCAGAAAAAACACCGGAGTGACTTTTTTCAAGCAGCATTCATATATTTTACGTAATCCGTATCCACCGCTGTAGTAGTGTATACGTTGACCTTGTAGGCATTATTTGCACACTGTTTTCTTCAACCCGCCATCTAGCTGTGTGACCTTGTTCACATTCTGTCTAAATATCCATAATATTACCGTCTCCAGAAAAAACACCGGAGTGACTTTTTTCAAGCAGCCATAATATATTTTACGTAATCCGTATCCACCGCTGTAGTAGTGTATACGTTGACCTTGTAGGCATTATTTGCACACTGTTTTCTTCAACCCGCCATCTAGCTGTGTGAGCTTGTTCACATTTTGTCTAAATATTGATAATATTATCGTCTCTAGAAAAACCACTTGAGTTACTTTTTTTCAAGCAGCATTCATATATTTTACGTAATCCGTATCCACCGCTGTAGTAGTGTATACGTTGACCTTGTAGGCATTATTTGCACACTGTTTTCTTCAACCCGCCATCTAGCTGTGTGTATTATCGTTTCCAGAAAAACCAACTGAGTTTTTGTTGTTGTTGTTGTTGTTTTTTTAAAAATAATGCCAGGCAAAGGCAGGCCGCCACGCAGAGGCCGTGCTAGGGGCCGTGCTGCTATGCAATCCTGTGGCCCTAGCAAATTGCCCAGTTTTAAAAAGCCAATGACCCTGAACTCCCAAAATGCTGAAGAGGTAGTTGACTGGCTTACACAGCACACCCCATCCTCTACCGTTTCTAACTTTACCACAACATCCTCCTCATCCTCCACTGCTATGGCCACCCCACGTAACACTTCCTCCACCACCGGTGCCCCTTCTTCACTGGGGTCAGAGGAGTTATTTTCCCATGAGTTTCTTGAACTGAGTAATGCGCAACCATTATTGCCAGAAGAAGATGAAGGAGATGAGGACCTTACACCAGATTTAATTCTGGCAGAGAACACGATAGAGATGGACATAATGAGTGATGAGGAGGAGGTCCCCGCTGCTGCTTCCTTCTGTGATGTGTCAGAAGAAATTGATGCATCTGAGGAGAATGATGATGAGGAGATTGATGTTTTGTGGGTGCCTAGTAGAAGAGAGCAAGAGGAGGGTAGTTCAGATGGAGAGACGGAGAGTCAGAGAGGCAGTAGGAGAATAAGACTTAGAAGAAGCAGGGAGGACAGCCCGCAGAGATCAGTAGGGCAACAACATGTATCGGCACCTGTGTTCAGCCGGCCAACGCACCCGCCATTGCCGCCAATGCCGCCAACTTCTACTGTTACCGCCAGATCGCACACTTCCAAAAAGTCAGCAGTGTGGGATTTTTTTAATGTGTGTGCCTCTGACAAAAGCATTGTAATTTGCAATGAGTGCAGTCAGAAACTGAGCCTTGGTAAGCCCAACAGCCACATAGGTACAACTTCTATGCGAAGGCACATGAGCGGCAAGCACAAAGCACTTTGGGAGCAACACCTCAAAGGCAACAGGCAAACTAAAAGCCACACTCCTTCTGGTCCAGCATCTTACTGCTCTACCTCTGCTCTCCTTGACCCGTCTGAACCACCCTCCACTCCGCCTTCCACCTTGACCACCTGTTCCCATTCCCAGTCATCTGCCACCAGCCAAGTTTCTGTGAAGGCCATGTTTGAGCGTAAGAAGCCAATGTCTGACTGTCACCCCCTTGCCCGGCGTCTGACAGCTGGCTTGTCTGCACTCTTAGCCCGCCAGCTTTTACCATACCAGCTGGTGGACTCTGAGGCCTTCCGCAAATTTGTAGCAATTGGGACACCGCAGTGGAAGGTACCCAGCCGCAATTTTTTTCTAAAAAGGGAATACCACACCTGTACCAACATGTGCAGAGCCAAGTTACCGCATCTCTGTCACTTAGTGTTGGGCCAAAGGTCCATATGACTACTGACGCATGGTCCTCCAAGCATGGTCAGGGCAGGTATGTCACCTACACTGCCCACTGGGTGAACTTGGTAATGGCTGGGAAGCAGGGAATGGGTAGCTCAACAACAACAGTGGAGTTGGTGTCACCGCCACGGATTGCACGCGGTTCTGCCACCACCTCTACTCCTCCATCGCTCTCTACCTCGTCTTCTTCTTCTTCTTACTCTGCTGCTGGGTCCTCCTTCTCCTCCTCCACACCTGTGCACCCCCAGCTCCCCCTAGGCTATTCGACGTGCCAGGTACGCCGTTGTCACGCTGTCTTGGGGATGACGTGCCTGGAAAGCAAAAACCATACCGGATCTGTACTCCTGTCATCTCTGCAGTCACAGGCCGATCGGTGGCTGACCCCACACCAACTGCAGATCGGAAAAGTGGTGTGTGACAATGGAAGCAATCTGTTGGCAGCGTTGAGACTAGGCAATTTAACACATGTGCCCTGCATGGCACATGTGTTAAATTTAATAGTCCAACGTTTTGTCTCCAAGTACCCCAGGATTCCAGGACGTTCTCACCCAGTCCAGAAAGGTGTCGGCCCATTTCAGACGTTCCTACACAGCCATGGCACGCCTTGCTGACATTCAGCAGCGCTACAACATGCCAGTCAGGCGTTTGATTTCTGACAGCCAGACTCGCTGGAATTCAACGCTCCTTATGTTGGAACGTCTGCTGCAACAACAAAGGGCCGTCAACGAGTACCTTTTTGAACTGGGTGGTAGGACTGGATCTGCACAGCTGGGGATTTTTTTCCCCCGTTACTGGGTGCTTATGCGCGATGCCTGCAGGCTCATGCGACCTTTTGAAGAGGTGACAAATATGGTCAGTCGCACCGAAGGCACCATCAGCGACCTAATACCCTTCGCTTTCTTCCTGGAGCGTGCCGTGCGACGAGTGACAGATGAGGCTGTAGACCAGCGTGACGAGGAGCTGGAAGCGCACGATTTCTGGTCGGAATCACCAGAACGAACCCAGGCACCTGCTGCAACGCAGGGAGAGGTGCCAGAAGTGGAGTCAGAGGAGGAAGGTGGCTTTGTGGAGGAGGAGGAGGAGGACCAACAGGAGCAGGCTTCCCAGGGGGCTAGTGGTGACCTTTTGGGGACCCCTGGTCTTGTACGTGGCTGGGGGGAGGAGACCGTGGATGATGCAGTCCTTGATAATGAGGAAGCGGAGATGGATCGCTCTGCATCCAACCTTGTGAGTGGGGTCTTTCATGCTGTCATGCCTGTTGAAGGACCCCCGTATCAAGAGGCTTAAGGAGAAGGACCTGTACTGGGTCGCAACGCTACTAGACCCTTGGTACAAGCATAAAGTGTCAGAAATGTTACCAACATACCACAAGTCCGAAAAGATGCGGCATTTACAAACCAGCCTGCAAAACATGTTGTACAATGCTTTTAAGGGTGATGTCACTTCAGGAACTCATCATTCCAGGGGCAGAGGTGCCAGTAATCCTGCCACGAGCACACCTGCAAGGACAAAGCCCTTTGGCCAGTCTGTAACGTCAGACATGCAAATGTTTTTCTGTCCAAGGCAGCGCCACAACCCTTCTGGATCCACCCTCAAAGAACGCCTCGACCGGCAGGTAGCGGACTACCTGGCATTAACTGCAGATATCGACACTCTGAGGAGCGATGAACCCCTGGACTACTGGGTGCGCAGGCTTGATCTGTGGCCAGAGCTGTCACAATTTGCCATGAACCTCTTGTCTTGCCCAGCCTCAAGTGTGCTCTCAGAAAGGACCTTCAGTGCAGCAGGAGGGATTGTAACTGAGAAGAGAACTCGCCTAGGTCACAAAAGTGTCGATTACCTGACCTTTATTAAAATGAATGAGGGGTGGATCTCGGAGGGTTACTGCACGCCGGAAGACTTGTTCTGACTTCTATGCAGCTGTCCTTCTCTTCAAGCCTCATGACTCCACACACAGCTGTCCTTTAGCGTCCTCCTCCTCCCTCCGCCACCGTTACAAACTAGGGTGCAAACCCTACTGGTTTAATTTTTTCTGGCCTCTGTGCTTCAGTGGCTGCAACCAAAAAAACTGGGCAAACAATGTCTACAAGGTCAACGTATGGCAAAAAATGACTATTTTCAGCATTTATATGGCATATTTTTTCTGGCAACTGTGCTTCAGTGGCTGCGTCCAAAAAAATGCATATTTTCAGCATTTATATGGCATAATTTTTCTGGCCTCTGTGCTTCAGTGGCTGCAACCAAAAAAATTTATATTTTCAGCATTTATATGGCATAATTTTTCTGGCAACTGTGCTTCAGTGGCTGCGACCAAAAAAATGCATATTTTCTGCATTTATATGGCATAATTTTTCTGGCCTCTGTGCTTCAGTGGCTGCAACCAAAAAAATGCATATTTTCAGCATTTATATGGCATAATTTTTCTGGCAACTGTGCTTCAGTGGCTGCGACCAAAAAAATGACTATTTTCAGCATTTATATGGCATAATTTTTCTGGCCTCTGTGCTTCAGTGGCTGCAACCAAAAAAATTTATATTTTCAGCATTTATATGGCATAATTTTTCTGGCCTCTGTGCTTCAGTGGCTGCAACCAAAAAAATGCATATTTTCAGCATTTATATGGCATAATTTTTCTGGCAACTGTGCTTCAGTGGCTGCGACCAAAAAATTGACTATTTTCAGCATTTATATGGCATATTTTTTCTGGCCTCTGTGCTTCAGTGGCTGCGGCCAAAAAAACTGGGCAAACAATGCCTACAAGGTCAACGTATGGCAAAAAATTACTATTTTCAGCATTTATATGGCATATTTTTTATGGCAACTGTGCTTCAGTGGCTGCGTCCAAAAAAACTGGGCAAACAATGCCTACAAGGTCAACGTATGGCAGTTGTTTAAAGAGAACAGTAGATTACTAGCCAGCAAAGCTACCTAAGCTAAAATGTCCCTCAAATCCCTGCAGACTTCTGTCCCTCCAATACAGAGCAGTATCAAGCAGATTACTAGCCAGCAAACTTACTATCATCTGTCCCTGAAATCACTAACAGCTCTCCCCCTACACTATCTCTTCCAAGCACACACAGGCAGATTTTTCAGATACATTTTTGCCCTTGATCCCCCTCTGGCATGCCACTGTCCAGGTCGTTGCACCCTTTAAACAACTTTAAAATCATTTTTCTGGCCAGAAATGTCTTTTCTAGCTTTTAAAATTCGCCTTCCCATTGAAGTCTATGGGGTTCGCGAACCGCTCGCATTTTTGCGCAAGTTCGCGAAAATGTTCGCGAACTTTTTTTCCCTAATCCTGAAACCCCCAGGTCCCGAACATTCTGGATAACAGGTAATACCTGTAATAGAATATAGGGCTGTTGAACTGGAGGCCCATGGGACAAATGTGGATATTCAGAAGATTTTTATAGTCCCTATCATTTCCATAGACCTCTTTGTATGCTATGATTGTTTATAATAATTGTCCTACAGCATGGAACATATTGGATAGCCCCACTTAAATGGATAAGTATGCAATCTTCAGCTATCAAGGGTGAGCATGTGACAAAGAGCAGAATAATTCTGTAATTACATAATATAATTGTACTTTAAGCATGTTCAGTGCTGTAGTCCCTGAGGAAACAATGCAAATAACATTTATACATACAAACATATGAAATAGAAGATTACAGTCCTTCAGGGGAATGTAATAAAAGTCGCAAAGAGCAAAACAATTCGCACCAATAAGACTAAAAATCCACATCTCGCAATGTAATATTGTTCCTTAAACTGTTATTGCATTGCGAATTTTAATTGCGCATTGCGAATTTTAATTGCGAACTCATAAGAAGTGCTTGAAGGTGTCGTAATCTTTTGGAGCAAACATAACGACTTTTTCAGTAAGAAGTTTTATTACATTGACTGCGCATTGGCGCAAACTCTAAAATTCGCAAACAGTCTTTCACTGTCGGAAGTGGTCGCTAAACAGTTTCCGGGCTCGCAAAAGCTATATTAAATTCGCACAAAGCTAAATTTGTTCGCGCAAAGGCATAACTTTTCGCATTGCGAATAGTTTTTCTGTTAGCGATTTTTATTACATTCCCCCGTGAGTCTTTAATACTAAAATAGCTTTATAATAATCTACTTTATAATGAATTTGCTGTAGTGTTAAAAAATATTAAAACCAAGTTAGCCTTAATAATTCATAGGAACTTCAGGTTAAATATTCATCTTCTGCATATTTTGTGATTCCTGCTATAATTTAAATGTAAATTTTGCTTTTACATTATTGAGAATTTTGGTTGGATTATTAATGCATAATACTGTAGAATCAATGTGAATAATTCTAACTTTATTTTTAAAAATAATGTTGTGATGGGCCTATTACTAGTGGCAAAATTTAATATCTAGATATTTCAGGTTGGTTATGGCAATGTTCATTACTAATGAGACACAATTACTGCTAGTTTCATAGACAGGTTTACAGTCTCCTTCTGCTTCTCACGTTCACTGGCACTGCCATAAAATTGCACATAAAAAATAACTTATTAGTTAATATTAATGCTCTGGAGAGTACACAGTAGAAATATCCACAGTATGAGATGGGGTATCTGTATTTTCTGGCTCTGAATGAACTAGGCCTAAACCAAAATCTTGGAATGTAATAAAAATGCATCTGTTACCAACAATTAAAAAAAAAAGTATGCATAATCGTTAATTTTTTTGGTCACATAGCCTGAAAAATGAGTGGAACCATTGCTGTCCCTCTTGATATAGATCTAAATCTGGCAAGAAAATATTTTTATTGTATTGAAATGATGTGGCTGTATTCAGGGAGAGTTTATTTGTCATTTTCAGTTTCAATTGATAATTTAAGAAGTCATTTAAAACTTTAAAATCCCCAATGCTATTTTAATTTGATTTGTTTTCATCCCATTTTATTTTTCTTAGAAAAAAAATCTAAATTGTACTAAATAAGTTAGGTAAGCACCAGGGTTTTTTTTTAATGGAAACTAGAATAATATACACATAAATTGTTTGCACAAAGAACTATGTAGCTATTCTTCTGCAAAGGATTCCCTGGGAACATATTCTTATGTGACTTCTCTCACAAATAATGTATTACAGGAGCTCAATTCCAACTTGTTACCGTAGATTTATTCCTATGGAAATTATCAGTAAATGTTTTTGATACGTGGAGCTGCATCTTACATAGACATTCATTTGTTTGTGTGGCAAAGCAGAAGGCAAGCTTATCAAATAAAAACCATGTGGAAGAGAAACCTGATTGGCTGACCCCAAACCAACAATAAGAATGCTTGGGTAATATAGTTATCCATGGACCCAGGTGAAAAGGAAAGAGATCTTGCCAGCTGCTCTCCAAGGTTGTTTTACCAATATATGTTGAAATCACACAGTAGGCCAGCGTCGATGTGCCTAGGAAACCTGGAAATGTGTGCCGGGCGCGCCATAAAGCAATTCATTTGCAAACGGCAGAGGAAAAAGAAGCACGTGGCGGGGGTCCCCGCCACCCCACTAGACCACCAGGGTGAGTTTTCCTCACATCAGTGCCAACAAGATAGGATTGGATAAAGAGAAACTTTATCCCCCACATACAGTGAAGGACCAAATATGTCACTGAGTTATTAATGTCTACTACATAGAGCATGATGAACAGGCCCGTGTCATGATTTTAAGTCCAAGAAAGGGTTCAAGCAACCTATTGTATTAGGATAAGTATGTTTTGCTCACAGCCGACATTGACTGTCTTACAATAAACAACACTTACCACACCTAAGTGATAGAGTTGATGTCTTAACATGACCATTGTGCTAAGTTTATGCACAGTAAAGTCTAATTGCACAGAACTTGGTAACAGTACCAGCAAAGTGAAAAAAGTACTCCTACGCCATATGCATATATATTAAGTTAAGGTGTAGCCAGTACACACTATGGGGCCCATTTACTTAGTTCGAGTGAAGGAATAGAGGAAAAATTGTTGCATTTCGAATGGTCGAATATGGCTACTTCGACCATCGAATGGGCTACTTCGACTTTCGACTACGACCTTCGAATCGAATGATTCAAACTAAAAATCGTTCGACTATTCGACCATTCGATAGTCGAAGTACTGTCTTTTTAAAAATTTCTTCGACCCCCTAGTTCGCCAACTAAAACCTACCGAGGCCAATGTTAGCCTATGGGGAAGGTCCCCATAGGCTTCCTAACAATTTCCTGATCAAAGGAATATCCTTCGATCGATGGATTAAAATCCTTTGAATCGTTCGATTCGAAGGATTTAATCGTTCGATCGAACGATTATTCCTTCGATCGTTCGATCGTAGGAATAGCGCAAAATCCTTCGACTTCGATATTCAAAGGATTTTACTTTGACGGTCGAATATCGTGGTTAATTAACCCTTGATATTCGACCCTAGGTAAATGTGCCCCTAAGCATGACATTTTTTCCCTGCTTGTCTTCACACACACTCAGCTGTGATATGACTGTCACTTTCTTAAAAGGCAGATGATATACCACATAGTATAAAATAATTATAAATACTGGGACAATGATGTGAATGAAAGTTATAGTTGGGATTGGAGGGGATACCATGGGCAAGTTGTGAGGACACACATGAGAGACCTCTGAATCTGTAATCCTATCATTTGTCTTATTCTATTTAAAAATTTGTATTATGTGGAAAAAAAGAGCCTAAAAGAGGTAGAAAGGGAGGTTCAGTAGTTGGTGTTGAAATTCCAACATTCTGTTACACACTAAGATCAAGTGCTTTTGGAGCACGAAATGCCCAAGGCTACAGAGTTGTATTAAATAACGTCTTAAATAAAAGATTTTCTTTTTTTTACAAATTTTTGTTCTGGCCTTTGTTGATTCCTGTGTCTATACAGAGTTCCAAGTAAGAAGGCGCACACTCTAGAAACTCATTTTGAGGAGCTAATCCAAAGGAGGCTCCGCATGTGGGTCTCCAGAACTCACATACATAAAAATAAAAAGAAGGATTGCACTCTAAATTTAAAAATAAAAGATATTTATTGCATCAAAAGAAAAAAAGGGGGTTACAAAAAAATACAAAAATAAGTAGTGAGCCCACTATTTTTTGTAACCCTCTCTTTTTCTGTTGATGCAATAAAAATCTTTTATTTATTTTTTTATCTCTTTATTTATGATTTTTTTTTAATTTTTCAATAACAGATACACAAAACTATAATAAAAAAATAAAATAAAAATAAAAAAAGGGAAAGAAAAATAACAAAAAAGAAAGGATAGAAGTTAGGTAGCAATCCTAGGACATAGTGTAACACATATACATTTTTTCATAAAAATGTTAATTCACATACACTGTAAGTTACCAATATTATATTTACCTGATTTAAGAAAGATACTGTATGAATAATTTCCCTTGGCACAATTTTAATCTATTGGGGTTCTGTGGTAGACTTATAGGAGTCCCAATGGGCTCATATTTCTGAGTGTGTATCTAGAGTGTCCTCTAAACTAGCTGTGAGTGCATATTTTGTGCATATTTTGAAAGTGATCAAGTCTCTGGCATAGCTGTAGTAAGGAGAGCTGAGGAGAAACCCAATTTAAGGCTATAACCCATCTGGCCACTGCTAGTATTTGAAACAGTAATTGTCTGTGGGTGTTCTGTAACTTTGTATGTGGTTGGCATAATAATGCAACTTCTAGATTAGGTGATATTGTAGTCCCGAATATTTGCGTTGCCATCGGAAACACAAAATGTTTACACTATAGTGCGATTCCACCATGTGTGCATGTAGTCACCTATTTGCTGACATCCGCAGAAGCATAGAGGTGAGGTAACTGGAATAACCTTGTGTTTACGGAGTGGAGTAAAATACCATCTGGAGTTTACTTTATATGCCACCTCTTTAATGCCTACATTATTTGAAAGTTTTTGAATAGAGGCCCAAATTTTTGGCCATTTACCGTCCATGTCTTGTAATTGGAGATTTGTTTTCTAGTGGTCCATATATAATAAGCATTCTGATTCAGGTGGTAATTCCATGAGTAAATTATAGATTATGGTAATATTACTAGTGGTAGATGGGCTTAAGCATCTTTTTTCAAACACAGATTCCTCCAGCGTAGATAAACTCTTTTATTTTTAAACTGAGAGTGCAATCCTTCTTTTGATTTTTATATTTCTATACAGAGTTCCCTGAATGATATATTTATGGGTAATAAGTTCTAATTACTGTAAAAATACATGACTTGTGCTTTTCACATATCTGATTAATTTGGGTTTATATTTATATATATATATTATAATATATATTTAGTAAATCAGAATAATTTTCAACCTTTTTCAGGATTTTAATGGAACAGCTTTGAAAATGTGTTTAATTCTTTCGTTTGTATTATTTAGAGAGGGGTGATCATATGAATTTTAATGCTTTTGAATGTCTGCTTTTTCCTTTGCTAACCTTGAACTTGTTATGTACGAGTTAGATTTTACCTTGTGTGACATGTCTCATTTTTTCTTTTGATTTACATCAATGGTGGAAAAAGTATTAATAATGAAACATAGTCCATTCCATTGAGTGATTCCCTTATGTGGAAGCTACTAGCTTTTATCCACAGTCAACAAAACAAATATATCTGACAGGCCTATTTCTGTCTACAAAGAATATCAGAAAAATTAGCAAAAGCAATAACATTATTAAAAATAGGAGTATATTACTAGCCACTACAAAACAGAGTAACTGTGAATTAGGAACCAAATTATACACACACACAAGCATTTTTCAAGGTGGGCAATTAAAACATGAAAGTCACAGGCACCGCACATACATTATTCATAATGACCCTTAAATATATGCTACCTTATTTGTACAAATTAAAAATTTTCACTTCTTTCAATGTTACATATGCATCCTTTGCCTTCTACATCATCCAATAGAATTGGAGTCCTTCTAAATCTTTTTCCATGAAAAACAATAGTAGCACAGTGGGAAGGAACTTTTAACAAAACCTGAACTGCAATATTATTTCACTTTCCTATTGACCTGATGCATTTGGTTACATTTGCCGCAAAATGGTTTTGTTCTGCAAAATTTCTATCAGTTTTCATAATTTTCAGATGATGCAGAAAGTTTCTATTATCACTAGTGACATGCTCTGTCTGCACCCTAAAAAGTCAGATACTGTAATTAATATTGCTGTTATTAACAGCTTTTTCCATCCAGTCTAAAACACCTAACCATCCTGAAGGCTTTTATGTGAGCACTTGGCCTATAATTTATAGACATTTTTATTTTTTCACCACAATGTTGTGATAGCAAATTCCATTTTAAGTTTTTTAAAAGGGCTTGGATATCTTCTCAGAAAAGCAAATAATTATGGCCTCTTCCTTCCATTGTGAATTCTAAGTTCATATTACCATCAATATTATTAAAAATTTTAGTTTAATATACATTATCATAAACTCTATGAAATGTAAATCTGTATATTTATTTAATAAATATGAAAGAATCCGGTATGTATGCGTGGTTACATACCAATGAAGGAACATGTTCCAAGTGTTTAAAATCATACTTCAATTTGAAATGAAAATAAACAAATCAAACAATAATTTCATTTTAACAAACATAGAGTAACTGTAGTAAATGTCACACCTAGACTGGGTTCCATTAGTTACTGTTGATAGTAATACAACCTCAGAACATCACAAATGTGGTCATATGGCATCATTATAAAATTTCAACAGCATTTTAGTGAGTAGAGAAGGATAATAAACACCTCAGTCAATTCTAAAGCTGGCCATTGATGCAAAGATACGATCGCTCGAAACCTCGAATGAACGGACTTCCCGATCTCCCGACCTGCCACTAACCATTCAGATCAAATAAAGTAGTAAAAGAACAGATGTTCTGCCCCTGACAGCAATCATATGAAAGTTATGTCCGACAATACTAGTGACAGTCTCCCACTGATAATCGTACTATCGGCAATACATGCAGAGACATTATCGGCAGCCGACAGAAATCTTTTAACCTGTCCGATTGACCAAACGCCGGATGAAAAATGTCGGGACTCTCCACACACAGCCCCAAAATCGTACGAATCCTCGATTCGTATGATCAGATCTTTGCGTCTAATTTTCCAATTTTTTTAGGTCAAAACTGTCAAATTCAAATAGGGAGATATTCATATTTGATTAAATTTTTTTTTTAAAATGTAATTTGATTTTCGAGATGTATCATACTCATATGGCCCTTTATGAATTCAAATTCGATTATTACCACCTAAAACCTGCTGAATTTCTGTTTGAGTCAAAGGGAGAGGTCCAGGGATCAATTTGGAGTTGTTTTCCACCTTCCTGAAAATAAAACTCACCATGTCATCACCCCACAGTGTTACTGAATATGATTGAATATGAGCAAATGTATGTGTGAACATTTTCTTTAATATAGAATTTTTTTTCTATTTTGAAGTGGAGTTTGACTTTAGGAAAAGCTATTACTATGGCATCCTGTTGTGTACTAGTTGCCATTACATTCATCTTAAAGGGCAACAAAAGTACCTACATAGGCTAGTGCTTAATTTAAATACACTACAAGGTGTATATCAGATTTCATAATGTTACCAAACTAGATTGTTTTCTCATTTATTAAGAAATGTTAATTAATAGAATTCATTAAAAATGTGGGGGAAAAAACGACTGCATTGAATTCGTATACTTCCCAACATTTTCAGTGGGTTTATAAACTCAAAAAAAAATACATTTTGCCTAGGACAACGCTCATTGACTACATAAACTTGCAAGCTTTTAGATGCTGAAATTTTATAATTGAGTATTTTTCAAAAAATTTTATGTAATTAATACGGAACAATCGAAAGTTTTTGGGAAACCAATGGAATTTTGAATTCCCGAAAGCTCTGACTTTTTTTCCATATAACGCCTGAAAACTCAGAGTTTTTTTGGATTATCGCCTAAAGACCACAAATTTTTCATATTATCGTACAAAACCCAGCGCAGATCATGATGTCTTCCAATTGTAAAAGAGACATCTGCCATTGACTTCTACATGACCTTGGCAGGTTTGAGATGGAGTATTTTTGGATTTGGACTTTTAGCAGCCTCGTGGTAATAAATCATGAACATTTTTTAATTTATTTCCTTCAAAAATTGTGTTAAAACACCAACCAAAATTTTTTTAATTTTTTAAATCCTCGATTCGTATGATCGGATCTTTGTGTCTATAGCCAGCTTCAGGGGCAGATTTATCAAGGGTTTAATTGAAAATGCGTAATTCAAATTTTCCAATTTTTTTTTTGGTCAAAACTGTCAAATTCAACTAGGGAGATATTCATATTTGATTCAATTTTTTTTTAAATGTAATTTGATTTTCGAGATGTATCATACTCATATGGCCCTTTGTGAATTCAAATTCGATTATTCGCCACCTAAAACCTACTGAATTTCTGTTTGAGTCAAAGGGAGAGGTCCAGGGATCAATTTGGAGTTGTTTTCCACCTTCCTGAAAAAAAAACTCACCATGTCATCACCCCACAGTGTTACTGAATATGATTGAATATGAGCAAATGTATGTGTGAACGTTTTCTTTTATATAGAATTTCTTTTCTATTTTGAAGTGGAGTTTGACTTTAGGAAAAGCTATTACTATGGCATCCTGTTGTGTACTAGTTGCCATTACATTCATCTTAAAGGGCAACAAAAGTACCTACATAGGCTAGTGCTTAATTTAAATACACTACAAGGTGTATATCAGATTTCATAATGTTACCAAACTAGATTGTTTTCTCATTTATTAAGAAATGTTAATTAATAGAATTCATTAAAAATGTGGGGGAAAAAACGACTGCATTGCATTCGTATACTTCCCAACATTTTCAGTGGGTTTATAAACTTCTATAAAACTACATTTTGCCTAGGACAACGCTCATTGACTACATAAACTTGCAAGCTTTTAGATGCTGAAATTTTATATTTGAGTATTTTTCAAAAATTTTTATGTAATTAATACGGAACAATCGAAAGTTTTTGGGAAAACAATGGAATTTTGAATTCCCGAAAGCTCTGACTTTTTTTCCATATAACGCCTGAAAACTCAGAGTTTTTTTGGATTATCGCCTAAAGACCACAAATTTTTCAGATTATCGTACAAAACCCAGCGCAGATCATGATGTCTTCCAATTGTAAAAGAGACATCTGCCATTGACTTCTACATGACCTTGGCAGGTTTGAGATGGAGTATTTTTGGATTTGGACTTTTAGCAGCCTCGGGGTAATAAATCATGAACATTTTTTAATTTATTTCCTTCAAAAATTGTGTTAAAACGCCGACCAAATTTTTTTTAACTTTAGTAAATAACCCTCGTAACGTTAAGTCAGCCACAGAACTATGCTTAAAATATTTTTTTAAACCTTTTTTATTTTAAACTTATTTAAAGTTCTAGATTTTCCTTGAAAAATGCTTTTATGAACCTTTTGTAAAGTCCCAACCTGCATTGCCCAGCAGGCTGTCACTCAGGTCACAATTTGCAGCAGAGATTTTAGTTGCTTCGCAGAAATATGTCAAGTAAAGTTTAATGATTTCAGTGTGAATCACTACTATTATGCTTTTGGCAGATTCTTTGCATGTTTTGTTCATAAGCATCAATGAATAAAAAAAGAGGCACGCGTAAAGGGTTTTGTGTATTTTAGTGGGTAAGAAAATGACTATTGATTATTAAGTCATCCTCTGATATAAGAAAGAGCTAAACAAAATTAAAAAAGAAAACTCCTGTTAAGCAATGGCATTTAAATACAATAACACAAAATGCCAATATATTCTGTCCATATACATCCATATTTATTTGACTTTAAATATCCATTTAAAAGCATAAACAATCATCCTAGGTCAAAACTACAGGGGGCCATTGTACTTAATACCAATCAAGCTTGTTTCCAAAATGAAGTGAATTGGAGGCAAATGCTGAGAAATGACTGAAGGGTCTGACCCCAGTCAAATACTGGATGCTGGGATGAAGTTACAGAGAGCCCCAATCAAATGTTGGATGTTAAAAGAAGGATACAGTGACTGCATCCTCTTTGAGCTCTAAGGAATGGAATTCTCAGATCCTATATGAGATACGATCACCCGTTGAAACACATATTCCCATATTGATAGGTTCTCTTATTACCAACTGTTGGTTGGTCTGTGGTGCTACAGCTGTATGTGACCTAGAACTAACAATATACCCTGCCGTTTGTGCTGGGGTGATGTTGCCACAACAGACTGCTGGCCCTATACTTTGCATTTATGAGCAGTAGGAACAAAAACATTATGCTCATTATGAGCATGCATATGAGCATGTGTGTGTTCTAATTTCTGACCCAAAAGATCAAATACGTTAAATATATACTTACTTGTTTCTGAGAACTGAGAACCTGATTAGATTGAAGCTGTGCTTGCATAGCATTGTTGGAACCTAGGATAATATGAAAGCATGATGGATAGACTAACCAGGATCAACCAACATAACACCATCATAAATTATATTATAGAACATTCAACAAAAACTGAAACAGTAGGATGGTATCACCAGAGTCCACCAATTTCTCTTTACAAAGTCCATACCTGTATATCTATATCCAGCTATACTCGACAAAACAGAAGGTCAGTAGGTCAGTGATTTGTTTTATATATTAAGGGGCCCATTCATTAACTTCGAGTGAAGGATTCGCAGTAAAACAAACTTTGAATTTCGAAGTGTTTTTTGGCTACTTTGACCATCGAATGGGCTACTTCGACCTTCGACTACAACTTCGAATCGAATGATTCGAACTAAAAATCGTTCGACTACTCGACCATTCGATAGTCAAAGTACTGTCTCTTTAAGAAAAAACTTCGACCCCCTAGTTCGCCACTTAAAAACTACCGAACCCAATGTTAGCCTATGGGGAAGGTCCCCATAGGCTTGGCTAAGTTTTTTTGGTCGAAGAATAATCCTTCAATCGTTGGATTGAAATCCTTCGAATCGTTCGTTTCGAAGGATTTAACAGTTCGATCGAAGATTATTCCTTCGATCGTACGATCGCAGATTTTGTGCAAAATCCTTCGACTTCGATATTCGAAGTCGAAGGATTTTCATTCCCAGTCGAATATCGAGGGTTAATTAACCCTCGATATTCGACCCTTGATGAATTTGCCCCTAAGACATTGACTGAATAATTGGAGACAAAAGTGGAGACAACTGCTAAGGGCTCAGAATAACCAGCTCTTATAAATGCAACATAAGTAATAGGATAAACCAAGCCTGTCGGCTATGTCATGTGTTGAGGTGTGATCATACATGTCCTGTTAAACTAGGAAAGGAACAGTGTACAGTATGATACGTACTGAAGCTAGCGGCAGACGAAAGGCATTTTGTAGAAGTAAACAATATGGCAATTCTTATCTAGGACTGTTTATTCTGCAGCAAACTGATTAAAGAGTTCAATTAAACAAGTCTTTATCAGTCTTACCAACACAACTTTACATAAATAATTAGCTATTTGGAATCTTAATCACTTCTCTTTAACATGTCCAGGAAAAATGGGCAGTGTTTCCTCTACTAGAAGGCAAATTAAAAACCTTTGCTATAAATTCCTAAAATATTTTGGCTTTTATTACAGATTTGGGTTATGAAAATGGGTTGGATAAATTCATTCTGATCTAAAAAAATGACTTGTGTACTTTCTTATAGGAGGGAAATATTTTCTGGAAGAGAGCAATGTGGTAAAATACTGCATTTATACAAAGAGTACATAGAGAATCCAGTAACTTTGACTTGCTTAGTTTTCACCATTAACCCACAACAACCCATAGTAACCAATGGTAAACAATTAGTAGCATTTACTGGCAAGCTGTTTATTAGATGTGGTGCTGCCTTACATTCAATTATTTTCAAAAGAAAAGGAACAGTATTTACCCTTTTCATTATGAGCTGAATGAACAGGGCTTGTGCTGAACATACTTTGTGCCTGTTATTTTAATAAAGAAATATTTATGGTTATTGTTATTACTGACTAAACACGAAATCTAAAGTCACTTAATACTTAGGGGCATTTTTATCAAGGGTCGAATTTTGAATTTGAAAAACTTCGAAATTCGAAGTCAAAATGACCAAATGAAATGAAACAAATAACGTGTTTTTTTTGGCCGAATAGTTCCGTTTTCGAATGAATAGGTCCGTATTCAGGCAAATTTGAATCGTACAAATTGAAATAATATCGCATTCGATCGAATTCGAAATTTCCCTAAAAAACCTTAGATTTTTCAAAGTCCACCAATTGACTACAAATAGGTTCTAGGAGGTCCCCCATAGGCTAAAACAGTAGGTTTTAGATGGCGAATGGTCAAGGTTGAATTTTTAATGAGACAGTACATGATAAATTTCGATATCTGAATTTTCAAATTTTTTCAAATTTTTTCAAATTCGAATCAAATTGGGACTATTCTCTCTAGTCGAAGCACACAAAAAATAGTTTGAAATTTGTATTTTTTGAAATCGAAAATTCACCTCGACCTTTGATAAATCTGCCCCTTACTGTCATTTCCTGATCATGTAGAACTTCAGAGGAGCTGATTAAACAAATTACAATTACATTTTTTTTTAATATTTAATTTTGAAATCTGACAAGGGGCTAGACATATTGTTAGTTTACCAAGTGTCTTTAGCCATGAGACTTGTGCTGTGATAAATTTTAGTCACTCTTTACTGCAGCACTGCAATTTGATATCACCCCCTCCCTTTCCCCTAAGCAGCACATCAGCAGAACAATAGGAATGTAACAGATAATAGATCCCTGACACCTGCTTTGCTAAAAATGCTTCGATACCCCACCTAGTGGTAGACATGAGGACAACACTCAATGGTAAAAATTCAAGTCCGGCTAACCCGAGTCGCAACTTCTTCAGTAGTTGAGTAGGAGAAACAATAGCTTATCTGACAGCAGTTCTATTATGAAATGTTGGCTCTTTCTGAAAGCACATGATTGGGCACAATGACCTGAGATGGCTGCCTACACATCAATATTACAACAACAAAAATTAAATTTTTTGTTTCAAAAATACAATTTTAAATGGTAGGACGAATTACTTGCAATGTACACTGTGTAATTTAGTAATAAAAACTAAACCATAAAAATCATGACAGAATCCATTTAACTTCTTTGCTAATTCCAGGTTACGACAAGTCCCTTTTTGTACCTCCAGGTTAAGACACTGTAATAAAATTTGCATGTTGCAATGTATTATTCTTCATTAGACTTTTTATGGCATTGTGAATCTTAATAGCGCATTGTGCACCTTTAAGACCTGCTTGAAGGTGGAGTAAACATTTGAAGCAAACATAACTTTTTCATTAAAGGAGAAGGAAAGCTACTGAAGCAGTTTATTGGCAATAGATTAGCCACAATAGTGCAAGCTATAACTCTATATTTATTCTGCAGAATGCTTTACCATGCTTGAATAAACAGCTCTTCAAGTATTATCTGTTTGTTTAGGATAGCAACTGCCATATTGGCTTGGTGTGACATCACTTCCTGCCTGAGTCTCTCCCTGCTCGCTCATAGCTCTGGGCTCTGATTACAGCAGGGACAGGAGGAGGGAGGGGGAGAGGAGTAAACTGAGCATGCTCAAGCCCTAGCCCTGGAGGTTTATGCTGAAAACAGGAAGTCTGATACAGAAGTCCATGTGTACACAAAGGAAGAACAAGAAATGCTGTGTTTCTTTTGACAGAGGATTTAGAGCAGCATTACTTTTAGGGTTTACAGGTGTATTTATATAGATCTGTCTAATAAAGCTTACTTCATTTTAGCCTTTCCTTCTCCTTTAAGAAGTTTTTTTTACATACACTGCACACTACAATAAAATTTGCAATCACTGTCCTCTTGTCGTTGAGGGGCAAAGTGTTCACCAAGGACTGAGAACATTTATTCGCATTGTGAACAAATTGCAAAAATTTTTTTCCGTTTACATTCCCCCAATCAATTCAGGCATTTCATATGCATTTTAGGTAATTCTGCTACTAACAACAAAGATAAGAATGTAGCAAAATTCATAGTTTAGATTATACTGAAAAAGACTGATGTGCGTATGTGAATATTTTATGATGGATAATTATGTATCATTTATGTTCTGTTTTCCAAGGCTGTAAAATTCATTTAATAAAATGTAATTAATTTATGTGAAGGTAACGCACTGAAAACAAATCCATTCCCCAAGCAAGTTTAAAGCTTACTTTCCCTAAATCCTACAACATATAGTACTTCATCTGTAACTTTAAATTGTGAAATGCGAATTAGATAAAAGAGTGTGTTCTTCCTTGTACCCTCTTTGCTGGCTTTGTGCTCTTGTTTAGACATTGCTTCAAAACTGTGTTCAAGCAGCATGCCTAAGCCTAAGGGATCCATGTTAAGTGGATAGAGGCACAAAGGTGATATCCTGTGAGTGTTAACTTGTATGTACTTAATTGGAAGCACTGCATGCTGTGGGACATTATGGAAAACCAGCTTTGAACATGTTTGGGATGTGGGGACGCGTTACTAAGTATTTCTTCATAGCTGTGTAATAAACAGGGGAAGGCTTGTCATGACTGTTTAACTCGCACCTGTGTTTTAAATTAATGCAAATTATAATGTTGATTTTGATTGTATTGATATTGACACTTTGGTACTACACATTACACATGATTCTGTATAAAATTGGATACTGCGTAAACCTGGGGCAAAGTGACTGCTATTATACTTGTTTAAACGATACAACTGTCACAAAAATTAATGGAATGCTACTCTTTTACAAATATTTCATGTTTTTCTTTGCACCACCTGTCTGCATTTCTGGTACTGGAAGTGTGCATAATATTTAGGGGGCTATTTCTTAAAGTCAGATTTTTTTCTGGTCGGACTTTTAAAAAGGAAAAACACAGTTTGTTTGTAGAAAAAATACTTGATTTTTTCGAGATTTATTAAACTTCTATCGTGTCAGTCAATAAAAAAGTACTCCAAGTCCCATTAATATCTTGATCTGCGATTTGTTCCGTTTAAATAATCCGAAGATTTAGTGGTTTTGGGCGTCAAATCTGAAAAAGTTGTAGGTTTTGGGCATCAAATCCCAAAAAATTGTAGTTTTCGGAAAAAAATACAAAAATTTGTACAATTTGGATTTTTTTTCAGTATTTTAACCAAGTTTTTTCCCGACAAGAAATATTCGGGGAAAAGTCTTGCAGATTTGTTGGTGTAGTTTTTGAAAATAGTGAGAACTTTCCAGATTTTTATAAATAACCCCCATAGGGGCAGATTTACTCGAGAGCGAAGTGGCTAACGCTAGCATCAATTCGCCAGCATTACCGATTTCAGCGACTTCGCCCAAATGGGCGCAAGCATCACTTTGCTAGTGAAGGAGATAGATGCTAGTGGTGATTTGCACTCTAACTCCAGGCGACTTTTTGCTCTGGCGAATGGACGTTACTCCGCAAATTCACTAAAATGCAAATTTTACTTAATGTTACCTCTTTTGCCAGACTTTCCTTCGCCAGCTCAGACCAGGCGAAGTGCAATTGAGTGCATAGAACTTCCTCAATCTTCAGTTACTTACATCATATTTATGAAGTCCAAAAAACACTGGTGTCTTTTCCTTTTTTCAGGGTGATAGGCTGCAAAAGAGTTTTACATTTTTTTTTTGTGTAACCGGTTTCCCCCCTACATTTTATAAAATATGGGAACATTATTTTACACTGGGCTTTTGTGTAGGGCATTGTAACAGCTCAATTGACTTTATTAGGGTTCCCTTTGCATGTGTAGTTATCATTGTAAATGTAACATATTAGATGCAGCATGTAACATAAAGACATGCATTCAACTTTAAATTTCCCGCCTTTTGCAAATTATCCCGAGCGCAAGACCTCTAGCGAAGTTGCAATAGGCAGAATTGAACTCTAGAGCTTCTTCACTTTGATTTGCTCGCATTGCCAAAGTATCACTAGCGAAAAATTGCCATTGTCTGGCGCCCAGGATGAAACTTTGCATTTTAGTAAATTAGTATTGTCCGAGCGAATTTGCACCTGGCGAAGTGTGGAGATGGGTGTGAAGCCGTCACTGGCGAATTTTCACCCATGAGTAGTGTGGCCTTTAGTGTTTGAAGAATAAGCAGGGTGTTCTATAGAGGTTTCTATAGTAGGATGGAGTATTCACACTCCATCAGCTGCCACAAACAGAATGGCTAGACTTACATTGGTTGCAATAGACAGAGAGAGCAGTCTTTTCTAGTGATGAACAAATCTGTCCTTTTTTGCTTCACTGAAAATGGGTGTTTTTTCTTGGCTTTTTTGTGCTATGTTTTTATTGTGCATTTTTTCACCATTTGCCATGGTTTTACCAAAAAATGCACTGATAGCAAAATGCTAAATATTGCTGCAAATTCATGCCTGGTAAATGATTTTGCCCAAGACTAATCTTTTCTCATCAGCTGCTAAAGATACAAAGGTAACTCTCATCTCATCATCATCTGCCAGTGAACACAGAAGCCACAATAACAAACAAATCTCACCCAGTATCACCTGAGAGAGAAAGACGAGAGGAGAGGTTTATTACACATATGGGCAGATTTATCAAAGGTCGAATTTCGAATTTATGTAATTTTTGTTTTTACTCTAATAATTCAACAATGGGAGGTTATTTAAGAAAAAATTTCAACGTGTTATATTCGATTGTATAGTCCTGACCCGAAAATTCAAATCGAATTCAAAACGCGGTTGAAAAAAACTCGAATGTCAGGAAGGCAATTAGCATATTCAAATGCTTCAACGGACCTCAGCTGTGGTTTAAAATTAGAATCATTCCAGATTAAAGTTTGAATCATTCTAATGTTATTCTGAATTTTAGAGGTTATAAAGCTTTCAAGTGAAACAAATAATTCAGTATACACAGTAGTTGTTATTAGCCTCTATTTGCATTATAAAATAATGCAAATAGATAATGAAGGGCTGGCACATACCAGACCACACTCCATAGATTGATGTAGTAAAAAAGTATTTATTTAAGCAAAAAACATCACAGAAAAAAAAACATGTTTCGTGCCTTGGGGCATAAGCTGAATAAACATTAGACCATGTAGTCATATTTAAATGAAAATGGATCAATCACAAACATGTATTCACCTGCCAATCCAAAAGAGGCAGTAATTAGAAATGGACCAATCAGAAATATTTTGAGAAAGGCCAATCCAAAAAATGATTACAGATTAGGTACAACCATCAATTCAAAGGTGAATTTTAAAGTAAGATCATTACCATTAATGTGGGAAATAAACTCTTTAAAGAGTGACTCAGTGCCTGACCAAACTAATAAGATATTGTATGTAGTGGCCATAATAGATGTTAGATTCTTTGTATGTGTTTGAGTCATGAAAAATGACCTGATCCTCCCACCAACTGAGGTATAGGTTTGCAAAGGAGGGGGCAAACTTAGCACCCATTGCTATGCCGCAACATTGAAGATAATATTTTTGATCAAAAAGGAAATAATTGTGTGTGAGCAAAAACAAAATAGAATCCAAAATAAAAATGATAGTGTTATTGTTATATAGACTGTATCGATAAAGAGGATACTTAATGGCTGTAATGCCTAGATTATGCAAGAGTATAGTGAAGTAACATCAATTGAGGCCCACTTAAAGCCAGGCTGCCAAGTGAATTGTTCAAAAATATGTAACACATGACTGCTATCCCTCAAATAGCTAGGTAGCCATAAACCTAGAGGTTGTAGAAAATGATCTAATAGTTCACAAAGCCTTTCACCTAGGGAACCAATCCTTGCAACAATTGGTCTACCCAAAGGAGTTCTATCTTTTTTATGTGGGGGACCCTAGGAAAATAAACATGTAAGTATTCACTGGTCTTTTTATCAATGATGCCTTTACATAGTAATAGTAGTCTTTCTGAAGTATTTCTGAAGCAAGCACACAACCAGTGCACACTACATTATTTTACAGTATCTAGTACTGGTCAGGAGAACCATATATGTAAAATAGAACCAATATTTGTAAGACATCTTCAACATGTGGAATCTGGGGTTAAATTAATTCTAAACAGTTGGGTTGGTGTCCTGTACCATTTGGAAAGGATTTTTATAAGTGTTCCCCTGGTACTTATTGCTAATGGAGCATTTTGCTACTAATCTAAAGATCCTTTCCCATTTGTCTTATTGCATGTTCAGTTGAAGTCAGAATTGTATTTTTTGGATTAGGATTTTATAGTGCTATGAGATCAGATGAGCTGGGAAAGTTTTCATATCACAGATGTTTTTAAAGTCTGTTAGTGGGCGGAAAACCCGTTGAAGCATAATATTCAATCAAAGGTAGTGAAGTTTTTGATAGTGTCATCTATGATCTTTTTTGTCCCATATAGTTGTTTCCATAATTTGAGTCGGCTTATTGTCTGTACCAAAAACTTGCTGATGCCATGCCATTGTCTAAGAGTCCAGATATGAAATCTAAAGTGTATCCAAAGGGGGTCAGCAGAGATGGATATGGTACAAAATGGTATTTTCGATTGAATGAGCACTAACATGTTGAAATAGCTTGGGGTTGAGGGTTACCTTCCACTTTCAGCTTTGTAGGTTCCCATAAGGGTATTTTATATTCTTACTCATTCCCAAGTCTGGATATAGGCAACAGAGTCAGTCATGAAACATAATTGAGAATCAGCATTTTCCTTCAGGTAAAATATACCTTCGCGTTATACCAACCCCCCCCCCAATGAGGACCCCTAATATGGGGGCAATATGTTGGCTATAGTGATGTTAATGTTGATTGCATAACATATTTTTCAGAGTACATTGTGAACTATATGTTATGTCCTTAAGTATAAATTAAGGGTCTAAGGTCTACATATTTGACACTTCACTTTACTTTTGATGCCTTAAATATGTAGGTATGCATTTTCCAGAACCCTTTCAAGATAAGATAACACAAGAGATTATTTCTCCTATTGCTAGCTAATGATGATCAACACTGACTTCAGCTTATAGTCTTCAGCTCATCTAACTGCTTTATTGTTTAATGGCAAGGCACAGCTAAACTATTCCAAGAATTGCATGCTTCATGCATCACATTGTGAATTCTTAATCACAGGCACGTTGATACTAACCCTGTACTTTTCAAAATTTCAACAAAACCAGATGGGACTTATCCTCCAATAGTATGGGCCCAATTATTTGCAAAATACACACATAATCGTATTAAGGAGTAAAGATAAAAGGCAATATTTATTTAACTACCATGCCACAGATACTTAAAACCATTTAAAATAAATAAAAAACAGCGCTGCGCTGGGTTCAGGGATCCCTTTAACCCCAAATAACCACTTATAAAGAGGACTCCTCTATGTAGGATTTGGTGGAAATTTGATTATGTCTAGGTGGCTCAACAGCCAGTATTCCAATCAAGCGTTAGTAGATACACATGTAAATCCAATTGTTCATGTGAGGGAACGAAAGTGCATCCTTATAATTCACATCCGCAAGATATTGCAGAGAAGAAAATCCTGGTTATATAACACTGAATAGCGTGCTGCAGCTTAGTGAAGGTTACTATCTCCCGCGGGTACAATAGTCCCCGTGATGGTTTGCGGTGCAAAGCCAGTATATCAGGTTTAATGTCTTTGCGGGTAACTGGATTTGCCAATGTCTACTGTCCCATCCATATATTTACAGCCGCCTATTGCTCTCAGTGGCCAGCTGAGAGGTTGCGGCTTCGTGATACTGCGATCACTGACAGTCACCGTATTGTGCCAGCCCAGGTGTAACAGTTATCCCGGCTATCACCAGACCCGAAAATAAAGGTATACAGACCACGTGTCTTTGAGAGTTTTTCACCCGATAATTTCCGCGTTCCATCAACTGGCAGGAGATCTTCTGTCTGCGCACTTAAGTTCCCAAAATAGGGGAGCAGGGTATCCCAAACGACTCAGTGTCAGCGCTGTGCCTCGGCAGCTGTTTCGCCACTCAACGTGGCTTTGTCAAGAGTGACAAAGCCACGTTGAGTGGCGAAACAGCTGTCGAGGCACAGCGCTGACACTGAGTCGTTTGGGATACCCTGCTCCCCTATTTTGGGAACTTAAGTGCGCAGACAGAAGATCTCCTGCCAGTTGATGGAACGCGGAAATTATCGGGTGAAAAACTCTCAAAGACACGTGGTCTGTATACCTTTATTTTCGGGTCTGGTGATAGCCGGGATAACTGTTACACCTGGGCTGGCACAATACGGTGACTGTCAGTGATCGCAGTATCACGAAGCCGCAACCTCTCAGCTGGCCACTGAGAGCAATAGGCGGCTGTAAATATATGGATGGGACAGTAGACATTGGCAAATCCAGTTACCCGCAAAGACATTAAACCTGATATACTGGCTTTGCACCGCAAACCATCACGGGGACTATTGTACCCGCGGGAGATAGTAACCTTCACTAAGCTGCAGCACGCTATTCAGTGTTATATAACCAGGATTTTCTTCTCTGCAATATCTTGCGGATGTGAATTATAAGGATGCACTTTCGTTCCCTCACATGAACAATTGGATTTACATGTGTATCTACTAACGCTTGATTGGAATACTGGCTGTTGAGCCACCTAGACATAATCAAATTTCCACCAAATCCTACATAGAGGAGTCCTCTTTATAAGTGGTTATTTGGGGTTAAAGGGATCCCTGAACCCAGCGCAGCGCTGTTTTTTATTTATTTTAAATGGTTTTAAGTATCTGTGGCATGGTAGTTAAATAAATATTGCCTTTTATCTTTACTCCTTAATACGATTATGTGTGTATTTTGCAAATAATTGGGCCCATACTATTGGAGGATAAGTCCCATCTGGTTTTGTTGAAATTTTGAAAAGTATATGTGGACACCTCCAATTAGGCCATTTCAAATTGGAGAGACACCTTGCGCAATCAATTTAAGTATATAACCCTGTACTTGCTACTTCCTTTTGGTTTCCTCAAGTCAGCATTTGTAGTTACAGTATCTCCAGTGGATCTACCAGGTGTTACCCATCCTACCAACCAGCAGTGCTATGGTTTGCTTTGTTTAACAAATCTCTAGGGGGCTAATAAGTTAATATCTAGCCCCTTCCCAGGGATGGGCCTTTGATAACTTTGCAATATGGGGCCCTGTAATTCCAATGGCTGCCTCGCACACTATAGAGCAAATAGAACTTTACATGTAGACAAATTAAAGAACTTAGAAAAAAAACATGTCAATCCCCAAAAATTAATTATTGCCTAATAAAAGAAAAAGCAATTATAAGCAACTTTTCCAGTATGAATTTATTAAACATTCTTAGTGCTTTAAAAATTATTTGTAAATGTAATTGCTATTGAAAGCCTCATTTGCTTTACTCCTGGGTGTTACTTTTTAAACAATGTTGCTAAAGCCAGTTTCCTCCAGCAAGACAGGTCTTCTAATCTGTTGGTTTATGTTATGTTTTCAAAAGCCAGAGCCACCAGGGCGGGGAATAGAAAGGGACAGACAAACACTGCTTTCAGTAGCAATGCATATACAAATAACTTAAAAACTATAGAAAATTTGTAATAAATGTATATAGCAAAGTTGCTTAGAGTTATTTTTTTTTCATTAGGCAAAAACATTTTTTGGACAGAAAATGACCCGTTTACCACATCACATATATTTCTGAGACTACAACTCACTCATTTTGCAACCCATACTGTTACCCAATTATCAGATAGAGACAAAGATAACCCATTAAACAAAATATGGAAAAACACTGATACCAAACAAACAACATCACAACTATATCAGACTATACGAACAGTAATACATTTAGAAGACCCGAAGTAACAAAATCAGACATTCTTAAGCAACACACGACAATAATGAAATTACTCCCAGCGAGCAGATATCAAGAAATGGCTCTCAAAATATTGCATAACTCCTATCTTACTCCAATCAGAAGACATAAAATGGGAAGTCTCTCCTCTGATAACTGTCTAAGATGCTGCTCACCAAGAGCTGATTTAATACACAACCTTTGGTCCTGTTCAAAATTACATACCTTTTGGCAAGAAGTAGCTGCATATGGCGGACAGATGACTGGGAAACCTATCCAAACACAAATTGAATGGGCATTATTCAGTAACACCACAAATTATACCCAACTCTCAAAACCAGAGAAAAACATGATCGGTAGACTAGCTGCAGCAGCTAGAAAAACGATATTACAACAATGGCTAACTCTGGAATCCCCATCTATATTGATAGTCAAATAAAAACGACATCACCTATTCCACATGGATTGGTTGGAAGCAATAACCAGAAAAGAACACAATACAACAAAATTCTTTAACACCTGGACAACATATATAATATCACTCCCACACCATACTAGATTTCTTACAGTTTATACATTCAGACAAACAACGTGGTACGATGAAGAAACACTTAGGGGCCCATTCATTAAGTTCGAGTGAAGTAATAGAAGAAAAAAAACTTCGAATTTCATAGTGTTTTTTTGGCTACTTCGACCATCGAATGGGCTACTTCAACCTTCGACTACGACTTCGAATCGAAGGATTCAAAGTAAAAATCGTTCGACTATTCGACCATTCGATAGTCGAAGTACTGTCTCTTTAAGAAAAAACTTTGACCCCCTAGTTCGCCACCTAAAAGCTACTGAGCTCAATGTTAGCCTATGGGGAAGGTCCCCATAGGCTTGCCTAACTTTTTTTGGTCGAAGGATAATCCTTCGATCGTTGGATTAAAATCCTTTGAATCGAAGGATTCGAAGGATTTAATCGTTCGATCGAACGATTATTCCTTCGATGGTTCGATCGAAGTATTTGCGCAAAATCCTTTGTCTTCGATATTCGAAGGATTTTCATTCCCCAGTCAAATATTGAGGGTTAATTAACCCTCGATATTCGACCCTTGATGAATTTGCCCCTTAGAGAACACCCACTTGCCCCTTAGAGAACATCCCAATACCACGACAACTGGCAACGTGAACAGGAAAGACTGATTTTCGCACCCCCCAGGAGTCATCAGATAAACAGACTATTGGCTACGTACCCCTCGAGTCCTACATAGGGTCAAATACTATATTTTGAGCTGTATGTAATTATATATTGATGGAAAATCATTGTTGAAAACTGTTGAAAAACCATACTGTTTGTTCTTACTATATACATAACTGCAAAATTAAAACAAATTTCATGTATGTTATAAATAAATAAAAACATGTTTATAAAAAACAAAACAAAAAAACACATTTTTCGGGTTGACATGTCCTTTAAGATGCTGTATGTTTTGATTTTCAGCAAGGTAGGAGATATAGTCTGAACATTTCTGAATGTCACTATAAATGTAAAACGCTATTATATAGCTAGCATTTATTTTTACACCCTCTCATCACTAAGTTGTAAATAATATAATTACTGTAGCAATGTGGCACATACATGAGAGCAGATGTAGACATCAACATAACTGCCAAAGTAAAGGGCAAACGAAAAAGCAGCTTAACAAGCCATAAACAGTTTTAAACACTTTCAAATAAATTCTAAATGTGTATAGACTGTGCTGGAAGGATAAAACACCATTCTTTAATTAAGTAAGGTTCAATGCTTAGAACCTAAGTATGGAGTATAACAGTAACACTGGGTTCTTAATATAGACCACAAAAGGGTAGGAGCTGGTATAGTTAGGAAGGTTAATACAACTTTCCCTTGTTTGTTATAGTAAACAGGAGCAGTGGCCAGCGCCATGTTATAGCTCCTAGCCTTTCCAGCTTCAGTTAGGTGATACCAGTGGTGGCCAATACAAGGAAATAATAAATATATTAAATAGATTAATAATGGGTTGAGTTCAGAGGACTTCTTGGGAACCAGCTGGGCAACAAAAACAAATGAAACACGTCTTTTATTTTTTGAATTTGTGCCAACACGTGACATCAGCGCATCCACTGACGTCATGGCACACCATTATTGCGCATGTGTGCCCATGACATCATTGCACATGCACGTTTTCGAAGACTCACGGGCAGAGAAACCTGGGGGGAGTCTTACACTTAGTCCCTGTGTTAAATGTATAATGAAGCAATAGAATTCTTAATGAATGAGATAAAAGTTGAGTATAGGACTTGACAGATCAGGGATGACTTAGACGTAGTTGGCCATCTTAAATATATTGCAATATATGGGCAAACAATCTCCTTTTCTGTTTAAAGGGGAGGTTATTTATGGGAGCTTAAAGCACAAACAGGGGAATGTAATTAAAGTCGCAAAGAGCAAAACAATGTAATATTGTTTTTTAATTGCACATTGCGAATTTAAATTACGCACTCTTAAGAAGTGCTTGAAGGTGTCGTAATCTTTTGGAACAAACATAACGACTTTTTCAGTAAGAAGTTTTATTACATTGACTGCGCATTGGCGCAAGCTATAAAATTTGCATACGGTCTTCCACTCTCGGAATCGGTTGCTAAACAGTTTCCGGGTTTGCAAAAGCTATATTAAATTCTCTCAAAGCATAATTTGTTCGCGCAAAGGCATAACTTTTCGTGTTGCGAATATTTTTTCCGTTAGCGACTTTGAGTGTAGAGGACCTCTTGTATGTGTATGAATTTTGTGGTCACAGCCTCATTGCAGCCCCATTTAAAGGTTTAAAATTTATTTTATTATATTTAAAAAAACTTTCCCTTGTTTGTAAAGGTTAATACTGTATATAAGAAAGGACTTGGAAAAACACAGAGTGTGGGCAGAGAGGGACACCTAGAAAACTGCCACTAGCAAAGTTATCTTTGACACCTTCTGATATCACAGAATACTGGCCTGAGCTGTAATACTTTTGTCTGACTCTTCCTCTGATCGCTAATCTTATGTCTGGAGTAGGATGTCAAAATGTCTGGGACCCAAAAAAGGTGGATCAGTGCACACTGGTGCCTACAGAACTCTCCTGCTTTACCACAGGAGCCAGGCTAACAGTTGCAGTCTAAACCTGGGTCTAAACCTAGTTATGTTACCTAGTATATTACAGGAATAATTGATATCCTTTTATCATGGGAAAATAAAACACCTTTGATATGATTATTAATTTTGTAAATGTTAGTATATGTTAAGTATAATATGAAAAAGCCTATTTATAAGGACATCGGACCCTGTTTTACAGCCTACCATTGTTTGTATTCCAGACTTCTAGCCCTATCTATTTAGTGTCAAATACCACTGATACAATATTGAATCTGCTTTCCAGAAAGATCATTCAAATATTGATTACATTACAGTCCATCCATAAGAAATCGATCAAATTGTTTATGGATAGATAATTGTGTTTATCTGTAAATATTGTGTAAATATTAATGATTGTGATGGGCCAATTGGAATTGATCTCTCCACAATGATTATTAGTACATTTGCCCCACTGTTTTCTTTAAAAAGTAACAGTTTTACATAGTTTGGGTTTAGAAAAACATAGAATCTCTCTGACATTCAAAATGGGTCTGGTTTTAGAAGCAATTGCATAGACATTTAAGATCACTCACACCCTGACCTTCAAAAAGAGCTGCTGAAAGCCTGGTATTGGCAATCTAAAAAATGTCTAATGTTGCAGAATCTCAAAACCCACTAAAACAGAAATTAAGGTAAATTGCAGAAGTGCTCAAAGAATACGCTTACATGTTATTTTTTGGTTTTAGCCTTTTAAGAAGGTTACTGGTAGCTTCTCTTTTTTCTTTGAGTAGGAAATAGGTGACAGTGAAGAGCACTGAAAACACAAAAAGGGCTCATCATTGTATTATTTTTATAATAAGTCAGTAAAAACAAGAAATGATATATTCATAGTGTTATTTTATTGTATCTATAGAACAAACAGGGCTTCAGAAATAGAAGGCAAGAGAAAATTCTTTCTCTTGCTGGAATCTAAAACAACATATTGTATAAATCTAATTCTCAATTTTAACAGTGGCTGGAGACAGAGGGTTGTGACCTCCATGCCTAGGGAAAGGAACAAATTGCTTTATTATCACAGCAAGGCATACACCTGGGTCCATGGATCTTGGGCTGTTGTCTAGATTTCACTCTGGAATATTGTTCCCAAACGCATTGTAACAATACATAATAAACTGTGCCCACTTGCTATTTTGGATTCTGCATTGTTGTTTTTTTAACTGTCTATTTCAACACAGCTATAGACATATTGCAATTCTACAAAATACCCTTCCAAGCACAAACCATCTCATGTGCTTTGTCCCTCCAAGTACTACCCATGTGCAATGTGGCAAAAAGATCATTTGGGGGATATATGCTGGGGCCAAAAGAGATTCTTTAAAGCCTTATTACAGTTTGTTTGACTCCAAGAAGCACATTTTTATTTTCTCATGTTTCTGTCCTTTGAGCCTTATCTTATTAGAGTTAATTGGTTTCTGAGTGCACACAGAACATTTTACAGATGCCGCAAGCTGAAATGTACTTCTGTTTTCTGTACTCCAGACAGTCGCTTTTTTTATGCCATGTTGCAGGATCATATTTAGCTGTCACATAACTCCCTGTTTGAATCGGAAAGCTGAAATTATTTGATTCTCCTGTTCATGTAAGCAGTTGAAGTATTATGAATGACACCATCACTCGGGCATTTCTTGACTTCTTGAAATGTGGTCCGACAAATATATATTGCTGCTATTTATTGCTTGTTCTTAGGCAGTTAATACGTATGTTTTAAATCAGACGTAATAACCTAACTTTGCTGCAAGTATTAACTGTGGGCTTCATGCCTTGTTGATCGGTGAAGTTATTAGTGCCAGCAATTTGTTTTGCAACTATGGTAATTGTTTCACTCTTCTTGCATAATTAACCCTAAAATAAATTTGCTTTGATCACTTTACAATTTGGATGTGTGTGAGGAGATTGTGCCACCAGTGTCATCATGCGCTGTTTTGTCTAGGAAGTTGTTTATTCATGAAATCTAAGGACTAAACATGAAAGGATTTAATGCTGCAACAAACTGAAGATTAAATCTGAATGTAATCAAAAAACAAATACCCATTACAGATAAGAACACCTGCCTTAATCACCAAATACGTGTTTATCTTCCTGCAGGTTTAGTTAATCCTGGCAGCTATAACCTATTTTTCTTTGTCTTGTTTATGTACCGGCATAAAAAGCGAAATGTATATCCAAAACATACCTGCGTCTAGATTATTTAGAACCACAGGGCAATTATAATTTAAGTGGGCAGCACTTCTAAAGTAACAAAGAAAGTCAACAAAACAAATCATAAGGAGGCATTATGTTTGTTTCTTTTGTTTCTCGCTAAACAAACGTTCCACTCTTTGTAAATTGTTGGTAATATAATGAAAGATAAAACACCAAGCCTAGCAACCCATAACATCTAATCAGGTACTCGCTTTCAATCGCTTGAACTGGTGCAATATTTGTTGGGGGGGGGGTTCATACATATTTTCTAGCTAATGTAGTATCCTTTACCGTCTCCATGGTCTCTCACAGTGTAACTGTTTGGCAACTTTAAGTTGCACTTGCGCCCAAAAGCACTAACAAAACAAAAACTGCCTGCACAATTGCCTGGGGTAGTTCATCAGTGACATATGGAGGGCCACCTTCTGATGTGCTCTATTGGATACTGACAATACTGTGAGTGCCCTCCCCCCAGCTGTTATAGAGCAAGAGCTGCATGTATCATTGGCTTGAGTTTGTTAACTGGGGGCAGCTGTAGGTCCATTGTCTGATATATACTATTCTTGGATACTGACAAAAAACATGTTCCTCCGTGTGAGTGGTGACCCTCTAGCTGTTACAGTCAAGCAATCATAATTTGCTTTGGTGGAAGGAGGTTGTTACTAACAGCAGAAGGTCCACACATAGGATCCAAGAGTTGCTGCTTAAATTGGGACTGTTATACACTTTAGAAGAGAAGCAAATAAAAGTGCTGGCCATGAGATATAACAGCTGACAATGGGGCACAAAAGAACTTTTGCTTCAAAGAAAAGCTGCAGCTTCTATAACTGAAATGAGCAGAGAGATTGATAGAGTTAAAGGGATTCTATCATTATTTTTATAGTATCATTTTTATTACTAAATGACACTGTGTACATTGTATCTGCGTGGGGCATTTGAACTTTTTTTGCAATGCAGGTATCAGGGAGCTGTTATCTGGTTACCTTTTCCCATTGTTCTCCAACTTTCAGTGCAGCAGTAAAGAGAGACTGAAGTTTATCAGAGCGTAAATCACATGACTGGTGACACCTGGAAGACTAATAACATGTCTAGCCCCATGTCAGGTTTCAAAATTAAACGTAATAAAAAATCTGTTTGCTCATTTGACAAATGGATTTCAGTGCAGTATTCTGCTGGAGCAGCATTATTAAGTGATGCATTTTCTTTTCCCATGACGGAATTGCTTTATACCTAACTGGGAGCAGAGAGACTGGTCTCCTTATCAACAGCATCACCACAGGGCAGTTTCAACATAGACATCTTTTTCTTAGTTTCTGAAAAATGAAGGCAAAAAGGAAAACTGATGGTCTAATGCAAAGCATTCTATTATGAGCACAGCAGTAATCCGACATTTCCCTAAACCACGACTGTTGATCAATTAATTCAGAATACAGATTTCTGTAAAACACAGCCCCACACTCCCTTTGAAAAAGCTTTGCTTTGGTCCTGCAGCATTTTTCATTGCCGAGAAAAATTACAAATTCATTATATTAATCCCTTTACTGTATACTGTTGCTAGGAAATTAAATGGCCAGAAAATGTATTTGTAGAAAAACTGATACAATACTTATTTTTCACTTGAACAAAGAAATATAATAGATTTAAGAATCTCTTGAGCAAATAATACAAACCTATTCTAGATTCTGGGAAAGTCTGCAGGGGAAATTGCTTTGAATTGCATATATTCTTTGAAAATGGATGTACATGGATTTTGAGTGTGTCCAATCATGTTTAAGCTTTGCTTCATCACATAAGATTGTAAATTTAAATAAATCAAAGAGTAAAATAAACACACTGAAAAATATATTGCTGATTGTTAAACCAAGTCCATTTCAGATTAATTTACAAATATTATGCATGTGTTATACTGTGCTGAATTTACTACTGTATATGCCATTTTACAAAATAACTCTTTATACCTCTATTGGGGGAATGTAATAAAAGTCAAAACAATTTGCACAAATAAGAATAAAAATTTGCATTTCGCAATGTAATATTCTTTCTTAAACTATTATTGTATTGTGAATTGTAATTGTGCATTGCCCAGCTTTAAGAAGTACATGAAGGTGTCGTAATCTTTTGGAGCAAACATAACAAACTTTTCAGTAAGAAGTTTTATTACATTCACTGTGCACTGGCACAAACTATAACATTTGCAGACCTTCTTCCCCTTCAGAAGTGGTCACTAAACAGTTTCTGGGTTTAATACAAGCTATATTAAATTCAAGCAAAGGCAAATGTGTTTGTTCCCCCATAAATAAGGGGCTTACAGCCATGTGCAACTGAGTACATAGGAAACATCAAGTGCACTTGGGGGTTTCTTTTTTCAGTAAAAAACATGAATTCTGTCAAGAAGAAAAACCTAAATTTTTTCGAGATTTATTATGCCCCAGAGCTGCTAAAGTTCAGAATCCAAAAACGTTCCATCTCAAACCTGTTGAATTCTTGTAAAAGTCAATAGTAGCTGTCCCTTTAAGGAAAAGAAAAGGCAAAAAAATAAAATCCCATTTTTACTTTATACCTCCAAAATACTTAATTAAAAAATGTGTACCGTTTTTATAAGAAACCTGACTGTATGCAGTGAAATTCCCCCTTCATTTACTGCTGTGGAAAGGAATGGTCAGACAGTCCCTAACTGCTGGACAGGGAAATAATCATACTTATGAACAGCAGGGGGAGCCCCCGCCTTACTTCCCAGTCATGCAGAACTAAAGTAGCTTTGTTTGTTTCCCTGTAGAGCAGTCGGCGTCTGTGTAGAGATTTGTATTGGATTTTATTTTTGCCCTTACTGTTTCCATCTCCAGCTGCAGGGACAAAGATCATGAAGCCAGATTTAAACAGATATACTGGGATTCAATTTGGAGGATACTTTGCTGCAGCCACTGGTTATGGAGAGTTGGAGAAAGTTTGTATTAAAGGACATGTAAACCCTATAAATGTTTTTAGGTTGGGCACATATTCCCCACACAAAATGCATCATTGTATCTGTATTGGGTCAGGTAGTATCTGTATCCTCTCCGTTAGCCTGCACTGTAGTGTTTTCCTGAATGCAAGATGCGCTTCAACCAGGCAGCCATTTTCTATCAGATACATCAACATTTATATTTACATATCCAGCCGCACCTGATGACCTTGCTCAGAAGTTTTCTTTGGTAATGTAACTTTATTAGCAAGTATGTGTAATCCTACTCACTCCTACATGTAATCCCACTCACTCATATGCATAATCCCACTCACTCGTATGCATAATCCCACTCATACTCATAAATATGCATAATCATATGCATAATCCCACTCAGTCATATGCATAATACCACTCATACTCACAATCCCACTCAATCATATGCACAATCCCACTCATACTCACAATCCCACTCACTCATACATGTATGAGTGGTATTATGCATATGAGTGAGCAGGATTATTCATATGAGTGAGCGGGATTATGCATGAGTGGTCTGGGCTGCTTAAAATGTTTATCAAAGTTACAAGATGACAGCCCCCTGTGGCCAACTTTGAAAGAATAAATCATTTGTTTGATTAGGCTTGTGGTGCAGTAAGTTCATGCTTATGTTTAGTATACAAAATACAGCATTTCTAGCCTTATTCTATTTTAGACTTTCCTTGTCCTTTAACCATTTGGAGATGTTTTTAACCTTCATGAATTTTGTGAGTTTTGGTGGTGTTTGACACCTCAATAAATTTGAGGTATACTAGGTTTTTAAGACTATAAACTAGAAAAAATGAGAGACTTATAAAAACTTACATTTTTCACGTTTTTTTTTCAATCGGTTACGGATTTCAGATTTGTTAAATTACATTTACTGTTATTACATGTACATCTGCTGTAATATCCAGATGTAGCCATGATTATCTGTTAATTTAAAGGGATATAGTAGTCACAAGAAAACATGTTTTTCTTTCAAAACACATCAGTTAATAATGCTGCTCCAGCAGACTTCTGCACTGAAATCCTTTTTAAAAAGAGCTAACAGGTTTTTTTATATTTTTTATTTTAAAATCTGACATGGGGCTAGACAAGATGTTAGTTTCCCAGGTGTCCTCAGTCATGGGTCACTTTTTACTGCTATATTGCAAGTTAGAGTGATGTGACCCCCCCTTACTTTCCCTCCAGCAGCCTATGAACAGAACAGGGAAGGTAACAAGATAAAAGCTCTCTAACACAAGATAACAGCTCCCTAGTAAGTATAAGTACCGGAATCAATAGTAAGGCTATGAACACACAGGCTGTTGTCAGCCTGCGTATTTTTGTAGGCTGAGAGAAGCAGATCTGCTCAGTGCCCCTGCTCTATTGATTTGAATTGACACTGACCTCAGCTTCACTTCCTCAATGTGTGACCGCACACTGTCTGATCAGATTCAAATCAATAGAACAGGGGCACTGCCCAAGTCTGCTTTTCTCAGCTTGCAACAGCCTGTATGGCCATAGCCTAAAAATCCAGGAGGAAAAAGAGTAGCAATGTAAAATAAAGACCAGCCAGCATGCAAAAAAAAACAAAAAACATGGATTTAGGGGCATATTTGCTAATGGCAGATTTTTTCTGGAGAAAGCACCAGTTTTTGTAGAAGAAAAAATAGAATATTTCAAGATTTATTAAACCCTGATGCTGCTAAAAGTCAGAATAAAAAATAACTCCATCTCAAACCTGCCTAGATCATGTAGATGTAGATGTCCCTTTTACAACTGAAAGATATCATGATCTGCAATAATCCAAAAAAAATATGAGTTTTCAGGCGTCAAATCCAAAAAACCCCGGATTTTTTCATGTCTTTTTTTTTCGAGTTAATTTATTTTTTTTCGAGTTAATTTATTGATAAATAAGGTGAAAATGTGGATGGGAGTTTGGTTGAAGTGGTTTTGATAAAATAATGAGAAATGTTCAGATTTTAGTAAATAACTCCATTAATGTAGAAAGCCTCCTCGATCTTAAACCAAAAGCAAGATTAGTCTTGTATGAAGGAAATCATTTCTTCTTAATAGAGGTGATAAAGATGCACCTACAACTGACTGAGGAATAATGTCTCCTAGGCAGCTCTCTGTAAGGAGCCATGACAGCTGACAGCTTTTTAACACAACAAGTATAAATGGTTACAAGAATTCATTTAATCAAAGATAAAATGTTTGACCAGAGAGAAATTCAATTGTTATATTGGATACAGGAATAATTGGTTTCCCTCCTGAGGCAAAATTGATTATAGCTTTAATGAGGCTTATTTCTATCATACTTCTGGATAAATAAAAAAAAGGGGTTCTGGGGCAAGGTCGACTTAATTGATGTTCACCATAATATTTTAGCCTTTAGAAATACTTAGACTTGAAGAATTTATGAAGAACGTATTCATCTTAACTTATCTCCTAAATATTCTAGCATAAAATAGTATAAATATAGTGTGATGGAGAAGGTTTTGGAATGTTATGTAAGAACATATACTACTACTAGTGTAGAAAAGAGGAACCACAAGAAAGGCAGGGGCTGAATCGAAAGATTTGAAAAGGAAAGTGTCAGTGGCTAAGTTGGCATGTAGAATCCCTAAAAGGCATTTAATTAGAAATAGATTGCACTGTCCCTTTTGGGCAACTACATGCTAATTCAGATTGGTCTAGTTATGCAAACAATGAATAGTCTTTTGCCTATTCATTGTAAATTCAACTAAGATATTTTCATTGACAATGTTTCTCTTTAAAAAGACCAGCTTCATTGTGACCCAGTTGGTACAAAAATAAAAGATGAGCATTAAAAAAGTTAAGAATGATAAAGTTGATTGATTGACATTGATAGAGTTAATTGATAAAGTTAAATGGCTAGATGAGGAAGAGAGCTACCCTACTCAAGGTTCAACTGGGGAGTTTTCCTGGTGGGCCAGTCAGTTACTGACTACAACTCTTGCCAGGCCAGGTCTGTGGGGTATATGTATATTGCAGCTTTACATACTGTAAAGAGATATAACTGTGATAAAGTGGAGTTGTCCACAGACAACAGCTTCTACATAAACCAAACTGATGTGGACATCAACTGACTAAAATGTTCGAAATGATTTGATGGCTTTGCCCTGTGCTTTATCATTTTGCTCACACACAATATTACTGAATTGAAGTGAAAACACTCATCATGAATGATTGCATCTGCCCTCAAAGCCCTGGTCTCTAAAGGCAGCCACTTGAATCAGAAACAAGCTTTCTATAGCAGACTGTTCTTCCAGTAAGATGATCGTGTCTGGGAACTTAAAAATCTTAAGGATATTCACAAATGCCTTTGTGCCATAAGATTTAAATTATTCCATTAAACAGTCTCAAAGAACCTCGATTTAAAACAAGCAAACCGGAACAGCTGTTTTTGTTTCTCTTTTTAAAACTTGGAATGCAACCTCTGAGCCCTCAGGGGGTTATTTACTAAACGCCGAATGCAAAACTCCCCCAAAAAACGTGATTTTTTTAAAATAAAATTTATTAAACCCTGAGGATGGAAAAGTCAGAATCTGAAAATCCGGCATCTTAGACCTGTCGAGGTTGCATATAAGTCAATGGGAGAAGTCCCAATGATTTTTTGATGTGCACTGGGTTTTGGGCAATACCCCAAAGTTTTCGTGGTGAAAATTACGAAAAAAATTACGAAACAAATCATGAAAATCGGATGAAACAGCCCAAAATATTTGTGAAAATCTGATTTTTCCCTGCAAAGCAAATTTTCAGGGGAAAATGTAATAATAAATAAGAGTAAAAAACCCAAGCAGATTTGATCGGAGTTTGTAGCAGAAAATATTGAGATAAATTCGGACTTTGATAAATAACCCCCTTAATGTCCTTCAAATACAAAAACTACCAGACATCTACACATATTTATTGTTGGTGTGTCTTTTTCTAGTTACAAAATGAAGTGTGAGCCAGAGATTGATGTAAGTCGTAGTTACTGCTTTCTAGTAATAAAACTGGAAGATTTATATATCCTCACTACTGCTGAAGGACAATGAGGCAATGGAAAACATTACAACCTTTACATGCAGGATAAAGACTAGGATATTGAATTATATTCCTTTTCCAAGTGCAATACTATCCAGCAATTGTGATGGAAATGTATGGCTAAACGTACAGTTCTGAACAGTAAAATGAGTGGTAGGTAACAGCAGCACAGGCTAGAAGAACTATACTGTACATGGTGTTCAAATACCTTTAAGAAGGCAACTGCAAGTACACGGGGGGGGGGGGGCGTTATATAATATCAGTTGCAAAGTTTATTTCAGGAATGGTTAATGAATTAAATGTTATTAACGGTGCACACAAATAAACCAAGGGCACACATACATGTTACGTTTCTGAGTCAATAAGAAAAGGTAAAACCAAAAAATGAAAGTGTTTTCAAGTAGCAAGAAGATAAAGTACTATTGTGCTGTCCTGGTACAGCCGGTGTATTTGCTTCAAATACTCTACTATAGTTTATATAAACAAGCTGCTGTGTAGCCATGGGGGCAGCCATTCAAAACTGAAAAAGGAGAAAAGGCACAGGTTAAACAGCAGATAACAGATAAACTCTGTAGTATACAATGGGATTCTTCAGAATCTACCTGTTATTTACTGTGTATCCTGTGCTTGAATAGCTGCACACATGACTAAACAGCTGCTTGAATATATACAGTAAACTATAGTTGTGTTTCTGAAGCAAACAAGCCAGTTTCACCGGTACAAGGCAACAGAACATTATATTGTCATTCCATTAAAACATTTTTATTTGTTGGTGTTATTTTTCCTTTAATAAACAGAATAAATTTTCATTCTAGGGGTATCATTATCATTTAAGCACAGTTTACAAAAGTACTTGCATTCATTCCCAGTGCTACTGGGAACACTTGCCTTACTGGGCTGTTACTGCTATGGAACCTGTTATTCAGAATGCCCAGGACCTGGGGTTTTTCCAAATAACAGATCTTTCCATATTTTGGATCTTCATACCTTAAGTCTACTAGAAATTCATAGAAATATTAAATAAACCCAATAGGCTGGTTTTGCCTCCAGTAAGGAATAATTATATCTTATTTTGCTTCAAGTACAAGGAACTGTTTTATTACTACAAAGAAAAAGGAAATACTTTTTAAAAAATTGTATTATTTGGATAAAATGGAGTCTGTGGGAGACAGCCTTTTTGTAATTCAGAGCTTTCTGGAAAATGGGTTTCCGTATAATGGATGCCATACCTGTATTACCAGGCTTTCCTTTGTGCTTCAAACCTATATATTGTATGGCAATAAACACAGCTGACTTGCACCTTAGAATCACAAGGCAAAGTGCTTTCATTAGCATGCTGGAAATTATGTTTTTCATGCTCCTTCTGGGAGCTCAGTCAACTGGAGCCATTTGGTGTTCTAATGTTGAGAGTTTTATTCAACATTGTTAGGGAATGGTGGTGTGCTTTAATATGCAGGGAGGATCAGTCCTGTTTCAGTGAAGTCCAACACTTGAACTTGGAGGATGTGGTTCATAGGGTTTGGGTCACTGTGTGCAAAGTTTGCATTTTAGGAAGGTTACTATACATTTATACAGTAGACTAATACAACGGACATGTACATTTCCTCTGACTCTGGAACTACAGTTCCTGCCAGTTCTGTCTGTGGGTACATACTGCAGTGACATTATATTATAACTCTCTCTCACCACAAAGGTGCGAATTTGCCTGACCATGTAAAAGAGCCTAAGCATATCAAATAGCTGCTGCTTGCAAACCTCAAACAGGGTCCCAAAGGGACAGTGTTCAACCCATGGAACATTTATACTATGCCCCTAGATTTGCCTTCTGATCTGATGCCTAAACATAAACTAGAATCGTCATAGTACATTTTTTGTATGTAAAACATTATGGGGGCAACTCATATAATTGTACCCTGTCCATATATTGAGTATTATATTTTAGCTTCATTACAATATACATCATTTTAATGTGACAAATATATTTTGTTGATACAGCAAAACCCCGATTTTACGTTTTTCATGGGACCAGGAAAAAATGATGTAAAATCTGGGAAAATGTAAAATCAGGGAAATGTGTTTAAGTAACGTTTTCTTCAAGTACTGAAAGGATATAAGCACAGGAGTCTGTTTTACTTTGAGATACAATATTTACTGTGTTAATAACAAGGGTTAAGCATTGCAGCATTAATGTTACACTATGGGGGGCATGTACAAGGTCTCTCTGTCAATCACATACACAACCTAAAGCAATAAGTGATTGGTGCAGGACTGTATAAGGGACAGACTAATTGGAATTGACCATTTACAAGAAGAACTATGGCAAAGTATGCATCTGGTTAGAATTTTAAACCTCTTTATTTCACAAATGATAACGTTTTGGGTACATCAGGATACAATTTTGATCCGGGAAAACAAATATTGGAGAAACTGTAATGCTCACTGCTTGTTGCCCACATATTGTACAGGTATTAGCAAGTTTAATTTTTATTGAAAATCTTTCAGCAGAAAAGTGCTTCACTTTCCTTACTCAATAATAGACTTTTTATAAAAAAATGTTTTACCTAATAAAAAAAAAGGTTGACTATCAAAAAGCATGCACATAAAAGCAATTATTAAAACTACACAACAGAAATGCTTAGACAATTATGTTGTTCATAGTCCAATTAACATGCATTTACTCCTTTACTGTGTTTTCTGAATATCAAACAGTGTTCTCATTGGATAAAAACATCTGCTCAATACCTTAATTGGTTATATAAGTTATTTATGAAGTCATCAGCCAGACAATCATTCTGCATCAATTCCTTGAAAATTAGAGATCTACTTTCAGTTGAATGATTTATCATTTCCTCGGAATCTTTGTAAATAATATACTCAGTTACCATTTTCATTAGCTGCTGTTAGACCTTATCATTAGATTTTTTGGTAGAATTGTTGTAACTAGTGGCTTTATGTACCTCTCTGCAGACACATAACTATATATTTGTTTTAGGCCACACTTAGCTGATTCTATGCTTTAAAAATTTTAATGTGCCTGCACCCAGAACCATTGTGTTGGCCTGGGTGCAGGCACGTGGATTGGATTTCTGTGCCAAAATGCATACTCAAACAATGACTCTGGGTGCAGGCTGTCACGGTCGGCACCCTACACCAGAACAGATGCCAAGCACCCTGGTCTCAGCTCGACTTCCCCAGTTAAGTGACCGCCTTTGGCCTCGGGAGGAGCCCTCGGCGTACTCAGATGCCACCTGGACTTCACGAGAGGTGCAAGGCGTAAGTTCTGGCAGGCAATGGGGCACGACTGTTTACAAGGATACTGGAAGATAGGAAGCCACCAGGAACAGGCAGGCCGGGCCAGCACAAGCAGTTAGAATAGTCAGACAGGCCGGAATCAGGATTAGAGATCGTAGAATAGTCGGAAAGCAGGCAAGGTCAGGATTGGAGAGAACAACGTAGTTTCAGGCAGGCAAGGTCAGGATTGGAGAGGTCAGAGTAGTCAGCAGACAAGCAAGGGTCAAGACACAGTAGATCAATCAGGAATTACACAAAACAAACACCCAGGAACAAACTAATTGAACCTAACAACGGGCAATTACCTAAAAGCCAAATTCCCCTTTTAAACATTTGAAATTCGCGCCAATTGCGCCTTTAAATAATGCACACACGCAGCGCGCGCGCCCTAGAGGAACCGGCAAAGGAAGAAGAAGGCAGCTACCGCTAGACCACCAGGGTAAGTTCCTTACACAGGCACATCAAAGGTACTCTGCAGACACTCTGCAATCTGCAGGCTGAGAATTCACTATGTGTGGTCTTATAATTCCATGTCATTTTTTTTTACAGGTCTAAAACTTTCTTTTCCTTCTCAATCTGATTTCATATACCTATTTATTGTAAAATTTCAATGGTTTGTTTGTTTTGTCTGGACCACAGTTATCATCTCTTCTACTCTCATAACTCTCATCATTTAAAAATGACCCACCCAAGCTGCAGTGCGGAAAGAGTAAAGCTAGCATGGGGTTTTTCGAATGCTGTGAAAAAGTTGTGGTGGTCAAAGGGCCTTTTCTCCTTTAAAGTCAATTCATATTCACATGAAAGGTCTCCTTATAGCAAATGTTCACTTTTTCAGAGGGGAATTTCTCTTTTGTTGTTTTAACAGCAGCTGGAGATGCATTGATTATAGTCTGCTGCCATGAGAATTGTAATGGTATTCATGGCACGATGTACTGAACTGGATTGTACATTGAGATGATCCTTGGCACCTTTTATATTCCAACCCTCTCTTAATTAGTATTTTATGATCATACAAAAAGACATAGGCAGAATATGTCTTACTAACCGCTACATAAAATGTTAAAACAGATATAGGATTGCTTATCCAGAAACAAGTTATCCAAAAAAACTCTGAATTACTGTACAAGAAGGCCATGTCCCAAACACTCCATTTTAAGGAAAAATTTTCTCTGTAATAATAAAACAGTACCTTGTACTTGACCCAAACTAGGATATACTGTAGTAGTGTAGTAAATCCTTATTGGAAGACGAAACAACTTATTGGTTTAATTTAATGTTTACATGATTTTCTAGTAGACTTGAGGTATGAAGATCCAAATTACAGGAAGATCTGTTATCTGGAAAGCTCGAAGTGCATAATATGCTGGATAACAGGTCCCACCTGTACTATAATTTATAAAATACATAATCACTTTTGCATAAAAGTATACATTTTTTCTTGTTTGACAGGGTTGCACTTGCTTTGAAGGAAATCTTTGTGAACATAGCAGCTAGGTCTCTCTTATTCTCCTGACATTGACTTCATCCTTCACTTCTGATTCTGATGCTGAGAAATCTATAGAGGCAGTCTATTTGGAGGTATTACAGTCAAACTAGCAAAGCGCAATAAGATAATGGAGAGCGCTGGTTTCAGAAAGGTCTGAAGCAATGGCATTCTCCAAGGATTTTGTAGAGAGTTTGCTCTGCTATTAGTTATCTCTGCATAGCAGCATGTACTAAATTGGGTTGGGTTAAACATCCATACGTGCATAAAGAAAAACAAAAGCAAATTTAGCTGAAACCCATAGGATTTCAAAAATGTACATAAAAATGTTACTTACTTGTTTTAGCCATGGCAGAAGCACTATGTGTTGCCATACTGAGAAACTTATTTATTAAAGGTTGGATTTTAGTGGTTTTAGAGGTTTTTGAAAAAAACTAAACTCACAAACTCTAAAAACACAATTGTAATTTATTAAAAGTTCAGATTAAAAAAAATACAAAAGAACGATCCATAAAAAATCTGAATAACACAAAAAACCCCGAAGATTCCAATTTTTCTGACAATTCGAAAAAAAAGATCCGAAAACCTCTAACATTCTGGTTTAAAAATGATCATATAGGATCAGAGCTCCTCCCACTGACTTCTATAGTAGAAAGACTTTTGAGGTTTTTTATATCTAATTTTTAGAGCTTTTTAGAAAACCAGGAAACCACAAATTTTTCGTGATTTGTGGAAAACATTTCAATTTGATTGTTAGTAAATGAGCCCCTTAGAGTCTTTGGATGGCAGGACTTTAACGCTTCACCTGTTTGTGCAAATAAAACATCTATTTCCTCTGCATATATGTGGTTAAGGGTTGGATGATTTAAAATGGAATGGGTGGGGGTGCTTGTCAGAATAATTTTAGGTAGTGATGGGCGAATTTATTCGTCAAAAACGAGACGCCGGCGCCATTTAGCGAATTTGGCACGAAATTCGCTAATTTTTCGGTGAAGCAAAACGGCGCAAATTCGCCCATCACTAATGTTAGGGTGAAAGTGTAAATAAAGTGAAACTTCAATTTAGATCCCCTGATTTTACGTTTTCCCTTATTTCACACAGTTTTTTCTTTTCGTGGTCCCACCGATATATAATACATAATACATTTCCCTGATTTTACATTTTCAGAGATGTTATACCATTTTTGTTCTCCCCTGAAAAATGTAAAATTGGGTTTTCTAACAAAGGTCCTGGATGTGCTTTCTGTTCTGCTTATCTGATTCTGCCTGGATCCTGACTTCGATTGAACTCTGCCTGGACTGACCGCTTTGCCTGCTTGACTTCTCTGGATCCCAAATTTGTACTGTGCTTTAGTGATGTGCTGGTCGAGTGATACTCAACCTGCACCCGAACCTACCCACACGCCCCCGACCAATGCTCTTCCGCACCAACTTCAGCCTTCCTTTTAAAGACCCACACAGATGACAGGGGCGGACAGGCACGTGCCTATAAAACAGGAAGAGCAGGTAGAAGAGCTCAACCTGCCACAACCTGCAAATGGGGGAGCGAGGTCATCCCAAACCCGCCTGATCTGTGGGTCCCACAGGTATCGGGCCGTCCTACACATCACTACTATGCTGTTGGCTTGGTTTTGACCTGGCCTGCCTGACTCTGATTCTTGTAGTTGCCTGCTTGTAGTTCAAAAATAGTTGAAAAGTTTTCTAAGTCCAAAAAAAACACTGGCGTCTTTACTTTTTAACAGGATTATAGGCTGAAAAAGATTGTAAATTTTTTTTCCGTCCCTCCTACATTTCGTAACACATGGCACCTAAACTATACAGTGGACACATGTGTAGGGCAATACAACACCTAAATTTTATTTTATTAAGGTTCCCTGGCCTAGTGTAGTATAATGTAGTTGCTGCAACATATACGTCCATTGTACTTTAACTTCATGCCGTAGGCTAATTAGGCATCGCTAGCGTAACTTCTAACTGCTTATCGTATTATCGCTATCACAACTTCGCAAGCTTTCGATACCCTGGACGCAACTTCGGATTTTCGTGAATTAGCGTTGTCCTGGCAAATCTACACTTGGTGAAGTGTTGCGAAGTCAGCGAAGCCGTCGCTGGCGCAATTTCGGAGGTTAGTGAATTTGCCCCATGGTGTTCTGTCAATAGCCTTCTAACATCCTTCCTATTAATTCGAAAGGCCTACATTTTAATGAGGTGCTAGGAACTAACTCATCCTTTCTATACTAATCGGTAAACACATATGCCCACATGCTTATAGCAATGCTACCATCAATATATTCATAGAAATGTTCAAAAAGCTATATACCACCAAAGATTCCATCAAGATGAATCCATCTGTATCTATATATCTATAGCTTATGGCACTAAAATAGTAAAAATCAGTTACAATAAAGCTCCTGCTCCCTTGGTCTTCCCCATTGCACAAACCAGGTTTTGAACATTACCATTTAGAAGCTAATCTCAAAATGTTATATACATAATGTAATGAATACATATACATATTTATGTTGAGAGCTGGGAATTTTAATATTTTCATTCATGCTAATCACAGAAACAGAATTGCAGGGAATGGGTTATTCTTCTCTGATCTAGTAATAGGTGATGTACTTTAATGTAACTCATTATACATATAGTGCCTGTGTAGCCTACAAGCTATCACAGGATATATGCATATGAACTCTAGCACTTTCCAGAAAGTTATTTAACTTGTACATACTATTTCTGTGTCTGCTTTGATTTAATGAAAATCTAATGCCTCCAAGTAAGACTCCCAGTGAGCAGTTACTGCTAACAGTAATTGAGTCTTAATTGATTAATGTGTTCTGGCTAAGCTCATATTTGACTGTTAACCCAGAGCACTGAAAGTCTACCTTTACTTTATTCTATGTGCTAATCATTTAATAACCATTTTGGTCACATGAATGTATTTACATCATTTATATTCTCAAGTGAAGCTGTTCCACAGTCTTTCAGTGTAGTCAGCCCCAGGAAAATGGAAGATTATTATGTAATAGGAATACAATGATTTTGGAACAACAATACAAATAAAGTAAAGGTCAAAATAGAGAATTGCAAGATGGTTCTCTGAAGATGCTGGAATTTTCATATAAAACTTTTGCAAATCTAAACAATACACATAATTGATCAAATGGCGTGATTTTTTTTTATGTTTTTTTCTTTGAGTGACTTCCTTCCGAAGCAATGTAAAATAAAGGCAACAATTTGACGTTTGCATGGCATAAAATTACACAAACCTTTATAAAGTCACCATTCAACATTTATTTTACATAGCTTTTTACAGCATAATAAATATGCCCCTTAGAGAAGGGTTATCTGGAACAATGTATAAAATAGGCTAAAGCTAAAGCAAAAAGGAGTGATAGGTCCCAACTACTAATACCCAATAATAAATGTACTGTATAAAAGAAAAAAAAAAGATGTTGTTCTCATTGTTTTGGATTTTAGTGCAAATAGCTATATAATCAATTAGATAATTTGTATAAATTGGATAACGTTTAAGCGCCCACGTTTAAGTACCCTAAATAGGAGTTAAACCTAGACTAGTGTATAGATGTACAAGGAGTTTAAAGGAAATGCTGGCTCCATCCAGACTTTGGGGAAATAAATTGTAGAAGAGGGAAAATGTTTATACCATATTCTGTAATGTATGTAATAAGTGTGTAAATTGTAAGTATACAATAATTAATTATGGACATGGAAACTATAATATTGGAGACGTTTACAACTGTAAATCATTCTTTGTAGTATATGGATTGCACTGTACATGTACACTGTTATGGTGAGGGTGGGAGAACATATAGATTGAGGCTGTAAAAAACATTGATCTCTGTGCTGAATAGTTCAGTGTAAAAAAAACTTGGTGAAAAACTTGGTGAAATAAAAAAAAAATTCCAATAATAGTTAGTTAGCCAAAAATGTAATGTATAAAGGCTGGAGTGACTTGATGTCTAACATAATAGAACAGAACGCTACTTCCTGCTTTTCAGCTCTCTAACTCTGAGTTAGTCATCGACTATAAGGGGATCCACATGGGACATAATTGTTCAGTGAGTTTGCAATTGATCCTTAGCATGCAGCTCAGATTCAAAAGCAAACAGTTATGACCCATGTGCCCCCTTTAAGTCACTGATTGGTTACTGGCTGGTAACCAATCAGTAGAAACCAAGAGAGCTGCAAAGTAATGTTCTGGCTATTATGTTAGACATCCAGTCACTCCAGCCTTTATAAATTACATTTTGGCTAACTAAATTGAAAACATTTCTTATTTTGCACAGCCTATTTATTTATCCAGTTTTTATTTTTATACTGAACAATTACTGACAAGTTCACACTATGAGAGCCATGGGAGATGTTAAGAATTAATACTAACATTAAGGGGGTTATTTACTAGAACTCACAACTGCACTTGCGGTCATAAATGATCCCTTTTATGTCATACATGTTTCATTCTAAATTCCTGTGTTTCACAATTTATTCATTGCCAGGGTGAATGTTTCTAAAAAATGCACAGTTAGCTAGCCAGCATGCAAAGAGATTTTATTCTAGCATATTTTACCTGAAAATATAAGTCTTTATGATGCTTCTGTTCCAAAGGTTCTGTGCCATTTGTTTAGTGCTTAGAATCAGGATTCAATCTTTTATTAGTTAATAGGAATTAGAATCACCCTTAGCACTGAAATGGTTGACACAACACTACAGTTTAGCCTACAGGAAAGGAAATCAGAATTCAGATTCAGTTGACTGAATCAATCAAATCATGAGCAAAGGCTCAATTTGTGCTACCTGCAGTAAGAGTACTGAGCTGCTATAATGTTGATATTACTTTAATTTGTGCCATGCTGATATGCCAGTTTGGTGCACCTACATATAACCAATGGTACATAGTCATTTCTTCCTGAATGCATTTTTTTTCTTTTTCATGTGCAATTCCAAACAGCTACTTCACTGTCCAATTATGGAGTATTCTTGTGACAGAATAAATTGGATATTCTGTAATGCATATATAATTGTTTTATGCAAAGATAAATGCCCCAGATTAATTAAACATATTTTACTATATCTGTCCTCTAAATACTGTCTTTGTGTTTTGTTTCATAGGTTTAGATTCAGTGGATAATTTTATGCACTCAGTGATTTTATTACAAAGCATGAAATAGGTTTAATGTTTCCTGATGGAGATTATTTGACAGACAAAAATAACTGAAACCAAATACATTAAATGTAGTGAAGGGAAAGCAACCTGTGACTCACCTGCTGCAAATTCCTATTATAATGAGTCAAAAATAATTTTCTTTGATATAATGGCATTTCTAATTCAACAGTAGAGTTACTGGCTTATTTGCAAATGAAATACCATTTACACAACTTGTTATTAAATTTGGCTTCAGTTGGACTGGAACATTGGGCTTGCATTTATCAAAGGCTAAAAAAAGATAGGGGGGCCTTTCCTAGCAGATGTATTAGAGCTCACTCAAATAACTGATTCCTGTACAAACTAAAATCTAACAAAATAACTGGCTTTTGCACAAATCCTGCATGTCTGGTGATTTTATAGTGAGCTATAATACATATTTTAGGCAAAGGGAGCACCCCAATAAAATATATTAATATATTGAATGAATATCCAACTCGTGCATGAAGAGAGAATGAAGAGAAACAGATGCTGAGAGAGGGATAGTGAAGATAAACGTGATTATTTTAGAAACACTACAGAATTTTTAATTGATTAAATTTAGAAAACGTCTTGTTTCAGTACGATGAACCTTATATTCACTTTTCATTTGCGCAATAGTCCCCTTTAAGGAAAGATCCTGACTACAAAACTGAAACACATAACAGCTCATTTTAATAATTAGTTGCCAGATATTTATAAGATATCCATTAAAATTAATAAGTGTTGTGAAACTAAAATCTTCTACTCATGTGGACAGAAAATCATCCCTTAAAGTGGACCTGTCACCCAGACACAAAAATCTGTATAATAAAAGTCATTTTCAAATTAAACATGAAATCCAATTTCTGTTTTTTATTAAAGCATTCATAGCTGACAATTACTTTCACTTTCCATTCAACACTTCTTAAGGTGGCCATACACGGGCAGATAAAGCTGCCGATATCGGTCGTTTGGACAGATCTGCCCGTGTATGGGGGCTTCCGATGGGTCATCCCGATCGATATCTGGCCACTATATCGATCGGGAAGGTTGGATTTTTACCCGACCGACCCGTCGGAGCCGATTGGCGCATCATAATTCGATCGTTCGGCCATACGGCCGAACGCTCGAATTACCCCCGATATAGCCATGCAGTTTAGTGGCATATCGGGGAAAGATCCGCTCGTTTGGCGATGTCGTCAAACGAGCAGATCTTTAAGTCTATGGCCACCTTAAGATGTAACTGCTCTCCACAGATTTCCCCATTCTCTTTACCATTTTATTGTGTAACCAGGGCATGGGGATGGACATCAGGTCCCCCATTCTGGTGCACAAACAAGATTCTGAGATGATGCATGGCTTGCCTTAATAACAGCTTGCACAAAATGGCTGCTGCCTGCTTGCTATAATTATGAAATCCCAGACTGAAGGAAACAAGAGTCAAATAATGTATATAGTGTAACTAAAGTTCATTTTGCTTGGCTAATGTGATAAAATAGGATTTTGAATATTTTTTTTTGGGTGACGGGTCCCCCTTTAAGAACAAAATTGCCAGCTCCATCATGCTACACACCAGAGATCTCTAATAGAAGTAGCAGAGGCGAAGTAGGAGGCCGGCAATCTGCTTGTCCACAGGTATAGTGCAGGAAACAACATTGGGTACTTTTCTAATGTTTTTAGAAAAGTAAATGAAAACCTGCAATTTTTATTAGCAAGAACTTTTAATGATTCACAAAACCGTTAACATTTTGCAAACAGGTGTTTTTTCTCATGTATTTTCTTATACCAAATGAGCATTTTTATCTTGCATCAAATGAATTGGAGTCAGTTCCTGTGCAAAATTCACAACTTCTTTTTTGGCAAAATTATAGCACAGATTCAATAAAAAATTTTCTACTCCCAAAAATGTTAATTCTTTGCAAATCTGTATCAGGCTCATCCTTAGTACTTATTGTGGAAATTGCTTTTTAGGCAATATGCACATGTTAAAGATGTGGGTGTCCCCTTTTAGTAACTATCTGGCATATTTATAAAGCTGTTTAAAAACCCAATACACTGTGGTACACTAATGAAAGATTTTCCATAAATAAAAACTGGATGAAGGTTCACTGATTACATTTCTCCTGCTGACTTGCCCAAAATTTGATTAACTTATTCATGTTCTACAGCTGTGCAAAATAAGACAATATTTTATATGTTGAATTAAAGTGCAATACCCCAATTATTGCTTTGCACTGCACTTACAAATTTACACATTTGTAAAGCATGGCTTTAATTCATATGTAATTACTACAATGTAAATGCACACTGTGCTACTGTATGTACTGCAAGTTACGCTAAGTTTTGCTCTGTTTTATAAGTCAAATTGTAATTAAAATTGCGAGTGATGTTTAATATCTAATTTTTGAGAATGTTTAGTGCTTCTCGCAATGTAAAATGATTAGCTGGCGAATATTACATTGTTTGTGACACCTGCCCTGGCATTTCATGAAATATTTTGGTGGAAAAAAAACGCTTTGCGAATGTGAAAATGTATTACATACACTACACATGTTTGCAAAAGCAATTTGTTCCCAAACTTTGCAAGGATTTTGTTGTGGTCTGAAATTGGTCAAAAAGTATGCAAACAATGAAAATCTTAGTTGCTAATGTTCGCAAAGGTCATAAACAGTATATGCCCTATATGATTGTTCATTAGAAAGTTTTAGCAGCTATAACATAATATATGCATTTTCAAATTTGAAAGGGAAATATTTAGTAGTAGTAAGCACCAACACACACATTAAAATGTCCCCTGGTATTTGTTATATGACTTAGCAGCATTTATACAGAAAACACAGAGAATATTTCCTTTGCACTGTTAACCAGTTATCAAAGGAATATCTCAACCAAAAGCATTTAAGCAGAAAACATAACCGATCATTGTAGAATAACTCACCAAAGTAGTCTAGTGGCCCAGGTGCTCCTGCCCCAGGGCCTCAGCTCAAGGGAGTGGACAATCCACATGCAGACAAACAAAAGTTGGTGCTGGGCACTCTAGTAGACCACATATGACCAAAAATCTACTCTAGTAGACCAATAGATAAAAATAGAAAAAAACCTTTATTTATACAGTCATCTCTAGTATATCTGCCTGTCTTTATGTATGGCATGCCACAGAAAGAAGCATGTGAGTATGCTGCACTCTGCAAATTAAAAGATGTCTACCAGATTATAAATCAGAGATTTGGTATAAAGCATGGCTCCAGAAAAGATTTGCTCACAAATAAGATACATGCATAATTAAATCTGTATTGGGGAACTGTAATAAAAGCTGTTTAATGAAAAAAATATGCACCCTGTGAATATTTTTTCCTTTGTGCAAATAATTTGTGCAAATAATTTATCTATTTACCTACCTTGCTCTTCTTGTCTGTTTCCCAGTAACTATTTCCTCCACAATCCTCACTTCTCAATCCCCAGTAGCCATGATAAGTATTTGTTTTTGGGCTAGACTCTAAAACATTGTGTTATTAAAGGACATGTAAAGGCAAAAAAATAAAATCCCATTTTTACTTTTTTTAATGAAAAAGAAACCTATCTCCAATATACTTTAATTAAAAAATATGTACAGTTTTTCTAAGAAACCTGACTGTATGCAGTGAAATTCTCCCTTCATTTACTGCTGTGGATAGGAATTGTCAGACTGTCCCTAACTGCTCTGCAGGGAACAATCATACTTATGAACAGCAGGGGGAGCCCCTGTCTTACTTCCCAGCCATGCAAAACTCAAGCAGCTTTGTTTATGACAATCCCTAAGCAGACCACACTAAGCATGAGCATGTGCGTAGTCTTGGTCTTGCAAAGATGTTTAACAAAGTTACAAGATGGTGACCTCCTGTAGCCAACTTTGAAAGCATAAATTATTTGTTTGATTAGGCTTGTGGTGCAGTAAGTTCATGTTTATACAAAATACAGCATTTCTAGCCTTATTCTATTTTAGACTTTACATGCCCTTTAACAAGGCTATTATGGCCAGTTTTAAACTATTGTTTTCCAATTAACCTTTGGTTTTATGTATTCATATTAATATCCAATTTTGAAATGACAAAATACACAGTGTCAGTCAATGAAAATCATAATGCCTTGCAAATCTTTGTTATTGGCTGTAGATTTTATATTAAAGGATATAACCAGACGTGATCTGCAAATACTTTCAGAGACAAACCTAATCTCTGCTAGGAAAGTAAATATTTTAATTTTGGGTATTCTGTCTGAAACGTGCTTTAGGAAAATGAATAATGATTTAAATTTTTTTCTATATAATTCTATGAGGTAAAATCAGTATTTGCAGAATGTCAAGGCATGTTTTCTTCTACTTCATATCCAGTAAGTGTCCTGTCTTTGTAGCTCATTCCAGAAAAAGGTATGCAAGATTAGGAATTAATCTAATTCTCCACTAGCTCCGGGATAAGTGTGGAGAAATCTTTGTGTTTAGCTCTTCAATGAAGCTTAAAAACAGCTATTGAGATACTGTGAAGCTTGCTAATTTGATATTCAGTGAACACATATTAGAAAAGACTGGAAAGTATCATTTATTGTGTCCATGTAGAAGATGGAAAGGTTATTCATGACAATATCATTCCACCAAAGCCAGCTCTTTTGTAGACACTGGAGTTGGCTAAAGTAGAAGTCACTTTGAAATAAACAAAATAAATGTTTTACTTTAATAGTATGTTAACTTCCAAGCTGCAATTAGATATTTTATGCTGATTATATGTTGGAGGGTTTATCAATTAAACTGTTTTGCAGCATAAGCTTAAAAGGAACTAATTAAGTCATTTGATTAACCTTGGCGCAAACTGTATTTGCTGGCAACAAGTCACTTGTAAAATACAACTGTAGTTGATTATTGCCTGCTAAAAGATTATTGAGCATTCCTGTAAACTAACAAGGTCTTCCCCATCAATCTTATTGCAACAACAGAGGCAACAATGATGAGTGTTGTTATAGTCAATCTAATTGATCTTAGTTTATTTTATTGTACAGCCTTATTAGGGTTTTTTTCAGTCACATGTGCTCACATTGCTTGAAAATTAAGCTATAAACCAATCTTGTAGTGCTGCCTATTCTGGTACTGAACCTGGAGGTTCGAATGTTTCCTTTAATCACTGATTCCTAGCATATATTGGCTTTAGGGTGGATCCCAATAGTGCAATAAGAAGAAGTTATTAATACGTTGGACCTAAAGATAGTGCTAACAGTTAAAATATCCAATTTCCTTACAAAAGTAAACATGGCTGTTATAAATTACATATGTAAGACGTTTAGGAAAGATTGTGATGCAATATCATGGAAGACTTAAGTAGGAAACAAAGGATGCAACATTTTCTAAGATATTATGGAACCTGAAAGTTCTAGAATGGTAGAATGGAGGGAGCTTAAATGGAACTTAAACTGAATATCAAGTGCAACAGATCCACTCACGGCTAATGAACACCCCTGGCTGAATGTTCCTAGGTTAGGTCTTTGCTGCCAGAAGAATCGACTTCCACAATAAATAGATGGACTCAAACACTTTTATTGTTATAGTAGTCTCTTGCAGGGGAACAGCTTGCAGTTCAGACCAGGGTTCTGGTTGGCGACAAGGATATTAATGACACAATGTTGGTTACTCACACACCACAGCATTCTCCCTTCTGAAAACTTCATAGCCCTTGTCCTGTAGGATGCACTGGCAGGTGTGTCATTAGTCATTAGTCTTCTATTCTCTGCTGTGACCTCACATACAATGCCCAAGTTTCTTCCATAGGCTCTCCACTAACCAACACCTGAACGCTCAATTCCCTAACTCTGGTGCACAATCACTTCAGGGCTCTAGCCCAACTGTTTCTCTTTGTTGGGACAACAGGCTGTCCATGCTCGCTAGCCCTCTCTAACTTTCACTCCTAATGTGAACTCACTTGCTGCTGCTATCTGCTACAGTAGCTAGCCCTACGGTCCCAACCTTCCCAAGGGTCTGGCCACTTCAGCCTGATGCTGCTTCTAGATTTTACAGGCCAAAAGCAAGGAAAGGCACTGCTATATATAGTCTCTCAGGTTGACTTGCTGTCTGTACTACAGCATAGCTTACATTATAAAAATAAATTCTTTATTGTTACCCCTTTACAAGTTAGACTGTGAAGAATAATATCAAATAAAACATAGAAGGAAATTGGATATGCAAAGTAATGGCTGCTGTTAAAGAACTGCCTGAGGTTATCATTTCAATCTCATTATTGTACTTACACACCAATTTATTCTTGCAATATACTCATCACTTATTAAAATTTCAACATAAGTTTGAATAATAGTAAAAGATAAAAATATATAAAATACAAGAAATGATGGATTCAAACTGTACATCTTTAAAGAGATACTAGCATTTTTGCAATCGTTTACCTGCTTTTATGTGGAGGACACTGTTCACTTTACCCTATGCGAGCCTAAAGATGTAAGCATGAATAAAACGTTTTCTGCATTCATCAGCTCTGTATTAATATGGGCCAGGAGAGGGGTGACACATAGGTGATTTGCGCACTGGGATCTGGGGTCTTAGTAAATGACCCCTAGAATGTCATCTGCCAAAAATCAAGTCATAGTAAAGCATAATCTGAATTATGTTGTACATCGATACATATTGATTTTTGGGGGGGCTTTATCTTGAGAACTAAACTAAAAGAGTGCCTTGTAGATGGCTACCTGCAACTGGCTAAAACCAAACTGCCCTAGTTCCTATATGATGTTTACTTACAGTAAACTACTCTTATTTTAGAATGTATTCAACTGAAATATAATAATTGCATTTAAATGCTTAACAAGAATATAGTTAAAGGGCACCTGTTGGCCAAAAATATTATCTCCAACCAGAGGTGCTGGCTAATAGAGTCCACACTCTGTATGGGGGTAACAGTTGATTTTTTGTTAAAACAATGTTGCCCCCCCACCAGCGCTAGGACACTAGCACCTGGTGTGAGCGGCCATGTCGTGCATAGAACATTCACATAATGCACTTCTGACATCACGTGTATTGTATAATGAGCAAGTCACGGTATTCAGTCATTATGAGCATCCATGTGCCTCAACATGGTGCTTGTACCTGGAGCTCCTTCCCAGTGTGGATGGCCTGGGGCTGATGGGGGTAATTTTTTTTAAAAAAAAATTCCCAGCATCTTTGGTTGGGGAAAATGTTTTTTGCCAACAGGTGCCCTTTAAGCAGGGAATGGTAGTTTGGAGGTTGAGAAAAATCCCAATGTGCAGTTTACAAAGATACAGTCTCTATAAATAGTGGAATGAAAGGTTATTTGTAAAAGGCAAGTTAAAGGTTACAGGGCATACAGTACAAATATACATCTTTATCTGTGATGCAAAAAGGTGGGGTGTTCCCAAGGTTTTTTTCCACTGTGCAACGTGCATATGAATGTAATTGCAGCTTAATTAAACCTTGGAAACACCCCCACCTTTTTTGCATCACATGTACAGAGTCATTTTCTTTTTTGGTATACAATCAAGCTACACACTGCCTTGTAGGATATGTATTGGTTTTAAAAATGCCATAACGAGTACCTGAGGATTTTTTTTGTAAAATGCAACAAGTTGTAATGCAATGCCTTAAAAAAATCTAATATCCACAACAGTCACTGGCAGTGTGGAAGTGCCACATTTCAACATGCAATTTAAAAAAATGTGGATGTCATTTAAATTGATCTACAAGCGATGAACCAGAGATATATTTGAATTTGGGAGATTTTCATCTGGCGCTGTATCATTGATTTGCTATATATCTCTCCTTGGCGCTTGGGTCCATCACTTAGCTAGCAGAGGTGTTCTACATAATATCAATGTGCCTCACAAGAAATTTATGATCATTCAAGCAAAGTATAAGAATTATGAAGGACCTTAAATAGTCTTTAATTTATGTACTTGACTATCCTTTATATGGGCATACTTTAAAGTTGCATGTGACTCTTACCAGAATGTAGAAATGGAAATACAAGAACAGTTTTGCAGGTGCAGGTATGGGATCTGTTATCAGGAAACCTGTTATCCAGAAAGCTCTGAATTATGGAAAGGCCTTCTCCCATTTTATCAAAATAATCCAAATTTTTAAAAATGATTTCCATTTTCTCTATAATAATAAAACAGTAGCTTGTACTTGACCCAAACTAAGATATAATTAATCCTTATTGGAGGCAAAACCAGCCTAACGGGTTTATTAATTGTTTACGTGATTTTCTGGTGGACTTAAGGTATGAAGATCTAAATTAGGGAAAGATCTGTTATCCAGAAAACACCCATGCCCCTAGCATTCTGGATAACAGGTCCCATACCTGTATTATTAAGGATTAAATGTGTTAGCAATGTAGCTGTTTGTATCCTTTATTTTAACTGTTCATCCTATTTAATTCTGTAGTTCCAAACCGAAATAACAAAGGAAGGTTCTTTCATTCTAACAAACCCTTATCCTATTTTCCACTTGACTACCTCCATGACAAGTGCAGAAAATTCTAATTGAAACACCCTCTCTCTCCTTTCCTTTGCTTTGACGTTAATCTTCAACAAAATACATAATGAATGGTTTTCTTTTCAAGCCTGCAAACTTAAAAAACATACTAGGTGCAACACCAAGAAGAAAATACATAGATATAGTGGAATGTCTTTTGTTTTATGTACAGCACAAAACTCATTTTTTTACTGAAAACACATAATAAAGCAATTTTTAAAGTGTAAAAACTTATATTTTGATAAATATTCTCCATTGATTTGTGTTTCTTGTGTTTTGAAAGATTCCCTGTACTTTCAAAACGTTCACCATATTGTGCAAGTTATTGGAATGAGTAGCAGGGGAAGATTTGTATTACAAATCATTAAAAAAGAATATTGTAGCAGCAGTTCAAAAGACAATTTTACAAAAACTTCTCTCTCTGCTGAAATTCCTCCCATAATGTTAGTAATAGGGATGTAGCGAACTGCCGAGTATATGTTCGCGAACACCGGCAAAAAATGCGAACAGTTCGCGAACTTCGAACATCCGAAAATCGTTCGATTCGAGCGATCGAAGGATTTTAATCGTTCGATCGAAGGATTTTCGTTCGAATCGAACGATCGAAGCCATTCGATCGAATGATTTCATTCAATCCAATGGCTTCGATCGTTCGATTTGAACGAAAATCGTTCGATTTTAGCGATCGAATGGTCGAACGATTTTGACGCGAACGCCTATTGGCGAACGTCGCGCGACGTTCGCGAACTTGCGGCGGACGCGAACAGTCGAAGTTCGCGCGAACTAGTTCGCCGGCGAACAGTTCGCTACATCCCTAACTTAGTAATGCAAAAACAACATATTTCATCTAGATTGGACTGAAAGAACAATATATGAAAAAAAAATGATATTTGGGTTACTTATATCAGATCACTCCCATCAGATCTTAGACACATAACAGTTCATTCTTTTCAATACACCACATGGTATGACATTGAATCATTGCGATGCAACCCACTTATTACGGAAATGGAACAATACTTTCAAGACAACAGATAAAGGAATTCCCCCCCCCCAGGAGTCAACGATCAACCGTATTGCTGACTTCATATGTATCTCATGCGTAATCCCAAGACTTATGACCTAAACTAATGTCAATCAAATGTTATTATCTGATTATTTTATACTATTTGTATTATATGAAAAATGTAATAAAATGTAATAGAATATTATTAACAATAATGTGCAATGCTAACAAATTAATTTCCACATAGTAAACATGCTCTATTTCTTGACAAGGGGACTTCCTTAATTCACCCTTTGCTTTCAGCCCTTCCACTGAACCCCATTGTTACATACCTTAATGAAATACAGGAGCCAGAAATGGGGTAAAATGCCCACAGTATTTATTCGCATTTTATCAAATAAATAGGACTGTGTCAGCCTAACCCAAAGCCATATTCAAAGCCAGAATTCCATAAGAGATCGCTGCTATGCTCTGCTGTTTCTCACTTGCTTTTAGCCAAAGCATTGAGGCTTCACTATTTTATAGGATTTTTAGACCTCTCTAACACATACTCAAACATGCAGACCAATACACAACTACCCTATTACAAGGGAGAAATAGTCATTACAAAATGGAAAACTATCTCCCCAAATATAGCAACAGAACAAATTATGTCTGCTTGCTCTATAAGAGGCCAAATGAATAACAGTACTATACTGTACTTGGTATAGACTTGGTTTTTAAACTCCTACACTAGAATTTACTTCTCACTATAACTGGCACACAAAACACAACTTTCAACCAACCATTGAAAATGTAGATTGAAATGTGCCAGTGCAAAAAGTACTTTAGAAGATGGTCTATGGTCCTGCAACAGCCTAGACTCATCAGCAATTACGGTTTCTGCTCTATGCAAGCAGATTGCTGTAACTATATGCACAAATAAATTTGAAAACAAACCCAAAACTTCTACAAATGCCCCAATGCCATTCATCACGCTGCCAGAATTCCTAGTACTGATAAATCCATACGAATCAACTGTACTCTTGCTTGCCCTCTACAAAGACAAGTATAGAAACACAAGGTTTCCTATACTACATAATTGCAATGGATATACTGTAAGCTTACAACACAAAGAACTAAGGGGTAAATTTATCAAAGAGTGAAGTTCCGCCACTAGAGTGAAATTCCGCAGCTCTCAATTCATTTCTATGGGATTTTGAAAGGCGTATTTATCAATGGGTGAAGTGAAAGTTCACCCTTTGATAAATATGCCTATAAAAATCCCATAGAAATGAATGGAGAGTGGCGGAATTTCACTCTAGTGGCGGAACTTCACTCTTTGATAAATTTACCCCTAAAAGAGGAAATTGGTATTATAACAGATGGGGACTTTTATATATGCATACAATACCTACCACCCGCTCTATTTTCTCATTGCATTCTCTCTGCTGTTTTACTTCTTTTTCTTGATATTCTAATTAAACATTGCAATGCTGGATCCCCCACATATGACAAATAGTCAAGAATCCCTTCCTGTACTGTAAAGTTATTTGACAAATATTTATGAAAATAGTATTTCTCACTGGATTTATGAAGGTCCCACAATGTGAGTAGAGTTACAAGATGCTGTAACTGTTTTCATCCATCTAAACAGAAACACCTTTTCATGTAGCTTTCCCTTTCAGTATCTTGTGAACTACAGTGATACTGAAACTAAAGTGTCTGTTTCATCCAATGGATCTGTTAATTATAATACTTATTAATATAACACTATTGCTAACACAAACCTTTACACTCCTTAGGGATAATTTCTATGTGGTATTCAGGAATAGAACAAACTCCTTTATTACCAGTATGCTGCAGTAACAGAGTACCAAATTCAGCAAAATCAGTGCCTTCACCTCTTGGGACATCTAGTGGACGCCTAATTACTGTATGTCCACATTAGAAAAACAAGGACGAATAATGAAAATAATCAGAAATAGCACAGGAACCATATCATAAATCATAAATAGCACAATGGGAAATCATTATGTTCTCCGGCTCATATTACATTCTCACCGTTATTGCTTTAACAGATACTTGCAAACAATAAAATGCAAACCTTAAAGGTTTTATTCATCCTACAACAAACATTTGATTTCGATCATACGTTTTAATGCAACGATCTGAAACTAATATTCATATTGTAGGATTAAAGTCCTAAAAATAATAAATCTGACTAAGTTTTGGCAGATTTGCCAGACAACTATTGTACAAAAGTCATATCTTGGAAATATATTGTAGGTTTATTATTATTATTATTATCATGTTATTGTAACCTGACAGAAATGTTATAACCTGTCCAATCGGCTAAATGATATGTTTGCTATGATACGAAAATTGTTGGCATGATAATTCGGAGCCCACACACATTCAAACAGTTTTTGTACTACAGTATAACGTCCATGTTATGTTTTTAAAGGGTCCAGAATAAAATTATATCAAATCAGGGAAAATGTAAAATCAGGGAAAATGTATTATGGATAATATATAGATGGGACCACAAAAAAACCCCAAAGTTAGGTGAGGGATTATTTATCTGTTTGTCTATTGGCAGACAACAACAGAACAACAGTCATATCCAGGAAATACATTGTAAGTCACCCATGGATAGGGTCAGATAGGCAATACATGCACGGGTATTATCATTATTTAAAGGACTGTTCACCACACAGTCTGAAAATCATATGACATTTCCTAACATCATATCTGTACGTCTATGGCCAGCTTCAGTTGAAAGGAGAAGCAAACCTTAAAGGGATCCTGTCATCGAAAAACATGTTTTTTTCAAAACGCATCAGTTTATAGTGCTACTCCAGCAGAATTCTGCACTGAAATCCATTTCTCAAACAGATTTTTTTATATTCAATTTTGAAATCTGACATGGGGCTAGACATTTTGTCAATTTCCCAGCTGCCCCCAGTCATGTGACTTGTGCCTGCACTTTAGGAGAGAAAGGCTTTCTGGCAGGCTGCTGTTTTTCCTTCTCAATGTAACTGAATGTGTCTCAGTGGGACATGGGTTTTTACTATTGAGTGCTGTTCTTCGATCTACCAGGCAGCTGTTATCTTGTGTTAGGGAGCTGCTATCTATTTACCTTCCCATTGTTCTTTTGTTTTTCTTTTGGGGGAAAGGGAGGGGGGTGATATCACTCTAACTTGCAGTACAGCAGTAAAGAGTGATTGGAGTTTATCAGAGCACTAGTCACATGACTTGGGGCAGCTTAGAAATTGACAATATGTCTAGCCCCATGTCAGATTTCAAAATTGAATATAAAAAAATCTGTTTGCTCTTTTGAGAAATGGATTTCAGTGCAGAATTCTGGAGCAGCACTATTAACTGATATATTTTGAAAAAAATTTTTTTCCCATGACAGTATCTCTTTAAAGTTAAAAACCCCTACCCTACACTGAAATCCATCTTTCAAAGGAGCAAACAGATTTTTTTATATTCAATTTTGAAATCTGACATGGGGCTAGACATATTGTCAGTTTCCCAGCTGGCCCCAGTCACGTGACTTTTGCTCTGATAAACTTCAGTCACTCTTTACTGTTGTACTGCAAGTTGGAGTGATATCACACCCCCCCAGCAGTCTAACAAAAGAACAATGGGAAGGAAACATATAGCAGTTCCCTAATACAAGATAATAGCTGCCTGGTAGATCTAAAAACAGCACTCAATAGTACCAGCCAAGTCCCACTCAGTTACATTACATAGGAGAAATAACAGCCTGCCAGAAAGTAGTTCCACCCTAAAGTGCAGGCACAAGTCACATGACTAGGGCAGCTGGGAAACTGAAAATATGTCTAGCCCCATGTCAGATTTCAAAATTGAATATAAAAAAATCTGTTTGCTCTTTTGAGAATTGGATTTCAGTGCATAATTCAGCTGGAGTAGCACTATTAACTGATGTGTTTTGAAAAAACATGTTTTTCCATGACAGTATCCCTTTAAGTTAAGAGGGAGGGTCGGCAGCCTAAAACTGTAACTCCTGTTTGTTTGTTTGTTATTTCATGGTGGTAACTTAAAGCTTCTCTTTGTAATTAGGTTTATGTTAAATAATAAAAGAAATACCTACAATCATGACATGGTCAATTACAGAAAGTTAAGTATATAAAATACAGCATCTCTAGCCATATGTTGTCACGTTTGGCACCCTATATCCAGAACCCAAGCTAAGCTCCCTTGTCTCGGCTCTCACTTCTGCCTCTAAACGCCGCCTTTCATCTCGGGAGGAGCCCTCGGCTAATCGGATGCCGCCAGGCCTTGTTAGAGAGAGGAGCAAATCAGGCAGGCAAAGGTCAGGATTGGAGAGGATCAGAATAGTCACAGACAAAGCCAAACCATTATAACAGATAGTATACACGAAGGCTAGGCACCTAGGAACTTTACAAATAGAACCTAACAACGGCAATCTGCAGTACACTAAATTCCCTTTAAATACTATTTAATTTCCCCAGAACCGTGCCGGCGCGCGTGCTATGGGAGAACCAGCACTGAAGGGAAACAGCAGCAATGCCTTCGGCGTCTACGCCGATGGAGCAGCGGTGGACCCCGCTGCCCACTAGACCACCAGGGTGAGTCCTTACATATGTATTTGCTTTTCCTCTTTTAAATCAAGGTATTCGTGATTTGTTTTCTGCTTCAGCTTTCTGTGATTTTTTTTTTTAGTTGCATAGAATTATTAAAACCAGCACATTGTGTAAAAATGCATGTGCACAAAGTAAATAGGTCTAATTTACAAACAAGTGCAAGCTCAAAGTGCTGGTTTGGATGCAAATTTAAGTTGTATATTGACACTATTCACAAAAGGTACTTGTGTTCATACAGGCTCCTCGTATAATGTGGCTGCTTGCAGAGAAGAGTTGAAAAAATGCCAAGTTACCCTTAGCTGCAGGCCCGGACTGGCAATCTGTGGGTTCTGGCAAATGCCAGAGGGGCTGCTGTATGGTTCCATAGAAAGTTACCATATAGTGGGCTTGTAGGGGGATACTTGGGCTGGTAAATGGGTTGTTTGGGCCTCTGTGTACTTGGAATGGCAGGGCCTATTTTGACTCCCAGTCCAGGCCTGCTTAGCTGCAATAGTCAGGATGTGCCACAGTGTGAGACTGGCGGGTAGGAACCTATGTGCTTGGTAACACATGTACTCATGTAATGAGTGAATTGAAAAGAGTAACAGATGAGTAAATGGCAGAATGAATTGAATAAAAATACTAAAAATAAATTACTGATAAGGGGTGAGGGCATGCAGCATGTACATCCACAGGCATGCCAAAGGGCAAGTGGCAGGCAACACAAGTTCATAAACTAGGGCAGAGAGTTCAGAAGAAGTGGCAGACAAGAGTAAGGCCATACAGCAGGCAAGGGTAGGAAATCAGAAGGGCAAGGCAAGATTTCATTAAAACATGCTGTATATATAAAGGGGAAATTGCATGAGGCACAACTTAAATGCCCTGCACCAGAATTGTTGTGGAGACAATGGGGTAGATTTACGAAGTGGCTAACACTAGCATCAATTTGCCAGAAATTCCATCTACAGGGACATTGGCAATTCACTAACAGGCGTAGAGGACAATTTGCTAGCGAAGTAGACTGTTGCTAGTGTAGTGTTCATACCCACCCTATTCAAATTGACCTAAGAGTGATATCGAAGTTTCGCTAGGCAGAAATGAACGCCAGTGAAAATTTACTATGAAATGCTCACATAGCCGAAGTAACGCTAGCAAAAATTCGACAGCGTTCGGCTGCTGAGACACAACTTCACATTTTTGTGAACTAGCGTAGTGGTAACAAATTTGAGCCCGATGAAGTGCGTGGAGTGTGGTGAAGTGGTTGCGGGCGACAATCTGCCCGTTAGTGAATTTGCTCCAATGTTGCATTCAGACACACTATATGATGGAATTCTGGTGAAAAAACTATTCATAATGATTAAAACAATGGTTATTTGCATCCAAAGATTGCACTTTGAACAATATGATGTGTTCCTGATTGAGTCCCAATATGTTATTATGATTATAAGCGGCATATAAGGGAATTTGTATCAACAGGAACATTCTTTGGGCAGACTGGTGTGGCAAATGCAAAGCTTTAGAACAAATGGCAACAAACGGAAGCAGAATTTATATTTATTGACTAGACAAAGGCATGTGGAGATGCTAAGCTCTTTGTATGCTTGAAAGTATCTCTTCCTGCACAAATTCCTGTATTTAGGGTAAACATAAATGTATATACATGGCCACTCTATAATCACTTCTGTTTAATAATTTTCTTTTCTCTCCTTATACAGAGATGTAATAAAGGCCAAGCCATTTCTAGGAAACAACACAAGTAATTACTGTAAGGCAACACTATCTACAACTGCCTCATATAACAGCAAATCACCTGCATACAATATTAATATCTTCTAATTAGCTTTGTCACTGTCAGGAGATAATCTACTGAAACGCTGTAGAAATAATTGGAGCAGACGTCAAAAATATAAATAAAATCCTATATTATGTGGCCATAATATCCCATTATATGTTTTGATGAAGAGGGGAGCTGGCAACTGTAAAATAAAAATAGAAAATGTGGGAGAAATCAAGGCAGCTGTGAAAGAGACACATTCTTTGCGTACGCCACAACTTGACATTCATGCGTAATATACAAAAAACACATATAGTATAGTGCCTGGACAGACAACGGAGGGCTCCTATACAATTGGCTGATGTGGAAGGCAAGGGGTGCATAATAATCACATCTAAGTTTTTCTGGGGGGGGGTTCTGGCACAACAGACTGTGTTTTTTCCTGCCAAAACAGAATGCATGGTGAAATTGTAGTACATCCATCCAGATGAACTGCTGCAGGCCAAAAAGGAAGGGCCACCCTTTAAGTGTTATGTTACATTGATGCAGGAAATTGTCATCAACCTAAGGGCCAATGAACTAGATATGCAAAACAAATATAAATGCCTACATGGGTTTTAACTCAGCAACAAGCAAATGAGGTACTGGTAGGGAATAGGGATGTAGCGAACTGTTCGCCGGCGAACTTGTTCGCGCGAACTTCGACCGTTCGCGTCCACCGAATGTTCGCGAACGTCACGCGACGTTCGCATTTTGAGTTCGCGTTCGATTCAAATACAAATCGTTCGACCATTCGACCATTCGAATTCCTTCGACCGCTAAAAATCGAACGATTTCCATTCATTCGAACGATTGTAAGCATTCGATCGAATGAAAAGCATTCGATCGAATGGCTTCGATCGTTCGATTCGAATGAAAATCGTTCGATCGAACGATTAAAATCCTTCGATCGTTCGAATCGAACGATTTTAGCGGGTGTTCGAAGTTCGCGAACTGTTCGCGAACGTTCGCATTTTTTGCCGGTGTTCGCGAACGGCGTTCGCGAACACCAAATCGGCAGTTCGCTACATCCCTAGTAGGGAATAAAGCTATAAGGGCCATGATACTATGGGTCCCTACATATATACAGTATGTATTGGTGCTCAGTGAAAACATGTATACAGTTAGCATAAATATTGCTGGTTAGCAATGCATTTCATTAAGAGTTCAGTACAGCAGGTAGAGATAATGGCAAGATTGTTGGTGCATAGATATCAACTGGTATCAAGCAGAATTAATCGAATTTGTTTTCCTGTCCTTCAGACCAACATGCCACTGAAGTTTACTCATGTGTCCTATTAAAAGAAGATATCTTTACATTATCCCATAATTATTCTCATCAGGCTGCAGTGACAATGCAAGTCTACCTTGTGTTCTATCCCTGCTTTACTCTGATCATAACGTCCCCATGGGTAGACTCATTTCAAGTAGGCTCAGCATTAGTTCTCAAAAGGACACATGGAAGCTCTGCATTCAACATCTGCTGTTTTAATAACAGCCCCCTGCACCTTGCATTTACAAGAGCTCCCCAGCTTAGGTGTATAATGCTGTTTCAGAGGACAGCCATGTATTGCTTACCTTCCACCTCTCCTGTATGCAGCCCAAACAGTAAGTGCAATTCTTCGTAGTCCATTTAAGGCTATCATTGGATACACAGGTGGAACTGAGATGCTATCATAGGGCTATCATGTCTTGTTGCAGGGAAGGGACCCTACAGGTGCAATTAGGTTAAAGTTTGTGAAAGACTGTGGAGAGCATGGGCAGATCATGGGTCGGAGTTTTGCATAATGAGGAGTGGAAGGGTTGGATCTGTTAAGTGACTATGCATATCCAGTTGACTGGTCGGATTTTGGGGTTCCACGGAAGGTGGGTCCTTTGAATTTAGTAGTATGGGTCCCCATGTTTAGAGATGGTGGATTCCACTCCATTCTTGGACAAGGGAATTGTATTAGCTCAAGTAGGTAGTGCAAAAAAAATCATGCCATCCTGTGGCTGTTTTATTGCACTTTGGCCATTTATTCAATATAATTTCCATGTCCAAGAATGAAGCACAAAGATAACTGGTAGGTTGCACGGTTGTCAGTGATAGTCTAAATATATATTCCCAAACATAACCTGCAATCATCACAGTTTTTAACATTTCAGTCAACTCTTTATTCCTCCATGGCATTTGCTACCTGCTGACTGGTTGCTATTATATGCCGATGAGTAAGACTGGCAGGTGTGAACTATAGAATGTGTATATTCCTTTAAAATGGTCTTATATGTAATAAAAGGCACCAGGAATAAGATATTTTCAGGTGACCAGTAAGTGCTATGTGCTGACTGGTTGCTATTATTGGCAAGGACTATTTAAGCCACATCCATTCTTAATGACAGGTGCCACTATATCATACAATGACATTTATATAATCCTGTGATTCCTATTTTGTGGAAAACATTTGGTTAAGCCCCTTGACTGCATGTTATGTTTTGCATAACACAAACAAAGGTTTACACAATATGGGTTTGCTGAGATGGTAGAGGAAGAACCTACTGGGCATAGAGCCCTGACTTCAACCCAACAGAACACCTGTGGCATGATTTGGTTGTTAGGTTTAAACTAACCCAGCAAACAGGCTATTTAAGTGGTCAAGCCCTGGTTACAATGACCAATAAAGAACAGTAGTTATTGTCACCAACCATGTCATCACTGTTCTGCAAAATAAACTGTTTATATGAGGAATGCATCGAATCCAACATTCTGCTGGGGATTTGGCAAAAAAGGGAAAATTGTACTCACCACTAAATAATTTTATAGCCTTAGGTGAGGATGCAATAAGGGTGTTACTATAAAGTTCATACAAAGAAAAGAGGCTCTCTTCACTTGTCCATTATCAGTATACAGTACATAGGACTTTTGTGTTTTGGGCTTTTTATACCAGTCCAGAACAACCACAGCCCTTTAGAATGGAAGATTTGTGTCTCCAAAGATGCCCCAGTAGCTTCCCATCTTCTTTTCTGCTGATTTACATTCTCTGTTCTGCTGTCACTTACTGAGCTTAGGCACTGACTTACTGGTACATGACAGCTCAGAATCCAGCAAAATTAGCATCAGAATTTAATAATCAGCCCTTTAGCATCAACTGATATGACCAGCTTGTTGATTTGCAACGGCCCCTAAATTTAGCACTTATTCGCAGATATTCCTAACAAAATCCAAGATTGGAAAATGGTGCCAACTTTGAAGGTCTAGATAATTATGTCTAAAGAGATGCTGAACCTTTAGGCTGGCTCAGTAAGTTCAGTATATAAAATGTGACATTTATACACAGCTTCATTTTTAGGGATTAGTTTTTCTTTAAGACATTTTAGGCATTAAGATAAAAAATGCACTCCACAGGGATTGTTTGTCTAAATATTGCAATATATTCCAGCTGACCAACTACATCAAAGCCATCCCTGGACCTGGTAAGTCTTAAAGGCATACTGTCATGGGAAAAACATTTTTTTTTTTCAAAATGAATCAGTTAATAGTGCTGCTCCAGCAGAATTCTGCACTGAAATCCATTTCTCAAAAGAGCAAACAGATTTTTTTATATTCAATTTTGAAATCTGACATGGGGCTATACATATTGTCAATTTCCCAGCTGCCCCAAGTCATGTGACTTGTGCTCTGATAAACTTTAATCACTCTTTACTGCTGTACTGCAAGCTGCAGTGATCTCACCCCCTCCCTTCCCCCCCCCCCAGCAGCCAGGGTAGGCCAGGGGGGAGGAGGGAGGGTGGGCAACAAACGGGAGGGGGGGTGGGGGATTTGCACCAACTAGGTTTCCTTCCCCTTTAAACTTACTCTCATCTTACTTCATTAAGAATTCTACTGCTTGCATGACCTAAGTTTTACCTACAGCATTACCTTCCAATATTAAGTCTCCCAAATGATTGCCCTTTTATTAGCCACCACTGGGATCACTTGGCTGTAGGTGGGGAACGAAGGTACTCTGCCCTCCCCAAACAAAATATTGTTTGTCCATATGTTGCGAAATCTTCAAGCTGGCCATCTACATCACTGGACAGGGTGAAAAGTACAATATATTTTCTTATTGCTGAACGTGGGAGGTCTGTGACTGTTGGTTCGGGCACTGCATGCAAAAAAAAATAATTTTTATTGATTACATTTTTTGCACAATTATTCGAATTATGCTTTGAAAAAATAGTTGGTATATTTTAAATATTATTTCAGACATTTATAAAGTGCAGAAAAATTTGGAAAGCTCGAATATAAAACTTTGCATTGTAAAAGTTGCCAAGTTCATGTAAAAGTCAATGGGAAATTTCCATGGCAATTTTAAGATGTCTTTCAAACAAGCTGTCGGAATGTTTTAACCCATTGAAAATTATAAAATGAGTAAAAATTTTAGCTATTTAAATTGTTTTCAAGACATTTTTGTATTGAATTTTTTCTATTTTTTCTAAATTAGAGTATATTCAAAGTAGAAAAAATCACGCAAACTTAAATATTGATTAATAGACCCACAAGCATCATAGAAGTCTAAAAAATCCCTGATCTACTGAAGTGCCAGAGATGCCATGCTCAAATTCACGGCAAACTTGAACTCATGGATGGAGCAGTTATGCTAATTTAAGAAAAGTTTTATTTGCTTTAGGATAAATGTTTCTACATTTTGTCTCCATTCCCAAACCTGTTCTGTACTATTTTCATCCTTAAAGTGATACTGAAATCTTTTTTTTCAAAATATTAATCTACATTAAAAGTTACATATAGCTCACTTTGATCGTTTTTTGCTGATAGTTCTGCTTTTGTAAGTAATTATTACTTGAAGTTCCTAAACCTGACTGTTTTGCCAACCTGACTGTCCCATCTTAGTCTTGTCAGTTAGAGTTTCTACTGCTAATGGACTCCTGCTGCACAAATATGGCAGCCCCCTCATAGAGGAACATGGGGGTAAGAAAGGTAACGTAAAAGCATCAGGCAAATACTTTTATGGCAAAATTATAAATAGCATTCAAAGATAATGTTATCATGGATTAAAAAAAGGTTATTTTTCTGGTGTCAGTATCTCTTTAAATGTTGTTCTCTCCTGTACATCCTCTAATTTGCCCATTGTTTACTTTAAAGGAACAGTTTAGTCTAATAATAAAAACTGGGTAAATAGATAGGCTGTGCAAAATAAAAAAAAAGGTTTCTAATATAGTTAGTTAGCCAAAAAATGCAATCTATAAAGGCAGGAGTGATTGATTGTCTAACATAACAGAACACTACTTCCTGCTTTTCAGCTCTCTAACTCTGAGTTAGTCAGCGGCTTTAAAGGAATAGTTCAGTGTGAAAATAAAAACTGTGTAAATAGATAAGCTGTGCAAAATAAAAAATGTTTCTGATATAGTTAGTTAGCCAAAAATGTAATGTGCCAGATGTAATTCTGAATAAAGGCAGTTTTATTTTATTATGGGAGTGCTGCTACCTTTATCTGATGTCGTTTGAAGGATGTGAAGGTGAACACATTAATTGGCGTGCACCCCTTGAAGTAACTTTGAATGATGGATGCCTATCTATATGCAGCCCATCTATTTACCCAGTTTTTATTTTTACACTGAACTATTCCTTTAAAATGAACAAACTATGACATCATATCTTTGAAGTACTAAGGCATGAGAAAACTTTTTGCTATATGCTGGTTACAGGTGACTTTATACATGCTTAGTTTTGAGTAATTTTGTATGGTAAACCATGAGCATGACCAAAAAGAAATCTAACATACCTAATTCTAAGAGGGAGCGTTGCATACCGTAAATAGTTTTTCAGCTGTGACATAAAATTACTTTAACACATTTAATTTTATTTATGTAATGATTGCAATAGCCTTCATAAAAACCCAATAAAAATTAAAACTCATGGAACAAAAAGAAAAATAAAGATATTAGCCTTTGATGGCAGCCACTGAACACTTGACTCAGGTCAATATTTAATTATGTAGACTGGAAACCAATGTTATCATGAATGCATTGCCTCAGAGACATTCAAATTACCTAAAATTACCATTAGAATTACAGAAAGGTGAAGGCCTTTTTTTTCCACAATACAGAATGCTTTTACAACTAGCATCACTTCTGTGCAGTCTATCATTTATTGTTACAGTAAATTTAAAGGCTCGTTTTTTATTACTTGCCCATAAAGATAAACCGTTCAAAACTTCAAAAAAACTTTCAACTTCAAAACTTTTGAACTGCAATTCTTGACCCTAGAATACTCAGCTATGGAGCTACTGCTGCTGTCGGTATTTAACATGTGCAGAGTAAGTAGAGAAGCACACAACAGTGGAGCAGCAGTACAGCATATATCAAAAGTGTGGTGAGCAGTTTAAAGGGTAGTTCCCCATTACATTAACTTTTAGTACCGGTATGTTATACAATGCCCTCTTCTTGGCATAAATTGGTCTTCATTTTTTATTGTTTTTTAATTATTTGCCTTCTTCTTTTTCTTCTTTTTAGCTTTCACATGGAAGTCACTGATCCTGGTAGCCAAAAATGCATTGCTTTTGTTATATAATACTATTTTTGCCCTTACAGAACCCATCTTGACAGATCAGTTGACGGGTGTTCAACTTGGAGAACTAGAATTTTTAGAGGGGGTGCTGTTAATGGTACACATAGGGGCACATTTGCTAAGGGTCGGATTTCGAAGTTAAAAAACTTCGAAATTCGACCATCGAATTTGATACTTCGATAGTTGAAGTATTTTTTCCATCGAAAAGGGCCGTTTTCAAGCGAAGTCAAAACGATTTAATCCTTCGAATTGAACAATTCGAAGGATCGTACAAAAAAAAACTTTGACTTCAAAAAACTTAGCCAAAGACTCAGAGAGGTTCTAGGAGGTCCCCCATAGGCTAAACAGCAATTAGGCAAGTTTAAGGTGGCGAAATGTTGTCAAAGTTTTTTAAAGAGACAGTTCTTTGATTTTCGAATGGTCAAATTTGTCAAGTATTTTCAATTCAAATCGAATTTTGGCCTATTTGGTGGTCAAAGTACCTAAAAATTACTTTTTGAATTCGAAAATTCACTTTGACCCTTAGTAAACGGGCCCCTTTAATTTCATTATCAGATATATATTTCTAAATTGGCAATAGCAGTGTGCATAAAGATACTGCAGTCGCCTGCAGCAACCCATAATACATTCACTTGTAAATTGCACTAGATTAATGAAAGCTGATTGCTGGCTATGGGTTACTGCATTGCAGCAGTTTATAAAGGTAGAGTCTTCTACCAGTTGCTCACTAAACACATGTTAGCACATGTAATACACCATTACTGTATGTACATTTTGATGTACCGAAATATAATATTTTTAAGAGTGTAACGATTCATGTCTCTAAATGGTTTAAATGCAAAGGTGCACTTTATGAACTATTTTCATACAGATTATAAAAGTTGAATTTATTTTTTTACCCAACTTCAGTGAGTGTGCTTGTTTTCTCTCTTTCTGTAAAACACAATATCATAGAGACATAGGACAGATGAGGCACTGGCTGGGAGAAATCCTGATGCAGTCGAACAGCTGCTGACAGCTACAACCTTTTCTGCTTGGCTCAAGAGTTTTGTTTTGATGCCGCTCTGTTGGTTCCCTTCACATATAAGATTTAGGAATGTTGTTTCTTAAGAGCTTTAACATTTCATTTTTTGGATGTGATTCATCTTTTCTGTCAAATTTAGCACACCGGATGTTGTCAGGTTATTTGGGGCCTAATGTATATCACCTGCCACAAGTTCTGTTTATGCTGCAAAAGCTTTTGTCTTGTCTTATGACTTTTAAAAGTAAAACATTTCTTGCCCATTGCAGTCATATTATACATATTATCATTCTGCAATATAATACATAAATGCCTCTTTATTAAAGGTACAATTTTAGTGGTTTTATAGGTTTTTGAAACCACTAATAAACTTTCCAAGAATGTCATTTGTCAAAAGATCTGAACTGAAAAAGCACGAGCAGGAAAAAGTTGCAGAAAAGCCAACTTACATAACTCCAAATCTTTCATACTGCCGCACAAAAGCCAACATCAAAAAATACCTGAAAACCTCAAAAACCCACGAAGCAAAAGAGATCTTCCAGTTGTAAAAGGGACATCTGCCATTGACTACTACATGATTCCGACAGGTTTTAGCTGGAGTATTTTCAGATTTGGAATTGTCATGTTTTTGTTCCATAATAAATATCAGAAAAGTTTAGCTTTTTTCCTTGACTTTTTTGAATCGACACAAAATGGCCCCTAGTCCTGCTATTTTGAATTCACTATTAAACTCTATTCACAAAGGTACTTGTGTCTCTATATACTCTTCCAGCCTGCACTTTGATGAACTGCATGTACCCATGCTGAAGGCGCAAAGACAAAAGGAGCCCTGGGATCAATACTTAGCTTATGGAGATAAAACAAAACAGAATTGCTTACTAAAGGACCTAAATCATGATTTCTTGGAGAGAGTCCAGCTGATTCGATCTTGCTTAATAATTCTTTATTTGGTCATTTAATTTATATATATATATATTTTTTATACAATACCACAAGAGTACATTCATTTCATATGAAGAAGATATGGCTGTTAATATGCCATACCCAAAATAAGTGGCCAACATGTTAGGAGTGGTAACCACATCACTCACATCCACACATGAAAGGCACACAGACTTCTGAATGGACATGCAACTCACAACTTTATTTGTACATCCAGGGGTTCAATGCATACAGGCTCATGTGCTAAACAATCCACACAGGCTATACAGGCAGATGTTCCATGCGCATACATAAAGCTGTCACTCCAGAAGATTACGGTACATTTCCAATTCCAGATCGCTAGGCTGGGTTTCATACAGTGTCTCCAGTCCTGGGATCCCCTGTCCCCACCTGGCTCAGCAATCCTGAAACTCTCTTCGATGCCCCTTTACTATTGCAAGCAGGGATTTTCTTACTGGCAGACACAAATTGCTAGAAACATCAACCCTTCTGACTAACCTTATCCTTCTCACTTGGGTCCCTATTCTGTGGAGGATCCACTGAAAACTATTTCCACTACTCTCCTCTTTGGGGCAATAGGTGGCCCATACTACAAAACCCATCTCAGAGTAGACACCTAGGGGCAAATTCACTAACCAGTGAAAATTCGCCAGCGCTGGCTTTGCGCACATTGCAACACTTAAACATAAATTCGACTGGACAACGCTAATTCACGAAGATCTGAAGTTGCACACAGGGTAACGTACGCTGACGAAGTTGCGCTAGCGAAAATATGCCAGCAGTTCGAAGTTACTCTAGCGTTAATTTGCATACGGCGTGCAGTTAAAGTACAATGGCCGTATATGCTGCATCAAATACATTACACTACACAAGGCCAGGGAATCTAGAGTTGTTATATTGCCCTACATGTATAGTTTAGGTGCCATATGTTATCAAATGTAGGGGGAAGGAGGGTACCCCATAAAAAATTCGATCTTTTTCAGCCTATCACCCTGTAAAAAGGAAAAGACGCCAGCGTTTTTTGGGACTTAGAAAAATTTTCTATTTTTTTTTGAGGAACTCCTATCTATTATTGCACTTCATCTGGTCTGAGGTGACAAAGGCAAGTCTGGCAATAGAGGTAACGGTCAGTAAAATCAAAAACTTAGTGAATTTGCATAGTTACACTCTTTCGCCAGAGCTACCTATTCTAGCCTGTCGCTAATCCACACCGTCTGGTCTTCTTCTTCTCAGTAATGCTGTCTGTTCCCTCCCATTAAAGACATTAAAGACACTGAGGGGCACGTTTACTAACATTGGAGATAAATATCTGGAGAGATTTCTGGAGATGTTGCCCATAGCAACCAATCAGATCTTTGCTTTTGTTTTCTAATTTGGCTGTGACTGTTTAAATCTAATTGCTGATTGGTTGCCATGGGCAACATCTCCAGAAATTTCTCCAGATATTTATCTCCAACAGGGGCGATCCTGGCCCCTCCACCTCCTGAAGCAGCAGCATTTTTGCTGCCCCTGGTACCTAGTGGGGCGATGCCGCCTGAGGCGACATGCTCAACCCGCCTCATTGGCGATGCACCCCTGATCTCCAATGTTAGTAAACATGCCCCTGAGTCTGGGTGTGGCTGCCCTTTTATATCCTTGTACCCTAGTGGTTGGGTTGAGGTACTACAACTAACTTACTGTATTAACTATACTACTACTGTTGGCTAAAACATTCTGGAAAAAAGAAAACGTGAATATGAAGGATGTTCCTTTCTCAAAATTCTCTGTCTTCAGACTTTAGACTTCAACTTGATGCATTCAGTATTTAATGCCATTGTGTATTTGTTTAGCAGTTTTCACTATTTGTATATATGACAAATTCTGAGTTCTCAATTACAATGTCATTAGAATGCTTTTCAGTTATGGAAGACATTTTTTTACTGGCAATAGCATGACAAGTCAATACTGTCTGTACATTTAATTTTCATAATGTTACTATATTTTGTTTCTGAGCACACAGCCCTGATGCCTCTTATAATCAAGTTAGTCACCTTATATAACCTTCTACCACTTCCAGTATCATTTCTATATGAGTGTATAATACACAAAAGCCATGAATATCCTGTAAATTATACCCTTATAAACGGTGAGTTCTGATGTCATCAGTTATAAATGGTGAGTTCTGATGTCATTTCTGTCACATGACTCACTGAAACTTGTGTATTATAATAAATAAAGTACCCCCTGTTGCAAAATATGAGGATATTAGAAGTTACCTTGGAGTTCCATGACTGTATAAAAACACTCGGCCTTCGGCCTCGTGTTTTTATATGGTCATGAAACTCCTTGGTAATTTATAATATCCTTATATTTTACAAGAGGGGGTACTTTATTCACTATATACGTACCGTGCATTTTAAAACACTAATTTCACATTTGTCATAAACTTCATGCATGTCTTGCATTATTCTCATAACTGATTGCTTCTGAAGACTGGTAGACATTTCTTATTGTTCTATAGAGTAAAGAGCACAGAAAAGCAGAAAACTGTTGGTGTCAATAAAAAAAAACTTCAACTCCGGACACCTAAATTTATTTCCTTTTATTTCAGAATTCTTCAGCTAGATCTTATTGAATAGTAAATGAGGTTACTATACTTACTTGCTGCAGCCCAGATACACTGTGTTATTATATATATATAACTAGTGGGTATTAAATAACAAGAATTTTTTTTTTTTTAACTTTAGAGTTGCTCTTCAGGCAGAATGGCCAAACTTCCATGTGGTTGTAGCAAAGCCACATGTACCCCTTTAATGGTGGGTGTTGGTCTGGGCAAGCTTTCTCTCTTAAAAGCTGCAAGTGGAGGAGGTAAAATCACTCTCTCTTTTAAAAGCTTATGACGGAGAAGGATTAAAGGGGACCTGTCACCCTAAGAAATAATTTCAAATTCTTTACTATCAAGTTAGTTGAGCAAAAAATAAATACTTGCACTGTATGTATTATTTAAATTTTGTTTCCTTCTGTTTTGGAATTATACTATCACAGCAAGCAGGCAGCTGCCATTTTGTGGACACGGTTATTCAGGGAAATTGTGTATCACCCCAAAATCTTGTGTATGAACCAGAATGAGGGACCTAATGTCCATGTGCAGTGCCGTACACAATAATAGAGCCTTAGGAGGGAAGGGGGGAATGTGAGGAGAGCTGTGACATCTAGGAAGTGCTGAATGGAAAGTGAAAGTAATTGACTGCCCCTCCTCTAGCATAGAGGCGGGGCAGGTAATATTTGATTGACAGTTTAGATATTTAAACACCTTTATAACAGGTATGGATGTTTTAATCAAAAATTTTTTTGGGGTTCCATATTTAATTTGGAAAGGACTTTCATTATGCAGTTTTTATGTGTAGGTCACAGGTCCACTTTAAAGGGGTTGTTCACCTTTAAATTAACTTTTAGTAAGATGTAGAGAGTGATATTCTGAGACAATTTGCAATTGTTTTTCATTTTTTATTATTTGTCGCCTTTGAGTTATTTAGCGTTTTATTCAGCAGCTCTCCAGTTTGCAAGTTCAGCAATCTGGTTGAAATGGTCCAAATTACCCTAGCAACCATGCATTGATTTGAATAGGAGACAGGAATATGAATAGGAAAGTGCCTGAATAGAAAGATGAATAATACAAAATAGCAATAACAATAAATGTGAAGCGTTACAGAATATTTGGATTTAGATGGGGTTAGTGATCCCATTTTAAAGCTGTAAAGAATCAGAAGTAAAAGGAAAATCATTGAAAAAAACTATAACAAATAAATAATGAAGACTAATTAAAAATTTGTTTGAAATTGGTCACTCTATAACATACTAAAAGTTAACTTAAACGTGAGCAAATTCACTAAAGCGTGAAGCGCCTAACATTAGCGCAAATTTGCCAGCGTCATGTCATTTCGTTACTTCTCCGATTTACTAACGGGCGCTGGCGTAAATTCGCTAGCAAAGTGGACCTACTCCAGCGCTACTTCGCACCTTTACGCCAGGAGAAGTTGCGCTTTGGCGAAGGGTCAATGTAACTACGCTAATTCACTAACTTGCGCATTTTACTGAACGTTACCTCTTGCGCCAGACTTGCCTTCACCACCTCAGACCAGCCGAAGTGCAATAGAGTAGATAGGGATTGCTTTAAAAATAGTTAACATTTTTTTCTAAGTCCCAAAAAATGCTGGCGTGTTTTCCTTTTTTAAGGGTGATAGGCTGAAAAAGATCGTAAATTTTTTTGGGGGTACCATCGTTCCCCCTACATTTCCTAACATATGGCACCTAAACTATACAGTGGGCACATGTGTAGGGCAAAATAACAACTCTATTTTACTTTATGAAGGTTTCCTAGGCTTGTGTAGTGTAATGTATTTGCTGAAACATATACGTCCATTCAAGTTTAACTTGGCGCCGTATGCAAATTAGGCATCACTAGCGTAACTTCACTTTGCTTGACGAATTAACACTTGCGCAAATTCGCTACCGTTCGCCTCCCTGAGCGCAACTTCTGATTTTAGTGAATTAGCGGTGCCCTGGCGGAAATGAGCCTGACGAAGCGCGGCGAAGGGGTCGCTAGCGCATTTTCGCTGCTTAGTGAATTTGCCCCTTTAAGCCCTGTGAGACCAATTCCTTAGTCAGGAGACCAATGAAATGGCAGCCTACAAAAATGACCAGAGGTAAATATCTAGGGACCACCCTAAGGGGTTTACCTTGATGTGGTATGGTGGATTGTCAATTTTATGATCATAACTGTGTAACTAAAAAACCCTGCTTTTTAAATATAGACACTTACATAGATAATAAATTATAAGTGAAACAAGGGACCAGGGAATGTGCATTGATCAATCCTCTCTTTTGTATGTTATCCATTAAATATAATAACTATTGTAAAGATTCAATGGAAACAGCACCACTTTATCTTGTTAAATTAAAAATGCCTTTATTGCAAACTTATGGGGCATTACGGCAATTATCCATTAAATATAATAACTATTGTAGCCATGTGGAGCGCAGAACAAATTCCACTTAAAGGACAATGAAAGCAATTTATACATCATATTTCTCCATTAGTGGTTTCCCTCTTGAACCATACCACCAACAAGACAGAATAGTGCTGCAGGAATTTTGGCTGCCATGTGGGGCCACTTGATGTCCTGTCCCCAACTCTCTGGCAGCCAGAGCATGTGTAATTGATGTAGTTGCAACTTCAGCGGTACATGTTCCTGGCTGACAATCAATATCATAGACCACAGAAAAGGACATAAAGCAGCCAGACTAGGCAGCACCAACTCCACTGCACTATTTTGTCTTTTAATAACAGTTATGTGTACAGAGGACAGTACTGGGGTGTGCAGGTGGTCGAGTTCGGGAGGGGGACCTCTAGAGGGGATACATGGCTTTCCTTGCCATTTAAAAATGCTTTATTTCATCACAGGAGTGCTCCTTGCTATTCTTGCACTGCTAGTCCTGACTCTTGAAACATAGCAGAAGATTAACAAACCTATGAAGAAGACATTTAGTCTTGTTTGGGGGAGAACTGACTTCTGTAACAGTGACTCAAGAGTCAGAACTAGCAGTGCAGAAAGACAAACAATTACTGCTTTCCATTGTAATTACATTTTCAAACAACTTTACAATCTCTTTGCTTTGATTAGGCAAAATGATACTTTTGGGTTTATATCCACTCTAATTTTCCTGCTTTACCATCTCCCACATTGTCCACCATGCCAAAACATCCCCTCTTTCACTGGCCATGTGCTGCATTGTTTATGGTGCATACCATTCTCTGTCAGGCACAGGCATTTGGAGCTGATAGTGGTTGGGTGCAAATACAGGGAACAAAGTACATTGTACTAAAATAATGGAGGTTTGTACATCTCGCATTAAGTAAATGAGTCCTATAATCTGTAATATATAAATATTTTGCACTTAGGTGTCTTATTGTGCTTCAGTAAATAGATTTTTAATTTGGCCTCATCTTACAATAGACATATAGATCTCTAAAAGTGGCATAGCAGAATTTTAAGAACAGGACACACCGGCACAACATGGGTAATTTCAGCAGGTAAAACCTTGCTCGTTTATTGCGGATGCAACGTTTCGGGGCGTGACCCCTTTCTCAAGCATGCTTGAGAAAGGGGTCACGCCCCGAAATGTTGCATCCGCAATAAACGAGCAAGGTTTTACCTGCTGAAATTACCCATGTTGTGCCGGTGTGTCCTGTTCCTACGTTGTTTCTGAGGTTGCCCATTCCCTCTAGCATCGAGCACCTGGGAGTCGCTGAAGTCTGGACGGCCAGGGTGTGCGAGTGTAAGTCTTTCTTTTTGCAATAGCAGAATTTTAACACATGGAAAAAAATGTGTGGCTAAATAGAACACAGAAAAGGAATTCTGCACTTCTTTAAAAAATAATTTCACAGGAATGGATTTTGAACAATGGTACAGTGTGATCTGAATGCATTAATAGAAAGCCCTTTGACTTGACCATCTGTTTAGCTGTAGGCACAGTTAAAAGGTGAGTTTATCTTACACCTCAGCTTCAATGCAAGCCCTGTCTTCCTCTGCGATTGCCAATTACAAGTATTATATTGTCAGCATAATGCTACTTGCCAGTGGCAAATGTACTCTGTGGTTTAATCAAGACTAGGGCACTGTCTGAATAAGATATACAGAATAGAGCATTCTTCTAAAAGGCCACCGTGTTTAAAGAAATTGGTAAGTACATTTGGTTCCAAAAAATACAATTCTCAGCAAGACAGATTAACTGGAGAATCGTTGTAAATGGTAATAATTAACAAGTATATAGCCATATATATATATAGTCATTTAGGTAATTTTTTTTGGTCTTGCTATTGTTAGTAGCAAATAGTTTGAGATAAGGAAATAAACTAGCATCAGATCTAACAGATGATTATGGGGGTTATTTATTAAAGTCCGAATGCCAAAAACTCGAAAAATTCAAGTTCTTTTTAACTATAAAATCTGAATTTATAGTGAGAAAAAAATCAAATTTTTTGAGATTTATTAAACCCCGTGGATTGAAACAGTCTGAATCCAAAAATCCAGTATCTAAGACCTGCCAAGGTTATATATAAGTCAATGGAAGATGTCCCTATCCTATTTGGAATTTTCTGTGGCCTGCCCTGGAATTAGCCTGAAAATCAGTGTATTTCAGTCAAAAATCTGAAAAATTCAGACTTTGAGAAAAAAGTACAAAAAAAAATCATACGATTCAGATTTTTGCTCAATTTTTTTGTGTTTGTCCCTGATCCAATAAAATCATGATTTTTTAATAATTATTAAGGTCCAATCATGGATTCTAGTTTGGTCGGACCTTTTTCATTAAAGTAGTCAGATAAAATTTATTGCCCCTATATAAGCATTTTGACATAGTAACACAATGCTTACCTTTATTCTTCCTAAAAGGCTACAGTTTTGCTTATGGCATATGCTTAATTAAGGCCATGTAGCTTTGTATTACTGTACATAGACTGCACATGCAACAGGGGCCATAAGCCCTATGGAGCAAGCCTGGGACAGGTGGAGCAGAAAGGGGCATGACCAGGGCCGGAATGGGAATAAAAAGCAGCCCGGGCAAAAAAATCAAAGCAGCCCACATGTAAACATGTGATGGTCTCGTACTCATCCACTCTTCGAAGATTCCTGTGTGGAATCGAAACGTTGGTCCACTTTAATAAACCTTTATGATCGATAACTACTGACTCAAGCGTGACTGATTCTGGAGTGCCGTCATTGGAGGGATTTTGTATTGATTTACAGACTGGCACCCGACCCTTGGATTATTTATGGTCGTGCGTTCCTGCTCGTTCAGGAGCTGGAGCTGGTCACTGCTCTTGTAGAACTATAACAAACAAGGGAAAGTTGTGCTCACCACTAGTTTTTAAAATCATTAGGCGGGGGTGCAATGAGGGTGTGACCACAAAATACATATAGACAAATACAAGATTCAAATCAAATGAAAATTGAGCATAGGACTGGCCAGATATGGGATGACTTTGACGTAGTTGGCCAGCTTAAATATATTGCAATATATGGACAAACAATCCCTGTTTTGTTTAAAGGGTAAGGCATTTTTCAGTAGCAGTATGCACAAAATGTCTCTGTCTTAAATATATTGATAATGGGTTGAGTGCAGAGGAATCTTGTATTTGTCTATATGTATTTTGTGGTCACACCCTCATTGCACCCCCGCCTAATGATTTTAAAAACTAGTGGTGAGCACAACTTTCCCTTGTGTGTTATATATATATATATATATATATATTATACAGTATACTATATATATAGTATACAGTATGTATATATATATGTATATAATGTACAGTGTATATATATATATATATATATATATATATATATATACACAACTTATGACATTCTGTCTACAGAGATTTATTATTCTTAAGTGGGCAAATTACTAAATATCAAGCAGGTGTTCTTATAAAATGCTTTTTTTAAACTCTTTTCAACACAGGAGTTTTAACAGTCCATTGCTGATTCTCACCATGACTTGAAATAGAGGACACTGTCATTATTCTTGAAAACCATCAAAGATAACACCCAACTGTGCCAACAAAGCATGAGCAGCCAACAATCAACAGACAGCAGTTCAGAGATGGTACACAATCCATAAAGATGACACATTCTGCAACTGACATAAACACAAAATATATCATAAGGCCACAAGTGATTTGATGTGGTGACCCAAAACCATCTGCCGTGAATGGCAATTAATATTCTCTTACTTGCAGATTTAACTCACCTTTCTTTTTACCTCTTAAAGTGATTAGTGATGAACATATTTAATTTAAATCCATACTTCATTTCACTATTAAGGAACAGTAACAGCAAAAAATTATAATTTTTTTGAAATAATAGATTTATAATGTACTGTTGCCCTGGTAAAAAAGTTTGGTTTGTTGGTTTCAGAAAGACTACTATAGCTGATATACAGTAAATAATAATAATATTTTGAAGCATTGTGGAGAATTGAACACCATTCTCAGTAAGTGTTTCATTAAAGGGTTATTACCTAAGCATTTCTACTATCTCTAGCACCAGTTCAACCAGTTAGCTACGAATATTAGTATATTATGCACATAGGTTTTCTTCTTGTATACCCTAATCAAATGAGACAGAGATAGGCACGCAACCTGTTACTGTTCTGATTTCCGCAGCCTCATCTTCATTCTTATAATCAACACTTCCCCAGCTAATTACACCTGTAATTTAGTGCCTTACTTAACTCAACAAAAACTTTCATCCTGCACGTTATTATCCCCTACAGATGGACCCACATTTATCCCATGGCAGGCTATTTACATAGAATGGGCAATCTATCTAATGGCATATAATCTGGCCCAAAAATACAGGTAAGTGGAGGGCACTCTCATTTAGAAATAAAGAGACAAAAATGCAATAGGAGGTGCAAAAAAAACCTAAAGTCACCCCTACAGAGCAACCAAATATAACATGTCAAATATCAGGTCTGCACACTCACAATAAATCATTTGACTCAGGTGGTACAATGTTTTACAAAGACAAAACACTCCACATGATTATAATATACATACCACCCTTTGGTACACACAAGGCAGAAAAGGAACTACAAGAAGCGGATACACCTGCCAAATGAGAACAGCCCCAACGTTTTGGCACACAGCCTTTGTCAAGGGAATTCTGATGTGTAAGGGGATCACCGATTAAATAAATACCCTCTCCAATTATGCGTCTATTCTTGATTTCCGCGCGCTACCCGAACTTCCGGATCTGTGACATCACATGCGCCTATGTCACTTCCGCGGATGACTCATCCAGCGTAATGACGCGGCTCCCTACATGTACATTGCCTCAGGGTAAACAGCGTGAGAAGAGTGGGTGGAACGCATGGGCGCATTAAACCTATGTAATGGAATATGCTCTGGCAATCAAGCCGTAACCTAGCAACCGCAGCGTTCTTACACCAGATTGGAGATTGGACAATGAGTCTCTTATTATAACAGCATATTAACCCCACTAAAACAGTACAATAAGTTTGAAGTGACAGTGCAATTAATTATCCAAAAAGAACAAGAATGAGTTCATAATAAAAATTCTCTTATTGTGACAATATATTGACCCCATTATAACAATATGACTCCAGAATAAATAAGCTAAAAGTGCAATCAAATACATATATTTATACAGGGAAATAAGTTAATAATCAGACTAGAGTGCAAGTGCATGATATTTCATATATAGGCTATACAAATAAAAATATAAATAGATGACATATCAATAAAATATAATCTAATATAATCTGGTCCATCAGAGTGTTATTAACTCAATTGATCATGATGAGACACTGAAATATAGGTACTATGCAGAAAAAACTAAACCATGCATTATAAAACAGAAACAAAAAAGAAAAATTGTACATGCAAAAGCTCCAGGAGCTGATCACACCTAAACATGCCTGAGATAAGGCTCTGATCAAGGATAAAACTATTTTTACGTAATAGTAACCATATTATCGAACCATTCATATCTAGCGGGTTGTTTTATACATTATCTAGTCTGCCAACATATGGACTCAATGTATTTTGACTTTACAGAAAAAAAATCAACATAAGTGACATGCTAATTTATATCATTATAATGGTGCTGTTTGTCTGTGGTTCGAAGTACTGCTTTAAGTTATTCTTTCAATATCAAAAAGGATCATTATTTAGCTTATGTTCTTTTAATTCTGAGGCGTTCGTACCATTCCTTTTTATTGAAATCCCAAACTACACTCAAGGAATCGCTTCTAAAGTAAGGAAAAGAGCCAAAGAAACTATAAATACAACATTCTTCCTGGAATAAATTGGTGCATACAAATATCTACGGTCATGATGGAATATATCACATGCATCACAGACCCCAATAAAGAGAGAAAGTTTTTCACATTGGCATAGAATAGACTCATCTGTGGGTGCATTTTATGTAGACTACTATATTTAGCTGGATCTTTAACTGGCTCCCACAGGATTGCTAAGTCAGGCGGATAATAAATCACAAGCACAAATACAGGCCAAATTCTAGCTGTGTGATATTGTTGCAATGGTTTGTTCCTTCTATGGACAAATAACACATGCATTCATCTTGTGTTGTCATTTACCCTCCGTGTATTTTTTCCCTTTCAAGGGAGAGGGAAAAACTGAAGAAATGTGTTAATAAGAGCACACAGAACTGCAAGATTTTTAAGTTGAAGAAGTGCTAATGTAATAAAAAAAATTTAATAAGAAAATATCAAACCCTAAAATAAAAAATAAAATAAGAACATATGTGAAAAAGAGAACCAACTGATTAACAATTACTACATGGCATTTTTGCAAGCACTAAGGTACAGATGAAGCCACTTGGATTTGTGAGTTAAATGCGTCATGACTCAGGGTTAATTAAAGAAACTGTGTTATCTAAAGTTATCTTAACTCATTTAATGCATTTAACCTTTTCATTAGCATACCAAAGCACCATTGTTCACAATGGGGAATGCTTTAATTAGATGGGATGCTGTGACACAATTTTCTGTGTTAAATGGGATAAGTGGGATATCTGTGTTTAGTTATTCTGTGTCAAACAGGCAAACCAAAGTGGCTGCATCTGTATAGCAGGCAAACTGCTTCTGTATAGTCAGTATGTCAGAACCATTTTATTAAATAAAGGAACAAGGTTCACCAGCAAATGTCATTCACTATAACTGCTTGGTCAGTGACACTGGTCTTGGCTTTGTGAGTGCTACCAACACAGGCCATACAATTTGATTAGCTGCTACTGTTTCATTTACAACATGCCAGTCACACTCTTATCCTGGGGCAGATCTGTCAAATCTAATCCTACTATATCCGTATTGATTTTAGCAAGCCTTATATACTCATTTTGGTGTGGAGATTAAAATGTAACATTATTTAGCAATTTGCCTTTGTTTTTAAAAAAATGTGCACTTCTGAAAAATGTAACCCCTTTTAATTAAAAAATTAGCCCCGTGCTAACTGGGTCCTGTCAGCAAAATCATCAATCCCCTTTGACCAATCAACTTGTTGTAGGATTTTTAGAATCATCTAGAAGCGACTGACTAAACTACGCATCAGAGAACCTTGAGTAGAGTACTGAAAAAGTGAGGGTTTTCCCACTGGATCATAAAAATTTTTTTTGTTTTTTTTGTTTTTTGTAAGGAACACAAAACCGGGTACATTTATGTCTACAATTACATCAGTCACAAATGGGCAATGCACTTGGTTCAAATGCGCTGCATCTACCGGAGGCAAAATGAATGCAACCAGGTCCGGACTGAGAATTAAAATAGGCCCTGGCATTTCAGGTACACAGAGGCCCAATCAGCCCACACAGAGGCCCAAACGGCCCCACCAGCCCACTAAATACTGACTTTCTATGGGACCTTATAGCAGCCCCTCTGGCATTTGCCAGACCCCACAGATTGCCAGTCCGGGCTTGAATGCAACCATGCATGTACTTTTTTGCAAAATTGGGAGGCATTTGTGCCAAATATTTTCATAGTCCTCTTTGCAGGTGATATGTGCACCCTAGCAATAACAAAGAGAAATCAGATGGCACTCACCAAGCAAAATGTGCTGAATTTTTATGATTTATTCAGATCTCTGCACAACATTTCAGGGGATCAACCCCCTTTCTCAAGTGCTCCCTATTCTTTTGGTGCGATTGAATTGCGCCTTTTCACACAGGGAGCTAAAGAAACCCTGGATCTACTGTGCAGAGGAGTCAGTAGCAAAAAGGTTCCTCCATATCAATAGGTGCAGCAGGCAGCGCTCAATTGCACTGGAAGGCAGGAAGGACTGACACTAAGCATAACTGCACTTACAGACATACTGTGCATGAGCCCTCAAATGTTTGAGCACACAGATATTTACACATCTCAGGCAAACAAAGCCTGATAAAAATGTATAGTAACATATGCTATTTGTACATATGTAGTTCAGAGTATAAAATACATTTTGAGCTCTATTATCAATATTTTTGTCAGAGGGCTCAAGCAGTGCCGGACAAGGTCTGTCAGTTGCCCAAGGCAACCCGTTGATAACTTCAGTCCCCGCCACAGCTGTGCGCAGCGGCGCGCAACCGAGGACGCACGTACGTAACCGCGCGTAACCAAGGACGCGCGTGCGTAACCGCGCGCAACCGGGGACGCGCGTGCGTAACCGAGGACGCACGTGCGTGCTGGTGCGTAACCGAGGACGCAGGCGCGTAATTGTGCGTAACCGTGGACGCACTTGCTTGGTCGTGCGCAGAGCACCTCGACTTCCTTCTTTATTTACATGTAAGATCAAGAGAGAGTGGGTTTTGTGAAAGATGAATGAACCAGTTATTTCTCATTTCACATACACCTAGAAATATTACCAGGATGTAAATCTTTCACGTCATTATTTTATTTTACCTAGATGTATGTGTATGTCAATAACTGAATGTCCTGCCATTAATATACCCGCCACACAGAATGCTAAGCAGGAGCCTATAGATGTGACTTATGACTTATGACTCATAACGTGTATATCTAATAGATATCTTGACTCATAATGTGTACAACTAATAATAAAGGATAACCACCCAGAATCACTTTATAATGGGGCTACAACATTGGAAAACATTTTTATATACCGTATATACTCGTGTATAAGCCGACCCGTGTATAAGCCGAGGTACCTAATTTACCTAAGAAAACTGGAAAAATTTATTGACTCGTGTATAAGCCTAGGGGCCCCATGTCAGATTTCAAAATTGAATATAAAAAAATCTGTTTGCTCTTTTGAGACATGGATTTCAGTGCAGCACTATTAACTGATTCATTTTGAAAATCAATCTGTACCTGCACCCACTGAATAACAATGAAAGGTAGGCCTGCCCACAGTATAAAAAAAAAAACAGTACTCCATTCCATTAAATCAACTTGTTATTTATTAATCAACTAAAAATTCATGTTACACTAACAATTAATCAAGTAAAAATTCAGTGAACATTTAATTTATTTAATCAATTTTTAATTCATTGTAAGCACACCAGTCACAGTAAAATAACTTATAACTCAACCAGGGGCAGAGAGATGCAGCAACTACAAAGGAGCATGGAAACAGGCAGTAAAAGTAGAGCAGCAAACTTAAAGGGGCAAACAATCTGAGAGTCCTCAGGGGTTAAATGTAAAATTACATTTTGGTGCTGGATTGTTTGCCCTCCCCCAGGATCACTTGCTCTGACAGCAGCACCCCTCCAGATCTTTTGCACAGACAGCACATCCCCCGTTCCTCCCCCCCCCAGGATAATTTGCTCACCGGTAATGTAGCAGAGGAGCCAGCTTAGAAGGAACACAGTGAGTGCAAGCATGCAGCCCCAACCGGCCCAGAAGATAAATCAGCACAGGCAGCCCCTTGCTGTAATCCCCAGTCGCTCCCTTCTCAACTCGTCTGACATCAGGTGGCACAGCAGATAACGTGCACAACCGGACAGTAGCAGGAACAGCGGGGCAGCATTTCCAATTAAAGCACTATGTGCCTGGTGAAGTAGGGAGTGGGGCGGGCCCATTAAGTTTGGGGCCCACATAGCTACTATATACTTGCGCGAAACTGGGGCGCACGATCTAACCACCTGCAAAGAAATGAAGTAGCGAGTGCACGCAGGGGCCCACAAGGACTGGTCCGACACTGCTTCCCGGTGCCTTAATATTACCGGTACCTTTTTTCTGCTTTTGCTAGGTGCTCCAGTGCCTCATTGATCTTTTGAGCAGCCATGACACCTCTAGCGACAACCTCACCGTCACCAGACAGGAGGAGCTGCGCTACGTCATGCTCAGTCTCCTGATGCGCTATGGGAGAGGGAGGAGTGTTGGGGCCGCGGAAGGAGCCTCGTATCTGCGGCCGGTGAGGGGTGTCTCTTAGCTGACCCGCGTATAAGCCGAGGTAGAGTTTTTCAGCACATTTTGGGTGCTGAAAAACTCGGCTTATACGCGAGTATATACGGTACCTATATTTATATAGAAGGCAGCATGTATGAGCCGCACTCTGCTCATGCAGAGGTAGTTGATACAATGTAGATAGTGATGGCACTCGCGGGGTTTAAACAACAGCAGACAAAAGGTGTAAATAAAACAAAAAAGGTTTATATATCCAACGTTACGGTCCCACACAGAAACCTTTATTGAGTAAAGGTTCCTGTGTGGGACCGAAATGTTGGATAAATAAACCTTTTTTGTTTTGTTTTTTTTTACACCTTTTGTCTGCTGTTGTTTAAACCCCGCAAGTGCCATCACTTTTTACATATATATATTAGTGCGAGAAATAGCGACACTCACGGGACTTAGTATAGTGCAAAAAATAAAAAATCCTTTATTTGAACTATTTTGCACTATACTAAGTCCCGTGAGTGTCGCTATTTCTCGCACAAATATCTATTTTTTGTTGCGGGCACCCGGGCAGTTCCATAGTAAACGGTGTGCACCTTTTGGGATTGGTATATATATATATATATATATATATATATATATATATATATATATATAGATATATAGATATATAGATATATACTTACCAAGAGAAGCCACAAGTTAATGCATTATAAATGTGCTTATTAATTTATATATTACCCCATGATGTGATTTTTTTTGTACATTATAACCAGACTTCTTACTAGGGATGCACCGAATCCACTTTTTGGATTCGGCAACCACCCGAACCCTTTGCGAAAGCAACGGCCGAATACCGAACCGAATCAGTAGGGGAAAACGTTGTTTACTTCCTTGTTTTGCGACAAAAAGTCACTCGATTTCCCTCCCTGCAGTAATTTGCATATGCAAATTAGGATTCAGATTCGTTTTGGCCAGGCAGAAGGATTCGGCGAATCCGAATCCTGCTGAAAAAGGCTGAATCCTGGCCGAATCCCGAACCGAATCCTGGATTCGGTGCATCCCTACTTCCTACCATGCTATTGTACATACTGTATATAGTTCAGTATAGGTCATCACATAAAAGAACAATACTGTATGTAAAAATCAATAAGAATAAAAGCAAAATTATTTTTCCAGTCTGATATTGCTACTTGAATATAAAGTCATAGACAATTTATCACAAGTAGATTTTTTTTCATATACAATATACCCATATTGCTTTATAGCCATTCATTTGATGAGTTTGTTCCAGTGGTGTTGTTCTAAAACCATTGCTTGGTGTTAATAAATCACTGACACTGCCTTAAAGGAGAAGGAGCTACTGAGGCATTTTATTGCCAATAGATAAGCTGCAATAGTGCAAGCTAGAATGCTATATTTATTCTGTAGAATGTTTTATCATACCTGAGTAAAAAACTCTAGAAGTTTGTTTAGGATAGCAGCTGCAGTATTAGCTTGGTGTGACATCGCTTCCTGCCTGAGTCTCTCCCTGCTCACTTATAGCTCTGGGCTCAGATTACAGCTGAGAAGGGGGGAGCAAACTGAGCATGCTCACGCCCGGGGCAAGGAGGTTTCAGCTGAAAGCAGGAAGTCTGATACAGAAGCCCATGTGTACACAATAGAAGGAAAGAAATGCTGTGTTCCTTTTGACAGAGGACTCAGAGCAGCACTACTTTGAGGGTTTCAACCTTTCCTTCTCCTTCAAGTATAATCACAACTAGAAGCATAAAAAATGTACAGGTATGGGACCTGTTATCCAGAATGCTTGGGACCTGAGGTTTTCTGGATAAGGAATGTTTTTGTAATTGAGATCACCATACCTTAAGTCTACTGACGTCTCCATACTTAAGTCTACTTTAACATCTTTTAAACATTAACCCTACTGGATTATTTTGCCTCCAATTAGAATTATTTTTATATTAGTTGGGATCAAGTAAATTGTACTATTTTATTACAGAGAAAAAGGAATTCACTTAGAAATATTTGAATTATTTGATTAATATGGAGTCTATAGGAGATGGCCTTCTGGTAATTCGGAACTTTCTGGATAAAGGGTTTCCAGTTAATATATCCTATACCTGTACTCGACAATTAAAACATGTCCCATTACTATACATGGGAACAAAGTATTAAAAGACATGCTTGATGTTTTTTTGGAATATGGTTGACCTCTCTTTGCCTGTGACCTGGGTAAAGTAAAACTAGATCACTACTAAATATAAAGCGCTGAAAATGGGAAGAAGAGGTTAGAAGTAACTTCAGTTTTTTTCACAATTAACTGAATTGATGGGGAATAAAAATCATACAAACTTATTTTATTTTTAGGACTTTGTTGGAACAAGTTTCTTGCATGACTGAACAAGAATTGTTTTAGAAGCACCTTTTACAACAGCACGCAGACGATGTAAAGTTTTTTTTTCTTTTTCTCTTTACACGTAAATGGGTATTTCAGTATAATAACATAATGCATTTTCCCTCATTTCCATTCAAAGTAAATGTTTGTTCGTTAGACAGATTTAAATAGAAAATGTACCAGCTTCTCTAGCAGCTCCAGACACTCAAAAACAAATATGATCTATATCAGGCAAGTGTAGTGCTTCCCTTGATTATAGTTTTGTCATTTCATTTGTAAACACATTTCTCATTATCTTTATGTGTGCCAAGCTGTGCCTCTTATATATCATGTGAAATCCCAAAATAATGGGGATTGTCTATCTCTGTCTAAGTGCTAGAATGCAATTATTGACTCTTATTATGATCATTTTTTTTAATGAACTGAGCCATCTGTATGGTATAAGCACTTTCGCTCTTCCAAGGCTCATTGGCCAAGAGTTCACAAGGGGCCTAGAGTAGAAATCTAGTTGCAAGTCCCTTGTATACTATCTAGAGAACAATATGCAACCACTGATTTTGTGCTGTTCTGCTACAGCAGTTTCCTAACTGCAGGTGTTGACTGTAATGCACTGGCAGAGTAACAAACATTCGGAGGCATTTCAGAAGTGACATAATGCTGATGTGGCCTGCTTGTTGGAACAAAATGTTACCTTAGGGACATGCCAACCTCTAAAACCAACCTGTGTAACTGCTGTTAAGAACCTAATGATGTAAAACTGCGTTGGTGACAGTTCTGTCATACTGGAACAGTGACTAAGTGCTTAGGTGTCCCTAGGTTGGAGTGAGAAATGGAAAATCCATCAATGGCTAACTCCAAGTTTAACTGCGCTTCTAAAATAGCCAAAGCCTTTTTTCCCCACATTTTCTACCTTAGAATAGCTTGCTCGATAAAAAAGATGATGATTGTGGCAAAAACAACAAGGAATAAAATGTATGTTTTTTCTTTGGCAGCAAAATAATTCAAGTTTAGAATTTCTGCCAATATCTGGTAAAATACTGTAGTTATACTCTATAAGCAACTCAGCTGACAGGGGACTGAGCTGCTCACGGACAAATTGAAACAAAGAGTCGTATTGAGAACAAAAAAACAAAAGAAATGTCCTTGAAGGGTAAAGGTGTCCCTATAAAATAGCTAAGTGTCACTGCAGTTGCCCCAGTATAGGTTGAATTCGTATACATACAATCTCAGAAAAAAAAATGTCAGCATTTTATATTGCACCCAGTGTTGTGCTTATATGGTACTAAAACTCCTGCTGGATTGGTGCAGATTTTCCTGTGACTGTTATGTCAGTGGGGAAAAGGGCAGGTCTTTGCATGATGAGTACATGTGTCACTGCTAGTGATGGGCGAATTTATTCGCCAGGCGCGAATTCGCGTCGAATTTGCGCGATTCGCCGCCAGCAAATAAATTCGCAAAACGCCCGCGAAAAATTTGCGGTAAAAAAACGGGCGCAGGTGTCAAAAACGAGACGCTGGCGTAGTTTCGCAAATTTTTCACCATTTCGCGCGAAATTCGCGAATTTTTCGGCGAAGCGAAACGGCGCTAATTCGCCCATCACTAGTCATTGCTTCTCCATGGACATGCCAGTCTTAGCATCTAATGGTGCTGGGTAAAATCATTGCCTTCCTATGCACCCTCCCTCATCTGTGTTACTTGGCCTATCTTCTCAAATTGTATAGGGCTTCACTCCCTATTCTGTTGAACCCCAAATATAAACATAGGCACAAATCTTGCTCTTTTAAAGGAACAGTAATACCAAAAAATTAAAGTGTCCTAAAGTAATGAAAATATAATGTACTGTTGCGCTGAGCTGGTAAAACTGGCGTGCTTGCTTCAGAAACACAACTATAATTTATATAGACAAGCTGAATTTATCTGTAATCTACTATGTATCCTGTGCTTGAATGGCTGCCCCCATGGCTGTGCAGAAGTCTCTGAAGTAAACACACCCGTTTTGAAAGTACATGGCGCCATTATATTATATTGTCTTTCCTGAAAACACTTACTGTTCCTTTAAGTCCTTGGTTTCTTAGCTTTTTTGGCTTCCACTAGGGTTGCCACCTAGTTGGCATTTAACTGGCTGGCTGGTAAAATACCAGCCAAGGATGGGGCCAGTATTACAAATTAACTTGCACTGTAGCTGGCAGTATATTTATAATTACTTGTTGCTCCTCCCTTGTCCAGCTCCCAATTCTTTCTCCCAGGTTGGCCTTGTCCTCTCTGATTCCTCTTCTCCAGCCCAACTCTCCAGATATCCTCTGCATTAGGGTGGTGGCAGATGGGTAGATTAGTCGCACCAGCGACAAATCGTCTCTACTGCGGGCATTTAATCTCCCTAAATGCCTTCCCATCAGCAAGAATATGAATCACTGGTGGGATGGCATATGAATCGCATCGGATTCAAAGTTGCCTCATGAGGAAACTTTGGGTGACTTCGGAAATCCGAATCTCTCCCGTATACATCATTGCTCCTCCCCCTTTAGTGTCATAACCCTGCCCATTTCACATCTTAACTCAACCACTAGCTGACCCACCTCCCTCCCCTATCTCCTAGATGGTATTTTTATTAAGAAAGGTGGCAACTCTAGTTTTCACAAATCCACAGTGATCCCAAAACTTTCAAGCTTTTCATTTTCAAGTTCAGGCAACTTTCTCTCACATAAGCAGATCTAAGGTAAGTGCAGCAATACTGAGCACATTTATTTATGTGGCCCTACATTTTTCTCACTGTTGCAGGCAGAATTATATAATGCATTATTATAGACACATCTAAAGTTGTGTATTTTAAAATTTGCAAGCTTGATTTCCCTAGAATTCCAAGGTAGTGGTTTATTCTGTACAAAGTATTTTAATACAAGGTAAAAGTGTAAAATAGACTGTTAAGTAAAAATGTATATTAAAGCTAAATTATTCACTTTTCCTAAAAATGTCGATACATTGGATGGCTGTAGGTTAAACTCAGTCTTTATTTATTTAATATCTTTGGACCTTTCATTGTTATTACTTTAAATGAAAGTAATGGAAAATGATGTCAGGTAAACCACTGTTTAATTAAGTTTGATAAAACTTAATGGACATATATTGTGGCAGATTAACAAAGTGATATTCATATGGCATTGCTGGAACGTAAATGAGTGAATCAACATTTATTACTTTATCAAATAATTACCATAGTAAATGGGTCAATAAGCCAGGTAATATAAGGACTGCTGCTGTTTCAGCTAACACCACTTAGTAAATACCTGACTTAATGGCCTTTAATGAAGTTAAGGCCTGATATGCACAGAAACAGAAAGTGGCTGTTAGGTAGATATTCCTTACATGCCATTGCCAGCGCAACGGCACTCGCGGAGCTTGGATTCCCGAAGTTGCCTCATAAGGAAACTTCGGGCGTCTTCGGAAATCGAAGTGCCGCGAGGGCAAACAGGAAAATTGCAGTTACTCCTGTTTAATTAACATACAAATCCTTCCATTCACCTTTGTTGTGGCTGTTTTATTAGCAGGAGTCCATTGTGAAAGGGGATTATCTGTGAACCTGTAAAATAGTTATCTACATCTCAGTGAATGATCACGGAGTAGCTTCAGTTTCCCTGTTTAGCTCATAAAATAAGACAAACCATAGATTTTCATGATTAAAACAACAGGCAAAAAATATGTTTATTTCAGAAAAAGAAGGTATACTGTCCCTTTAATGATTTTGACTATGATGCCCCAATAGAGTGCTGGCACAAGCAGATTTCTGGAATAAGAACATTTTAATAGCATACAGTGAAGTGTTTTCATGTCAACAATTACCACAGAGAACCTCTATTTTAAATTTAACAACAGCTTTAGGACTGCTCACCTAATTACAATATCAATTAAGATTTACGTTAAGGTAGCATATTTCCAATCAGCAGTGTTTTTTTAAATTGGTCTGCTTAATGTTCCATGAGTTAATCACCTATGGGGGATGGGGAATCTTGTTTGATAGCTTTATCATTATTTGGAACATAACTAAATTGGCTCATTAACATAAAAGGGGGTCTGTCCCCTTGCGAGAGCTTTCCTTCATTGAAGAGAGTCAGGAGAAAATAAATACTTGCATATCATCTCATTCATCTGATAACGTTTGAGGGATCCACTTATCATTACAATTGCTTAGCAGAAATTGATGTTAAATGGATAGGATATAATTCCCACCATCTTTAAAGGAGAAGGAAAGGTGCTATTTACTTGGGGGTGCCAAAAGTTAGGCACCCCCAAGTGATTGTATTTACTTACCTGACACCCTGGGCCGGTGCTCCTATCAGCAGAAAACTGCACCGGCCTGGGGTTCTTCCAGCAAGCAGCACGGAGCTATCAGTTTCCTTCTTCTTCTTTCTTCGCACGTGCGCATGCACAGTAGCGAGAAAAGCGGAACTTTAACTAAGTTGACTATTTCATTCTAGTGTGCATGCATCTGCCCCGGGAAATTTGAAGAAAGAAGAAGAAGGAAGCTAATCGATCCGTGGTGCTCACGGGAAGAACCACTGGATCGGTGCAGTTTTCTCCTGATAGGAGCACCGGCCCAGGGTGTCAGGTAAGTATATATAATCACTTGGGGTGCCCAATTAAATATATCTTTCCTTCTCCTTTAAATGCAAATATTTGCAGCATCTGTCAGAGGAGCAGTCATTAGATATCTGATAAGATACCTGTATACCACGTATGATAATGTTGCCATGAATGGATGCAAATATGGTGCATGCTACAAATATGCTGTGTGCTATGAATGTGTGCTAGAATCTGAGATTGTCATCTGAATCTTAAAAGAAGCATATATTCTAAATAATATATCATGGTCATATGCTGTCAATGGGTGAACACCATGCCAAAGTCCAATGTCACTAAGCAAATAATCAAATAGATACGCACGTTCACTAACTCCAAGTATTTTTTGTGAACAAACACCACAGCAATATATTACATAATTGTGAAAAATAAGCTTATATCTCGTGTCTTCCCCCTGTCTGCATACCTCATGTCATTCACCCCCTCCTGACATGTTTTGCACCAGTGGGTGCTTCATCAGAGGAGGTGAAGCGGTGAACAGGAGTTTATTTTTCACAATTATGTAATTTATTGCTGTGGTGATTGTTCACAAATAAATGCTTGTTGTGAGTGACCGTGCATACAGTATTTATTTGATTTAAATATATTCCTTATATTTATAAATGTACTTTTAGAAGCTTTAAGCTAAATAGCCAGAATCAACAGCCTCTATTTATGTAAAATTCTAAACAATATTTATATATTGTGCTAGTCCAAGATTTTGTACTCTTCCTTCTGTTGAATTTCCAAGCAATGTAAGTTTTTCTCATTGAATTGCATCTTGCTCAATGGGAGAATCTGGAATTCAATTAAGACATTAAATTGAATCTGGCACATTACAGTATTTGACAACAAAGCAGATTTAGGGAAGTGTAGTCTCACCAAAAATAGTCTACTTGTAGTTTCATTTGATGTAGCCAAAGCTTTTGACTCTGTTGAATGTCCTTACCTCCTGGTGAACAGTTTATCAAATGGGTAGGACTGTGGATGAAAATGTTGACTCAAGCTTATCCCCCCCCACACTCACCTACAATGGGTTGATACTTAGGTGTCTCCATCTGGAAGGAAATAAATGCCTTTATCCCCGACAATCTAGATCCTATTCTTAAAAACATGGTGGAGAAACTGATGGTATGGTTATGTGACATCCTAACTGATCACCTGATCATTGTGACACCATACAAAGCAAATTTAAGACTCCACTGCTATCACTGGGTCTACCAAAATGTGTCAATTCTCACCTACTGTATGTTCAACAAATAGCGCTAAATAGAGTATGGCACCAATAAGGTATACATATGCTAGGAGATATGACTAACGCAGATCCTTGCTACCCAGAGATCAGATTAGACATACAGAAACCGAAGAGCTGCTCTCTTGGTTTACGTACTTATAACTTCAGCAGGCCAACAGCAATTCCAAGCGAATACAGTGAATAAATACCAATATACAGTAGAAAACACTCTTAGGAGCACCTCTGCTAAAATAAACTGGTTATCACATAACACTCTTCTTCAACTCGGAAATCTCCATTTATTGCAACTCATGCAGCTTGTCTTCAAGACCTACCCAGGGTTAACAATGATGACTGAGAAGAGGTCACAGACAGGGTTTATGATTACATAATCTCAAATTAAGAGATTATATAATCTCAAACAAATTAATTCAGTTTACAATTCTCTACAGGCTTCACCTAACCCTTTTATAATTATGTTGCATGGAAAGCTGAACCTCATTCCACTCTTCTAAATGTAACGTGTCTGTGGCAAACTACCTCCATTTAATATGGCTATGCCCACAGGTACAGAATTCTTGGGCACAGATCTTGGACTTTAGCCAGGATACAACATCTCTAACCCAAAATAGATACACCCATGGTATGTCTGTCTGGCATTGTGGACAATGTTGTTCCTGAATTCTCCACCCAGGTCCTCTTCTGATCTCTTGTTTTATGCCAGGAAGTGTATCCTTCTGCATTGGATGGCACCCTTCCCTTCGACGCACCCAGGTTGGCTAAATCTAGTTAGTTCTCCCCTTCCGCTACTACTGCTTACTTATGCTGTAAGGGGAGGCCCCCGAAAATATGACAAGGTATGGAAAGATTGGATTGAGGCCACAGCTTAGAGAGTAACACTACACTCACATCCCATTAACACCAAAGTCTGAGGATGAATACTGGCTGACAAGTTGCAAGATGACCTTGTGCCAAGAGTCATTTGCCAATAAGAATTATTGGAAAAACTGATTGCTTTCCGCCAGCTCCATGAATGTCAGAATAAAAAAGAATGTGGTATGTGTCCACAATTCCCAAGACCCATGCTTCCCCTCCTACATGCTCATCTCTTCCTAGTTCTTTGGAAGAACCAGTGTGAGTTGTATAGGATGCACCCCACACCAAGCTTGATATTCTTTGAGACATATATTTTTTTATATTTGCCATAACTGCTCACAAAAGCAGGGAAACGCCAGCACCTAGATAAGTTTGGGAAGTTTTGAGCAGTGTTGAATCCTCTCCATAAAGAGCTACATACATTTTCCTGCTTCTTACCCAGACCTTACTGGGTTCCAAATTAATATCTGAGCTGGAGGCATGGACCAAATTAATATCTGAGCTGGAGGCATGGACCAAATTAATATCTGAGCTGGAGGCATGGACCAAATTAATATCTGAGCTGGAGGCATGGATGTTCAGACAAACTTCATAGAGTACCCCTACTGCCTATGACTATTAATCTACTTCCTGGGCTTTGTCTTCGGAGATAATCCCAAATTCAATGTAGAGTTGTTCATGATGGAGAGAGCCCTACAGCATAAGAGACAATTATGCTTTATAGTAAACCTTCATAACCCCACTATTTAGAGATCCAATGATCAATTCCTTCTGGGCCCTTATTGCTTCATAAACTGCCTGTCCATTGCTCATAAGAATACTTCCTGATTAAATTCTCCCTGTGGATGAACCTGCCTTTTTTCTAATGCTGAAATTTTCCATCTCAGGGTTGGTGTCTTCCTTCTTCCAAGGCTGCATGCTTTTATATGGGTAATTTTATTACAATATATATATATATATATATATATATATATATATATATATATATATATATATATATATATACTGTATTTATATGTTATATACTTGTATTATATATCTGATATATAGCTTAATAAATATGTTATATATGTCTGTTAATTGCTCATTCCATGTTGATGCTTCCTCCTTTCTTTGCATTAGTGAAATCTAAGAATCTGGTGAAGGGACAGATGTAGAGCTTACTATATTCTATTTTATAGTGATACAGAATGGAGAAAAGTAAGAACTGAAATCCAAAACCCTGTACAAAGTTAAATGATCAAGAATTTAAAGTCTGTTTTACTGAGAGTTGAGAACGTGATACAGAAATAGTGTAAATCTTACAAACTTGCTGCAGGTCAAATGTTGGATAGATAGTTTACATAACTTATTCAAAATAGTATAAAAGCTGTTAAAATGGAATGCTTTGGGCAATAAAACTTTCAAAATCACTGCAATGAGCTCAAGGCATTTGATAAAAAAACGTTAAATTTTATGGAGACAGAGGCAATGAATAGCCAAACATTCAGTTAAGACATTTTGCTCTAAGGCTATCAAGTGCTTAATTTCCTTGTTTTCGCTTTACTGTGCTTTTGTACTAATTACCGTTCAATTTCTGCAAGGCATGAACAGTATAAGAGCAAAAGAGTGCAGCATTGTTATATGCAAAAGGCACAGTAGCTGTACAAACAACTAAGTTGTCAGTTCAATTCAAATACTGGGGCAAATTCACTAAAGGGCGAAGTGATTAATGTTAACGAAAATTTGTCAGCGTGATGTCATTTCGGGACTTCACCGAACGGGCACAGGCGTAACTTCGCTAGCGAAGGAGAGACTCTAGCACTACTTCACACTCTTACGCCAGGCGAAGTTTTACTCTGACGAAAGAGTTTCTTCACAAATTCACTAAGATGCGCCTTTTACTGAACGTTACCTGTTCTGCCAGACTTGCCTTCGCCAGCTCAGACCAGGCAAAGTGCAATGGAATGTATAGGGCTTCTTCAGTTTTAAGTCCCAAAAAACACTGGCGTCTTTTACTTTTTCAGGGTGATAGGCTGCAATCCAACTTGTCACAGGGGGTCACCATCTTGGAAAGTGTCTGTGACACTCACATGCTCAGTGGGCTCTGAGAAGCTAAGCTTTAGGGTCGCTGCTTATTATCCAGCAGAAAATGAGGTTGGTCTGTAATATAAGCTGATGCTACAGGGCTGCTTATTAAATTCTGATGCTAATTGCACTGATTTATGTGCTGCCATGTAGTAAATATCTGTATTTATTACTAATCAGCCTTATATTGTGAGATTTTCAGCAGCACCGAGCATGTGCAGTGAATCAGCAGAAAAGAAGATGGGGAGCTTTGTCTTTGGAGACACAGATCTGCTAAAGGACTGTGGTTGCCTTGGGCTGGTACAGAAGCCCAAAACATAATGTACACATTTTTAGTTAATTCTTTAGTTAAGCTTTAGTTCTCCTTTAAGAGCAATGGAAAAACATTACACTTTTTTTTTTTTGGCTACTTCGACCTTCGACTACGACTTCGAATGGAACGATTCAAACGAAAAATCGTTCGACCATTCGATAGTCTAAATACTGTCTCTTTAAAAAAAAAAAACTTTGACAAGCTACTTCGCCAGCTAAAACCTACCGAGCACCAATGTTAGCCTATGGCAGGGGTGTCCAAACTACGGCCCGCAGCGTGCAAAAATCCCTCCCCCCTCTCAGCATCCAGAAAAAAAGTTTCCTACCACGGCGTCATTGAGGGGCGGAACCTACAGTGCTTCAGTGTAGACTCGAGGAAGCTTGTCCTAAACTCCGCCCTCCCCGTGACTGGAGTTTAGTGTAGTGCGGGGAGGGAGGGGGGTGCCGGTAAACAACTGAAAGCATGGCTGGATTTCGTGCATCTGATGAACTGTGAGTAACTGCTAGGTGCTTGGCTTGGGGGAGGGGCGGATTTAGTGAGGCTGCAGCCGGGCAAGGGAGTCAGTTACAGATTGAGTGTGTGAGTTACTGTGTGTGTGTCTGTCTGTATGTGTGCCACTGTGTGTGTGTATCTGTCTGTATGTGTTTCACTGTGTGTGTGTCACTGTATATATGTGTTTCACTGTGTGTGTGTCACTGTGTGTGTGTATCTGTCTGTGTGTGTGTCACTGTGTGTGTGTGTGTATCTGTATGTGTGTCACTGTGTGTGTCATTGTGTGTGTGTGTGTGTGTCACTGAATGTATGTGTGTTCACTGTGTGTGTGTGTGTCTCACTGTATGTATGTGTGTGTGTCACTGTATGTGTGTGTTTGTCTGTGTGTGTCCCTATATGTATGTGTTTCACTGTGTGTGTGTACGTGTCACTGTATGTGTGTGTGTGTCTGTCTATCTGTGTCACTGTATGTATGTGTGTCACTGTGTGTGTATCTGTCTGCATGTGTGTCACTGTGTGTTTGTATGTGTGTGTTACTTATTTAAAATTTGTAAAATGAACATGGTAATCAGGGGGTGTGGCCACAAAATGGGCGTGTCCACAGAGAGTGGCCCGGCTGTTTGTATATTTTACCGCATATGGCCCTTGGTGAAAAAAGTTTGGACACCCCTGGCCTATGGGGACCTTCCCCATAGGCTTTCTAAGTAATTTCTGATCGTTCGATTCCAAGGATTTAATCCTTCGATCGAATGAAATGTGGTAAATCGTTCGACTTCGATATTCGAAGTCGAAGGATTTTACTTCGAGGTCAAATATTGAGGGTTTATTAACCCTCGATATTCGACCGATAGTAAATGTGCCCCTTAGCCTTTAATTTAGGGATTCACCAAATCCAGAATTTGAAGTGGGATTCATTTGCACATTTTGCAAAACTCAGAAACTGAAAAATGTTGAATCAAGGAGGTCAAATCTTTTGCCAAGGATGTATGCATAAGTGCAGCACTAATTTGTGCTTAAGTTCAGAATAAGCATTAAAGAAAAAATAGCTGTTAGCAACCCTTGATTCGGCAAATGAAAAGAAATATGATTAAGAACAAACACAAAACGTTAGGAAAGAACAATCTAATTTTTTATAGTTCAATTATTTATGAAAAAACTGGAAAGTCTTATATTCGATCAAATAGGAACAACCCGAAAATTCGAATCAAGTTTTTCTACGAAAAAAAACTTTTCATTTTTAAAATTTTTTTTGACAGGCAACATCTGACGCGCAACATTTTTTTTTCTTCCATTGGAGTCTATGGGGCGTCATTTTCGCATTGAAACTTCCAAAAATTTGGCTCATCACTACTATTCATCACTACTATTAACATCTTCATATAGTTCAAGGGACCTCTGCCATTGACATCTACATGAACTCGGAAAGTTTCAGGTGGCGAATATTCTAAGTAGAACTGTTTCCAGGGTCAAGGTGAAATAAATATTACATTCAAATTCTAGTTAATGCTTTTAAATTTCTATTTGTGAGTTTTTTTTACCAAAAAACAAATAAATCTGCCCCTAAATGTATGCAGGGGAGGGTTGTGGAGGCCCCTAATGGTGTGCCTAATGGGCCCATGAGATGGCAGCCCCAGTGGGCCCAGACACCCCAGTCTGACCTTGTTATATAATATATATTGCAATATTTTTTTCTTTCTTTAATGGCCTATAACAAAATAGAGTGCTGCTTCCTAACTTTTTGCGTTTGCGGATTTCTGGATCTTTAAAATACTTAGAAATTCGACAATCCAATAGAATCCTCTGACATTCGCAGTCGGAGGATTTTATTCATCGCACGATTGTATTCCGATTGTAGTACGATCATATTCCGATCGTACTCCGATCGTACTTCGAATCATTACGATTCAAACAATTTTATCGTACGATCGTATGATTTTCCTTTCGAATATAAAAAACTTAGAAAATTGCTCTGGAAGGTCCCCATAGGCTAACATGACAGAACTTAGATTATCGAGTGGTCGAAAAGTCAAACGATTTTACTTCGAATTGAAGTCTAAGTAAATTTGAAGTCGTAGTATCTTATTCGATGGAACCTTAGTAAATCTGCCCCATAGTGTATTTTGAATATATATTACAAGTGCAATACAGTATATATAAATAATGAAGGTAACCTAAAAATATTTGCAGAGATTCTGTCACTGAGCAATCCTTGTAAATAATGAACAGAATAGGATAAAATCTTCACCATAGCAGAAGCTTGAGCTGGGTAGAGGTTAAGATATCTCAGTTTGCAGTCTTACAATTTCAGACAAGATGCAAACAAAAAGCTATGGGAGGGAAATTAAGCAAGCGGTACACTTTCTTACATAAATGAGAATTTATTATTGCTTTTACCCACTGTAAGAAAAACACATACTGTATATACCCGAGTATAAGCCGAGATTTTCAGCATCCAAAATGTGCTGAAAAAGTCTACCTCGGCTTATACTAGGGTCAGCAGTACCCAACCCGAGTAGCTGAGATTGCAGTCACTTTTAATCATTCCTATACCAACAGTACACTTGGGGAGAGACTGCAATATCCCACAATGCCCTCTGTTGGTTATATGAAAGAATAACAGTGCGCCCTCTGTTGGTTATATGAAAGAATAACAGTGACTGCAATATCACACAGCGCCATCTGTTGGTTATATGAAAGAATAACAGTGACTGCAATATCACACAGCGCCATCTGTTGGTTGTATGAAAGAATAACAGTACGCCCTCTGTTGGTTATATGAAAGATTAACAGTGACTGCAATATCACACAGCGCCATCTGTTGGTTGTATGAAAGAATAACAGTGCGCCCTCTGTTGGTTATATTAAAGAATAACAGTGACTGCAATATCACACAGCACCCTCTGTTGGTTATATGAAAGAATAACAGTGCGCCCTCTGTTGGTTATATTAAAGAATAACAGTGACTGCAATATCACACAGCACCCTCTGTTGGTTATATGAAAGAATAACAGTGACTGCAATATCACACAGCACCCTCTGTTGGTTATATGAAAGAATAACAGTGACTGCAATATCACACAGCGCCATCTGTTGGTTATATAGAAGAATAACAGTGACTGCAATATCACACAGCGCCCTCTGTTGGTTATACGAAAGATTAACAGTGATGGCAATATCAAACAGCACCCTCTGCACATGGTAGTGGGACAGTGGGACAATGCACACAGTAATCCGTTTGGCAATTCTCTGTCACCATCAACTTTGCAAAGAAGTCCGGTTGATCGCTGGGGGGGTCGCTTTGGCAGAATGTGCGCTGCTGGGAGACGGGGCTGTAGTTGTGTCTAGGCTTATACTAGAGTCAATAAGTTTTCCCAGTTTTCGTAGGTAAAATTAGGTACCTCGGCTTATACTCGGGTCGGCTTATACTCGAGTATATACGGTACTTCACAGACAGAAATACAGGCGTTAAGCAAAATATAAAAAAAATAATAATTGAAATCAAGGCTTTTGGTTTGAAGTATATACACTGTAAATTGCAGGCCTGTTTTTTAATTATAATATTCCTTGTTAATATGTCTGCCAACATACATGCTCTATCTGTTAGAGGAGAGTTTGAAGGGTGCTGATACCTAGGGGGTTATTTATTAAACTCTTTTTTGATGCCCCAAAACTGTGACTTTTTTTGGATTATCGCGTGAAAACCACTAAATCTTCAGATTATTGAATGAAATCCAGCGCGGCCATGATATCTTACAGTTGTAAATGGGACATCTGCTATTGACTTCTACATGCCAGCTTTGAGTACTGTTTTATTCGGACTTTAAACACCGTCTGGAGTGTGCTACAGCGTTGAACATGGTACATAATCTAAATTGCATTTTTTAAAGGAATCATTATATGCGCTGGGGGGGGGTAATTCACTTACACTCCCCTTTATGGTATTATTTAGGTGTGTAGTGTGCAAAGAAGCCTTGTATTAACCCCCTGTTTACTTGCAGGAGTGCTTTGCAAGAACTTACAGTAAAAGTCCAAAGATATATAATACCATTATTATATGTTATAAAGCTTTGTTGGTTGAAAACATTGTACAAATGGTCAAATATTTTTTTTCTTTCTATAGATCCATCAACTTTTCCTTTGGGGTTTCTTTTTTTTCCTCTCCAAGATGATTGCATGTTTCTAAGTCCATTTATCCACAAACTTCCATTTGAAATGTTTTACTCATATATGGCTCTTCACCAGTATGGCTTTGTTTGATCTGTTGCATAGCATATGGTCCCATTAGTATTCTTATAATATACCAGCTATATGTTTCACTAACCCATATAGGACCTCCAATAGATATATACAGTATACTCTATAGACACAGTTGGCTTTGTATTTAATACACTACTTTCACCTATTATGTTAGAGCCAGCTTCTCAATGTGTATGATTTACATAGAGCACAGGGATAATTGTAATTGTAGTTCTACATTTTGGAGGGATACTGCTTTTGACTAACTTTTGTTTTAAATAGCTTTTTTTTAAAAATATAGCCTCTGTCTATACTGGCAGCCCAGTATTTAACTCCTTATCTGCACTTAGCACATTCTAGTGTTTTGTATAATTATATTAATTAAATGAGCCTGTGGATTATATTCTGCCACAAAGCTAATCTTTCTTCCCCTTCCCTATATATTCATGACTCTCTTCTAACTGACTTTTTTTCTTGTATAATTATTTTATAATACTTACTTTATTGAAATTTCCTTTTAAATATTTAAATTCTTCTAAGCAGTTTACTACAGTTTCCCCACCTTATATTGACTGTAGGGTATATTTTAATACACGGAAGAACAATTTAAATGTCTCAGGGCTTTGTAGTACAGGTATGGGACCTGTTATAGAAAATGCTCGGGACCTGGGGTTTTCTGGATAATGGCTCTTTCCATTATTTGAATCTTTATACCTTAAGTCTACTAGAAAATCATGTAAACATTAAATAAACCCAATAGGCTGGTTCTGCTTCCATTAAGGATTCATTATATCCTACACAGGTACAAGGTACTGTTTTATAATTACAGAGAAAGAGGAAATCATTTTTAAAAATTTGGATTATTTGGATAAAATGGGAGGCAGTTTTACTGTAATTCAGTGCTTTCTGGATAATGGGTTTCTGGATAACGGATCTCATACCTGTATTGTTATGGGATCTGTTATGTTGAAACCCATCTGCAAAATTTTGCAGTGCCTTAGTATCCTATTTACATTATTAATTCTTAACTCATTTGCTGTTCCTTCAGACAATAAATTACTTATAAAGCCAATGTGCAACCAGAGGCATGATAGACCAGTTATACAGAGCAACCAATGTCCAGTAATAGTAACATTCACAACTGGAAGCGCCAAAATGCTCAGCATCTTGCTATAGATACATACAAGAAACCTGCTATACAAATACTAAATACTAAAAAATTATTGAGGTTACCAAATTTCCCTTTAAAATAAATATACCATCATAAAAATGTGTGTTGTTTGATAATGAAATGTTGCATTCTGTATTTAAACCTGTTTTATTAGCTATGCTGGTTTACTGACTCCTTCAGCAGTCTAAGAAATAAATAGTAAGCACTAGAGTAAATTAACAATCCATTTGTCACAATTAAACAGCAAAGTGTTTTTTATACATCTAGCCTTTTCTAACATTAATCTTTCATTTTGCTTCTCCCTTCCAATCCATAGCTAATTTATAAAAGCACTTCTGTAGCCTGCGTTTATTGATTCTAGAACAACCCTGTCTGTTGCAAGACTCCCGATTCCTCCACCATCAGCCGTAGACATTTATAAACTATTATAACAGGTATTGAATGTAAATTATATAACCGCTATTGACATTCATTTTATTCTTGGTTGCAGATAATGATATTATTGACACCACTATACCCCGGGGATACACAGTATTCTACTCCCCAGCTGGAACTGTATTTCCACTATATTCTGAAAATGAATTGTAACCTAAAAATCCAACAGATGTGCAGCTCCTAACTGCTATTTGCTCATCTATTTAAGTGTAACTGGTTAAAGGAAATAATATATCTAAGTATTTGTGTTGGTTTGTTTTCATATAAAGGAACAAATCAAGATAAACGTGTATAATATGTTAAACCTTTTCTATGCTCCAAACCACAGTCCCAGCACTGTTTACCGTATACTCGAGTATAAGCCGAGTTTTTCAGCATCCAAAATGTGCTGAAAAAGTCTACCTCGGCTTATACTCGGGCCAGTAGGCAGTAGCTGAGATTGCAGTCACTTTTAATCATTCCTATACCAACAGTTCGCTTGGGGAGAGACTGCAATATCACACAGCGCCCTCTGTTGGTTATATGAAAGAATAACAGTGCACCCTCTGTTGGTTATATGAAAGAATAACAGTGACTGCAATATCACACAGCGCCATCTGTTGGTTATATGAAAGAATAACAGTGACTGCAATATCACACAGCACCCTCTGTTGGTTATATGAAAGAATAACAGTGACTGCAATATCACACAGCGCCATCTGTTGGTTGTATGAAAGAATAACAGTGACTGCAATATCACACAGCGCCCTCTGTTGGTTATATGAAAGAAGAACAGTGCGCCCTCTGTTGCTTATATGAAAGATTACCAGTAACTACAATATCACACAGCGCCCTCTGTTGGTTATATGAAAGAATAAGTGACTGCAATATTACACAGAGCCCTCTGTTGGTTATATGAAGGATTAATATTGATGGCAATATCACACAGTGCCCTCTGTTGGTTATACAAAAGATTAACAGTGATGGCAATATCACACAGCACACTCTGCACATGGTAGTGGGACAGTGGGACACAGTAATCCGTTTGGCAATTCTCTGTCACCATCAACTTTGCAAAGAAGTCCGGTTGATCGCTGGGGTGGTCGCTTTGGCGGAATGTGCGCTGCTGGGAGACAGGGCTGTAGTTGTATCTAGGCTTATACTCGAGTCAATACGTTTTCCCAGTTTTCATAGGTAAAATTAGGTACCTCGGCTTATACTCAGGTCGGCTTATACTCAAGTATATACGGTATATAGAACTAAACTGTGGCCCTTTCTTCACTGAAGAAATAAAAAAATATTTTACCTGTCTGCCTAAGCAAGTTTTGCCCAGCCAGATTTACATTCTTTTGACTAAGAAGCCATGATAGATATAGGCGGGTGTTTTAACTACCATTGTCATCACTTGGTCTGTCAAGAAACAGTGTAACTGGGTTGTCTAATATAGCCATATTGCAAAATTAAATCACTCAGGGCTGGCCAACAAGGGTGAATGTTTTTAAACTGATTCATATTTAAGGTTTCAACTTATAAATTGGTCATCTGTGCAGCATACTCTTGGACCTAATGCAGCTATTTGATATGCTTCCTTTAGTTATATATTTGTTTGTATTTCTAATGTTTGTTTGGAAGTACTAGGATGGCCTGTGGGATAGGTGATGGTTTACATCAATAAGCAGTCAAGTTAATAATAATGAGTTGCCAAAAGTGATGTGACACCACTTTTTTATGGAATTCTGGGCAAAATGCTGCATTTTAGGGAAGTACAATTTTCTTCCAAAATTTACACTTTGCACTCCACGCTTGTTATTTGCTGCATAAAATGCTAGCACTAGATTTAAGAGTATTTAAACTAACAAGCCCATCAAGGTAAATCTCCTTGGTCATATTCAGTTGTTATATGTCTGTTGGAGTTATGCAACTCTCTGTTTCTGTCCGCATGCTAAGATAAAAATCTTTTTTAAAGAATATTTTTAAAGACTGATAAAGAAAAGCAAAGTAAGAGAAAGGCATTAAAAAACTGTCTGTGGGGACAGAAGTTGCATTTAATGAATGTAAACACTATAAAACATATTGTAATACAGCAATCCGGAGTGCAAAGATAGGAAATGAGGAGCACATTACGGCAGAGGCTAAGACTAACCCCAAAAAGTTTTTTAAGCATATTAATAGTAAAAAGATGCTGGTTTAGAATGTTGCTCCTTTAAATAATGGTACCGGTATGGTACCAGTATGGTTATAACAGATATATAAAAGACAAATTTGCACTGTACTGATAAAACGAGTGTGTTTGCTTCAGAAACACAACTATAGTTTATATAAACAAGCAGCTGTGTAGCCATGGGGGCAGCCATTAATGCCCAGGATACACAGTACATAACAGAAAAAGTTCTGAAGAATACCATTTTATACAACAGAGCTTATCTGTTATTGGCTGTGTATCCTGTGCCTTTTCTCCTTTTTTCAGTTTTGAATGGCTGCCCCCATGGCCAGCAGCTTGTTTAGATAAACTTTTGCAGAGTTTCTGAAGCAAACACACTGGCTGTACCACTGCAGGGCAACACTGTATTATATTGTCATTCCTTTAAAATACCTTAATTTTTTGTTGTTACTGAACTAGGCAAATCCATAATGAAAAACAACCTTATAGAGTCCTTGTAGATAATAAACTTGGCTGTAGCAAGCAATGTCAGTCAGCAGCATCAAGGACAAATAAGGTATTGAGCTGTATTAAAAGGGGGTATTTAAGGAGGGGTTAGTCTTCCATTCAGTGCTGGGCCACGATGGGCAGGCGCCCTAGGCAGGCCCAGCAGTCACGGCACCTGCACCAATTTGCAAATTAGTGCTCGCGTGCGCATGCACAAATTCAAGCTCGCTCACATGCGCAGAATCGCAAAGAAGCGAGAAATAATGCAGAGTCGAGAAGAGAAGGGAACCGGACTTGGGGAAGGCGACAGAGAAGGTACGTGCCTGGCGCCCTCCCAGCTTTGCGCCCTAGGCACGTGCCTACTCTGCCTACCCCTAGTTCCGACCCTGCTTCCATTGTACAGAGCACTGGTAAGGCCCCATCTAGAATATCTCGTACAGTTTTTGTCCCCATCACTCGAACAGGACATTATTGAATTAGAGAGGGTCCACAGAAGGGCAACTAAGCTGGTAAAAGGTACGGAAAATCTTTGCCAAGATTGGGGTTGTCCCCTCTGGAGAAGAGGCGCTAAGGGGTAATATGATAACTAAGTTTAAATATATAAGGGGATCATATAATAATCTCTATAATGCTTTATTTACCAACAGGTCCTTCCAGCTGACATATGGGAACCCATTCTGATTAGAAGAAAGGAGCTTCCAGCTAAATATTCAGAAGGGTTTTTTTACACTGAGAGCTGTGAAGATGAAGAATTCTCTACCTGAATCAGTTGTGCTGGCTGATACATTAAATAGCTTTAAGAAGGGCTTTTAAGCGAGGGAGGGAATACATGATTATGGAAAATAGCTCATAGTACAAGTTGATCCAGGGACTAGTTTGATTGCAGTTTGGGAGTCAGGAAGGATTTTTTTCACCCTCTGAGGCAAATTGGAGATTTTTCAAATAGTTTTTTTTTGCCTTCCTCTGAATCAACTAGCAGTTAGGCAGTTGTATATCAACTTTAAATGTTGAACTTGATGAACTTGTGTCTTTTTATTCAACCTAACTTACTATGTTACTAAGTAGTAAAGAAAGAATTGTTCAGTGTACCTTCCTAAAAAAGCAATACGTTTTCCGAACGAAAGAGGTGTGATTACCAAAATAATGTGTTATAGAAATGAAAAGAAGTAAAACCCCTCTCTATTCAATGGACCACCAATTAGAGAAAATTCAAGTATCTGTGCAGCAGTGTCAAAATTAACAGTTTCAATTGATTGGTTAAAGGTTACTAACCCAGTGTTGCTTCAATTATTGGGCAGCCATTGCTGGATTACCCAATAAAGTGCTATGTACTAGGTGCTAATAATTCATCAGCAATTAAAAAACCATGTAATAGGATTAATTAATATTGTGCTATAAAGTGCTAGTGCTTCAAATGAAATTAAGGAATTGACTTAAATAACCAGGATTAAGTTGACCCAGGTGAGATTAAAGTTAATTCATTATTATATATCACACATTAAAATCCATTCATTATAGAAGATTGTAAATAACTGATTAACTGTTAAAAAGTAAACTTTACTAAATTCATTAAAATTGCTGCAAATCAATTAAGGTAATCTTTGAGAACTGCATAAAAATTGGTGAATAGTAATTAATCCATACACCCCCGTTAAAGTTATAGGGTGTTAAGAAACGTTTGCATAAAATTATTCAAAAGAGACCAGCATTGAAAGAGAAAGGAGGAATAGGAAAATTGTTAGAGGTGGAGAAGTCCCAAGTTCTAGCTGCCTAAATTTTTTCTAAGTCTGGGACCCCACACGGAGGAGAAAGTAGGTCACTGGGGACTGTAGTCTCGATTCTACCTTGCTATCTTATAATTCGGAGAGCTAATCTTCCCTATAAAACTACAAATCCCACAGTGCCATTGGATAACAGGTAAGATTAAAAAGAAGAATCAATGCGGTCGCAAAGGTTTAAGATCAATAGGAAATTATTTTGCAATAGTAAAAATAAGGAAAGCGCCCAGGAGACTTCACAAAAAGCGCTTCCCAGTGTGCCAACACGTGTTTCGCCTGCTGGCTTTGTCAAGGCAAAATCTAAAAGTGACTCGTTTGGTGTGGCATCTTTATCACTTCCTGGATACAAAATCTCGCGATACTTGGAAATGAGATCTCGCGATGAGGTCTCGCGATACTTGGAAATAGGATCTCACGATAAGATCTCGCGATACTTGGAAATGGGATCTCACAATGAGGAATGAAGGAATTGATGTGTTAAACCAAATACCTAAATCATGATTATTAAAGAAAAGCATTAAATAGTATATTTTCATTGATCCCATTGGGTGAAACTGAATTTAGTTTGAAAATCCAATGTGTTTCCCGTTTGAGTAATTCTTGTTCCAGATCACCCCCTCTGATTCCCAATTGGATCTGTTCTATAGCCCAAAATTTGACACTGGAGGGGTTCATATTGTGATATTGTTTGAAATGACTTGCAACTGTGGATAATATTTTGTCTGCTTTACCTATTTTATCCGCATTTCTGATTGAACTGCAATGTTGTTGTATTCTGAGTTTGAGCATCTGTGTTGTCATCCCAACGTATTGTTTCTTACAAGGGCACTCCAGTACATAAATTACTCCCTTGGTTCTACAATTAATGTAATCCTTGATTGTATGATTAATGTTAAATCTATCACTGAATTTTGTGCTTTTAATCATGTGATCACACATATTGCAATTTCCACAGGGGAAGCAGCCCTTAATGGTATTGGATCTGCTGGGTGTCTGGAAGTGACTTCTCGATAGTAGGTCTTTCAGATTAGGGCTACGTCTGTAGCATACAGAAACTGTATCTTGTAGAACAGTATCTAGAACCGTGTCTTCTTTCAAAACCGACCAGTGTTTATTAATAATTTGATTAATTGTCTTACTGTTAGTTATATGTAGTTATAAACCTGACCGTGTTATCTTGCTGAGACCTAGTCTTTGGATGGAGCAATTGTTCTCTTTCAGTCCCTAAAGCTCTATGATAAGCTCTCTTTATGAGTTTACCGGAGTATCCCCTTTGTTTTAATCTGTTTTTAAGTAGTACCGCTTGTTCAGGCCTGGACTGAGATTCAAAATAGGCCCTGGCATTTCAGGTACACAGAGGCCCAAACAGGCCACACAGCAGCCCAAACAGCCTCCCACCAGCCCAAAATATAGTGACGGTCTATGGCAACTTATAGCAGCCCCTCTGGCATTTGCCAGAACCCACAGATTGCCAGTCCGGGCCTGCGCTTGTTCTTTAAAGAGAACATGAGAGGAACAGTTCCGTTTTAGTCTTAAAAATTCCCCTATAGGGAGTGATTTTTTCACAGCATACGGATGATGACTAGAGAAACTTAGCAAGGAATTAGTGGCTGTCTCTTTTCTGTAGTTGTCAGTAGTCAATTTACCCTCCTCTGTTTTCATAATTGATAGGTCCAGGAAGGAAACCATTTGTTTAGAGATATTCACAGTCAGTTTGATATTGAGTTTATTAATATTGAGCTTGTCTATAAATTCCAGAGCTTCCTGTTCCGTGCCAGACTATAGTATCAGGATATCATCAATGTAGCGTATCCATCTTAAAATCTTGTTATGGTAATTTTTGAAAATTTGACTGTTCACAACGGTCTCCTCCCAATGCCCCAAAAAAAGGTTTGCATACGAGGGAGCGCAGGAAGTTCCCATGGCGGTCCCCTGGGTTTGCAGATAGAATTTCCCTTGGAATGTAAAGTAGTTAAAATGTAGGATGAACCCCATCATTTTAATTAAAAAGCTGGTTTCATCAGATTCACCTAAATAGCTGTACAAAAAGTATTTTAGAGCTTCCAACCCCAGCTGATGGCTAATAGAGGTGTAAAGGGATTCTACATCCAGGGTGATTAGAAGGGTGTTGCTATCTGTTTGTATCTCACTAATCTGGTTGAGCACGTCCATGGTGTCTCCACAATTGGTCTTATTCTTAAGTCAATATATTGACTGGCTTTTTCGGTTAGATTACCGTTACCAGAGATAATGGGTCTCCCTGGGGGTTTTTCTTTATTTTTGTGTATTTTTGGCAGGAGATAAAAGGTGGCAACTCTAGGGTGATCATTACTTAAAAAACTTCTTTCTTTCTTGGTTATGATGTTATCTTTAAAAGCATCATTAATCATCCTATTGTATAACTGTATATAGTTCTCCGTAGGATCTCCAAGAATTTCTTTATAACTTGGTGAAGAAAGTTGTCTGTGAGCCTCTTCCAAATACATATTATTTGGCCATAATACTACATTTCCGCCTTTATCTGATTGTTTGAATTGTATATCTTTCCAATCTCTCATCTCTTTAATAGCTCGTTTCTCCTGAACAGATAGATTATTTTCGTATATATGAGGCTGGATTTGCATTAAATCGCCCATGACTAAATTCACGAAAATCCCTACATTCGGACAGATCGAAGTTGGTGGAGTGAATTTTGACTTGACCCTCAAGTTATCTCGCCATGAGTCCATTTTAGATGGTAATTCATTATCACTAGCCTCAATATCAATACTGCCGTTTTCTAATATGTTACTAAGTAGGTTACTCTACATGTTTCATATTGATTATTTGCTATTGAATCATTTGCACAGTACTCCCTTGTAGATGGTATATATTCCAAATTAAGGTTTTATTTATTCTAAAAGTTGAGTTCAAGCAATATTTTTTTGAAATTGAAATTAAGAATTCTAAATAAATCCTTGACTTGCCTTATTTGGAATAGTACCACTTCAAATGTACAGCATTAAATAGCATTAACATATTTACTTGGCACAATTCAACTGAATTGGCACAGCCTGGCAGGTCCTGGCCCCAGCAATTCTAAACTCTAAAATCCCAAGGGGACACTTATTGCACATTCAGCTAGGTGCCAGTTTAGCATTATTTCTTATATAGTGCAAAATAAAAATTAGATTGCAATACCATGAGCATGTTTACTTCCATACTGCTGGGCATTACATTTCTTTTTAAACGTCCTTTCAAATACTTCTTAAAGGTATTAACAAAAACATGATTTTTTTTTTGTGAACCGATCCCTTTTATTTTTCTCCATAAGAAGAGCGTTTATGATATTCCATCATTGATTGATACATTCTGGCAGTCCTGCAAACTCCTGGTGGCACTTGTGAGATTACCTGCCATTATATTACGCATCCATATGGATGTTTTTCTAATGATTTCTGCTTCCTAACCCCTAGACTTTTTACCCAATTTGACCCTTGTTTGTTATAATCTTCTGCAGAGACCTGACCTTGTACTATAATGCTGTAACTCTCAGCTCATTCCTGCACAAGTTCATGCTACACTATTTTCTCTCTTTATCTTTCAGGCAACCAGACAGTAAGATAAATCACCTTTGTGAAAGAAACTACATTTTAACTCAGTTATCCTCAAATAAACTGCACATCGAACTCACTTCAAAGAATACAGGGGTATTTACTAGGTACGTAGTTACAGGAGTGAACAAATGCAGGACTTATGATTGATCACATAGAGGAGAGTATATACTGTACAATAACGCAATTACAAGACAGATTCCATGTGTTATGACTGTATTGGCTTATATTACTTCAAAGGGAAGATTTAACGACATACTGCTATCAATAGTTGTGCACAACAGTTAAATATTTTATGTAGCATGGTCACCCTGTCCTTTTAAATCAATAAATGGCAGGCATGTAGTATAGAAGTAATGATAGTTTGGTAACTTTTATTCATTTATTCCGCCTGTTTGGTGTCACCCATTGACTATAAATACAACCCTTTGCTGTTTAGAAGATTTGTTCAGCTTGTAGTAGAACAATTATTAATTTTCATAGAATAACTATTTAATTAAAGGGGTATGTTACAACAGCTACTGCTGTAAGTGCAGGAGTGCTAAGGGATGCAAAAGTGCTCCCCTTACTGCTCATTCAGGTTGGCAGTAGCATTTTTCCACCTCGCAGCAGCTGCAGGTGCAGGGCATTTAGACTTGCAAATTTAAAGATTAAAATAGGGTGGGGTGCTAAAATGCCTCTCCTTGTCCTGTTCTATTCATAGTGCCAAATTTTTTAGGAGCACAGGAATGTACAGCAATTAATTTGGGCAGGGAAAGTGCAAAAACACTGCTGATTGCTCCCAATTTTCGCTCTTTGTACCCTGCTGTGCATGTGGTAAATTACCTATAATGTACTTTGATTTTTGGTATTTGTTTTTGGTATTTGTCGGCTCTGATGCTGACACATTCAGGCTTTATACATATACTGTAAGTATAATGCAACAGTTGATCACATTCCCATGGTAAATAAATGCACAGGATAGTCCTTTAAATGAACCCTTATGGTTCAATATGCATGGTCTCATCTAAGATGCATATGTTACTTGAAATATCATTTTACTATGTGGGATGCATTTTATGGACTTAAAAGCCAATCATATCAACAAATAATTAGTTTCCTGCCTTACTTGCAATAAGATTATAGGACATTATTAAAGATATTTTTGCTCCTAGATTTGAGATGTTATTTCCCTCCACAGTCCAAACACCCTGATATTGCATGATAGATCTTAAGCCACATATAAGACAAGTTCCCTTAATGAAACGTGACATCAGCGTGTCCTCCGGCGCTACACTGCTTTGCGTATGCACCTGGGCGTGACATAGCCTTAGCCGGACAAGCCATTGACCTCACTACATTTGGCATTTGTCCGTATGCCACCGCTCACAGAACTCTGGGAGCCAGCACGCCTAGAAGTAAGGGCGCACGCCGGTCTCCCGGAGAGCCTAACATGTAGCAAGTGCCTGGGAGTCTTTTTGTTGATTTAGCATTGATGCCTCAACCTTTTAATAATCTGGAGTAAATGTAGGGGAGACTGTTAATCCTGGAAATTGGTAAATAGTACTGTGCCTCTATTCTTGTATGCACCTCCCCCATGGGTGCAAAAATCAGGATTCAATATAAAAGTTTTACAAGAATTTGGCACTTCACAACAGATTAACTGTTAAATAGTTTTTAATTGCCAAACAAAATGTTTCGAGCTTGTGAGGCTCTTTATAATCTCCATCTATAATTTATTTCACCTTCCTCTTCATCAAGGAGAAGTTAGGAAGGAAATGTTGATTATGAGGATGCATTTTTTTCCAACCGCAAACACTGTGTAACTGTAAAAACAAAAAATGTTCAAAATATTAACATACATAAATCACTATTTTGCATATATAAAGACTGTAGCTACAACTGTGTTAATGTAGCTACAACTGTACATCAGAAATCCAATGTGAAGTCTGATGGTGGACTTTGATTTATCAGTGTGATAAAAACTACTCACCCTGGTCTAGTGGGGGGACGGCAAGGAAGCCTGCCGCGCCCTTTGGCGGGGATGCTCGCCGCGTCAATCCTCAGTGCCGCTGGCGCCGGTTCCACCTCCTTGTGATTTAAAAGGTATTTATACATTTTCTTTTTACATGCTGCCCGTGATAGGATCTTGTTCCTGGTGCTTTGTGAGCTTCTGTATTTTTGCATTCTGATTCTGGTTTTGACCCATGCCTGGCTGTATCGACTATCCTGACCTCTGTATTTGACCCCTGCCTGAATATCGACTACCCCTTCTGCTGTATACTCCTGTCTGATTGATTACCTGGTTTTGACCCTTGCTTGCTTGATTACGCTTTACATCTGCCTGCCTCGACCCGGCCTGTTCTGACGACGATTCTGGTTTCCTGTTTTGTACCGTGACCTTCGGTCTAAAGACTCTAGCTAACAGTCATTCCCCTTTGTCTATCCAGAACCTCTAGCCTTGCACCTCTCGTTTAAGTCCTGGTGGCATCTAAGTTGCTGAGGGCTCCTCCCGAGGCCAACGGCGGTCACACTACAGGTGAAGCACGAGCCGAGACCAGGGTGCTTGGCATTTGTTCTGGTGTTGGGTGCCAACCGTGAAATTCACGTGAAATTCACAGTTGCCATTGGTTGGGAGAGCCATCTAAAATCTGAAACAAAACAAAAAGAATTCAATGTATATTTAATCAAGTTAAGCACTGTTATGTAAGGATGCTTCTATGTTAGTTATCAAGCAAGAGTGAATGATGTTTTGAACAGGGTATTTGTTTTATATAGATTTAAACCGGAGAAACCCCCAAGTCTTTATTGATCTTGCACCACTCTGTCTTGAAGCAAAATTACTAAACAATGGTAATGATTGCAGAACAAGTTGAAAACAAGACTAGGTATTTCTCTTGGGATCCTCTCAGGCTACTTTTATCATTGTCCTGAATTCAGTCTTAGCCAAAGGCTACATCCAATCTGTTCATGTGAATTGCAAATAGAGCCATTAAACACCTTGATACGAAGGAAAGAAAAATGAGCTAACAATCACGCCATGATGAGTCATTTTATAGAATGAATAAAAGGATCCTATTCTATTCATTTCAAATGTCTCCGGGTGCACTTTTCTGAGGTTCTTAAGAGACATCAATTGGATGATAATATCAATTTATTAGTTTACTCTGAACCTTGCCAAATAATACAAAAAAAAGACACTGATGATTAAAAAAAATTAATTAAAGTCTTATCTTCGACTACAAATTTCCCTTTCAAAGACTGATTAACTCAGCATCATCTGTAACTACAGGATGATTACATAATTTCTAATTTGAACATGAAATGCATCAGCATACACAATATAGAAAACTTAATGAATCAGAGCCTGTGATGTCTGTATTAGAAATGTCCTATGGAAGCAATTCCACAATCAGAATCACTCTAAATTGTGTAACAGCATATGGCGTTTAGATGTGTCGCTGCTTTGCCTTTCATGGTGAACAACCTCATTGACATTCTTACCATCTCCAACTGTCTAAGTAGATAATAAGATGCTCATTTCAGCTTGCCAACAGGCACACAGGGAATTATTATTGGTACTCTAGCTATTAATACCTGATATCTTGTTACAACCTCTTTCATTATTGAGAGGCTGAATAATCTGCCAATTACCACATTTAATGCATAAATATATGTTGGTAGTTATTCTGTTTCACTGCTGCAATAACATTGGTTTCCGCAAATGAATAATAGTAGCTGGAATGAGTGAATTGTGAAGTTGAAATTGGGTAACCAGCAACCAGTGTTTAATAAGACTATTATAAGATTATAAAATGATGAATGCATAGCTAATTTGAAATCATTATACAGTAGCTCTCACTTACTCATTTTGTAAATGTGGTCCCTTATTAAAAATAAAGATAAGTTATAGGTTATTAAGTTGCGGTAGGAGCTTAACCTGGTGTCATAAATGAGCACAAAATCTGAATTTTTATCATTGTTAATATGTGTTATTTCCTAACTACTTTTTCCCTCTAAGCCCGGGGATGTCTTCTCCAACCACAACCTTTATCAAAATGCAGACTATGTATTAAGACCAAATCATAAAAGGCAAGGCAATTGACAATGTAACTAATTTGGAGGCATCCAACCTTTTTTATTTAATTCAACAATCAGCACTTCAGACGATTAGAAAATTTCTGTTGGCTACCGTTAATATCTCTGCATGTATTGCCGATCTGACGATATCAGTGGGAGACTGTCACCAGCTTTTGTTGGACATAACTTTTGTACGATTGCTGTCAGGGGCAGAACATCGTCTGATCTGTTCTTTCACTACTTTATTTGATCTGAATAGTTAGTGGCAGGTCGGGAGAAGGCACAGAACGATCAGTCGTCTGATATAAAGGTAAATCTGCATGTCTTTGGCCATCTTAAGATGGACATTTCATACTGTGATACATATAGTGACATAAAGCTGGTCCCCCTCCAGAGAATAAAATGCTAAAAACAAACATATGGCAGGCATTTTCAGCTTTAGACCTCATATTTGGCACAGATAGGCCATACCACTTGACAATAAGTCAAAAACCTTGTTCTAGTAGTTGAAACTGTGGCTTTATAATGTGCATAGTATTTGAAAATGCTGGGATCAGGATGGTACCCATAGAATGAGAAACAATCATAGGGTGATGCTCTAGCCAATCATATTGTTCAGCTGATTGGCCTCTATTCTTCAGTTCAGTATATCGGATGATTTGTAGATAGTTACCAACTGAATTATTCACATCATAGGTTATTACTCAAATTAGGAGCATTTATGATTTCTCTTAAAGCTGCAAAAACCTTAGAAATACAGCAATCTTCTATTTTGTTTCCAAAGTCATTTTACCATATGTGAGCAAAATCAAATTATTCATTATCAGTAAGATTCTAAGGGGCAAATTCACAAACCTCCGAAAATTCACCAGCGACGGCTTCGCTCACATCCCAACACTTCGCCAGGTGTAGATTTGCCAGAAAAACGTTAATTCACTAAAATCTGAAGGGCGCTGAATGCTCGCGAAGTTGCGCTAGTGTTACTGCGCCAAGCGAAACGATGTTGCGCTAGCGTTGGCTAATTTGCATACGGCGGGAAGTTTACGTATATGTTGCAGCAAATACATTACACTACACAAGCCCGGGAAACCTTAATAAAATAAAATAGAGTTGTTATATTGCCCTACACATGAGCTCAGTGTATAGTTTATGTGCAATATGTTAGGAAATGTAGGGGGGAAGCTGGTTACCCCAACAAAAAGTTATGCTCTTTTTCAGACTATCACCCTGAAAATGGAAAAGACGCTAGCGTTTTTTGGGACTTAGAAAAAATTTCAACTATTTTTTTGGGAACTACTATCTACTCTATTGCACTTTGCCTGGTCTGAGGTGGCGAAGGCAAGTCTGGCGCAAGAGGTAACGTTCAGTAAAAACCGCATCTTAGTGAATTTGTGTAGTTACGTCAATTCAAGAAGCAACACTGGTTGGTATCCCTGTATGTATATATATATGTATTTAATCCTTATTTAGCCCAAACTATAGGTAGAGGTCTGACGATGTCAGATGAAATAATGTTAATATTGTTTAAGAAAAAAGAAACCCCCACCAAATAGAGGGTTACTGTATCTTTACCAAGTAAACTCACAACAAAAATTACAAAATAGTCAATGAGGATAGTAATTCATTCATAAGGTGCTGACTAATAAATTAAGTAAAGTGCTAGTGCAGTTAATTAAAGTGAAGCCGATCAGTCAAAGGACTGATAACAATTGATTATTCCTGAATCAAAAGGGTATATTACCCCACCAGTAGATTCCAAAAACACCCCTTAATAGATAAATTCATTAATTAGTTGATATATAAAGTGTAGTTAATCAAAATAGATTAGGCGAAATGGTTTTGCAATAAATTACACCAATAAAGTGCAGTGCAATAAATAGGCTAAAAAATGAGGCTTGGTAATTGATTAAATGGTTAATAAGGATTTGGTAAAAAGTGGCCAGAAGAAAAGATTTCTTATATATATATGGGTTAAAAAAATAGTTCGGTCATATTCCAGGATTAAGATCAAGAGAAAATTGAAAAATATAGAGGGTGGAGTTGTCCCAAAAACTAACTACCTGTTTCGTTTCTAAAGCCTGGGACACCACAAAGATAAGGCAGGACAGGGTAACCCGGAGCTGTGGCCTTGTATTTAAATTTACCCTAAACGTTAAAAGAGGCTATCTAGCCCTAAAAAGCCACAAACTCACTTGTTCAAGATCCCCTTACGGATTCCCAGGTCAATTGTTTCCAAGGCCCAGAATTTTAAGAGAGATGGGTTCATATCATGATATTTTAAAAAATGGAGAGCTACTGTTGACAATGTTTTGTCATTTTTAATTGCACTTCTAGCTGTTCTTATTGTGCTACAATGTTGCTGTACCCTTTGTTTAAGCATTTGAGTTGTCATGCCAATGTACTTCTTCTGGCAGGGGCATTCAAGGCAGTAGATCACATTGTGAGTACGGCAATTGATGTAACTGTTGATTTTATGCTCCTTTCCAAAACGATCTACAAAGGAATCAAATCTAATCATCCTATTACACATGTTACAGTTTCCACAAGGGAAACAGCCCCAATTCCTTTTGTTAGTATTATGATTTGAATTATAAAAATGGCTTCTCGTAAGCATATCCTTTAAATTCGGGCTCCTTTTGTAGCATACAGTAGCTCTATCCTGCAGTATACCTCCTAAGGTTTCGTCCTCCAATAGTACCGGCCAATGTTTATTCATAATTCCCTGAATCTGGGAACTATTAGTGTTATAGGTAGTAATAAAGCGTACAATAGTATTGTTGTCCTGTGTTTTATTTTTAATCTTTAGGAGTTCTGACCTCTCAGTATGTAATGCCCTATTGTATGCTCTTTTAACTATTTTTCCAGAATAGCCCCTGGTTTTTAATCTTGACTTGAGATCTCCAGCCTGTTCTTTAAAGATCTCAAGAGAAGAGCAATTCCGTTTCAATCTCAGAAATTCACCTGTGGGGACCGATTTTTTCACCGGATGGTGATGAAAGCTGGAATACGTTAGAAGGGAGTTGGTTGCTGTGGATTTTCTGTAGTTTTTGGTCAACAGTTGACCTTTCTCTATCTCAATCTGTAGATCTAAAAAGGAGATACATTGGTCTGAGATATCCATGGTAAGTTTGATATTGAGATCATTTTGATTTAAAAGGGTAATAAAATCTGTGGCTTCTTCTCGTGTGCCTTCCCAGATTACCAGAATATCATCGATATACCTAATCCATTTACGAATTTTAGTTAGGTATAAAGACATAGACTGACCACGTACTACAGTACGTTCCCAAAAGCCCAGAAATAAATTAGCATAAGAGGGGGCGCAGGAGGTCCCCATGGCAGTCCCCTGGGTTTGTAGGTAGAATTTACCATTAAATGTAAAGTAGTTAAAGTTTAAAATGAACTTCATCATTCTACATAGAAATTCCACTATTTCCACTTCATCACCCAAATGTTCCATTAGAAAGAATCTTAAAGCTTTTAGGCCTATTTCATGTTTAATAGATGTATATAACGATTCAACATCCATGGTGATAAGAAGAGTTCCCTTCTTCACCGCAATCCCCTCTATTTGTGATAAAACATCCAATGTGTCACGTGCATAGGATTCCAAACCTTCCACTATTGGGCGTATTCTGAGATCTAAGTACTGACTGGCTTTTTCTGTAAGATTCCCATTGCCGGAAACTATGGGTCTCCCTGGAGGTTTCTGTAAATCTTTGTGCACCTTAGGGAGTAAGTATAAGGTTGCCGTTCTGGGATTATTCGCTGTTAGGAAAGATTTTTCTTTTTTAGATATTAGATTATTATCAAAAGCCTCCTGTAATATGTTGTTATATAATTCTAGGAAATTTGATGTAGGATCTCCCACGATTTACCTGTAGCTGACCGAGGCTAGTTGTTTATTGGCCTCATCCAGATACATATTGTTCGGCCAAATCACAATATTGCCCCCCTTGTCCGATGGTTTAATTTGGACATCTTTCCACTGCTTCATATCATTAATAGCTTTCCACTCCTCTTTAGAGGTATTACTATTATATATGTGTGGTTGTAATGAGATGATGTCTTTAATTACTAGATTTAAAAAAATAGCCACATTAGGACAAATATTGGAGGCTGGAGTAAATTGTGATTTTACCTTAAGTTTCTTAAACCAGTCTTGCATAGGAGAAGTTGAAACAATCTCATTTGATGGTTCATCTTGATCAACATTTTCCATCAGTAAATCTTCTAGATCACACAGGGCCCTTATCTCTAATTCTGTAAGATTAGCATTTTCTCTCCCATTATCTTTATCAAAATATTTTTTAAGGAGCAGCTTTCTAGCAAAAAGATTTAAATCTTTAACTGTGTCAAACACATCCAATTGAAAGGTAGGTGAGAAGGATAAACCTTTATTCAGTACATCAATATGTGCCCTTGTCAGACTGTGATCAGATAGATTAATAATATTTAATGACTGTTCATTTTTTTGTTGTTGTTGTATCTCGTGTAATCCCAGAACGGCAACCTTATACTTACTCCCTAAGGTGCACAAAGATTTACAGAAACCTCCAGGGAGACCCATAGTTTCCGGCAATGGGAATCTTACAGAAAAAGCCAGTCAGTACTTAGATCTCAGAATACGCCCAATAGTGGAAAGTTTGGAATCCTATGCACGTGACACATTGGATGTTTTATCACAAATAGAGGGGATTGCGGTGAAGAAGGGAACTCTTCTTATCACCATGGATGTTGAATCGTTATATACATCTATTAAACATGAAATAGGCCTTAAAGCTTTAAGATTCTTTCTAATGGAACATTTGGGTGATGAAGTGGAAATAGTGGAATTTCTATGTAGAATGATGAAGTTCATTTTAAACTTTAACTACTTTACATTTAATGGTAAGTTCTACCTACAAACCCAGGGGACTGCCATGGGGACCTCCTGCGCCCCCTCTTATGCTAATTTATTTCTGGGCTTTTGGGAACGTACTGTAGTACGTGGTCAGTCTATGTATTTATACCTAACTAAAATTCGTAAATGGATTAGGTATATCGATGATATCCTGGTAATCTGGGAAGGCACACGAGAAGAAGCCACAGATTTTATTACCCTTTTAAATCAAAATGATCTCAATATCAAACTTACCATGGATATCTCAGACCAATGTATCTCCTTTTTAGATCTACAGATTGAGATAGAGAAAGGTCAACTGTTGACCAAAAACTACAGAAAATCCACAGCAACCAACTCCCTTCTAACGTATTCCAGCTTTCATCACCATCCGGTGAAAAAATCGGTCCCCACAGGTGAATTTCTGAGATTGAAACGGAATTGCTCTTCTCTTGAGATCTTTAAAGAACAGGCTGGAGATCTCAAGTCAAGATTAAAAACCAGGGGCTATTCTGGAAAAATAGTTAAAAGAGCATACAATAGGGCATTACATACTGAGAGGTCAGAACTCCTAAAGATTAAAAATAAAACACAGGACAACAATACTATTGTACGCTTTATTACTACCTATAACACTAATAGTTCCCAGATTCAGGGAATTATGAATAAACATTGGCCGGTACTATTGGAGGACGAAACCTTAGGAGGTATACTGCAGGATAGAGCTACTGTATGCTACAAAAGGAGCCCGAATTTAAAGGATATGCTCACGAGAAGCCATTTTTATAATTCAAATCATAATACTAACAAAAGGAATTGGGGCTGTTTCCCTTGTGGAAACTGTAACATGTGTAATAGGATGATTAGATTTGATTCCTTTGTAGATCGTTTTGGAAAGAAGCATAAAATCAACAGTTACATCAATTGCCGTACTCACAATGTGATCTACTGTCTTGAATGCCCCTGCCAGAAGAAGTACATTGGCATGACAACTCAAATGCTTAAACAAAGGGTACAGCAACATTGTAGCACAATAAGAACAGCTAGAAGTGCAATTAAAAATGACAAAACATTGTCAACAGTAGCTCTCCATTTTTTAAAATATCATGATATGAACCCATCTCTCTTAAAATTCTGGGCCTTGGAAACAATTGACCTGGGAATCCATAAAGGGGATCTTGAACAAGCTCTCCTTAAACGGGAGAGCTTTTGGATTTTCAAGATAGACACAATTTCCCCAAAAGGAATAAATGAAAACAACCTCTACACTGCTTTTATTTAAACTTGTTCGTAATAAATATGTTTTTTCTTCCCCTTGAATTTTCATTTTTACTATATGTAAATATTGCTTTATGTCCATATATGGCAAAGCAATTGTTTTTAAAGTTTTTATATACGTATAGTATTCATAAATAAATAATTTTCCTTTTTAAACAAAATTAGAAGTTTTTCCTGAGAAGTATGTAATAAATAAATAAATAAATTAATAAAATGGTTAAATTCATTTATACAGTCTCAGGATAAAACGGGTCTGGCAGGGTTAAACCCACAAGCGTCACTGATAGGATTGCACTTGTGGGCGTCGTCCTCGTTGTAGGGATGTCCTGTTTGAGGTGACAGTGAGGAGGCGGAGACGCAGACTATGTTTGGCGCGTCCGCTATGACCAGGATCTCACGAGAAGTGACTACAGTGACGCCAATGCGGAAGTCTATTTCTAGTCGCATACCACACGGACCCAATCATTCTCGCCTTGACAAAGCTTCTAAGCGAAACGCGCGTCGGCGTTCTCTTGAAAATTTGATCTCCTTTAGATAACAATCTGATTCTGAAGCGATTCCTACATCAGGGGAATATATTGGATATTCTGATTTTTCGGTCGAGATTCTTTGCTTTACTTTACCACCTCTCAGATCTTCCTTCCATTCTAAGGGGCCGTGAGTTTGTGGCTTTTTAGGGCTAGATAGCCTCTTTTAACGTTTAGGGTAAATTTAAATACAAGGCCACAGCTCCGGTTACCCTGTCCTGCCTTATCTTTGTGGTGTCCCAGGCTTTAGAAACGAAACAGGTAGTTAGTTTTTGGGACAACTCCACCCTCTATATTTTTCAATTTTCTCTTGATCTTAATCCTGGAATATGACCGAACTATTTTTTTTAACCCATATATATATAAGAAATCTTTTCTTCTGGCCACTTTTTACCAAATCCTTTTTAACCATTTAATCAATTACCAAGCCTCATTTTTTAGCCTATTTATTGCACTGCACTTTATTGGTGTAATTTATTGCAAAACCATTTCGCCTAATCTATTTTGATTAACTACACTTTATATATCAACTAATTAATGAATTTATCTATTAAGGGGTGTTTTTGGAATCTACTGGTGGGGTAATATACCCTTTTGATTCAGGAATAATCAATTGTTATCAGTCCTTTGACTGATCGGCTTCACTTTAATTAACTGCACTAGCACTTTACTTAATTTATTAGTCAGCACCTTATGAATGAATTACTATCCTCATTGACTATTTTGTAATTTTTGTTGTGAGTTTACTTGGTATAGATACAGTAACCCTCTATTTGGTGGGGGTTTCTTTTTTCTTAAACAATATTAGTTACGTCAATTCGCCAGAGTGCAAATTCGCCAGGCATTCGCCAGGCGTTAGGGAGGGATAGAAGAGTCTATCTCCTTTGCTAGTGAAGTTACGCCGGCAACCGCTAGTAAAACGATGAAGTACTGAAATAACGTCACACTGGCGAATCTTCGCTCGCGTTCGTCACTTCGACTTTTGAACCTCCCACACACACACTAGGAGCATCTCCCTGTTTATTTACTACATGGTACTTGTCAAGTGGAAGCATATGAACTACATGTGGTTCACATAAATCATGGTGATTGATGTAGTGTAAATTGAACTGCATCTTTATTTGAGTGGTTTAGCCGAAGTTCATCCAAAAACTGTTGTCTTAGGGTAGGACTACACGGACGTTTTCGGCGCGATCCAACACGCTGCAACAAAACGCCAGCGGCAAATTGCATGCAACGGAAATCAGTCACAGCATTGATCCGACTGTCGTGTCGTATCGGATCTATGTGACTTCATCCGACAATGCATACACTTACCTTATTTCCATCACATGCGATTTGACGCCGGCGTTTTGTCGCAATGCTTCGGATTGCGACGAAAAAGTCTGCATAGTTGTTCATCTTCCCAACACTTTTTTCAGTACAGATTGTTCACCAGAAATAAAGACTTTTTTTCCAGTTACTTTCCATCTTTATTTTTTTCAAAATCTAATGTGTCTCTGGTGTTTGAGTTTGGCAGCTCAGTAATTCAAGGGCAGACTCTAAACTGATACAATTTTGCTATATTTAGTTGATTTTTCAACAGCATCTGTGGAATATTAGCAACTATCGTATTAATTCTAACAACTGTCTTTATTGAAACCCAGAGATTCTGTTCAGCAGGGCCAAAGATAAGAAATGTATTAACTAAATGTATCAATTTAGAACAGTTATAGAGTCGGCGACCCCCCTCCCCCGTGCTGCTTTAGAAGGTGAAAACTAAACTTTACACTTCAATATTAGAAAAACTGTCTCAAATAGAAAATAGAAAGTAATTGGAAAAAGTCCTCATTGGTATATTATGTGAAACCAACTGAACTGAAAAATAGTGTTGGAAGGTGACCAACTCCTTTAATTAAAACAATTAAATTAATACATTCTGAATATGTCTTTAGGGCAGATATTTTATAATTCAAATTGGGGAATATAGAAGGATACCCAGTAATGTTAAGATTTAAAAGAAACAAAACTTTCCTGACAGTAATAAATGTTTTTAATGAACTGACACATTTATTAAAGCAGATACCTAAGTCAATTTGCCAGAACGTGTTTTGAGCAGTGGAATGTCATTTTGATCTAAGGGGGTGGTAATGCTCAGCTGAGCACTCTTACCTATATTGAATCCTTACTCCCTTATGTGAGTTGAAAGGATTCAGAGAATTATTGTCCAAATTGTAATTAATCATTCCATTGAGGGAAATACCACTTGAAATCCTATATGGTGCTAATGTTACCAAGTGGTAATTACCTATTGTAACAGCTCCAGAAAACTTACCAGTATTTGATCAATCTGCCATAGTTCCTAAGTCCTTTGATAGCTAAGTACATAGATCTTTTTTTCTGTCTGTATGAATTGTGCTGACTCACCTTCATTGCCCCCCATATTTGGTGCAAGAAAAAAAAGCTTCCATTGACTACAATGCATCCGGCAAGTTTTCGGTGAAATGTCACCATTTTGTGCATTTTTTCAAATATGTTCAATTGTTAAAGGAACAATAACACTAAAAAATGAAAGCCTTTGACAGAAATGAAAATATAATGCATTTTGTGCTGGTGTGTTAGCTTTAGAAACTCTACAATTGTTTATAAAAACAATTTGCTGCGTAGCCATGGGGGCAGCCATTCAATGCTGAAAAAAGAGAAAAGGCACAGTAAATACTTCATTATCCGTATAATATTATGGTGTGTTGATAGCATTCAATTACTGTCTTGGAATAAATTATAATATGCAAATGAAAATATAGATATACTGTACTAAATGGCCACTTATTGTCTTTTATATTGCCTTTCATATTTTATACCCATTTTTCTCTATGCTAATTATTTAAGTTTGGACAAAGGGCATAGGGGGTTCTAAAATAGACACAACCTTTCAGAAAATCCACTGGGGGTTAATTAACACAGCGAATCCTCAAAGTCAAAGCCACAAACATCAGCAACAAATGAACTGCAGGTGCCACAAAGATCAAATACCACAGAAGAAGCAGCCAAAACCTCTCTAACAGCTGTACCACTGCAAAGTGGCAAATGGCATAAGGCCTGCATATTGCATTTTATAAAAATGACATGAAGCCAAACATATACAGTAAGTGGCGTAGCATAATCATAGAAAGAAAATGTTATATTTAGGTTAAAGTTTGGACAGACACCAAACTGATTCAAACTCATTATCTTCCTCTCATAACTCTTCACCTGGTCTTGTTTTAATTAGGCTTCTGATGCTTCTGAAAGAAATACATGAGGCTACTGTTATTTAACAGACTTATTCTGGCTCATTTAAGCAAGTGCTTGAGTGAAGGAGGGCATTTAAGTGCATGGGTTCCCTGACACACCTAGTTTTAGTGTTCTAAATGAAGGAAAGCAAGAATGCATGGCAGGGGAAGTCCATGTGCCACCCACTTCCCCTATATTTGCATATCTTATTTAAGCTTTAACCCTTCTTAATAAATGGACCTATTTAGAATGGGAAAGAATGCTATGATGATTATATAACGTAAGGGAGCATTTACCAAGGTAGGATGCAAAAAGTGTGAGCAAACGGTACTTTTTCATACTTACAACTTTTCTGAATTTTCTCAGAAAAAATTTATTGCAGAGACTTTCAAGTGCTCCATTGATACAGTGTGTCTGTGTTCTGCAGAGATGTATTCTTGAAGGGCAGGGGGAAGCACATTGGTGCTCCCCCTACCATCCCCTAACTTGTGTGTCATTCAGAGAACAGCCAGACCCCAGTTCCAACTGCTTTTGAATAAGCACAAAGGGACACACTTTTATTCCCCATAATGCTTGTGTCCAGGCTTCTTGCATATGACTCCTGTTTTTTTCCTTAAGTCATGTTTCTCATCAAATCAAGCCAGCGATCTGATTTTTTTTGAATGTTACCGGAGAACATAGCTGCTTGAGTTGTTTCCACGTAACCCCCATGATATTAAGCTACTGTAAATACATCCTACATTCTCACTGTGTTGGCTGAGAAAGTGTTACGCCTATAAGACATATCAGAAAATCACAGCCCTCTTTATACCTTTCAGCTATCCATCCTTCCATTACAAAGTGTTTACATTATATATGAAAGCACATCTGCATGAATTGCCATAAAACAGCAGTCACCTGCTTCAGAGCTTGTGCTTGTTGCAGTCTCCATCCTTTGATTTTGCTTAATAATTAAAGAGCCCTAACTACACTTTTGTCTTACACATTCAAGTAAACAAAGAAACGTTTTGATGTGAATTTTGGAACTAGGCAATTTAACTGACAAATGTTCTTGGAGTTATATCAATTTTACACAGAAAAGCCAGATAAGCCACTAAGCAGAACTGTCAATGGACAAGGAAGTAGCACAAATCATGTCTGTTCTAAATCACTGCATCCCAGAGCAGAAAGCAATTAATAAATAAAGCAAGTTGGGGAATTCTTAGAAGCAGTGTGTGCTCTGATACAATCCATAATTCCTCATACAGATATTCAAAATTCCTTGTATTTCTTCCTGACCAGTTCAATGAGTAATGATGGCATCAATAAACCATACAGGGCATGCAATACAGTCTATCCCACTCGGTTGGAAGTTGCATTCTTTAAAATCTTCTCTTAAAAAAGGAAATTGCAAGTGATGTCATTACTTACATTTGATGTATAAAGCAATAAAGCAGGGTTAGGCACATACAAGGGTAATGTTTTATCCGTCTCTGTATCCCACAGTTACCAATAAAATATTGGCAATCGTCCCTTGATCATAAAATTGCTGATTTCTTTGGATAACAGCACGCTTTGCCTGTAATCCAATAAATCTAAACCAAACAGGACATCTGTTAATCCTAATATAGAAATCTAATATAGAAATACCTCCAACAAAGTAAATGAAAATGAAAAAACAGAGTGCAAAGAGCCACACTGCCCTTTAAAATGCCCCAATATTAGTCTAATCAAGTATAAGTAGTTCACGGTGTAACTGTTTTTACTTTTTCTTTCCCCTTCTTTCTAAGATGTTATCAGTTTATGGTTTTAGTTTGTCTTTGATGTAATTATCCATTTTTCTTGCCTTCAGTTGTCTTTCTGTAGGGTTACAATACACAAACAAAAAGCCAAGAGGGCAGGTGGCTTGCTGGCCTGACAATGACCTGACATCATATAGAGTATAGCCAGTCAGAATTGGTGAGTAATGGAATATCACAGACATAGAAACAGCAGGAGCAACATCATAAACTTGCTTGTAGACTGAGAAAGGATAATAAAAAAACTATAATGAATTCAGATGAAAAATTATAGGGTACTGCTGGCCATTGGGTAAAAAGGTTTCAGTATCTTGACCTCATCTTTCATTGAAAGAGAAAAAAAACATATATTTGTCTTTTACCATTACTATCTGTACCATTATATTGAAGTGGAATAGTTTGCCAATAAAAAAAAGGGATACTGTCATGGGAAATTTTTTTTTTCAAAATGAATCAGTTAATAGTGCTGCTCCATCACAATTCTGCGCTGCAATCCATTTCTCAAAAGAGCAAACAACTTTATTTTGTTTTATTAAGGTTTCCTGGGCTTGTGTAGTGTAATGTATTTGCTGCAACATATACGTCCATTCAACTTTAACTTACCGCCGTATGCAAATTCCGTATGCAAATTAGCCAATGCTAGCGCAACTTCGCTTCGTTTGAGGCAGTAACGCTAGCGCAAATTTGCCAGAGTTCGGCGCCCTGGACGCAACTTCGGATTTTAGTGAATTAACGTTGTCAGTGGTTTTAAAGTTATTTGTAACTGGAATTAATGTAAATGTCTAGGGGGTACATGTTTGGAAGGGGGATTCTCAATGGTGTGGGGTGCCTGTGGTGGACCTTGACATCATTGTCCCTATAGGCCCCATACACCCCAATCCCATACTGACCACAAGAAAAAGATATATAATAGATACCCCACAACAGGGGTAGGGATAAGGAAAAGTACAGATATGGAGGTAAGAAGGTTACTAGGAGGAAAGAGTAACAAAATAGAATGCTTAGGTATAAATATGTTAGAAAAGGGATGAGAGATGGCCAGCACACAGTCACAGGGGAAAAGAAGGCTTAAAAATCTTACTAGGTGAAAGAACAAATAGAAAGAAATAATCTCATGTATCCAGATATCTCTATTTTGCTTTTTGTTGCCTTTCTTACCACATTAAAACACAAGCACAAATAAAAATCTGACATTAATAAAGTCACATGGCTTATCCTTCAATGGTTAAACGTCTTATTACTCGTCACTTTTCGTTACTGGCTAGCTAAGGAATTGAAGTTCCACCTGACATCACTGAGTATACATGCTTAACATTAGGGATCAATATGTTTCCTGTACAGAAATCCCTGCAATGATACGTGTACCATGATTCATCATCCTTGGTTAGAGAAACCAGAGCTAGCGACGAGTCCCTTTTTATGGGCCCTTACCAGACACAGGGGACCCGTCACCCAAAAAAATTATTCCAAATCCTATTTTATCACATTAGTCAAGCAAAATTAACTTTAATTACACTATATAAATTAATTGAATCTTGTTTATTTCAGTCTGGGAATTCAAAATTATAGCAAGCAGGCAGAAGCCATTTTGTGTTATTAAGACACAAAATGCATCATTTCAGAATCTTGTTTGTGCACCTGAATGGGGGACCTGATGTCCATCCCCATGCCCTGGCTACACACTTTCATGATAAAGAGAAAGGGGTGTTCTGGGGAGAGCAGAGACATCTAAGAAGTGCTAAATGGAAACTGAAAGTAATCGCCTGCCCTAGGCATAGAGGAGGGGCAGGCAATATTTGATTGGCAGCTGAGATTTTTAAATGAGTTTCCAACAGCTATGAATGCTTTAATAAAAAAAAAAAGAATAGGCTACTTCGACCTTCGACTACGACTTCGAATCAAACGATTCAAACTAAAAATCGTTTGACTATTCGATCATTCGATAGTCGAAGTATTGTCTCTTTAACTTCGACTTCTCTAGCTTAAATTTCTTTATATAAAGGGAAAGGTATTAGTACACAAGGTTACCTACTCATTGATTTGGTTAATATGCTGCAACTAGATTGTCTATTTCTCTTTTACCAGAAACACTCTTTTATACTTGATTACATACTTGTTGCTACGATCTTCTCATGGCTTTGTATCTGCTAACATGAATATTGTGAATAATAACCTGTATCACATGTAAGCTTTTATGTACATTCATTGATGACCTTGTCTCAGTACTTAAATGTCAAGCTTGACTTATATTGCCTTTCTCTTGCAATAAAAACAGATTAAACAAAAAAAAATACTTCGACCCCCTACTTTGCCACCTAAAACATACCGAGGACAATGTTAGCCTATGGGGAAGGTCCCCATAGGCTTCCTAACAATTTTCTGATCACAGGAAAATCCTTCGATCGATGGATTAAATCGAATCGTTCGATTCGAAGGATTTAATCGAACGATTTTTCCTTTGATCGTACGATCGTAGGAAATGCGATAAATCCTTCGACTTCGATCTTCGAAGTTGAAGGATTTAAATTTGGCAGTCAAATATCGAGGGTTAATTAACCCTCTATATTCGACCCTATGTAAATCTGCCCTCTAGTGTTTCTCCCTTTTCGTTGGCTCTCTATTCACACTTATCCCAATCACAGATTTCAATTATCCCACTGAAGACCAAACTAAAACAGCAATCAGCCACAATATAAGAACAAAGATAAGAGCACCATATGAGGTTTCCGCTTGATGTAGTATTGTGGTTTGGCAATTTAGTGCTTATAAAATTGTAACTGAAATCCTTGATTGTTATTGGGAAAATGTGTGCACTTGCACAGGTTAAATAAAATATGCTCCCGGGGGATGTGCATTGATAAGTCACCTGTTTTTGTGTTGTTTTAAGGTGAATTTACTGTTGTAGATAAAATATGATTGCGTGTAGTCTAGTGCATAGTAACTGAATCTCTAGAGCACCTAAAGAAATGAAAGATCTGAAGGTTAAATATTAGTGGTTTGCTACCCTGGAGTGAATTTGCATCCATTGTGCATTCACTGGCTCATGTCCTGTTGAAATAATTATGTTGATTTTCAACATTTTCCATTTTCTGTTAAAGGGGTCTCATGCATCTGGTGATGAGAAGGCGCTCTTATTGTTTGAAATGTAGACTTTGCTCCATTCTTTATTCGTTTATTTATTCTCTCATTAGCTCTGTAAGCAACAATTATAATAAAGCAAGAGATTGGCCTTGGAAAGAAGAATGAAATCCCAAGGCAAAGCATTTCTTTTATTCTACCGACCTACACAACAATGATTTAACTATACAAGGCAATGTCATTTTAAATAAACAGACCCTCCCCCGAGAAAACTCATCAAGCTTCACAAGTGCAAGAGAAGCTGCCCTAAAATTCAAGCAAATGTTGCACATTTTGATGCTATACATTAAAGGTATTTGTGTCCAAACATGCTTCTTGCAACTCCGTATAGTTGTGCTAAATGCCAATGCAAACAACCAGTCTTTCAGAAGAACACTGTGCAACTGCGGCTGCCGATGTTACGGAACCCTGGTATTATCACCACCCTGGGCTTGGCAGGGATTTCAGGGTTTCCAGTTCCACAGTTCCATGTTGTGTTAAAGGAAAACTATACCCCCAAAATGAATACTTAAGCAACAGATAGTTTATATCAAATTGAATGACATATTAAAGAATCTTACCAAACTGGAATATATATTTACATAAATATTGCCCTTTTACATCTCTTGCCTTGAACCACCATTTCGTGACTCTATCTGTGCTGCCTCAGAGATCACCTGACCAGAAATACTACAACACTAACTGTAACAGGAAGAAGTGAGGAAGCAAAAGGCAGAACTCTGTCTGTTAATTGGCTCAGGTGACCTTACATGTGGTTTGTATGTGTGCACAGTGAATCTTACGATCTCAGGGGGCGGCCCTTATTTTTTAAAATGGCAATTTTCTATTTATGATTACCCAATGGCACATACTACTAAAAAAGTATATTATTATTATGATAATGGTTCATTTACATGAAGCAGGGTTTTACACATGAGCTGTTTTACTCAGTATCTTTTAATAGAGACCTACATTGTTTGGGGGGTATAGTTTTCCTTTAATAGGCACCCCAGACTTGCAGCCATGCTAATTGTGATTTGAAGAACTGACACTGCCCAATCTGGAAATTTCAACTGCAACTTGCTTCCATTTCACAGAAAACATGCACATGCAATTGTATGCATTTTGATGCATGGGGCACAAATGTGGCTGCATTAGTAAATGTCAATTTAGATTTAATTTCTTCTTTACTATACTTTAATTAAGATCAGTGCTAGCTATCTGACAGCAATCTAAAACCTACCGTGAAGTCCCTTATCCTGAGCCTATTGGTGAAATATTGTCACCAGTGTTTTGTCTTTCCTCTCTATGTGGATCCTGACCAAACCTGGTGTTTAAATTCCCTATCTATTCTGCGTGCTAAGCTCTGGCTATTTTAAGAGCTGTACTTACTGCATGCTTGATAAATGTATTTGCCTGATAATCCTGAATCCCAGATGTCTTGGCTACATACTTTGGAAATGAAAGTGACGTGAAATCAAGCTGCCCGACTGTACCATTAGCAGACAGTTCTGCACCATTACACTCTCTAACTGTTCCTGGTGCTTCAAAACACTCATAAATGCTGCAGATAAGATGTTCCTAAAGCATACACAAATAGCCACATCAGCCTTTGCTGCTCCCTTCTTATCTCACAGGATATTTCTGTTGGAGAGAGCCTAGAGTGTGTACAGCAATAAAAAAACAATTAGAATGCTAATAGGAATTTACTAGTACTATAGTTCCTAGGCATTTCCTTCTAATTACTCATATGGAAGTAGAGAGTGTAAATATAAAGAAGAAAAAATTAGCAATGCTTGCAATTGATAGAGAAATGTATACAATATCTGTGTGCTTGACAGGGGTGATTCTGTACCTTGTGCCACCCTAAAGTTGCCATCCCCCTTACAACACGCCCCCAGTGTCTACCTTTTTAGTGCTGGAGGGAGTACACGTTGCACTAAAAAAAACAATTTACAATTTAATAACTGGAATCTTCAGCTCATAAAAGTTACCAGTAACTTTTACAAAAATTGGGGACTGCTCAATGCACAACCCCTGGCTGCATGTTTAATTTATTCCTGTGGAATATAGTAGCACTACATCAGCAATAAAGATGACCATTTAGGGGTAGCTTATTTAAGGGCTGGGTACAGACTAAAGATTCATTCATGGCAAAGCTCTCTCTCTTAAAACACAATTAATGGGTTATTGGACTATTAAAGGGGAAAATAAAAAAATTTCGGAGAAAAAAAAACTAGATTTCTTAGGGATTTATTAAAGTCCGATGGTGCTAAAAGTCAGAATTAAAAATGTACTCAGAGCTGCGAGTTCATGTAGAAGTCAATGGCAGATGAACGGGTTTCATTAAATAATCTGAAAATGTCGTGGTTTTCGGGCATCAAATCTGAAAAAGTTAAAGGTTTCGGATATCAAATCTGAAATAGTCGCAGTTTTCAAATCTGAAAAATGTGTACAATTCTGTTTTTTTCAAGATTTTATAGAGTTTTTTCATGCACAAGAAATTTTTGGAAAAATGTATTGATAAACAGTGGGGAAAAGTCAGTGCGGATTTGGTCAAATCGGTTTTTAAAAATATTGTGACAACTTTTCAAATTTTGATAAATAACCCCCTTAGAGAAGCATACCCTCATGCTGTTTAGCTACCAATAGTGATGGGCGAATTTCTGCCGCGAAACGTGAATTTAGTGAATTTTATTCTGATACCAGCGATAATTCTGACACTGGCGACAAGTCTGACGCCCATTAAAGTTAATGGGTGCCTAGAATTGTCGCCAGCGTCAGAATTGTTGCCGGTGTCAGAATTGTCTTCGGCATCAAATTTATTTTGATGCCAGTGAATTTTCGCAGCAAATTCGCAAATTTATTCACTGCCGGTGTTGAAATGCAAATTCACACCTGGCCAATAAATTCGCCCATCTCTAGCTACCAAATTCAATACCATTTGCTACTCCTCTCCCCTTGCTTATTTCTGATCTTGCCCACTCCCACACCTTGTGTCTCAATTCCTTCCCCTTTTAGATTGTAGGCTCTTTTACACAGGGCCTTCTTCACCTTTTGTATCGGTTACTGGTCGCTATAAATGTAATTCTCTATGTTGTTTGTATAAATACATTTATACATAAATACATTTATTTTTACAGCAAAATATGTTAGCGCTCTAAAAATACATGTTATTAATAATATTAATAGATGGGGTCAGTGACCCCCATTTGAAAGCTGGAAAGAATCAGAAGAAGAAGGCAAATAATTCAAAAATTAAAAAAAAAAGAAACAATGAAAGCCAAGGTATTTAAATAGCAACATATTGGGAAAAAATAGCTATAATTCCATTTCATAATAATATTAATATGCAAGCCCCACCCTATGCAAGCAGAGGTTGCAGCTACATGCAAACATACCATGTGACTATGAGTGGACACATTCCCTGACTGACTAAACCTGCATCATCTCACCTGAGTCAGTGGGAGACCATGCTGTGCTTTCATTCCCACATTATATAATACACTAGCAGGGTGCTGGCTATCTAGCTACAACTGTGGAGAAAAAGAAAACTCTGTTTCTATTGACTTTAAGATCAAGATATCCATGATAAAAGGAAAATCACATAGAAGAACATTATGGTATTGATCTGCATGCAGGTGAGCACCCTTAATTATTTGTATAGTGTTCTTGTGTTGTTTTTGTTTATATATATATCCTTTATGTGTGTCTGATAAAAAAAAATCTAGTTACATTTTCCAATATAATCTAAGTAGTATGGAGTTGAACGACAAATCACATTGCATAGGTTATACTGAAGGATAAGTTTGTATATACAGGTATGAATGCATGCAGACAAGGTTGCACTGCAGTCCATGCTGAATGGTTGTTGGACACAGGGCATACACTAAAGATAAGAGTGACTGGGAAAAACTACAGCACAGGAGGAAACCTCTGGTGTGTCTTTGGCATTTATACTGTGGCTATCTGCAGCCCCACTTTTAAAAATACAAAAAAAAAAAAATGTATCAAAATGAATGACCAACAGCACACAGTGTGAGTTGTAGTTGTACAAAAATCTATTTATTTAGCTCAAAAACCAAGAAAGAAAGGGCAACATTTCGGATCCTCAAGGCCCTTTATCAAGCTTGATAAAGTATCTTGAGGACCCAAAACGTTGCCCTTTTTGTATGTTTTTGGACTAAACAAATTGATTTTCTCAAAACTACAACTCACACGATGTGCTGCTGGTCAATTGTTTTGATACAAAGTTGTGGCCCTGAGGCAGGCGTGGGCTTTCCAGTACAGCACCTGACACCACAATTTGGGTGTTTTTTTGGGAGTTTGAGCTTTCCATACTGCTTTTACAATCTTAGAAACCATAACCCTTCAATCTGTGGCAAATTTTAGCATTGCCACCTCACCCCCCTCATATTAAATCCAAATCCTGCATGGCTAGTTGCAATTAATTTAGATGCGCGGCTGCACATATATCTGTTTAATCTGCAGCATGCATCTAAATAAATTGCAGCATGCATCTAAATAAATTGCTAGTTAACCATGCAGGATTTGGATTTAATATGAAGCCAGAATTAAAGGGGTGAGGTTGAAACATTATTGATGATTAGACCCAGATTAGACCCAGAGCACCTGCTGTTAGTGATGGGCGAATTTGGGGCGTTTTGCTTCGCTGAAAAATTCACAAATTCCCAGCAAAATTCGCGAAACGGCACTGGAGTCTTGTTTTTGACTCACATTCGCCGGTGAAAAAACGGACGCCGGCGAATTTTCACAAATTTATTCTCCTGGGACGAAACACAGGAATTTGCAGTGAATTCGTGCCTGGCGAATACATTTGCCCATCACTACCTGCTGTCTCTCCTTTTCTGAAACAAGACACATCATGCATCAAAATGCTTCATGGCTCAATAACAATTACAATACATGTCTGCAGACTGCACCAATGTATGTGCCACCATGAAACTTTTCATGAATAAGTATAATTAAAAAGATCGTTTGAACCCACTGAAACTCCAGTTTTCCATTTCACCCCTTGACTCTAGTACAGTAGGTCTCATTCTGTAAATTCCTGGGTGTGCATTGGTCCTAATTCCTTGTACTGAATCTGTTCTTGCCCTGCTGCTGTTCCCAATCCGTGATCCTGCTGTGCCCTTGGTTCCTTGCTGACCAAGGGGAGATTTCTGCTGCTAGAAAGCGTACTTTACTTATTCACTGCCTGGGAGCAGAGGGACAGCGTATATTCTATACATTACCATTACCTGATGAGACTTATGAAACCACACTTACTGCTATAAAGAACTTTTCCGTGCCAAGAGTAAATGTGGTTGCTGAAAGATATAAATTCCGCCAACATGGACAGCGTAATGGCGAATCCACAGAACAGTTTGTAGCAGCTTTGAGAGAGCTGGTTGTTACCTGTGAGTTTGGGAATCTGACAGATGAAATGCTAAGAGACCAAATAGTGGAAAAAACAAACTCACCTCACATTAGAGAGAGACTGCTCCTAGAGCAGGATTTAACCCTTGCAAAGGCTATTACAGTTGCTAGCCAAATTAAAACAGCAGTGGCAGAGGCTAAAACGCTCAGTCAGGGAACTGCTGGGAATGTACAGATTGTGAATTCAACACTGTGGCCTAATAATGCACAGTCACAGGCAAAATACAGTGCTAAGGAAAGGGATTTTGCCTATACTGCAAAACCGTGCAGCTTTCGCTGTGGTTCAACACAATACACTGCAAATTATGTTACATGTCCTGCAAAAGCTAAACGGTGCCGCAAATGCACAAAAGTAGGACATTTTGCTAAGATCTGCCGTAGTTCTGCTAAAGATGTTCATGAAGTCACTACTACAAATGTTACAGTATTAAGTGTGGATAAAGCTGGTACAGTTTATATGCACTGTCATTGTCTATAGTGCGTCTGCTGACAAGGGACACTCCATTAACCTGATGCTTGATACCGGTTCAGCTGTTTCTATACTACCAAAGGATATTTTCTTGAAATACTTTGCAAAATATCCACTTGTTGCACCTGCCCTGAAACCAATCTCTGTGCTTGGTTACTTGCCAGTGACTGTACAATTTGAATCAAATACTGCGAAACGTGACTTTTACATTGTGAATAAGGGTACTGCTATACTTGGAAGGGATCTCTTTGCTGCATTAAACCTACAATTAGTCTCATTACTACAGCACCAGTGCCTCCCACACAGTCAGTGTCTAAAATGTCACCACAAAGCAACACTTCACTGGACTGTGCAAAGAACTTTGTACACAAAGTTAAGTTGAGAACAGATGTAAAACCAGTACCATTCCCTGATTCAGCATGGGAAAAACTTGCTATTGATATTGTCAGTCCTTTTACAGATGCTCCTATAGACTGCAGATTTGCTATAACCTTGATAGACTATTACAGTAAATGGCCTGAAATTGCATTTGTTCCTCATATAACATCAGCTACAGTAAAAACATTTCTGTCTACAGTCTTCAGCAGAGAAGGTAATCCAAAGGAATTAATATCAGGCAATGGGCCACAGTTTGTCTCATATGAGTTTGAATCCTTTCTGAGAGTAAGAAATATTGTGTATAGGAAATCTTCAGTGTATTACCCACAAGCAAATGGAAAAATTGAGTTATTCAACCGAAGTCTGAAAGAAGCACTACAGACAGCAAATCTTACTGGGAAATCTTGGAAAGAATTTACAACAGAGTTCCTACATAACTACAGAGCAACGTGCCATGCAACAACCCAATCATCCACTGCTGAATTATTACAAGGTAGATTTATGCGCACTAAGTTACATGTTGCAGACATCAAACTTCCACAAAATACTGCGCCTACAAAATCATCTACTGCTGACATTGTGAAACGTCACCAAGCCAAATGCAAGACTTATACGGACAGAAAACGTGGTGCAAGAGAAGTACACTTTCAACCTGGATCTTTAGTCAGAATTAAGAAACCAGGAATACTGAAACAAGGACAATCTAATTTACTACACCACTTGAAGTGAGACGCCAGCGAGGACCATATACATATGAACTGTCTGATGGACGCATATGGAATGCAAGTCTTCTTGCTCCTGTTAGATATGACTTTGGAGAAGCTCCATTTGATGAATGACTTTTTTCTACTACTGATGTCAACTGCAATAGGCCTGAAGAAAGTGAACCTATAAGGCATACTGAGAGAATCAGAAAACTACATGTATGGACCCAGGACTATGTGATGTGAATAATGTATATTATTGCTTTAAGATGCATTGTTGTTGTTTATTACATTTGCCCAAATGATTTTCTACTATAGGTGGAATATGTGGTGTTTATACAAATGGCCCGTAGATGGCACTGTGCTCATACTTATACAGTGCATACTTCCTGGTAGCTTAAAAAGTGAAAGTTACTTTTGTATAATGCCAGCATGACTCTGCTAATAAAGCACTGTTATACTCTCCTCATCCTTGGCTACCCAAAACATAACAGATATAATCATGGACATAAGCCAAGAGAAAGCAACCAAGAGACAAAAATAAATATTTTAGTTCCATCACTCCACAGAATTCCAATTTAAGCAGATATTGGGTTTTTTTTTAATCTCGCAGATGCATCATGCTAGAAAAAGGTGCAGAATTATGGGCAAACTATGAGGTCCCTTCATAATGGGTCCCACTGAGCATCTGAGATATAGAATCACTAATCTTGTCATAACTCTTGTGGCCATGTGTGTTATAAAGATATCTAGGATCCCAGTAGTATAGTATCACAGGGCTGCTGTATTTTTATACTTTTCTTTTATAGGCAATCTGTCTTGGAGCAGCCAAAATAAAATATATATATTTTGTAAATCTCCTCACAGATGGTGAAATAAAAATCAATTTCATAATGTATCATCTAAAGCAAACACAATATTTCAAAAATAATTTTTAATCTTAGCCCTTGATTCAGGGAACCTTTCTTTTAGATCTTCATTTTAATACAGTGTTGAACAGACAATAGAACGGTATCACACTGTTAAACAAATGTTAGAATTATGCAGGGACTGCCTGGATTGGCAGTTGAATAACAGACAAACGGCACTTACTCTAAATATTGTGTTTGCTTTAGATGATACATTATGAAATTGATTTTTATTTTCACCATCTGTGAAATGCAGTCACGTGAAAATGGAACAGTTGTGAGTACAAGCTGCAGCTGAAAATTCCCAAAGTTAAGTGACAGCGGAGAACTTTAAGATCAATTGTCTCATTAGTCTCAGTTCGAGGACTGGTTATTGGAATGCGGTAGTGGAACTCGATATCAGAACAAATCTGGGGAGGCAGAAGATAAGAGCCAGATAATTAGAACCATTAAGAATACCTTCTCATTTGCTAATTCAAATGTGTTAAGAGAGTTACGCAAAGATAATTGTAAAAGGTATAATAAAAGCACTAGCATTTCTAAAAAAGTTAAACCCCTTTAAGCAGTGAGAATAAAAAAATACTTTTATCCTTAAAGGATATTGTATTTTTGTTGTATCCCTTGGTTTTTTATTTGTTTTATATAACTTAATAGATGTATGTATCATTTACTCCTAGCTTTCTGAAGATGTTACTTTCTCAGCTTACAGGTTTTTTATTTATTGTTTTTTTTTTTTTTTTACAGTTTTAGCCAAATACAACCTTTTTTTCACTACCACAGCCTTCCCATGGCTTCTCATGTCAAATTGAGGGTTTGTTCCTAGCACCCCTACCTTGGGGTATAATCTGGTGTACACAGTGTACTAGCACAAATTACTATCTTTGCCAAAACAATTAATGATAATATATTTTTTATATACAGTATATAAACAACCAGAGAACAGAGATTCTTTATAATTCCCCATAGGCTCTGCTCCACTGTTAAAATCTACAGTGCATATCATGTTAGCACTATTGTGGCTTTTCACTAATTCAAAGCCAGTTAACCTACCAGTATGTTTTGGAGTGTGACTGGGAACTACAGTACCCTGAGGAAATCTGAACAAACCAGGTAGAAAACAAAAACTCTTTTCTCATATTGTCCTGGAATCAAACCAAGGACCTCAAAGCTGCAGGGCTAACTATAGTGCCCCTATGCAGACCAGTTCAGCAATTCATTCTGGGCATCTCTGTTCTGTATTATTATTAGTATAACCACCCATGTGTTAACCTAAGGTTATTCTTTTATGATACACAAAAGCCATGAATATCTTGTAAATTATATCCTTATAAATGGTGAGTTCTGATGTCATCAGTTATAAACGGTGAGTTCTGATGTCATTTCTGTCACATGACTCACTGAAACGTGTGTATTATAATAAATAAAGTACCCCCAGTTGAAAAATATGAGGATATTAGAAGTTACCTCGGAGTTCCATGACCTGTATAAAAACACTTGGCCTTCGGCCTCGTACTTTTATATAGTCATGAAACTCCTCTGTAACTTATAATATCCTTATATTTTACAAGAGGGGGTACTTTATTCACTATATATCCTAATTGTCACTATGAAAACATTGTGGCACCATTTTATATTGTACAAACAAAGAGTTGGCTCGGTTCACCTCTTTGTGTCTGAGTAAAGTCACTTGTGGATCCTAACTTTAAATGTATGCTAATATATTACTTGGTTTAGCAGTCTCATGTTCAGCATAAAAGTGTATGTCCTTGTAGGCAATATAATCAAAGCTTGTAAGAGGATATATATTGCCTATGCAATGCAAAATTCACAGAAGGAATGCTTTGCATATCATAACATCCCCTTGAAAACTTTTCTCTGTTGTACCCCCTATTCTTGCCATCCAGTGCATAGTGGAATCCTGGGTATTATATAGATAATTTCCATGCTCATTGCTTGAGAAAGATCTCCACTTGGGCGTGGGTGCTCCAGAATAACCCAGTTTGGTCACTGTGCAACATCAGTACCGAACAATTCAAGGCAAGTGCTGCAACCCAATATATATTAAAATGTTTATCACATGGTGTAGAAAGTGCACAGCATGTACATTTCATGGATCACAGTCACCTTTCTTCAGCTTTCAGAAGAAGGGTGTTTGTTCTTCCTTTGACAGTAAATTTTTCTTGCAGCACACCACTTAATTGTTTCTGTAGGGTTCATTCAATTCCCAAACTGCTTCCAGGCCAAGTACACCATCCAGGCCAGTGGCACAACTAGATGTTATTGGTCCCCGCAGCAAATTAATTTTAAATATGCAGAGGTTGTCCCATTATATTTTAAAATGGCTCATTACTTAGGGCTTCATGGGGCCCCCTATATCTTCTGGGTCCCTATGCAACCATAGGGTCAGCTTCCTCTGTAGTTACACCCCTGATCAAGGCTATATACATGGAAGAAGCACATCAACCTATACTGGTATATGCCTTTATCTAATTTTTATTGCAGAAGTTGTAGCCCAAGTTTTCAGGAACCTGAGGAAGGGGTTGTTCCTCAAAAGCTTGTGCTACAACTTCTGCAATAAAAAATAGATAGTCATATGCAATTCTGCATGTCATACTGTATTTGCTTTAACTTTGGCTAACACAACACATTTACCTGCAATGTTTTTTAATATCACAATTTTTTTCCACATTTGTTACATGTTTAAAAATAATGTCTAGATTAAATGTTCTTACATTTGACTTAGGTCCTTCACATTTTTTTTAATAAAGAAATATCTTGTGCAGGTGCAGTAGATCAATGCAATTCTTTCGTGCCCTAAAGATCAATTCTTCCAAAGATGCTATTGTGCGCTCAGTAATCGAATAACTTTGTTACTAAACCACTGTATGCAATTCAGCGTTTAAGAATTATTGCTTCTGACAATGAACAAAAAAACTTTTGCAGCCAATTTATTCTAGCTCCATGGGAGTCGGCTTGCTAAACTGAAGACAAACAGTAAAATATCTGCAATATCTGCCATCTTTTATTGCATCATAAGAACAAACAACAAGGTAGGCGCAGATTAGGAAAGAAAAAAGTGAAAGACAGATAGGAGTCAAATAATAATAATACATAAACAAACACTATATAAAAATGAATAAGGAGGACAGACTGCTGGAAAAAAAAGAAAAACATCACTTTCACATCTAAGATAGAAAAGCAAGTAGCTTAATGCATGCTGATTATTTCAGTCCCCTGGTAATTTTGTTCCTATGTTTTCTTTTCCTGTGTGTTTAACTCCTCTGCAATCCACTCTCCCTGCCTCTTCTACTAATTAGATGTGCGTCTATGCATGAACCACTCAGCAGTAAGTTTCTCATCTACCTGGCAGCCCAGTCTTACTCACCATGAAGGAAAAGCACTTTGCTCTTGCCCAGCATGGAACAGGCAGCCAACAGATAGTACAGGAATAGCGATGAACTGAAAAATAAGCAGATTATGAGAAGAAACAAACAACTGCCAAATTTTCCATTAAAGCTACTGGTAATTAAATAAAGGAGCAGCTGCTTTTTAATAATACAAATGATATCATTACAAATGATTGATATGAAATTTCTTTTGGCCCCACTTGGTGAGGGCTTGCTATAGTTATTCAACTGTAATACATTAGCACATGACTACTGTGCCTTCAGTTTCTCCAGGTGTGCTTATTCATTGTCACTTGGTGCTACCACTGGGGCCCCCTCTTGAAAAAGGGGAAAAAGTATGGGAACGAAGTATAGTGTGCTTCTTTTTCCCCTTTTTCAAGAGATTACTGCGTTGGGCTTGAATCAGCCTGGGATTGAATGCACCCTATAAATATCAAGTAAGTGGTGTGCTGAAGACAAATTGTTTTTGGGCCTCTGGGGCCCCCCACACCCGTCACCGGCGGCCCCCAAACACACACACCCCAGTTCACACTGCGTTGCGTATCTTCAATTTCTTCTTTGTGACTGAGAACAAAGAGCATCCAAGGTATCTGGTAGGGAGACAGGAGAGGGGCTGGGTAGGTGGAGCCCACGAGGTTTTTTCCTGATGTCCCACTCTGCTTGGTGTTGACTGGCAGATAGGTACAGGAGATGTGAAGGAGGCAAAGCCAGGTGACTTCAGAAGCTCAGTAAAGACCCAACAGTCATATTGAGTCACATCCAGAATGAAGAAACAGGGAGTGAGGTGCTTGGACATTAGGCCCAGAGTTAGATCCATTCTATTCAAACTTAGGGTCCTAGTGGAGTAGAGGAGGAGGAGGCAGTGATGTTTTCCCAATGTTTCTAAATGTTGCAGGTAATGACCAACTCAATTATGGAGATTCATTTTACTAATAAACATTATTTGCAAAAAAGGATTATTTTGGAACAAATCCCAATAAGGTAAAGTCACCTGCATATTCAGGGACTGAACCTGCAGTTTACGGAGTCGATGAATGAAATTTCAGTCATGGCAGGAACTCCCTGATCACTAGGGATGGGTGAATTTGTCCCATTTCGCAAAAAAAAAAGTGAATTTCCCACTAAATCAGCAAACCGGCGAACAATTTGCGAAACCCATTGAAGTCAATGGGTGTCAAAATTATTTTTGATGCGCGTCAATATAGACACCCGCAACAATTGTTATATACGTGCCTATTTTGGCAAAATGCAATAAAGTCAATGGGTGTCCAAATAATTTTAACGCACGACAATGTTTATGCGCTCGACTATTACGACGCGTGCCTAATTTTTTTTCGCCTCGCCAGCATTTTTGCACAGGCAAATTTTTTGTGGCAGTTTTGCGAATTTATTTGCCGGCTGCAAAATGCGGAAATTCCAGACCAGAGTACATGTCTGTGATGAGTAAAAGCAAGGCACAAGCTTATGCTGTAGTTTCTAGAATAAATAATTTTTGATTTTCCAAGTCTGGTCTGAGGTGATATCTCGGAGTGCCTGCCATAACTGAAATTCAGTTCACTAATAAATGCCTGTTTGCTGCCAAGAAGTTGTCTTAGGAGAAATCTGTGGTTCTGTTACTTTGGCTGCTGTATAGTGAACAGCAACATTTCTGAATGCATTTTGATCTGTATCCCAGGTGGTTGACACAAGCAAGTTTTTTTAATAATTTAACACTTTAAAAAGATGTATAAATTAATTTAAAAAATCATTTTAAAGAAATTTTAAATGTCCAACATCACAGGTGCACCTGGGAATTCTGAGAAACGTTTATGAGATTATTATGTGAAGCTGTACTGGAAATGTCTTTCTCCATTTGATTTTCCTAGTCAGTCTCTGGTGAATAACCCTACCTTACTTTAACGTCTTCCAATTCCTCAGATTCACATCAACAGTAATTCATTATTATTTTTCCTTCTTTATTTCATTGTTTTTAATTGACAATGGCTACTTCATATCAATGCATTAAGAATATTTGCTGTACATGTGCTTTTACACTGAAATAGCAATTTACATGCATGAATACAGCGATACACAGACATGTAGCATGCCTATCAGCTCATAATTAATGAAATAGTCATCCAAAAGGGTAGTGAAAGAATGGCTTTAGAAATATGACACTATTCCATTCTTTTCTTCTTTTATATGATTGCTGGTTGCCAATTATACTGATGGCTTTTCCCTTTCCCTTCACAGATAAGAATTGCTGGGATAGCTAAATGATTAAAGGCAAAGTTAACAGCCCCACTGGTAGTGAGTATAACTTAATTTAATTTACCACATTGTTCTTTGTGTTTTATGATATCATTAAGTTAAATTGGTTTATGGACATATATAAATGAGTGTTTGTACTCCGTATAAATTGTGCACCAGTACCTGGACCAAGCCAGGTCAATGGAAAGTCTACACTACCAGTGCAATGTTTGTTAACAGGTGTGCAGGGGGAACAACTGCAGTTAGAGCTCATTCAATCCATACAAAACATTAAAAAATAGACAAGCATGTAGCATTTATGCATAGCATGCATCCTTACAAGCCATTGGTCTATTTACAGGTGCTAACAGTGGCCCATTATTACACCGCTGTGTTTATACTACATAAGTCCAAATGAATGAGCTCAAGTCATTAAGGGGGCACATTACCCTTTAAAACCATTAAAAAAAAAACCTAATAAAAAGCATAGGAATATATTAATGTAAGAAGAATAGTGAGGTTACAGTATAACCTCTATCTTTCTGCTACTAATAGCTCATCTTATGCAGTCAAGTGTATGATTTGCATTCCCTGCCGCTTTACTGCATTACTCACTTATTACTATTGTATTTCAAAACAGAAACCTTTATAGCCTTAATGTTTTAATGTTTTAGTTTGTGGCATTAAACCACCTCCTGCAGTAATTATTCTAAAAGAGATGGATAACAGAAGCTACAATATAGTAGTGTTTAATTTTGACAAATATTCATTCTTTATGGATTCCCAGAGCTCTACATAACTGACCTTAACTTTTCCTGTTTTCTAGGTCTGGTTAAAATAACCATTTCTTAGTACAGGTATGGGACCTGTTATCCAGAATGCTCAGGACCCTGTGGTCTTTCCATAATTTCGATCCCGATTAGGGATAAGTAAAATGTTTAGATTCCAATGCTAGGACCACCCAGGGGCCAAAAAACTTGAGCTGGAATCCGCTGCCCGGTTTACTGCCCTACCGCAGGCAGTAGTATCCTCTTTTTTTCGTATTTAGAAATATTGAATCCGAAGTGGCACAAGCAGACTTCCACCCAGTCTGTTTATGCCACTTCCGATTCATTATTTCTGAATACAGAAAAGAGAAGATACTACTGCCTGCGGTAGGGCAGAAACCGGGCAGCGGATTTCAGCTAGTGGTTTTTGCCCGTGTGGCCTTATGGATAGTAAAAATATATATTTGTAATTTATAAAATGTTGCACAGTTTGAAAAATTTACTCGCCTATTGACTTCAATGCATTGCCAATTTTTTGGCATTTTGTGAATTTTTGGTGAAGTGAAACTGGTGTGATTCGCCCATCACTGATCTTCATACTTTTTCTACTAAAAAAATCAATTAAACATGAAATAAATCCAACTGGATTGTTTTTCCTTCAGTAAGGATTAGTTGGCATACAGCACAATATACTGTTTTATTATTACAGTGAAAAAGGAAATACTTTTTTGTTTTAAAAGTTATATAATTATAATGGTGTCTATGGGAGGCCCCTTTTCTGTAGTTTCTGTAATTCAGAGCTTTCTGGATAATGGGTTTCCAGATAACGGATCTTATACCTGTAGAACCACTGCTTTATTTACCTTTGCAGGGTGTCAAGTTTAGGAATACTTGCCATTATTATTCGATTCATTCTTGTACTATATACACTGGTAGCTTGGAAACAAGTTAGTAATCATTGGCTTATGATTCAACAGAACAGCAGAGTGGAACTAGAAGGAGTACAACCCAACTAGCTAGCAAACACCGGAACACAGAGTTTTAAAAGAGGCCACAAACAGGTCGAAAATTAAGCTCCACAGAAATACTCGCCCACTTTTTATTCATTCCTATTGGATTTTTAGCCAAGTATTTATCAAATAGTGTATTCTTGACTTCACCCATTGACATATATGCTTCTAAAAATCCCATCAGAATGAATAGAAATTGGGTGAGCTCTAATTTTACACCATAATAAATCTGACCATAAGAACCCACACTACTAAGACCCATTTGGGTTTGCCATATGGCTTAAATAATTAATTTATCCTAATCACATTAGCAATAAATTATTTTGAAGGGCTAGTGGAGAACTTTTGAGGGTCATTTTGAAGGTAAAGTGTATCAACGGATTGACCTACCTTAATACTGGTCTGGTCTATTTAAATTTAAGACAAGCCCTGTCAGGCACATTGCTGGCTGCCTGTTGTGCTACCATCTTTATGAGGGAATTAAATCACAACTCTGGAGAACCAGTATCATCAGTCAAGTGATATTTTTATTTGGTAGCACTACATGTTTCGGATCTCTCTGATCCTTCCTCAGGTGCCAGTGTTCACAAAGTGCATCTTTATGAGGGTAAGCTCTTGTTATCCAAATGTCTGTATATATTGACCCATGGAGACATCTTCATATAACAGCCTGACAGTCATGTATTAAAAGATTCCATGTAGTGAATGTCTCTATTGGAAATACTTGCTGCATTTGCTCACCACAAAGTAATATCCTGTGTTACAAATGCCCAAGTGTGTAGATGGTGGTGCAAGACACCAGGAGCATAACTACAGAAGAAGCAGACACTGCAGCTGCAGGGGGCAGAAGGTATAGGGGCTCCATGAGGCCCTACAGTTATTTGTATACAATTTCTATAAATACTAGTAAAACAAGGGAACGTCTAGACATTTTGGGGGCTTGAAAAATAATTTGCTGTGGGGCCCAGTAATATCTAGTTATGCCTCTGGAAGTATCCCACACTCTTCTATATTTCATAGAAAGTCTATGCATACGCAAGCTGTCTGGGCAGCAAATATTCAGATTTGTATAAATGCAGCTTTTGGTGCTAATATACTTTTTCTACACAAAGCAGCATCACCTGCTATTCTCTCTGGTTACACTAGCAAGCGTGGTACAGGCATTCTCTGAGCAATAGGCACATTGAGCTTGCACTTTATTCTTGAAGGAAAAATTAGATTCCATCTTTATGCCCACAGGGAGCCCTGTAATTAAAATCTAACCAGTGAGGGACAAGCCACAGATGTTGCTAAACCTGAGGATAGGGCTGCCTCTGACTTACTAATGTTTTGCTTGAGAAAAATTGGGAACAACAATGTGTCTGCTTTGAACTCTGACAGCTTAAATGAGCCCAACTATGTTCTGCTACCTTATAAATAGTGTACTATGATCCAATTATACTGTACATTTTTCCAAAAATGCCTATAATTTGCAGGCAGTTTATACGCAGTAATCAGTATGGGGATGTCAAACAGGATGAATGTTCATTTGGATTCCTGTTTGTTAAATATAGAGTCTTGTTCCTAAACCTTTATTTTTTACAGAGATCGCACCAAACAAACTGATGTGAAATATGCAAACAATTCTATAGTTTTATCAATCTCACATTGATTTTTATCTTGTTTATTTAAACAAGGCTAGAATATTTGATTCATTGTATTTTTCTTGGAACACAGCCATCATATATGTTTTCCATTTAACTTCTCTAGTTTTGCCTCAGAATATCCAAAAACACAGTTTACTGAATAAAGATAATAATAGATCAATGTGCACCCCTTTCATCTGCATACCAAACTTTGCCATTTATGGCTTTAAAATAATGTTCTAGTTGCAATACAAAATTTTATGAAAGCTGTGAAATATAAGAGCATCACCAGGTACCAGTCAATGCACCGGTAGCAGTTATTGATTATTTCCTTCCTCAAAAGCAATCATAGAGGGTGCAAAAAACTCTAAAAATATAGTCCAAAATTAAGGAGGCCACACATGTTGAGGTTTGGTCTGCCAATTTGATCAATTTTGACTGTATGGAAGTACCACCTGGGCATGCATGGCCTATGGGAGGACATTGACAAGAGGCAAAATGCATCTACTGATGCCCTTCTGTCCTTTGAGAAGAGGCATCAGCAGCTCCCCCTTAATTATGTCAGATTAGAGGGTACTTGCTGGCATCACAGTGTACAAGTAGGAAGCTAGTAACAGGTTTAGGATGTGATTTATAAATAAAAAATCTGTCTTGAAGTTTTTCGTGTGGGTGTGCATTGGCAATTTACATTTCTGTGCCTTGTTTCATTTGCCCATCTGGCTTTCTTGGAGTTGGGTGGCTGGCATGTTGGGTAGCCCAGAAGGTATGCGGGTAATTCTTGCAAGCATTCCTTAAAATGGGTGTGTTGGACATGGGTGATGTTGTCCCTGCCACTGCTTGTTGTGGCCATCAGTCTAAATAAATAGAGTAACATTTGCTAAGCAGCCAGCAGTAGTTCTGTTTTCTGGTAGAGAGCATACAACTGCTGGTAAATGTAGTGAGGTGTTAAATCAGTGATCACCAACCAGTGGCTTGTGAATAACATGTTGCTCTCCAACCCCTTGGATGTTGCTCCCAGTGGCCTCAAAGCAGATGCTTATTTTTGAATTCCAGGCTTGAAGGCAAGTTCTAACTGCATAAATACCAGGCATACTGCAAAACCAAGTCTCCTGTAGACTAGTGCCAGTCCACCTGGAGTCTACCAATTCATAGCCTTTATTTTGCATCCCCAGGGACATTTTCATGCTTGTGTTGTTCCCAAACTCTTTTTATATTTGAATGTGGCTCATGGCTGAAAGAACCCCTTTGTTAAATTATATACCTTAGTTGCTATTACCATGTCTACCTCACTACTCAAACTTGCCTGGAATAAGTTGGGTGTGTGGCAGGGCTTGAAGCTGCTTCAGTACCATGAAGATGTATGCTTGCACAGCAGTTCTGCCTAGGATCCACTGGTGAATAATTCTATGGTCAATTCCCCAGTTCCTGGGGCTTAAGGAACAATATGTGACACACAATTGCCTGGTACAATATGTGGTACAATAGTGGTTCTGAAACATAAGAGTTCTGGGATTACAGTAGCACTCATCTATTTGGCTATTCATGTATTACAGGAAATCTTATCATAACCTAGGAAGTTTTTTTTTTCTATTACGTAGGAATCTCTAGTGCCAAACAAGTATTTCTCCACCTAAGTGGTAGGTTCTTAATGCAACTCATGTTCCCTTCTGATCAGCCTGGGACAAGTGCCTTAGCATTACCCTTGCCATATACTGTATGTATGGTAAAAAAAGGGAACATTGTGCTCACCACTACATCATAAACCATTAGGTGGGAGTGCAATGAGGCTATATATATATATATATATATATATATATATATATATATATATATATATATATATATATATATATATATATATATATATCTCTATATATATCTCTATATATATATATATATATCTCTATATATATCTCTATATATATCTCTATATATATCTCTATATATATATATCTCTATATATATCTCTATATATATCTCTATATATCTCTATATATCTCTATATATATATATATTTATAGATAAATAGATATACTGTATATATGTTGGGTGAGTCTTTGTTGTCTTTATGAAGTTTGTGGCCATAGCCTGTTAATTTATCTCTTAGGGTAGGACTACATGGACGTTTTCGGCACTATCTGACTCGCTGCAACAAAACGCCTGCGACAAGTCGCATGCGACAAAAATAAGGTAAGTGAATACATTGTCACATGGTGTCGCAGCGTTGATCCGACGCGACACGACTGTCGGATGCAGATGTTGCACGCTTGTTGCAGGCGTTTTGTTGCAGTGCGTCGGACCACGCCGAAAACGTCCATGTAGTCCTACCCTCAATTTCTCTTCATGAGATGACTTGATAATCACCAGTTATGAGTTACTTTTTTAAATGATCAGTCTACAAAACCCTGTAATATTTGGGAAAGTATTCAAACCCATAATGTCTGCAAAGTCAGTTATATGTCAATTTTTAAAGTAGAGATTGTGAATCAGTATTGATGGCGTTCATTCCAATTTATAAAACTTCAAAACATTTTTTAAGAGTCGTGCAAACTGGCCAAATCAGTGAAGGAAATATGATTAAAAGAATTGTCCAGTGTAAAAATAAAAACTGGGCAAATAGATAGGCTGTGCAAAACAAAGAATGTTTCTAATATAGTTAGTTAGACAAAAATGTAATTTATAAAGACTGGAGTGACTGGATGTGTAACACAATAGCCAGAACATTAATTGCTTTGCAGCTCTCTTGGATTTCACTAATTGGTTACCAGGCAGTAACCAATCAGTGACTTGATTGAGGGTCATATGGGTCATAATTGTTGCTTTTGAATCTGAGCTGAATGCTGAGGATCAATTACAAACTCACTGAACAGTTATGTCCCATGTGGCCCCCCTTCAAGTCGCTGACTAACTTAGAGTTAGAGAGCTGAAAAACAGGAAGTAGTGTTCTGTTCTGTCATGTTACACATCCAGTCACTCCGGCCTTTATACATTACATTTTTGGCGAACTAACTATATTAGAAACATTATTAAATCTTGCACAGCCTATCTATTTTCACAGTTTTTATTTTTACACTGAACTGTTACTTTAAAGTTGTAAATTCTCATTGAAATCTTATAATTTCAGTAGCATTTTAACTACTTTGGACCGATGATTGTAAGGTAGCAATATACCAGTGACATTTCTCTCATCATTCCAAACGGAAAATAGTCATCCTCCCATAGGAAATAATGGGATTTGCCAGGTTTCAGATGTAATTTCTTGGTGGATGTCCAAGATCTTTGTTAGTTAAGTAAAACTACAAATTCATAGCGGTGCAACTCTAGTATTAGAATAATACCAAAATGTTGCCTAGGCAGTTATTTAGCCAGGATCCCCCTATATCCTAGTTGAGGCTTCATTTTAGGTTCCATTCCAAATCTTGATCAGACTTTCGGAGATGTGGTTTAGGGTTAATTTGATCAGTCTTAGCTTGTTCACAAAATGAAAATGTACGTTTATAGTACTCTGCAGCAGTTTACAGATCTATTAGGTTATTTAATGAAAGCAAATGTAATTTTAAAATTATGATAGTAACCAGAAGGTCTAACTCGCGGTTGAATCCACTGGGCTCCATATAATGTATTTTTATAAATCTCCTTGCTCCATGAAACCCAAAAGGTGTGCCATATACTCTGAGCAGTAGAGGCATGTTGCATAGAGTTCTAGGTATAACTGAAAGCTCTGTCTAAGAAAACAGAGAATACCATTTGTTTGTTTCCCCATGCATGCAGAGTAATGCATGTACAAATACTATGACCATTTATATTAGAAGACCAGCTTCACCCTGAACTCTGTACTGCAAAAGTGGGCTGGGTACTGTGTCACTGGGCACTATACATGGTAAGTGTCTTATGGCCACATATCTGATACTGGCAGGTGGAGGTAGTTCTGTCCAACCAGAGCCCAGTTTAAGGGAGGCTTCTGACTGAATAAGCATCCTGAATACAAAATTAACCCCTCTGTAACCAGCCTTAAATTGAGATTTAATTGCAGCAGAGACAGGCTGCCTCCCCACAAATTACTGCTAAAACACTTTAAAGGATAAGTAAACCTTACATGAATGTAAAATTGATGAGGATGCTATTCTAAGCACTTTTGTTATTTACGTTCATTATTTATTTTCTTTTTATTTCAAAATATTAAGGGATACATGTGCTGTTAATGTGAATAAATTTTGTGCAAACAGCGCCACCTGCTGGTCAGTTTCCCACCAGTCTGACCACCAAGTAGTCAAGGAAGTTGTCAGGAGAAAGAAAGAGACTGCTCTGGTGTTCTTCTGCTTAGAGAAACAATTAGAAACCTTTCTCAAATCTTTCCTAAGCAGAAGAACATTAAAGCAGCCTCTTTCTTTCTCCTGACAACTTCCTTGACTACTTGGTGGTCAGAATGCTGAGAAACTGACCAGCAGGTGGTGTTGGAACAAAATTCATTCATATTAACAACACATGTACAGTATACCTTAATATCTTGGAATAAAAAGAAAAGAAATAATGAATTTAAATGACAAGCACTCTCATCACTTTCACATTCACTTATTTAAAGGTTTTACTTATCCTTTAAAAATGAAGGACATTTCAAAAGTGGCAAAAAGAGATATCATGCAAAGGTGAATTGATAGTATATCTGTAATGCACTAGTCTTTCATCTAAAGGAGTTCACCTATATAGATAAACATTTTAATACTGTAATCTATTTTAGGTAGAAGAAGATACAAAAAGTATCTCTTTGCCCTCTGAAACAAAAAGATGAATGGCCAATGTTTTCTCTGTTTATCAGTTATGGGATGCTTCCCCGTGATGTATCTTAACAAGAATAACTCACTGCAGTATGCACAGTAGGCAAAATGCATGCACATTATGAGCTCTTCAATTTTTAATGCACTGGCCACTTTAATGAGATTGTCAAAATCCCCTGTTAAGTGACCACGGGAGAGAGAGGCAAAGAAAGGGAAAGACAGCCATTGCCTGAATCAGGAGTGCATGATGTGAAAGCCAGCTGTATCCCTAAATGATATGTCACTACTAATCTCTAACCTGCTAAATACACTGTACTGGACTAGAGCCAATATTCTTCCCTGAAATCAAGCTACTTAGATTCTAGAATCATGTTAGTAATATTTATAATGCATATTTACATACAAATGGCTTTGCAGGTTTGAGTCTGATGGGCATGGGGGAGCATGAGAAAGGCAGGCATACTATGTATATATAAGCATTTATCCCAAAATATTTTGTACATTATGCAAACTATCACTTTTAGCTAGTACTGGAAATTGTTTGTACCAAACATTGAGGAAAGAGCATGCATACATATACGTAGGTCTACATATATTAGCATGCACTGAAATTGGAAAAATGTAAAATGTATTTCATAGAGGATCGTCTATTTACATATTCTCTTCCCTTCTTTCTGGTTATATTGATAATATGATTGATCTCTGGGCAAATGACAAACCTGATATTATAGGTCCTTGAGCCATTAACTTGCATGTTATATCCTTAAAAGTGAAACCTGTCCAGTTTGTAATCAATGTGTATCGTCATGCAATTTCCTATAAATATGCAGCAGTGTATAAATGTTGACTTATTTTCTAAAGCGTTGCATTTACCCAAATGTGCAGAATTTTCTTTTATTTTGGTCTTGGATAAGACAAGCTATATAGACAGTACTGGAAAGTGCAACACTGCTGCAAGCAAAGCAATATGGCAGCTTGCATTTCCTTGTATAGGCGCATGCATATACAGGAGTATTTCTCCTTTAAGGGAATTGAGAAGGGCTCCCTCTGCATATACACCCCCATAATAAACATTTTCCAAGTGCTTAATAAGTCTCATTGATTTAGCAATAAAGAGAAGCCTTCTTAAAAAAAATGCTTTTTCGGTCGAGCTTTGTAATGCCTTTCCAGAAGGTGAGTCATGAAAACAATTAGGATCTTTATCGGTCATAACAGCAGCTGACACCATGGGCAGTAATGATGCCACATATACAACTTGTTGTCTACTGACGAAGAAGCTGTGTCATCCTAAATTATTTCCACAAACTGATGAGCTGCGCCGTGGCATGGATGGAAGGGAGCCTTAGCATAAAAGACAAGTCTAATAGAGGAGATGATGGACACATTCCCCTCCCTGTGTCCCTCTGGTCCCTTTGTCAGATTGCTGACTGCTGCCATGGCTAACATATTGAATTCTTGTTAAACTTTGCAGCCTCAGTAGCTGCCAGCTGGACTGCGAGATCCATACTAGAGAAGGATTTCGCATTTCAGTTTGCTAATTCTGCCACCTAGTTTTTCAATGCATTAATTGCTTTGGGAGGTTTAGCTGTGGAGCTTGGACTTTGCAGCACATCTGAACGGGAAGCAACAGGGGATTGATTCTGGAGAGGTGTACGAGGTGTGCACTCCACTGACAGGGAAGATAAATGTATAATGGTCTGTATTAAGCACAGCATCACTTCTGATGTGATATCCTACCTGCCCTTTCACTGTTTAGGTAGCTGAAACTGTATTGCTGTTTCCTGCAGATTTTTTCAGTGAAGAAGAAGATCTTTACCTTGAAGCAACATCGACGCTAGACTGTGAATCTTGGGCAGCGGCACTCTGTCAAGCAAACTCTGAAATATTGTGTGGGGGAATTACACTGGTCAGAGCATTAATAATGGAAATGAAAGAGGAAAGAGCCTTGGATGTAGCCCAGAATCTAATTTTCCCTGCTGAAGGGGAGAATCCTGTAGGGCAAGACACAGCAAGTAAGTGCAAGATCTTAGCAGCATGTCATTCCCTGAATGTGATGATGTATGTGTTCTTGTACTTGTAAACTGCAGCTTTTTAACCCGTCTCAGCTAAATGGTCTTTAGTGAATTGTGATTCTAACCTGCCTTGGCATCTTCCTGGTTAAACGGATGATCAGCCCAACCTTGATTGCTTTCAGCTTGCTACATAGCACATTGCATGAACAGGAATAAAAACAGCTTGTGCTGTCACAAACGCACACACAGCACACCTTTTGTGTAGAAAAAAAACCATGCTTGTTTCAGTTTATATAATCCTAGAGAGAAAAGTTCTTGCAAGCGATGCCTAGACATTACAAGGGAGAACTGCAGGGACCCCTTCAAAGTTTCTGATTGGCTTTTTCTGGATCCAAGATGCTTTTCATGTTCTTCCCTAATCTAGGGCTTTACACTTTTAGGGGAAAAATCAGCATGGTGTGTATAAGGTGATGGATTCCTCCACTTAAACAAAGAGAGATCCAAAGATATTTAAGAATTCCATCTAAACCATCTCATCCCACTTTTATTTTATTGTCTTACAGTCACCTAAGCGTCATATTTCCAGGCAGTGTAATATCTAAATTTTACTGCAGCCAGAATAGGATTTTACAGGAGGCTGCATCCCAATCGGCAGAATAGCGCAGGTAGTAATCCAATAAAACCTTACAGTACTTTAGCACATTCCAGATCCTAAGCATAATGCAGCGTCTAGGCTACACATCTTCTGCTGTGTGTTCTGAAAAACCTCATTTGTCACAGCTCGGAACAGAGTTGATTCCTGTGACCTTTCCTAACCTGATTAGCAATAGAACCCTCATCCAGGGAGGCACATTTTCATAAGGGAGGGCTTTGTAGTGGACATAGTACTAATCTGTTTTTCTTTTTTCCCTCTGTGTGTTGACTACACTGGCTCTATAAAATCTGGCAGCTTTTCAGTGACTGCCTTGGCATGTATTTATTTTATGACAATTTTAGCCCAGTCGAGCATATGTGTGACTAAATGAAGGTAATTTTTCCTTCCCTGCGTTTACTGTATCTTTCCCCTGCCCATTTTGTTTTAATTCTCTCTTTGTTGCTTCTTATCCGGTGTCCATAGCAACACACTTTGGCAGCAGGAGACAGACATCAAGCTAAAGGGTCCAATCTCGTATCTACAATACACAACTTGTCTGATGGTTTTGTGTAATTGCAATCTGTTATTAAATCTGTGTGCTGTAAAGGCATTTTGCAACCCAGTTCTGCAGCATTTGCCTCCTTCCTGCATGTAATAAGTACGGATGGGGGATGCAGAGCTTGGCATGTAAAAGACTGCTTGGAAATGAATCATAAAGTGAAAGCAGGAGCAATTTTGTAGTCATAAAATATTGCGTAAAACGCTCAGTTTAAGAAAACAGCACCTGTATCATAGATACATCCTCCCAGTTGTTCTGTGTATGTTAACCTCTTCCTTTTCTTAAAAGGGTGGCTCACCTTAAAGTTAACTTTTACTGTGTTATAGAATAGCTAACTCTAAGCAACTTTTCAATTGGCCTTTCGTTTTTGTTTTTAATTATTTGCCTTCTGCTTCTGACCCCTTCCAGCTTTCAAACAGGGTTCACTGACCCCATCTAAAAAAACAAATGCTCTGTAAGGCAACAAAGGTATTGGCATTGCTTTTTATTGCATATCTTTCTATTCAGGCCTTCTCCTATTCATATTCCAGTCTCTTATTCATATCAATGCATGGTTGCTAGGGTAGTTTAGATCCTAGCAACTGGATTGCTTGAAATTGCAAACTGGAAAACTGCTGCATAAAAAGCGAAATAACTCCAAAACCACAAATAATAAAAAACGAAAACCAGTTGCAAATGGTCTCAGACTATTACTCCCTGCATCATACTAAAAGTTAATTCAAAGATGCACTACCCTATTACAATCTCTTTCTATGCATTGTTGCATAATAAAATGGGAATAAATATTTAATAGACCTAAAGATAATGTGTAATAATTATAAAGTAGAGTGGAGTTAAAAAAAAAAGATACAGAATTTGGTTTGCTTGTAAAAAGAATTAGCATTTTTTTGTGTGGGGGAGTGTGTTTCCTGCTACTCCTGATTCTCTTGCTTTCATTTGTGCAGTCAAATGCACAGTACCATATATTATCCTTCCACATCTACAACACTGCTGCCTGGGAAGGTATTTAGTTGTGAGAGTGGAAGCGATAAGATCTTTGGTTTTAAAGAACCAACCCAACTGCTGAACTTTTAAAATACACAGTCTGTAATGTGTAAAATAAAGTTTGATTTATAAAACAAATTTTGGAAATATGTGACAACAATTAATCCAATAGACAGATAAAAAGTTGACTTTTGGAAGATGGTTTTTCAGTGTTTATATGGATAGTTATCTTTTCTTTTAGTTGTGGGTATTTTTCTTTTTTCAGTAATTATCATTATCCTTTATATAGAGTCAGCGTGTTACATTTCACTTTATAGAGTTTATCCATCGATCACATAACTCACTGCCCCAGTTGTATTCACACACACAATGGTCAGTTTTATCAAGAAGCAGTGAGCCTGAATATATACTGTGTAGATAGATAGATAGATAGATATTCAGTAAACAGCACCACACTTCAAGCTTAATTAACCAGGTACACAGTAAGACCAAACTTATAGAAGAACAGCACTCTGGGATTTTCTCCACGAAAAAAACTTGTATTAGTGCATGTACAAAAACTAGGTTTTGGTCCTAATTGTTCCTTTATCATTTGATAAGAATAGTACAAGACTGGTGTGAAAAATGTAAATTGTATACATGTGGCAGGACAAAAAGAGTAAATCACTATCCCAGCCCTTAATTCTTTCATGTGGTTTGTGATTAAGAAACATGGAAAATCCTGGGAAAGGGCTGGTACTTGCTGGCATTGCACCTGCAGAAACATCTTGTATGTAACCTCATTTCATGATTTGATGATTTATTCTTTAAGTCGGAAGTGCACATTCCCACTTTGCATCGAATACATCAAATACATGAACAGTTTACAGGCAGAATATAAGGGCCTCGTCACTTCATTGAGTCCAAGGAAGTAAATCGCTCTTTTCACAGTGAAATACATCTCCTCGTCACCCCCAGGAAGCTATTCTTTATAGTTTCTACCTATCGTTTATAACCTGTTGAATGCTTAAAGGAACATTTCTCAGCTTTGTTTGTTTAAAGGATGGCATAATGCAAATTTCTTTGGTATTATTCCTCCTTGATGCTGATGCACATTGCAAGAAGTGCAGCACTGTGTCATTCTGTGCAATCTAATGCTGCCAACAGAAGTGGACACTATTTCTGTAGTCCATTGGATGTATGCTTTCATTATTTACTATATTTTCATTTTATTGTTTTTTTTTCATTATAAGTTGGTTTAGTACAAGAACCATGTATTATAGCTTTGCAGACCAATGTTGGAGTCTTTTTAGGAACTTTCCCCCTTTCTTCTGAAGAGCCACTATGGTAATAGGAAAAAAAGGAATTAGTCTGTTTTCCTTTGGATTCATAACAGTAAACTCATCATTATGCTGGGGGCACTACCCTATAGTATGTATAATCATTGTGGGAGTTGAAGGGAATAATTGAATTCCACCCCCAGCTCTTTCCACTCTGTGTAATGAACATAAGGACTTGTTTTTTTTTAACAAGACATATATATATATATATCTAAACTATTAATATATCTATCTATCTATCTATCTATCTATCTATCTATCTATCTATCTATCTATCTATCTATCTATCTATCTATATATATATATATATATATATATATATTAATAGTTTAGATCTTCATACCTTAAGTCTACTAGAAAATCATGCAAACATTAAGCCTAATAGGCTGTTTTTTCTTCCAATAAGGATTAATTATTTCTTAGTTTGGATCAAGTACAAGTTACTGTTTTATTATTACAGAGAAAAAGGAAATCATTTTTAAAGATTTGGATTAATTATATAAAATGGAGTCTATGGGAGACGGACTTTCCGTAATTCGCTTCCTGGATAACGGGTTTCCGGATAACGGATCCCATACTTATACCACATTATTAGTCACACAGTGTCTGTAAATGACAAGAAACCAGGCCATTTGACATACAGAAACAAAACACACACCAGAATTCAATATTTTGTTTTAGTTTGCCATCCTGCCATACAGTATATATTAGAAGTGTATCTGTGGTTATGTGCCTGGTAAGGTAACGAGTGATGACTATCAGTGTGGGTCTTTTCACGGATCTTAGTTTTGCACATGGACTTAAAATGAACAGAAGCACTTCTGGATCGGTAGCCACATTTTCATTGGTGCAACAAATAGCTGATATTAAAATGTCATGTGCCATAGTCCTAAAAAAAATGGTCTCAAACAGGAAGCACTGATTACATAACACAACAAATCATGAGGCAGTAGTGATGACATCACACACCATGGCATTTTCACTAAGGTGATTTCATTGCATCTTTAGCATTACCATCTTTTCATGTGTAAGCTATACGTTTTATACTGAATTGTAGTCACAAGGCTACAATCAATTGTTCCCTTTAAAAAGGATATCCTAATATGGTAATGAAACCTGCTATACTAGTAGCTGATAGTAACTACTAGCTGATAGTAACTACTAGCTGATAGTAACTACTAGCTGATAGTAACTACTAGCTGATCTAGAGGGGAAAACATCATCAGAGGGGAAAAATATTCTTCCTGACTCCAAGAGAATAATCGTAGCCTTCATTACAGGAAAACAGAACCCACAAGCCAAAATGTACAGTATAACTCTGAACTAAAACACTATATACTGATTTCCATTGAAACCTTGACATAAAGCTACATGTACACATAGAAATTCTGGTTCTGTCACCATTCCAACTTGCTTGTCACTTTCTTTCATGGATGTATACACATGTATTCCATCTAGGTTTGATGGAGATATACATATCAATAGCACAGGGATGGTACATTCAGAGCAAATGGGTATGGAGAAGAGGGCATGCTCTTTGCCTGGGGGTGGAATGGAATCTAGAATTTAGCATAAGGCTGACACCACCCAACTCTTGACAGGAAAGGGAAAAAAAATCAGTGTTGCTTTTACTTCAAATTGAAGTGCTTTCAGATCAGGTGCTTCTAAAATAACTGTCCTTGTCCCTTTAAGTGCAGAAATGTTATCGATTTTGATAAAAAGGCATTTAAAAATGACTTAAAATTAAACCTGCTTTGCACTAAACTAAATGGATGCACTCAAGTCCACTGGAAAGACCCACTGATGAATAAAGCATTAGAACGTTTATTGAATTCCTCTTATATACTTCTAAATAGTTATCATATTCTCCTTTAAGCGCCTCTTCAAACCCAAACTCGGCCAGTCTTTCCTAAAAAATGAGACATTTTATACCCTTTATTAGTTTAGTTGCTCTTCTCTGGGCTATCTCTAATTCAATAATATCCCTTTGAGCGCTGGAGATCAAAACTGCATGGCATATTCTATATTGAGCCTTACAAGTGTTGGAAAACAACAGGTAGAGATTGTTCCAGTGGATGTCACAATGCAGGGAGGGTCTATTGTTGCTTAAGGTGGCCATAGACGCAAAGATCCGCTGGTTTGGCAACATCGCCAAACGAGCGGATCTTTCCCCGATATGCCATTAACGAGTATGGCTATATCGGGGGTAATCTGATTGTTCGGCCGTACGACCGAACTATCTGATTACGATGTGCAATGTGCTCTGGCGGGATCAGTCAGGTCAAAATCAACCCTGACCAAACGATCGATCTCAGCCGGACGATGTCGGCACACGCCACACACGATCCGAAAATCGTACGAATCCTCGATTCGTACGATAGGATCTGTGTGTCTATGGCCACCATTAGCAATGGGATGTCATGTTTGACCTGTAACCCTGTGGGATTTTCTTCTTCCTGTGTATGCTCTCTATGAAAAGTTCCTGTTGCAGACATGTTATGCTGAGTTCTATAAAGTAAACAAGTTACTGTTCACACAGAAGTTGGTGTGTCTGTCCTCACTTACTAAGAAGCTGCACATGCAGATCAGATCAGCTCTCTGCTAACAACAAGAAGAATTACCCTCTCCTCCCATGAATCCATTCACCTTTTAATACATTACATAATACATTACATAATACATTACAGAACAATAAGCTGCGGACCCTTCCTGCTGCTGAATATGACATTGCATCCCTTTAAGAACAAACACATACAATATAATGAATACCTTATATATTATATATATATATATATATAAATAATAGAAAAATATTCTTTTTTCACCGGAGCTGGGGGCTTCTTTTCATGTTTTTGTAAAATACCTCATAAAAAATAAATAATGTATGCCTTTCTGTTCTGTAGTGCTGCCAGTATATGCTGCCCAGAAGGTAAAATGCAGGCACAATTATTATCTAATTTTGGACACGGCAGTCTGTTAAAATAAAAAGAGTCTTGTGTTCAATATGCTGTCAAAGGCTGGGGGTAGTCTTGTACTTTAGTTGTTACTACAAAGGCAGCTCCGCTTCTCTGTCCTTTTAGAAGTTATATTGTAGATGCTCTAATTTCCCTCCTTTAACCTACTCAGCCAGAATATGAAATATTAATGTATATCTGACAAGAATTTATACTATGCGGCTAATAAGATTCTCTTAGGCAAAGTCTGTACTTTTAATTACTAAATTGCTGCTTTCCTTTCTTTCCTATCCACAGGGATTCCGAAAACTTTGGCTGACCCAAAGCTTGAGTTTGCTCTTGGTAAGAACTTTATTTACTGAAATTTTGACTTACTATATGCAAATAAGAATTAGACCTTGATCTGTTAGTATGTTACTAGGCTTTTGCGTCCAAAGACACTTTCTGTTACTACTACTACTGTACAGGCATGGGGCTTTTTATCTAGAATGCTTGGGACTTGGATTTTTCTGGTTAAGGGATTTTTCTGTAATTTGATCTAAAGATAGCGTTTCTGTATTTTTCAATTTTTTCATTTATATATAATGTGTTTCCAGATAATGGATTCAATGTACTGGTGACATTTATTCTATGTTCTCTTCTCTTGCTTAAAAGCCGTCCAATCCTTTCTTGGAACTATTTAATGTTTTTTTTTCTGGTAAAACCAAAAATTCCTTAACTTTACAGGTCTCACTGATTTTTTTTTTTTTTTGATTTTTTTTTACCTATAAGAATCTTCCTTTCTTTGCTTAGTTGTTCTTCTATGGACTTTGAGGGACCTGTAAATCTCTATATCCTCTTCACTACAATGCTATATATCTGGGTGACTTTAGGGACTACTGGAATAATGGATGACGAATATGTCTTAGTAGCAGTAGGAGTATCATTAGCTTGAATATTTTTAAAAGTTAATAACTTTACATTCAGCTAAATGAATTAAATTGGCCACTTAGTTGCCATTATTGATTCTGATAGAATTTCAGCCAACTTGCCAAAATGATTTCACCAGCTAAGAGCTATCAAATACTTGAGGAAAAATAGGAGATGGGAAAGTATAAAAAAAAAGCTTTAGTAAATAGTTCAAAATACATATTTAAAAAAATAAATAAACTCTGGTGTGTTCTCTACTTTACCATATGCCATGTTTAACTACCGACAATATATTTAGGCTATGCCTTTTGTACTACTACAATGTGAACATCTTTAAATGAACAGTTCAGTAAAAAAATAAAAACTGGGTAAATAGATAGGCTGTGCAAAATAAAAAATGTTTCTAATATAGTTAGTTAGCCAAAAATGTAATGTATAAAGGCTGGAGTGACTGGATGTCTAACAGAACAGAACAGAACACTTCTTCCTGCTTTTTAGTCAGCAACTTGAAGGGGGGCCACATGGGACATAACTGTTAAGTGAGTTTGTAATTGATCCTCAGCATTCAGCTCAGATTCAAAAGCAAATAGTTATGACCCATGTGGTTCCCCCCCCACGTCACGGATTGGTTACTGCCTGGTAACCAATCAGTGGAAACCAAGAAGTAATGTAAGCAGGAAGTAGTGTTCTGTTATGTTAGACATTCAGTCACTCCAACCTTTATAGACTACATTTTTGGCTAAATCATCACTAGTGCATGTCACAGACACTCCTAACAAAATCCATGATGGGAAACTCCTGTGACAATCTTAAAGACCTGGATTTTTAATGCTATAGAGATGCTAAATCTTTCAGCTGGTGCAATAAGTTCAGTATAGAAAATGTGGCGTTTCTAGACATATTCATTTTTAGGGTTTAGTTCTCCTTTAAAAACAAGCCATTTCTATTTATTGAGGTTTCTCCTGCAAATCTTTATTAGTAATCTATTTAAAAAATGGGGGCGTTGGTATTTTTAAGTGAAGCAACTGTATTTGCTTCCTTATTCTATAGTTGTATCTTCTTGATTGCTACTTACATCACATTTTGTAATATTTAGGTCCTAAATTATGTTTGTCCCTGCTTCAATGTAAGATTTTGAATAGTTTTCCTGTTTCTTTTCACACATGCCCCAAGGTTGGTTCTTTGTGCTTTTAATTTGACAAATGGAATGGTTCAATATTATAAAGGACAAGCCATTGTGTTTGTTTTTGAAAGTCTATAGGACAATACAGATGGTTAGATAAACTGGAAATAGCACAATAGTTATTTCACTTCTTAAAAAAACATTTACCATATGAATGTATGTATTTTAAATAATTTTCGAAAACCAAATAAATGAAATTATAGCCTAAGCCAGTATTATTTATTATTTGCCTTGTATCCCTGTTCTTTAGAGTGTTTGTTAACCAACATAAGGTTATGTAAACCAGTACAAGGTTAGGCTGAAAGCTTTCAGCTTTTCTAAAATCAAATAAAAGCACCATGTTATTTTCCTTTGTCCTTTTGTTCAGAATAAATTGGATCATTTTATATACATGACAGTTACAGTCCAGAACATGTTGCAGCCTATGTTATGCGCTTTTGTGCTGCAGTGAAAGCCGCTGTTTTTTTTATAATGTATACATAAAGGCAGAATTTAATATCGGGTTCCTTGTTCAGTTTATTAACAGAAGACTGGCGTTACAATGTTTCAGTTAGTGACTGAGGAAGATCTGATGCTTGGATGCTCTGAATATTTTCTAGATTAGTTATACAGGTATGGGATCCGTTATCCGGAAACCTGTTATCCAGAAAGTTCAGAGTTACGGGATGGCTGTCTCCCGTAGACTCCATTATAATGAAATAATTTTATATTTAAAAAGTGATTTCCTTTTTCTCTGTAATAATAAAACGGTAGCTTGTACTTGATCCAAACTAAGATATAATTAATCCTTATTGAAGGCAAAACAAGCCTATTGGGTTTATTTAATGTTTAAATGCTTTTTAGTAGATTCAAGACGCAGAGATCTAAATTACGGAAATATCCCTTATCCGGAAAACCCCAGGTTCCGAGCATTCTGGATAATGGGTCCCATACCTGTTTTACAGTGTCTGGTACTTCGTGGCTGTAAGCAGAACAGTGTATAACTTCTTCTAAGTTAATCACAATAGTGATGAGCGAAATGTTTTGCCAGGTTTTGACGTTAATAAGACGCCCATAGACCCCCAAAAAAATTGTCATGTGTGAAAAAAAAATTGTCACCAATAGACTTCACTGCATTTGGCAAATTTTTCGCCGTTTCACAAATTTTCGGCAAAGCAAAACAGTTCAGATTCACGCATCACTAATCACAATTTATAACAGGAGGCATAATACAATTACTAGGCACGTAGGACCTACAAGTAAGGGTTGTCCATATTATACTGTACCTTGTGTTGTGGCTGTCATTAGCATCTGACAGTATGTTCTTAACAGTCAGGAGCAGCTGCAATTACCTGCTGGGGAGGAATATTTAATTGTGACCAAAAAACATGGTGCTTTGCTTTATTCTTTTCATGATCCAGTTTTGTTCTTTTCATGAACCTGTCACCACATGGGGGTTGATTAATGCCTTGGGGTCCAGTGTGATCAGTATCCTATCTATCTTTTTTTAAATTTATATATATATATATATATATATATATATATATATATATATATATATATATATATATATTATACACACAACTTGGAACTGGTGCACACGGTGAAAGAAAGTCCGGTGCCTGTGTGCTGGTTTGTAAAAGCAGTATAATTAGCTAGACAAAGAAACCACACCAAACAGGTCTTTATATAGTGTCAAAAAAAACCAAAATTTATTATCGACGTTTCAGCTCTGTAGGTCGAGCCATCTTCAGGAATAACGAATTTGTGGCAGGCGTGTGCATGTGTGAATTGGAGCTGATATCACAATACGTTTCCATTTTCAAGGCTGTTAATATGAGCGGATAATAAATTGCTAGTGTTAAAGAAATTAAGACAAAATACCTGCATTCCAAATAAAAGAAAACCTTCAAAATCGAAACAAAAAAAAGGATGATGCCGCTCTATTACATAACTTTTCAATACTTCCAAATGAGATCTGCAAGTGCTGAAAATGATCTAATGCAGAACAAAGTTTCCCATTAAATCAACATGCCACTGGCTAAATATTAATGCTGTTGGCCACAGCAAATCCTCAGTTAAATGGATTATTGATTAATACACTGTTGTGCTGCACAATGCGTGGAAATGATATGCACAGTAGCACAGCATTAAAAAAATGTACCTTTCATTTATAAATTTTTTTCCATGTCTGGAACAGCACAAAAAGCAATATTACTGGTTTTTTTCCCCTCATTACAGCCTGCAATGATGTATATTCATTTTGCAGGCGTGATTTTTAATACATGGTTAGCTCCATGAACTGGTGGAATTATTACTCATCTGAGTCATCATCACACATTTGAAATGGCTTTACTGCCCCATCACACTAAGTTAATAACATATATTGCAATCTTAGTGTTGCTCAAACGACCGTTTTTGCAAAGTCTGAGCAGAGAATCCAGTAAAGAGGACCAGATAAAGGGCAATCAGAGTCTCTTTCATTTTTAAATGGTTTTGTGCTTTTCTTTCTTACAATCACATTGCAATTAAGTCCCATTTACTTACAGTAGCACTGGTTTATGAAACTGCTTTACCCACCCACCAGAAAGTGTTTGAATCAGTCACAGCAGATTAGAAACAATACTTCTTGTCACCATTCTTTTAATTTCTGGGTGAGTCTTTCATTTGCAGTGCAAGAAACTCTTGTTCTAGTGAGTTGTTGAAAAATTTGCAAAATAGCAAGAGTTTGCTAAATGAAATGTCACTGGGGGATTTTTCACCATGATTTTTTCTTGTGCCAAATGCTTTGGATTAGATGGGTGTTTTTCTCCCATTTTTTTTTTGTATGCCAAATTAATTTGAATCAATGGTCATTTTTTTCTCGTTTTTCCCCCCATGTTTTCCTTGAAAAACAAAGCACATGATGAAATTCTAGCACAGATTCTTCACATTCCAGCTGTGAAAATGTGAATTTCATTGTGATCTGTATCAGGCAAAAACACTTGCTCATCCCCATGAGGTGCCTTTCCTATATAAAGCAGTGTTTGCAACATAATTATGACATTTATAGGGATGGGCAAAACAAATGGGTATCAAAATAATTTTGACGCTATTGACAATTTACATACGCACGACTATTTTGTCCAAAAGCATTAAAGTCAATGGGCATCCAAATAATTTTGACGCAAGCCAATTTTTATGCGCGTGGCAGTTTTGAAGCACATAATTTTTTTTGACATGGCGGCTTTTTCGCTGATGAATTTTCGCTGCAGTTTCACAAATGTATTCGCTGGAAATTTGCCGTGAATTTGTGTCTGGTGAATTTATCCGCACATGTTGTAAGCAGCACAATTCATCTTTTTACCGCAATATGTACCACTACAATATGAAGATATAGTTGAGGAAAAAGTATAGTTTCTTCTCATATATGGCCATTGTGATCAAACAAATTGACATTTAGGGGCAAATTCACTAAGATTCGTAGTTGCGCCAGGCGTAACTTCGCCGCACTTCGCCAGGCGTTTCGCCAGCGCTTCGCAAATTCACTAAAATCCAAAGTTGCGCTCAGGGGTAGCATAAGGTTGCGAAGTTGCGCTAGCGTTGATTCGCTAAGTAAAGCGAAGTTACGCTAGCGAAGGCTAATTTGCATACGGCGAGAAATTCAAATTTCAATGGAGGAATACATATCAGCACTACAAATGGCTAGAAAACCTTCAAATCATCAAATAAAAATTTTATTTTGCCCTACACATGTGCCCACTGTCTAGGTAAGTTGCCATGAGTCAGGAAATGTAGAGGGGAAGGAGGGGAGCCCCTAAAAAATTTTCGATCTTTTTCAGCCTATCACCCATAATGTAGAAAACACGCCAGCGTTTTTTGGGACTTAGAAAATTTTTTGACTTTTTTTTTAAACAATCCCTATCTACTCTATTGCGCTTCGCCAGGTCTGAGGTGGCGAAGGAAGTCTAGCGTAAAAGGTAGCGTTCAGTACACTGTGCGCGTTAGTGAATTTGCGTAGTTACGTCGCTAGCGAAACTTCGCCAGGCGTAAGGGTGCGAAGTAACACTAGCGAAACTACGCCAGCGTTCGTTAGTGAATTTGCGCAGTAACGAAAATGACAAACGCTAGCGTTCGGTGCTTCGGCGCTTAGTGAATTTGCCCCAAATCTCAATGTCTGCCTCTCTTAAGGAGAATGAAGAATTCCTCCCTTGATAACACCTTTCTTATTACAGTCCAGCGGTATATACTTTTAATCTTCTGCAACTATTTCACTTAGTGAAGGACTGTCATTGCTTTACTGTTAATTGATTTAATATACAGGGATGGATATGGTTACATACCTTAATTTGTCAAAAAGTGCCCATGTTAGTCCATCTACCCCCAAAACAATCTAAAATAATCTAGCATACTAGAAAATGACCTACAGGGCATTCCCTGGCCCTCCAGTGTAACTTAGAAAAAGAATGACACCACTTTATATGACCATTAAGAAATATAAGATGATCATAACTTTTTAAAGGAAAATTTGGCAGATGAATTTGCTGTTGTCTGATGGGCCTGATAACATTTTGTGATAAACTTTACTAACCCAAATAAAAAAAAACACAAAAGTTAATATTGTAGGGACAGGAGAACCAATGCGTTGTCTGGAATTGGGTATGTACTGAGTGGCTGTTCATTGACTTGCTGAGCTTAGAACTCTGGTTGTTTAATCTAGACTCTGCCTGTGTAATAGGTTTAATAACTGGTAGCAATCAAATCTGTTTTAAAACCTGCAGATTGGTTGCTATACCTGTAACTTTGCACATTTTATTGCCGTACAGCTAGTGATGAGCAATTTATTTTTCTTTGTCTTGCAGCAAATTTTGCCTTCTGTTTGACTCCAATACAATTCTGCAAATTTTGACACAAAGCAAAACTTTGTTCAGATTTCAATACAAACAACATTACTTGAAAGTTAGGAAAAAATGTTTTATTAGGACAAAGGCAGAAAAAAGGTTTCATGAGAAAACAAAAGACTTCAATTTATTTTGCTACAAAAAAGTCATCACAACGAAAATGTCACTGTGACACAAAAAAGTCCCCGGTATTAAAACTGGACAGACCTGACACCGTGATTTGACAAACCACTCTGCATAATATCTGTATTACATTGTGTTTTAGAACTGGCAGGTTTCCGATTCACTTTTAAGACTAACATGATTTTTATTATGCCATAAGGGTATGTTCTTTCGTACAGCTTTTTTAAACAGTGGAGCACATTTATAAACTTTGCTCAGGGCAGATTGGTTCACACAGTGAAGATATTTGTCCTGCACATGGTTATGTTTATAAAGATGGATAAGAGTGATGTATTTAATATGCAAACCGAATTGCAATTTTTTTTCACCCTCTGAACAGCTTTTTAAACATGGCAAAAATCACATATTGCAAATATTTATGTGCACACTCTGCATTTAAGTTAAGCCACAACTTCTGGGTGGAGAAAATATTTGCAAAACTACTGTCAATACTATTTTAAGCAATACAACCTTGCACAGTGGGAGCACTCATGCAAACATCCGTTTGATTTGCGCGTCATTTCAGAAAATTTGTGTGCAATGTGAATTCCCAAAAAATGGAAAGGTTGGCACAGCCATGCAATATTTTAGCAACTAGGAAATAATATGGGCAATACAAACATTTGTGAATAAATATGCACTCCACAAACTTTAGAAATGACCCTCTGTGTGTACTGTGTGCAGCATGGAGGACTGTATACTCCTTGAAATCTTTGCATGTAGAAGATTCTTGGTGGCACCCCAAGTATTGGAACAAAACTAAATTTGGCCATAGATTTTTAAAAGTTCTGATCGTCATTGTGAGACCACGATTATACTGAAACGATCGTATGATCGTATGAATTCTCCATCAACTAAAAAGACCATTTCAGGCGATATTGCCAGGAAAACAAAGGGGAGCTGCCTGCTTGGCCCTGCAAACATAGATAGATTGCACTGGGACCGATAAAGATTTTTTAACCTGGCCGATCAATTTCCTGACAGATGTCGGCCGAAAAATCATAAAATGTACAATCGTTCGAATCCCACTAACTGCACTATAATTTAGAAGGATTGGTCTGACACGAGGTCACCCATTCCGATTAGAAGAAAAGAGGTTCCGCCTAAATATTCGGAAGGGGTTTTTTACAGTGAGAGCTGTGAAGATGTGGAATTCTCTCCCTGAATCAGTTGTACAAGCTGATACATTAGATAGCTTTAAGAAGGGGTTGGATGGCTTTTTAGCAAGTAAGGGAATACAGGGTTATGGGAAATAGCTCATAGTCCAAGTTGATCCAGGGACTAGTCCGATTTCTCCATTTTGGAGTCAGGAAGGAATTTTTCCCCCTCTAAGGCAAATTGGAGAGGCTTCAGATGGGTTTTTTTTTGCCTTCCTCTGGATCAACTGGCAGATAGGTAGTTAATAAAAAAAAAAAAAAGGTTGAACTCGATGGACATGTGTCTTTTTTCAACCTTACTTACTATGTTACTATGTTATGTTATGTCTGACTTCACTAAAATCAGTCGTTCGGCAAGAAAAATCTTAGCGTCTATCTTAAGCATGTATTGCTCAGGGCACTTTTACGTTCAGATGGGTGTGCACATCAACAATGTTATACTTAATTACACCACTTATTGATCCAACAGAGAATTTACAGGCAAAAAAAGACTGCGGAAGCCACAGCAGATTATACATACCAACCTAAAAAAACAGCCAATCTCCCTCCTGTAAGAATCTTTTAATAAAATATATTACATTTTTAATGCTAATTACCTAAGCGTGTCACAGCATCAGGAATAGTTTGATGTGACACACGGCAATTAGTCACTCTTTTCCTTGGTTTTTTGACTTTTTAAAAAAACGTTTTAGTGTTCATATTTTTGGCAAATTAAAAGTACACGATAATTATTGCTTAAATTGAGTTAACTCACCCTTATTTGAGGATTTCATTAATTAAATAACCCAGTGTACATGCCTTTGCTTTATTCTGGTAGAGTTAAACAAAAAATGTCTGAAAACAACAAATGCCTATGGCAGCGTTTAGTAATAAAATGTTGAAAGTTTTGACTGTACCCTATTTGCAAATGTTTTGCACATGGTGGAAACTATTACAGTAAGCCGGGGTGCAGGCTAGTTATGGGCAAATAAATTCGTTAAATACAATATCTAGGACATTGAGACACTTTGTGCCTTAAGCTACTAAAAAATGCCTTACACTTTAAACAAAACAGGGTTTATTTGTCCATATATTGCAATATATTTAAGCTGGCCAGCTACCCCAAAGTCATCCCATATCTGGCCAGTCCTATGCTCAATTTTCTGATTCATAAAGAATTCTATTGCTTCATTATACATTTTACACAGGGACTAAATTTTACCTGCAACCTACTTTCTGTTTTCAAGGTTAAAACTCCCAAATTTGGTTGCCCTTTTATTGGCCATCACTGTAAAGATTTTTAAAAGATCTGATCGTCATCGTAAGACCACGATTATCTCGAAACGATCGTATGAATTGTCCATCAACTAAAAAGAACATTTCAGGCGATATTGCTGGGAAGGGTGGGAGCTACAACATGGAATAATACAAAGAATGATGCGATCCGCATCGGAGCTCACCCAGTAGCGCTGTGTTTTCCCGGTCGCAGCCCATGCGAGACGCCGGCCACTTCCTGCCGGTATTCAGTGTAGAACAAACAGTATTCTCGTCACTATCGGCGCTGATCCAGGACACGGCACACAGACAACGGCATCAATGCAAAAAGGTTGGCTTTATTTGAACACACACATGCGGTTGTGGATTACAGCGGTGGATACACAAGGCTGTCTGACTTACGCATTTCTTGCCGGATCACCCGGCACTTCCTCAGAGTCAGTATAGATCACATGACTCGAGACTTAAATAGCTAAAGTGATTAACATCCGTGTTAAAAATACAGGTGCATTTAAATTATCAGTATATAGAAATTCGTTATTATAAATATATATGCACTGTTTATAATAACGAATTTCTATATACTGATAATTTAAATGCACCTGTATTTTTAACACGGATGTTAATCACTTTAGCTATTTAAGTCTCGAGTCATGTGATCTATACTGACTCTGAGGAAGTGCCGGGTGATCCGGCAAGAAACGCGTAAGTCAGACAGCCTTGTGTATCCACCGCTGTAATCCACAACCGCATGTGTGTGTTCAAATAAAGCCAACCTTTTTGCATTGATGCCGTTGTCTGTGTGCCGTGTCCTGGATCAGCGCCGATAGTGACGAGAATACTGTTTGTTCTACGCTACAACATGGAGCTGTCCACTGCTTCTATATAAACTATAATATATAAGGGAAAATTGTGCTCACCGCTAATTTTTAAAACCATTGGGGTGCAATGAGGCTGTGACCACAAAATACATATAAACAAATACAAGAGTCACTCAACCCATTATCAATAGTTCATTGTACCCCCACCTAAAGTTTTTAAAAATTTGTGGTGATTGCAACTTCGCTTGGCATGGATTCGCAGCGAATTTTTGCATTTTTTGTCAAAAATTTGCCGGCAAAAAAAAATCCACAGTGACAAAAAGATTTGTCGGACGCATAAAAATTATTCAGACCCCCATTGACTTTAATGCATTTGGACAAACTAGTTGTGAGTATAAAAATTGTTGCTCGCATCAAAAATTGTTGTGCGTCAAAATAATTTTGACACCCATTGATTTCAATGTGGTTTTTTTCGCCATATCGCAAATTATTTGGCGAAACGGCCCAGATTCACCCATCACTAGTGCAGGCCTGTTTAATAGTTAGCAAGGTACTCAACCCCTTCATTTACAGCCTGCTCTTGATATAAATATACTATGGATAACTGTTGGTTCAGGGATCAGATATATTGAAACATCTTCAAACAACCATATCTTCCAGTGTATGTGGCATGGGCAGATGTGAAGTGAAGAGGAGCTATATCCATAGCTTCCTTCTGATTTGATCAGTTGGGTTTTTGAAAGGATCAAGACAATAATATGGCAGCCATGCAGTGTATGGACCCTGGTATGGTACCAGTCCATTTGTCCCAAGGGCTTATCAATCACTGGAAGAGCCAGTGTATGGACATCTTTCATTTCTATTGGTCTCTGTGGAAAGAGAGAAGCTAGGTTTAGCATTCACATTTCTAGGAAGGCACCAAATACATAATTTTCTTATTGGACTGAATTTGTTCTACAGCTTCAGCTGAATATGAACCCTAATATTCATATTATAACTTTATAAATACTTCCAAAATTACACAGGCTACAAATAAATTGATATGCTTCATTGTTTAGTCCTTTAAAGTTACATGACTTTAAATCGAAGAATTCACTTTGGCTAAACATGTACACATCTAGTAACCCATTTCAACCAACCAAATATTTGAATTCAAAGTCTTAGTTTTTTTACATAATAGTAACATTATGTTTAATGGATCTGTGTAAAAGTTGTATTTTTACATTCTCCTACCTTACAACTTGTCTAAAATAACATTTACATCTAGGAGCTCTGATGCACCAACTACTATCCTACTGTTCCAAAATCTGCATCCATTAAATAATGAGTTGCTATGGAGGGATGGGAGTCTCAACTGTCTGCATGAACCAAGTCTGGAATACATGTATAATATTGATTAAGTAATATAGCTTAGCTATGAAACATGTAACATTTATGGTGTGTGTAGACCATGCCATACATGAATTAATCCCTTGTACCAAGCACAAAGCAGCATGAACATTTTGGTCAATTATCTAAAGCAGAGCAAGTTATGGGATAAAATTGTCAGCTTGTCCTAATTATGGTTTTTAGTTGAAGACGGTAGTGGTAAGACAGCGGTTAAGGCTAGCGGTATGCACTTTTCTGGGGGCTGTAACACTAAATAAGTGACAATAAATGATTGGTATGAACGTTTGGTTGGTAACAATATATAACACATGCAAATACAAAACACCATGATAAAGCTTGAGTGAAAAACGTTATTTGTGTTTGCCAAATTGAATAGAAAGAACCCTGCATTTACTGTCATTGTTTTAGTTGGTTTCTTTCACTTTCAGGAACATTATGCTTATAATGATAGTCTTTGAAGATAAGTGCTTATATCCTCTTTTTGGGCTGGCAGGGAACCAGCAGACAAACATTTGTGTCCTTTTGTGCAGGGAACCAGCAGACAAACATTTGTGTCCTGTTTCACAGTTCCCTGTGTACATATTTTTTTTCTCCTTTTCCTTAATGCAGTCACAACATTGGTATGGTGTTATTCTGTGATATTTTGGAATGGCGGCCCTTGCATTTATGAGTAATGTGAATTTCCGTTTCTATTTCACAGTTGGCAGATCTGTGTGTTTTATTTATATAAGTTGAAGGCTTCTTAAAATGTACGGTATATGCAGGACAGTGCATGCAGATGGATCAGGCTTTATTTATTGCTCAGTGGGTAGAACTTGATACATAAAAATACCATGTCTACAAAAGTGCAAAAGTGTGTCTCATGTTATACATTGTTCAGCCAAATGCACCATTAAAGTCTGTTCCATCTGTGCATCTGTCTGTCTCCTTAATGAAAATCCCTCAAAGTTCATATTCTGCTTTACATACAAAAACTAGAATGTTGCTGCACTATATAACATCTGCAGTAGATACTCCTAGATCCAATACTGTGAGCAGATTTTTCTGCCATCTCTTACACCAGTTCATTCATGAAAAAATGCTGCCCTAAATGTTGGGAGGTATGCTAAACTCCTGTACTGAATGTTAATGTAGAGCATAGATGAGAATAATATACAAGTTCTATTGTGTGATATTAAAAAGGATAAGAATAAATTAACAGTAGTGATGGACGAATTTCTCCCGTTTCGCCGAAAAATCCGTGAATTTCCCGCAAAATTTGCGAAACGCGAAAAATCGTGAAATCTGAAAGTTCACTGAAAAATCTCGAAATCTGAAAGTTTTGAAGGAAAAAAATCTTGAAATTCGGACATTTCACTAAAAAATCTTGAAATTTTAAGGTTTAGGATTTCACAAAAAAATCGTGAAATTTTAAGATTTTCACCCAAAAATCTTGAAAATCAGACATTTTCATGAAAAAATCGCGAAAACCGGAAATTGACGGGGAGATTCGAGGATTTATTTGCCGGCGGCGAAACGTGGAAATTTGCTGCGAATTTGTGCCAGGCGAATTTATTCGCCCATCACTAATTAACAGTGGTGGAAAATCAGTTTGGAAACTGCCACCTCCCTCTCTGTCAACTTTGTGAAATGCATTCTATATGTACTGAAGTTAGTTTTTAGTAATATTTTCAATGCCATTGCTGTAACAAATTATTCCCACATTATAGATGCAGCTATATTTTCTTTACAGATTCAAATTAGGAATAAACTTAAAAATATATTCAGTTGGGCCTCTTTTATCCTGTTTTTGGTTTTAGACTACTTTATTTATGAAGAGTCACATATACACACACAATCTTTGCAATGATTGCAGTGGATTCAGATCTAAGTGTGTTTGCATATTCAATACTTGTTTAGATGGTTATCAGTAAAGTACATCTATGGGCAATTGCAGAACAATTAGGAAGGTGCAAAAAGGGAAGCTCATTATGGAATATAAATTCTTTACATGGGAAATGTAGAGGATTCAGATACATGATGAAACTGTCCTTTTTGCTAAATATGAGGAATGAATTTAAATGCATTAGGTATATTAGTATGGTAAATTATGCAAGCTTAGTTGGAATGGGAAAGCAGTCTCTGTGTATATACATCATTTATAAGAGTATGGCAGAACAGGGCCTAGTTCTCTATAATGCAAATACCAGACCTCTATCATATTCATTTATTATTTTTTTGGTTCCTTTCTTGAAGCTCTAGCAGACAATGTCACATGCTATCAACAGAAGGCAAGAGAAACATGTAAGCATGTCTGTAGACTGAATTGCTCCTTCAAGTTTTTCATGGCCTAAGTTATACATAAAACAAAAGACTGATCTATAAACAATCATTCTCAGGATATACTATACAAAATGCCTCTGTACTAGTATTAAGAATGAATTTAGTTAAGTGTTTACAAGTTGCATATTTTTGTCACTAGATGGCAGATCTTGTTAACAAAGTTTGGCATAGAATATGGGTTATTCTGGGATTTAGGACGTTAATCAAATGATGATGTAGTCTCCTCACTGTGTGTTGTATTATACTTTTCCACGGCCTGAAGCAATTACCCAGAATGTACAGTGCCAGGATTTGAGCAATAGCCAACCCAGGCTGCACAATTTTGCCTTGTAAAAAGACGTCATTGTTCTATGAGTACTTGAACCAACCTTCCATACTTTTTCCTTGAGCCCTCCTGTTTTGTATTAATCTATTCACAGGAAGCTAGCCCAATGACCAACGGGACATGTTCTAATGTGCCATGCAGTCTCCAACCCACCCATTCCTCTAACATCATTCTTTTGAGATAAATGATAATAAAAAGAAGATGGGAGCACTGGTTCCCCTTTGTGCTGCATTGACCAACAGAAAGGGATGGGGTGGGCACAATGTGTATTTTATGACCCTTCCCCACAGTACTGGGTGTGAATATTTTGTTTAAGTTTGCCTTCCCAGCAGCTAGACATTTGACATCAGGAGGTCAAGAATGACACTGGATAATAACCCCTGCTTCTTGGCTAATGGGTGCGGGTTTGGGCTATGTATTGAATATTGAAGCTAAATTAATAATTTCTGCCCCAATGAGCATGGGGTAAATAAGGGTCTGAAGGATTCTTCCTGCCAACCACCATCCTTAAAATTGGGGTTGGCAGTAACTAATGTATGACAGGTTTATGGGGTAGACAGCTTAAGGGAAAAGACTACACTAGGTTAAAAAAGATATGTTATTGTGAGCGAAAATGACGGTGTGCATTGCTGTTTGAAATGTGAGGTATGTGAGTATGTGGGTTCATAAATGTTTGAATGCATTTGCGATACAGAGTGTTAAGTGTAATTTGCTAAACCGGCCATTAGGTGATGCAACAAGAAATAGAAGTGTGGATGCAATATATTCCCACGCCAGTAGAGGAAGGGTGGCAAGTCTAAGATATAAAAAGGGGACCACACCCTAGTTTTATGATCTTAGTTGGGAGGGAGTGGCACAGAACAGAAGACTGGAGGTAAAGAGGTCCGAAAAAGTAAATACAAATAGGCTGAGAGGCTCTAGGTGTCTGAGCTAGGGTAGTGAGCATAGGCCGCCTAATGCCCCTATGAGGAGGGTAGTGGGGATAGTACCCGGGTGGACTGTACACAGCATATGGACTCAAGCGGAAGGGTTTAGGCCAGGAGTAGGATATGATAATTTCAGGCCAGTGTTCTGCCAGTAGAAAAAGCCTGGTCAGAAAAGTAAAGCTGCACCCGTGGGGAGTGGTGGACAGGTGGGGAACAGGGATTTCTGTAACTGGAGTCAAGCGTGAAGAGTAAGACCTGACCTAGCGAGCTAATGTACAAGTCCTCTGGAAAACGGGAAAAAACTCTGTGAATATTTGCCAAATAAGAATGTCTATTCCTGTGTAAATGCCACATTTGTGTGTGTGTGTGTGTGTGTAATGAGGGTTTGCAATATTCAATTCTCTGATATGTGTGTAAGTTCAACTTTTTTGGCCAGAAACCAAGCAAAATTTTCCCTGACAGATATGCAGTGCATCGGTTTTTAGTCTAGTAAGGTCTTCTAAACTATCCATTTCTTCAAAAAGCTCCAATTTATGGCAAGACCTTCTCCCATAGACTCCATTTTATTCAAATAATTTAAATTTAAAAAAAATGTTTTTCTCTTTAATAATAAACAGTGCCTTGTATTTGATCCCAAATAAAATGTACAGTAATTAATCCTTACTGGAGGCAAAACGAGTCTTCCATATTTTTTCTTCAACCTTCCTGTTGTGTAATAATCCCTTTACATGTTCTAGCATGCCATGCTGAAACTGGGTGGCAGTGCCAGGCATAAAAGCAGGTTCCAGATTCATGGTGTTTTGTATCTTCAATAGGAACTAGTCACCTATGCTCTCTTATAATTATCTCTTATACTGTAACATTTTTTTTTAGTAGCTTTAAAGTATGGAGATCCAAATTATGGAAAGACCCCTTCTCCGGAAAACCTCTGGTCCTGACTCTGAGCATTCTGGATAACAGGTCTCATAACTATAAAACTCACACCTTAAAAATCATAGCAAGAATAAGAAAACCATATCTACATATTTCCTTGATATCTATCCAACCAACTGTGTTGGGTACAAATATCTATAGTTTTCCTTCAGCTGAGCATCCCAAAAAACTGAATACCAATCCTACAGAAAACCCCGTAATAATTGAAAAGGAGAGAAAAAAAGCCTCCTAAAAATCAAAATACCAATATTATTAAAATAAATAAATGCAAAGAACAGAAATGTAAAAAAGGGACAGGTTAATGAGATTTTAATAAGACATGATGGCTTCCCTTTTGCGAAATGTGTAGTTTGTCTTTTTTAATAAATGTTAATGTTAATAAATGTCCTATGTCTGTCTCTGAAATATATAATCCTAAAGAAAAGCTAAATTGATTGATGCCCTAGGGCTCGATTCAGTCTGATGAGCTCATGTTCGAGAGGCATGTTTTGGAGACCGTTCAAATTCTGCTGGTGATGAAGCCTATTATTGCTTGTTTGTTTTTGACAATTATTCATACTCCTTAGATGCTGATGAAGTTCACAGAACAAAGGCCCTTAAAAAGAACTTGAGATTTATTTAACTATAAATTTAGCTATCTGGGTTCCACTGCACAGCTATAAGAATCCCATTGCTTCTTATCCTAGGAATGAACACAAGCAGATTTGTCCAAGAAGGCTGTGGAATAATTCAGTGGGGCATATCCTCTGTCCCCCATAACCCAGTTTAAACTTCTACTGTCCTTGGGGGTCATCTGGCTTCTAGGTGCTCAGTGTTTAATGCTAAAGAGTGTTTGTGTCACTGCAAGAGGGTATAAAATGTTGTCCATTTTTGCTTCCTAAGTTGAAATCAAATTTCAGCATCTGACGCCCACCCATTTCAAGGCATTCTAGTAGAAGGTTCAGTCTAAACTTGTCTTCTGTTCTGCCTCTTTGTGAATTTTCATGAATTCTGCTCTCTTGAACTGAGATTAATATTTCATGAATGTTTTCAGCGATTGTTGAAAGAGAGGGCTCATTTTCACTTTGTTACTGGATTGACAGCATTACACTGTTGAATTTACTATCCTAATACAAATTCTATTGCAATGCATTTATACCATTTTATAATTTTATTTCATATCCAGTTAATCAGTAATAGCATCAGCCTGTCAAATCCTTATTAAATAATGATCAGAATGCTGTAGTAAGGTTGTTTGGGACTTTTGACGATAAGTACTAATGTCTGAAATGAGAGTTCTTTCCACGAGAAAAAAGTGATCCAATTCAAGCAGTCCCCGTAATTTATGTACATTATCTAGTATGCCTATTTATGCAGTACAAATGAAAGACACAGCCAGGTGTCACGTAAAAAAGGAATCTTTTCTTTATAACACATATGGGCATTTTTTACAGTGGCAAATTCAGTAACATTCAAAAGAAACTGACAATTCCAACAAAATTCATAGATTTTCTAAAAAAAATGTAGTCTTGTATGTACATTTTGAAGGCAAATTGGGGTCTGGAAGAAGTAACCAACTCTCTCTCTCAACTCTCTCCATTCCCAATATCAGTGCATTGCTGCATTGTTCATGGATAAATGCTGGCTGGTTTACTGTCCCTTCCAGAAAAGTCCAGATGCAAATAAAGTTCTGTCTCCATCAATAGTGAAAATGATTTCACTATATAGAAAAAGGGTAGCTAGGAATACTTCTTCTTATATTATTTAAGGTTATGTTGTGTTGGCATGTTGTGTTGGTAAATTGTATTAATGATGTAGGCTACATAGTGTCTCACTAGAAAAAAGTTTAATAGTACAGGGGATGGAATCAATGTTTCCATTGGAAAGCAGAGCAGTGGTATTGTCAGTTGAGATCACAATAGATCACTTTAAATACATTTATAATATCTTTTAAATACCTTGGAGTAGTTGTGCATAATGATTCAAATCAATTTTGGACAGTCTGGACAGAGTTAAGAAAGAAATCCCTTATTGAGCACCTGGGACAGGCTAATTGCAGCCAACTCAGCAGGTCTCTTTTACTGCTGTATATGATGGGGAGATGACAATCAGTGTCTTGTTTGTGCTGTCCTGCAGATCTGGCTTTGTGTAATAATATGACATGGTAATGTCAAATCATCTTCTTTATTTCTAATTGCAAATTAGAAATTTGCAAATGGCTATCGCAGCACAGTCGCACATGGCATGTTTCTTTTACTTTTTATTTTTAAATGGCAACAGATGTGCACTTTTGCCTCTTATCATTAAGCGCTTAGTTAGTTTCCAGCTGTGAAATTCTAAGGACTGAGGGCGCTACACAGAAACAGAAAAATAGCACTATTAAATAATGAAACCATCTCCACAATGTCAATCTGCTTTAGACTGTCTGCCTGAAAATAACTTTTAAGGGCTCTTACACATGAGCGTTCTGACCTGCGCTCCCCTGCGTTCCGTGTTTTGGCGTTCATCCGCAGGGGAGCGCAGGAATAGACGCAAGTCATTATTTGAAATGGGGCTGTACTCACTCAGGCACGTGTAGGCGCCAAACGCAGGTTCAGACGCAACATGCTGCATTTTTCCTGCGTTCGGCGCCTACACGCGCCTGAGTGAGTACAGCCCCATTTCAAATAATGACTTGCGTCTATTCCTGCGCTCCCCTGCGGCTGAACGCCAAAAAACGGAACGCAGGGGAGCGCAGGTCAGAACGCTCATGTGTAAGAGCCCTAATTACGCTATTAAAGTAAATAGTTAATGAGTTTATATATTTCTATACTTTGGGGCTCTGTCTTCTTTCATCTTTTCAATAGCTGCTCTAAGTTCTATGGGGTTATATAAACGGTTTGAAATATGGATGAATGTTACTTTAAAACACAAGTTGCTATATGGGGTATAAAAACCTTACCTATAACATTGACATATGTGTATAATGCAAAAGATGTCTGGATCTAATGGAGGAACTATAACCAAGCAACACGGGGGTGATATTTCAATATTTCAATTCTCTGCTGATGAATAATACAGTATATTTTCTGCAGAAAAGGAATATAGTGACTGCAACACTTGTATAATATTCATTGTATAGAGTAGTGTTGCTTTCAATGCACATTCAGTAGTTCACTTTAATCTGCATGCATGTGTTAAGGTGGAACTTCAGATCACTCATGCAACCATGTAATCCAGTTATTGTATTGTCAATTTGTGCACACCTTTGTGCTTCCAGCAATCTGATTCATATAAGATTTTAAAAGTGTTCATGACTTGGAAGGGCTGCTATGGGAGCAGAGATAGTGAATAATGATGGTTTAGGTAGGTCTAGCCTCCCCAAGAGGAGACAGCAACCATAGAGCAGTATTTTATTATATGCTCATCCATGGATCTATTGTTAGCCTCCCCAATGATATATTCCTCCTTCCCAAATGAGTGTACATGTTCAGATCCCAAATTGTCAGTGTACAGTATCTAATGCATCTGGCTCTTGCTGCAGTGAAAAGTGAAAACGAAAATGTAATTCTAAACAGCGTTATAATACCTTACCAAACTATTTTTAACAATCCTACATGTACATGTATAGTGATTGCAATTAAAAACAATATTTTTCCATTTTGTGATATACCCTTTTAAAGTAATGTGACTCCATTTCTGCTGATCAAGAAGCCATATTGATGCCCGAGGGTTAGTTAGGATGTATATGAGAAGATTGGTCAACTAAGTCCATGCCATTGGAGTGATGATAATCCAGTCCTAATGCATCTAAATAGTGACATTAAAGGAACACTTTTCCCCCAAAATGAATACTTAAGCAACAGATAGCTTATATCAAATTAAGTAGCATATTAAAGAATCTTACCAAACTGGAATATATATTTAAGTAAATCTTGTCCTTTTACATCTCTTGCCTTGAACCACCATTTTGTGATGGTCTGTGTGTTACCTCAGAGATCACCTGACCAGAAATACTGTAACAGGAAGAAGTGTGGAAGCAAAAGACAGAACTATATCTGTTAATTGGCTCATGTGATCTAACATGTATGCTTTGTTTGTGTGCACTGTGAATCCTACGATCCCAGGGGGCAACCTGTAGTTCTAAAAATGGCCTAAATGCAAAATTTTTCTATGTAGGATTACTCAAAGGCACATACTACTGAAAAAGTATATTATTATGATTTTTTTTTTTTACATGAAGCAGCGTTTTCACAAATAAGCTGTTTTATACAACGTATTTTTAACGAGAACTACATTGCTAGGGGGTAATAAGGTCTCAAAACTGTCCGGAGGCATCACAATCACCCTTTTGATACTCGGTTAGTTGTCTCTGTGATACTCTGTGTGAGCTTTATGTTTATAATTTACACCTCTAAGCATGCAATAACTAAACTATACCTCTCTATGCAATAGCTAAACTATACCCCTCAACTGTCCCGTTTTCGCTAGACAGTCCCGACAGCTCAACCTGCTGTCCTGGATTGTTCGTGAAATGTACTGACTTTCTCATTACGGATGGGCGAATTTTTTCGGCTTGTTTTGCCGAATAGACTTGTATGGCGTCGTGCATCAAAAAAAAAGACGTGCGTCAAAAACATTTCGCCACACGACAAAAATTTTTTAGCACCCATAGACTTTAATTGGCGTCCGAGACATTTTGCCGGCAGCAAATTTTTAGGCGAAACGAAACGGGCCAAATTCGCCCATTCTCATTGATCACCTGCACTGAATAGCCATTAACAGACACAAAGTTTCTAAAACTTAATTGGCTTTTGGCAGAGAGCCCAAAGAATAAGATAAGCAAAGTAATAATTGTAACAATTTAAGATAAGCAGGTCTCTTGGAGAAACTTTGAGCGTAAAGAGCAATTCACCCTCATTAGGAAAACTGTAATAACACATAAAAACCACAGTAATGTGTTCATAAACTGCCAAATTTTGTAAAATGAACAAGTAATTACGGGGTGCGGCCACAAGAAATGGATGTAGTGCAATACATTTTCGACGTGCTCCTCGCAACTTATCTATTAGTCCCTCTTTCTATTTTGAAAATGTTGGGAGGTATGGCTAAACACTCAATCAAGTCCTTAATGGCATGAATGTGCAAATCCCCTTGTACTAAATCCCTAACGAAAATATATAAATCAATGCTTCCAATTGCTATATGTTGTGCTGGACATATTTAAGTTGATTTTATGTGGTGCTTCTGAGCATTTGTCAGTTTGCAGAAAAAGAAATTTGGCAATGTTTTATTGGCTTCTACCGGTGCAAAGCGGTCTGAGAGAATGGATAGCCAGCAGCATTTGAGCCTTCACTAATAATTGAGTCAAAATGTGGGGAAATCAAAATAAAGGTTACTATTCTTTATATTTGGTTGTGCTTTCATATTTGTCTAATGCAGGGGTGCCCAAAAGGTAGATCGGATCTACCAGTGGACCTTTAGCTGGTGATCAGTAGATCTCAAGACACTGTCAACAAACAGCTTGTCTATATCACCCTCCTGTTTCATGCTTTTCATTCAGATATTTATTATGTAATGGTCACATAAGAAATAGTATTGTTGAATATAGCATTATACATTTTCCCATAAATTAATATTTAAGTAATATTTTCCATGGAACAGAATGCTAACAATGCTTTTATGGATGTAGATCACAATAGGACAACATCACTAAGGGCTCTTACTGATGAGCGTTTGTAGCTGCGCTAATGCGCCTATTCCTGCGCTCCCCTGCGGCTAAACGCAGAAAAACAGAACGCAGGGGAGCGCAGGAATAGACACATTACATTTTTCCAATGGGGCTGTACTCACTCAGGCACATGTAGGCGCCGAACGCAGGTTGAGACGCAACATGCTGCATTTTTCCTGTGTTCGGCACCTACACGCGCCTGTGTGAGTACAGCCCCATTGGAAAAAATGTAATGCGTCTATCCCTGCACTCCCCTGCGGCTGAACGCAGAAAAACGGAATGCAGGAGAGCGCAGCTACAACCGCTCGTCCGTAAGAGCCCTAAAAGTAAACCCCTCATTAGTAAAGTTTGGGATCTCCTGGTATAATGGGAATGGTATGAGAGGCTATTTTCCTTTCCCCAACCTTCAAACCTATTAGAATGCTTTTACTGACTGAGTTTGCAGTTTAGCATTGCTTAAGATGCATTGTTGTAGTGGTATGCTATTTTATTAAGGACATCTGGCAGAAGTGTGTCTGTCATGCTTAGAACAGACATAACTAAGTCTAATACAGAACTGCATACCGTATATACTCGAGTATAAGCCGACCCGAGTATAAGCCAAGGTACCTAATTTTACTCTAGTATAAGCCTAGACACAACTACAGCCCTGTCTCCCAGCAGCGCACATTCTGCCAAAGCGACCCCCCCAGCGATCAACCGGACTTCTTTGCAAAGTTGATGGTGACAGAGAATTGCCAAACGGATTACTGTGTGCATTGTCCCACTGTCCCACTACCATGTGCAGAGGGTGCTGTTTGATATTGCCATCACTGTGAATCTTTCGTATAACCAACAGAGGGCGCTGCGTGATATTGCAGTCACTGTTATTCTTTCATATAACAAACAGAGGGCGCTGTGTGATATTGCAGTCACTGTTAATCTTTCATATAACCAACAGAGGGCACTGTGTGATATTGCAGTCACTGTTATTCTTCCATATAACCAACAGAGGGCGAACTGTTATTCTTTCATATAACCAACAGAGGGTGCTGTGTGATATTGCAGTCACTGTTATTCTTTAATATAACCAACAGAGGGCGCTGTGTGATATTGCAGTCACTGTTAATCTTTCATATAACCAACAGAGGGTGCACTGTTATTCTTTCATACAACCAACAGATGGCGCTGTGTGATTTTGCAGTCACTGTTATTCTTTCATATAACCAACAGATGGCGCTGTGTGATATTGCAGTCAATGTTATTCTTTCATATAACCAACAGAGGGTGCACTGTTATTCTTTCATATAACCAACAGAGGGCATTGTGGGATATTGCAGTCTCTCCCCAAGTGAACTGTTGGTATAGGAATGATTAAAAGTGACTGCAATCTCAGCTACTCGGGTCGGGTACCGAGGTAGACTTTTTCAGCACATTTTGGATGCTGAAAAACTCGGCTGGGTACTCAGCATGAGACTGAGAGTTTTGTAATCCCAAAACAGATGGGCAGCTATTAATGCCATAGGTACCCAGCATTGTAGAATATTCTTTTCACAAAAATATTTCCTTTGTACAATGGCATAATGACAATTAGCTTTCTTTTTTTTTGCATTTGGAAATTCATTTTTATTGCATAGTTCATTTCTGCTAAAGATGAACGAATAGCTGAGGAAAAGTTGATCGCTATGTCTGAAAAGCTATTTAACAGCTGAGAAGATACTGCTGGGATTGGACTATTTTAAGGGATAGTGGTTTTATGACTGCTGTTCTGAAATGCTGCAGCAGATAATGGGGCTGATGGCTGGCTATGCTGAGCAGAGAATGAAAGCTTGTTTAGGCTGCCTTTTGACTACAGGTGACTGATTGCTTCTTTCATTCTGAAAGTACAAAGCACAAACTGCCTCTTACATGTAAATATTTTATAGTCGTTCTGTTTTTGTTTTACCCTGACAATTAGTTGAACTGTATCAAAAACATGCAGACTCTATTGTTAATAAAATGAAAATGGTTAAAAGAGAAGAACATACAATAAATGTATCTATTTTTAGTAAAGGCACTGTACTCAGTCAAACCTGACATGGTGTAGTTTGCACCCTTGGTTATATTCATTCACTCCAAGAATGTATTTGTGCTGGGTTTACGCACAACAGCCATACATTTGTCTTTCACATTTTTTTCTTGTAGTTGTTTATATATGTAACACTTTATATGAGTTCTTTAACCTAAGTTTTTTTTAATGGTTGCAAATAACATTCTTATCCTGTAATTGACAGCTTATCTAACTGGCAGATTTCAGCATGAGTCAATAATTGCAATGCAGTACTGCAGTAGAAAAAAATATTGTTTGAAAGAAGCACACTAATAAAATATGTGCATAGTCAATTGTCACTATAAATGTTTAAAGGACAAGGAATCTCCTCCAAGCATCACTGACTTGTTTCTAGGATGCACATTTACCCCATCTGTTCTAGATTTTAGAAGCTACTTTGTAAGACTTTGTGAACTTTTCAGTCTTTCAGACATTGAAAGATTGGCTCTTTTGGAGAAGTGGATAGGGAGCCTAAAAGACTGTGAAATTGAGGAAAGTTAATGTGTTACCCTGAAGACTGTTGGAACTATAATACTATTACCTGAATGTGCTGAAATTCTAGGATGGAGTGCAATGGTGTTAGGAGCTGAAATTTATTTCTACATAGTTATTGTAGAGTGTTCTGCCATCAGTAGCTGGAATATTTTTTTGTGAGTGGGTGAGGACCCACAAACCTATAAATGAGGTTTGCTTTGAGGAGGAGTCTTTTCAGACTTTTCAATTAACATCTTCACATCTAGGCATGGTGCAGACCCTTCTTAGCAATTGTTTTGTCTTTACAGGTCCAGGTTGGCAAGGCAATTAAGAGGCAGCTAAGTTAGTTAACAAGGGAAGCTATTGCTTCATCAAGGAGGTCTGTGTGTGTATGGGAGGTCCCAGAAGGAAATTGTGTGCCCGTTAAGGACATTAGTGTAGTTTATAAGAAATGTATGGAACTGCTAGGGAGGACAGATAAGAAATGTTGTGCTCTGTAGCGCTAGACATGTTACAGCCTGCAGTGGAGGGAGGTAGCACCTCAACAGGGTGGTCCTTTCATCATCTTTTGGGCAACGCTACAGCTATATCCAGGTCACAGGGAGACATTAACGTTTGAAGTCTCACACAAGTTTTGGGAGGCTTTTTTATTCACCCATGTGGGGGACTGCAACAATAAATGTTCCACAACTGGATAACTGCATCTTTGTCTTCCTACAGGAAAGGCCTAGTAAAAATCTTTGGTCTAAGCACCCATTTACATTAGGTGTCGCCTAAGATTTTTACTGCACATTGGTGCTTTAATTCTTGAGGCAGGGAATTAATTCATAAATTGCACTGGGTCTCAAGAATCTGTTGTTTGCCCTGAATTTGGAGAAGACCATGATGGGTGACAGCCTTAGGTTTAAAAATAGAGCTTGTGAATACTTGTTAAGCAGAATGCATGTGCTTGCTTTTTTGAGCATAAAATACTTTTTAAGGGGTCGTCTCTTAACTGGTTCCTAATATCCAATATTTGCTATATTTATCTTGAATCCTTTTAGTTTAGCAGCAAGGGGGTGGCTTGGAGTTGTACTTTCACAGCTGCAGGGTTTCAGGTCTGACTTCCCTGGTACAGAAAGAATCGTATAGAGATTTGCCAAGGTGGCTTTCAATCCATAAGTTAGAACTTTATATAGGGTCTTAAACAGATAGTCATGGGGTCACAGAACACAACAAGTAATTTATATTATACTGCTGTCTGTATTATAATTTGTGGCAGAGCTGTATGTGTAATGCTACAGTCCTTTTCTAATCAATGTGTCGATCAATAGTTTTGTGATTTCTATACTAATAATGAGCAAGGGGTATTAAGTCAGGTCACAGTATAAAAGGAGCAGAAAAATAGAGCCCTGGCCCTAGAAGAAACACCACTGAATTAAAGTACTATTGACGTGTGCACAGTTTCTATAGCTGTGCTATTGTCATTATTATTAAAGAAAGAAAAAAATCACTGTTCTTCAGAAGTTTGTGCTTATGAAGAGGCTCATCATTACCCGAGAGATACGTGATTTGGCTTGGTGGGCTTTAATCAGAGAATGATTGTGGCTGTGTCAGGGAGGGAGTGCATTCATCAGAGCATGGTGTGCAGCTCACAGAGAATAAGGAAAGAAAGCTTATTAACGCACATTAAATGGCACGGTCACATAGGCCATTTTGTCTTACTAGTTAAAAGAAAATCTTTTGTTGCAGCTTTTTCACAGTTAATGTCAATGCGACAGATTGCATGGAATATTTATTATGCTACTACTGGCTTTGGATGTTTCAAGCTGGATCATTTTGTTATAGAGGAAAATAAGCCTTATCTATAAAGCAATTGTTGAGAGAAATTGAGATTCTTTTACTACTGTGACTACATTTCCATTACAGGTATGAGACCTGTTATCCAGAATGCTCAGGACCTGAGGTTTTCCTGATTAGGGGTCTTTCCACAATTTGGATCTTCATACCTAATGGGGCAGATTTACTAAAGGGCGATTGTCAGCGTTACCGCTTTCAGAGACTTCACAGATTTACTAATGGGTGTCACTTCACTAGTGAAGGAGCAGTGATTCACACTCTTAACGCCAGGCGACTTTTCTCTGTGGCAAATGGACGTTACTCAGCAAATTCACTAAAAATGCAAATTTTTCTGAACGTTACCTCTTTCGCCAGACTTGCCTTCGCCAGCTCAGACCAGGTGAAGCGCAATGGATTGCATGTTGATATGTTTTTTTCACCTTTAGTCATACACTGATACATTTTAGCTTTGGTTAGCCAACTAGGCTTGATTTTTGTTACTATTTCTATTTGGTGCACCTACCTTACTTTGGCAGACATAATTCCTATGCTGTTCCTTTTCTGCCTCCTGTCTGGAAGTTAGTGTGTGCCCTTCATTTGCATAATGACATTACCAGCAGGGGACAAGATAGGGAAATCTCATGATACTTCTACTCAGGGCAATGCTACAATCTAAGCATGCTTGTGAACTCATTTGCATGTTATTGTCACAGTATGAACTCCCTCAGTGAAAGAACCCATTTGACAAAGTAAGTGATTTTTTTAAAAGCTGCTGTTTTTTTCAAAAAACTAAATATGTAGTTTGATTAAACGTGTTTAGGTTGTACTGGTCAGATTGTTAATATGTGTTTGTGTTTGGCTGTGATAGGTGCCCTTTATGGAGAAAAAGGCATAGTGTATCATCATCATCATCATCATCATTTAGTTATATAGCGCCAACAAGATACGCAGTGCTTTACCTTAGTTATAACAAACAGGGAATCAATGGTGGATAACAAACAAGGGTTACAGAGTACAATAAGATGAGAGGGCCCTACAAATTAGAGTTTACAAACTAAAGGTTAGGGTACAATTGAGACAATTAGGATTTTAGAGACAATTTGTGATTTATGATACAGCAATGATTGTTTAATTAAGGTACATTGAATAAGCTTCTTTAAACAAGTGGGTCTTTAAGGAGCTCTTGAAAGTTTGGAAAGGAGACAGTCTGACAGCTCAAGGCAGAGAGTTCCAGAGAAAAGCAGATGCCCGAGAGAAGTCTTGTAGACGAGAATGGGCAGAAGTGATGAGAGGAGAAGTGAGGCGAAGATCAGAAGTAGAGCGAAGGTTGCGTGAAGGAGTTTATTTGGAGATCAGAGATGAAATATAAGGAGTGGCTTCATTATTAAGGGCCTTGAATGTGATTGTTAGTAATTTTAATTTGATTCTAGAGGAGATTGGGAGCCAGTGAAGGGACATGCATATGGGAGCAGCTGATGTTTAGCGGTGAGATAGATGAATAGCAGCTGCATTTAGAATAGATTGGAGTTATGAAAGGTGATTTGTTGGAATACCTGCGAGGAGTAGGTTGAAGTAATCAAGGCGGGAGATGATGAGAGACTGAATCAGTGTTTTCGTTGATTCTGAACTGAGATATGGTTGTATTCGGGCAATGTTGCGCAGTTGAAAGCGACAAGATTTTGCAAGTGTTTGAATGTGTGGTGAAAAAGACAGATGAGAGTCTAACATAACTCCTAGGCAGCGTGCCTGTGTGGTGGAATGAAAGGTGGTGCTGTTTACTGTGAGTGATATCTGAGGGACAGGGGAAGATCTTGGAGGAAATATGAGTTCTGTTTTTGGTTTAGGTGGCACTGTGACATCTAGGAGGAGACAGCAGAGAGACAATCTGTAACTTGGGAAAGGACAGAGTTAGAAAGATCAGGAGTAGACAAGTAGAGTTGGGTGTCATCAGCATAAAGGTGATACTGAAGTCAAAACGACTGAATACGTTTTTCTAGTGAAGTTGTATAGAGCGAGAACAGCAGGGGGACTAGAACAGAGCCTTGAGGAACTCCGACAGAGAGAGCGAACGTAGTAGAAGTAGAGATAGAGAAGGCAACTTTTAAGGAATGTTCAGACAAATAAGATGTAAACCATGAAAGAGCACTGTCACGAATGACAGCTGAATATAGAAGGAGAGTAGAAGGAGAGTATGGTCAACTGTGTCAAAGGCTGCAGAGAGATCTAGAATGATTAGTATGGAATAGTGACCTTTAGACTTTGCCAGTAGAAGATCATTGGTTACTTTGGTGAGTGCAGTTTCAGTTGAGTGTGTTGTGCGGAAGCCAGAATGCAAGGGGTCGAGGAGGGAGTTGTGAGTGGATCAGGCATTTGTAAACAAGCCTTTCTAGTAATTTGGATGTGAATGGAAGAAGGGTAACTGGACGGAGTGCTGGGATCAAGGGAAGGTTTTTTGAGGATAGGGGTGATTAGTGCTTGTTTCTATAAGGATGGAAAAGTACCAGTAGAGAGTGAAAGGTTAAATAGGTGGGTAAGTGCAGGAGAGAGTGTATCAAAGATTGGATAGAGGAGGCGAGAGGGATTGGGGTCAAGGGAGCAGGTTGTGGGTTTTGAGCAGGCTAGAAGTTTACTAACTTCATCTAGTGTTGCAGAGGTGAAGGAGTGCAAAGTGGATGTGAGTGGACTGCACGTTGGTCTGAGATTGTTGTCAGTCGGTATGCTCAGCCTAATGATATCGTTTTTTTCATTAAAGAAATGAGTAAGATCTTGGGCAGTTATATTAATGGGTGGAGGGGGGCATAGGAGTGAGTTAAATGTGGCAAACAGTTACTGCGGTTTAGAGGACAGAGTGGAGATTAAAGAAGAGAAGTATTGTTCTTTAGCTAATGATAGAGCTCGATTGTAGCAGGAGAGCATGAATTTGAAGTGGATGAAGTCAGGATTAGTTCATGATGTTCTCCACCGTCGCTCAGCTGATCTACTACATCTTCTGAGGTACCGAGTAACACTAGTGTGCCAGGGTTGGGGTTTAGCTGGTCGGCTCTGATGGGTAGTAGAAGGAGCAAGGGAGTCAAGAGCTGTTTAAAGAACATCATTGTAGAGAGAAGCTGCTATATTGGGACAGGAAAGATTATTATTATGAGAGATGGGTTGTGCTGATACTGATGATCATTGTTGTGAATCAAAGGCGTTAAGGTTTCTGTATGTGTGGGTAAAGAGAGATGGTTGTGATAGTGCAGGTGAAAGGGTTATCTGAAAGGAGAGTAGGTGATGGTCAGATAGGGGGTAAGGAGAGTTAGTAAGGTTGGATGGGTGGCAAGAATGGCAGAGTATAAGATCAAGTGCATGACCCTCGATGTGGGTAGGTGAGTCGGTCCACTGAGAGAGACCAAATGAAGTTGTTAGAGAGAGAAGTTTAGAGGTGGCAGGAGAAGCAGAGTTGTCAATAGGGATGTTGAAGTCACCTAAAATGAGATCGGGTGTCTCGCTGGAGAGAAAGTATGGAAGCCCAAGAAAGTAGAGTAGGGACCAGTGTATGACATTGGTCAGATTCAGATCTAAAAAGAGTTTGGGAGCAACACAAGCATGAAAAATGTTCCTTGATGGTGCAAAATTAGTGCTGACAATTGGTAGCCCTTATTTGGACTGGCAGCCTTCAGGAGGCTCTGTTTTTTAGTACATCTTGTTTTTATGCAACCAAGACTAGGAATTCAAAAATAAGCACCTAAGCCACTGGCATATGAAAATAAAAAGACCTACGGGTTACCTTATTAAAAACACATTCTTTCTCTTCATGCTATATTGCAGCTAAAATTAATTTCTAAGCATCATTCTAACAGAGAATCATTTAATTTATGATGGGACCTTTTATTGAAGTATGACATATATCTTCTTATGTTTATGGTTGCAGCGACTGCTATGAAAACATAATATTCATCTCTCTTTTTACTTAATTATCCAGAACCCAATATGTCCATGCGCTGGGGTAGGAAGGGCAGAAGTATAAAGATCATAGTCAACAACAGTTTACCCAAGGTTGGGCCCTAAAATAGATTTGCTGTAGGACCCAGACACTTCTAGTGACAGCACAGTGTAAGTTCCATAAAAAGTGGCAATGCAGTTATCTGCATGTGTCTTGTTGACCTGCACATAAAAAAAACCCTGTGAACGAATATTGGTTTAATGATTATTCACTAGTAGTCCTTCTCTTTCCTATGGTTGTAAACGTATCATACTAGAGTGGTAAAAATTATTTCAGCAATGCTCAGATTGTGTTGATTCATATACTAATACGAATATATAAAGTTGCCACTTTCTGCAGTGCTGTGAAATAAATGTATGTATTGAACATACAGAGTACACCTGTGCCACATATCATGTTTTATTTAAATATCTTTTAAAAGTACTTCCCTTTCTCTCCTCTTGTAAAGGAGAGAAAATGTATTGTATTTTTTAAATCGCCTGCCTTGTTGTAGGTGAGATTTTCAATATTCAAAACATAACCTTGTGATGCACCAATAATTGAAATTAGAAAGCACGTTGAAGAAATATATAAAATAAAACATTCCTGGTGCATAGCTAAAAGTATATAATCTCACCAGTGTAAATGCAAGGTCTGGTGCACATGCCCCAGACCTACAGCTCAAGGTGGAAATGTTGCACCATGGAAGAAACAGCAGGTACTCACACATCACAGTTCTTTTACTGGCCTGTCTGTGGGACCTGTAAGTTCCTGCTGTTTCTTCCATGGTTGAACACATTGAAGAAAGCCTCATTACAATATCTCTTCAACTTCTATATAATTACCAGTCTTTGGTTCATAGTCAGCCATTAATCAGGAATATGTCTGAGGGAAATATATTGGCCACCTCAATCCTCTTTAGTGGGTCATCTTTCAAAAGGTTAGAGAGATATACGATTTATTTGGTGTGCAGACAATTTCTCACACAGTTTTATAAATGCCAAAGTTGTGATCTATTTCCAGCCATTGATTACTGCTGAAATATTGAACAACAGGATATTTGGTTGGAGCAATAGGATCAAAAGCTGCTGTTTTAGCTGGTGACTGACAATTCAGTAGTCCAGTGCAACACCAAGTACTGTTTATCTGCAATGACAGGTACTGTATACTTTCTGGGGAAAGTTAATGAAATATAATCCCATTTTGGACACCCTCATTGTTTGGATAGACATAACATGGGTTACATGTGAAAATCTTTAGACAGAGCCCTCACTGGATATTGGAGGAGGTGTCAAATGCTCCACATAAACAGTCATAGTCAGCAGTGGTTCTTGTTACGGACAAAAAATAGCAAAAATAAGTATGCCACAGTATAATCAATATCTTCAATATCAAAACAGGTTTCATATATTATATAGTATTTTCTTAGTAGTACTCACACTTGAGTTCCAACCACAGTGCACACATCCCTTCAAGATGGATTGCTAATGTGTTTTTCCTGTACTTTTACACACTTGAGTTCCTACGCTGGTGAAACACACCAAGGGTAAAAACTGTTTTGCTCCCAGGGAGATTGGATGTAGCTTTATGCTAGTTCTTTCAACAGGGGCCTCTACTTTCACTTAGAACATCTCTTACCCAAAGGCTTTGCCTTCACTGGGTTCTTCAACTCTACCCCAGACTTTGGACCCCCATTTACGCTCATTCTTCCTATATGATATAAATGTATGTTTGGTGAATTCTTCTTAGCTAGGACGGCATGCTAGCCTGTCAGTAACTGCATTTGTCTCCAAGTCACTTGGGCATTTCACTTGCATCTCTGGATACAAGCCACAATGAGAACCTTGGAATTACTGGCAGGTCCAGTAAATATTAAGTATTTTCCATTTCTCATTTTTACAGCTTTGCAATTTATGATATTCTGTTGCAGGTGCTTCTTATTTTAGTATGTAAACATCTTCACAGTGACCAATGCAATGTTCTGTTATGAGAATGAAGGAAAGGGGAAATGGCTAAGATGCACAGGAAAATCATTTTCAGGACTGGAAACTGCATGGTTTCCTTTCAGATCCACAGTTAATGCCAGAGGTGATGATTTAAGTGCTGTAACTATTTTGGTTTTTCTGAATGCAAGGCAGAAGTTAGCAGTGGCCTTCTGGCAATGCAAGAAGGCAGGAGCCTTAGCTGGGTGAATGGTGGGAATTATAAGTAACAGTGATTTACCTGTTCAGCTGGATAGATGCAGTTTAGTCATCTCTAATACATATATGAAAAATAAGTAACACTGCTAACACACTAAAAAATCCCTTGTGCTTTCTGTTGGTCATCATTGTGCTGGAAACCCCAAGGAGTCCTTGATTTGTTTTAAGATGAAAAACTCCAGCTTGGTGTAGCAGGTATTCTCTTTAAACTGTATTCATACATACTGTGTGCTGATTTATGTAAAAAGCAGAAATAGCACTTTCCCAGGGTCTCTGACCAAAGTTTAGGGAGGGGATGGACTTGATGATACAAATTCCTTACTATTAACATGTGTATTGGTTGTTTTATACTTTTACTGTTCATGTTAGAGGGGTTCAACCTGGAGACATTTTATCTTTGTCATAGGTGCGCACCTAAACTTGAGCGTGTGTTTATGTGATGGTGGGGGTAGGTATAAATAAGAAAACTTTGTTTCAGCTGTTTCATACAGAACAGTGTCATGATGAACAGTAAATAAAGCCACAAGTGGAATATATATATAACAAACAAGGGAAAGTTGTGCTCACCACTATTTTTTAAAACCATTAGGCGGGGGTGCAATGAGGGTGTGACCACAAAATACATATAGTCAACTACAAGAGGTCCTCTGCACTCAACCCATTATCAATATATTTAAGACATCGACATTTTGTGCATACTCTACTGAAAAATGCCTTACCCTTTAAACAAAACAGGGATAGTTTGTCCATATATTGCAATATATTTAAGCTTGCCAACTACGTCAAAGTCATCCCATATCTGGCCAGTCCTATGCTTAATTTTCATCTGATTTTCATTCGCTGTCTTAAATATATTGATAATGGGTTGAGTGCAGAGGACCTCTTGTAGTTGACTATATATATATATATATCCACACCATGAACGTCTGGATTTTGCTAAACTGTGTCAATTTTCGCTTTGCACAACAAAAAAAGACGTGCAACAAACACATATGTCATTTTATCCTTCCCCTCTCTTTCCACAACAACCAAAGGGATCTGAGCCATGTCTATATAAAGGCAGCTACATAAATATATGGTTTATTCATTTTAATGTGGGATACAAAGCACCCAGATATCTGTAGGTGGTCAGATTTATTATTAGCTCTGTCTGTGTTAGTAAGGAGTGGTAATATATAAATTATAGATGGTTCTGGTAATATTGTAGTAGTAGATGCCATTACCATGTCAAAAATTACAGAAATGTTTTTAAGAAATTGGCAACATGGGTGCACTTTTTTTCTGTTGAAAAAGCAGTTGTAGCCTAGTGGATAGTAAGTTCCTCTAACAATGTGTAGGGATGAAAATGCTTGTGATTTTGCCCTCCCAAAGCAGAAAAGGCAATGAATTATGGGATGTCCATCTACCATAGAATCCATTTTAAGAATATAATTAACATTTTAAAAAAGAATTTAATTTTTCTCTGTATAAATAGAATACTACCTTGTACTTGATTGTAACTAAGCTACTTAAATCCATTGGTGGTAAAACAATACTATTGTGTTTATTTAACATTTAAATGATTTTAGCAAATTAAAGGTATGGTGTTTTTTTTCCCTAAAAACCTCATCCAGAGGAAATATTGGGGTAAAGCTACTAGTCAGAGTAATGGTGACACTCATTTGCTATACACATACCTGCAAACTGTCCTGTTGTCTGCGGAACAGTTCTAATTTTGACAGCTCAGCCCATGGTCCCAGGTTTCTTACTCAAATCTCCAGAGTTTCTCTTTGATCTCCTGCACTGACCCCAGAAAAAGATGCAAAGTTTCTGAAACGAAATAAAAAAAGGCTTTTTTTGCAGAGAGCCCAGAACACTGAGTAGCTGCACTTTGATACATTTGTAACGATTTAAGATAAGCAGTTCTTTTGGGGAAACTGTGAATCACAGCTTAAAGGGCAATTTCAGCTTCATTAGCAAAACTGTTTTAACACATAAAACATGGCCCTAAAGTCTCTCAGAAATGAGTTCAAACTTTCACAACCTACCAAATTTGGTCAAATGGAAATGGCAATCAGAGGATGTGGCCATAAAATAGGCATGGCCAAAATTTTTCACCAGCTGATGTTTTTGTCCCTATTTACATTTTTGAAATGTTTAGAGGTATGCTTAAATATTATTGTCATATCAAACACAATTCTCCTTTACGTCCACTATTTCCAATGCTCTCAAGTGTGAGGGAATGAGAAATAACTGCATGTCATTTGCCTTTGCAATCATTGTTTTTGTTGAATCAGATTGGAGCTTTGCTAAAGCCAGAACAGAGCATCTGTGAGTGCCTGTGGGTGTATGTCCCCCTTGGGCTGGAATCATAAGTGCTACTAACATAGGCTATTGCTTCATTTTATGTCAATTGCGACTTGGCTGTTGTTCTACAATACATTTAGGCTGTGCAATATTACCCTGGGGAGCACTGTTTGCTCGCTCTCGGTTTGTATTGTTTTATGTGCTACAGGTTGTAACTGGAGACACTTTCTAACAGGGACTGTGTCTCCCTTGAAGCTCTGTAACTAGTTTGACTAGGTACAATATTTGATTTTGATCTGAGTTTTAAAATGGTTTCTTGTGTTTATTCTCACAAGGCTATTCCATGGCAAACTTAAAATCTTCTAAAATTGAAGAACCAAAACCAGGTGAAATTATTTCTATTCAAGGCAAACTATAGCTATAATACAAGGTGCTCCTTAGGAAAATGATGGTTTTAATGCAGCTCTGTTTATTGTTTGTCCTTTTTGTTTAATGAGAATATTTTAAAGGGAGCAAAAGTTTTTTTTTTAACCTAAATTTTGTTGTGTGCCTTATCGTGCCTTTAGTCTTATCTTCAAGGACACTGAATGTTTAGTTGAAGCTGCTTCAGAACATGTACAACTGTGCAGTGCGGGTGATTGATCTGAAGAGAAAATGAATCTGTGCTTGATGGCACATGCCAAACCTGCTGCTCTTCTCTGCTTTTTAGGAACAGAAGTTGGGCAGATAGGACTGTATTAGGGCGTGGGGAACGGTGGTCGGGTAAAAGGGGGGGTACTTTTTAAGTTTACTTTTACTTTAAGATTTGGATTAATAATAATTTTCCGCTTTATCTCTTCATTATATGTTGTTGTTACTGTCTTGCAGTATTAGTCTTGCTTAATCTGCGATTATTCTTAAATGACTGCCCACAATTTTATAACCTGCCATAACTGTTTTAACGAATAATAACTAGGGATGCACCGAATCCACTATTTGGGATTTGGTTGAATCCCCGAATCCTTGGTGAAAGATTCGGCCGAATACCGAACTGAATACGAATCCTAATTTGCATGTGCAAATTAGGGTCAGGAAAGGAAAAAGTGGAAAAAATTCTTCTTTTGTGAAGAAAAGTCACGTGATTTCCCTACCCGCCCCTAATTTACATATGCAAATTAGGATTCGGATTTGGTTCGGCCAGGCACAAAGATTCGTCCAAATCCGAATCCTCCTGAAAAAGGCTGAATCCCGAACCGAATCCTGGATTCGGTGCATGCCTAATAATAACCCTCTCTTAACAAACCACCAGGTATGGTATAATGAATATTCCAGACATAGCTTTAGTATATACAATTCCCTTAGTTGAATCATAGAAAGAAACACCATAAAACTATGTTAGCATAGGATTGTTCCTGTGCTAACCGCAACTCAGCAGGAAATGTTATATAATATATAACATATATATATATATATATATATAATGACCCTGAAGGGTCTGTTAAACTGTATAATAAATTAACAATTAGCTGCTAATGGTCTAATAAAAGTCTGCTGAAAGACCATAAGGTTAATAGAAGTACAAGATCAGTAATCTGGACCAGAAGTGCTCCCTGTAGAAGGGTTCATTTCAGAATTTGGTTCACCGTTCCTTAAGGCAACTGAAGAGCAATTCATTATTAAAATACTCAGTAGGCTTGTTTTGCCATCAAAATGGATGTATGTTTGTTGTCATCAAGTATTATAAGCTACATTATAACAGAGAAAATCAGAATGACTTACTGTTAAATAGGACCTGTGGTTAATGGGATTCCATGTCTGCATTGCTGTTTTCCAAGTCAGTTAAAAAGAGGAATCTAACTTAAAGGGATACTGTCATGGGAAAAAATTTTTTTTCAAAATGAATCCATTAATAGTGCTGCTCCAGCAGAATTCTCCACTGAAATCCATTTCTCAAAAGAGCAAACAGATTTATTTTATATTCAATTTTGAAATCTGTCATGGGGCTAGACATATTGTCAATTTCCCAGCTGCCCCAAGTCATGTGACTTGTGCTCTGATAAACTTCAATCACTCTTTACTGCTGTACTGTAAGTTGGAGTGATATCACCCCCCTCCCTTTTCCCCCCCAGCAGCCAAACAAAAGAACAATGGGAAGGTAACCAGATAACAGCTCCCTAACACAAGATAACAGCTGCCTGGTAGATCTAAGAAGAACACTCAACAGTAAAAACCCATGTCTCACTGAGACACATTCAGTTACATTGAGAAGGAAAAAAAGCAGCCTGCCAGAAAGCATTTCTCTCCTAAAGTGCAGGCACAAGTCACATGATCAGGGGCAGCTGGGAAATTGACAAAATGTCTAGCCCCATGTCAGATTTCAAAATTGAATATAAAAAAATCTGTTTGCTCTTTTGAGAAATGGATTTCAGTGCAGAATTCTGCTGGCGTAGTACTATTAACTGATGCATTTTGAAAAAAACATGTTTTCCGATGACAGGATCTCTTCCCTTTAAGTTCTGGAAAGGCATCAAATCTTTCTTATATAAATGTCCATGCTTGTTAGAAAATACACTGAAACCACCACTTTAACTGTAGCTTCCCTTTTAAAGGTCATATTATTGTCTCGCTAAATATTGTACTTAAACATTCTTCATAACTTTTTTTTATTTTTGACTTGCAGAATGTAATCCCCCCCCAGCCTGACATATTTTATTTTGCCAAGCATATGAGCTGCATTATTTCTTTTTTCTGGGTCAAGTATCAGCTGTTTGTCTGGGAGTATTCTTTATATCTGATGCTTCTAGCAATGTGTTATTTAAGGACCCGAAAATAAGTATAATTCTCAAAGCAATTTAATTACATGTAAAAAGAAAGATAAGGGCAGAAATGCAAATAGGTGAAAGTTCAGCAGTTCAGCAATGTCAAATTAAATAATAAAGTCTCAAATGATGTGCCCCTAAAATTGTGCCTCCCTAGGCCTGGGCCTTTGTGACACAAATCCGGGCCTGTATATTTATTTAATAATAATGAAGTGCTGTCTTGTAACACCTGTTTATTGTTTCCGAAACATGTATTTTGAGGGCAAAATTATAAAGCCTAATATACGAATATAGTAATTTAACCATTGTTTGTTTATTTTTTCTAATATAACCTTTATTTAAAAGTAAGGAGTTTGGGGATTGACTCAATAGAATAGTTCTGTACAGGCTGTATTGAAGTTCTACTTTACTCTCTTATTCAGTGCTGAAACTCTGCAGCTTTGTTGCTATTTAAGGTTTTAATGACACACCGTCAGTATGAGGGCTGCATGCAAAATATTAATAAGTGACTAATGCTCTCCTCTTAATGATCACTTGTACCTGTGCTAAAGGTCATTCGGATGTTGTTTACAGCTTTAATCTCTTTTCTATTAAAATCTTATTTGCATTGATGTCCTGCTTGGGAATGCCAATAATGAAACACAAATGACAGACTAAATGAACACCTTTTGGTGTATTTGAGCTCTGTCTGGTTGAAAGGCATTGGTGACATTACAGAAAAGGTCATTTTGTGGTGCAGATTTGTTAAACAGCTGAATGCATGCATGGGGGTTATGAACTGTATAAGCAAAATTCACCTGTTAAAGGAATTGTTATTAGTATATTAAAGATTTTTTTTTTTTTGCACAGCCTATCTATTTACCCAGTTTTTATTTTAACACTGAACTGTTCCTTTAAAGTAGGCTTGTCATACAAAAATCTTATTGCCTTTGATAACCTGGCTTCAAGCTTTCAACAGTGCCCAGAATCAAATTACCAAACCGTACATAATTTTCCATGGTGTTTCTAAGTAGAATCCTAAAGAGCTAAATCCTCAAAGATACCTCATTGTCTATTGACATTGTCTATTGACAATAATTATTTGAACCAAACGTGTTCTTTCATATGAGCATAGATGATGATCCTGGAGGGGTAGGACAATGTGACAACACAATATGGGTCTCTGAAGCATCTATTCTATATTTGTATGCACACCTATGGGTCTTCTCTGCATGCCAAGTATTATATAAACTGGTATAAGTGAACTTTTAAAACACTTTTAAATGATGTGTCTGTTAATCATGTGTAGCAGGGGGAATTTAGGTCAACATTTTTGGATGGTCTCAGTGAGATCCTTTTATAGACGAGTACAGCCATGTTCATAATGTCAATGACTGAATTAAAGTCAACCTCAAAGTAAAAATTTTCCTAATTAAAAAAACAGAACAAAACATAATTCTAAGCAACTTAACAATATACATTTATTAAAAAATTGCAGCACTTTTGAAAGTAGCATTTGCTTAAAGGGATTCTGTCATGATTTTTATGGTTTTTATTCCTGAACCAGCAAATATAGTTTTTTTTAGCTGTTATATTGGTGTTGAGGCAGCAATCTCTGTGCTTTGTGCCTGATTTTGAGCCTTGAGAAGGAGCCAGCACTTCAGTATGGAACTGCTTTGAGACAGCTATTGTTTCTTTCCTTTCCATTGAAGGATGCAACATCATGGGTTGGGCTCCCTAGTGGTAGACATGAGAATAGCACCCAAGCAGGAAAAAAGCAGGTTTATATCACTCCAACTTGCAGTGTAGCAGTAAAGAGTGACTGAAGTTTATCAGAGCACAAGTCACATGACCTGAGGGCTCCTGGGAAACTAGCAATATGTCAAGCCCCATGTCAAATTTCAAAATTAAATATAAAAAAATCTGTTTGCTCCTTTAAAAAAAGGATTTCAGTGCAGAATTCTGCTGAAACAGCACTATTAATTGGTGTGTTTTTAAAAAACATGTTTTCCAACGGCAGTATCCCTTTAACTCCTGGTTGTTACTTTTTAAACAATGCTGCAAAAGTTCCCCAACAAAGACAGATCTGTTAATCAGAGGCTCGTCTTACATTGTATACTATCAACAGTCTGACCCATCAGGGCAGAGAACAGAAGGAGGCAAACACAGTTTTAAATAGAAATACATATACAAATAATTTATAGAAATGATTAAAAAACTTGTAATAAATGGATATTGCAAAGTTGCTTAGAATTTTTTTTTTTTTGTATTAGGCAAAATAGTTTTTTATTTTATTCTTACGCAGCAACATAAGATTCTTTTGCTTCCACCCTTAGTCCATTCCCCGTAATTAGCTAAGTTAATTTAATGAGCTGTATATTAGCCACGGTATTCTTATTATCACACAGTATGAAATTGAAAACATACAGTAGCTTTTGTGTTTGTTCTGTTTACATAGTAACATAGCACATAGTAAGTTAGGTTAAAAAAAGACACGACCATCAAATTCAACCTTTTAAATCTATATATATAACATACCTAACTACTAGTTGATCCAGAGGAAGGCAAAAAAACTGAAGCCTCTCATATTTACCTCAGAGGGGGAAAAAATCCTTCCTAAATCCAAGATGGCAATCTGACTTGTCCCTGGAGCAAATTGTACTATGAGCTATCTTTCATAACCCTGTATTCCCTCACTTGCTAAAAAGCCATATAACCCCTACTTAAAGCTATCTAATGTATCAGCCTGTACAACTGATTCAGGGAGAGAATTCCACATCTTCACAACTATCACTGAAAGAAAACCCTTCCAAATATTTAGATGGAACCTCCTTTCTTCTAATCGGAATGGGTGACCTCGTGTCAGCTGGAAAGACCTACTGGTAAATAAATCATTATAGAGATTATTATATGATCCCCTTATATAATTATGCATAGTTATATCACCCCTTTAGCGTGAACAACGCTAAAGGGGTGATATAACTATGAAAAAAAAATAAATAGGTGGATATTAGCAACTCTTTAGCATGTGGAAAGTAGTAACACTCCATTCTTGGTGAATTTTAGCCTACGTTTCAGCTGGCATCTCATCTGCTACTGTGGTGCACAGTAGTTTTTAGGTATTTAACAGGGAGAAAGCCACTGATTTCTTATTTAGTAAAAATACCCGAGTAGCTGTATTATTCTGCTTGAAAGATGATGCTCTTTGAAAACTGTAATTCTTCCCCAGTGTGTTTTTAGATGTAGATAGTAAGGGGGGTGGTGAAGAAGTGCTTAGTTTGATACATGAAACTATATTTTAGTCACTTTTCTAATGGTGCAATATATATGCCATGATGTCTGTTACGGATGCAAAACAGCAGGTGTTGCCTGTATTTATGTAGCTACTTGGTATTAATCATTTAACATTGTATGATGTGCAGCAATAGATCATATTGGATACTGTATGTATTTAAAATAAATGGCTGCAGATACAGGTGCATAACACAAACAGAAAGAAAAGCAATTTTTAATAAAATGGATAATATATCAAGGAATTATGCTTAAAGAGGTTTAAAATTATATTCCAATAAAGACAAAGATCACATTGACCAAGACAGAAGTATCTTGGATAGCAAGTGCTTATTTTCCTTAAAGTCTCAGTGGAAATCCCTTTTATGCACCTTTGTTGCCAAGATTACTCTTAGTGCACAGATTATCCAGGTAATAATGTGAGGGAGTTAAACGTGTGCAGACATTAGGATTTAAATAGCATACCTGCCAGCTGTGCAGGATTTCCCAGGACAGTCTTGTATTTAAAAATTAAAAAGGAATTGTTTTATTACTTATTTATGAGCCTTTATTTATATATAGTAGCATATGCAGCATTTTATGGAGAATATTAATCATTTACATCAGTACCTGCCCCAGTGGAGGTTACAATCTAAGGTCACACAACACACTAGAGTCAGGTTCATCAAGAACCAGTTAATCTGTTTTTATGTTTTTGGAGTGTAGGAGAAAACTGGAGTACATAGAAACCTATGTAGACATGGGGAAAATACACAAATTTCTTGCAGATGGCACCTAGGTTAGAATCAAACTCGGAATTGCTAAGCACTACGTAGCCATGGGATGCATTTTACAGTGGGCGGAGTTATATGCCATAGGCATGGTCTAGTGGGTCGGCGGGGGCGCCGCTGCACCCTCGCCGGGGATGCCCACCACACTGCTCTTCTTCTGTGTCAGTGCCGGTTCCTTAGGACACGCGGCGCGCATCTCCTTTTCTTATAGGCGCATTGACGCTGGTGTGATGACGTCAGCGCGCAATGGCGCGAAATTCAAACACTTTTTAAAGGGACTTTGGCACTGAGATCATTGCCCATTATTGGGTCATCCTTGTGAGTTCCTGGTGCTTTTTCCTGTATTATCCTGATATCTTATTCCTGTTTTGACCCTTGCATGGTAAACCGACTATTCTACACTCTGTAACCTGACCTGTGCCTGTTTGGACAAACTCTTCATTGATCTCCTCAGATTGAATTCTGCCTGCACTCACCCGCCTGCTTGACTAGGTTTTTCGTCTAATCCTTGAACTGTGAACTTCTGTCCAAAGACTTTGCTCAATGATCCTACCCCACTACTCGTCCAGAACCTTCGCTTGGCTCCTCTCTTAATAAGACCTGGCGGCATCTGAAAAGCCGAGGGCTCCTCCCGAGGTGAAAGGCAGAAGCAAGAGCTGAGACCAGGGAGCGTAGCATTGGTTCTGGATTCTGGGTGCCAATTTGTGACAATAATATTGCTTGATTTTAGTTTTATAAGGCTGTAATAACTGTGTTGAGAGTAGAGCTTTTTGTAGTGCTGTATAGAGTGATGGGTAGTTCCTATTATAGCACCGTGTGTAAGAAAGGCTCACATTACCTAAATGCATAACCCTGTGACTTTAAATCTGGGACAAACAAAAATATGGCTGCTGCTTGTGCTGCAGAGACGGTTATCAGCCACAGCCTGACCGATCAGCAGGAGGGATTTGCTCCTGACCTCCTGAAGGAGGTTTTTGAGTCAAAATGAAAGTGAAGCAGATCTTTCCAGGAAGAAGAGAAGGAAAGAATGGTGTCTACACATGAACACTGAGAGCCAGCCTTGGATTTCTCCTGTCCTGTGAGTGTCCCTGCTAATCTGTTTGAGAAAAAGATTTGGGTGTCATGTACCCATATAGGGGACCCCATATTCAGAGTGCATGGAGTTAATAACCCTTAGTCCACTGTTTCCTAAATTAATTGCATGCGTCACTTCACCGGTCTCCCACTGACCTTACTGAAGACCCGGAAGATGGCTGTGGTAAACTCTGCACCAAGTGTAAGTATAAAGTTAGGGGCATTGCCCCGGGAGGCAGCTAGGATGGGGGGGCGGAGGGAGTGGGTTCTACATGGGGTGGGGGTAGGGTTTTTTTGGTAAACGGTTGAATTTTCCTTTAAATGGGCTTGATCCTCCCCCATGCCAGTAGCATTTTATAAGGGGAGAGGTTTGCCAATAGCAAAGCATTGATTTTTTTATACAGGCTTGTTCCTTCCTCCCTGCTTAAAGAAGAAACCCTACCACCCCACATAGACCCCCTTCCTCCTCCCACCCAGCCTAGCTGCTACATCGGGCAAATGCCCCTAACTTTTTACTTACCCCTCTGTGCAGATTCAGGGATTGGAGTTCACGGCAGACAACTTCCAGGTCTTCGTTAATCCGAGAATGAGACCGGCAGAGTGGAGAAATTTCCTGGTTTGCGGCAACTGCGCATGTGCTGAAATGGACGGAAATTTCCATAGCGCCGGAAGAAGACACAAATACCCCGGAAGATGGCTGCCGTGAACTCCGATCCCTGAATCTGCACCGAGGGGTAAGTAAAAAGTTAGGGCCATTTGCCCGGGGTTGCAGCTAGGCTGAGGGTGAGGAAGGAGGGGGCTCTATGTGGGTAGGGTTTTTTTTTTTAAATAAGGGGTTTGTTTCTCCTTTAAGGCTTGATTGCACAGACCAACACAAAAGTACTGATCTAACTGGGCTTGGTCCTCTCCTATGCCACAGCATTTATAGGGGAGAGGTTGCCCTGATCTAAGCAATAGTTTAATAGGCTTGTCCTTTCTCCCCTGCCAGCTGATTTTAAAAGAGAGTGATTGCCCAAACCAACACCTATTTTTAAAGGCATAAGACCACCATTAAAGGGACGGATGTGGGGGTGCTACAACACATGGAAGTCTGGCCATTCTTCCTGCTGCAGAACTCTAGGCACTATTTTTATTTGACTTGGAGTGCTCCCACAATTCCCCCTTTTTATTGTATACTTCAGCAGAGTGCCTAGGGTTCTACTGCCGGAAGAATGGGCAGACTTCCATGTAGTTGTAGCACCCCACACCTGTCCCTTTAATGGTGGTCTTATGCCTTTAAACATAGGCATCCAATCAACCAACTAGGGCATGCCTAACTATATGTGGCTACATAAAGCAGCTTTGCCAACTAAAGGGAGAATTTGTCCCATGAATGTGCACTTCCATGGAGACAGATTCTTTGGGGGATACCTCCCCTCATAAACTGGGAGGAGTTTCTAATGGGGCTAATCATAATCACAAACAGCTGGACATCTGCAAATTAAACATGCTTGTCACAGCCTTAACAGTGTATATTTACCTATATTATAGGTGCACATTGCTCATTAAAGTGCATGACTGCTTTCACAACTAGAATATAATATTTTTGCAATCATTTCTCCTTCAGATCATCAGAGAGAGAAAGACAATTAAAATGATTACTGTGCTGTCAAACTAATGAAAAGAATACGAACATACTATTATAAAGTAATAACTTTCAGTGATTTCAGTGTAATCAAGCACACATCTCTCCTTTTTTTCTATTCTCTCTGTTGTAACGAATCATTGAGAAATATGTATATAGGAATGGTAAAAGGATGCTTTAAAGTGAATGCCGGGCATGTACAGGTAGTTATTATCAAAGTTTCTTTAGCCAGTGGAAATTCTCTCTTTGATCACTAAGTAAGAGTAAAAGTGAGCAAGACTGTATAGAAATCTGATACCATAGTATGTCGCTCTTGTTTACTGTCCAGATCTATGGTCTGTCCCAGCAAACCTGTGCTCATCAAGGCTGATACATCATTTCTATGTAAAGCCATGGCTCAATGACTCCTGTGTTCTTTAGTGTCTGAATTATGAAAATTGGTAGAAATTCTGCTGACTTTTACACAAAACTGACCTTTGAAATAAGCATGTTGAAGACATAGAAATATCCCTGTTCTGGTCAACAAGACCCCAAAAGTCTTGCAGTTATCCCCCAGTTTAATGAAATACCTACAGGCTGTTACTCCAGGCAAAACAATAATGATCAAACACTTAAAACCTCCGATTATACTTTTTAGGAAGTGTATGACTTGTATTGCTCCCTGAAGCACCATTCATAGTATATCTAAAATGAGTTTTAAATTTTTTTTTTTTGCACATATCTGCTTGAATTAGGAATTATTGCATTAATGGGCTGGAGGTCAGTAGTGCATGGGTGTCTCCTGGAAGGCATAGCTTATATGTCATTTAGAATAAGCCAGCTGGGGAGTGAAAGGGAGCCCTGTATTTAATGTCTGATTGTGGACTTTTAATAAAGCCCAAGTGCTCAATGAAGTGCCAGTGTTCTTTGTACATTCTCCAGTGCATTTTTTGTGTTCCAGTACTTGAGTGAGTTCCAATGGTAAAATGTTGTGTGTCTTTTGTGTTACATAGACTCCATTTAATCCAAATAATCCACATTTTTTAAAATGATTTCCCTTTTCCCTTATTAGCTTGTACTTGTTTCAGACAATAAATCCTTATTGGAAGCAAAACTAGCCTATTGGGTTTATTTAATGTTGAAATTATTTTCTGGTAGATGTAAAGCAATCTAAATTACAAAAAGGTATCACATCTGGAAAACTCCAGGTCCCGATCATTCTAGATAACCGGTCTCATACCTGTACAAGATCTTTACCCACAATGCAAGTCCAAAGTCTCATAGATCAAGTTCATCTACTGGAAATAACTTCTGTTAGGATAATGTCTTACACAGACCAATGCCCTAACTTTATCTTGCAAGAAACAATACAAAACCGTTATTTTTAGGGTTTATGATTGTTCTGGAGAACTGTACTACTTTGGGGACGCTGAACAACAGTAAAGTTGGCTATGTGTGATGTCTTTATCTAATGGCCCCAGTCTGAACTGACAGATGTTCTATTGCGCTATAACCAGCACATGCTACAGACAGTGTCATTCTAGCTCCCAATAAAACTGAAAACCAGCACAGTTAAAGTAATAACTTTATTCAGTAAGAAGGATTAGATTTCAAGCTTTCAAGAACACGTCAATCTCATATTTCCGCTAGCTTCCTGGAAAGCTGATACTCTAATCTCTTCTACTCTATTTATTCCTAATTTGTTCCTAAAAAACTGAAATCATTTTAGCACCTGACTGAGAAGCTCATTTTCTCTCGATGTGTTTTGCATGGATATCTTCGTTTTTCAGAAATCTAAAAGGCATTCATAAAAAAAGAGAATCATGCTTTTAATGCCAAATCCTAAAGCATGCTTGAACTAGCATGTGTCTATTCTATGTTCTCATTAAAAACTCTCTCCCTTTCTCAAATATAATAAACTTTGCAATGCTGCTTTGGCACTGGACTGTAACTTATTGCCTTTTCCTTTGGGGCAATGCTGATTTGTTTCTTGTCTCAAGCAATAGACCAGCGACTACCTGTAGAGAATGCAGAACTCTGAAACATAATGTAGCTCAAAAGTACATATTTTTTTGAACATCCAGATATAAAGCAAAGACACTTTGCTGTGTGAATACTGAGGCAATTAAGTCCAATCAAAAAATAAAAGTGGCCATAGATTTTAAGATTTTTAAAATATCGTTTTTTTATCGTAAGACCAAGCTTATCCAGAAACGATGGTTTAAATGTACAATTTGCTCATCAACTAAAAAGCCAATTTTTAAGTGATATTGTCTATCTGAAGCTAAGAAAACTGTGAGTAGCTGCAAACAATTGGACAGTGGATAGATTTCATTTTAAACGCTGAAACCGATCAATTTTCTGAATGATGTTGGATGAAAAATAGATAAAAAAGAGATGTATTTGTATGACACTTCAGTGTACTGAATACTGTACCCTTAGTGGGTGCATTCAAGGGAGGAGATTGCCAGTCTGGATCCCATTACACTGTTTCCTTTAATAGGCAGGTGCTGCCTGGAGATTACTAACCCAACACTAATTCTCTATGACAGCTTCTCATCTCTTGTTATGAATACTTCTTCAATGGGACTCTGTACCTAAAGTCATTAAGGTGATTTATTCTCCAGTTCTAAGGCCTCCCTTTTCCTCAGGCCCTCCAACTGTCCTGAGAACCTTGGAACCAGGAAATGCACTTTTTCCTCAGCCCATAAGTCACCCCATGGGACTTCTTGAAGGTAGGGAAAACTTAATCTCTAAAAATCAATATGGCTAGAAATGCAGTATTTTGAGGCCTGAATTTGACAGTGGTTTCTCCCGCCCACCCAGGCACAACTGGAAAGGGAATATGCAAGCAGCTGATTGGTGGAACTATTATGAGCGAGGGGGAAAGAAGGGGTGAGTGTAAGTGGGGTGTTCAGGTGTGGGGGGATGGCATTATTTTTAAATTACACCCTTTTCATTTTATATACTGAATTTACTGCACCGGCCTAAAAATTGCATCTCTAGAACAGTAATGATCCAGGCCCACAAAATCATGCACAGGGGGTATCTTGGATTTTGCTAGGGGGCTATTTATCATGCTGTGTGAAACAGTGGAGAGAAACATCACCAGTGATGTTGCCCATAACAACCAATAAGAGCTTTGCTTTTGTTCTAACTGTTGAAATCTGATTGCTAATTGCTTGTTATGGGCAACATTACCAGTGATGTTTCTCTCCACTTTCTGTTTTTTTTTTTTACACACCATGATAACTAGGCCCCTAGGTATGTGCGTAACCTGCACATTCTCACTGTGCTCTCGGCTGCTGCTCAAAATCTAAGCTTAGGGGTCATATCAACTGACAGCAGCCAAGATCATGTACATTGAATCTGGAGATAAAGAGCTACTAGGAGCATCTTCAGAGACACTGATATTCACGCTAAAGGGCTGTAGTCGCCATTCAACTGGTACAATACCCAAAAAAATGTACAGCTTACAACTTTAAGCTTTAGTTCTTTTTAATTGTGTCACATTTGTGCAGTTTGTAATGCCATTCCACAAAGTTTCTGCTTTCTCTAGTTACATGATTTCATGTCATTGTCTTTAGGCATTAAAAAAAAAAAGGCATTAGGACAAATGTTCCATTTATGTTTTTAAAATAGGAAACTATACCAGATTTCAAGCAAATGTACAGTGGAGAGCTTGCAGACACCGAAAATTTATTTTTGAAGACTAAATAAATAGGACAGATTTAAAAGACTAATTTTATAAGGTAATTATTGAGAAGTATTAATTTTTCTTTCATGTGGACTCATGTGGACTAATATTAATGCGCCTTTCACTAAACCTGCAATAAATAAGTACTGAGCAGAGTATAGGTGTGACATGTTCATGGACTAAAAGACTATGCAGATTCCTGCACCTTTTCATGTTAGCGGTCACATAATTCTAGAGCAAGTGCTATAAGGAAGCATGAGTAAAAAGGCTCACAATAAAATATTCAGTATCATGGTTTTTATTTCAACAGATACAGTATAGCATGTATTACTACAGCATTTTGACTACCACCTTGAAATATTTTATTATATATAGATTGTAGTCTGTGTAAAATACTCACGCTTTTATTACATTACCTGAATGAACACAATTTATTAATAGGTTTCTTGAAATTATAACAACAATAGAAACAATCCATCAATTTTATGTATTTCAAAGAGTGAGAAGATCAGGCAAACTAAGCTGGAGCCTCGAGGAACAAGAATATATAGAAGATTAGAACTAGAATAAGTTACATTAAAAGAAACAAAGACTGAGAATCTAGAGATACTTAAATATCAGTGTTTTAACTCGCAGCAGGATGCCTGTAAATGCTGCCATCACTAATGCTACAGTGTGTCAGTTCTGCATAGTGATCTGAGTGGGAGATAAGACATTACCCAAGCAGCTATCCAAGTTTGTTCCATTTCTATTTTAGGAGGAAACAGAAATACTCTGATAACAAATGAACTATAACGTCCTAGATCATTTTTTTCTATCACTATTTCTTTCAATCCATATGTCAGTGCAACCTACTGTACATGTTAATACAGTCAATGGGTATCTTTTTCTATTGTTTTTTTCTAGCACCAAATGCATTAGTCTTTGGGCCAGATTCATTACAATGCAAAGTGGCTGACGCTAGCGACAATTCACCAGAAATCCCATCTGCAGGGACATCACCAATTCACGAACAGGTGTAGGTGACAATTCGCTAGCGAAATAGACCATCGCTAGCGTTAGTTTGCACCCTATTGCCAGGTGAATTTTCGCTATGGCGAACGGTTGTTACTCCGCAAATTAGTGCCCGTTAGTAATTTTTGAACTAAGATGTGAATTAACTGAATGTTACCTCTTTCGCCAGAGTTTACTTCGTCACCTTAGACCAGGCGAACTGAGAATAGTAATCTACATTCTCCTCAATATGTCAGTGACCTCAAATCCTGTATGCTGGAAATGCATTAATGTTGTAAAAAAACGCTGGCGACTTTTCTTTTTTTAAAGTGGGATTTTCTTCAAAAGTCTATTAAAGAAGTTTGTGTTAACATTTTTTTCCCAGACATTTGAGGGGCATGTCACATTTGTTTTAGGATGGGCTCATGTGTAGGGTATTAGAGAATCTCTTCTGTCTTTATTATGGTTCCTTGGAGTATTAAAAAGTGACCACTTCAAGCATTTGCACCAACATTACTAATAAAGACGTCCATACGGCTTTGAGGTACCCGCCCTATTCAAATTGACCTAAGTGTAAAAGTGCTATTGAAGTTTTGATAGGCAGAAAATTCAGTATGGAATGCTCGCACAGCCAAAGTAGCAATAGCGAAAATTCGCCAGCATCCGGCGGGTGAGACAGAACTTTGCATTTTAAGAAATTAGCGTAGTGGTAACGAAATTGCACTTGGCAAAGTGGCGTGAAGAGTGGCTAATCAGTTGCTGGCAAAAATTCACCCTTAAAGGACCAGTAACATCAAAAAATTTAATTGTTTTAAAGTAATAAAAATATAATGCAGTGTTGCCCTGCACTAGTAAAACTGCTGTGTTTGCTTCAGAAAAATTACTATTGTTTATATAAACAAGCTGCTGCGTAGCAATGGGGGCAGTCATTCAAAGGAGGAAAGGCTCAAGTTACACAGCAGATAGCAGATAAGCTCTGTAGAACATAATGGTGTTATCTGTTATCCATTATTTATCCTGTGCCATATAGCCATTTTTCAATTTCCGCCATTGCTACTCACCAGCTTGTTTATATGAACTATATATATATATATATATCTATCCTATATCCTGAATTCAAATAAATCTTAATTTACAGAATAACTAGCACAGCACATTTCCCTACTAAAACCAGTAAAACGCAGAGGTACAAAATCTGTCTGTATATGATGAACCATAACAAGGTTGGAAAATATGTTGCATATTAATGTTATTAGTAGACTCAGATTTATAACTATTATGGCTATAATTTTCCAGGTTTATAGTGACAGGAATTTGGCAGCTCTGACCTCTAGACATACCATGAAAAATTAAAACACGGTATTCATTATCCAAACAAAAATGACTAAACTTTCTTTAAATATGGCACCCTAAACTGCATGGCAATATTATGAATTTAATCCTAGGCATATGAAAGATTTACACAAAGAAGGAATCTGCCATGTAATAGCACAAACAAGAAAAGCGTTAAAGTGCTGAGTGCTATGAACAAATCGTGAAAAAGAGACATTTGAGAGAGTGAATCCATATAAAGATAAGTAATGCTTGTTATCCTTAGTGAAAATGCTTCGTTTTGAACTGCCAGTGTATACTTAAAATTCTGCTAGTAGTTAGGAGATGCTTACACTGATAAATCTCTGCAATTTCTATATATATTAGAACACAGCTCTGAGCTGCTGAGAATGCCAAGTGGGTAAGGGATGGGCAGAGGATGTATCAAATCGCTGATCTCAACCCACTTTATTCCTATGCCTTGCAAGTCCCTGTTACAGAAAATTCAATCTAATAATCTCTTTGCCCTTTACCCTAATAGCGAAATTTATTTGCAGCTACAGGATTATTCTAACATTTGCAGTGCTATCATTTTTACTGTAGATTTTGTAGATGCAGCCACTTTCTTGTGACTCCACTTAGCCACAGGCAAGTTGTCGCTGCTTACATTTTTCTTGTCCTCCACGGAGCAACTTGTGATAAATGAGTATCAATGAGCCCTTATCTCTTTTGAAAAATGAAATTTTAGATAGAATGTAAAAATAAATGTACCGCATCAAAAAAATACAACACATGGATATTGATTAAAGGATCAGTAACCCCAAAAGTAGAAGGGTTTTCTATTTAAATAGAATGTACTATAACACTGCCTGTTTGATTCAGAGGTTTGACTACAACAGAACTTTATAAATGCATCGTTTATTTTATGCCAAATTTGTCACTTTTTTGGTGATAAATATTGATATCCATTTATAAATATGTCACTTTGTTTTCTATTATGTTGACATGGTTTACAACTCACTGCAGAATTAAAGGAAAGATACAGCTCTGAGACAGATAATGCTGTTGATATGAAGGAATGGCTGTGCTTTGGCTGCTGTGTCACATGTAGCCAGTGCTTATATAAGATTTGTATTCCATTTCACAAATAATTTTGGCCTTCATATTCATTTTAATTCTTAATCCACTCTATACAAACTGTGAGAGCAACATTGTCATTGACCTAAAAAGATTGCAATATGAGAGGTTTGTTAGGAAATATTTAATATCCTTAAGGCATTATTATTCAGTAACTAGTAAACCATAAATCTGCCTTTTGAAAACAGATTTACTTTTAGTACAGTTGAAACTGCAGGAGTTTCGGGAGGCCAGGAGTATGCATGAGATGAGTAGAGAAAAGCCTAAAATGGAATGTAAGCCATACAAATATATTAATTTCTCATGTTAGTTGTTTTTATTTTACAGATGATCAGTGATATAACTAGAAATCTATCACCACCACAGCAAATTTTGAACAATCTGTTAAAAAAAGGCATCTTCTTGCTACTGTAAGGTCCTACTCCATACCTAAGAATCCCATGGCCCACTCATACACCGTGTATATATTTATCGGCTGGTCACTCTATATTATAGCTATGGGACGTTTTATCCAGAATGCTCAGGTTTTCTGGATAAGGGATCTTTCTGTAATTTGGATCTTCATACTTTGGGGCAGATTTACTAAAGGGCGAAGTGGCCGTCGCTAGAGAAAATTCGCCAGAAATCTCATCCACAGGGACATCGCCAATTCACAGACAGACATACAGGACAATTTGCTAGCAAAAGAAACCATCACTAGCACAGTTTTGAACCCTATTGACAGGCAAATTTTCGCTCAGGCGAACAGTCGTTACGCCTCAAATTCTTTAAGTGCAAATTTTACAGAACGTTACCTCTTTCGCCAGAGTTTCCTTCGCCATCTTAGACCTCGCAAACTGAAAAAGGAAGCTTCATCCTCCTCAATCTTATGTCAGTGACATCATATCCTGTATGCCGGAAAGTCACAAGTTCTATAAAACGCTGTCGTCTTTTCATTTTTTAAAGTGGGATTGCCTTCAAAAGTCCTAACTATTAAACATTTTGGTGTTAACATTTCTTTCCCAACCATTTGAGGGGCATGCCAGATTTGTTTTAGGGTGGGCTCATGTCTAGGGCATTAGAGGATCTCTTTGTCTTTATTTTGATTCCTTGGACATTTGTAATAACAAGAGGACACTTTGCACCAACATCTCTAATAAAAACGTCTGTACGAATTATATGTACCTGCCCTATTCAAATTGACCTAAGCGTAAGGGTACTAATGAAGATCGCTATGAAATGGTCGCGCTGACAAATTAACGCTAGCAAAAGCGTTTGGCTGCCCAGATGCAACTTTGCATTCTAGTGATTTAGCGTAGTGGTAGTGAATTTTTGTCTGGCGAATTGGCACGAAGTGTGGTGGATCGTTCTCTGGTGAAAATTCGCCCTTTAGTGAATTTGGCCCTTTGTCTACTAAACAATTATGTAATCAGTAAACAGGTTTTGTGTTTTAATTACAGAGATAAAGGAATAATTCGATTGATATGTAGTATATTGGAAAAGGCAAAGGAGAGTGAGTAATTGGGTGGGCCTGTGGTCCTGTGAGGAGTTATTTATCCCAGGATTTAAGAAAAGGATAAAGGAACCAGACTGTACTTTCTGGATCAGGGTTAGTCCTCTTAGGAGAAATGTTGGGATTGTTTTCCTACTGTTTAATGTTTGTTATATAGATAGTTAAAATAATGAGTTGATTATCTATGAACTTATGTTATTATTGTTAATTATAATCTGCTACCTTCTTTTTCAAGTTCTGGTGTCTCAAAAGTGAGCTAATAGGGGAAGTGTAGGGGTCTCGATGCTGCACATGTCAAGGACACCATAGAGTTAAAGGGGTTGTTCACCTTTGAATTAACTTTTAGTATGATGTAGAGAGTGATAGTATGAGACAATTCGCAATTGGTTTTAATTTTTTATTATTTGTGGTTTTTGGGTTATTCAGCCTTTTATTCAGCAGCTCTCCAGTTTGCAGCCACTAGGCATTAATTTGAACAATAGAATAGGAGAGGCCTGATTAGAAAGTTGAGTAATAAAAAGTACCAATAACAATAAATTTGAAGCCTTTCAGAGCATTTGTTTTTTTATAAGGGGTCAGTTTGAAAGCCATTTGGAAGCTAGAAAGAGTCAGAAGAAGAAAGAGAAGAGAAGCTAGAAAGAGTCAGAAGAAGAAGAAGGCAAATAATTAAAAATCTATAATAATGAAGACCAATTGAAAAAATTAAGACCAATGAATATTGAAAAGTTGCTTAGAATTAGCCATTCTATAACATACGAAAAGTTAACGAACCACCCCTTTAAGGCACGTCTGTGGCAGGAATAAAAAAAAGAAATAATCCAGAGGAAACCTGAATGTATCCATCCTGCCTGTTATTATGTGAGGAGGTAGCAAAGCCCATACAGCTACACTGCAAACATTCATTTGTACATTTTGCAGGTTGGAATTCCAAGGGAAGCTGCAGGGTTACGACTGGATGACCCTTTGCACATAATTACACAGTGCTACTCACTCAGGGACAGGGGTGTGGAAAGACAAATGCGTTAAAAGCAAAATAATGTGCACTTTCCTCAATAAAAACAGCTAAATAACCTTTTAAGGCAATGGTACATATGATTCTGAGCATTTTTCCACCTGAACATTTAAAAGATCTGTAAACAGGTTAGAAAACACCTCATATCATTGCCTATTGATTTTAAGTGAAAACGCTTAGGTTCTGAAAAGCTACAGGCCTCCACCCGGATATATATAATGGAGATTATTCCATAAGATTCATACTTTCAATCAGTTTCTAAAAATGATCATTGGGCAATGGTTTGGTTAATGCGTCTACAACCATAGTCTCTGTTGGACAGTACTGCAATTAAATGATGCCCTGATCTTGAGAGTCCCTCAAAAGGTGATATTTCTCATTGTGTTTCGTACGCTGGTTCACCTTTTCTGTTTGTGACTAGTGATGGGCGAATTTATTCGCCAGGCGCGAATTTGCGGCGAATTTGCGCGTTTCGCCGCCAGCGAATAAATTTGCGAAACGCCACAAAAAACGGGCGCCGGCGTCAAAAACGGGCGCCGGCGTCGAAAACGAGACGCCGGCGCCGTTTCGCGAATTTTTCGCCGTTTCGCGAATTTCGCGCGAAATTCGCGAATTTTTCGGCCAAGCGAAACGGCGCAAATTCGCCCATCACTATTTGTGACAACTTAACACATCCTTGGTTGTCTTCCAATAGTAGGTTTGGTTCATGTATTTCCATACCCAAGTCCATCAAGAGTTGATGTGACCAGATAACTTCTTGACAAGCTTGTGCTGCAGCAACATATTCAGCTTCTGTTGATTATAAGGCTACTGTGTTTTCTACTGGTCCAACATATGGTGCTTTTTCCAAGTTGAAACAAAAATCCTGCAGTTGATTTGCGATCTTTTACATCACCTGCCCAGTCTGTGTCTACATAACCAGTTAACTTTGCTATGTGTACTGCTGGCAATTTCAACTTCTTATTGATAGTCCCCTTCAGGTATTTTATGATACGCTTTACCGCATTCCAATCACGATGTGATGGGGCTGAAACCTTTCTGCAAAGTATTCCTACTGCTGCTGCAATGTCTGGTCTTGTCACTGTCGTTATGAACTACAATTTGCCAATAACCTTTCGATATTGGTGGTTGTCTGTCAACAATCGCTCACCATTCTCGCCTTTCAGATATTCAACATCCATAGGCGTTTTCACTTCCTTTGCTTCCTCCATTAGACAATAGGTTATCAGTTCTTGAATTTTATTTATCTGATTAAGCAGGAAACATCCATCCTCATCTCTCTCAATTTGTATTCCAAGGTAATATGTGACATTTCCCAAATCCTTCATTTCAAAGTTTGCCTTTAGTCTTTGAACAATATCATCACTTTCCCCTTCTTGTTCATAACAGACTAGCACATCATCCACATAGATCAATACATATATCCATCTTTGGTTTCTTTTTTACTGTAAAGACATGGATCTTCTTTGCTTCTGGAAAATCCTCCATGTAAAAGGACTTTGACTCAGTTACCTCAGGGTCGCGATTTCTGCAGGACAGTCCCAATTTTGACAGCTCAGCCCGCAGTCCCGGGTTTCTTACTAAAAAGCTTCTTTTCAATCTTCTGCACTGGCACCAGAAAAAGATAGAAAAGTTTCTAAAATGTAATTATAATAAGAGGCATTTTGGAAGACCAGAACACCGAGAAGCTTCACTTTTGATATATTTGTAAACATTTAAGATAAGCAAAGAAACAATTGTTACAATTCAAGATAAGCAAGTCTCTTGGGGAAACTGTAACTCACAGCTTAAATGGCAATTTCAAACTGTTATAACACATAAAACATGGCCCTAAAACTCCCAGAAATGTGTTGAATGTTCATAACCTGCCAAATTTTGTAAAGTGGACATGGTAATTAGTGGGTGTGGCTACAAAATAGGCATGGTCAAAAAAACTGATGTTTTTGTCCCCCTTTGTTATCCATCACTGTCCTGGGCACTCCTATTGCCTTTCATTCTTAGCCCCACCACCAGATTAAAGAAAATCTATACATTTTAACCAATCGATAATTGCTACTGAAGCTGCTTCCCTAGGCATGTGCCTTGGGGTGGTTGTATCCAAAATATGACCCTGTATGTGCGATTAAGAGAAGCAATAATTGGTGATAGTGTAATTTCATATTGTAAAAGTTTTTTAAATGGGGCATATAGTGAGAAGCAGCAGACAACGACACCACCTTGTAAGATCCTCCTGAGTACCCAGTATGTATGTGTAAGTGACTTCTGAAGTGAGCATGGCTAGAGCCAATCCACAACCAGAGACTATGAACATAAACAGGGTTTGAACACAAAATCCAGAGCATTAAGAAGAAAACACACAACTATTTCAAAGCTCACTGAACTGGAATTATAGTTGCAGTTCAGTGATTATACAGCCATCTTATTTGAGATTATCTGGCATTTATTGATGAAATGCATAAGGATTGATTGTATGCTTACTCTATGATTTATGCATTGCATTACTGTATATAGAAATTATTATATTGTGCGGAGTCTAACCTTTGGGAAGGCTGTAGTCTGAGGAAAATGAAGTGCCCTGAGCCCATCCCACAATTCATAGTAATATATACTGTAACAATAGGAAATGTAGTTATGCCAAGCAGTACTTGTGCATTAATACTTGTGCACAGTATTTTTAGATTAACTATATGAAAACCTGTTACTTTTGTTTGAGGGCTGTGTTGGCCATGTTTCTTTGTATAATATAGTCAGTCTTTACTTTAAAAGTACGGATCAGAATCTAGCATCTTTTTCATATTAGGTATCCTGAGCCATATGGAACTTTTACAAGCAGTTATAAGTTATAAACTAAAATGGTTTCACTTTATTCTGTATAAGATTAAACCGTTGAAATGCACAATTGTCACAGAAAGCTTTAAGGGATATGTGTGGTGCCTGGGGGGCCCCTAATTTCAGACAAATGTAGATAAAAGTAAATCAGATATATAACGATTAATAGATAATATTCATTATACACAATAGCGATTTCCTGCTGTCCCCATTTTTCCGCTCAGCATTCCTGATGAATGCTACATCTCCCTGCATCCTTCTTGCAGCTGATGGCTGCAAGAAGGATGCAGGGAGATGTAGTTCATTAACAGCCAGAGGGCTGCTGGGTAGAGAACAATAATGTCCGTTGCATTGCCAAGGCCCCCCCTCTCATGTAACTCAGTTTGCGTTGTTTATAAAATCTGTAGAATCTATGTGAATTATTTTAGTATCTAATAACTGTAAAAAAAGACCAGCAGTGAGCTCTAGATTAAAATATAAATATTTAAGGAATGAAGAAATTTGGTTTTCCATGTTAAGACACCTGTGGTATACTGTCCGTTTTTAGCTTTGAACAAATTGGTTCCTAATTGTGCAATGCAAGAGGCCACACTCCTGGGGGATCACAACCCAGTGCACTTATTGGCAGATACTTGTGGCTGTACTTCTGTACTGATTAGATTGCTAGCTGTGCAGGCATACAGTATACATCAGAACCTGCACATGGTTCAGTCTGCTACAGATGAAGCCACTTGGATTTGTGAGTTAAATGCGTCATGACTCAGAGTTAATTGAAGAAACTGTGTTATCTAAAGTTATCTTAACTCATTTAATGCATTTAACCTTTTCATTAGCATACCAAAGCACCATTGTTCACAATGGTGAATGCTTTAATTAGATGGGATGTTGTGTCACAGTTTTCTGTGTTAAATGAGATAAATGGGATATCTGTGTTTAGTTATTCTGTGTCAAACAGACAAACCAAAGTGGCTGCATCTGTATATCAAAGAGTAATGTTTGAGCAAGAATGCTGGGAGTTGAATCAGCAGCTGAAATGACATGCACAAGATCTCTGGGCATGTACACTAAGCTGTCTGATTTTTGAAAGCAATGATTACTCGTTTCATTTTAATACTTGAGCATTACTTATTTTCCAGGCATATATTAATTTCCTTCATCGTGGTGAGCTGGGGGGAATAAAAATATTCTCTGATTAAATGCACATTTTAAACCTAGTGCATCAGTCCTTTGTGATATCACTTGTAATCAGTAATTTAGAAAAGCCATTTCTTTAATGTAAGCTGCCATAACCTCTGCACAGGGAATTTGGAGTGGTGCTGTGAATGATGAGATCTTCAAAGTGAATTAGGTCAGAGTTTATGTAGTTATTCTGCATTAAGAGTGCCAGTGTATTTGTCTGTGTGTGTTGCTTCGGATTAGCTTGCATTCATATACCAGAGCTTTGCCTGGAGCCTAGCCAGAGCTGTTAGTGGAAATTCATTTTCAGCTACAGCATGTGATTTCCTATGTCTGTAAAGGTAACTCTAAGGGACTTCCTCTGCTAAACAGCTCAGTCTCCAAAGATGTAATTCAGAACTTCAGCTCCGGCTGTGCAGCTCAGTGACGGATTTCACCAGCATTTGTGTTTGACTCTTTTGTCTTTTTCTGCAGCGTGCAAGAATCTTCTCACTGCTGCCCGTGACCGAAAACTCAACACGTATGTGCAGATATCAGTGGCACATCCAACAGAGCAAAGTTTAACAAGATATGCAAACACTGAAGTGGTGGAGGTGAGTTCAATGTTACTTTTTCTTCCCTCATTGAGACAAGTTAGAACACTTCACACTGTATTGCTAAGCTGGAAGGTATGTTAGCACGTGCCACCAGAAGGTGGGTTATACCATCAGCTTTCTCTTTCTTTTCTCCAGCAATTTAATTTAATTTAATTTAACTCAGCACAGAAGCAACTGCTGCAGAAATAGCTCCAAAGTACAAATAATGTCCTCGCTGATAGCAACTGCCTGCAGGTAATTTAGCAAATGTTTTCCTGTGTCTCCCTGTTCTGCTTCAATTTGTTAGGATTATTTCTGGAAGGAAATGTAAGATTGGCACATATGTTAGTTAATTCTTTATGGCAGGAATGTGACATATTGTTGGGAGCAGGAACAAGGAAGTCTGGCACTGCAGTGGTACTAGGCAGGGAGGGGTTGTTTGTAATGGTCATGGTGGTATTATAGAGCCTGTGGTGTTGTGTGTGTGTGTGCATTTTCACAAACTAGTTTGTTGGGGTTTTAGTGCCTTTTCTGCATTAGTGATTCACAGTGGAATGTGTCTGCCCAGTGTGCTTGCTATGGACTCTCGTTTCCAGCTTACTGCAAATCTGGTTGGCAGCATCTAAACCTTTAGCTCTTGTGCATGTGAATGGTAAAAAACAGACTGCCACAGATCGGAGTGCTTCAGCTCTTAACTGTCTGGCTCACTTCACTAGCAAAAAAATACACTATTAAGAGATTAATTTTCTTCTTGGACAACAACCCAGATTTTTTTTTCAGCAAACTGCCAGTTAAATTCATATGCTACACCATTCTTAGCATCTCATACTGTTATTATGCAGAGCTACAGTATGTGTCTAAATCCTATCACTTTTCACAATGCCTTTTGTACAAGCCATTTGTACAAGCCCCCTAAATCAAGTGGCGGCCAAGTTTAAAGGGGACCTGTCACCCAGAAAATGTATTCCAAATCCTATTTCATGTTAGTCAAGCAAAAATAACTTTAATTACACTGTATAAATTATTTTAATCTTGTTTCCATTAGTCTGGGAACTCATAATTATAGCAAGCAGGCAGGAGCCATTTTTGGACACTGTTATTAAGGCAAGCCTTCCATCATCTTAGAATCTTGTTTGTGCAACAGAATGGGGGACCTGATGTCCACCCCCATGCACTGGTTACACAATTAAACGGTTAAGAGAACTGGAGAATGTGTGGAGAGCAGTGACATCTAGGAAGTGCTGAATGGAACGTGAAAGTAATTGCTTGCCCAGCCTCTATGCCTAAGGCACAGAAGAGGGGCAGGCAATAGTTGATTGACAGCTGAGATTTTTAAATGAGTTTACAACAGCTATGGATGCTTTAATAAAAAAAGAATTTGGATTTCATGTTTAATTTGAAAAGGACTTTTATTATACCGATTTTTATGTCTGGATGGCATGTCCACTTTAACAGTGTGGCATCGCAGGGGTTAAATTTGACTCTCTCATTCACTCACACATGAAAAAACAAAACAACCAAACAATATATACAGGTATGGGATCCCTTATTTGGAAAGCCATGATACGGAAACCTTCTCATTACGGGAAGGCTATATGCCATAGAGTCCATTTTAAGCAAATAAAAGGTTTTAAAAATAATTTCCATTTTCACTGTAATAATAAAACAGTATTTTGTAATTGGTATGCATGGCATGCACTATATTGGTGGCAAAACAATCCTATTGGGCTTATTTAATGCTTGCATGCTTTTTTACCTTATCTGGAAAATCTCAGGTCCCAAGCATTATGGATAATAGATACTATACCTGTATATACACACACTAGCAAATGTGTGATATGTATATATATATATATATATATATATATATATATATATATATATATATATATATATATATATATATATATATATATATTTGTACATCATTTTTAAAAAATGATGACCTTATTAAGTTGACAACCCCCCCCCCACCTCCACCCTGAACAATATAAGCTATAGATTAAGAATCCTTGATGTACAGTATGTTAGGGAGATTTTTCATGTTATGTATCTAATATAGATGCTGGTTGTCCTAGAATGACTCAAAAGCATATTGGTTGAGAATGGGTAGAGAGATCTTAGGATATGCAATGAGTGTTAGTAAATATGTAGCTTGACTGGGACTACCACCTGGGGTAATATTCGTTCCCACTGTCAGTGAGAGACAGAAAATCCCTTTGGTTCCGGCAGTTGCTTCCTTTTCAAGTGAAAGGGAAAAACACCTTAAGGAACTCTTTGCCATCAAATGAGTAGCACACCAAGGCTGAATTACATTTTCAAGTGATGCTGGCAAAGCAGTGTGTAAATAGAGTGACTGATTACCTATTCAACAGAATTCAAAACAGTTGCTGCAGGAAAGGGAGTTTTGATCATAAGTTGGTGTCCCTGAGTGGAGTGAGCTTATTACAACTTTCAAGGTCTATGTTAGTCTTATAGGAGAACTTATAGTTACGAGCATTGAAAAGGCCTCCCTTTGCACCAGCACCACTGACCCTCTCCAATGCTGTCCCATTTTAGTTGCCTGTGCAACATAAACTAAAAAGCCCAATTGTGCAGCAAGGTTTGGGTAAGCTGTGAAGAATACAATGTGTTTAGTTCTTACATAGGAAAATAAACAGGAGCCAAATGCCATTCACGGCTCTCTACGGGACAAAATAAGATGTATGCTGTATAGTGACTGTATTTTAGTATGCTGTATGCAATATTTTCACAATTTAACATGTGAAAACTAAAACAATGCTAGAAAACGCTGTTGTTTTTTCAAGGGGTTTGTTTACCTTTTAATTAACTTGGTACGATTGTGTAATATAATGTAATATAAGCTGATGCTACAAGGCTGACATTCTGATGCTAGCTGCACTGGTTTTTGTGCTGACATTTAGTAATTATCTGTATAAATTACTAATCAGCCTTATAGTGTGACATTTCTATTCTATGTGTACTGTATATTGTGAGTCAGTCCCTAAGCTCAGTAAGTGACAGCAGCACAGAGCATGTGCAGTGAATCAGCAGAAAAGAAGATGGGGAGATACTGGGGCATTTTTGGAGACACAGACCTTTACTTCTAAAGGGTGTTGGATCCCTTGGGCTGGCACAGAAGCCGAAAACATAATGTACAACGTTTGTAACCTACTTCTTTAGTTCTACTTTAAGAAACGTTAGAACTTGCTTTAAACAGGAAACAATGACCGTATCTCTTAACATTTACTGAAATTTTGATACTAAACTCAATTTAGCTACAGGAAGTTCTAAAGGCCATTTTGTATGTGTGTGTGTATGTATATATATATATATATATATATATATATATATATATATATATGACAAATACAAGAGTCCTCTACGTCAAAGTCATCCCATATCTGGCCAGTCCTATGCTCAATTTTTCATCTGAATATATATAATATATATATATATATGGTGTATGGTCTTGAGAAAGGTCTTAGGCAAAGACCGAAACGTTGACCTGTTTTTTTAATAAGATGCATTAAATAAAGGAAAAATTTTTTAAACTCTTTAAAGGCTCCTGGTGTGCACCTCGCCCTTCTGAGATTGTATATATATATATATATATATATATATATATATATATATATATATATATATATATATATTCTTAATGAATCAGATGAAAATTGACCGTAGGACTGGCCAGATATGGGATGACTTTGACGTAGTTGGCCAGCTTAAATATATTGCAATATATGGACAAACAATCCCTGTTTTGTTTAAAGGGTAAGGCATTTTTCAGTAGCAGTATGCACAAAATGTCTCTGTCTTAAATATATTGATAATGGGTTGAGTGCAGAACAAGCTTTACTTCTTATGAGTTTTTAGGGTTGAAAACACTGGAATATAGCAAGCAAGAATTTCCCCTAGCAACTACAAGTAAACTTCTCTCAGCACAAATAGTTTATAGTGTCCTTTTGTATAAAATTTTGACAGAATGCTCAAAAACTTCTTCCTTCCTTTTTTTTATTTTTATTCAAATTTCAGTTATGCAATTTTTTATGCAGTGGAATACAAACCAAAGCCAGCACAGGGTCTTTGGGAGCATGTTTTTCCCCTGATGGCAATTAATGATCACACTGGGTGTATCTATTATTCTATACATCTTATTATAATAATTCCAGTCAGACACATCCATTCTTAAACTGTTGGAGGCCCCTGCTAATCCACTAGTTGTGTGTCATCCCCAATCCTAACGAGGTTCTCTGATTGCCATTAGTCTACAAGCACTGAGAGTCTGGAACGTATGGGTGATTGACCACAATCCAGAACTCTCAGTAAGATGCACTTAAATATTGCTCACCTTTAAGCATTAGATAGAGAGGAGCCCCAATGTGTGCCAAGAGAGATTTGCAATACTCTTTCACCACTGAATCCCATATGTATACTCTCAATATACTGTTTATAACTAGACTGGGTTAAAACAATTCTTCTTGAGCAGAGAGTGGGGAATGCAAATTAAAATTGATCCCCCAACTCAATATACAACCGCTTATGGAAAACCTTACTTCAAATGAAATGAACCCAATGAAGTGGTCAGATACCTTAATACATGTGTAATTCATATTTTAAATACTGTAATTTTCAGTAAAAGGTTCATTTCCATATTTTCTACTTTTTCAATATAATGCTAATTATCATTTTGTGCTTCATTGGCAAAAACCATTTGAGCATGTGATCTAACATGAGCTGCTCTGATAACTCATAAATATTTGATAATATAACAACCATCAAATAGTGTTGTTTATGCTGTAAATCACATGAAACTATTTACTTCTGTATTCTGAGCATCATTTCTATCTTTAGCCACTTGAATAAAGATTATTTTTAAGGAAATATCAATACAAGTATGGGATTCGTTATCCAGAAACCCATTATCCAGAAAGCTTCGAATTACAGGAAGGCCGTCTCCTATAGGCTCCATTTTGTCCAAATAATCTAGATTTTTACAAATTATTTCCTTTTTCTTTGTAATAATAATAAAACAGTACCTTGTACTTGATCCCAAATAAGATATTATTAATCCTTATTGGAAGCAGATCCAGCTTACTGAATTTATTTAATGTTTACATGATTTTCTGGTAAGGCTTGTGACACACCCGAAGATTCAGTGAGATTTAGTCGCCCAGCGACTAATCTCCCCAAAAAGCCTTCCCGCTGGCTAGAGTCTAAATCGCCGACGGGATGGCACTCGGAGCACTTAGTTTTCCGAAGTTGCACAAAGTTGCCTCATGAGAAGTGAATCTTCGCTTGTGTCACTAGCCTTAAGGTATGAAGATCCAAATTAGAGAAAGATCTGTTATCTGGAAAGCCCCAGGTCCTGGGCTTTCTGCATAACAGGTCCCATAGTTGTATAGTGATAGAGCAAAACGACACAGGAGATTTTGAAGGATGGTGTTGGAGCAACAGATCGCATTCTACAAGTTGGGTGTGGTTGCATGGGTCAAAATATACCTATGTGTAAACTACATCATATAGTGATACAACTGTTGGAAGGGATAACTGCATGCTCCATGTTCATCCTAGATAAAATCTGATGCTGTCTGACCAACTTTGTTTTCCATTGAAGTACATTAAAGGGGTTATTTATCGAATTCCGAATTTTTCCGATTTTTTTTAAATAAAAAAAGTCCAACCAAACTAGAATCCACGATTTGCTCTTATTTATCAATAAAAAAAATGGGTCAGGAAAAAAATGCAACTTTTTTTTTTTTTTGAAGTCTTGGGGTATGATAAATCTTGAAAAAAAAAATGTGTGTTTTTAGCATTCGCACTTTAATAAATAACCCCCTAACTGTGACCCACAAAATCTGATCCAAAGCTCCCATTTAGTTTAGCCCATACAATCAGTATCAAGTTATTAGCCGATATTAACTAATTCGCTAGGCCTACTTGGTTGAACAACAATAATGAGCACTAGGACACTAGCTTGTACAGTATATGCTTGTTGCTTATTGTGATATTTTGTGTGCAGAATAGAACATGGGAGTCATTTATAAAGTTCGCGCAGCACATATTTATTTGCAAATGGTTATATTGCCCATAGTTTTTCCTGAACACTAAAATATTGCGCAGCTGTGCCTGTCTTTCCGTTTTTTGCGAATTCACAGAGAATACATTTTTGCAAATGGCCCACTGTGACAGTTTGTTGTGCTTGAAAATAGCGTTGACAGTAACTTAAATTTGCAATTTGCAAAACTGTTGTGCAAATATTTACTCCGGCACCAAAGTTGTGGCGTAATTCAAAAGCAGAGTGTGCACATGATATTCGCAATTTGCTATTTTTGCCATATTTAAAAAGCTCTTATAGACATTCGCATTGTGAAAATAAATTTGCAATTCTGTTTGCACACTCTTTTTTAGCTTTATAAATGTAACCATGTGCAGGGCAAATATATTCACTGTGCGAACCAATCTGCCCTGTGCAAAGTTTTATTAATGAGCCCCAGTGAGTTAGGTTGAAAAAAGACACATGTCCATCAAGTTCAACCTTAAAGGGATACTGTCATGGGAAAAAAAAATTTTTCAAAATGAATCTGATAATAGTGCTGTTCCAGCAGAATTCTGCACTGAAATCCATTTCTCAAAAGAGCAAACAGATTTTTTTATATTCAATTTTGAAATCTGACATGGGGCTAGACATTTTGTCAATTTCCCAGCTGCCCCCGGTCATGTGACTTGTGCCTGCACTTCAGGAGAGAAATGCTTTCTGGCAGGCTGCTGTTTTTCCTTCTCAATGTAACTGAATGTGTTTAGTGGGACATGGGTTTTTACTATTGAGTGCTGTTCTTAGATCTACCAGGCAGCTGTTATCTTGTGTTAGGGAGCTGCTATCTAGTTACTTTCCCATTGTTCTTTTGTTTGGCTGCTGGGGGGGAAAGGGAGGGGGTTGATATCACTCTAACTTGCAGTACAGCAGTAAAGAGTTATTGAAGTTTATCAGAGCACAAGTCACATGACTTGGGGCAGCTGGGAAATTGACAATATGGCTAGCCCCATGTCAGATTTCAAAATTGAATAAAAAAAAAATCTGTTTGCTCTTTTGAGAAATGGATTTCAGTGCAGAATTCTGCTGGAGCAGCACTATTAACTGATTCATTTTGAAAGTTTTTTTTTTTCCCATGACAGTATCCCTTTAAGCCTGTATATACAGAACCTGCCTAACTGCTAGTTGATACAGAGGAAGGCAAATTATACCCCATTTGAAGCCTTTCCAATTGCCACAGAGGGGGAAAAATTCCTTCCTGACAAAATGGCAATCAGACTAGTCCCTGGATCAATTTGTACTATGTTCTATCTTCTATAACCCTGTATTACAAGACCATTAATGGTAGATTTGACTCTTTTCCTTTTTTCCCCTCATAGTAAAGATGTAAAAACGATATATTTTACACCAATCTATTTGTCATTGGGGTAACATTGTAATGAAACTTGAAATGTCGTACTGGGGCTGAGAGCGTTATCAGTGATGCCAACCACTTCCCCAGTCTATTGTAGGAAACAAACCAAGCAGAAAAATAAGAAAACGCAGTTGATAGAAACTGTAGTTAAGATTTGTATTCATTTAATTTAATAAGCAATGGAACAATGATGAGATTTTCTTTGTTGGGTTAAGGAGCTGAAATGACAGAGGGGAGTTTTGCTGCCACAAAGTGTTCTTGCCTACAAAACCAAAAAACCTCCTGCTACAAAAAATGGAAGATTTAATAGAATCCTGAACATGTGTAATATATAAAGTATTATTTATCATATAGTTACAGGGCAGCATTTTAAAACAATTAAAACCTTTTCTCCCCAAAGTACAGGATATCAATTAATGCATAAAGCAAGAACCTTAAAGCAATGTTTAGTAAACAAATACTGTAGCTGTGGCTAACTAGAGCTAATACCAGAATTAGGCAGTTCCCAGTCACATGGGGGCATCCAAATGCATGAATAAATTAATGAAACCGTCTAAACAGTATAGAGAAAAAAAATGTCAGAGATAAATTGCTGCTACACCAAGGCTACCCAGGCCAGAAAATTGATTGTCCTTAATACTCATCATGAAATCTTTGTCTCTACTACACCAGATAACAGAAGTTCAGGGTACCACTAAAGTCAAAGTGTACTTGCTAGCACAGTATACATTTAAACATTATAGGACCTACCATGGCCCAATGTGCTCCCTCAGAATGTAATGCTGGTGAACATAGTGCTGTATTCAGAGCAAAGCAATGCTCTTTACACTTCTTATGGGTTCTAATAGGGCATGAAACATATAAGAAAAATTTTGTATAATACAATATAAATATTAGTAAACTGCATCATTTATTTTCCAGCAGTCCTAGTTTGAAAACAGGAGACATTTTTAACCATGCCCCATCTTTGGTTTAGTTTCTGAGACTCTTATGGGAAAACAAAATAGCTGTAAGGTTTGCATGAAGCATAAAAGTAAGTCAATTTGTTAGTTCTTACCCAGTTTGGACACTTACTCCCGGCAGCGCATGTGTGTCATGGAACTCTCTCTGTAGGATGGAGGAAGAGATAACCATGTTGACTTACAACACAGGAAAGAGCTGTCAAAAACGTCAGAGCATGTGGTTCTAAAAACAAATATTGTATTTAATATGTTTTATCTCTCAATTAGTGATGGGCGAATTTGCGGCGAATTTGCGCTATTCGCCACCAGCGAAAAAATTTGCGAAACGCCCGCAAAAATTCAGACGTCAAAAACGAGAAGCCGGCGCCGTTTGGCGAATTTTTAGCCGTTTCAAAAATTTCGCAAATTTTTCGGCGCAGCGAAACGGCGCAAATTCGCCCATCACTACTCTCAATCTCTTTGGTGGTACTGCACGGATGGTACCATATTCTTTAACTAAAAATAATTACTTCCCTGGATGGTGTGGAGCACAGGCAGAGTATTCTTTGCAACTAGAGGTAGTCCTCACTTATAGGTAAATTAATCCTCAGTGCTAGAAAGCTTACTAGATGCTTACAGTGGTGCATTAATCCACAAATCTCTCTGTTTATGAGCCTAATTACTTGAATCCCTATGCTGGCAGGTCTCACCCTGGGGTACTTTCCCCACTGACCTCCCCACTGGAGCCTTTGAGTGCTCTACTAACTGCCCTAAGCCTAAAACACTCTCTCTCTCTCTATCTCTCTCTCTCTCAATTGCAGAACTGCCAGGGAACACTTTAACCCAGAAAGGGAAACAGCTGTTACCCTCCCTAATAATTCACCCTTTTATCGCTCCAGTACATTGTAATAAGGAATATCAGTACATAAAAGGATATTAAGCACATATATATAATGTGGATTGTGCCAATGGTGACTACATACAAACTCAAAGAATAGAAAACTGGTGAAATATCAGTGAAGTGGGTGATGTTCTGTCAGCATGAAGTTTCTATATTCTCCCTGTGTTTCTATGCATTCCCTCCCACACTACAAAAACATAGTTACTGTAGGTTAAAGGGTTCCTAATGAAACTGACCATAGTGTAGATGGGCATCTAGGTGACTGTGACAGGAAAACTATACTACAAGCTCAGCTGGGGCATGACTGATATGAATGACTGAACATTTTCTGCAATGCACTGTAAAATATGTCAGCTCTTTAAATGAAAGAATAATAATAAGACAGAAGATTATAAAATCAGTGAACTGAATGCTATATTATGCATACATTTTGATGTTTAAATGGATATGCTGGCATGTAGGCTTTGGATTCAGATGTCAAAATACTTCAGATGTACAGTAAAAGACCATAGAAAAGATTATATTTTCCATATGAAATGTTCCTTCCTGAGAATAATGGATAAGCACTTTGCCTTTTTTCCTTTATGAGGCTTCAGCTCTCAAAAAATAAAAAGTGTTCTATAAATGACAGTCGGGCTAAGTAGCATGCAGGACATGTGTGAGCCTGCCTGATATTCAGACTATTAGTAATGATCTAAGTTTGGTTTTACCATCCCGTAGGTGTGGGTTGATATCTTAAGATTTATAATCCTCTGGGCTATCATGTACTATATCCAGATAGTTATTCAACCTATAAGCTACTTATTATTTATTTTAGATGAAAAGGAAGGTTAAAGGACCAGTCACTCCATACAGCAAAATTTATTTTGCACATTTAACGTTTTTATGTTTAAATCCATCACTTCTAAATAATTTTCTTGCCAACAACTGCCCTATTTTACTTGAGGTTTTCATTCTGTCGTTCTGCAGAGCCAGGATCCACGCTTGACTCTTGTTTAATCTTCCTGTGTAAGAGCAATGTTAGATAGGGCTGCTTGGGGTTCTTCAAAATACATATTTGTACAGGTATGGGACCTGTTATCCAGAATGCTCAGGACCTGGCGTTTTCTAGATAACAGATCTTTCTGTAATTTGGATCTTCATACCTTAAGTCTAGTAGAAAATCATATAAACATTCAATAAACCCAATAAGCTGGTTTTGCTTCCAATAAGGATTAGTTATATCTTATAGTTGGGATCAAGTACAAGCTACGGTTTTATTATTACAGAGAAAAGGGAAATCATTTTTAAAAATCTGGATTATTTGATTATAATGGAGTCTATGGGAAATAGCCTTAATTCGGAGCTTTCTGGATAACGGGTTTCCAGGTAATGGACCCCATACCTGTATATTTATATTTACCAGTATACACAACCTTTTCATTACTGTTGTTACTGGTTCTATAAGAGCAGTCATGTTTATTTAACTTTCTCACACTATGCATGAGCAAAAGCTTATATTGTTGTCACCTAAAGACAGACATTTGGCATGTTTTATCTTGGGTGTCATGTCTTTTTCTTTTAAATATTGTGTATGCCATCCCCTGAAACGTTGCCACCCTAGCTTCTGGCCTTTATGGCCTGCCCACAAATACCGGCCTGAGTGACATATTTAACCCCCTAAAATCCATTAGACTTTGGGAGGGTCACCTCCACAAGTCTAATGTAAAAGTTAGTAGCAATACACTTCATCTGTAGAGCAGAGCTTTCTCATCACCCCAGGGATATACGGGGACTGGGCAGACATGATTGGAATTCCAAAATTCATCTTGAACTTTGCCGTTCGGTATGTTTTGCAATTAAGGAATGGTGCAATGTAAAAAGAACATTTGTGGGTGAATTTCCCACTGTTATAAACCATACAGAGCCATGGAACAAATTTGCATACACGGGGAGACACATTTCCAAAACTCGGACTAATTTTACCGACCCAAAAACTCGAATTCAATTAGAATTCGACCAAACTCGATTTGAGTTTTTTCTCCAAAAAGGAAGGCTCCAAACATCTCCAAATTGGTCTATTAGACCAATTCAGCAGTTTATCTGCCCTTGTATGGGGTCTTCCGACGGGTCTTCCCAATTGAAATCTGGCCACGATATCGATCGTGAAGGTTTAATTTTTCAGCGCTAGGGCCAAATGTTCGGATAACCCCGAAATAACCCTGCCGTTGGTGGCCATATCGGAGAAAGATCTGCACGTTTGTCGATGTCGCCAGACGGGCGGATCTCTTCATGTATAGCCATGTATTTCGAATTTGGTCATAAAATTTTTTTTTAATTCAACCCTTAATAAATACACCAAATTGTACACACAAATAAGCTGCTGCTGAGCACTTTTTGGATTGCATCAATACATAAATTTTATATCATGCTTGGGCCTACTGAAACAAATACAGATTATTAGCATTTTGATATTGGTTCAGAATGCGGCTTTGACTCTCACTCACAAAGTACAATTTATCTTCCAATAGAGAAAGTAGCTTAATATCTATTTATAGTGCAAAAATTTCTACGGTCCTGATGTAAATGAAATATGGAGATAACTATAAGGATATTAAGTGAATTTGAAAACAGATGTTCTGGTGGTATATAGGCCAAGTGGGTGTTATGAAATCAGAGGGAATGGATAAAAAGGCAACTGTCGAGAACAAAGTGTACATTTGTACATGCAACTGACACTAACAGGGTTTGCTGAAACTGATATCATTGTCAGTCGCGTTTAATCCCCAAATGCTTCTGTCATTACAGCTGGGTTCCTTGGTTTGCCTTAATCAGCATAGTTCCTGGATGTTTGTAGGAATTACAGCACACGTCCCCCTCCAACTAGACACAAAGAACAGTGACAGCTGGCCCTAAGGAAACACTCTTTAAAACAGACTGACATAAGAAACAAACTGTTTATAATAACAGTACTGGTGAATGATCACTGAGATATCCATTCATGTTAATGGCTTAGCTGGTTCTGTATTGCAAAGTAACCTCTTCAAGAGCTAACATGGATTTATGACTTAGTACTAGTTTTAAAGAAATAGCCAAAGTAGGTGGCAATTATAAATAGGTATTCCTACATGGCCATGTCTTAGCAGAACCGAAAGAGATATAATGCCAAAAATAAAATGTTGTCATTCAAAGCAACTTTCCAGTAGACATCGATTACACATCCAAAGTGGTTCTAAAGTTATTTGTAAATAAAACTGCTTTTGGAACCAGCATCTGTCTGTCCTGGTGCTTTTACCTTTTAAAAGCAGCTCATTAGGAGAACTGTGAAGAATCATGCAAGGCTGGCTCCTGCAACATTGTTTAAGCAGACAGAACAAGTGAAAGTGTTTAATTCATATGAGATTTTCTTTAATTAGGCAGAACATTATATTGGGGTCTACATCCCCTTTATGGTATTTAAAATCCATGGCACTGAGTCCGCTCTTCATCTACACTTATCCTTACAGGAAGCCAGTTCAATAAGAAGGGAAGGGTTGAAAGGAAATTGACTTCCCTAAGGGCACATCTGCATTTGATTGGTGTACTCATTTACTTTCATTATGTAACTATTTATTCATTGCTTCTTGAAATCAGGAATGTTGTGCCCCTCGAGTCGTTGTAAATGTTAACTATAACAGAAGGTACTTGGTGACTAAGGTCACTCATTCCAATTTGAAGAAAGGAGGTTCCGCCTAAATATTCGGAAGGGGTTTTTTACATTGAGAGCTGTGAAGATGTGGAATTTCAGTTGTACAGGCTGATACATTAGATAGCTTTAAGAAGGGGTTGGATGGCTTTTTAGCAAGTGAAGGAATACAGGGTTATGGCAGATAGCTCATAGTACAAGTTGATCCAGGGACTGGTCCTACTGCCATATTGGAGTCAGGAAGGAATTTTTCCCCCTCTGAGGTAAATTGGAGAGGCTTCAAATGAGTTTATTATGCATTCCTAGGAATAAACTAGCAGTTAGGCAGGTTAAAATACAGTTAACAGGTGGAACTTGATGATCGTGTGCCTTTTTTCAACCTAACTTACTATGTTACTATGATATTCTGAGTGAAGTCACAACAACTGGAATGGACACTGTGCTGAATAGAAAATCATGGTATTAGAGAGCTACAGCTCCCGGTATCCCCAGTTTTATCTGAGAGTTTCAGTTCAACCACCCGTACTTTGGTATATGTATATATGTGTAAATTTATTTATATGGCTACTAGCAGGGCCGCCATTAGAAATCACGGGGCCCCGTACAACAAAATTTTTGGGGCCCCCTGGGCCCCGCCCACACTGACGACCAAGCTCCGCCCCATATCCCGCCCACATCGCAGTTAAAAGACCACACAGACATCAGCGCTAAAAAAGTAACCCCCCCCCACACAAGTTGTAAAAAGCTATTGATGGTCAGGGCCCCCTTATAAAAAAAATTGGGGCCCCAAAAAAAAAAAAATTAAAATTTTTTTTTTTTTATAAACATTGGTGGCAGGGGCCCCCTGTTAAAAAAAACTTGGGGCCCCAACAAAAAAAAATGTAAAAAAAACTAAAAAATAAACAAACATTGGTGGCAGGGGCCCCCTTCTAAGTTAAAAACAAATTGGGGCCCCAAAAAAAAATTTGAAAAAAAATTAATTTTTTTTGAAAAAAAAAAAAAAACATTGGCGGCAGGGGCCCCCTTATAAGTTAAAAACAAATTGGGGCCCCAAAAAAAATTTGAAAAAAAATTAATTTTTTTTTGAAAAAAAAAAAAAAAACATTGGCGGCAGGGGCCCCCTTATAAGTTAAAAACAAATTGGGGCCCCAAAAAAAAAATTTTTTTGAAAAAAAAAAAAAAAATGGTGGCAGGGGCCCCCTTACAAGTTAAAAACAAATTGGGGCCCCAAAAAAAATTTTAAAAAAAAATTTTTTTTTGAAAAAAAAAAAAAAACTGGTGGCAGGGGCCCCCTTACAAGTTAAAAAAATTTGGGGCCACCAAAAAGAAAATTAATTTTTTTTTTAAAAAAAAAAACCCAAAAAAAAAAACAATGGTGGCAAGGGGCCCCTTACGAGTTAAAAAAAAAATTGGGGCCCCCAAAAACAAAAGTTTTAAAAAAAAGATTGGTGGCAGGGGCCTATAGAATATTAAAATAATACATTGGTGGCCAGGGGATTAAAAAAAAAAAAACACAAACTGGTGTTCAGTAGAATTGAACTCATGGCTTCAGTACTTCAACTTCGCCTCCTTTCGTGACTTCGGGTCTTTTCACCGCTTCAGGACTTCGGCTTCGGCTGTTTTCGTGACTTCGGGTCTTTGCGCTGCTTCAGGACTTCGGCTTCGGCTGTTTTCGTGACTTCGGGTCTTTTCGGCGCTTCGTGACTTCGGCTTTTTCCGTGACTTCGGGTCTTTTCGTCGCATCGGCTTCGGCTTTTCGGCACTTCCGCATTCGGCACTGAAGAGGCAAGACGTACGGCTCGGGCGCTCGTAAGGGGGGCCCGGATCTTCAAAAAAATGCAGCGCTGCCGGGCCCCCCTTCATGCCCGGGCCCGGTACGCTTGTCCCCCCTGTCCCCCCCTGATGGCGGCCCTGGCTACTAGTATACACAAATCTGAACAGTATTACAATGTCAAAACATACACTTTAGGGGTTGTTGTCCAAATGCTAAAAACTCAAAAAATTGTTTGGTTTTTTTTTTACTATAAAATCCTAATTTTTAGTGGGAAAAAAAACCCTCACGTTTTTTGAGATTTATTATACCCAGAGGCTGCAAAAAGTCAGAATCCAAAAATACTCCAATCTTCAACCTGTCGCGGTCCTGTAGAAGTCAATGGCAGAGATCCTATCCTATATTTATTGATAAATAAGGGCAAATCAGAGATTCTAGTTTGTCCTGACTTTTTTTTTATTTAAAAAATCAGATTTTGATAAATAACCCCCAAAGAGAGGCTAAGTATTTTAATAAATAATTATGGATTGTAAGAGACAAGGAGCAAGGAGGTCCCTGCCCCATAGAGCTTACAATTTTAGTCAAGTGGATAACACACATCTACAAATAGGAAACAAAAGTGCACAAGGTTTGGACCAGATTTATAGGTCCAAAAATATGCCTTGGAAAATATGCCATCAAATATAATTTCTTATTCTGACTAGAAGAAAATGTTCCTGCCTTCAGCTTCCTAGAAGTATGTAAATATGAAAGTAAAAATACAAACTGTTTCCCCTACAAGTTTTCTTTTATTAAAGGCTGGCAGATTTCTTTGTGTGTCCCCTTTTAGATAGAACATTTATTGGGGAATGTAATAAAAGTCGGTAATGGAAAAAATATTCGCAATGCGAAAAGTTATGCCTCTGTCCGAACAAATTTGCCTTTGTGCGAATTTAATATAACTTTTGCAAACAGGGAAACTGTTTAGCGACCACATCCGACAATGGAAGACCGATTGCGCCAATGCGCAGTAAATGTACTAAAACTTTGTACTGAAAAAGTAGTTATGTTTGCTCCAAAAGATTATGACACCTTCAAGCACTACTTAAAAGTGCGCAATTAAAATACGCAATGCGCAATTAAAATTTGCAATGCAATAACAGTTTAAGAAACAATATTACATTGCGAGATGTGGATTTTTTTATTCTTATTGGTGCAAATAGTTTTTCTCTTTGTGACTTTAATTACATTCCCCCGAAAAATGTTCTCCAAAATCCTTCTGTTTACTTGTCTGCATGCATGTCTGTCAGTTGCTCTCTGAGCTTCCAAAAGCTGCCACCTCTGTGCGCTCAGACTGTCTCCTTGTGCTATACAGGCAACAAGGGACCCACTGTTTCTGACTGGTGTGACGTTTCCTTCGGAGTATCCCATTTACGAGGAAACTAAAATAAAACTAACCGTATATGATGTCAAGGACAAGTCCCAAGAAACCGTGAGTATCCACTGGCTGTTAAACCTCTCATTCTTTAACCTGCATCTGTCAAGTCCAGGACTTTTGCTAAGAATGCTCTCAGAGCTTGCAGTGAGCAGGGTGAGCGCACTAGATGTGCCATTTTGTGTTTTGTCTGCTCCCTGATTGCATTTTAAAGTGTTAAGTGGATGGTCTCAAGCCTGAAGGATGCTTTGTTTTCCTTCTCAGGCAGAAGTGACAGAACAGAAGCTCTTTAAAAATGCATGTATTACATTTATATTTGATGAACTCAACCCTATTGCTGTGAATGTGACCCGAGATGCGTTCCAGCGGTGCTCTTTGCTGGGCTATATACAGTATCTTCTGGAAAAGAGGTTAACTAGAGATGTATTTAGAACTCGGTGGAGCAGGTCTCATTCTTTCCTGCAGCTTGAAAAAGGGAACAGATGGATTAAATTAAAAACTGCAAATAACCTTACAAGAAATAAAGCTCACGCAAATGGGCCCACTTTTCAGCAATCTGCTAACCTGTTATATCAATGTTAACAAAACATTTGGCAGAATGTCATGTCATTACATTTTTTTGTAAAATTAAAATTAGCTCATGCAATTCCATTGGCAAAGTAGAGTGGTTTGAATAACAGATTCCTTATCAAACTTTATCATCCGTGCTTTGCATTTAATCTACAGCTCTTTGAAGCACACAGAAAACCAGGGATATGAAATTGCCATATGTATTTTCTTTTTTTTAAACCCTTTTGCATGAGATTAGAAAAGTTGTTAAATATTTTTCTTATATTCTTTCCTTACTACATTTAATGCCAACTTGGTAAAGTGCCACCCACATTTTGAAGTTTCTTAAGTAGTATATGTATTCTTATGCCTAGAAAGTTTGTTCTGTGAGTACAGATGGGCCCCAACTTTGGGTTTAGCCTGTTTATTATTGGTGAATATAAACAAGAACATAAGCAATTATTTTTTTCTTGGGATTAGTGTGAATATTCCAAAGTTTAAAAGAACAAATTGAGACATTTTCAGTCATTTGATGTACAACAACATTTTGTAATGTATGCCAATCAGATTTGGTGAATTGGGCATTGTTCTTCTTGCTCAATCAAAGACTCTCACAGTGACTACTGTTATGTTCTTGGTTTGTTCGATCTGGGAGGTCATGATATGTGAATATGCTGGTTACAACGCATACTTGTTGTACAGAGGTTACGGAGAGTAGCCATTGCTAATATGCATCGGTTTTTGAAAAGAAAAGATATCAGCCACATTGACACTTAGGGGCCGATTCACTAAGGGTCGAATATCGAGGGTTAATTAACCCTCGATGTTCGACTAGGAATTGAAATCCTTCGACTTCGAATATCGAAGTCGAAGGATTTAGCGCAGATAGTTCGATCGAACGATCTAAGGATTATTCCTTCGATCAAACGATTAAATCCTTTGAAACGAACGATTCGAAGGATTTAAATCCAACGATCGAAGGAATATCCTTTGATCAAAAAAAGTTAGCCAGGCCTATGGGGACCTTTCCCATAGGCTAACATTGACTTCGGTAGCTTTTAGGGGGTCGAAGTTTTTTTTAAAGAGACAGTACTTCGACTATCGAATGGTCGAATAGTCGAACGATTTTTACTTTGAATCCTTCGATAGTCGTAGTCAAAGGTCGAAGTAGCCCATTCGATGGTCGAAGTAGCCCAAAAAAAACTTCGAAATTCGATGTTTTTTTAACTTCGAATCCTTCACTCGAAGTTAGTGAATCGGCCCTTTAGTTTCAAAATGCTATTATTATAGCTAATATATTGGTGTTTCCATTCCAGTAATTATTCTGTTACAGTTTGCATAGTAAAATTGTGGGATTTAGGATTAGAAGAGTCCGCTAGGCTTGTCACTCCTCCATTCTTGCGAGAGATTGAAGGAGACGGCCATCGAGGACAATCAGAGTATGGCTCAGGAGTTTGTCATCATGATTGAATTTACCTGCAAAAATGTTAGTTGGTGCAGAAATTGAATGCTAACTAATTACATCTTGAATATAAAGCTTAGAAATCTCTCGGAGATTAAATAAATGCATTTTCGGCAGACTACTTTTTCAGGTAAATCGCTAATCTCTCAAGTGTGCTATGGGCTGGTGGTTTCCTGGTTATATGTATATGGATTTTGTGCAGTATTTAGAGATGTAGTATATGCCTGTATTCAGCATGGGTTGAATAAAAAGGCTTGTGTTAGACATGCATTCTGCTTGCATAATATCCATCTGTACCCTAGATTTTTTTTTCCAGTTATTTCTTGGATTACAATGTAGAGCCGTAGATTAACATGATCCCTTTTCTGGCATTTGTAGAGCATTGGTGGGAGGAAGAGTGGGTAGGTAATCAAGCTAACCATTTATTTTTAATACATTTCCTGTAATTTATAAAGGGCATCTATTATAAGGAAAATGTTTGTGTGCTAAGACAGCATTTACTCTGGTTGGAACAAACAATACTATTTTTGTCAGAAAACACTATTCAGCCTGTGTAGGGAGGGGGGCTCCCAATTTGGTTGGCCATGTTGGGACTGTGCACTTACATTAAAAAGAATGTCCTTGCTCCCTCATTTTGCACTAGTGCATAATGTACTGTCCTCCGCCAATCTTACGTCACACTCTGTGTGAGAGAGCATGCATGTGATCAAAGGCCATCAAATGCACTGGAAGATCCCCCTCCCCTAGGTGTGATCAGCTTTTTTTTTTGCCCAAAGCAGTAGTATTTCTCCCAGCTTTAGTGTGGGCCCGATTAGCCTGCATCACTAGTGGAGGAAACAGTTTTGTTATGATAGATGCCCTCTAATCCTGAGACACATGCAACAACTGTGGAAAGAAGGAGCTCATTATTTATCTTTCAAATACCACAACCAGGGCATGGAAAGGGGATTCGAAATGGGGAAAACAAAATTTATTAGATTGTATTTGCTAATTTAGGTGTGTAATGCAAATGTTTTTTTTCCAGGCATTACTGTTGCATGTGAAATAAAGGCCAACAAGACTGGGTCCAGTTAGTTAGTATTAAAGTGTGTGCTTGTACAGTTTGCTGCATTATTCCTACTCAGTTTAGTATGTGCCCCCTTTAAAAAAAAATAAATAAAAAAAAAAAAAAAAAAAATATATATATATATATATATATATATATATATATATATATATATATATATATATATATATATATATATATATTGCATTAAGCAGTGGCAGTTAAATCTAAACTTTATGAACTGAACTAACCCCTCTATTCAGAAATCTGTTCTAGATCTGTATCCGACTTAAAACCTTCAATGACATAAGAAGATTAATCTGAGGATGATTACTTGCCTGTGCAGAGAAATGTTTGTCATGAAAGCCAGAGAGTGACTCTGGGAAATCTGAATACACAGATTGAAACTCTAACATCAACAAAACTCTTCTGCTGTTTAATTAAGTGGGACTATTAAATAAAGCCCTATTTAATTAACTGCTGCTCCACTCCCATCAGGCATGCTGATTTGACTTGTTCTTAGTGGCAGGATTAGAGCTGCTGATGTGAGAATATGCTGATTCCCCCTTTCCAAAAGGTTTTTGATATAGCTATGTTAATAATTTCTAAGTAGTCCTTTGATATCCCTTCTATATATTACAAAATGTATAGTACATACTTAGAACAGGATATATTAAGGGCCTATGGGGGGGCTATTTGGGCTTCTGTGTTCTTGAAACACCAACACCAGGGTCTATTTTGTCTTCCCTATTTAGTCTTCCCATCCTCTCTGTTTATTCTGTAAACCCAAAAATACAACTTTGCCTTTGAAAAAAAATGATATTTGTAAACAGTTTTCCAATATATGTTACTTTGTAAATTTTGAAAGCAGTATCTGGCTTTCCTTTTGACTATAGGGTTTATTTACAATGCCTCATGCTGTTTGCAAAGTTCCATCTTTTTGCACTTTATCTATTGTGTGGAGCATTGAGCAAGTAACTGCAGTGTAAAAAGTAGGCTTCCGCCCTCCTGCCTCTACTCCAAATGAAAGAGTATATTTTGGGCTGGTTCTGGGTAGGTCGGGGGACTTAAGGGGACAGACGAGGGGCTGAAATTTAGGGTATTATTGGCTGGCCTTGGCAGGTTATACACCAGCCCAGTAAAACCCCTATTATATATTCCCCTATAATATATTCTATTGAAACAATATTGCATTAATCAGCTCCACTCCAGCCTAAACATTTCCCTAAATATCTTGTATCTTTTTCTGGAAAATCACAGAAATATGCAAAACTTTGGTGGGGGGGGGGGGGCTAGACGGGAGCTTACTAATTTTTTCAATTCTATATGTTAGGTCTTTCAATGCATATGCCCAGGAAGGACAAGTCCTGGATTTCAGTGCATTGTGTAGGAAACCAATTCTGGTACCCCCCAAGTGCTTATTATCTCTTGCCTAACAAAACTTGAGTCAGTATCATCACACATAAAGCAAATAATCAATTTTTTAATATAAATAGAATATCTTATGCAAAGTAAGCCTTACAAATAAGTGCATGTTCTGATTAGACTTGAATTTTAATTACTGAATAGGTTGAAACAGGGTTTGTCAATCATGTATCATAATCACTGATGTCACTTTCTTGCATTGCCATGAGCAGCCCTTCTTACGTTTCCCTGGTTATATTCAAGCTGTCGTCAAGATTCAGTAGCCGACTTAAACATGTCCGGTGTGCAGCTGTTCTTACTAGAAAGCCAGACAGATTGTTATCCTGAAAGACTGTATCATGCACTATTCATCAGGGCTGCCATCAGGGTGGTACTGGGGGAAGAATTCTCCCAGGCCCGGTGGCCTCTATATGTTAAAGGGAACCCGGCTGTGGTGTGTTTCCTGGATTAGCCCGGGTCCCCATTGAGTCACTCAGTTACTGTAGTACTAGTTGAAGCCAATGAAAGGAGTCATGGAAGAAGAAGAAACACCAATGGGTTTTGTTTGTTTTTTGAACTCCTGTGCACTCATTTTTTTTTTTTTAATTCATGTGGGGCCACCAATGTTTTTTTTTAACTTGTGGGGGTCTGTCCACTGATGGAGGTTTTTTTTTTTCAAATTTGTTGAGGGGGGGGCTGACTTCTAATGTTTTTTGTTTGTTTTTTTTAAACCCCTGAGCATTTTTTTTATTTACTTTATGTGGGGATCCTTGCCACTTTTATGGGAGACCTCACCATTTTTTTAACTTGTAGGGGGGCCACTGTTTTATTTTTTTTATTTGTTTGAGAGGCCCTGACTACCATTTATTTTCTTAATTTGGTAATTTCCATTTTATTTTAATTTGGGTGGGACAGGCCACCAATGCCAATTTTTTGTGTGTGTGTGGGGGGGTGATGGCCACCAATGGAATTTTTCTTTTACTTGTAGGGGGGGTTAGCCACCAATGTTTTTTTTACTTGTTGTGGGGGGCATAAAAATCATGGATGCCCAAATTCTAATGGCGGCCCTGTTCATAATACAAAAGCATTATCAGGAATAAGCTATGCATCTTAAAAATGCTGGATTAAATAAGATAGTAGTTGTTACTGAGTACAATAAAACTATAGGTTATTTTGATGCAGTGCACAGCATTGGAAGGAAAAGTCAAAACTGTATTGGCAATCGTCACAATTGCTGTATCTTTTCTGCTGCTTCTTCAATTGCTGTCCTCTTTACAGCAGTAGAAGACAAAGTACAGTGAGAGAAGTCTAGGAGCAAGTTATAGTAGATGAATTAAGTGTAAAGCTCAGAGCGCCCAATAAAACAATGGCTACATAAATCCAAGCTGCTGTAAATCTATTTCTCGCTCATGGTCAAAAATATATGTGTCATCACAGAGATAACATTTCTCATATAAAAACCAAAACTTTCACATGTACCATCTTGTAGTAAATCACAATGTCATGGTGACTGTTGGCCAAGCACATAAATTGTACCTGATAAATTGCCATAGCTGCTAAAATGACTTAATTGTGTCATTTCTCGCGAATACTAGGGATGCTGAAAGAAGCATAGTTCTCAATTTTAAACATGTGGGAAATATTCATGCTACCCCTATATGCCAGAAATATTGCAATTAATATAAATGACTAGTTTTTTACTCCTGGATAGTTGGTTAATATCTATTCTTAGGGGCAAGACAGCTCTACTACAGGAAGCATCAACAGGAACTCAAGCTAACTTTCACTATTCGTTAAAGTTCTTATTTTAATGGTATTAGAATAAACCAACAATTCCATTGTAAACATTAGTTAACTATGTAAAATCATGCATATTTATGGAGCTGGAATCATTGTATGCGAATGTGTAGCCATGTATAAAATTTCAGGTATAAAGAAAAAAAAACGTTAAAAACTTATATATTGTTTTTGACACATATAATTACTCAACTATTTTGATGCCACAATTTTTTTTTTTACAAATGGGGGAAACATATTGAAAATTAGAAAAATTTGCATTACAATATCTGTATACAGTAGTTGGTATTATTTGCCTATGTGTGACATGCAATTTCATAGACATACAGTAGATATTTTCCAAATGGAAAGGTTTCTTCATCAAGGGGATTTTTTCAAATTTAAAAAATAAATTAAATTGGACTCTGTGTTGGCATATATGATTTGTAGATCTTTCTGTAAATTTGTTCTTCTGAACCGATTAGTTAGTCACCTCAACCGGTGTCCAGCAGTACAAGGCCCTGAAAGTTTTCCTCTTTTGGTTTAATCTGCCTAAGGGCCAATGGTGTTGGGTGATCCCTAGATTCCTAATCCTTCTGCTCTACTTGGTGGAGGCTCTGACAACTCTACTGACTACAGTAAGCTTAAAGTCAAGACCTCAAGTGAGTTATTACAGGAGTTGTCTCTACCACACAGGATTTTCCTTTGCTGAGGAGGCCTCATGCTTCTAGCACCATCCATCCTCGTACAGCAAGTTTTAGGACTTGTTTCTACAGTAAATGGACATCCTCTATAGCCCTCGGTTCTTTCTCAAAATCCCATTTAAAGGCAGACAGGTATTTTATGGTTAGGGGTATCCACATGGAGGGCTGTGGGTCAGATTTGTTTTTCTAAGGAATTTTACAGCACCCAGCTTGACCAGGGAGCCTTTCTACAACATCATTTTAATAAAGGGTGCAAATATGTAGCCCCTGCATGGACAAAAAAAACTGCTTTATGCTTTGGAAGCACAGCAATGGAGAGCTAGGGACAGCTTAAATGAACAAGTGTTTTAAGTGTTATAAAGTAATAAAAATATCATGTTGTCACCCAGCACTGATAAAACTGACGTGTTTGCTTTAGAAACACTACTATAGTTCATTTTAACAAGCTGCTGTGTTGCAATGAGCTTATCTGCTATCTGCTGTGTAACCCAAGCCTTGTCTCCTTTGAATAGCTGCCGCCATTGCTACACAGCAACACACACACACACACACACACACACACACACACACACACACACACACACACACACACACACACACACACACACACACACACACACACACACACACACACACACACACACACACACACACACACACACACACACACACACACACACACACACACACACACACACACACACACACACACATATATTAGTAGTTTCTGAAGCCAACACAGCAGTTTTACTAGCAGTGTTACTACTCCTACTAAGGTTACAGCCTTGATTAATTAAATCTTATTTGACCTTCAAAGTTCATGGTGATACACAATCAAGTCACAATGTGATGCTGTTTACCTTGCAGGCACAGAAAGGCGGATTCTGTGGTGTGTTTGCACTGGTATCTCAGAGTGCATTTAAGTTGCTGTTTTATCACAGCTAGACTGCAGCTTTGGTATTGACATTGGTCTCTCTCCTATTTATTTGACTACATTTTACTGCTGAAAAGCTACACCTTCCAGGTACATTGCCTGAAGTAAATGGAACAGAAACCTGCAGATGGCAAAAGCTTATTACATCTTTTGTATTTTTATATGCATGAAAAAGTAACATCTGTGCTAGGCAGCAGTGCAAAACATAGTACCTCTCTAGGGCTACACTAACGTGCATCTTAATAACGGACTCATTATTTTTTCATAATGCAGTAGTGGACATAGCTTTTTCATGGTGTATGCTGATGCGGTCTGTTAATTGAATCTGAATATCAGTATAATAAATATATAATATATAAATATAAAATATATTGCTTTGATATGCATTCGTTTTAAATCAATGACAGTCTTGTTAAGGTAGCCTTCCACAAAGAAAATCTACAATGCTATAATTAAAAATATATAGTATATATAAAACTACTTTAAATGGCATGCACATGAGTTTAGTCTTGCTTTTTTGTGAGTTAAAGGGGGACCGCCACTGATATAAACATACTCCTAAACAGTAGTGGATGCATAATGAATCCTCTTTATAAATAGATTTTAGTAGTTAGGTTTTTGAGCCATAAATCAACCAATTTTTTATACTAGAGATTATCCATAATAAAACCTTTTGACAAAGTACATCTGCCATAAATACTTGAGCAGTAGCAGTTTTGAATAATGAGTCAGACTAATCAATTAAAATACTGTATTGGCTTATTTCTCAATTTTATTAGTGGTGCTTGCGAAGCAAAGCATCACTACTGTTATCTTGCAAACTTATTTTTATTCTTCTTCCGTATGAAAGTTTGGCGCGTAACTAGTCCCGCACCGTTTGTCCTAGACCCATGAATGAGGTGTCAAATCGTGCGGCTTAATCGGGAATGGGGTGGTATGACTCTAAGGGGTGGGTGGTTAATTGCCCCTTGCGGGGGCAATTAACCACCCCGAAAAGTCCCATAGATTAACATTGAGGCCAACTTTTGACGGATTCTAGCGCAGAGAGGGAATCTTGTAGAAACGTTAAATTTACCACATTTGAAGAGGTTTGCGACCTGTGTCAGATGATACCCCACACGAGGGTATAAGTTTTACCCCCGGGGCAGGAGAGGTCCCCAAATTTGCCCCATTGACTTATAATGGGGAATTTATCGAATAATTAGTTTGTCGCAGACCCATGAATGAGGTGTCAAACCGTTCAGCTTATTCGGGAATGGGGTGTTGTGACTTTTCTGTCCTATTTTGGGGACCCAAAAAAGTGAGCGGAGCCGCAAACAACCAATCAGATTTTCCCTATTGACTTCAATGAGAAAATGTAAACAGCTGTAATTCTCACAGTAATAAAGCCAGAGCTCCCAAACTTGGCACCGTGGGTCACTGGGTGACTGCGGCCAAAATTTACAAAAAGTGGGCGGAGTCTACAACAGCCAATCAAATTTCAGCCATTCAATTAAATAGGAAAATTTTAAACTGCTGCCGCTCTTAGACGGTTAATGGCAGCCTCCTCAAAGTTGGCACAGTTGGTCACTGGGGGACTGGGATTAAAATTAAGAAAAGTGGGTGGAGCCAAAACCAACCAATCAGATTTCTTTGATTGGTTTTAATGGGAAAAATTAAGAAGGCTGCCATTCTCTCAGTATTGATGTCAGGGACCTTGAATATCACAAATGTGGTCGCTGGGGGTTTCCACTTCAAGTTTAGAAAAAGTGGGCGGAGCCACCAACAACCAATCAAATTTCATTCATTGATTTTCAATAGAAAAAAATAGAAATGCTGCCATTTTTACACATTAAATGACAGCATTCCCAAACTTTGGTATGTTAGTCACTGAGTGACTGTGGTTCACAATTAGGAAAAAAAGGGGCGGGGCAACAAAAGCCAATCAGATTTCAGCCTTTGACCTTAATGAAAAATGATAAACTGCTGCTATTATCACGGTTTAAATGCTAGGTGTACCAAACTTGGCTCAATTACTCACTGGGTGACTGCGGTCAAAATTTAGGAAAAGTGGGTGGAGCCATAAACAGCCAATCCATTTTCACCTATTGACTTCAATGTAAAATTTTTGATTACCGCCGTTCTCACAGTTTTAAAACCGGAGGCCCCAAACTTGGCACTGACCATGACTAGGTAACTGGGGTTAAAATTCAGAAAAATGGGCGGAGCTTAAGACAGCCAATCAAATTTTACCTAACGCTATTCAATGGGAATATTTAAATTCCTGTCATTCTTACACTGTTAATGTAAGAGTGCTCAAACTTGGTCCATTTGGTGACTGGGTTGCAAATTTTTAAAAGTGGGCGGAGCCAAAAATAGCCAGTTTGTTTGGATTGATTTCAATGGTAAAATTTGGTTGGCTTTAAATTTCACCGGTTTAATCCGGATTCTACCGACTTTGTGTACTCTCTAGGCACCAGGGGCGACTGGGCAAGACACCCAACATATATGGGGGGCCTGAGTTTTGCCACGGCAAGCACCACTCACATTTTCTTCAGGAAATGTACCTCTCTAGTTATTTAAACTTATTCTGTAGAGGGAATTGCAACATGTATTGTAACATTTAATCCAGCCATTCACTCTACTATTTTTATTTTGCTTCTATGTGACTGAAATTGTTTCTAATTTGCTAGAGAAATGAAAACTTTTTTCTCAGTAATGTTAATTAGCGACAAATATACCTTCTACTGTAAAATATAAAACTACCGTATTAGACATGTTTTCTTTATCAAATACAGGAATCCAAGATATTGCATATAAAGTTATTTCCATGTAAGCATTTGCACATTTTGATAAGAAAAGAATAATAAAGAAAGGGAAAAAAGGAATAAATAAGAGCATAAGAACTAACATAATAATGTTAAACTGTAACAGAAAATATCTGCACTTCAATTACATTCCAATAGCATAAATGATTCACCTTAAACCAATTTAGTCTCCAGCATAATATTGAATTCATCTCCATAAGTGACCACATTTAATATTAAATTTAATATTCAGCCCTGTAGCATCAGCTCATATAACAGACCAGCCTCATTTTCTGCTTGATAATTTGTGATGACCACTAAGCTTAGCTTCTCATTAGCTGCTCAGAGCTCACTGAGCATGTGCGTGTCACAGACACTCCTTACAAAAGCCACAAATCCAAATCTCCTGTGCTAAGTTTGTCAAAGGCAAGAACACTTAAAATGGTTTTAATGGATCAGGAAAACAAATAGTTTGAAAATCACAAAAAAAAAAAAATACAAAGATATCTGCATGGTATATAAATTGATGTGTTCATTCCTATGCTTGTGTGTGTGTGTGTATCTGATGCAGTTTAAGCTATTGCAATTGAACTGGAATGAGATACCGCCACTCTGAATTATCCTTATCCATATAGTATACTCCTTGGGCCAGTGGCGTAACTAGATATTACTGGGCCCCACAGCAAATTGTTTTTCAGGCCCTCAAAATGTTTAGAGGTTGACTTGTTTCTCCAATATTTATTGAAATTGTATATGAATTAGGGCCTCGTGGGGCCCCTATACCTCCTGGGCCCCCCTGCAGCCGCAGGGTCTGCTTCCTCTATAGTTACGTCCCTGCCTTGGGCATTAACATTTTGTTAAAGGGGTTGTTCAGCTTCCAAGAACTTTTTCAGTTCAGTTGTTTTCAAATTGTTCACTTTTTAGAGTTTTTTCAAAATCTATATGTATTTAAAGTTGAATGTTCCTGTCTCTGGTGTTTGTCTGGCAGCTCAGTGATCCAGATGAGGAGCCTGAACTGTTACAATTTGCTACATTATTTGATACATTTCTCAGCAGCATCTGTGGGATATTAGCCACAATTGTATCAACAATACAATCGGAACTTAATGAAGAACCTCTTTTTAAGAATTTGTGTGTCAGTCATCTGTGGAAAAATGACACAATGTTCAATTGCAGCTAGCATCACTTTCTGATATAGAATTGCTTCTCATCCTGAGTTTGCCAAAAAGCATTTAGATAATTCAAGAGGCCATGTAGAGATTGGACACCAATGTGTATTGTTTGGCAAAAAATTACTATTTAATCATAATCTCAGTTTTAGGTGGTAATGTGGTACATGTGGGGGTAACGAAGCATCAGACATACTTTATTACATCAGTGCTATTAGAGACCAGGTAGGAAAGTCCCAAGGAAAATGTCAGCCCATTTGACTGATTAAGTAAGTAAGTGATACAGTAAGACAATGGTATTGTAATGGAAACTATGACACTCACCCAAGATGGCGTCCAAGATGGCGACTTTCTGCTCCACCGCATGGCTCCTGCTGGGCGCTGTCCTGTGACATCAGCATCTTCTCGATCTGGGATTGGTCGCCCGGCGACGGAACGGACGCCGGCGTCAGAATTCGGGCGCCGGCGTCAGGGCGTCAGCGTGGGGACGCTGGCGTCTGCGTCTGACGCCAGCGCGTCAACATTTCGGCACCATGCCATGGACTATTTAAACCCCATTGCCCTTTTCTTCCTTGCCCAATTATAGGTTCCATTGATTTGTGTTCCTGGGTGTGACTTCTTATTCTGATTTTCTGTGTACCGATCTTTGCCTGTTTCCTTGTCTCCGTTGTTTGCCGCCTGAACTGACCTTTTGCCTGTACCCTGACGATTCTTCTGGATAAACCCTTTTGTACTTCGAACCTGGTTTTGTCTCCTCTTTGGTCCGCACTATTACTGCTGCGCCTTCGGGCCCATTACAGTATAATTGGGCCATGGACCCTTCGGAGGAGGCCCAAGCACCTCTTGATGTCGGAGGGGCCATTCGTGGATTGGCTTCTCGGATGAAAACATATGAAGCTCAGCAATCCCATTTTGGCCAGGCCCTTGAGGCGATTCTGGAGAAGTTGACTGCTCTGTCTCCTGCGGCTCCTGCGGTAGTGCCTGCTCCGGCCATTCCTATTCCGCTCCAGGTTTCTGAACCGCGTCTCCCTGCTCCACCTCTTTTCAGCGGTGATCCGGAAGCATGCAGGGGCTTTATCAACCAGTGCGAGATTCAGTTCACCCTGCTGCCAGGTCAGTTCGTTTCTGAACGTGCCAAAGTGGGTTATATAATCACTCGTCTACAGGGAAAGGCTTTGGAGTGGGCATCGCCCTTTTGGGAAAAGGAGGATCCACTGATTGACAACGCCAGGGCATTTGTCCAAGAACTCCGTACGGTGTTTGATGCTCCAGGTCGTGCCACTGCATCCTCCGCTAGGCTTTTCCAACTGCAGCAAGGTGTCCGCTCGGTCTCCGAGTATGCCATAGAATTTCGCACTTTGGTGGCGGAGACTTCTTGGAACAACGATGGTTACCATGCAGCCTTTTACAATGGATTAGCTATGCGGATAAAGAACGACCTGGTGTCCCGAGAAATTCCCTCCAGATGGGAGGACCTGGTCGCCCTGGCCATGAAGGTGGATACCCGCCAGAGGGAATTCCAGGTCGAACTAGATCGAGAACGCTCCAAGAGGAATTCCCGATTTCAGCCTATCCTGGCCCCCCGTTTCCAGAGACCCTTGCTCTACAATCCTGCTTACATCTCGCCCTCTCCAACTCCTGCGGCTTCTGCTTCTTCCTCTTCCTTACCAGCAGAGGAACCGATGCAGATCGGACGGGCCCGTCTTTCCGAACAGGAGAAGAATCGGAGAAGGGCGGCGGGGTTATGTCTCTACTGCGGGGGCAAAGCTCACTTTGCTCATGAATGCCCAGTGAAGCCGGGAAACGCCAAAGCCTAGGTAAGTTTGGGGAGACTTACCTGGGTGGGATTTGTCGTTCTCCCCATTCTTCTGCTCAACGTTTCCTCCTCCCAGTGCAGATCCAGTTTGGTTCCAAAAAGATTTCTTCTCAGGCCTTCCTTGATTCAGGCGCTGCTGGAAATTTCATGGACCGAGTGTTCGCTGAAAACCATTCCATTCCTCTCCAGTCCTTGGCGAATCCGCTTCGAGTCCTGGCGATTTGATGATCGTCCCTTGTCTTCTGCTATCATCTCGCAGTCTACTCAAGAACTCTCTTTCAAGGTGGGCACTATGCATTTGGAAAGACTGTCCTTTCTTCTTATCGATTGCCCCTCCACTCCAGTTGTTCTAGGTCTACCATGGTTGTGTCTCCATAATCCTGTTATCGATTGGGCCTCTACACAAGTTTCCAGGTGGAGCCCATTTTGTTTACAGAACTGTTTACCCGCTGTTCCTGTCGTTAAAATTTCTTCTGTGTCTTCAAACCCTTCTCTTCCCTCTGCCTATCAAGCATTTGCCGATGTCTTCAATAAAAGTTCTGCCGAGAATCTTCCACCTCATTGTCCATACGACTGCCCTATAGAACTTTTATCCGGTTCCATGCCTCCTCGTGGCCGCACCTACCCACTTTCTCCCTCGGAGACTTCTGCTATGAAGTCCTATATCCAGGAGAATCTTCAGAGAGGATTTATTCGTCCTTCCATCTCCCCTGCAGGAGCGGGGTTCTTCTTTGTTGAAAAGAAAGATGGTAGTTTGCGGCCCTGCATTGACTACAGAGGACTTAACAAAATCACCATTAAAAACAGGTACCCTCTTCCTCTCATTTCTGAACTGTTCGATCAACTCAGGGGTGCCAGCCTTTTTACTAAGTTGGATCTTCGTGGGGCCTATAACCTCATTCGGATTCGTGAAGGGGACGAGTGGAAGACCGCCTTCAATACTCGTGATGGTCATTATGAGTATCTGGTCATGCCTTTTGGTCTCTGTAATGCCCCTGCGGTCTTCCAGGAATTCGTTAATGACATTTTTTTCGAGATTTATTGGGGCAGTGTGTGGTCGTCTATTTGGATGATATTCTTATTTTTTCTAAGGACCTCCAGGAACATCGCAACCAAGTACGTGAAGTACTATCCAGACTGAGGAAAAATCATCTTTACGCCAAGTTGGAAAAGTGCATCTTCGAAGTCTCTTCTATTCCTTTTCTTGGTTATATTATTTCTTCTCTTGGCTTCAAAATGGATCCGGCCAAGGTCTCCGCAATCCTGGACTGGCCTCTTCCTACCAGCGTTAAAGCTGTTCAAAGGTTTGTTGGCTTCGCAAATTACTATAGACCGTTCATTAAAAACTTTTCTTCCAGACTTTCTCCAATTCTTGCTTTGATCCGTGGTGGAAACAAACCTCAACACTGGCCCCCTCTAGCTTTGGAAGCCTTCAAGTCTCTCAAGGAAGCATTTTCCTCCGCTCCAATCCTTAGACACCCCGAGCCTCTTCAACCCTTCTTCATCGAAGTTGACGCCTCGGACATCGGTGCTGGAGCTGTGTTATCTCAGAGATCTTCTTCTGATGGTAAACTTCATCCATGTGCTTTTCTTTCCAAAAAATTTTCTTCCCCAGAACAGAACTACGACGTTGGCAACCGGGAGCTACTTGCTGTTAAGCTGGCCTTAGAAGAATGGAGACACTTATTAGAAGGTTCCGCTGTTCCAGTAACGATCTTTACTGATCACAAGAATCTCGAATTTATTCAGTCCCTCAAACGCCTCAATCCCCGGCAAGCCAGGTGGGCACTTTTCTTTTCTCGTTTTAATTTTGTCATTACTTTTCGCCCTGGGTCCAGAAACAGGAAGGCCGATGCACTATCCAGAAGCTTTATTCCTGAGGATTCTTGCTCCGAGGACCCTGAACCTGTTATTCCTTCTTCCAAGATTATCGCAGCCTTGTTTCCTGCCTGTGCTCCTCAGATACTCTCCGCTCAAGCTTCTGCCCCTGAAGAGACTCCCCTGGGTCTAGCTTTTGTTCCTCCTGAATTTCGTCTTGCCATTTTGTCTCATTCTCACAATTCTAAACAGGCCAGTCATCCTGGGATTAAAAAAACTACTGAACTTTTGTCTCGTCTGGTTTGGTGGCCATCTTTAAGGAAGGATGTTAAAGACTTTGTTTCCTCTTGTTCCACCTGTGCCGTTTCTAAGTCTGGACATTCTCCCCCAAAGGGTTTTTTGTTGCCTTTACCCATCCCTTCTAGACCTTGGACTCATCTTGCCATGGATTTTATTGTCGATCTTCCAAGTTCTTCCGGCCACACTGTCATCTGGGTGGTGATCGACAGATTTAGTAAGATGGCTCATTTCACTCCTCTCCGCAAACTGCCATCTGCTCCGGAACTTTCTGAACTCTTCATCAAACATATTTTTCGTCTCCATGGCTTTCCTGCTGAGATCGTGTCTGATCGTGGTCCTCAGTTTGTGTCTACGTTTTGGAGGTCACTGTGCAAAGCCTTGAATATTTCTCTTCAATTTTCTTCCGCTTACCATCCTCAGTCCAACGGGGCCACCGAACGTGTCAATCAAGCATTAGAGCAGTTCCTGCGTTGTCATGTGTCCTTGTGTCAGGATGACTGGTCGGACCTTCTTCCATGGGCGGAATTTGCCCACAACAATTCCCTTCATTCTTCTTCCCAGAAGTCTCCATTTTTCTGTGTTTATGGTTTAAACCCTTTGGCATTTCCTCAGGACCTCCTACTTACCAACGTGCCTGCCGCCAATGATCAAGCAGCCCATATGATGGCCATCTGGCATGCTACGGCCGCTAATTTGGAAAAAAGTGCTTCTTCCCAGAAGAAATTTGCCGACAAAAAGAGGATTGCTTCACCAACTTACTCTCTTGGTGATAAGGTTTGGTTGTCCACTCAAAATATTCGTCTCAAGATTCCCTCTCCTAAACCCAAGTTCATCGGTCCCTTTCCCATCATCGAGGTCATCAATCCTGTGGCTGTCCGTCTTCTTCTTCCACCTGAGATGAGGATCCCTAATGTGTTTCATGTGTCTCTCCTTAAACCCGCAGTCTCTTCTCCCTCTTCTTCTTCCACAGATCCTGTTGTCGTCAATGATCTTTCGGAGTTTGAAGTTAGCAGAATCTTGGACTCTCGCTTTTCCAGGGGTGCTCTCCAATATCTCATTGAGTGGAAGGGTTTCGGTCCTGAGGAATGCTCCTGGGTGAGGAAGTCTGACGTTCATGCTCCCATCCTTGTCCGCAGGTTCCACAAACAGTTTCCTTCTCGTCCTGGTCCCGGTGGTCCTGAGGCCCCCCCTAGGGAAGGGGGTACTGTAATGGAAACTATGACACTCACCCAAGATGGCGTCCAAGATGGCGACCTTCTGCTCCACCGCATGGCTCCTGCTGGGCGCTGTCCTGTGACATCGGCATCTTCTCGATCTGGGATTGGTCGCCGGCGACGGAACGGACGCCAGCGTCAGAATCGGACGCCGGCGTCAGGGCGTCAGCGTGGGGACGCTGGCGTCTGCGTCTGACGCCAGCGCGTCAACATTTCGGCGCCAAGCCATGGACTATTTAAACCCCATTGCCCTTTTCTTCCTTGCCCAATTATAGGTTCCATTGATTTGTGTTCCTGGGTGTGACTTCTTATTCTGATTTTCTGTGTACCGATCTTTGCCTGTTTCCTTGTCTCCGTTGTTTGCCGCCTGAACTGACCTTTTGCCTGTACCCTGACGATTCTTCTGGATAAACCCTTTTGTACTTCGAACCTGGTTTTGTCTCCTCTTTGGTCCGAACTATTACTGCTGCGCCTTCGGGCCCATTACAGGTATACTGCACCATGGAACACTATGAGGGTTTATTTTATTTAAGTGGTCAGTGGCGGGTAGGAGGTCTGCCACCAGTGTTTTTCTTTAAAGAACAAAACCCTAAAAATGAATACGGTTAAAAATGGCATATTTACATTCTGAACTTAATGCACTAGCTTAAAAATTAAGCATCTCAATAGCAGCAATGATCCAGGACGTCAAACTTCTGATACTAATTGCATTGGTTTCTGTGCCGTTATGTGGTAATTATGTTTATTAGATAATCATATTGTGACATTTCTGTTCTGTATATACAGTATATTGTGAGTTTGTCCCTAAGGTCAGTAAGTGACAGCAGCCCAGAGCATGTGTAGTGAATCAGCAGAAAAAAAAGATGGGGGCTACTGGGCATATTTGGGGGCACAGAGCTAAAGGGCTGTGATTGCCTTGGGCTGGTATAGAAGCCCAAAACATAATGTACAATATTTATAGCCTACTTCTTTAGTTAAGCTTTAGTCCTCCTTTAAATGTGTCTGTTCTTGTTTGGTAATTTAAAATCTCTACAGCAAACAATACTGGCAATTCCTATTAGGTGACAATTGTGACATCAGCCGCTCCTCAAACTAAATGCATGAATGTTGTATTGAAGTTTGAAAAACCTTTTCTCTTCCGCTGTGAAATTTTATTCTCTATTTCTTTAGTTTCAAACTGGAAATCACTTGAGATGGGAATAATCACACAGCTAGTGATTTTACACGTATCGGTTCAAGGATGTACAAGAATATTTTAATATAATTAGCATTTTAATGATTGTTCAGTTGGGGTTACTTCCACAAGGATCTAACCACAGCAGCTTAACATGACTATTAATATCTGTGTTTACATATACTTGCTTAGGTTTTATTACCACTTTCCAGACAGATTTATGTGAATGAATGGAGAGTATTAGAGAATGCTAGACTAGAGTTAAGTAGACAGAAATGTTATTACTGTAGCTGATGTGAGAAACAAATGCAATTTCAGGCCATTTACTATAATAGGTTATAGCAAATCTACAGTCTATAGGAGCATCTGTAAAAGGACCGACAATATCAATAGTAAGTTTTTCCCATGCTGAATCAGGAAATGGTACTGGTTTTACATCTGGTCTCAACTTAACTTTGTGTACAAAGTTCTTTGCACAGCCCAGTGAAGTGTTGCTTTGTGGTGACATTTTAGACACTGACTGTGTGGCAGACACTGGTGCTGTAGTAATGAGACCATCAACTAATTGTAGGTTTAATGGAGCAAAGAGATCCCTTCCAAGTATAGCAGTACCCTTATTCACAATGTAAAAGTCAGATTTTGCAGTCAGATTTTTGCTTTATTAGGCCACAGTGTTGAATTCACAATCTGTACATTCCCAGCAGTTCCCTGACTGAGAGTTTTAGCCTCTGCCACTGCTGTTTCAATTTGGCTAGAAACTGTAATAGCCTTTGCAAGGGTTAAATCCTGCTCTAGGTGCAGTCTCTCTCTAATGCGAGGTGAGTTTGTTTTTTCCACTATTTGGTCTCTTAGCATTTCATCTGTTAGATTCCCAAACTCACAGGTAACAACCAGCTCTCTCAAAGCTGCTACAAATTGTTCTGTGGATTCGCCATTAGGTTGTAAATGTTTGCAAAATTTATATCTTTCAGTAACCACATTTTCTCTTGGCACGAAAAAGTTTTTTATAGCAGTAAGAGCAGTTTCATAAGTCTCATGAGGCAATGGTAATGTATAGAATATACGCTGTCCCTCTGCTCCCAGGCAGTGAATAAGTAAAGCACACTTTCTAGCAGCAGAAATCTTCCCTTGGTCAGCAGCAATAATGTAATTTTCAAACATATGGATCAAAGCAGTAAAAGGTATGGTAGGCTCACCAGGGTTTGGAAGAAAAGGTGCAGGCTGTCAATTTATGTTTTGGGTAGCCGAGGATGAGTAGATAATAACAGTGCTTTATTAGCAGGCTCAAGCAGGCATTAAACAAAAGTAACTTACACTTTCTCTTTTAAGTTGTCAGGAAGTATGCACAGTATAAGTTTTGAGCACAGTGACATCTACAGGCCATTTGTATAAACACCGCATGGAGCTCATGGGCAGGGGGGCTATGTAGCGTAGTGGGTAGGGGTTTTTATTATTGGGGGGTTTCGTTTCCCTTTAAGTCTTGCAAATAGTGAGAGTGCATAGTCAAAACAAATCCATAAGTCACTTACGCTATACTGATATTACTTTTGTCATATCTTCAGGCTTTATGCATTAGTTCTTAAACTGCAAAACATCTTTCTGTACATGATTTTTACACAGTGGCGGAACTACCGGGGGAGCAGGGGGTGCGAGCACTAAACTGCAGTCTGAAAAATTGCATACGGAGGGGGGCGGGGGCCCGGCTGCGCGTCACGCACCAGGGCCCGCCCCCCTCTAGTTACGTTACTGTTTGTACATGATCAGTAGCATGCGTAAAATAATACTTGTATTGTACATTGTACCCAGTATGTTTTGGGAGTTGTTGACAACGATTTCCTGTTACTCTTCACTATGTAAGTTGAAAACATGTCATCGTCATCCCTTTCAGTTTTTGTTCCAGTTGGTAACAAGAGAAACCAAACATCCCTTTTATTCCAGCTTCCTACACTCTCTATAAAATGTTCATGCTTACCAAAATGTTGTTTAATGCAACTTTCAACTTTGATGACGCTGAATGGATGAGCATAAACAAATATTTATGGCGCTATACTGCTCCAACTTCTTTATATGACCATCTCCATCTAAACACAGAAATGTGTGACTTTCCTGACCGCAATCTATGACCTTAGATTTTTTTTTATATTCCCTCTTTTTGAAAAATTTTAAATCTGAATTTGAGTATCCAAACTAGTAACTGAGAAAAACATCTGAAATGTATTCTTCGTATTTATATTGGAACTATTTAAAAGCTTTCATTGCCTTAAAATGCATTCTAACTAGACATCCTGTGATCTAATCATGTACATGTTTACTTTTTTCTTTTCAAGCGCCCTCTTATTAGTTATTCACTATGTTATATGCTGTATGTTTTCAATATATAATAAAGCTACATTATGGTAAATTGCCCCTCCTGAAAATTGTAGTAACTATTTACAGATAATGGGCCCATCAACACTTATATCTCAATTGCTCAAGGGGACCATTTATGCTCGAAATACTAACTTATCTTAATATGACTCTCTCTACCATACCACATAACTTCTATAATATAATTTATACCTATACAATTATACTTTTCTGTTACAGCAATGATTTGCCTTGACAGGGTTGACTATTTCATCACTCTTGCTCATGATACAATGTTACAGTATGTTTTATTAAGTTCTCCATCATATGGTTTGAGAGATCACCTGGGACCCAATGTAATGGGGTTAAATATAGAAAAGTGACAAGAATGCTTGACTTGTTCTTTAAGTTTTCCCTGATGTAAGATGAGAAGCAATTTCACATTTTTACCCCTTTATAGTGTCATCTACATAGTGTCATTTTGGGGATTTAGTTAAAAAATCAAATATAACAGATTGCTTGTTTAAAAAGAAAAATTATTAAAAGAAGGGATTAGTAAGGTAACTAGTATAAATAAGGCAAAGCTAGCATATCAGTGGTAGTTTAATATCGATGAAAATTGAAGTGCCAGCAGGGTCAGTGTATGAGTCTCAGGCAACTGAGACACCCAGTTTAGCACTCTTTGATGTGGATAACTATGGTGAAGGGGGTCCATCTGGATCTCATAGGCAGCAGTTTGATCAAGAGCAACAGTTCAGGCAGACCAAGGGTAAGGTCACAACCAATGCGGCAACCAATCTCCGCGTACGCCTTCCCTCACTCCTTTATTAAGGGTGATAGGCTGAAAAAGATTGAAGATTTTTTTGGGGGTACCCTCCTTCCCCCTACATTTCCTAATATATGGCACCTATACTATACAGTGGGCACATGTGTAGGGCAAAATAACAACTCTATTTTATTTTATGAAGCTTTCCCAGGCTTGTGTAGTGTAATGTATTTGCTGCTACATATACGTCCATTCAACTTTAAATTGGCGCCGTATGCAAATTAGGCATCGCTAGCGTAAATTCGCTTTGTTTGACGAATTAACGCTAGCGCAAATTCGCTACCGTTCGCCTCCCTGATCGCAACTTCGGATTTTAGTGAATTAGCGGTGCCCTGGTGAAACTTCGCCTGGCGAAGTGCGGGTGAACGCGTCGCTAGTGCATTTTCGCTGCTTAGAGAATTTGCCCCATAATGTGCTTGTTGTGTATCACAGTGGAACAGTTACTAGGGTTCTAGGATTGATTCTTGTCAGGGTACTTTCTACAAGGAGTTGGTTCCTGGTGAAGCTGAACACAGTGTTGTTTAAATGGGACCTTAGAATGTAAGTTCCAGTAGGGGAGGGACTGATGTGGATGATCAATAAACTGTAATGCTCTGCAGAATATGACCATGCTATATAAAAAAGTGCAATAAAATAGTGTTGAATAACCTGATTGTGTTTCGCTCACTTTTATGTTATGAAATTGTGACCCATAGCTTTGTTAGATGGTTAAATATAAAGGCAAAAAAAAGTAGCAAAAAAATATTTAATTGAACTTATGGTAAGAAGCTTCAGGGATACACTAGTCATTAAAGGAAAACTATACCTCCCAAACAATGTAGGTCTCTATAAAAAGATATTGCATAAAAGAGCTCATATGTAAAATCCTGCTTCATGTAAATAAACCATTTTCATAATAATATACTTTTCTAGTAGTATGTGCCATTGGGTAATCATAAATAGAAAATTGCCATTTTAAAAAATAAGGGCAGCCCCCTGGGATCGTACGATTCACTGTGCACACAAACATACCAAACAAAACATACTTTTAGGTCACATGAGCCAATTAACAGACAAAGTTCTGTCTTTTGCTTCCAAACTTGTTCCTGTTACAGGAAGTTGTAGTATTTCTGGTCAGGTGATCTCTGAGGCAGCACACAGACCATTACAAAATGGGGGTTCAAGGCAAGAGACGTAAAAGGGCAAGATTTACTTAAAAATATATTCCAGTTTGGTAAGATTCTTTAATATGTCACTTAATATGATGTAAACTATCTGTTGCTTATAGTTTTCCTTTAGAAGTGCTACTATTTTGTTTTGTTACATGGGCTAAAGTTCCTGAAATAATTACAATTTAGAAACCACTGAATATGTGAATAATAGCTTTCTATATATTAAAGTACAGAGCACTTTTTGATAGAATGCCTAATAAGATACAGGTATGAGAACTGTTATCCAGAATGTCCAGCACCTGGGGTTTTCCATATGAGGGATCTTTCTGTAAGTTGGATCTTTATAAAATAAGTCTAAATAAATTTATGTAAACATTAAATAAGCCCAACAGGATTGTTTTGACTCTAATAAGGATTAACGATATCTTAGTTTGGATCAAGTACACGTTACTGTTTCTTTATTATGGAGAAAAAGAAAATCAATTTGAGAAAATCTGAATTATTTAATGAAATAATTTATCTCCCTGCACACTGACCCCCCTTCAGTTTTATACAAATTACTGAATCAATCTTGAATAAGAAGACCTGATTTAATGCAGTAGGAATTGAATATGTTTTTTTTTCATCTTTAATTCAAATGCTATCTTCTCTACAATGTGACCTTTAATTAGAAAAAAAGTCCTGAAACCCAACTATGAAATGTTCCCTTATGCTCATTATTAAGTTGTAAAGACTACGGTCGAATGTAAGAGCTTGGAGCAATCAGCCTGTGTCATTTTCCTGAAATGTGTTTTCAAGTTTGTATGTGGGAAGAAGGCCCATTGCCCAGCATTTCTGAGCCAGTTGCTTTGGTTGCCCTCCCCAGTGAGATTCATTCTCTCCATGTAACTAGGCTATTGAGATGATTATTTAATTAATTTGCAAAAACCTTTTTCTAACATTTGGCTTGTTGGTAAAGTAAAAATGTATCTCTATCTACAGCAAATAAGTTATATTTCCTGCACCATCACAACTCTTGTTTACAGTAGCAAGAAAACTGGAGAATTGTAGCCCTGATGACAAAGGATTAGTGAAAATCTCTGCTCCTGTATCTCAGATCAGAGGGGGATTTGCTGCATACCTGAATTTAATGCTCTGAGTCAGATGAAGGCTGTTTGTAACCCTTTCCATCATACCCAGAGTCTGACTTGGACTGAGCTGTAATTTCATTTCAGCCACCTCTGTCTATTTCTTTTTTAAACTGCAGTGGTCACATTGCATATAGAAAGGTGCTCATCTACAAATGGTCCTTGTTCAGGCCAAATTTGTAGACCCAGGGATAGTGAAGGGTCTTGGATGCAGGGTTTAGGCTCTGCCTAACCAGCTGTGGTCTCTGTAAATGAAGGATATAACCTAAACCGCCTTCAACTTAAACATGAATTTGGAAGAAATAAAAATAGAGTATTTTGTATTTTTCTTGTATTCCTTATGGCATGTTGTCTGCTTATGGCTTAATTTACATTTCCCTGTAGATGTTATATAGGGATTAACTCTTCAGCTTTGCACAGAGCTGTAAAAAGGAACTCTGTTATTTCAAACTTAAATTTACTTTGAAATGCAAACTAAATTAAAATAGAATTAGTTATCCTTTCTGTGCCAAATGAACATACAGATCCTGTGGCATTTCCAAGACCTTTATACACACAATGCAATGTTAAGGAAATGTAATATGGTCATTTTCTATGCACTGGTTTAAACAATCTGTTGGGGGAGCTATGGAAAAATAAGGGGTATCATCTGCCAACCTCCTGTGAAGTGGGGGGTTATTTATCAAGGTTTGTATTGTAGCAGATTGTAAAAATCTATTTGAATAATGGCTTTAAAAAAATTAGAATTTTCAATATCTATTAAGCGTAAAAAAAAAAAAAGTGAAAAACTCAAATGTAAATCTTCTAAAAGCTTGCGAGGTCATGTAGAAGTCATTGGGAGCTGTCCTATAAAATATGTAAACACTTTTTCATTTGCGTTTTTCAAAAATGATTTTGAGCTTGTAAACTCACTAAAATGATGAGTAGAATACAAATTCGAGGTATTGAAGTTTTTTACCACAATTTTATTAAATTGTCTTTTTGTATTCAATTTATAAATAAAAAAGCAAATGTTCGAGATGTTTTAAATGGTGAATATCTTTTAAATTGAAAAAAACCTTTACAATTTCACAAATTCAAGTTTTGATAAATGGGCCTCCCTCAGTCCTTGAAAGCTATCTGTGGAAAAAGGTGTGTTGCCACCTAACTTCAACAGTTGCAGGTAGATTGTGTGTTCTGTTGCTTCCTTGAAGCTAGCCCTTTAGCCTAAGATGGAATTAGTTTAGGAGGCCAAATTTAGCTAGGCCAGAAATATTCCAGAATCATAACTCAGAAACCCCTAAATACCCATTACAGTTACCTGTTTGTTCAAAAAGTTCAAAAAGTATGAATAGATGCCATTTTCTATGCTGAAATCCAGTTCTTCACTTTCTGCATCATTTGAAATCCTGGCAAGGAAGGAGAGACTAAACACTTCTCCACCGCTTACAGACAGCATGCAGGAACTACATAACCCACAATGCATTGCACTATGATGTTCTATTCCTTATTGAAATCATGTGTGCAATGAATTGTGGGGTTTGTAGGATGCAGGATGAGGACCGATGGCTGTTGATACAAAGTAACAGTAGTCAGACAGATCAGCAGGAGAGCAGGGGGCTAGGCTCAGTGAACTGTTCCAATACATTAATAATCATGAAAAGTCTGTATATTTTTAAATTGATGTATATTGCAAAGTTGCTTGAAATTATGTTTACTTTTCAAAAAACTCAAGTTATATTTGTGTGGAGTTCCCCTTTAAGTAATAAAGGTGCTGCCCACTTCCAAGCCAACAGTTCAGTGGTGATGATAATTAGTAACCTTTATTTCTTCAGTTGGAATATGATTAAAAATCTTCTTAAACTATTATCATGGCAATTTATTTGTGAAGCAGTGTGTCACAGAGAAACCATTAGGTATAGGTGCAAGAAAGGACATCTGTCTATTTTCTAATGGATTGAGTAACGTATGAAAGGGAGTTTGTATTGTCAGTTGCTATACCGTAACTGAGGGGCCACTACATTTCTTGGTTGGTTGGATCATTGTCAATACAGGTATGGGATCCATTATTCGGAAACCTGTTATGCAGAAAGATCCGATTACAGAAAGGCCATCTCCCATAGACTTAATTTTATCCAAATAATTCACATTTTTCTCTTTAATAATAAAACAATAGCTTATACTTGATCCAAACTAAGATATAATTATTCCTTACTGGAAGCAGAACCAGCCTATTGTGTTTATTTAATGTTTACATGATTTTCTAGTAGACTTAATTTATGAAGATCCAAATTATGTAAAGATCCATTATCCTGGAACCCCAGGTCCCGAGCATTCTGGATAACAGGTCCCATACCTGTACTTCTTTTCTTAAATGTACTATACTTGCACATTATACTGTATATTGTACACAGTTATAACCCACCCTAATTTTCTGTAGTATTGTCCCTTCCTTTGTTTGTGGGGATCCATGAGGGACATATAATCCACCCTCATAAAGTGTATTGTTTTATGTTTCTGTCACTGAAACCAGAAAACCCTCAAAAATGTATTTGTTTTGTAATTGTTTTGGATGAACTAATTCCCACCAACTGGTTCTTGAGAGGGTTTTAATTCCCAGCCAACTTGTTACTTGTCCTACTGCTGCATAAGTTTTATCTGTCATGCTGAAATCTATTCAGACATTCACTAGGCTATTTAAAACACTATAAGCTGTTCTGACCGTACCATCGATTTAAAAAGGAGATATGCAAATGAAATGCCAACATTGCCAAGTCACATGGATATAAATCACGACTGCAGCATAATAATAAAATTGCTAACTGTTTTATTGAGCGCAAATCCTTTTTGAAAGCCTGTATTAGCAAAGTGTTGTGAGAATGTTTAGTGTGAGGTCAGATGCTTTAGTAACAGACAGTAAATATTCAAGCACATCATTTTGGCTGCTGGAATAATTCTTCTTCCCATAAAGACCTGCAAGAGAAAAATGAAGCTGGTGTCAACATCCTTTACTTGTCATATGCATAATTATATGTTTGTTACACGAGCAAAATAAGTGAAGTGCAGCAAAGTGGTAGAGGTTTATTTTGTTCAGGCCTAATATGTCAATCAAAACTGAAAAGTATGCTGTGCTATTTAAGATTAAAATAAATGATATATTATCTTTTCTATGGTTCTATTGTGTATACATTATATAGCAAGATCACTGGAGTCATAGAAGGAAAGTATAAAATCATCTATAAACAGTACAGAGGGCTGTAGTTAAAAGATGTGGGTTGGGAGTACCATCTGTTCTCTTCTGAAAGAAAGGTGAGCAATTTGGAGCTATTTGGGGGAACTGTAAGCTATGTATAGCAGCAAGGGCTTGGAGCAGGGGCTGCATGACCCTGGGTATGCCCCTATGGTTAGCATAGTTGGGGGTTTAGTGGGAGCCATTTTAGTGTGATGATAAAAGGAGCTGGCCACCATTTTAGTGTGGTTGGCTCAAAGTCCCCTCCCACTCTCCCTTAGAATGGGGAGGTTACTGCTTTAGTTAGTTATTTTGCTAGTTGTCACTTATGTGGCCTTGGAGGGTTGTGGGTACACCAGTTTGCTTAGTCAAACACTAGGGGGGTTATTTTAAACAGTAGGTACTTGTCACGGCTTGAGTGGGTCATTCTGCCAAGGTTGTCTTTAGTGCCACAAAAAGTTACTTCAGGTTCAGGTAATGGCTTAACCCCTAAGGTGGTTGGCCATAGATGGTTGGATTGGTGGTAACCTATCAGGTCCGGACTGAGAATTAAAATAGGCCCTGGCATTTCAGGTACACAGAGGCCCAAACAGCCCCCACCAGCCCACTAAATACTGACTTTCAATGGGACCTTATAGCAGCCCCTCTGGCATTTGCCAGAACCCACAGATTGCCAGTCCGGGCCTGTAACCTATCCATGATATATGTTTAGCGTTTTGGACCCTTGCAAACATTAAGGCAGTTAAAGGTGGCTATTGGAGTCGCAATGTTATATTATCATTATAATTGTAACGTTTCATTTATGTATTCGTTTATATATACATATTTTATTATGTTCAGAATATTATATTGGTTGCACTGTTCATGTTTAATAAATCTGGGGCTGGTATCCATCCAAAAGACGATCTTGTCGCACATTTTATTGTCCAGCCAGTTAAGTGTGTACAGTGTGAGCAATGCAGGGTCATGAGAAAACCCTGCAAGCTACAGTGAATCGTTTGTGGAAAAGCTCTGTATTTGTTAGACAAAAAGCTGGCACTCGTTTCTAAAGAGGAAGGATTTCTGGGCAGCAAGGACTGTCTATTATCTGCTACCTGAAAGACCTGGGAATTAACCTGGAATCGAACCTGGGATCTTTTATCCTGAATACTTGGGACTTGTTTTACATAGACTGGATCTTCACATAATTTGGATCGGTATACCTTAAGTCTACTAAAAATCATTTAAAGATTGATTAAACCTAAAAAGATTGTTTTTTTCCTCCGATAAGTATTAATTGTATCTTAGTTGGGATAAAGTACAAACTGCTGTATTACTAGTGCAGAAAATAGGACATCAAAAAATTTTAGACAAATTAATTATTTGATTAAAATGGACTCTATGTTTATGAGCTTTCTGGGTAACGGATCCCTTACCTGTATAAGTTGCCACTAAGAGAGCACAGGGAACCACCAAAGGACTGTGAGTGTAATTTTCATTTGGTTGTATTGGATTAATTTGCCCCAAGTGTGACTGTGGGTCCTTTAAGAAAAAAATATTTGCTGTCAGCAAGACTGTTGAAGGGACCTGGTATGGAATAAGTGAGTTTTAAGCATACTATGTGAAGAAATACAGCCTCAGTAAGTAAATATAAATTAAATATTAAATGATTGTGTTCTTCTTTAAAACTATTATATAGCCATTGTTAAATTTCAGGATTCTTGTGTACCAGTAATGTTCACTCAAGCTCATGCTGTATTTGCGACAAAACCAATTATTTCCGCCATCTTTGCAATTATTCCTTGAAGGAAAACTCTACATCTAGTCCTAATTCACTGATTCAATCTAGCAGGGATTTGAACTTGATGTCTTAATACATGACAGCTTTCCCAGAGTCAGAAGAGGCTGACACTGAAGCACTGTGCAGCAGTGTAAACGCTCATTTAAAACCCTTCAAGCTTTTATCCTGAAGGCTTCTTGTCATAAAGCTTCTCATTGTTACACGAATTGTCTTTGATGTTAGCTCAAAACACAAAAAGGTGTGAAAGCTAAAAGGTTTACTTTATGGAGAAATTCTATGGATAGGCATTTGGTTTTGGAAATAACAATAATAGAGTTATTACATTGAAGTGTTGCCTTCCATGAACATGTAAAAAATAGAGACATATATATAATTGTATATAGTTTGGTTTAGCTTCACAATTACATCTAAACTAAAAATTGAAAGTGATTCATAGAACCTGCTATTTATACAATATACAAATAGACCCAGCACAGAAGGTTCATGACTTTCCACTCTTACCTACAACAACTTTACTTAAAGGGAAGTAGCACTGTGAAATATATAATAAGTAGATTAGACTAAGGCATTCTCCATCTGTACATTTGAGCCAAATGTTCTAAAAAGAGCTGGTTGCCAAAAAAGCAAGTACTAATTGACCAGGAAACAAAATATTGTCGGTCAGTAATTTCATGCGATAAATAAAATGAATAAAAGTGTGACATGGATTTATAATCTGCTGTTTATTTGTCACTGACACAGATTTAGTTGTATTGAAAACAGTTAATAGGGAAACTGTCACACCACTGGCAGATAGGGTTGCCACATGGCAACCCTACTGGCAGATATTATTTTCTACATGTTTATTTAATTTCACTTAATTTTATTTAATTTTGAGTGGTAGTTCTTGTGTATCACCCTATAACCAAAAAAATATAAATTTGGGGGGTATTTATAAACATAACATTAGACAAATTTGTTTCTGGGCATTAACCCATGGCAACGAATCAGATGTTTGCTTTCATTGTTCTTCTTGCAGATGGCTGACAAAAGTTAATCACTGGTTGCTGCATGTTACTACCCAAGTGCAAATTTGCCCAGTGTTTATATACGATCCCTAATACCTTTACCTTCTCACTGGCTGGTGTTGAATAGGGCAAATTTAGTTAAAATGTCCAAATTTTATGAATTGTTTAGGTCGTTTTAGCACCAAGCACATATTCTCATGAATAAAACACCACATTGGAAATATCTACTTTCCTAATTAATAAACTTAACCTCGACCCTCAGTAAATGTTTTTTTTTCATAACTGTGTTTACCTATTTATTCGCCCAGTGACATTGTTTGATAGAAATCTTTCACCAAAACCCACAAGACCTTAGGGGCAGATTTACTAAAGGGCGAATTGTTGCCAGCGACCGGTTAGCACATATCGCACCACTTCGCTAGGTGCAAATTCACTACCACTACGCTAATTCACTAATATGCATAGTTGCGCCCTGAGGACAGTGCGAGCATTTCATAGTGAAGATGCACTAGTGTTCGTTTGTGCCTAGGGAAAATTCGCTAGTGATCTTGCGATTAGGTCAATTTGCATATGGCGGGTAATTTAAAATTGTATGGAGGTCTTTATTATAAATGTTGGTGCAAATGTTTGAAGCTAACAGTTTTTTTTATACATGTCCAGGGAACCTTAAAGGAGAAGGAAATTCCCTGGGTGCAAAAACCCTCCCCCTCCCCTGTGTTGCCCCCCTCCCTCCTCCCCCCTGTCCTACCTGTCCTGCCGGGCAAATGCCCCTAACTTGTTACTCACCCCTCTGCGCAGGTCCTGTCCACGGAGTTCACAGGCGCCATCTTCTCCCAAGCGTTCTTCTTCCTGCGTTTTTGGCGCATGCGCAGTAGGAGCATTTACCGGTACGGATCTACTGCACATGTGCCAAAAGTCACGAAGTTTTCCGATTTCACTTTGTGACATTCGGCGCATGCGCAGTAGATCCGTACCGGTAAATGCTCCTACTGCGCATGCGCCAGAAGATGCCGATTAATCCAGGAAGAAGACCGCTTGGGAGAAGATGGCGCCTGTGAACTCCGTGGACAGGACCTGCGCAGAGAGGTGAGTAACAAGTTAGGGGCATTTGCCCGGCGGGACAGGTAGGCTAGGGGGGAGGAGGGAGGGGGGGCAACACAGGGGAGGGGGGAGGGGTTTTTGCGCCCAGGGGGTTTCCTTCTCCTTTAATAAAGACAAGAGAGTTAATATAATGCCCTGCACATGAGCCCACTGACTGTAAAATGAATGGACCATATGTTATGAAATGTCTGGAGAAAACCGATTACACAAAAAAGTTTGTCAGCCAAAAAAAGTTTTGTCAGGACTTTTGCAGGCAATTCCGCTGCAAAAAGGAAAAGTCGCCAGCATTTTTTGAACTTTGATGCATTTTCAGATCACAGGATATGATGTACGTGACATAAGATTGAGGAAGGTCTAGCTGCTTTATAGCACTTCGTCTGGTCTGAGGTGGCAAAGGCAACTGTGACGAAAAATGTAACGTTCAGTAAAATCTACATTTTAGTGAATTTGCGGAGTAACGTCTGTTTGTCAGAGCAAAAGTTGCCTGGTGATAGTGTGCGAATCACCGCTGAACGTTCCTGTTCGCTAGCGAATTTGTGCCAATTTACAGTATATTTTATATACATATCTGTAAATATTGCCGTTCTACGTCTTTTATCTACAATATATTTTTATAGAGACCTACATTGTTTAGGGGTATAGGTTTCCTATAGTGAACTAGCCTTCACACCACTATAGTCTTTCCCCTAATATCAGGGGCGCTTCGCCAATGAGGCTAATTGAGGCTGTCGCCTCAGGCGGAAGCCCCACTAGGTACCAGGGGCTGCAAAAATGCCGCTCTTGGTACTTTAAGAGCCGTATTGCTGCTGCCTCAGGCGGCGGAGGGGCCAGGAATCGCCCCTGCCTAATATTTATTTGTAATAACAATAATGGGCCATCATTGTTCATTGAACACTGTGTAGGACTTATGATATATTTAGAAATGCATTAAATTGAAAAAGCTGCCACTATGATAGTTAACTTTATTAACTTAAATGCTTGATTTTTTTTTTCTGTTACCTAATTTGCCTGCCCATAGATGCTACAGCCTAGATTAAAGTCCAAAGCCATTTTCCTGAAATACAGAAGTCACAGACCACTTCATGCCTAGAATATTTAATTCATGTTTGTATGCTAGCTCTTGAATTTGGTCATGGTTGGGTATCTCAGGGCTAGAAGCCAAAGGAATGGATGAGATTAGAAAGCTGATTATAGTGGGAAATTACTTGCATGGAACCAATTGGCTATATAATCTTTATTGCTAATGTAGGGACCCTTAAGGGTTAATTTCCCCTTTAGTCAGAGCCTCATGGTTTCCTAAGGGGCAGAGCCCTTATGATTGGTGCAGCATGGCTGATTCCAAAGGCAGCCACAAGGTGTGCAACAATATAAAAGGAGATGCCATGTGCTCAATCAGCTATTACAGATTACAGTTTACAGTTTTGGTGCTGAACCTGAACTGTGGAGATAGTGAATCCTCTCCGGCACAATGAAGTAAAAGTGAGTTCAATAGGCCTGCCAAGGCTGGGCAGGATCCTCTAGTGCAGGGATCCCCAACCTTTACAACACGTGAGCAACATTCAGAAGTAAAAGGAGTTGGGGAGCAACACTAGCATGAAAAATGTTCCCGGAGTACCAAATAAGGGCTGTGATTGGCCATTTAGTAGCCCCTATGTGGATTGTCAACCTACATTGAGGCTCTTTTTGGCAGTTCACCTGGTTTTCAGGCAATAAAACTCACCTCCAAGCCTGGAATTCAAAAATAAGCCCCTGCTTTGAGGCACCTGGGAGCAACATCCAAGGGGTTGGAGAGCAACATGTTGCTCGCGAGCTACTGGTTGGGGAAAGCTCAACCAAGGAGGGTTTAGAGTTTGGATTGCCAGATTTTCACGTTCACGCTATGTAGAGTGTTGAGAGCTGCAGTTCAGCAATGGATGTTGGGAGAGATCACGCTATATACAGTGTTGGGAGAAAATACCCGAAGGATTCAAGCCTTGTTATGTGCCATTGCCATTGCTGTGGTCAGCTCTGTGTGGTAGTCTCACACAGAGCTGACAGGTAGCCACAGCAATGATCTCTTTATAGGTTTCAGACTCTCCCATTCGAGCACATAACAAGGCTTGAATCCTTCGGGTATTTGCTCCCAACTCTGTATATAGCGTGAGCTCTCCCAACATCCATTGCTGAACTGCAGCTCTCAACACTCTACATAGCGTGAACGTGAAAATCTGGCAATGTCTGTGTGACTCCTTTGGGGTGAGTGTTAACCTGAGGGAAGGGGTAGGATAGGATAAGGATTCAGCGATCTCCTGTTTGGAGAAACAGGCAGTTTGTGTGCCTGCCACAAGGGAGCAAATTCTTTCCATCGGGAAAGGTATTTGGGCAGGTAGCGCTACCTAGGACTAGTACTCTTTTGGGGACATGGGAGACTCTTGGGCTGCCAAAATGGAGTTGTGGGACTTTTCCTGGCAGGGAATTACCAGGACTGGACTGCTATAGGTTCCTAGGGTAGTGGGTCATGCTTTTATTGCATTTATGTGCATAATGTTAGTTTACTTCCCCTTTAAAATTGCACTTCTTTGTATAAAGTTTATATTTTTATATAATAAAGTGTGTGATTGTTTTTTTTCCTAATGGGACTATCCTCCGGTGCATTCCGGGACCCCATTAGGTGGAGGCACTGCCAGAGAGGAGTTTCCCAGTACTTTTCACTTAGCAAAGGGGACTCAGGACCTGCATCAGTAAGAATTTTGTGATGTACCACCTTGGCACCAGGGGGTGGCCAAAAATGGGCTACACTATCTTCATGTATCACATTGTAGAAAATACAAAGCTTTGCTTTACACATCATAGCTTGGGTGCTACACTGTATATGTTTCTGGATTGGATCAGCGTGAGAATTATAAGTATTATATGAGGATTATTATTGGTTTAGCTGTTTTTTTTTTTTAGTTTAACTTGGTTTGCAAAGTAACTACAACCATATCTATGCAAATGCATGTATTTACAAAAACAGGGTTTTTTAGTTTCAAAGTTATGATCATAAAATTGGTAAGCCACCATATCACGTCAAGATAAACCCTATACGGTGGTCCCTAACTCCAGTCATAGTATTCAAAGGCTGGCACCTCCCTCCATGGTAGCATTTCTTGGGATAAGTGTCTCCTGACCTGGGCATTGCTAAAATTGTAGACCATTAAACCCAGGCTGTAAGTATTAATTATATGTATAGGAATTTATTATCAATCCAGTTTTGCAATATGTTCCCCTCTCTCAAGTCAACAATACTTCTCTAAGCACGTCACTTTGACATAACCTCATATTTCTTTGGTATAAAAACCATGTGTTTTTTTTTAAAAAGTTGTGTTTATTGAGGCAGAGAGTACCACAGCATAGCAATGCACATTAAATGTAATTTATTCCGTCAAATCTTTGGTCTGTACCACTGGGACCAGAGATTAACACTAAAGGCAGCAAAAAGCAGAAACATAAAATCCACTAAAAGGCAAATAAAATTTCAAAATGCCCATTTGTATATACCATAAGGCCTAAGCCATTCACACAGTGACACGGTCTGTTCCATGTATTGTACGCATTTGAAGTTAAACAAATTAAGACTACAGCCCAAGGTTTCTTAACTGTATTGAGGGAAATGGATAGAAATACAGTATTAGTTATTTAAATAGATGCAAAGAGAAGCCTTCTGAAATCAGAAGGTATTTACTTGTCTCATGCTGTAAACACAGCACTGCCTAGATACCAAAATAAGAGTTTTGATTCTCCCATAAGGCATCAGGGCAGAAACATACAAATAACTGCTTTATGTCGCTTCAGCCAACTATGCATCCAGAACCTCTGGTTTCTAGCACAGTTACAGCCTAATGGTTTAGAGCCATATATCCAAACTTGCAGACAGCCTGTTTCAATCTTGCAAAATATTGGAACATGGCTACTGTTGGGTAGGACTTGGAGAGTAGTGAAATGGAAAACAGAACCTGGTTAGGGTGAGAAGAAGTAAAAGGAGTCAAAAAGACCTTCACTAGCATTTTACATGCAAAGTGAAGCCTTCTGAAATCAGAAGCTATTTACTTGTCTCATGCCATATACACAACACTGCCTAGATACCAAAATAAGAGTTTTGATTCTCCCATAAGGCATCATGGGCGGAGACATTCAAATCACTCCTTTATGTCCCTTTGGCCAGCTATGCATTAAGCAGGCCATAGGCGCAAAGATCTAGATCAGGGGTGTCCAAACTGCGGCCCGAGGGCCACATGCGGCCCAGGATGCATATGAATGCGGCCCAGCTTGAAACTCTTGGTTCCCGAGGAAATAGGAGGAGGGGGGTCTCTGCCCATTGCCCAGTTAGTAATAATAATATAATAATACGTCTATTTATTATCCAGGTGTCCCATATTCCAGTGTATAGCTCTATCTGGTTATCCAACTGGCATTGTAGTTCTTTTCTGTGTATTTCCTTTACTTTTACAATTAAAAGTGTATTTTATGTGTGGCCCCAGACAATTTTTCTTTTTCCAATGTGGCCCGGCAAGCCAAAAGTTTGGACACCCCTGATCTAGATGTATTGCCGATCGTACGATTTTCAGTGGGAGACTGTCACTAGCTTTGTCTATCGTACGATTGCTGTCAGGGGCAGAACATCGGCTGATCTGTTCTTTAACTACTTTATTTGGTCGGAATGGTAAGACTTTGATCTGAATGGTTAGTGGAGGGTCGGGAGATGGGAATGTCCGATCGAACATTGATTCGTACGATCAGATCTTTGCGTCTGTGTCCAGCTTTAGGTTGTATCTGTGCTATAAACCAGCGGTTCTGGATGCATAGTTGGACAAAGGGAGTGGGACATAAAGGAGTGATTTGCATGTCTCCGCCCATGATGCCTCATGGGAGAATCAAAACTCTTATTTTAGTATCTAGGCAGTGCTGTGTGTATAGCATGAGACAAGTAAATACTTTCTGATTTCAGAAGGCTTCATTTTGCATGTTAAATGCTAGTGAAGGGCTTTTTGACTCCTTTTAGCCCTTCTCACCCTAACCAGGTTCGGGTTTCCATTTTGCTACTCTCCCAGTCCTACCCCCTCATGAACCATGTTCCAATATCTTGCATTGATGACATCTAACAAGATTGAAACAGGCTGTCTACAAGTTTGGGTATATGGCTCTGAACCATTAAGTTGTACCTGTGCTGTAACTGGTTCTTGATGCATAGTTCACCAAAGGGAATAAAGCAGTGATTAGCATGTGTATGGCATGAGACAAGTAAATACATTGATTTCAGAAAGCTTCACTTTGCATGTAAGATGCTAGTGATGGTCTTTTTTGATTTCTTTTAGCTCTTCTCACCCTAACCAGGTTCAGTTTTCCATTCCTTTATATAGAGACACTAATGACAAACTGCATCTTGTACAGCTGTGCTAATATTTGATCAGCCCCATATCAGGTTTACTTTATTAATCTCCTCCTTCAAAGGGGAATGTTTGAAGAAATACAGTACACCTGTGGGCTGCATGGATTTTAATACAGGTATTGAGTCTGTTATCCAAAATGAGACCTGGGGTTTTCTGGGTAAGGGATCTTTCTGTAATTTGGATCTCCATACCTTAAATCTACTAGTAAATCATATACACATTAAATAAACCCATTAGGCTTGTTTTGCTTCCAATAAGGACTACTTATATCTTAGTTTGGATCAAGTACAAGCCACTGTTTTATTATTACAGAGAAAAAGAAAATCAGTTTTAGAAATTTTAATTATTTGCGGTTATAATGAAGTCTATGGGAAACGGCCTTTCCGTAAATCGGAGCTCTCTGGATAATGGGTTTCCAGATAACAGATCCCATACCAGTACAACAATTGTCTTTGTTATAGCTCCTGAAATAGTACCCAAAAATCATCTTACTTGAAGCTGTGTTTTCATCTATTTGTAGTATTTCTGTGAATGAAATCTGGCAAGTTCCCAGTTGTGGTAGTGCTTTCCATTATTAATAAAAATTGTTGGTCAAAAAGGCACACAAGAAATCAAGTTGTCACTGCAACAGCTTTCGCAATATTATTTGATTCAGTAGTTATACACAGGTTTGTATATTACAATAAACAGTCAGGGCTGTGTTTCTAAACTAGGTGCTCCTAGGCCAGCTGCAGCCCATGGCCCCCAGCCAGCGACCCCACAATCCCACCGACCCTACCCCCAGCCTATGCATGCCCATCCACTCCTTTATTTGATCATCCTGCTATTGTGGCACCCTAGGCCTTGGCGCTTTTCATACAGATCCACAGATTTACAGGTTTTATGCAAAATAGTTCTAAAAAGAATAGGACACCAGAGGTGGACAAGCTTCAGTGTGATACTGTATACTTGCCTTCCAAGGAAGGTTTTTTTAGATCTCATTTCTATTTTTGAGATCAGCATCTTGTCCTGGAGTAGATTCAAGGGGGATTTTGAATTGCAATTGGCGCCATGAGGATTGAGCTTCCATGTGAATAACACTATTTTATTAATGTTTATATAGCAACAAGCTTTGTGAGCAGTTGGTGTTCTTTTTTTCATGTAATCTTTATTAATAAAATAAATGACATTATGAGGTTTTATTTTTGTCCTATAATCCATATAATATTGACTGTTTTGGGATAAAGCATAGAAACATAAAGTACTAAGTAGGGATGCACCAAATCCACTATTTTGGATTCGGCGGAACCCCTGAATTCTTCACAAAAGATTTGGCCGAATACCAAACTGAATCTGAATCTTAATTTGCATATGCAAATTAGGGGTGGGAAGGAGAAAACAGTTTTTACTTCCTAGTTTTGTGGCAAAAAGTCACGCCATTTCCCTTCCCACCACCTAATTTGCATATGCAAATTACGATTCAAATTTGTTTCGGCCGGACAGAAGGATTTGACTGAATCCCAATCCTGCTGGATTCGGTGCATCCCTAGTACTAAGAATAAGGTGTTCTTTGAGAACCCACCTTGATACCTATAAAATGGCTATAAAATGTGCCTGAGGTGTTACAGTTATTGACTAAGACTGTCAGCATTTTTATTTTAGTCCTTTATTATACATTTGGGAAGGCAAAAAAAGTATGGTTCACCATGAAGTCAACTTTTAGTTTGTAATAGAATGGCCAGTTCTAAACAACGATTGGTCGTCATTATTTATTTATTTTTTTGTCTTTTTGTTCTGATTCTTTCTAGTTTTAGATTGGGGTCCCTGACCCCATCTAAAAACACATTTTCTGTAAGGCTACATATGTATTGTTATTGGTCATTTTTATTACACACTTTTCTTTTCAAGCCTTTCCTATTCATATTGTCTCTTCAAATCACTGCATGGTTGCTTGGGTAATTTGGACCTTAGCAACCAGATTGTTGAACTTGCACACTGGGGAGCAGATGAATAAAAAGCTTAATAACAAAAAACACTATCAATAAAAAATTTAAATCAATTGCAAATTATCTCAGAATATCACTCTCTACACCCTACTATAAGTTTATTTTAACAACCCCTTTAAGAGTTAGTTGAACTACTGAATGTAAAGTTCAGTTTGGGAGAAGTGCAGTTCTATACCTCTGTGATATTCTGGTTTAAATGTTTTTAGCTAATGGCAGCAGTGTACCTGTGGACCCCGTCAGGGTTACCTTTGCATGGCCATGTTTTCCCCATTATCAATACTGTTCATTCTTTATTCTTTCCTCGACATGTTTAATGCTATTGACTACAATGTAGGAATTATCAGGGCAGATTAGCATAATACAGAAATTTTGGTTATCACTCCACAATTGTCATTTGTAAGATTTTAGCCTGTTACTCTTAAAGGGGTGGTTCACCTTTAAGTTATGCTATAGAATGTCCAAATTCTAAGCAAATTTTCAATTGGTCTTCATTATCTATTTTTTAAATTATTTGCCTTCTTCTTCTGACTCTTTCCATCTTTCAAATGGGTCTCACTGACCCCATCTAAAAACGAATGCTCTGTAAGGCTATTGTTACTTTTTATTACTCATCTTTCTATTCAGGCCCTTTTCTATTAATATTTCAGTAATTTGGACCCTGCAACCAGGTTGCTGAAATTGCAAACTGCAGAGCTGATGAAGCTAAATAAGTCAGAAAACCAAAATAATAACAAATGAAAACCAATTGCAGGTTGTCTCAGAATATAACACTCTACACCCTACTAAAAGTTAACGCAAAGGTGGACAACCCCTTTAATATTCTGCCATAATCTCCAGATTTGCAGTTAGAACTGTTTTTTTCTTTTTGATTATGTCAATTATCAGTATCTCCCAGCAGGAAATTATTAAACACAGCAATTTCTGGGAGTAATTAATCCAGCCAAACAAGTTAAAATTAGAATGGACAATTTCCTAGTTGTAGATAAACTCATCAGTATAGTTCTGGACATAGTCAAACTATTTGGACTAAAGCTGTCCATAGACGGAAAGGTAAGGTCATACCAATCGAAGGTCTGTACGATTTTCAGATTGTGTGTGGATCATCCTGACGTTTTTTGTACCATGGCGATCGGTTGTTTAGTCAATTGGACAGGTTAGAAGATTTCTGGCGGGTAACATTAATATCTCTGCATTGATGCATGTATTGCTGTCAATGGGTGACTCGCTACTATTTGTCAGACATAACTTTTGTACGATTGCTGTCATGACCAGAACATCGTCCTTTTACTATTTTATTTAATCTGAATAGTTAGTTGCAGGACAGATTGAGATGTTTCATCGGATACGAGGCTAAAATCTGCACATCTATTGCCAGCTTTATACAGAGGTCTAAACTACAATAAGGACCTCACCTGGATGCCTACTCCCCCAAGTAAAGTCTGGAAGATATGCATTGTGTTCCTCTCTCTCTGTGTCCCTTGCCCTTATGACAATATAGAATGTCCTCCCTGAGTCCCTGTTTTTGCCAATAGTCCCCTAACGTTAGAGTGGTAACTATTCCCCAACCTATTTTAAATTTCTATTTCTATTGCCTTCTTTGTTGTGCTTGAATGTACTTTGCCTTTTTAAAAAAATGGGACTTTTTTCTGCTTCCTCTACATTATTTAGATGAAATAAAAATCTGATTATTGCCATTGGAATCAAATGTTACTTGTCTAACAAATGCCCCCATAAGAGAAGCACGATCAGGCATGAGAACGAAAATGCTTGATGGATTAAACCAGCTGTTTGAGAAATGTATTGAAATCAACAGGTGCCTTTTACAAAGCATGTAGAACAATTTGTATTTCTATTCAGCTAAAACTGCAGGTGTAAATTATTTGTAAATGACCCACTGTGGCATTCGTTACATTTTCCCCATTCAGTATTTCAACAGGCATTGACTTTTGGAGTAATAGCCAGTAACCTCAAGCAGTATTATTATTGCTGCTGATTTATAAAGCAGTCTTATTTTTGACAATGCTGTGCCGTGCAATGGGAAAACATTAATAACGACAACATTACATAGACACTATGATTAGTGGACAGAGGGCATTGCCCTTTTATAGCTTCTTCCTTATTTATAAGGACACCCATAGAACAGCGTAGTACCAGGATTTTTAATTGCCTCTAGCAGACATCTTTCATTTATTTAAAATATAAGGCTTTTAATTATTTATTACAATGTATTTCAGCTATGGTGATGCTTTACAGTTTCAAACTTCTTGCCTGAGGCACATGGATACTGAGTGAAAGTCCACTATATGATGACAAAAGAATGATCACAGGGAGTGCAAATGACTTATTCACTGATCAAGGATGTTTTCTGGTCCAGTGCCACCTATAAACTGGATCTCTTCACACCAATTGGTGCATGACAATGGTGAAAATGATATCACATTGTGCCATGCATGCTTGTGACGTCACTTTTGCCACAACCCAGACCCGATACCCCTACCCTCCCACCTCTGAGGCCAGATTTCAATGGAATATATCTGGCAGCAGGGGAAGAGGATATTTTTATTTTTGCAAAAAAAACTTACTGTATAGGAATCCGATGGACGTCCCCTTAAAGCTGCAGCCCTAGGCACAAGCCCTCGAGTGCCTTTGTGGTAAATATGGCCAAGCCAACAAGCTAACCTTGCTTGTACTCTAGAGTAGATGTGGGCGATTATATATGTATACTTTTATACACAGCTAAAAAGAAACCAAAATAGGTTTTCCTACAGTTTTTGTTGAAAATTGCACGTTTGAGAGAAAGTAGAATGCATTGTGAATGCTGTCCTAATATTTACTGTATTTACTGCCAACACCTCTTATAACACAATTTGATTATTAGCATTCTATTCATCGCCGAATAATTGTGTCAGTATTCCATGGCACCCTGAGCATCGTGAAACAAACGACTACTTCCAAGTTGTAGTGTCAATAAACTCTGTATAAATATCTCTGTAGCACTCTGTTTATTTGCATTAGAATAGAATAATGTGCAGAGCTGCCCTGTATGCAGGTGGAAATCGGCAGAATTTCACAAACAAATGTTGAGGGATGCTTTTTTATTTTCGATATATATTTATTATTTTATATTATTTATCTTTGATGAACAGCGTGCCTAATCTGTGGTTCATGTGTAACTATAGTCTGTATATTTTATGGCTCCTTTAAGATGACAGGTGTGGCAGCAGTTAGGCAATGAAAGGTTAACTGGCAGATACCCTTTTATTTCGCTCAATCTCCCTGCACAAGATAAACAATTCAGCAAGCATGCTGAAGAATATGTGGCTGTACTTAAAGGTCCACATGCCCTGCGGCAGTTGTTGACACGACTCAAGCAGTGCTTCACTCCGGGTTCCTCAATACACAGCTGCCGTATGATACGCTACATTGCTATTCCTGCACAGGAGATGTTATGGCAATAGAATTTCTGCTCAGACCACTTAAAAGAGACTGGGTAGTCCCTTTCATCATCAAGGGAGGATGGAATAAAGAAAGGAAGCATTTGGGTGAAATGATACGAATAAGAAAAGGTGAGCTTGATTTCCTGTGGGAATTGTGTTACGTATAAAATGCTGTCGGTAGATCTATTATAGAGATGCACAACTGTCAGAAACGGAGATCTATAGCACACACGCACGCAAGCTGACATCTATTATGTACTCTTGCTAATGTTTAACCAGATGGGTTTTTATAGTTAATCACTAAAACAGTCAGGATCTCTTGCTTAAAATGACTTCATCACTGTCTACAGGCAGCGAGGATAAACTACAGTGCGTATTACAGTAAATGAATGATCTACATCTAATGCATGAGAGCTACAGCCAGGAGTAGGTGACCCGGCCATACTGTAGTGTCTCTCACTTTAGCAAAGCTCGATCTACCCTGTTCAGATTCAGATTTCAAAAATAAAGCTGTGTCTGGCTTTGTTGTATCACAAGATATGTTTCTGGCATAGAATGTCTGATTTATGCACTGTCGTGTATACTATTTGTGTGTGTGTGTATCATGTTTTTTTATTGCATTTTTACATTTAAAGAAGCATTTCCTGCAGCCAACTGTTTAGATTTAGTTTTCCATTAATTACAGTGCACAGGAGCAGAGGGTTAGTTTCCCTGTTGTACATGAGAGGTCAAATCCATGACACAGCACTACATTCATATACTGCAGCCTCTGATGTCACGTTCAGTTTAAATCGTATCTAAACCTGCTGTGTCTACTAGAAAACCTTTTTTTTTTTTTGTGAACAATACCAGCTTCCCTTACTGTTCATCTATACTGGCTAGTCTTTCTCAGGGATGTTCAGCTGTTATTGGATTATAATATCAGGATCCTTGACTGCTGAAAGTTGTGGGGTTTACATGGATATGTAGTTTATAAATAATGCCTATTTTTTTTTCTAATGGGAAGCAGATCCAAAATATGAATGGTACTTAATATGTTTTACATAAATGAAAAATTAGGCAAAATGTCTAAATGTACCCAGTACTTTTTTTAATTGAATAAGGTACATTTTATATTCTTATTATAGCCAGGGAGCAATACTTCATCCTGTATACTAGCAGCATATTCCCCAGCTTTGGCCACAGGGACGTTTGAGAGATAAGTGATAACTAGTTAGAACTACTGTTGCCATTGTTTTGTTTAAAAAGCCTTTAAAAATATATATGTATAAATACATCCTGTACATATACTGTAGATAGTTGCTGCATATTTATAGGATCAGGGAACCAACCACAGTTTGACTTGAGGATTTCGACTTCCTTTTTGAACTGCCTGCACCACTTATACCATGCTTTTTCGCTGATATATTTAAGAAAATGACAAAACTGTATGCCAGGAATTGTTGTCCGGGGAGTGGAAAATTGGCATAAAGTATGCAAATCAGAGATTGTAGGAATTATGAAACTTTGTGAATAGTCTTTGTATAAAAATGTGTAGTTTTTTCTTAAAGGTTTAAAATCTGAATGGTATGATATTGTTTTGTAATGAATTTCAGAAGTAGGATGATGCAAGGGTGCACAGCAAGGGTGAAAGAAGGTTTACAAGAGATGAGGATAGTTTAAGGTCGTTATCAGATTGGCAGTATCCGAGAGAGAGCTTTGTTGAAGTATTACAGTTAATAACAGGCTGAATTCAGTTTGGGGACTGTAGAGAGGCCAGAGCAAGGATATATAATGTATATAATGTATGTTATGTAATTGTATTTTGTTTATTGTCCCCTTGCCCCATGATTGCTTTGTTTTGGTACTTTGTGAAATCCTTCATAGTTCCCATTTTACTAACTCTCTGATGATTTTATTTATCTAAGCCTTTTTTGTTTTATGAGACCTCTGTTACTTTTTTTCAGTTTTATTCTATTTTTTAATTTCTATAGTGCTTTCAATTACAGACATTATAAACCAGATTACAATAATACAGGGGAGACAGGAAGATGGTAAAAACACGGGGAGAAGCAGGAGCAGGAATGTGTGCAAGTAGAGCTGTTATATGAGACATAGTACATTGGGTCAATTATTTCTGTCATTGATAGAAGCACCTGAGGAAAGATCTTAGATCCGAAACATGTTGTGTATTTTCTAATGAAAGGATAACTGATTGATGAAATAATGTCTCTTCAGAGTGAAATTATCTGTAATTTGTGAAAGCTTGGAAGGTCTGGGGGTGCCTTGCTATGAAGGTTGAACCTTTTTTACATTCGATAACCAAGGATAATATCACCCGCATGGTGCGTATACAGTGGGGCAATGCCTCTTCAGATGGATGAACAGACCACAAGGCATGCCAGTTTTAAGGGGAAAAGGGAAAGGAAAGCATCTAAATGCATTAAGGCCTGGAACACAGATTTACAGATTAGTAGTTTAACTGCATATTTAAGTCTATTTTGCCATAGTGTGGAATCTCATAATTTAGCATATATTCCCGTAAAAGAGGCAGACACCTTTGCCTTTCTCGAGTTGTGTCCAGGTCAAAATCAAACTCAGGGCCCCAGTCCTGCAAGGCAGTAATGTAACCATAAGGTTTCTCAGGTTAGTAGAATAATGTAATGTAATGTAATCTGAGCCCAGAGCTATGAGTGAGCAGGGAGAGACTCAGGCAAGTAGTGATGTCACACCAAGCTAATATTGCAGCTGCTATCCTAAACAAGCAGAGCAAGCTTCTAGAGTGGTTTACTAAGGTATGGCAAAGCATTCAACAGAATATATATAGTGTTATAGCTTGCACTATTGTGGCTAATCTATTGGCAATAAACTGCTTCCGTAGCTTCAAAATTCAAACATCAAAACACTTTTGCAAACCAAGAAATGTCTTTGTTTCATAATACAGATGTGTTTATTATCTAAGCAGGGCTGCAGCCTCTGTTGGAGATGTGTTTCTATAAAATAATGGTTGACTGATTTTATTGATTAGTTCCGTACTTATAATAGCAGCTATGCTTACTGTGAATGTAATGTTGCTGTCTTACATGAGGATACGAAACCTATCTCCATCCCATTCTGTCTGCATAACAAACAATGACAGCTGCAGCATCTGGTATTTATGCATTCTGAAATTCACAATATTTATATAATGTGATGCAATGCATATTCTGGTGAAGGTCATCTCCAGCACTGACCCAACCTGTGAAATGTCATTCAGTTCTATCATTCATGCTTCTCAGTTGGTATTATGATCCCAAGCCAATACACCTAAATGCTATGCATGCTTAAGTCATCCCTATAACAATGTGAAAATGAGTGGATTTTAAGAAGGCACTCACCTTGGTGGCATTTGGTCTGCAATGGAGGGGGTTGTCACCTAATTCATGGCATGGATCTTTAGTTGTAATGTAATAGTGTTTGGGCATGTGTGTGGGTACATGACATTGTAACTGGTTGCTAAATAATTACTGGAGATGTTTTGCTATACCAGTATATCCTAACCTGGGGTTTAATCTTTGACTTTTCCCTCCTTTTCTATAATCTTGGTAATGTCACCAGCAAAAGCCAAAGTTAGTGGCACTGGGGGTATTTTGACTTCCACTGCCTTTTCGTCAAGAACTGCTGACATCAAATGGGCCATATCATGGTTTGCCATTAAGCAAAGAATAACTTACAATATCCTTCTTTTATTTCTTTGCACCTGTCTACATATTTTCTCTTCCTTTGCAGGTCCAGATTTGTGGAGAGGCCACAAAGGCTTAGGCCTAGGGAGGCAAGATTTTAGGGGAGCATGCCACAATCTGAAGGAGCACTGGGGGGGGGGTGAGTACTCCTACAAATGCGCTCCTTGCATGCTTGCAATGCAAGAGAGTCCAATGCTAGGACCCTGTGGGCCTAGGGGTGTTCAAGGCCTAAATCCGGGCCTGTTCCTTTGCTTTCTTGGTTGCTTTCAGAGTCACCTAATCCCTTTCTCTTGCTACGTTGCTGAATTTCACTGTAGCAAATTTTCTTCAAAACGAAATGTACTGTAAATCGCAGCACTTAGTTTTTTTTGTGTGTGTCTGTAACTTAAGCACTCAGATTGTAAACTCTACAATACAGCAACCTCCTTCTCTCCTTTTAACACTTTCAACTGAATCGGGAATGTAGCACTTTTGTTTATTCTGTTATTGCACTGTTCCCAATGTGTTCTATTTTTGTATTCGAAAACATCTTTGATACTAGTGCTGCGTTTTCCAAATTGCTTAAATAATAGTAATACAGACCGTTGTAAACTAGCACAGTGAAGTTGGTGAAGTAAAGTCATGTTCTATGGGATTTATTGGGGCTTGTCAGCTTTTCCTGTATTTAAACACAGCTTAGCTCTTAATTCCACAGAAACCAATAGCTGGGTGACCCATAAATGATAAATGAAAATCTGCCCTATATATGCCCTATTAAAATCTTGGGAGGCTAAAAAGGCTTTGCTGTGGGGCCCAGTATGCTAAGCCGCTGTAAATGTCTGTGGTTTTCTAATGCCTGCCTTTTTATGTGTATTTTTTAGGTTCCTTTGTGTGTGTGTGTGTTTTTAGATATATTTTGGATATATCTTTACGAGTTGTATTGTTGGTGCTGCTCATTCTGTTAAATCAGAATAAATACAACATTAACACTGAAATCACGAGAAAGGCGAGTAAAGAACAATATCAATAGGTGAATAGGTGATAGGTAATGGATCTTTCTCTAATTTGGACCTTCATACCCTAAATGAGAATTCAACCCTTTAACAAAAAACCTGTACCGCCCACCCCACGTAGATCCCCCTCCCTGCTCCCCCCCAGCTTAACGCCCCCCCCCCCCGGGGAAATGCCCCATACTTACCCCTCGGTGCAGATTCAGACATCGGAGTTCCACGCAGCCATCTTCCGAGTCTTCGACAAGCTGAGTGGGAGATCAGCATGTCGGCGCATGCACAGTTGGAGCCTTGCCGGTTTGTGACAACTTTGCATCCACCGAAACTCATGAAAATTGCGAAACGCCTGAAGAAGACACTGTGTGGAACTCCAATGCCAGAATCTGCGCCGTGGGGTTAGAAAATCATGTAAATATTAAATAAACCCATTAGGCTATTTTGCTTTCAAGTACAAGCTACTATTTTATTATTACAGAGAAATCATTTTTATAAATTTGGATTATTTGGATAAAATGGAGTCTATGGAAGACAGCCATTCTGTAATTCAGAGCTTTCTGGATAATGGATTTCCGGATAATGGATCCCATATATGTGTGTACAGTCTATATATATATATATCTATATACTGTATATATATATATATACACAATATATATATATATATATATTATTCTTCAAACCTGGTGCACTCTAAACCATTGCCACAAATGCCTGGGTGCTGGTCAAAAGTAATCACACATAAGTATCCAAAACAAACCACACTCCAAGGAGTGCACAAATTTTCGTCCATCTCGCCAATAATGAAGAGTGAGTGATATGTACAATATCAACAAATAAAAAGTACATTGGTGTTCAGTGCATTGTCCTCTGTGTGATCATACGTGTCAAATTGACAGTGTACACATTCTCCATGACGCTTTCCCCATCCCATCAACCAAAAGTGTGCTTTAAAACACTTACCCCCGGAGTAGTAAGGATAAGGCTCAAATTGCCCTTGTGGCCCTTAAAGCATCAGGCAGCACCAGTGGAGATTGCTGTAAACGCTTTCATAATCGGTACGCTCCAAGACCCGAACTGCAGCGGTGCTGTTACGATGTTCGTGCATGTTGTGCTGAGGTCCCGTCCCTGTTGCCTAGGTGAGCCGGGACACCTCTTCCATGCCCTTGTGACTGTGAGTACTGCGGCTTATACCTTTTCGCATCATTCTGCTAGAGGATATACAGCCTAACAGCTTCCCCTCCCTTCCGTGTGTGCGTACTTACCGGTCTTTAACCCAGTAGTCGCCACATCTCTCTGGGAGTGCCGTGCCGTTCCTCGTATATGGTAGCCATGTCTCACTCAGTCTGCTCTTTTCACACTGTTTCACAGCACTGCCCTGTAGTACACATCTAATCTGGGGTCAATTTCTCACCTCTTGTTGGGTATTGCAGCATACTGGTATGCACATCTGCACAGGGACATCCTTACTATTCCGCCATCCTTATTTCCTCCAGAGGAACAGTAATTCCTATATACAAAGCACAAGCTTCACAATTAGCAACATTGTAGTATATACATTCATTTTAGATATAGCAATTTAAACCGTAACTGTACAAGTGTTAGCGAATCTCCAGGAATTAGACACCGTGTCCATTATCCTTTAACTATAGCAGTATCATGATTTCTATTAATAAGACTTAACTGTCCCTAAGGTGCAGAAAGTTCCATGGAAATAATAAATCTAGTGTCAGATTTCAACCGTCCTATTCAATATTCAATCAGTAGAACTGAGACATAGAAAGAGTCTAATTGAGTCCTTTAGGTACAAGGGTGTCTAGTTTGTGGATCCATCTTGATTCCCTTTGTACCAACAACAGGTCCCTGTTACCCCCTCTGCGGGTTATTGATATATGATCAATAATCATACTTCGGAACTGGGGTAAAGAATGTCTCAGTTGTAGCCAATGTCTTGCTACTGGTTGGTCTGCCTTGCCTGTAGCAAAGGCGATCCTTATAGCGTTCCTATGGTTGTTCATTCGTTCCCTATACGTGGTGGCCGCTTTGCCTACATAGTGAAGGCCACAAGGGCACCACGCCATATAGACCACGTGGTCGGTCGTGCACGTGACCCAATGGTCAATATAGAACTTTGTGCCAGTTCTCGGATGCAAAAAATAGGTGCCTTGTTGCATCCCTGCACAGGTTAAACAGTTCGCGCATTTGTAGCATCCCTTTTTTAGGGTCTGTCCAGCTAGGTGGTTCTCCCTTTGGGGGGTTCCGTTAGGTCTTTTACCACAAGGAGATCGCTCAGATTCCGGCCTCTTCTGAAAGCCACCAAAGGTTTTTGTCCTAAGAAAGGTAGATTGGTATCAGTGTTGACAATCTCCCAACATTATACAGTGCCTTTTTCATCTTTATACTCGTGTCACTTCAACCTGTAGAAAAAATAACATCAGGTGTAGTTTTTGATTTTTCCAAAGTTAGTAGCATCTCCTGAGTCATTTGTTTGGCTCTGTCCAGCTGTTCACTGACTTGTACACTTGGATATCCTCTAGAAACAAAAAATTTCTGCCAACGTTGAAAGTTGTAGTTCCACTGTACTCCTATCCAAGTTGTTTCTGATCACTCTCAGGAACTGTGAGTAGAGGACCCCCCGAGACATATGTGGGGGATAATGTGTGTGCGTGAGTGAATCAAACTGTTTCTGTCTGTAGGTTTCTTATATAGTGTCGTGCCCAATTTGTCTCCCTTTTTTAAAGATAGTCACATCCAAATAATGGATTTGCTTTGTGTCATATGACAAAGTCAGTCTGATGGGGGAATCTAAGCTGTTTAATGCCTGATGAAACTCAATCAATTCTATTTCTGTACCCTTCCATATCAATAACAAATCATCTATGTAACGTTTGTAGAAACACATTTTCTCTGCTCCCATGGGTATTAGGTGATTGTTTTCATATTCCTCCATATATAAGTTAGCAAATGAAGGCGCAACATTGGACCACATCGCAGTGCCTGCTATTTGTAAAAAGAAGTTGTCCTTGAACATAAAGTAATTATGTGATAGGACTAGATCAAGTAGAGATATCAAAAATTCAACGGGGGTAAACCACTGTGTGTCCTGATGAGTGCCTCTCTACACGTGCAGACACCGGTCTCATGGGGGATAACAGTGTATAAGCTGAACACGTCCATTGTGACCAGTATGCTGTCTGTAGGAATCACCAGATCCTTCAATAGTGTGATCAGGTGTTGGATATCTCTCACATAGGATTCCATCTATTGTACTATAGGCTGCAGGTAATAATCAATATACTTGGCCACTGGTTGGAATAGGGAATCCATGGCTGAAATAATGGGGCACCCTGGGGGAGCAGTAAGCGACTTGTGTATTGTTTGGCGCCAATTTCACCTTTAAATTGGCGCCAAACAATACCTTTAAATATATCTATATCTGACGTACAGGTCACTCTGTGTTTTATTTTAAATTTATAACCTGTCCTCGGATGGCAAATATACCTAATATTGGAACCAATTGGCTAAACAGGCCCTTGATATATGGTTGCTACAAGTGTGCGAACTGTCTTACGTGTGGAGGGATGACACAGGGAACACACTTTACACATCCGAGGACAGGTTATAAATTTAAAATAAAACACAGAGTGACCTGTACGTCAGACCATGTGGTGTACATGGCCTGGTGCCCGTGTGGGATGCATTACGTGGGCAAAGCCACAACTACTTACCGTGAACGTATGAACAATCACAGGAGCACCATAAGGGCTGCATTGGCCTCTGGAAAGGCAGACCAACCGGTCGCAAAACATTGGCTGAACTATAAACATACACTACCCCAGTTCAGACACATGATCATTGATCATGTACCAGCTCCTAGGAGGGGAGGTAATAGAGGCTTGATGCTCCTGCAAAAAGAATCGATGTGGATCTATAAATTGGACACGTTGTCTCCGAAAGGTCTCAATGAAATACTCCCTATGTCACCCTTCTATTAAATAACGTGTAAGAAGAAGGACATTTGACATAGAGACTCAGAGACATTATTTTTCTATGAAGGGATTATGGTATAATTGGACTTCATTGTTTCCCTCTACAAAACTAACTCTTTCGTTAGAACTATCTATAGAATAGGTGCCTTATGGGCTACATTGTATCATTATTCCGCCTCAATATGATATGGATATCAATTGTGCCATACATTACTTTTGTGACCTAGTATTGCGATGAAACTAACGTTGGTTGTAACAGTGTTTTTGTTTTTAATTTTTGTGTTTGTCAAGACAGATAGTATCGGGCATCATAGCGACACCGCACTTTGCACATTTATTAAACCTGTTGGTAAGTTATACCCAGTAAGGGGCGGCTTTAGAAACCATGGGTGATAGGCCCGCGGCTAATAGACACCCCACGAAGCAGCACGCTCATTGGCAATGAAGGCTTAAGGTAATGCACAATACGCTGAGCCGTGTATTTCAAATGGTTTTTTTTGTTTCTTAAAACCCGGATCGTGCCCCAGGTTCTCCTTGCACCTATATATCGACCAAGAAGGTGATAGCTATATCCTCGTGAAGGACTGATGTCTTGGAGGACTGATATGTGGGATGCCGGATGGTGCCCCACACTGCAGACCTGAAGGATGGAAGTCAGAGTGGAAAATTACGCACCAGAACGATGTGCTGATCTGAGGATTCAGAGGCGCAGTATGCGGTGCCGGCTCATTGAGCGAGTTGCGAAAAGGTGCTGAAGGAGGCGGGGCCACGATGGAGGATGACTGGTCAGACACGGAGGCTCATAGCGTTGAGGTGCAGGTGAACGATCCAGTGAGAGAGTGATTGCGCTCAATGTGGGGTGTTGTGATGCTGCTCAGGGCGACATACCGAGTAAGTAATTTTGCCGTGTCCGACGAGTATGTGAAGTTTCTCTCGAATGAGTTATACAGGTTTATGATCACCGCAATTTTTCTCATAATGTCTGTGGAACCGCATTGATGCCTTAGACTTATCTGTTGTGACGCTTGGTTACACATTATACACTGGGTGCTCACTTTCATGTATACGAGTTATTGGTGGTTATTAAAACAGTGCACTACTACTAGAAGGCGCTCCTACACGTCTGCACGTCCTATTGACAAGACACGTCACGGTCTCAGTAGGGATAGTATATACACTACATGGTGACGTCACTGAAACAATTTTGGCGCCATATTGAGCACTTAAAATGTGGTAGTTTGTTGGCATTTTTCACTTCCTGATGACGGCTTAAGTTCCAAGCCGAAACGTTGAAATAAACTTTTGTTATTTTCTATTTTGGATCAAGCCCTGAGAGTGCGGTTTTTTTGTTGAATTACTATATATATATATATACATTCAAGTTGATAATTGCATTTTTTGGTGAAACTTTGCACAATTCGGGAATTGTTAAAATTATTGAAACTTAATGGAAAATATAAATAATAAATACATTTAATAATTTATAAATTATTAATAAATTAATACATTTTTCAATGTTTTGTTGCCACAAGAACAACGTGAATTCACTTTTCTCCCCGGTGTAGGTACACAGGTGGCGTAAGTGCCTTGTCTGACCTTTATTGTAGTTGTGTACATGTTGTTAGGATCTGTGCCGAATAGAAAAAGTTGGTATTTATAACAAAGGTGGAAAATGTGTTCAGGCCCAGATTTGCGGAAAGGCCACCTAGGCCCCGGCCTAGGGCGACAGGATTTTAGGGGGCGGCATGCTGCCCAACCACACCCACATTGGTTCAAAAACACTGGGGATGTGCTGGAGATACAATAATTTTTAAAATCCCCATTGCTCCAGTCCAGATGATGAAAATTTGCACAAATAAAGAGGAGGGAACAGGGGCGACAAACGGCAGTGGGCCTATGGGCTCCCACTATGTAAATCCGGCCCTGAATGTGGTGCACAGATATATGCAAGGTACTGTGATAACTGATATTCTGTACAATAGAACCCCCATTTCACACTTTTCAGGGGACGATGAAAAAATGGTGAAAAATCCAGGAAAATATAAAATCAGGAAAATGCATTATACATTATATATTTGGCGTAATCACAAAAAAATGGTGCGAAATGTGGGAAATAGGTATCACCGTATAATGCCCATCCCCTGCTCAGAACACTAAAATACTGTGAATACATGAATTTCTTTAGTCGTACCGAGAAACTGTTATTTATTCTTTTCCTCACTACAATTAGCCAATAAAATTTTACCTGCCTTGAGCTTCCTGCATTTGTTAACACAGTGAAATTATTGAACAAAATATAGAGACTTTGGCTGACGATGTAAAAAGTCAACGTTTTCTTTAAACTGTAATATAATGTAAATATGCCTTTGTTTGAATTGTAGATGCAAAAGCTCACATAAAGACTGGCTTTAATATTTTCCCCAGGAACAGTGGCACGATCTGTCTGAATTCGTTACTTTAAAGGCCAGGTCAAGAGCTTTGCAATACAATAAAAGCCAGAGTGCATGAAGTTAACTTGATTATGGGTATGAAAGAAGTGCCATTTTCCTCCTTTGGGAGATTGTTCAGCAATTAAGGAACTCTTGGTCAGAAGTTACAGATAGTGCTTTTGAGCCAATGTTTAAATATAGTTAATACTCAATTAAAGGACCAAAAATTATAATGAAATGTTATTCTGCACAGGTGGAAACTGCAGGTTTGCTTCAGCAGTAGTACAAAATTACTGTATATACTGTAATTGAGCTGCAGTGTTAGAGATGGGGGCAGTCATTCAAATTAAACAGGCCAAAAAGGTACGTTTACACAGACAATAACTGATAAGATGTGTAGAATACAACGGGTTTAGTTCTTACACAGGAACATACAGTGGTCTGCAGAAATAAAGAATGAAAACATCTATCATATAAAACAGAACATTTCTTGCCAAGAAGTATTTAATTTGTAGGTGCTGGATGAACTGAACAAACTTTGAATATAAATAAATATATTCACATTATGATTTTATGGGTCCTTTAAAGCTAACAATCTTTTTGTTTTTACAGTAATGATGTAGGTTTTGCAAGGCAGACCTTCTCGGAAAATTCTATGTTTTTTGTTCTTTCTTGTGCTAAACAGGGACCATGTTTGGTCCTTGCAAGATTGTTAATTAACTTACCAGTGCACAGATAACCCCCTGTATAATAGACTCCTGCTTACAAAACACAACAAATGGGTGAAGATAAGGAAGTGCTATATTGTTAAATCTGATTAACTACCTTGCAAGGACCATGTGTACTTAAAGGAAACTCTAATTTACTGTGTGAGTTATAAGCAAGCATGTATTGTGGTACTAGGGCTTTGGAGTATGGAACTGTGACTGAACATGTTTGGTCCTTGCAAGGTAGATAATTACATTACAAGTGTACTAATAAACTCCCTGCATAATTGACTACTGCTTGTCACAGCAGAGGATGAAGGGGGGTTATATATTGGTAATCTATGTATGGGATCTGGTATCTGGACACCCATTATTCAGAATGCTCTGAATTACAGAAATACTGTCTACTATAGACTCAATTATAATAAAATAATTCAAATTTAAAAAATGATTTCCATTTTATATGTATTGATAAAACAGTACAGGTATGGGACCTGTTATCCAGAATGCTCGGGACCTGGGGCTTTCTGGATAATGGGTTTTTCTGTAATTTGAGTCTACTTGAAAATTATGAAAACAGTAAATATGTGCAATGGGCTTGTTCTACTTTCATTAAGGATTAATTATATCTTAGTTTGGATGTAGTACAAGGTACTGTTTTATTATTACAGAGAAAAAATTTTTTAAAAAAATTTGGATTAATTAGATAAAATTTATGGAGTAAATTTAGTAAGCGGCGAAAATTCGCCAGCGACGGCTTCGTACCCATCACTACAGTTGGAGAAAATTCACTCAGACAACGCAAATGTACTAAAATGCGAAGTTGCGTCCAGGGCGCCGAGGTCTTCGCTCAGGCTAATTTGCATACAGCGGGAAATTTACAGTTGAATGGATGTATATGTTGCAGCAAATACATTACATTACACAAGCCCAGGGAACCTTAATAAAGAAAATAGAGGTGTTATATTGCCCTACACATGAGCCCACTGTATAGTTTATGTGCCATATGTTAGAAAATGAATGGGGGAACCTGGTTACCCGAAAAAAAATGCTAGCGTTTTTTGGGACTTTTCCACTAAAAATATGATGCAAGTAACAGAAGATTGAGGAAGATCTATGCACTCTATGTCTGTTCTGAACTGGCGAAGGCAAGTCTGGCGAAAGAGGTAACGTACAGTAAAATCCGCATCTTAGTGAATTTGTGGAGTAACGTCCATTCACCAGAGCGAAAATTCGACTGCGCGAAGTGCCTAAAATCGGTAACGCTGGCGAATTGACGCCAACGTTAGTCACTTTGCCCTTTAGTAAATGTGCCCCATTGAGAGACAGCCCTTCCATAATTTGGAACTTTATGGATAACAGGTTTCTGGATTATGCATTCCCATACCTGTACCTTGTACTTGATCAAAACTAAGATATAATTGATCCTTACTGGAAACAAATTCAACGTATTGGGTTTTTTAATGTTTACATGATTTTCCAGTAGACTTAAGGTATGAAGAGCCAAATTATGGAAAGATCCATTATCCAGAAAACCCCAGGTCCCGAGTATTCTGGTTAACAGGTTCCATGCCTGGTCCCACGCAAGGACCAAACATGGATCAACTTCAATATTCCTGTTTGTCCTTTTAGAATCAGGGGTCCCCAACCTTTTTTACCTGTGAGCCACATTCAACTGTAAAAAGAATTGGGGAGCAACACAAGCATGAAAAAGTCCCTTGGGTGCCAAATAAGGGCTGTGATTGGTTATTTGGCAGCCCCTATGTGGACTGGCAGTCTACAGAAAGCTCTACTTGGCACTATACTTCCAAGCCTGGAATGCAAAAATAAGCACCTGCTTATAGGCCCACTGGGAGCAACATCCAAGGGGTTGGAGAGCAACATGTTGCTCACGAGCTACTGGTTGGGGATCACTGTTTTAGATCAATAAATAACAAAAAACATAGATTAAACAATAGGCAAAAAGTATGTTCAGCACAAGCCCTATTCATTGAATTCATGTTGAACAAGGGGTTATACTGAACCTTCGAGTGAAAGACCCCCTACTTCTTTAAGCCTTTTAAGCACTTCTATAACTTCGAGTACATTTATTTTGGCATATGATGATCCCATACGCAATTTAAGCAAGTTTGAAAGTGTATTTTTCACAGATGGATAAATGAAGATGTCTATGCGGAAGAACTCCTACCATTTCAAGTAATCAGTCTCAACAAGGATACCGATACAGCATCTGAACATTTTTACACGTGAGCTGTTTGACAAATAGATGATTTGCAGAAGTGCTAAGTTCTGAAATTAGTTTAGGAACATTTTAATTTGCCTGCTTGCTATGTCTGGCTCCTTGTACAAACAAATGCACTGGACAAAATAACCAATCGCTTGAACTGCGCAGTGTTTATTACATGCTGAGTATGGTAATTTAAACTGGTTGTTTTTATATACACAAACCAATCTGTCACCTTTGTCAGCTGAGGATATTGTTTGCTGAAAAATTATTTGCTCTGCTGCAGAGTATTAGGGACAAAATGAATTCATATATTACATATTGATAGCACGATATTGTAAAAAAAAATTTGAATTAGAATTTGATTTCTGGGGAAACGATGGGGCAGTTTTACAAGTGATAGTGGACTTACATTAGATTTAATTTTATAATTTGTAAAATTTTTGTATAATTTAGTATTTTTCAATCTAATTTATTTATAAAGGATGATATTTTCAAGAACTTGAGTTCCAAGCCTTTATTTTTGTATTAATCTGTAGATCTGTGTAACGGTGGCCATACATTTACCGTTACTCTTTGGTATCGGATTGTTAGACTTGTGGTGTGGACCAACCAGATACTGTATGAGTATGTATGAGGCCGTAAACAGAATTACCAACTTTTCATTTAAACCATTGGTACAAGCTTAAAGGAGAACTAAACCCTAACAATGAATATGCTTAAAAATGCCATGTTTTATATACTAAACTTATTGCTACAGCCTAAAGTTGCAGCAATGATCCAGGAATTCAAATGTGTCACAGGGGGGGGGGGGGGGGGTCACCATCTTGGAAATGTCTGTGACACTCACATACTCAGTGGGCTCTGAGCAGTTGTTGAGAAGCTAAGCTTAGGGGGCAAATTCCCTAACCTCCAAAAATTCGCCAGCGACGGCTTCGCTCACATCGCAACACTTAGACAGGCGTAGATTCGCCAGGACAACGCTGATTATTAGTGATGGGCGAATTTCCCATGAAATTCTCGAAACGGCGAAAAATTAGCAAAACTGCGTCGGCGTCTCGTTTTTGACGCCGGCGTCCGTTTTTGATGCTGGCCCTGTTTTTGACGCTGGCCCAGTTTTTTTCTGAATTTTTTTGATGGCGGCGAATTTTTGCGGGCGTTTCGCAAATTTTTTTGCCGGCGGTGAATTGCGCAAATTATCCGCGAATTCGCACCTGCCGAATAAATTCCCCATCACTACTGATTATCTGAAATCCAAAATTGCGTCCAGGGCGCCGGACGCTGGCAAAGTTACACTAGCGTTACTGCGCCAAGCAAAGCGAAGTTGTGGCGGGCAGTTAAAGTTGAATGGACATATATGTTGCAGTAAATACATTACACTACACAAGCCTGGGAAAACTTAATAAAATAGAGTTGTTATATTGCCCTACATATGTCCAGTGTATAGTTTATGTGCCATATGTTAGGAAATGTAGGGGGGAGTCCGGGTACCTAACAAAAATTTTACGGACTTTTGCAGCCTAATACACTGAAAAAGTGAAAAGACGCCGGCGTTTTTTGGGACAAAAAATTGAGGAGGCCCTATACACGCTATAGCACTTTGCCTGGTCTGAGCTGGCAAAGGCAAGTCTGGCGGAACAGGTAACGTTCAGTAAAATGTGCATCTTCGTGAATTAGCGAACTTACGTCCATTCACCAGAGCGTAAATTCGCCTGTCAATAGAATGTGAATGAGCGCTAGTGTATGTCTCTTTTGCTAGCAAATTTTCGCCTGCGCCTGTTAGTAAATCGCGAAGTTCCGAAATGGCATCCCGCTGGCGAACTTTCGCCAGCGTTAGTCACTTCACCCTTTAGTAAATTTTCCCCTAGTGGTCATCACAAATTATCAAACAGAAAATGAGTTTGGCCTGTATTTTAAGATGATACTACAGGGCTGAATATTAAATTCTGATGCTAATTGCACTGGTTTCTGTGCTGCCATGTAGTCATTATCTGTATTAATTACTAATCAGCCTTATATTGTGACATTTCTATTCTATGTGTACTGTATATTGTGAGTGGGTCTTTAAGCTCAGTAAGTGACAGCAGCACAGAAAAGAAGATGGGGAGCTACTGGGGCATCTTTGGAGACACAGATCATTACTGCTAAAGGGATGTGGTTTCCTTGGGCTGGAACAGAAATACAAATCATAATGTATAACATTTCTATCCTACTTCTTTATTAAAGATTTTGTTCTCCTTTAAGCAATTGCAACAGCAGGAAGTAAAGAGGAGCTTTGGCTTATCTGTCAATGCATCATACACTGGCTGACATGAGGGTTCTATTATGAAGTGCAACTTTTGCGCAGTTATTGCACTATTTGGTACCATTCATTAAAATACTTGCATCTAAAAATGCTCCTTGTAATTAAGAATTTTGATGCAAAGTGCTAATTCACCCAGCCAGTCTCTTCAAATGAATCATTCAGGGGTTCCCTCGAGCTACTGCCACTTACAAATGTGATGGCAGGTTCAAGGTTTCCACAGTAACCTATATACAGGCACAGATGTAATTTTGGTGGCAAGCACCAGAAATGGCATCATCCCAATACCAAGAATTTTCAGCACAATTGCATTCGGAGTGTCCACACCGTACATGTAGTTAAATCATACCATTGTTTTGTGCAATTATGTTTCAGCACAAGTATTACAGGTATGGGATCTATCATCCAATAACTCGTTATCCGAAAAGCTCCAAATTATGGAAAGGCTGTCTCCCGTATACTTCATTTTATCCAAATAATTCACATTTTTAAAAATGATTTACTTTTCTCTGTAATAATAAAACAGTACCTTGTACCTGATCCAAACTAAGATATAATTAATCTTTATTGGAAGCAAAATAAACCTATTGGTTTAAACCTATTGGTTTATTTAATGTTTAAATGATTTTCTAGCAGACTTAAGGTATGCAGGCCCAAATTACAGAAAGATCTGTTATCTGGAAAACCCCTGGTCCCAAGCATTCTGGATAACAGGTCCTATACCTGTACAAGTTACAGCAGTTGTTTTGGGACATCTGACAAATAGAACTTTATGTCCTTGGTGGAGCTGATGGTCCACAGTTCTGTGTCTTCATCTGCAGAAGATTGGCAAATTGTGCTTTTGCCCATCACTAAATTAAAAAGACAAAACTAAATTAAAAATGTTAATCAAGATTTAACTGTGGCTACAGTAAAATGTGCAAATTGTTTTTGCTTAAATCCATGTTCAGGTGTGCTGCATTTATCTTGCTACTGCGGCATAGATTTGTGGAATAGCTTTCAAAGGGTATTATTGAGTGCCAGGTTTATTTGGATGTGTGTCAATTCCCAGCACCTTGGCACCAGTTCTGGCCTGGAATATATTTTCTTGCTCAATGTCGTTGGTGCATTTCCATAGACAGGCTCATGTCAGAGTATTCACATATGATCATACATTAAAAAGAGATATACCGTATATATTCGAGTATAAGCCGAGTTTTTCAGCACTGAAAATGTGCTGAAAAAGTCTACCTCGGCTTATACTCGAGTCTCAGTACTTTAATAACTTAAATAACTCCATTTCACTAAAAGATGCTCTCCTTCTGCAGCTCCCCCTCCCTCCGAGACAAGCAAGTGGAAAGAAAGCTCAGAAAAAAGCTCCCCCCACTGCAAAGCAGCCTCGGTAGTTTCAGGTCTCCCTTGCCCGTTTCTTCATACATTCCTTTCCCTCTGTAACACCCCCTCCCATGCAGACAGGCATGGGAAATAAAGGGAGACTGGCTGTGTATGCGCTCCTTGCCGAACATTACTTTCTATGTGCTGAGCATGAGTGGGCGGGTAGCTGTGCCGGCAAAGGAAAATGTGACCCTGCAGGCAAAAGTGTAGTATAGGCTTATACTCAAGTCAATACAGGTTCCCAGTTTTCCTAGGTAAAATTAGGTACCTCGGCTTATACTCGGGTCGGCTTATACTCGAGTATATACGGTAATCACTGTTAGCCTGTTAATATCTATAGAACATAAATGTGTCTAATACCTACAGAGGAGTTCATCTGCTATGATTGGAATATAAGGATTGCAAATCAATGTGAAATTAGAAAACCCAAAATAATCTAGTATTGATTTCCATTTACTACCTTTTCTTATATCTGGGAACCTTTCAGACTCAATCAGTTCTGCAAATAAGCCAAGTAAACATTTCGACAAATACGCCTTCAACAATCTTCAATTCAAGACCGGCAACTTTGGTGTCATAATCCAGTAGTTTTTCTCTTTCTGATGCTCCCTGCTTGGCATGGATAATGCAGGAGTATTCTAAAATCTAGATTATTCCTGGCATTAAAATTTAAATGCCAGACATGAAAATGACCTACCTTCCATTTTCAACCTCCTCTGTACCTACATAGTGCTAAAAGAAAGGGAAAGGAAATCTTCTAAGCTTCTGCAAAACCGCTGTACCATATGAAAAGATACACTGGAATTAAATGATGGTACCTTACCTATAACATTTTCTTACTATGTAGTCTACTATCCAATCCACCTGTCTATGCTTGTGGAAATAAAACACAAGCTTCATTATGATCCGACAAATACAAATATGTCTTACTGACTCACCAATCCGATATTTCACCATTGTTAGCTGGGTTGCTTGAAAAAGTAAACGCCCAAACATTCCATTATTTTCAAAACCTAGTTGATGTTGCTGATGTCTCCTCTGCCCCAAAGTAATATTATGCAAGGAAGTTGGCAAAAGCTCCCTGAACTTGGTGGGAAGAAAACAAGCGTTTGCAGGGCTATTTGTGTGAACCCAGAATGTGTCTAGTGCAGACCAACTGTTCTTGGCACCATAGATCCAGATAATTAAGCAGCCTGGTATCCACAGAGGAGATGGTTTTAATGGATTGGACTACTCTATGTTATCGTTTATTAAAAGGTCTCTTCTGTTCATTTTATTGTGCCAGATATTGATTAACACTAAAATATTGAAGAACTCCAGGAAAGTCAGTTTGAGTAGCCTCTATGAATCTTCTGGCCACGTCTTCATACATCACTAGCTGTTGAAAAATGTAACATACCATAAGTAAAATTTCAGTAATTTGTCATATACTGTCCCATTGTACTTTTGGAACTGATGGAGCTCCACGGTTAGTTACTAATCTCATAGCAAACACCCTGCCACTGGCATTGTCTGCAGGAGAAATGTTATTTTCCTGTGGAAGAATGCGCTGAATATATTACTTTTTCTTGGCTATGCCTCATTTGGATGGACTTCAAGGGGTAGTTCAACTTTGAATTAACTTTTTGTAGGATGTAGTCAGTGATATTCTGAGACAATTTCCAATAGATCTTCATTTTTTTTATTTTTTTTGTTAGCTCTCTTCAGCAGCTATCTGGTTGTTATGGTCTTATTTGCACTAGCAGCCATGAAATGAGAAATATGAAAAGGAGAGGGACTGATTGAAGTAATAAAAATCAAGCCAGGGGATCTAAAGCATTTCTGGGAGGGGGGTCGCCAAATCTTTAACTGTTCTGAATTGATACATTAAGTTGATACATGTGTTATCTTTTTACCTTGCTGAGCAAAATCCCTGAGTTTCATTAAAGGGGTTCTTCACCTTTAAATGAACCTTTAGTATGATGTAGAGGGATATTCTGAGACAATTTGCAATTGGTTTTCATGTTTTATTATTTGTGGTCTTTGAGTTATTTAGCTTTTTGTTCAGCAGTTTTCTAGTTTGCAATTTCTGCCATTTGGTTGCTAGGGTCAAAATTACCCTAGCAACCATGCATTGACTTGACTAAGAGACTCAGATATGAATAGGAGAAGATCTAAACAGAAAGATGAGTAATAAAAAGTAACAATAACATTTCAATTTGTAGCCTTACACAGCATTTGTTTTTAGATGGGGTCAGTGACCCCTATTTGAAAGCTGGAAAGAGTCAGAAGAAGGCAAATTAACCCCAGGCACACAAATCCAGTGAAAGCACAGTGTGTGTGTGTCTATCTATCTATCTATCTCTATCTCTATATATATATATATATATATATATATATATATATATATATATATATATATATATATATATAATACAAAAGCCATGAATATCTTGTAAATTATAGCCTTATTAAAGGTGTAATCAGTTATAAACAGTGAGTAGTGATGTAATTTTTTTGCACTTAAAGTACCCTTGTAGTTCCATGACCTGTATAAAAGCACTCGGCCCTTGCCCTCGTGCTTTTATGTGGTCATGGAACCCTTCGGTGACTTATAATATCCTAATATTTTGCAATAGGAGATATTTTATTCACTATATATATAGTATATTTATGTCTTTGCCACCCAAATATTCATAGAATATTATTACTTGAAATACTTTTACCTTCTTGTCCCTCCCCTGAAAATATTTATGCAGACACCCATGAAAGCAGGAGCAGGCAATCCATCTTCTTCATCACTGGAAGTGAATCTGCTGATGTCCCTCATGATATATGAACTGGAACTTATGATCCTCCTATTTGTTTTATTGCCCTTACATCTGTTGGCTCTGTTTTATATGCATGCACAGCTGAACTACTTACTTTATTACGTACTTCTCCATCTCATCAGGTCTCGTCTTATCAAAACAGCCACTGATTCCCATTTTTTATCCAAGGTCTATGCTTATGTGTTTATATGTGCCATGTTTGCTAATGTAAATTCTTAAATGCTGTCTTATGATGCATGTTATTCTACAGTTTAGACTGTTTATACTACATTTGGAAAACATTCTTTATATAAATGGCTGATTTTTATCTCACCTTTTCTTAATTATAAAAAGCAGGAAGATAGTTTATAAATAGCAAAAGTTTGTTGGGCAATGCTTTTAAACCCATCATAATTTAGCAGTTTATGGTTTTGCTTATCAGTGTTGATAATTATAATAAAATCCAAATTATTGGTGCCATTTCTAGGGCATATTGGTTTTGTTAGTTTTGGGGGCTGATTCACTATGGGTCGAATATCGGGGGTTAATTAACCCTCGATTTTCGACTAGGAATTGAAATCCTTCGACTTCGAATATCGAAGTCGAAGGATTTAGAGCAGAAAATTCGATAATTCCTTCGATCGAACGATAAAATCCTTTGAATCGTTCAATTCGAAGGATTTTAATCCAACGATCGAAGGAATATCCTTCGATCAAAAAAAGTTAGGCAAGCCTATGGGGACCTTCCCCATAGGCTAACATTGACTTCGGTAGCTTTTATCTGCCGAACTAGGGGGTCGAAGTTTTTTTTAAAGAGACAGTACTTCGACTATCGAATGGTCGAATAGTCGAACGATTTTTAGTTCGAATCCTTCGATTCGAAGTCGTACTCGAAGGTCGAAGTAGCCCATTCGATGGTCGAAGTAGCCCAAAAAAACCTTTGAAATTCGAAGTTTTTTTACTTCGAATCCTTCACTCAAAGTTATTGAATCAGCCCCTTGATGTTTGCTTGAGTGACCCTCTCCCGTAGATAACATTTTATCAAACCCAAATTTTTAAATTTGCCGATTTCTCTGTAATAATAAAACTGTATCCTGTATTTGATCCAAACTAAGATTGAATTAATCCTTATTGGAGGCAAAACCAGCCTATTGGATTCATTTAATGTTTAAATGATTTTCTAGTAGACCCAAGGTATGAAGATCCAAATTACAGAAATATCCGTTATCTGGAAAACCCCAGGTCCCGAGCATTCTGGATAATAGGTCCAATACCTGTAATAATAAAACAGTACCTTGTACTTGATCCAAACTAAGATACTCATCATCCTTATTGGGTGCAAAACAATCATTTTGGATTCATATAATGTTTAAATGACTTTTAAATATGGATGCACCGAATCCAGGATTCAGTTCGGGATTTGGCCAGGATTCGGCCTTTTTCAGCAGGATTCGGATTCAGCCAAATCCTTCTGCCCAGCCGAACCGAATCCAAATCCTAATTTGCATATGCACATTAGGGATGGGGAGGGAAATGACGTGATAACCAGCATGTAGCTATAACTTGTTGTGCAAAAATATCACCAATGAAGGGTAATAAAAAGTTAGTAAAGCTAATAGTCCGCGCTTCAGGGTAACAGTAGTTTTGTTTTTTGTTTTTTTAAATTGCCTCCCCCGCCATTGCTAGGCTAATGGCACCAAGAGGGAACTCCCGGTGCGAACAGCCATGTGAGTTACTCCCAACTGGAGTGCCAACCTTTAGTTGGGGATAATATTTTTGTCCAACAGGCGCCCTTTAACCAGCTGTGATAAGTGAGTAGACTGAATGGCATATTAAATTGTGTAAAATAACCTAGAGATATGGGGGAGAGATAAATCATGCATACGTAAAAAGTGTTTTTGGTTTTCTATTGTTTTGTGAGTTGCTGAAATGATCATCAATGTACTTGTACTTTAGAACAAACTCAATATTCCATATTGAATTTCTATAATTCCACAGATAAATATTATTCCATATTGAATTTCTATAATTCCACAGAGAAATATTATCAAACGACAAGCAGTTTCTCTTCTTACATGGTATTTGTAATGCATACAATGTTTTCATTTATCCTTTGCAAGAGCACATGAAAGTAGTACTGGCTCATGTTTTTCTTCTGTTTTGTTTGGTCTCTTCTGTTTGTTGCATTCTTATTTTGTTTTTACATCCATCTCAGAGTATTGTAGGTTTTATACAAAAATAGCAGGACCTTGATTGTACTTGCTGAGATTGATAGTGCCGCATGTCAGTGCTTCATGGGGCATCAGATGTATAGTCATCCTGCTGATACTGTCAGAAAAGAGCATTCTGGTTCCTCTGTGTTACGGCTTCTATTGTAGAAGTGTTATAATGAAGACAAAGGCTTGGTGGAACTTGTTTTAAGCAAAGGGTATGGACAGACATATTGTGCAAATTCAGCTGAAACTATGAACATCTCCATTGTTCCCCTGTTCAAGATTTTTGCACTCGGATAAAATGGCTTTCTCCTGTTTATCTTCGTTTTTTTGTATTTCGATCTACTGAGCATTTTTGTTAACATGCTTCTGATAATGGAGACCTAGGCACCGACAATGGGACACAGCAGTTGTTCTATTGATTATTTTGCAGGCTATAAGCCTGAATTGGTTTGAAAAAATATTGAGGGTGGTGGTAGACATGGCTACTGGGGAAGATTAATCGCCCAGTTACAAATCGCCTCTTCTTCGGGATAAAAATCACCCCTAAATGCCTACCCGCCAGGAAGAATGTAAAACGCTGGCAGGACGACACTGTAAATGCTTCGTTTTCCGAAGCTGCCTCAAGAGAAAACATGATTTGCATTCTAGCCAGCGGAAAGGCATTTAGGTGAGATTATTAAAGATTTTATCATAGCTCAAGCTAAATTCATGTGCATCTGAAACCTGTGGATTGAGCATATTCAGTCACTAGTTATCCCAGAACTGCATAGGCAGCACTTCAACAGCCAACCAAACAAGTGGTCAATTGTTCACGCATCTTGTTCTAAAAAATCTGGCCATTAAATGCTGTTTAATCAGATATTATGAAAGTTGACCTTTGTGCAAACACATTGAGGCAAATCTGTTGCTGTATATATTTTAAATCAAATCAAGCACTATAGCATTTTGTTCTTCTGTCCTTGTCATGTAGTATATGAGTCCTTCAGAAATCAAAAGACATACACTCAGTACTAACATAACTGAATACCCTATAAGCTTACCTCCTGAATTGTAAAGCACAGTCAGGGAGATAGGGGATGAAATTCCAAATACATCACATTTTTACCCTTATTGAAGCTTATTCATGTGGTACAGGGCTTTGTGGTCTGCCAGGGCTGTTGCTGGTGGACAGACCAAATCTGTAACGGTTTTAGAAGCAGAACTGGATTCCTTTCTATGATTCCATCTGCATTGCATAGGTATAAAAATATGAAACCACTACTTTCTATTTCTACCATGATCCAATTTACCATGCTACATTAATAGCTGAGCAAAACTGCCAATATGTTCTCAATTTAAATGCATTATAACAATATACATCTCACACTCAGAATGTAGACGATAGCTTTTTACAAACTAGGAAAACTATGCTGAGCTTTGTTTGACATGGAAGTGTTTAGTGACACAGCCGGCTGGTCTTTGAAAGGGCAGAGAAAATGGATAAGATCGATATAGGATTGTATATTTTTGGTCAATATAATTAATTAAAAACATGGGGGATATTTGTTATTATTTTTATTATTTTGTTTTGTACTGCTGCTAATAAAATCTCATTTATTGATGAGAAAAGGAATACATTCATTATTACCTTTCTGGCTTACTTACAGTATCTATTGCTTTCCTAACGTAGCGGTGGCCTTATATCCACTGGATCAATATTAAAAGGATCAATATAATGTTAAATCTGATGGACTTTTGTTTTTCTACACAGATATTATGTAATTATTTAATTAAAAAAATGACCATAGTGTATGTAACAAATTTGTTCTGCTGTAAAATGATTTATTGACTTTTATGTAGGAATCAGTTACAGCAAATACTCAATGCACTCATTGGAGCTAATTAAGAACAAGGGGGCATAATGAAATGGTTGGCATTTATTTGATTGATCTGTAGATCATATTCACAACACATATCTCTGCCAGAGGCAAAAATGATCATTGCTATAGAAATATTGCCTTACTAGTTGTATTCAGCTTCTTTATAAAAGTGTCATATGGATCAAAGCGTATTGCCGATACTGAGCAAATGATTCATCTTTTAAATCTGAATATTTAGAATTAGGTTCCCACTTCATCAAGAAACAATATCTTTGAGTAAATGTATCAGCCATCTGAGGACTTAACATGTGCAATGAATGTACTCTGAATTATCTCGTACAATACATTGTGTGGGCTGCCATAATACAAAAATGTGCAGTAAGTGTAATATGATAAGGAGACAGTGATTTTAAACGCACAGATTGCATTTCTCTCTGTTTTTTTTTTGAAATTTTAATATCGTAGGTAGAAATGATGCAACTGACTCTCAGTCCCCTACGTGTATATCTAGGATTGTGCATGTGACCAGTAGACCCTTACTCTCATTAAGGGGGTTAGTCGAGTTTTTTTCACTATAAAATCCAAATTTTTAGTGAAAAAATATACCTGATGCTGCAAAAAGTCAGAATCCGAAAATCGCCATCTCAGACCTGTCGAGGTTGTTTATAAGTCAATGCGAGACGTCTCTATCCTATTTGGAAGTTTCTGTGGTCTGCCCTGGAATTAGCCTGAAAATCCAACTATTTGGGGCTTTTTGGACAAAAAATTTAAAAAAATTCAGGAACAAGGCTGAAAAAATTGTAGGATTCAGGAAAAACCTCTGAAAAAATTGTATGATTCGGGTTTTCGCTTGATTTTATCAAGTCTGCCCCCAATTGGGTTCATTTGTACATTTTAAATAATAAATAAGGTTAAATCATGGATTCTAGACTTTTTTATTTTAAAAAATGAGAAAAATTTGGATTTTGATAAATAACCACCTATGAGTTATTTTTGAGGTTCATGTAGTAATGGATAAAATATCCTTTACAATCAGTAAAATTGACTTTCATTATTCTTTTTGCACTATACAATTAAAAGCTGACTTCTGATGGGATACCGGACCAGCTTTGACAACTATAGTGGTAGCCACACCACTAACATTCTTTAAGAATGGCTTTCCAATGATTTTCTCTATAGGATTAATACATATGAAATAGAACATTTCAGTACCATACAGAAACAAACCCATAGGATCTTTTTTTCAGTGGAAAAAAAACAGAAATTGTTTCCTGGAAGTTCTGCTTCAGAGGGATCAGAAAATGCTGAGCTTTTCAGGATGTCAGGATTTGCTGGCCTGATTAAGGTGCAGAACATTTAAGCAGTGTATTTTACTTTACAAAAGATAATCAATCATTGAACTTTTTATAACTGAGATTAATACTTACAATAGCCCTTGGGTAAAGTCCAGTAAATAAAACTTCTGGCTATTAGGCACTGTAATCTGAGCCCAGAGCTATGAGTGAGCAGGGAAAGACTCAAGCAGGAAGTGATGTCACACCAAGCTAATATGACAGCTGCTATCCTAAACAAACAGAGAGCTTCTAGAGCTGTTTACTCATAAAGCATTCTACAGAATAAATATAGTGTTATAGCTTTCACTATTATAGCTAATCTATTGGCAATAATCAGTACAATGTAAAAACATTCAACTTACATGATAAAGGTCTCATACAATGTTTTAGGAACTACTGTATCTGTCAGAAAATTTGAAATATTGGACAAATACGCCAGTCAACGATTCAACTGCTTAACAACTGTGCATCTTTCCACAGGTGTTTTGGCAAATATTGTATAAGGTAAAAACAATAATGAGCAGATAAACTGAGCAAAATAATGAGCATATGGAGCATATAATGACCATTTCAGGTACAGTTTTCCTTGTGTCAGGACATAATGAAGCAATTAATCTGTATCCTCCCATCATATGTATACAACAGAACTCCAGTGCCAAAATGTTGTGGATAATGGATCAAGCTCCTTGCTACCTCACTTAGAAGCCCATTTATCAAATTTCGTGTTCATGTCGATTTTTTTTTAACTCTAATAAATTTGAATATACTCGAAATGTGTTTGGAAGGTTATTTAATAAAAAAATCTAATATCTAAAACTCAAAAGAATATTACTGACCCAAAAACTCAAATTGAATTTGAATCAAATTCGACTACACTCTATTCAAGTTTTTTCTCCGGAAAAAAATTGAACGTCAGGAAGGCTATTAACATCTCCAAATGGATCACTGGACCTCTCCCATTGACTTATACATGAGCTCGCCAGGTTTTAGGTGTTTTAGATTTGTACATCAAAGAAGATCAACAACATTCTCCTCACCTTATTATCTAGAGTATCTGTAAAGGTACTGTATCAACGTTTTTTTATTTATTTTAGCCTACTATGAATCGAGTTTGGATTATTCCAAATTCGAATTAGGTTCGACCAACAAAAACTATTTGAAAATTCGAATTTTAATTTCCTATTCGACCCTTGATAAATCTGACCCTTAGGGGGTTATTTATTAAGTCCGAATTTATCTCAATATTTTCTGAAAAAAAAACTGACAAAATCCGCATGGGGTTTTTTGGGCTTATTTATTAATACACTTTACCGGGAAAAAAAATGTACGGCAAAAAATCCAAAAAAACTTGAAAAATCAGATTTTCACAATTTTTTTCAGATTTTTCATCTGATTTTCACGTTTTTTTCGGATTTTTCACAAAAAACTTTGGGGTATTGCCAAAAACTCAGCGCACATCAATAAATCTCAACAGGTCTGAGATGCTGGATTTTCAGATTCAGACTTTTCCATCCCAGGGTTTAATAAATTCCGTAAAATTTGTGATTTTTTTTAAAAGTATGATTTTATAAAAAAAAAATCACAATTTTCGTGATTTTTGCATTCGGAGTTTAGTAAATAACCCCCTTAATGTCACAATAGGGTTTATATTATTAAAAAGCAGTTTCTGGAATTAAATAAGCAGGGCATATATTTTGTTGGATAAACAGCCATGTCTTAAAAAAAAAAAACCCCCAAACAGGTTTAAGGTTAGAACTTTAACTGTTTCCCATCTATGCTTCCAGGACCTCTATCCAGAAGTACCTTAATAGTATTGTCTGAGATCTGCAAACTAAATCCGTAAATATTAGGACAGTAATGTTTCATTACTATATAACAGATTTGGACAAAAAAACATTGTTTAAAATGAATGACATGCGCCATAATGAATTTAGAGGCCCAAGATTAACACTGAACATTTACATTTTTTTTCTCCATTAGTATACAGAAATTCATTTTCTTGTTCCTAAAACAAATAACACAAACATATTTTGTTTAAAGGGTAAAATCCCAATGTCTTTAGATTGTGACAACAAAGTATTTCTTATAGGAACTAAACTAATTGTTTCAGATGTAGAAAGCAGATTATTCCTTCATGTCCCTGATTTCTCTATTAGTGTTAAGCTCCCCATAGACGCGACGATTCTTCTTGCCGAACGACCGATTTTAGCGAAGTCCGACCAATCCTTCGAAATTATCGTGCGGTTAGTGGGATTCGAATGATCGTACATCTTACGATTTTTCGGCCGACATCTGTCAGGAAATTGATCAGCCAGGTCAAAAAATCTTTGTTGGTCCCAGTGCAATCTATCTATGTTTGCAGGGCCAAGCAGGCAGCTCCCCTTTGTTTTCCTGGCAAATTGGTCTTTTAGTTGATGGTCAATTCGTACGATCGTTCTGAGAAGATCATGGTCTCACGATCAGGATCTGATCTTTTAAAAATCTCAACATCTATGGCCAGCTTTAGGAAGACATAGGTTTGATATGGGTTAAGCCCCGCTATAGGGATACATATTTTATGTTTTTTTTTTTTTTATTCATATTTTATTACATGAAGACGTTTGTTATTACTCAGTTCTTTTTTGTAATCTAGGTTACCTTGGCAATGGAACTTTGGACTGACATTGTAAATTACATATGTAAGAAGAACATAACTGAGAGATGTTGATGGATTTAATTTATTATATCTGTAATTCAAAAAGTGCCTATTAATACATAACAAAATACTAAAAAATGATCTGCAATATACCGTTTCCCCAAATGTTTTCTAGTGAGTGGTAAAATAGCTCTCTGCACAGTAAAATATATAATGCATTCTAGGTTAATCGCCATTTGCAATTCCAGTGAGCCAGGTTGGATATAGTGTTTTACCAAATAAATAACTAAAAAACTTTGCAGAGGGGTCTAGCATACCCCCTTAAATATTGTCTTTCCTCCAGCTGGGCATGTAAGTGTCAGAATTAGAGCATTGCATGAACTAGTGCACCCAAAGATGCAATGAGGGACCTAATAGGTCAACAAATACACAAATGTAAAGAAGGTTTTAAAAGGAAGAGAGAGATTAAAATTCTGTGTTTAAAGATCCCCCCAGGAGCCCCTTTGACTTGGATGGATTCTGTTCTCAAGCTAATTGATATTAGGAAAAGTTAAAACGAAGTAAGTTTTATCAGAAAGGAAACTATAAATACACCAGTAAACCCTTAAAGTAATGCTGCTCTGAGTCTTCTTTCAAAAGAAACACATTTCTTTCCTTCTATTGTCTATACATGGGCTTTTGTATCAGACTTCCTTCTTTCAGCAGGCAAGTAGGACATGGGCTTGGGCATGCTCAGTTTGCTCCTCTCTCACCCTCTCCTTGTTGTAAATTGAACTCAGAGCTATGAGCGGGTAGGGAGAGACTCAGGCAGGAAGTGAAGTCACACCAAGCTAATATGGCAACAGCAATCTTAAACAAACAGTGAGTGCTTCTATAGCAGTTTGCTCAGGCATGGTATAGAATTCTACAGAATAAATATAGCATTCTAGCTTGCACTATTGTGGCTAATCTATTGGCAACAAACTGCCTCAGTAGCTTTCCTTCTCCTTTAAAAGGAAGCTATTCCTTCCTCTTGAAGATGAGCTAAATATGGATTTTATAGATATCTAGTTGAAAATGCATACCTTGTCAACCATATAGGGGTCCTAAAAAGGGAGCATGGGTTATTTACATATTTCTACAAGGGGAGCTTCTTATTACAACAAGATATCCACAGTAGTAGTTTATACATAGTGATATATTTACTGTATAGTGTATTGTCATTCAACAGTCATTTAACAGCCATTGCTAGCAAAAGACTTGTAAAGCATTTCCAATGCTCATTTCAAATAGCATTTCAATCTCCGTTATTATATATAAGATATTTTTAAAGTGCATCTGGAAAGCAGTAGCAGATCTCGTTTATGTGTATGATTTTAGATTGTTATCCTTTTCAAGGTCAGTGCGGTGCAGAGTTTTCACTTCTCTAGAGCAGAAGCAAAATGATCAAAATGTCCTTAACCTGCAACAGAAGTGTCCCATTTAGCAGAGCAAGTGTTGTCTATGGCAAACCACATTAACACTTGACTCAGGTCCCGGTCTCAAAAATTGGTTCCGCGCAGGACTCTCACTTAGATTACTGCAATTTTCAAGTTAAGTAAATGCCATTTTTAGGTGTGCTTCCTTTAGTAAGACTGGATATTCTGTGTTCAAAAACAGTTTTTCTCTTTATGCAGCATTTCATATAAATGATTGAGATTCATGTATAACCTTTCAGATGACCAGTAAATGACACTTGCTGCTTGGTTGCTATCAGTGACTAGATCTTTAGCAAACATTATGCATTTTATCACATAACCTCCAAAGATTTTTTGAATGATTAGTCTACGGTTGTCCTACCACACAACTTCACTGGAGCACTAGACACATGTCTACTCCTAGTTCCATCCATGCACAGGATATGCATTTTTTTCTAATATGTTCTTAGCGGTACTAAATATTCTTTTAGTTTTATCCACCTTATTAAACTGCTAGAGGGTATTTCTGTTTCCATAAGAGCTTTTTGCTGGTTTCTATGAAGTGCTACCAAATCTGTAGATGTTGACTTGCTTCAATCTTTCTGCTAACTGCCACACTTATCTCTTCCTAAAGATCCCCTGCCAGTTTAATTATCCTCTTCCAGGCTTGTGTTGCCTGTTATCTTTGGGCATTTTGCTAGCTAAAAGAATGGCGGGACACCGGGAAAACACCTGGTGGGTCCTGCTGGCCCAGACATGCTCCCTGTGCAAAGCCTACTGTGGCCAGTGGCACTAACCTTCCTCCCTGGTCCCTCCCCCGCAATGCTAGAAGAAGGAGATAGGTGAGGGGGTGCGGGGAACCCCAAGGCAGCAGCTCCGGGGCCTCTGGCCCCCCAGTCCAACGCTGGAATGGCCTCTTATGCAGAGCTAAAATAAACAAATGAACCCCCTTTTCTACATCAGTTCATAGCCTATACAGATCTGTACCCGTCTAGCATAGATATTCCCACTTGTAAATTTAGTAATGGAAAGTAAGTTTTCTGGCACTTTTAAGTATCAGGCAGTTGTCAGATCCTGTTGTTTTGGATGTAGCAGCAAGCTAGTAAGTGCCATTTGTTTTGCTGATTTGTTATCTGTGTTAGTAGTGCCAGTGTTAAACTGCAATTACCCATCTAGATGAATGGAAAAAAGCTGCTGGATTTTTGATTTCCACAAAGACGATTTTGGAAATTAACAAACCTATGTGAGTGTGTGTGTATGATATATGTATGAAAATAAATATTTCAAATGCTGTTCTCAGGTGGAGGAAGCAATTATTCTTTGTCTTAATTACTCTTAAGAGCTTGAAAGATGATAACTAAATATAGTGTGCTATGGATGTGCAGAGAAAGCAAAAGAAGTACCATGCCTGGGATATTATCATTTCAACAACTGCTCCAAACAGTCCCTTGTGTTTACATCATATCCTGTCTGTTGCCTTTACTTAACCAATTATTGCTCATATGAGAACAATACTGCAACAAAGAAAAAGTTTAAACCATTCTCATGTATACATATTACAGCCTGTTTTTGTCCCCAAATATGAGAATGAATATTAAAAGGGTTGTTCACCTTCAAACACTTTTTTTTCAGTTGGTTTCAGATTGTTCACCAGAAATAAATTATTTTTCCCATGACTTTCTATTTTTGACCATTTTTCTAATTTTAAAGTGTACGGTTTTATTTTTCACCTTCTAAAGAAGCTCGGGGGGGGGGGGGTCGCAGACTTTTTAACTGTTCTAAATTGATATATTTAGTTGATACATTTCTTATCTTTGTCTTGAATTACAGTATGTACTAAAGCACTTTGAAATTTAAAGGGGGCATGTCACCCATACATAAAAGACTGTATAATAAGAGCCAATTCAAATTAAGCATGAAACCCAAATTCTTTTTTTAATTAAAATATCCATACCTGTTATAAACTTGTTCAAAGCTCTCTGCTGTTAATCCGATATTCCTGGCCCCTCTATGCCTGGCATTGAGACGGGGCAGTTAATTATTTTATATTAGCATTCAGCACTTCCTAGATGTCACTGCATTGCTTACATTCCCCCTTCCTCCTCACCATCTCATTGTGTAGCCAATGCATGGACATGTACACCAGGTGCTCCATTCAGGTGAATACACAAGATTTTGGCATGATGTAAAGCTTGTCTTAGTAACAGTGAGCACAAAATGCCTCCAGCCTGCTTGATGGGATTGTACATGCCAAGACTAAAAGAAACAACATTGAAATAATTCATCTATTCCCTGTGATGTTTATTTGCTTGACTAACATCATAAAATAGGAATTAATTTTTAGGGTGACATGTCCCCTTTAATTCAGTTCATGAACAAATTTAAAGATTAATTTATTAGAATAATGCAGAATAGGGTACTTACGGGCAAATTTACTCGTGGGCAAAAATTCGCCATCGCCAGCGACCACTTCGCAGCCATCGCTATACTACAGCAGACAAAAATTCGCTCAGACAAAGCAAATTCACTCAAATGCAGAGTTTCGTCGTGGGCGACGAACGCTGGCGAATTTTCGCAATTGACAGCGAAGATGCGCTAGAGTTAATTTCTGCCTAGCACAAATTTGCTAAAGGTCTTGCACTTAGGTTAAATTGCATACGGCGGGAAATTCAAAGTTGAATGGACGTATATGTTGCAGCAAATACATTACATTACACAAGTCCAACAAGAGTTGTTATAATGCCCTACACATGAGCCCACTGAATAATCAATGTTCCATATGTTAGACAATGTATGGGGAAACCCGGTTAGCCACAAAAAATGTTAAGGACTTTTGCAGCCTACTATCACAAAAAAGGAAAATACGCCAGCGTTTTTTTTCCACTAAAAAATATGATGTAAGTAACAGAAGATTGAGGAAGATCTATGCATTCCAATGCACTTTGCCTGGTCTGAGCTGACCTGGCGAAGGCAAGTCTGGTGAAAGAGGTAACGTTCAGTAAAAACTGCATTTCATAGAATTTGCTGAGTAACGTCCATTTTCCAGAGGGAATTGTTGCCTAGCGTTAGAGTGCGAATAACCACTAGCGTCTATCTCCTTCACTAGCGAAGTGGCACCTGCGCCCATTAGTAAATCGGCAAAGTCCCTGAAAGCGGTAACGCTGGCGAATTAACACTAGCATTAGCCACTTCACCCTCGAGTAAATCTGCCCCCTAGAGTCATGTTAAGCATGAATTGACAGTTGTGATTTATATGATAAGGGATCAAGGTGCCTGTGCGCGCACACAATGTCTACATAAATAATCTCAACAGGCACTGAAACTTTAGGTGGATGCCAAGAGGCCAGTTGTGATGTTTATGGTAGTTCATGCCCTTATTTGTTTGTGATCGCTCTTCTACTTTATGATCATAGAAAAAACAACAGCTGGTCTGTCAATGTAATGCTTAGTTATGCTTGTATTTCAAATTTATTTGTGTATGTACAGCTGCAGATATTAAAGACATCTAGACATAAAAAACACTTTGATATCATAAACTCAGCCTGAAATTCCTTGCAGCATTCTGAAGTTTACCATCAAATGAAAAAAAAACCCAGGTCACAGTAAATAAATCTATACCTGTTTCTTAAAAGCCTTTATTGAGGTTGTGAAATTATTTAAGAGTAAGCCGAATGCTTCAGAGCAGCGTATATTTATATTTAAATGTTTCATTTATTCCTTAAAGCTATAATATAAAACTTAAGATTTGCAGCTTGAACATAATAACTCTCATTATTATCAACATAAAGAGAATAAAACAGGAATAAAAAGAATAAAATTAGCCCGCAGAGGATTGCAATTATGTAAAGGCAATATGTGCAACTTCATTCCCTCAATGTAATAGGCCATTTCCTCTGTAAACATACAGTATGCACCGGCAAACGGGAGCTTAATTATTAATGATCAAAGTCTGCAATTGGCTTTGCAGAGGAATATGTACCCTGCACTTGAGTCTTCATGCAAGTGTTTATTTTAGTAATGTGGACTGTAGCTGTGCTGGGATGTACCTCTGTGACTCTTTCTCTTGTTACCAAGGGAAGCCGGGTATTTCAGTCCTAATGAACTATTCATTCTTATCCATTTTGCAGGGGTATTGATTTTATTTATTTATTTTTTTTTTGTTTCCTCAGTTTGAGAATGAAAAAAGGCAGTGGATTATGTTTAGGAAGCACTAGTGATTTTAGCTCAGAAATGGCCAGAATAACACATCAGGCGCCAATTAGCGCATGTTATGATCGCTTAATTCATGTGGAGAAAGCCTATTGAGAGCTGAATCGAGGTCACAAATAGCCCATGAAATTCAAAGAGCATTATCAGGTCATTAAAATGTGTATGAAAGCTACAGAAGACCATTGATTCTTATATATTTGTGCATTTTTTAAGAACTTTTGTTTTGATTTCCCCTAGGTTCTTCCAGAAGCCAGTGATCCAAGAACAAACAGTGGGGTAAGCATTCTGCACTTGTAACCACACATCCATTCCCTAGGCCTGCAAATAGCATATTTGTCCAACTGTTCAAATGAATGGGTGTATGAAGTTTTATTCAGTTCTATCATTTGAGATGGATCTTGGGAAACGTTCTTCACTAAGCTCCAGGAAGTTACTGTTACCCCTCTTGAGGCACAATTAGTAAGAGTTACATGAGTTTTCTTGTTTTACTTGTGTTTATTTGTTTTACTGGTATGTTGCAGCAATGAACTAGACTGAATTGTCTTCAGCCCAAATGAAGGTTTCACTATGACATTTTACTAATCTAACAAAATTAAAATTTACCAATATCCAGAGAAGTGTTAAAAAGGCCCCTTTGTAACAGAAAATTACAAAGAATCTAATCTACTGTACCTAAAGAACCATGCAGCCCATGTCTACACAGTCCCTAGACCAGGGGTCCACAACCTTTTTTTACTCGTGAGCCACATTCAAGTGTAAAGTAATGTCGGAGAGCAACATAAGCATTCAAAAAGTTCCTGGGGTCTCCAAATAAGGGTTGTGCTTGGGTATTGGTAGCTCCTATGTGGACTTAAAGCCAACAGGAGGGTCTGTTTGGCAGTACACGTGGTTTTTAACCAACCAAAACTTACCTTTATGCCAGGAATTCAAAAATAAGCACCTGCTTGAAATCCACTGAGAGCAACATCCAAGGGGTTGGAGAGCAACATGTTGCTCACGAGCCACTGGTTGGGGATCATTACTCTAGACCTTCCTAAATATACAACCTAGAGTTTATATGCACATTATTGAGGTTTTTCTAAAATGCTGGGTTTAAGTCTGTTCAGTTAGGTTCTTGGATTCCAGCTGGTTACTGAAAAACAGTATCTAGAATTGCTAAGAATTGTTAAGAAGAGTCTCTGCAATTAATGCAGTGCAAGTATATTCATGTATATATATGCATAGGCTTATATTTTTGCTGTATGTTCTATTTTTTTCCTAAGCACAGTAGGTAATCTTAAAATGGGCATCTAGGTTATCTAGTATTACCTGGTACTCACAGTTTCCATGTAAAATGTATGAGGTTAAGGTTACTTACTAACATTGTCCTGGATCATTGCTACTAAGCTGAAACTCTATTTGCTTTTTATTGATTTTTCAGTTTGGTTGCAGCAGGATTTGGCCGAATCCTTCTGCCCGGCCGAACTGAATTCAAATGCTAATTTGCATATGCAAATTAGGTGCTGGGAGGGAAATCGTGTGACTTTTTGTCACAAAACAAGGAAGTGAAAAATGTTTTCCCCTTCCCACCCCTAATTTGCATATGCAAATTAGGACTCGGATTCAGTACGGTATTCGGCCGAATCTTTGGCGAAAGATTACAATCATCCAACGTTAAAAAAACAAAGTTGGGGTTTCCAACCAGGAAGCCATATTCATTTTTAGGATTTTGTTCTCCTTTAAACAGTCTGCATCTTTTGCTGTGAGATAAAGAAGCTAAATGTTGTTTTTCACATTTCTGTGTTACTAAAATTGTGTTACAGTTTTCCCTCTTTTTACCAACCCACTTTCAGTAATTATCTTGACAAATGTGCATTAAATACAATGGTCTACTTATAATGTAAGCTGTTGCCTGTGTTTAAAGCAGACAGTTAACTTTTAGTTTGATGTAGAGAGTGATGTTCTGAAACAATTTGCAATTGGTTTTCATTTTGTATTATTTGTTTTATGATCTTTTTTTTCAGCAGCTTTCGATTTGCACTTTCTGTAATCTGGTTGTTGGGGTCCAAATTTTTCTAGCAACCATGCATTGATTTAATTAAGAGACTGGAATATGAATAGGGGAGACCTGAATAGAATGATGAGTAATAAAAAGTAGCAATAACAAGACATTTGTAGCCTTACAGTGACCTGCGTTTTAAAGGTGGAAAGAGTCATAACAGTAAGGCAAATAATTTAAAAACTATGAAAAATAAATGACAACCAGTTGAAAAGTTGCTTAGAATTGGCCATTATACAACATACTAAAAGGTGAACCACCCTGTGGTAAGAGTAGGCAGGAGGTCCCTGCTCCGTAGAGCATAGAGTCTAAGGGGCAGGTTTATCAAGGCTCGAATAGTCAGTTCGAATTTGAATTTTTGAGTTTAAAAATTCACACAGTCTAATTTTAATCCCTTTATTTGAATGTAAATTCAAATGTGAGATTTGTCACCTCTTGACCAGGGAAACCGTCCTAATTTGAATATTCGCCACCTAAAACCTGCCGGCATTCATGTACAAGTCAATGGCAGAGGTCAGATGAGCCATTTGGAGATGTTAATAGAATTGAATACGATTTCACATTTTCGGGCCATTCACATTTTTCCTTAAATAACCTCCCAGTCGAATTGTGAGTATATTCAAATTTAAAAAAACTCACATGAATTTGAAATTAGACCTTTGATAAATGGGCCTCTAAGTGTACTGCACTTGGTTTTCCTACAGATAGACATGTGCCAGTAGCTGTAAATGGCCACTTTGGGAATCCATGTTGCGAGATACAGTACCATTATTGTTTTAATAGCACTAAAACCCAGGAACATACAGTATATAAAAAGATGAGCAATTTAGCCATGACTGAAACGGCCTTACTAATAGCCCTGATTTCTTTTGAATGTCCTGTAGTATAGCATATTTGTATTTATTTGAGTTATTTATCTTTTTATTAAGCAGCTCTCGATTTGCACTTTCTGTAATCTGGTTGCTGGGGTCCATATTTTTCTAGCAACCATGCATTTATTTGAATAAGAGACTGGAATATGAATAGGAGAGGGTCTAAATAGAAAGATGAGTAATAAAAAGTAGCAATAACAAGACATTTGTAGCCTTACATAGAATTTGTGACCTCCATTTGAAAGGTGGAAAGAGTCAAAACAGGAAGGCAAATAATTTAAAAACTATGAAAAATAAATGACAACCAGTTGAAAGTTGCTTAGAATTGGCCATTTTATAACATACTAAAAGTTAACTAAAAGGTGAACCACCCTGTGGTAAGAGACAGAGTTGGAAGGAGGTCCCTGCTCCATAGAGCATAGAGTCTAAGGGGCAGATTTATCAAGGGTGGAATAATCAATTCGAATTTGAATTTTCAAGTTTAAAATTTCACACAGTCGAATTTTAATCCCTTATTTGAATGTAAATTCAAATGTGAGTGTTATCACTCCTCCACCAGGGAAACAGTCCTAATTCGAATATTCGCCTCCTAAAACCTGCCGAGTCCGGGTCTCACAATTCACATTTTTGGGTCAGAACCATTTGATCGAATATTAGGCATTCAAATTTTTTCACAATTAACCTCCCAGTCTAATTGTGAGTATATTCGAATTTTAAAAAAATCACATAAATTCGAAATTCGACCTTTGATAAATGGACCTCTAAGTGTACCTTTATTCATTTAATATCACTAAAACCCAGGAACATATATAAAAAGATGAGCAATTTAGCCATGACTGAAACAGCCATACTATCAGCCCTTATAATAAAAGACCGGTTTTAGAAAAATAGGAAGCTCAATTTAGCATTTTTTCTTAGTGGAATCTTTTGGCAAATCATTATGTAACATTCCAGTGATACTTGTTTTTTAATTGTTCTTAAAACCAATTAAATTATGCCATTACAGTCTTTACAGTACACAAAAGACATTTTAAATGTGTTTAAAATGTCCCACAATGGCTATAAATCCTATAAATGTGCCTGCACCAGAAAAATTTTGTTTACAGATGCAGAATGATTTATCTTTGTTAGCTTTATTCTTTTTGTTTGTTAGAAATCCCAAGTGAATTTCTAAAATTGTCTGTTTCTTAGTAAAACACTGCCTGGATCAGTCTCAGAGATTACCAAATGTTCCAAATGTTGATCATGAGACTCTGGGACAAAAATATTGACCAAAATATAAATTTTAGTTTCCAACAAATCATTCCATGCACAGATTGTTACTTTAAAACGGAAAACGTAGGAAGAAATTTTAGAAGGAAAGGATATTGTAGAGCATTACAGTATATCCAAGGTAACCACCTTGGGACTCTTTCCCCATTTCATTATGAATATATGCACACATTTTTTTTTTTTTTTTTATAACTTGTTTTTTATTGTAGATAATAAAGTATAATCACATTCAATATTCATACATGTTTCCTTAAAGCAGAGAGTATTGCAATCGTGATTTCGAAAATATAGTATTTCAATAACATTTTGATAACATTATAAACATTCAGCTCAGTCATGGCTTATAGCATTGGGGGGGTAGGACCTGTGGGAATTAGTTCAGATAGGAGGCCAGTAGTCTGTTGGTTAGATGACTTCTGGGAGGCGCGGTATCAAGTCCTGGCGGTTCTTGGTGCAATGTTGCTAGATATTGGGATGATTCCACGACTAAAGGATGATCTTTGAGAATCTCCATATCATACCATGATGTATGTCTGAAGGAGTAGACTGTGAGGCATTTGATGTGTCGTGGGAGATGTGCTATGTAAGTAGACCAGGTGTTGAAGAATTTTGATGTGTTATGTTCTTTTTTGGCTATAGTTTCCAGCCAGTCCATATGGAAAATATGGTGTAGTTTTTGTTTCGTCAACGTCATTGATGGGGGGTCAGTGTGTAGCCATTGTTGCAGTATCGTTTTCCTGGCAGCTGCTGCCAATCTGCCCATGAGGTGTTTGTCAGTCTTCGTGAGTTGTGGAAATGAATCAGGTGTGCTGAACAGAGCCCATGCTATGTGTAGTTGGAGGGGTTTCCCTATCATCTTTGCACCATATGAAACGACTTCTTTCCAAAAAGATTGCATTAAGGGGCAAGAGCACATGGTGTGTATTAAATTCGCATTAGGGGCGTGGCATTTTAAACACACATCTGAGGAGAGGTTACCCATCTTAAATCTTCTGAGTGGAGTAAGATATGAGTTGTGGAGAATTTGCAAAGACATTTCCTGAAACCTGCTCGCCGGAAGTAATGTTATAATTTTATTGTGTTGTTTCAAGATATCTGATTCTGTAATATTAGGTATCTCCTTAATCCATTTAAAATTAGGTTTATCCTCTTTATCTATGTCTAGAAGTGGTTTGATAGTTTGGTAAAGGTGTGAGGTTGCGAGTTTTTTACTTTTGTTCTTCCAGAGTTGGTTGAACAGGTTATTTTTGTCAGTACTTGTTAGGAGTTTGATTGTAGCGTTCGCGAAATGAATAATCTGTAGACTTAGATACAAGTGGGTGTGTGTGAATGGAAATTTTTCTACCAGTTTACTCAAAGAGAGTACTGAGTAGTTGTTATCTAGTACGTCATGTATGATCCGCAGGCCTCTACTACTCCAGTCATACAGTATGGGATTCCGCATACCTGGTGGGAAGTTTTTATTATCTATCCACGACAAGTAAGGGGAGGTATATCTTGATAGATTGTGGGTTTTCCTGATTGAGTGCCATGCGTTATATGTGTCTAAGAATAACGGATTATTTCTAATATGTGTCGGAATGTTTTGTATGGGCGTGTGTAATAGATAGTTGAGAGATTGATTATCAGTGCGATATTGTTCTAAGGAGAGTGTAGTGAATAAGTCTCTATTCAGAATCCAATCTCCTGCATATCGAAGAAGGGCTGCTTCGTTGTAGGCCTTAAAGTTAGGGAAATTGAGTCCACCTAGTGCTTTAGGTTGTTGAAGTTTAAAAAGGCTAATGCGCGAGCGTTTTTTATTCCAAATAAAAGTTCTCAATATTTGATTTAGTCGTTTCAGATCGGTCGGTTTAATACAGTACGGCAGCATCTGTATTGGGTACAAAAGTTTGGGAAATAAAATCATTTTAACGAAATGTATCCTGCCTAGAAAGGAGAGATTAATACGTTTCCATTGTTGCGTTTCTTGTTGTATAGTATCAATTATTTTCCTAATGTTTAGGGAGTATAGATCTTTATGGTGTGTGGGAATTCGGATTCCTAAATATTTAATGCTTTGTTTAGTTTTTTTGAAAAGTGTGGAAGCCAATCCGTGTGTCCGTATGGTGCAGTTGGAGAGCTTCTGATTTGTCTAAATTGATTTTGAATCCTGCTATTATGCCAAATCTACGAATAATCTGCAAAAGGGCAGGTATTTCCATTTTAGGCTGATTGATAAAAAGCAGGATATCATCAGCAAAAGCTGTCACTTTAAGATTCGTTTGGCCTATTTGTATCCCCTGTAGTAGTCGGCATCGCAATATATGTCGTAGTAACGGGTCGATTGCTATGTTGAAGAAAAGGGGCGATAGCGGACAGCCTTGGCGTGTCCCTCTATTAATTCACACACATTTATATATATATATATATTTTTTTTTGTATTTTAATATTTGTCAAAGACTAGGGGAATGGTGATAATCCTTTAAGGATTAGAGGAATATAGACAGATCCCTGAATCATGACACAAGACTATTGACATATTGGCATATCCATGACCAATTCCTTGCTGGGGTTCAATCCATCACTGCTGAACGTTATGTCAATAATATGTATGCTGTAACAAAATAGGATACATTCATGTTTCTCTGTAATTTAGGTCAATACATTTTAAACAATGCCAAAAGAGGTGACTCATTAAAGGTTCCTTAATAGTTCCTTGACCACAGCACAGATTATTGTACAGAATAGTGTGTGGATTAAACATTCTTACATTCTTTAAAAAGGTGATGTTTAAACATATGTATAAGATTTATGGAAATTCAGAAAAGTGCAGTGGATGACACACAAATTAGGGCACGGGAGGTTGGGACGCATCTTCCCCGTCACACTAGACACTTGTATTTTGCACCCGTCCTGCAATTTGACTAAAGTCCTTGCCATTGTATCCTAAGGCAAAGCAACACCAGCTGAAAACAGTTTACTAAATTCTTAAGATGTAATGGGTATAAAATGAATAATTTGCTAATCTGCAAAAGGCATGGTTTAATTCGACTAAATTATATAAAAGATTTGTTTAACCTCATGTCACAATTATAGATGAATAGGAAGCACTGTTCAATGACTGTAGAGGTTGATTTGTTTCAATCATCATACTTGAGGCATAAACCTATGAAAAAGAATTAAGCTGTTCTATTTACACTTTTTATTTCATGCTTGAATTATAAATTCTTCACAAATACACAGCAGTATACAATTATTACTGCATTGCTTGCCAGAAGTTAATTTATATGTCAGAACATTGAAGGTTATTAAACATAACTCGGTGTGATAGAAGTTGGTATTTCACTTGAAGGAAACATGTAATTTTTTTCTGTTGTTTCTCCCACCACCCTTGATAATCTTTAACTATTTTGGGTCTGTAAAATACTTTTTTTTTCTTTAGTAAAATGTCTTTGTTAGAATGAAATCCTGGTATAGGAACAGCAAACAAAAAGGAAAAATGAGTAAGATAAGAAAAAGAGTAACTGCAAGGACAGAGAGTTAAAAAACAGAAGAAAGAGGCAGTTGTTGGACAGACCCTGTACTAGGATGTTCTGTACAACAAATCCTATGCTTGCATAGCATAACTTTTTTTTAGGTAGATGCTGCAATCAGGTGATTGCAGAGATCGCACAATAAATGCTCAGTGAGTTATACAAATGGATAACTATTGTGATCACAGAAAGAGCTGGCTGAGTGTCAGGAACTCCATAGTTTAGAACCTGGGACCTGCTGTGTACTAGCTGCTACTCCTCCTGCTTGAGCCACAGTAGGCAGTGTATTTGTGGTATGGTGTATAATGTCAATTACTTATTACCCTGTCAGTATTCCCTGGTAACCATAAACATGATGCAAGTACAGGCAGTAGCCCAGGTAAGGGTTTATTAAACCTGTCGCTCCCATATCTTGATACTGGATTATTAGCCCTCTTGCTTTATCCAAGCCATCTGAATTCCTGTCCTGTAAGTCTGTTCCTACTCTGCCCTTGTGTCCTCTGGTTCTTACTCCACAGTTTGGACCTTTGACCAGTTATTGGATTTCCACTTGTCTGCTGCCTGCCCCAACCTTATACCTGTTCTCGCACTCACACTGTTTTGCTTGCTGCCTGCCATGACCCTGTGCCTGAAACTGCACATTGTTTTTACTGCCAGTTCCTTATCACATTCTGCAGATATCTGTGTTTTTCTTAAATCGTTGTTAATCATTCCGTAGGTGCCTAGCCTACATAGTGAATACATCATGAAGGCTCCTTAAAAACAACACAACCAGCCATTCTGATACAGTATGATGAGATATCCAAACATATTTTTCAAAGACAGTTCTTTATGTTTATTTATTTAAGGTTGAACAAGAGTTCAGTCTTTGCTAAATATGTACCCAGAATACTGTACAAGGTATAGAGAACTTTGAAGTTTCCCCTCAGGAAAAAATGGCACACAAAAGACAAATAGGTTTTGGATACACATACAGTATCCATATCTGTGCTTCTTTTCTTCGGTAATCTTCGGGAAGAGCTCGGCAAAACAGTGCATGCACAGTAGAAGAAATCTTCTGTTTTGCGACAACTGCGCATGCACCAAAAGTCACGAAAATTGCTGAAGCGCAGAAAGAAGACCCGAAGATTACCATAGAGAAGAAGATGGTGCCCATGAACTCCGATGCCCTGAATCTGCACCAAGGGATAAGTAAAGAGTTAGGGGCTTTTACCAAAGGTACCACCTAGGCTGGGGGGAGCAGGGAGGGGGGTTTATGCAGGGTAGGGGGGGTAGGAGTTTTTATTAGCACGGGTTTGGTTCATCTTTAAGGGATGAAAGATTTAAATTATGAAGGTAGAGTGTCACGGTTGGGGTTGGTTTCTCTGGAGAAAAGATGCTTGCAAGGGGACACGAGTACTCCTTATAAGTACAATAGAGGACATTATAGATAAATAGCAGGGGACCTTTTTACCCATAAAGAGGATCACCGTAGACTAGAAGAAAATAACTTTCATTTGAAGCAATGTAGGTGGTTCTTTACAGTCAGGACAGTGAGGTTGTGGAATGCACTGCCGGGTGATGTTGTGATGGCTGATTCAGTTAATGCCTTTAAAAGTGGCTTGGATGATTTCTTGGATAGACATAATATCAACGGCTATTGTGATACTAAACTCTATAGTTAGTATAGATATGGGTATATATGTGAGTGTATGGAGGGTCAGTGTATGTATGGATGCTGGGTTTCATTTGGAGGGGTTGAACTTGATGGACTTTAGTCTTTTTTCAACCCGATCTAACTATGTAACTGTGTAACAGTAACTGAAGAAGGCTGATTCAGAGTTAGTTACAATTCTCTAATCTGCATTGATAGTATTTCCTACCAGCCTGTGTAATCAGACATTCTCTATTGAATTGTATATAATGAAGCAATTTATTATGTATACATTTAGGGACACAACGTGTTGCAGTCATTAGCTTTGCTTCCTTACAGCACTGGAGTCTAGGGTTTGATTTTGAGCAAGATACTTCTTGCACAGTGTTTCTATTTGTGGGTTTGTTTTTGGGTGCATGAGATCATACCCACAATTTTTACAGAAAGGGTACTTGGCATATAATGTGTATATGGGTGTGCATGCCTATGTTAGGCAATATATATTGTAACCATGAATGATGAATAATACATCACTAGTTAGAATAGTAAGGTGTTTGGGTCTTGATGCAAGCCTTACTAGGCACAATCACTGCTATGCAAATAAAGGATGATGATGATTTTCTGGTATCTGCCAGCCAGATACCAGAAGCATAAATATTCAGTATTTCTGCACTAAGGAGATAATGCATATGACATTTACTGTATAATCAAGACTTGGTTTGGCATGTCAACTGGTATGAAAGATGTTAATAAATAACTTCATAAAAATTCATAATTCTCTACTTCTTCCATAGACTATTTTAGGTGTTGCCTTAAAGGTGGGCATGGTTTAAAAACTGTTGGTAACATGGGCATGGCTTAAAGTGGGTGCGATTTAAAAGCTAGGTATGGTCAACATTTGCTTGCATTATTGGTCCTTCACCACATAGATCAGAAAAACTCCATCCCTTGGTACCACATGTTAAGGGATAGTTGACATCTGAATTCAATTTTAGCATGCTATATAGACAGTCATATTCTTAAACCTTTTTAGGCAGTGTTTTGGATGTGACACTGGAAGATGAATAAAAGAAGGCCTGAATAGAAACATAAGTCAAAAGAAATAATAAGTATAATTGTAGCCCCATTAGTTTGAAAAAAGTGAAGCCTCCCCCACAATGTATTTTTTAGAAATTGTACTTTTAATAATGCTAGGGACAGATGAGAAGCAATGACCAAGTGATAAATCCACTGAACTGTTGAGATGTAGCCACAGTAGGGGGGTGTCTTAAACTCACCACAGTACAGTGTGAACAACTGAATATTCGCCATGTTGTTACATAATTCCAGTGTCATTCCAGTTGCGCCTTAGGCAACTGTGACAATGCACCTGTCCTGTTGGCATAATTTCTGCTGTTCAGGGTGTGAGAGACAAGTGCACCCTGGTCTTTCGGAGCAACTGTACTGCAGCAATAGATGCGCAGCCTAGAGCTATCTCCAGGTTTAGAAGTGGTAGTGGTAGCGCTATAGTTCCACCCCATCATTAGGCACATATGTGTGGAAGTGCAAGGAGCACATGTTGACGCAAGTACCTGTAATGAATAGTTTGGGGTTTTTTGCGCAACTGACTGCAATCTAAACTGCACTTCAGTCGTTCATATCTTATGGCACATAGCTGTGGATAGCTGCAATAATATCTCAGTTTTTTTCTTGTTACTGCAGTTAGAATGAGCAAATAAATGCCTGACTGTTATACCGACACTTTGGAGAGCTTATCCGTGGCAGGCACGACATATAAATAGGATATATTAGCCAAAGTAAACATATTGAGTAGGCCCAATGACATACAATGTTATTTTATTTTAATAATATTGCAAGATGCAGGTCATATGTTTTCATTAAACTTTCATAAACCATTATTGAACTAGGCTGAGTTGCACAGCATTCACATTTTCACTTCTACTTCCAAGATCTGCAAAAGCTATGGTCACGCTTGATTTAACAGTTTGTTCTCGCTATATATCAATACAATATAAGTCAGCACCACCTGCTAATGTACTATACTGAATCCCACATATCTTAACTTTCTATTGTGCCCACCCACCCACCTTGCAGTTCTCATATCACCTTCTTACTTTTGCATTGTATTCTGTATTGAGCAGGGCCCTTTGCCTTCCTTTACCTGTATTTTTATATAATCAGTATCCTATAACATAATGTACAGTGTTGCTGTCTCCATCCAATGTACAGTGTTGCTGTCTCCATCCGAAAGCTCACTACTACTAATAATAATATTATACTTAGTGATTCTGGGTGGTTCTATGGGCTGTTTGAATTACAGTGGGCAAAACACAAACATGTCTTACTAGGAATGACTTGGGTAGTCTTATTTTGCACAATACTTATATTATGCATTAATTTTCTTAAAAATAAATGCTGTAAAGAAGTCATATCTATATAGGAAGTATTGTTCGAGCACAACCTCTTATCTCTGCATAATTGCTTCTGATTTCATGAAAGAGAGTTGCCTTACTTTTCCCCTTGCCTGAGTAGTTTCGTATTGTTTTAGTGGAGCATCTTATAAAAATAAATGTGTATGGACGTTGCCACACAACAAATGAATGGTAATATATCATACATTGATATGTAGAAATGCATATATGCAATTATAAAATCTTATGTGCCTATGGTAGATTAGTTCACACTAATGAAATGACTGTGTTTAGTGGTCTGGGTTTGTAAGCCCAGTACCAGTTGCCCAATTAAATCATCCCACAATGAATTTCAGAATTCATCTTTCACTTTAAGTTTAAGAATAAGTTCTCACTGTATTTAAAGAGGAACTATCGCAAAAATAAAAATTTAATATAAGCTTCAGCATACTGAAATAAGAAACTTTTTAAATACAATCAATTAAAAATTCTGTACTGTTTCTGAAATAATCAAGTTTATCTTCACTATTCCAATCTCAGCATCTTTTTCTCTTCATTCTCTTCATGCAGGAGTTGGGTGTCAGATATTCAGTTAGACAGTTAGATCCAATATATCTTATAGGGGGGCTCCTTTTGCCTAGAAGATGTATTAGAGCTCACTCTATTAAAATCACCAGACATCACGTCTCTCTACATGCAGGATTTGTGCAAAAGGCAATTGTTTTGTTAGATTTTGTTTGTACTGGAATCAGTTATTTGAGTGAGCTCTAATACATCTGCTAGGAAAGGAAGCCACCCCCTATAAGATATATTGGATATATTGATTGCACATGGACTGGAATATATACCTGTATATTCAGTGATCTTTGTGTAAAAAAATACCTTCTTCATTTTGGAAAATGTATTCTTAAATCATAAAAAATAAATGCAAAAATGATTTATAATACTGACATCCAAATAAATGCAGGCAGGTCGATTTAGAATAGAAAGCAAATAACTCACGTACAGAGCGCTGACCAAAACATATCGAGGGACGCCTTTTGCAATGTCAGTGCGGCTTTATTTCTGCATACAGTGCGTTACATACAGTGGGGGTGTAGACAGGTCCTACGCATTTCGTGCCCCTATACCAGGCACTTCCTCAGGGTACAAAGTGCATAACGTGTGAAAGTATTTAAATAGTCTTTCAAATCCAGTCAATCAACCATTTAAAGGTAAAGTGCATGTGAACGGAATAAATATTTAAAAATGTTACATACAAGATAGTGAGTTACAAAAAACCATCAATGCAATTGGTGTGTAAAATACGTAAAGTGCTAAATAATAATGTATTGTGCCATATCATTTACTATTACTACTGTATATTGATCTTAGTTTTTTAAAAAAGATCTGTGTATATAATTCAGAAGTATTTAAATGAACTAATCAATCAATGTCTCGAGAATTCATAAAAACTTATACTATATATATAGTTCATAAATGGATTTAAATGAACTAATCAATTAGACATTCCAAACAATTACATGAATTTGATTTTATTCCTTACGTCACTATTCCTATCCTTATTCTATCCTGACAGTTGTAGTGCTTAGGTGTGTATATATATATATATATATAGAAAGTCCAAAGAGGTGCACACCTTCCTTGTAAGTAACTGCCCAGGTGCTGGTAAACAAATAGTATAATATAGTAACAAAAAAACCGCACTCACAGGACTTCAAAAGAAAGCCGCAAAGGCTGTGATTTATTGGATCAATAAATCACAGCCTTTGCGGCTTTCTTTTGAAGTCCTGTGAGTGCGGTTTTTTTGTTACTATATATATATATATATATATATATATATATATATATATATATATATATATATATATATACCGTATATAAAAAAAATTTTGGTAATTATTCCTTTATGTTAACCAAACACGTGAAACATACCTCTAATTATTTAGATTAATATATTATGGTTCTGGGGATATCCATTATACTTTTGGTATTTCTATTTCCCGCGTGCCACTGAAATGTGGGCCGTACGGAGGGGGTGGGGGCCCAGCTGCGCGTCACGCACCAGGACCCGCCCCCTTCTAGTTACAGTACTGGCTCCATGTTCAGCTATCACATGTGCAGCTATGGCTGAGGATATGTCTTTCCTATTTATACAAGATATATGTTCAAGAACTCTGTCTTTAAGTCTCCTGGTAGGTCGATTTAGAACAGGGATGTCAAATTAATTGTCTCTCAGATATTATGAATTAAAACTCACTGGTAGTGATGGGCGAATCTGTCCTGTTTCGCCGAAAAATTTGCGAAACTCATTGAAGTCAATGTGCGTCAAAATAATTTTGACGCAAGCTCCAATTTTTATATGAGCGACTATTTTGTCCAAATGTATTAATGGGTGCATTGATACATGATGATTTTTATGCGTGCGCCAATTTTGACGCTACACAAGTTTGAGGTTGATCTTTATTAAGAAGATCCTAAAGTGTTCTTGAATGTTTTGATGTTGAGGGAAAGGTAATCTGTATATTGGGGAAATTTGCTTTCGTTGTATATTAACTATTTATATTATAAATTTAGGAAATATAAAAAAAAAATGTAAGGGTAGGGGTATAACAGGGGAAACAGAGCAATGGTAACTGATGACCCAAGAATATGGAGGACCCAGTGAGGTGGGGTTTTTTACAATACACTTTACATTTGAAACCGGTATTCATTACTTTGTTTTGGGGAGTCTGACAGAGATCGTGTGGGAGCTGTAAGGAATATAAATAATGATGAGTCTCATTTGGGGTGGAGTGGGGCTGAATGTAGGAAATTATATAATCACTGTTACATTACAATATATGTAGAATTAATAATTTGTCCTAGGCAAAATGCAGTGCAATCCAGTGGTTTTCCACTTCACAGCATCACATGTATCCTTTGGTTCTGATGACCCTTATGGGACCAATATGGAAGGAGACCAACCGTTATTGCAGATTAAAATAAATCTATTTTTTATACAATCAGCTGTCTTTGTTCCTTTGGGTACAGAGCTTTAGAGATAAATGGACACAATTAACACATGGAATGTCAAAGGGGCAAATTACTGTGCGTCAAGATGCAACTGTAACTTAAAACTTTCACAGGTTCAAACCCTTGCTGTAATTAAGGGGGTATTGATTAATGAGCTTTGAAGACAAACCCCCATATGTAATAAAAGGCATTATGCTTACCCTGAAGCAGTAACCCATCGCAGTTGACCACTAAGAAACCCTGTCTATGTAAAAATACCATCCAGAGTATGTAACATTTATCACTTAAAGTAAGTCTTTGTAAGTTAATGTAATGTTGATGGAACCCATGCAGATGTAGGGCTCATAACACTGCCTATCCAATAATAATGTTTTATAGAATCAGACAAAACAAAAAGAATTCAACTGGGGCTGCAGTAAGTGCATATATTTCCCTTCTCAGCATGGTTAGGAATTTGCTTTCAGTAAAGACTATTTACAGATAGCTATAATTGCTGCCACTTTCCTTCTCTTTACGTGAATACCCATTAACTGTGTTTAATAGTCACCAGTGCTTTGTGTGTAACTCCCACAATGCATAACCTTATATTGCTGCTGCCATGTAAAACAGAGAGGATGCTGGGAGTCTTCCCAGGAGTTAATCATTGCTTAGTTATTTAGAAAACTGTATTTATCTGTGGCTAAATGAAATGCTTTTTTATGGGAAGTTCAGATTGAAGTAATCTTTATGACAAGATGTTTTTTGTATATTATTGATTGCTTCAATCGCTTCCTTTATATAGAGGTCAACTGCAGTGAATCTTTCACTTGAATTTTCGTTTGTACGTTTTAACTCAAAAATTACTTTGCTGATAAACCTGTAATTACTATTGCATATATATTCACTTTGTAACAGACTTCTATCGGTTTCCTGCTCAAAACCAGCAACTGCTTATTTTTGCGTGACTTGATATAAAGCAGGGTAAATTTAATATATCCTAAACCAATAGAAACAAGCCATATATGAAATGCAGATGGAAATCCATTCTTATTCCTTCTGACTTTTTTTCTAATAGTAACTTTTATTTCTATTAAACCATTTTTTCTTTAAAGGAGAAGGAAAGGCAATTTACATTGGGGTGCCAAAAGTTAGGAACCCCTAAATGATTATATTTACTTACATGGCACCCCGGGCCAGCGCTCCTATGAGCAGAAATCTGCACCAACCCGGGTTCTTCCAGAGAGCACCACTGAGTGATCCTCTTCCTTCTTCTTTGGTTTTCAAATTTCCCAGGGCAGACGCATTCGCAGTGGAACGAAATAGCCTAACTTCTGGCACCCCCAAGTGTAATTTGTCGTTTGTTCTCCTTTAAAGGGGAAGTAAAGTCTAAAATAGAATAAGGCTAAAAATGCTGTATTTTGTATACTAAACATAAACATGAACTTACTGCACCACAAGCCTAATCAAACAAATGATTCATGCCTTCAAAGTTGGCCACAGGGGGTCACTATCTTGTAACTTTGTTATATATATTTGCAAGACCAAGACCAAGTGCACATACTCAGTGTGGTCTGGGCTGCTTAGGGGTCGTCCAAAATTATCAAAACAGCACAAGTCAAATGATATCTGCCAGAAGCCAATACAGGAAGACTTATTAATAATCAGAATAGGCAGACTGCACTGGGTCCTGTGTTGTCATGTAATCTGATATAAATTTTATAGTTTTTGTATTGTTTAATGCAAACTTTCTCCAACTGTGCAGAACCAGCAGCTGCTGCAAAATATTCCTCCAAATAGAATTCCGGTTTATCTGTTTAAATCTGGCTCCATGATTTTTGCCCCTGCAGCTGGAGTTGGAAACAGTAAAGGGGATGCAAAGGCAAAAATAAATTCCAATACAAATCTCTACACAGTCAACGACTGCTCTACAGGGAAACAAACAAAGCTGCTTAAGTTCTGCTGGCTGGGAAGTAAAGCGGGGGCTCCCCCTGCTGTTCATAAGTATGATTGTTTCCCTGCAGAGCAGTTAGGGACTGTCTGACAATTCCTATCCACAGCAGTAAATGAAGGGAGAATTTCACTTCATATAGTCAGATTTCTTATAAAAACGGTACACATTTTTTATTACGGTACATTGGAGATAGGTTTCTTTTTCATTAAAGAAAGTAAAATGGAATTTAATTAGTTTGCCTTTACATGCCCTTTAAAGTGTTTTGTTAGTGTCATTAAGCAAATTTGACATATTTGACCACCAAACATACAAATGCCACAGCATTAATATCAAGGGGAAAAGATATTATAATGATCTCCTCAAACTGACAGAAATGTTGAGCTAAGGACAGTAGCACATGGCAAGATTTGTTGCCAATGCCTCTCCATTTTCGGTTATAGGAATCACTGGCGGTATGTACAACTGATCGCTAAATTGCATGAGGTTTCCTCTGGAGGCATCTTCGAGCGATTTAGCAACCATTTGGGCATACCACCAGCGATTTCAATTACTGGCAATGGAGAGGCATTTTCAGGAAGACCACACTGAGCATGTGCACAGTCTTGGTCTTGCAAAATGCTTATAAAAGAGAATTTCAGCAGTCTTAATTAACACTGGATAAAGGGGAAGAAGTCTAACGTACTTAATATGTAAAGCACACAATATAAAAAAAAGTCTATAAAGTCTCTATAAAGTGTAAGCATACTTGACTAAAGTATTGTTTACTATGCCCCACTAATAGTTTATATTTTGTTTCATTTCGCTTTAGTTAAAAAGATCCTCCAATAAGGATTAAAATGACTTTGCCTTTCGCCATAAAAAATGGCTTACTTGGCTTGATTTAGATTAGGGATGTATTTAACTTAAATTCTCATTTCTCCTGCACATTAATTTGCAGAGACAAACTTGAATTTGTGCCATTTGGTATTCTATCAAATTTTCTTCAGTCCTTTAGCTTTTATTGCATACTTTAAAGATTTAAAATGACTATATAAAACATGCAATGACAAGCTATTGCTGGTGCTGGCATACTCTATATATGGTCACATGATGATTTTTTTAAAAAAACTGTGTCTTCAGTTTTGTAAAGTCCAAAAATGCAAAATAGATGTGGATATAAATATGTTACTGTGTGGTTAATTTTCCACAGTGCAACACTAAGGGCCAGATTTATCAAGGGTCGAAGTAAATTCGAGGGAATTTCCGAAGTAAAAAAATTCGAAATTCAAAGTAATTTTTGGATACTTCGACCATCGAATAGGATACTATGACTTTGAATCGAATTCGTAGTAAATTCTAAGTAAAAATAGTTTGAATATTCGACCATTCGAAAATTGAAGTACTGTCTCTTTAAAAAAACCTTAGACTTCAATACTTCGCCAAATTAAACCTGCCGAAGTGCTGTGTTAGCCTATGGGGACCTTCTACAGCATTTTTCTAAGTTTTTGAATTCAAAGTAAAAATTGTTCGATCGTACGATAAAATAGTTCAAATCGTTCGATTCGAAGGATTTAATCGTTCGATTTAACTTCGACTGCAGAATAGACATATTCGATGAAAAAAGTATTTTTCGAATTTGTAGTATATCGAATATCAAATTAGTATATCGAATTCGATGTATTTTAATTCGATGGTCGAATTTCGAAGTATTTTTAACTTCGAAATTCGACCCTTGATAAATCTGCCCTTAAGTCTGATAGTAATTAAACCAGGGCCGTTCAAACAAATGAAGAACCATTGATGGAATTTTTTTTAATACCCACTAACATACTGCACAGACCATCATTCGATAGCATGCAAAAGGAGACATGAAATATGAAGGGGAATTTGCAATACCAGTGTCATTTTACTCTACTACTGTAAACCACAGAAACATTTGATATCTGTGTAGTGCACCCTTGGGTGAAGCTTTTGCTGTGTATTAAGGCTGTGTGTGACCAGGCTAAAACTGCTTGTAGTGTGCCCCGGACCCCCAGTGTACCCGTGCAACTCCCGGTACCTGGTGTAGATCAGTGCAGCAGGATATTCAGCCAGACAGTTTCTTTGCAGTAAGCTATAACTTGTTTATTAACAGAGAACAGTGGCAAGGTCGTAGTTCACAAGCACTTTGATGTTCACATCAATCATAGAATAGCTTCAAGCAGCAATATTCCCTCCAGGGGGTACAAGGTACAGCAGACGGGCTAATATTCAATATGTATCAAAGTTACAGCAACAATAGACTTGGGGAATAGTTACCACTCTCACTGGGCACTATCCCTCTGGTTGAGCACTAAAACCTGGGGTTCTCAGCCTGGGGGTCTTGTATCTTGGCACCGGACTTGGTCCTCACCTCACCCACTGTATTCAGCCTGGGGTCTTGGGTCTTGGTACCCTATCTGGTCCTCAACTCACCCACTGTAGTGGTTCAAATACCACGGGGTCCTAACCCCACTATTTCTCCTCGTTGGAGCCACATCTGCTCACTAACTACCCTGTGCTGACTCTCACTCCTAGAGTGACTATTTCTGTATTCACTATCACTAACTCACACTTAACTAACTTCACCGGCAGACCTGGACCTGTAGTACCTCTCAGTGAGGACAGACCCAGACCACATGGTGCTAAACCCCTTTATATTGACAAACAGTGCCATCTAGTGGACAATCTCCATGAACTAATTTAGCCCCAGCAAGGGACATAGCTGCCTGAGTTAACTAAAGGACCCTTAGGTGTCCAAATTCTAAAGGGGAACTGCCTGAGTATTTTAACCCAAATCTCAGGGTCCCTACATCTGATATCTCTACAGAGAGATAAAAGAAAACACGACTACAACTGTAATGATACCTGTTTTGTGCCCCACAATACGCAAATGAAACCCCATGCGCATGAAAAATTTAGTTTTTCAGCCTGTAGTTTTCTTTTCCCAACATGCATACTGGTTTTTCACATAATCACATTACTGACAATTCCGCTGTGAAGGGTTTTATTAAACTTTTGGCTGCCATATTGAAAATACGCTGTGTATTTCAGCTAAATGTATATCCAAACTTGCGGATCCCATAGACCTTAATAATAAGGCGTTTCCTTGCTAAATTGATCTTCCTGCTAGAAAAACACAAATACTGGCATCTCGTTGCGGATGTAGGCTTACAAACGCCCAGTGGTAATTGCTGTAGTGCGTATTCTATTATTTTAATTTTGTGTGTATTTACCCTTGACTTCGGGTTTTTTAAAACACAATATAACATAAAACATAAAACGCCACTTTTGACTTCACCTTAATCAGTGAGTATACAAAGACAAAACAGACAATTAGGAAATTAGAATACTGTACAGTATCCAGACAGTTAGCAACTGTCACCTAAAGCTGGCCATAGACGCAAAGATCTGAGGATTCGTACAATTTTCGGACTGTGTGTGGAGTGTCCTGACATTAGTTGTGCAATCCCGATCAGTCGATCGGACAGGTTAGAAGATTTCTGTCGGCTGCCGATAATTTCTCGGCATCGTTTGCCGATCTGCCGATTTTCAGTGGGAGACTGTCACCAGCTTTGTCGGACATAAACTTTCGTACGATTGCTGTCGGCGGCAGAACATTGTCTGATCTGTTCTTTTACTACTTTATTTAAACTGAAGGTTAGTGGCAGGTTGGGAGATGGGGACGTCCGATCATTCGTTCGATATTGCAGTTAAACCTACACGTCTATGGCCACCTTTAGGGTATAATCATGATACAAGAATGAAGTGCTACAAGAGATGCTGAATAGGAAGTCAAAAGGTCAGTTCTGTCTTCGGAAGTAGATGAATACATTCAATCATTTACACATCATGAATAGTGATGACCGAATCTGTCACATTTCACTTTTTGGCAAACTGCAAAAAAATTTGTGAAACTTCTAAAAAAAATTTGCGAAATGCATTGAAGTCAATGGCCTTCAAAAATCTTTATTTTATCTCACTCCAAATGCATTAAAGTCAATGGGCAGTTTTCTTGTGGCGACTTTTGTGTCTCGGCAACTTCTTTGTCCAAATGCATTAAAGTCAATGGCCATTTTTTCTTACGGTGACTTTTTTGTCTCAACGACAACTTTGTCTTGGCGACTATTTTGTTCGCTAATCATTAATCAATGATTAGTGATGAGCGGACAAAATATGAATTCTTGTGAATTTTCTGTGGGGCCTATCAATAGGTAGCTTTTAAAGGAATAATAAATGGCAGGTGATCTCTTTATTAGGATACAAATCCTTTCATTATCTGCCTATGTAGTACACAAGGTAAGATTCTGAGAGACAGAGTCCCGCATAGGAAGGAGTCATGCAATGGATTTTAGGTTTTTTAGACATGGTGCTAGTGAAAAGAAGTCTGTTGACTCCAAGTACAAACTAACGTTAGAGACAAAAATTGGCATATGGTTTAATGCAGCACATTGACTCACAAGGTCATTTCATAATGCAAATCCCATTCCTGCAGAATAGAAAATCTGAAATGTTGCAGTATAAAAATGAATTTGGGGGTTACAAAAATCAGAAATTGCTGTGTGCAGTTGACACAATTATTATTATTGTTATTATTATTATTATTATGATTGATAGCTGAATTTTCCAGGAATTGCTGCTAATTTGCAAAAATGTGTACAGATGGGGAGGAATGACACAGACAGAGACATGCAGCAAGATTTTAAAAAATGTGGCGCAGGCATGGGATCCGTTATCCGGAAACCCGTTATTCAGAAAGCTCAGAATTATGGAAAGGCTGTCTCCCATAGACTCCATTTTATCCAAATAATCTAAATTTTTAAAAATGATTTCCCTTTTCTCTGTAATAATAAAACAGTACTTTGTACTTGACTAAGATATAATTAATCCTTATTGGAAGCAAAACCAGCCTATTGTTTTTTTTTAATGTTTACATTATTTTCTAGTAGACTTAAGGTATGAAGATCCAAATTACAGAAAGATTCATTATCCAGAAAGTTCCAGGCCTCAAGCATTCTGGATAACAGGTCCCATTTTCCTATACAATACAAAATCAGCCATCTGTGTTATCCAGTTTCTATTTCATTCTGGTTCAAATTCTGCCTATATATATTTGATTATTATTGTGTTCAGTAAGGAGAGCTTGGCTTTTGACTTCTGTGTTTAGTTCCCTAGAAAGTCTAATTTGACCAATAGACATGCACTGAATCTACTATTTTGAATATATTTTTGGCTAAAAATATACAGGTATGGGACCTATTATCCAGAATGGGATCTGTTACCCAGAAACTCATTATCCAGAAAGCTCAGAATTATGGAAAGGCCGTCTCCCATAGACTCCACTATAATCAAAGAATCCAGATTTTTAACAATGATTTCCTTTTTCTCTGTAATAATAAAACAGTAGCTTGTACTTGATCCAAACTAAGAAATAATTAATCCTTATTGGAAGCAAAACCAGCCTATTGGGTTTATTTCATGTTTACATGATTTTCTAGTAGACTTAAGGTAGGAAGATCCATAACGGGATCCATTATCCGGAAAACCCCAGGTCTCAAGCATATAGGTCCTATACCTGTACTGTAAATTTAGCTTATGGTGATTTTGTACTTTGCTAGCAACGCCCTCAATATTATCAGGCAAAGTCACTCTACAAATTTACATTTAAATATAGTTGTTTCATTACATGGCATCCATGCCCTCTTTGCAACACCACCTCTTTATAATACCACCTTTTAACCTGAATTTCACCTGTTATATTACAGAGCTCTGTATTACATAAGCAGCCATGTCTTCCTGTCAAATTCACTTTGTAGAGTAATGTGTATGATTTATTAAAATGCTTCTCCATACAGATGCCTTTTCAGTAGGGACATAAAAGATATAGGGGGGTGTTTATCTGAAAAAAATGTGGGGGGTGTTTATCTGAAAAAGAAATTAGGGGGGCATTTATCTGAAAAAAAATTGCTCAAAATGCTGTAATCTGTAATCAGCCAATTACTAACATTTTGGGGCCGATTCATGAAGCTCGAGTGAAGGATTTGAATTAAAAAAACTTCGAATTTCGAAGTATTTTTTGGGTACTTCGACCATCGAATTGGTTAAATTCGATCGAATTCGAACGATTCGAAGTAAAAATCGTTCGACTATTCGACCATTCGATAATCGAAGTACTGTCTCTTTAAAAAATACTTCGACCACCTACTTCGGTAGATAAAACCTACCGAAGTCAATGTTAGCCTATGGGGAAGGTCCCCATAGGCTTGCCTGTGATTTTTTGATCGAAGGATTTTCCTTCGATCGTTGGATTAAAATCCTTCGAATCGTTCGATTCGAAGGATTTAATCGTTCGATCGATCGATCACAGGATTTGCACAAAATCGTTCGACTTCGATATTCGAAGTCGAACGATTTTAGTTCCCAGTCGAATATCGAGGGTTAATTAACCCTCGATATTCGACTCTTGATGAATCGGCCCCTTTGAGTCCAAAATGAAAAAGGTTTCATGAAAAAAAGAACTTGTTGAACACTGTTACTAAGTGCAGTTCCATTGATGGGGATGTGCTTGTAAAAAAAAAGCGTTGCAGCAACTCATATATTCTTTTGCAGGTGTAAGGTTTTTGAAGCGTTACAAATCTGACTAAAAATGGCAAAATGATCCCCAATCAGTGGCTCGTGAGCTACATGCTGCTCAACAACCCCATGAATGTTTCTCTAAGTGGCCTGAAAACAGGAGCTTATTTTTGAATTCCAGGCTTGGAGGAAAGTTTTAGTTGCATAAAAAATCAGGTGCACTGCCAAACAGAACCTCCTGTAGGCTGCCTGTCCACATAGGGACTACCAAATAGTCAATCACAGCCCTTATTTGGCACACCGGGGACTTTTTTTTCAACTTTTGTTGCTCCATAACTCTTTTTACATTTGAATGTTTCTCATGGGTAAAAAAGTTTGGAGAACCCTGCTCTACATACAAAACATCAGCATCATGCATTTTCATAACAGACATTATGGTTTTGGTTCTGGTACAACAATAAACTTGCTGCATATCTAGGATGTCCTGTCTGTACTCTGCATCTAAAAAGAAACCCTTTACTGGCACTTGGCCCATGTTTTGAAGATGGCAACCCTTTTCATTCTAAAATATTTTTTTAAATGACATCCAGCATGTGGTTGAAAAATACAAGCAGATTTGGCAAGCACAAAAATACTCTTAATATATATTTTATAGATGCTTCAGGACACTTCAGAACAATCTAGAGCTATGTAGCCTTGTACTGCAGAAAATATTGCATATAATTAAATGTTTCCCCCCATATATTAGAGTCATTTTGTGGAGTTGTTGAGTCACTTGATTTAGCACATTGTGAAAAAATGTTGGATAATCTGTATCCTCCTGCAAATACCATTTAATTGGCCTCATAAACGTGCTAAATATAGATTTCATTACAAATCATTAATAATATGGCAATAACAGCATTATATTTTTACACATTTAGTACTGTTGATCTTCTAATATTTACTACCCCAGTGTTTCTCAGGCTGCTTTTAAATTTCTCAAGTATATGCACTATAAAATAAAAAAGTACCCTGAGCAGAACTGATAGTAAAAATTCCCAAGACATCTTCATCTACTCACATATTTAAATATTGTTAAGATAACAATGCCATATTTCGGAAACTAAGCATTTCTTTTCTCTTGTTTTTAGAAAAGTCTCCTGGGCTGCAGTACTTTTAAAGTAAGGGATCTGGTGAAATCAAAGGAGCAACAACTGTCGCTAAATCTCAAGTAGGTTTTGTATTTTTTTTTTAACAGGTTTGCTGTTGAATTGCCATTGTTTTCTGTAAGATTATATTAATAACAATAAGGGATTATTTATCAAATTCTGAATGCCAAAAACCCGAAAAATTCAAGTTTTTTTTACTTGAATTTTTCGGGATTTATTAAACCCAGAGGCATCACAGACATTCCGTAGTTGTATATAAATGGGAGAGGTCCCTATCATATTTATACGTTTCTGTTGTCTGCGCTGAAGAATAAAAACATTTTTCCGTTTTTTAGGTAAAATCCCCAAAAAATTGTAGGATTCAGGAAACAACTTCGTAAAAATCGTACTATACTATTTTTTGCACGTTTTTTTTTCCAGGGTTTTCCCGAAAACTATTAATTTATGCTTTTTAAATAATAAATATGGTCAAATCATGGATTCTAGTTGGTCTGACTTTTTTAATTTAAAAAATCTGAAAAATTTGGTATTTGATAAATAACCCCCTTAATATACAGTGGGGCTCATTTATCAACAATGGGCAAATTTGCCCATGGGCAGTTACCTATAGCAACCAATCAGTGATTAGCTTTTTGAAGCCAGCTGCAAGTAGAACAATGAATGCAGCAATTTGATTGGTTGCCATGGGTTATTGCCCATGGGCAAATTTGCCCAGTGTTGATAAATGACCCCCAGTATGTTTATTGATGTGATCTAGAGCTGTCATACTGTAATATGATGGAAATCTTATTCACCATAAATAATGTTGTGAATGATTACTAATGGTCTTATTGTAATAAAAAAAAATGAAATGTTTCCTTGCTTTCCTGATAACTTGAACTATCCATGCTTTATCTTAATGTACTTTTACTAATTACACCTTTAACCTTATTTTCATTGCAATTTCTGTGACCACTCATTATTTGAGCAGCGATGAATTGGACTTGACCACTGGACTTGGTGATTGAAAAACCAATTTAAATATTTAGATAAAGTTCATCAGAATTTTTTAATTAAGGTTCCATTTGGTAGGAAGTAAGCAGTAATCATTTTAAAGAAAGTTGAGTAACCAGTATATGCTTATCCATAGTTTTAGCATTTACAGTAGTTCAAGTAAGCTTACTGATTATTTGGTGACTTTTCTAGAATTAACAGTAGTCATACATGAGGTTTTGGAAAGTCACAGGACAATGAAAGAAATGAAAATCAGGAATTTAACTGGAGTTGAGAATGATTAGTCAGCAGAGTGGATTCCAGACTAGATGTACAGAATTCAGAAGAAGGTTTTCAGTGGTGATGGTTGAGGTTGTTGGTAGGTAACAGAGAAGAGAGGCTGAGTGGTAAAAATAAGTTCTAAAATGAAAGTTGGAAGAAAGCTGGAATGGCTTGTGCAATTCCAAATGCAGAAGTAAGTGGATCAAGCTTTAATTCTTTAATTAGCATCAGTCATACTTTAAATCAATCTGTGTATTGTAGAAAAACAAATGTATTAATTTATATACCACTAATCACCTTCATTGGTACCATAGCATTAGAATTTAGGCAACTCATTTTTTCTCTATCTTTACTTGGAAGCAGATTAAGCAGATAAATAACTAGGTGATATTTTATAAGTTACATACCAGTTCTCTGAAATTTTTCCTTTTAAAAGTTAGTTTGTCTAAAAATTATTGTAAATCCAGATATTGAACCTATTTGTATTACAAAGGAATATTGTAGATGCTATTAACTATGTACAGTAAGTAGGAGTTTTGTGTATAATGAACATTTTGTGGCTAAAACATAGATTGAAAATTAAGGGGCTGATTTATCAAAGGTCAAATGTTAGAGTTTTTCTTTACCCCAAATTAACTCGAATGACCTGGAAACTCAAATATTATCTTATTTAAAGGAGAAGGCTTGCAGCACTTGGGGGGTGCCAAATGTTAGGCAAACCCAAGTGATTGTAGTTACTTACTTGAAACCCTGGGCTGGTGCTCCTATCAGCAGAAAGCTGCTCCTGCCCGGGTTATAACAGTGAGCACCATGGAGTGATCTTCTAATGTCTTCCTCTGCAGTAGAACGAAAAGCCAAACTTTAACCAAAAAGTCGACTATTTCGTTTAACTGCGCATGCGTTTGCCCTGGGAAATTTGAATACAGAAGAAGGCGGAAGTGGATCACTCCGTGGTGCTCACTGGTTTAACCCCAGGCCGGTGCAGTTTTCTGCTGATAGGAGCACCGGCCCAGGGTTTCAAGTAAGTAACTAAAATCACTTGAGGGTGCCTAACATTTGGCGCCCCCAAGTGCTGCAAGCCTTTCCTTCTCTACGAATATTCCCGATCCAAAACTCAAATCGAATTCGAAACAATTTCAACTAAACGCAAATCTAATTTTCTCCAACAAAAAACTAACATATTCAAATGGGTCACTCGACCTCTGCCATTGACTTCTACATGAACTTGGCAGGCTTTAGGCGGTGAATAGTTAAATTTGAGTTGTTCCCATGGTCCAGGTATGATAAATCTTAAATTCGAGTTTGGATTATTCCCAGCTCTAATTTGTGACCAAAAATCCAACTTGAAAATTCAAATTCGAATTTACAATTCGAACTTTAATAAAACTGCTCTAGTGTGAAAAATATTGCATGGTCATTAGTGAAACTTGCCCCACAGAACCTGTTTATTGCCCTGTACAAAATCTAATATTAAGGGGGGGAAAGAATTCATATATTTAGCAGCGCTAGGTTAGGAAAGGTTTTCAATGCTTTCATGTCATCCCCTATGGTAACACAGCAGTATAAAGCTCAGAAGGGCTAAAGCTCAGAAGGGCTTTCAAGATTTCAGCAGAAGAAAAGAAAATTCATTGCAGTGCTCTTGAAATCATCTATTGCTCATAAAATCAGCCTTTTCCTTTTTTCTTCCGTTTGAAAGAAAACTTTTTTGAGGGCTAAGAAGTGTTTCCTACCTTTAACCATTAGTGTACAACCTAAATAGATGCCAGGTCAAGCTACAAATCCTTTTGGAAACGGCAACATCTCAGGAGTAAAACCTGCGTGAATAGGATTAAAGAAATGTCAGGGGAGCAAAGACATAACAAAGCTTGTTAATATTAATGGACATGTATTTCAAGAGGTTTTTTTTTTCAAACTCTGTTTCTGCATAAACAAGAAGATTCTACATTTGTTAAATCATTTTTATTATTCTTTATCTAGAGATCGTGACATGTTAAATAGCGCTTTACAGGTATTGCTCATTGCTCACATAGGGCCCATCCCACAATCTAAAGCAGGGGTGCCCAAAAGGTACATTGGGATCTATCAGTGGACCTTTAGCTGCTGATCTGTAGATCTCAAGACACTGTCAATAAACAGCTTGTCTAAATCACCCTCCTGTTTCATGCTTTTCATTCAGATATTTATTACGTTAAGGTTCCATAAGAAGTTGTTTGTTAAATATAGCAATATAAATTCTCTCTCTTAAATCAATATAATATTTAAGTAATATTTTCCATGGAAAAGAATGCTAACAATGCTTTTATTGGCTTCATTGGACGGAAGCATAGTGATTGAACAGTCTGGTCGAATCCATTCTATTTTGTAATGCTTTTATGGATGTAGATAATAATCGGACAACATCACTAAAAGTAGACCTCGCAATAGTAAAGTATGGGCACAAACCTTTGCTGTGGATGCATCTATATAAAGCCATTCTAATTAAGAACACTCACACAAGCACTATAATTATATTTATTTCATACCTTTCTTTCTTAAAGGACAACTAAAGTCTAACAAAAGAAGTAGACAAGAAATGTTGTACATTATGTGTTGGGCTTCTGTACCAGCCCGAGGCCCTCACAGCCCTTTAGCAGGGAAGATCTGTGTCTCCAAAGATGCCCCAGTAGCTCCCCAACTTCTTTTCTGCTGATTCACTGCACATGCTCTGTGCTGTTGTCAGTTACTGAGCTTAGGGACCCACTTACAATATACAGTACACATAGAAATGTCACAATGTAAGGCTGATTATTGAGAAGCTGAAACTTTAGGCTGGTGCAATAAGTTCAGTATATAAAATATGGCATTTTTAGCAATATTCATTTTAAGGGTTTAGTTCTCCTTCATGGAAATGACTTGAAAATGTTTACCTTAGTTCCTCATAGTTTGAAACCTCCTGGCCTTTGCACAATAATTCTTATTATTTGTAATACACCTTGCTACAAACTTAAGTTTGTTTGAAACCATGAAGTGCTTTTTTTTTTATCAAGCACTGGAAGACCAAATTTATAGTGAGGAAGTTGGCAAAATTAGGGAGGATGCTTGTTTCTTTCATGGTGAATCTGTATTACATAAAAGCTTGACCCTTAACTATGTGATTATCATATTGAAAATATGATACCCTGACCTCCAGTATTTATGCATACTATTTAAATGGACCACATACAGTACCATTAGAAGCTATAATTCCAGTGAAAGAATTGGTCTATCATTTTAACTTTTATCTTCTTAAAGGAACAGTAACACCAAAAAATGAAAGCATTTTAAAGTAATTAACATATAATATACAGTTATCATGCACTACTAATAGCTGTGTGTTTGCATCAGAAAGACCACTATGGTTTATAGAAATAAGCTGCTGTGTAGTCATAGGAACAGCCATTTAAGCTGTAAAAAAGGAGGAATGCACAGGTTACATGGCACATAACATAAGCTCTGTAGAATACAATGGTGTTTTATCTGCTATGTAACCTGCAGCTTGTTTATATAAACTATAGAAATCTTTTGGAAGCAAACACAACTGTTTTACCAGTGCAGAGCGACAGTGCATTATATTTTAATTACTTTGATACACTTTCAGTGTTTGGTGGTACTGTTCCTTTAAAATGGTACACCCTAGGATGTGATGTAAATTTATCTTTTTTTTTTTTTTTTGCTCATTCATACATTGCTGTAGAGCATTCATTATTGGTATATAGCATTTCATTTGTTTTTCATTCATTGAATGGGTCCAGCCGATCTGGGACAAAATGAGGGTGTTTGTCCTGCAGTGAATAATTTCTCAGTAAAGGAGTCAAAAAGAATATGTGAAATATAGTACATAACATAGACTGACTCTCTGTGTTTGCAACTAACAAAAGAAAAGCCATGTGTCTTACTGTATGTCAACCACCAAAGCAGCCTCTTGACAAGTAGAAAAACTAACAAAGATCTGAAGGAGAATCTGGAATACTGGTAATTCTAGAGTTCTGAGAGCTGGTATTTTGCCTGAAGAAACAAACCTTTAAAGCCACATGAAATCTTCTTTAAAGGAACCATGATACTAGACGGTATTGCTGTTCCACTGCACTTTTGTTTACTAATAGATGTACTTTTTTTAGGTATGCACCGAATCCACTATTTTGGATTCGACCAGATCTCTGAATCCTTTGTGGAAGATTCGGCCTAATACTGAACCAAATCGGAATTCTAATTTGCATATGCAAATTGGGCTGGGAAAGGAAAAAGTGGGGGAAAATGTTTTTACTTCCTTGTTTTGTGATGAATAATCAGGCGATTTCCCTTCCCGTACCTAATTTACATATGCAAATGGCTTAATCCCGAAGCGAATCCTGGATTCAGTGCATCCCTACTTTTTGTGGAACACATACTGGTTTGTCACAGCTTTCTTCTGTATATTGTATAGTTGTCTAAAGCAATGTCTTAAAGAAAACAATATTTACACTATTTTTTGTTTTCAAAAATAGGGGCTATAGTCTACTAGTAACTGGTGTGGAAGATGCCTTGGTACATGACTGCAGAACATAGATGCAGAAAAGAAGTGTTAAGGAAAATACATCATTTGCTGCTTTAATGGAGATATCAGCTCATCCCTTTTAATGTACATAAACATTTCTATTTTGGTTTTGAAAGGTTATCTGGTGGTTCAGTGGGGCAGCAACGGGGAGGCCTGTCACTGCCATTGCGGGACTCCTGCTAGTTCATGGCAAATGCTGGCACAAACTCTTGTTTCCTCTATACGTTCGTACGTGACATTGTTGTGCAGCGCACATAGTGATGTTGCCTTGGCGAGTAAATTTGGTTATTTAAACCTAGTTCCGCAATTTGTCAGTGCCCTTGCCTGTATACTGACTGTGCTTGAAGTCTGCCTGGACCGACCCTTGTCTGTTTCTAGACCACGCTTCTGTCTGTACCTACCATTGAGATCTAGGTGGTTGTTCTCTCTAAGTTCCCAATCCACTATGAATTGGCCTCTTTGCTTGCTCAGAACTTTTGTCCTGTTCCTCTCACACTAGAGCTGGCCATAGATCCAAAGATCCGATCATTCAAATCCTCGAATGATTAGACTTCCGCATCTCCCGACCAGCCCTAACCATTCCAGTCAAATAAAGTAGTAAAAGAACAGATCAGCCGATGTTCTGCCCCTGACAGCAATCGTAGGAAAGTTATGTCCGACAAAAGCTGGTGACAGTCTCCCACTGAAAATCGTACGATCGACAATACATGGAAATATTATCGGCAGCCAACAGAAATCTTTTAACCTGTTCGATCGACCAAACGACCGATCTCCATGGGACGAAAAATGTCGGGACTCTCCACACACGGTCCGAAAATTGTACGAATCCTTGATTCGTACGATTGGATCTTTGCGTCTATGGCCAGCTTAAGTCCTGGTGGCATATGAGTAGCTGAGGGCTCCTCCCAAAGCCAAAGGCGGCAGCTATAGGCAGAGGAGTGAGCCGAGACTGGGAACTTGACTTTAGTTCTAAGTTTAGGGTGCCATTCGTAACAGGTTTGTCTTCAGCATTTTTGCTTTAATTCCAGAGTAATTTGCATCTGAATATATTGTTAATCAAACAGCCAACCTTAATATTTACTATGTGTCTTAATTTGAATGAATGACCTCAAATTGGGCTGGGGGGTGGTTTACTGGCATGTTTTCATGGGGTGGATTTTGGTAGACTTGCTCTGTTTACCATTCATATGAGTAGTGGTGAGTACTTCTGATCATTGTTACAAGCAGAAATGATAAAAGTGTTGCATGTGTAGTAGCCTTTAGTGCCAAAAGTATATACAGGTATAGGACCTTTTATCCAGAATGCTTGGGACCTGGGGTTTTCCGGATAATGGATTTTTCCGTCATTTAGATCTTCCTACCTTAAATTTACTAGAAAATCATGTAAAAATGAAATAATCCCAAAAGGCTGGTTTTGCTTCCAATAAGGATTAATTATATCTTAGTATGAATCAAGTACAAGGTATGGTTTTATTATTACAGAGAAGAAGAAAATCATTTTTAAAAATGTGGATTATTTGGATAAAATTGAGTCTATGGGAGACAGCCGTTCTGTAATTTGGAGCTTTTTGGATAACAGGTTTCTGGATAACGGATCCCATACCTGTACTGTAAAATTAGATATAAGGACCATTGATTACAGGGTACTGGCTTAAAACATTGACTACCTGGTTTTAACTCATCTCCATGTTATTTTACATTTATAATAGCTTTCACTTACCATTTAAAAGGAAACCTAAATACTCTCAGTTTACTTTATCATATATAATTAATAAAGATGGTCCTGCAAATATTTTTTTCCTCTGCTTAGTGTACTACCGCTCTTTTGGAAAGCAGCATGGCCATGGGAGCTAATCAAAACCCTTTCAGATCTGCATTAATCATTGAAATGTAATGTAGGATTAAAATACATTTTCCAACCATTTGAATCATCTACATTTACACATTAAAGTCCAGGTTATGAGATCATGGAAAGATTCTGATTCCAGCTTTTACTCGAAAGCACTGAGAGTCCTACCAAAGGCATTTAAATGTGGGTCAATTGGAATGCTTGTTGAATGCGTCTAAACACAAGGTATATAGCACTGAAACTGGTTTTAAAACATTAGTATGTTTTTGTGAATTCAACCTGCATTCCTTGATTATATTTTGAATGTGGGTCAAATTAAAAAAAAAAAAGTTTTTAAGGAACACAAGCAACTGTGCCAAAAATGTAGGTACGGTAGGCCTGAATGCTCATGGGTTCAAGCAATCAGAATAACATTACTTTGTGATTACACAAAATACTTAATTTTGTCATTAGGAAAGAAACGCTGATTATTCCACAGAAAACACATTACTGCCAAATATCCCTTTAAAGTCTTGGCATGTTTATTACTCTATACAGATAGTAAGCGGCTCTGCATGCTAGCTAGATGAAATATAGGCTAGACATAGTGATAGGCGAATTTATTCGGCTGGCGCGAATTCGACAATAAACGGACGCCCATTGACTTTAATGGATGTAAACTTTGATGCCAGTGCCCATTTTGACACCGGCGAATTGTTGTCGGCGTCAAAATCAATGTTTCGTGAATTTTTCACCAGTTTTGTGAATTTCGCGAAACTCGTGGCAAAGCAAAACGAGACAAATTCCCCCATCACTAGCTAGACATAGAGCAGAAGAATATGTACTTATGTATAAGTTAAAGGAGACCAAAAGCACTGCATTTTAAATTAAGTACAGGTATGGGACCTGTTATCCAGAATGCTTGGGACTTGGGGGTTTTCCAGATAAAGGATCTTTCCATAATTAAGTCTATTAGAAAATCATGTAAACATTAAATTAACCCAATCTGGATTCATTATATCTTAGTTTGGATCAAGTACAAGGTGCTGTTTTATTATCACAGAGAAAAGGAAATCATTTTTTCAAATTTGGATTATTTGGATAAAACGGAGTCTATGGGAGGCTATTCTTTAAAACAGATTTCCGAATAACAGATCCTATACATGTATAGTAAAAGCCTTTTTAAAACAGACGGTATTTACTTGTGCTTTCAAATATTCAGAATTTTTAAGAATGCTACCCAATATTATTATCTTGTTATCCCATGAGGTTCATGTTTTTGAGCTCTTCCAGCAACACAATTCTGAATATTTGAGCACTTGGAAGTTGAAGCAGACTTACTGTGTTTTTGCAGGAGTGGGAGCAACACTGATTTGGGACTCACATTTTTGGTATATCTGGTTATTTACTCGTGTTTGACTTTTAGCTTTGCCTCAAACCAATCTAAGTTCTAACCTGTCTCTTTTACATGAACCTATAGTCAACTACCTATTTAAAATTATTTGTTTTCCCACAGATACAGATATGGGACCAGTTATCTGGAAACCTGTTTTCTAAAAAGCTCTCAATTATGGGATGGCCATCTCCCATAAACCCTATTTTAATTAAATAACTACATTTTCTAAGTAATTTTAAAACAGTATCTTGTACTTGATCCCAACTAAGCTGCACAAATCCATATTGGAAAAATAACCCTATTGGGTTTATTTCATGTTTAAATGTTTTTTTTGTAGACTTCAGGTATGGTGATCCAAATTGATAACATTTCTGGAAAACCCCAAGTCCTGTGCATTCTATATAACAGATCATATACAGTACCTGTATAGCTAATCTGTTTTTCCAGTCAAAACCTTTAAAAATAGGCCTTTAAAATTCTTGCAAGAAACAACAAAAGTAATATGTGTCTATCTTCCTGAAAAGTTTATTTTATTGTATGCCTCCCAGCAAACCACAGTAAGCTACATCATATCTGATGGACCTGTGAGACCTTAGTGTGCTTCATAAAAGACAATGAAACAAATGTTTGATCTTTACTAGTCAGCATAAGTAGCACTTATTATTAAATAGCATTTATTATTATGCTGTAATTTATATAGCACTGATACATTATGCATTACTTTTGAGAGAATGTTATAATCGCGCTAGTCTCTAAAGCTGACAATGATTGATACCCATTTGAGCTGAAATATATAATGTATACAAACTATGAGTGGCACTGCACTTCTAAGTTTACTTTTGATAAAACAAGGTTTTATTTGTGGCATTTAGTTATTGTTGGTACTGATAGACAGTAGAAAATTTGAAGGAAATATTTGGCATTCAAGTGTTTCAGGTAATGCCAAAGCCTTGTTTTGTCACCGAGTTACTTATTTTTTAGCAGACTTGCTAGAACACTTGTTGTTACCCTGTATTTTGCACAATCCATGGTGTTGCTGCTGAAGAAAACCAGCCCCACAGGATGATGTTCAGTGGCGTAACTAGATATTACTGGGCCCCACAGCAAATTATTTTTCAGGCCCCCAAAATGTTTAGAGGTTGACTTGTTTCTCCAATATTTATTGAAATTGTATATGAATTAGGGCCTCCTGGGGCCCCTATACCTCCTGGGCCCCCTGCAGCCGCAGGGTCTGCTTCCTCTATAGTTACGCCCCTGATGATGTTGCTACCATCATACATGACGTAATGGTTTTAAGATTTGCTTCACATGTATTGCTTGGAGCTTTAGGTGAAAATCTCCATTTGTGTCTCAAAAGACATCATCTGTGTCACTTTTCTAAGTGAATGGTACTTCAAAACTGGAGCATCAATGAATGAACGATGGATAAACATAGAAGCTGTCAAGTGCTATGTCTGTCTCATTTCTGTTAGTTACATTCAGATTGGTGCACCCTGATAGTGTTTTAAGCAGAACAGCTATTGCTTGACAAAGCCAAGACCTTTACCCTCTGACTTTCTACTCATCTTGCATTCCTGTCACTACACGCAGCTAATGCACTTTCCTATATAACTCCATCTAAGATGACAAATTGCAGCATATGCACTCAGATTCTATAGTACAGGAATGGGATCTGTTATCCAGAATTCTTGGGACCTGGGGTTTTCCGGATAACGGATCTTTCCGTAATTTGGATCTTCATACCTTGTGTCTACTAGAAAATCATGTAAACATGAAATAAACCCAATAGGTTGGTTTTGCTACCAGTAAAGATTATTTATATCGTAGTTTGGATCAAGTGCAAGGTATTGTTTTATTATTACCGAGAAAAAGAAAATATTTTTTTAATTATTTGGATAAAATGGAGTCTATGGGAAATGGCCTCCGTAAATCTGTGCTTTCTGGATAATGGCTTTCCTGATAAGGGATCCCATACCTGTATATGAGATGAGTTTATGTGTGGCTATAAGAAATACATGCAACTGAAGTAAAGTAACCAAATACGCTTGCAGTTGTGACACCCTGCTTCACCCTATATAAATAAATAAATAATGGAAGAATCAGTATGAGTGCATAAAAAAGACAAATACAAAATGCAATGATCCAATTTTGGCTAGCGTTCATCAGAGGATCGGAGTAACTGAGCAGAACATAAAGTCTAGTAACTGGAAATGCTCCATTAGGAACTCCAAATATAAGCTATTGGCAATGCCACATTTAGAAGAAATAAAACATTAATAGTAGAAAAGATTACTGGACCATGCCATATGTCATGTATCATTGGAACATTCCTAAAGGCAAACTTGAGCCTTATTCTTGTAGCAGTGGCACCACAGAGACACTTAATCCATATCTATATTCCAAGCCATTTCAGTCAGAAGCAACTTAAGTGCCTTGCTTGATGGCTACTTACCATTTGGGTAATATCTGATACTATAATCGGGCTGTTTTCACTGCTTATGTGTCATTAACATAACCCTTTTTTATATAGCACAATCATATCATTCAGAAATGCTCAGAAAGAAGGCAAACGGTTATGGTCATGTTTGAGCTGGTGAGCAAATTTAAATAAGTACAGGTATGGTACTGGTTATTAGAGATGTCGCGAACTGTTCGCCGGCGAACTTGTTCGCGCGAACATCGGGTGTTCGCGCTCGCCGGAAGTTCGCGAACGTCGCGCGACGTTCGCCATTTTGGGTTCGCCATTGTTGGCGCTTTTTTTTGCCCTCTCACCCCAGACCAGCAGGTACATGGCAGCCAATCAGGAAGCTCTCCCCTGGACCACTCCCCTTCCCTATAAAAACCGAAGCCCTGCAGCGTTTTTTCACTCTGCCTGTGTGTGCTGAAGAGATAGTGTAGGGAGAGAGCTGCTGCCTGTTAGTGATTTCAGGGACAGTTGAAAGTTTGCTGGCTAGTAATCGTTTTGATACTGCTCTGTTATTGGAGGGACAGAAGTCTGCAGGGGTTTGAGGGACATTTAAGCTTAGGTAGCTTTGCTGGCTAGTAATCTACCTTCTACTGCAGTGCTCTGTATGTAGCTGCAGTGGGCAGCTGTCCTGCTTCTGATCTCATCTGCTGACTGCTGCAATAACAGTAGTCCTTGTAAGGACTGCTTTTATTTATTTTTTTGTTGTTTTACTACTACTACTACTACTACTACTATAAGAGCCCAGTGCTATTAGTCTAGCAGTGTTGGGGAGTGGGACTGGTGTGCTAATCTGCTGCTCCTAGTAGTTCAGCAGCACCAACTTTAATTTTTTTTTTTAATATTCATTTTTTTTTTATTTTACTTTTTTTTATTTTACTACCGCTGTAGTAGTGTATAAGTTGACCTTTTAGGCATTATTTGCCCTGTAGGCATTATTTGCACACTGTTTTCTTCAACCCGCCATCGAGCTGTGTGACCTTGTTCACATTCTGTCTAAATATCCATAATATTACCGTCTCCAGAAAAAACACCGGAGTCACTTTTTTCAAGCAGCCATAATATATTTTACGTAATCCGTATCCACCGCTGTAGTAGTGTATACGTTGGCCTTGTAGGCATTATTTGCACACTGTTTTCTTCAACCCGCCATCGAGCTGTGTGACCTTGTTCCCATTCTGTCTAAATATCCATAATATTACCGTCTCCAGAAAAAACACCGGAGTCACTTTTTTCAAGCAGCATTCATATATTTTACGTAATCCGTATCCACCGCTGTAGTAGTGTATACGTTGGCCTTGTAGGCATTATTTGCACACTGTTTTCTTCAACCCGCCATCGAGCTGTGTGACCTTGTTCCCATTCTGTCTAAATATCCATAATATTACCGTCTCCAGAAAAAACACCGGAGTCACTTTTTTCAAGCAGCATTCATATATTTTACGTAATCCGTATCCACCGCTGTAGTAGTGTATACGTTGGCCTTGTAGGCATTATTTGCACACTGTTTTCTTCAACCCGCCATCGAGCTGTGTGACCTTGTTCCCATTCTGTCTAAATATCCATAATATTACCGTCTCCAGAAAAAACACCGGAGTCACTTTTTTCAAGCAGCATTCATATATTTTACGTAATCCGTATCCACCGCTGTAGTAGTGTATACGTTGGCCTTGTAGGCATTATTTGCACACTGTTTTCTTCAACCCGCCATCGAGCTGTGTGACCTTGTTCCCATTCTGTCTAAATATCCATAATATTACCGTCTCCAGAAAAAACACCGGAGTCACTTTTTTCAAGCAGCATTCATATATTTTACGTAATCCGTATCCACCGCTGTAGTAGTGTATACGTTGGCCTTGTAGGCATTATTTGCACAGTGTTTTCTTCAACCCGCCATCGAGCTGTGTGAGCTTGTTCACATTTTGTCTAAATATTGATAATATTATCGTCTCTAGAAAAACCACTTGAGTTACTTTTTTTCAAGCAGCATTCATATATTTTACGTAATCCGTATCCACCGCTGTAGTAGTGTATACGTTGACCTTGTAGGCATTATTTGCACACTGTTTTCTTCAACCCGCCATCGAGCTGTGTGACCTTGTTCCCATTCTGTCTAAATATCCATAATATTACCGTCTCCAGAAAAAACACCGGAGTCACTTTTTTCAAGCAGCATTCATATATTTTACGTAATCCGTATCCACCGCTGTAGTAGTGTATACGTTGGCCTTGTAGGCATTATTTGCACACTGTTTTCTTCAACCCGCCATCGAGCTGTGTGACCTTGTTCCCATTCTGTCTAAATATCCATAATATTACCGTCTCCAGAAAAAACACCGGAGTCACTTTTTTCAAGCAGCATTCATATATTTTACGTAATCCGTATCCACCGCTGTAGTAGTGTATACGTTGACTTTGTAGGCATTATTTGCACAGTGTTTTCTTCAACCCGCCATCTAGCTGTGTGTATTATCGTTTCCAGAAAAACCAACTGAGTTTTTGTTGTTGTTGTTGTTTTTTTAAAAATAATGCCAGGCAAAGGCAGGCCGCCACGCAGAGGCCGTGCTAGGGGCCGTGCTGCTATGCAATCCTGTGGCCCTAGCAAATTGCCCAGTTTTAAAAAGCCAATGACCCTGAACTCCCAAAATGCTGAAGAGGTAGTTGACTGGCTTACACAGCACACCCCATCCTCTACCGTTTCTAACTTTACCACAACATCCTCCTCATCCTCCACTGCTATGGCCACCCCACGTAACACTTCCTCCACCACCGGTGCCCCTTCTTCACTGGGGTCAGAGGAGTTATTTTCCAATGAGTTTCTTGAACTGAGTAATGCGCAACCATTATTGCCAGAAGAAGATGAAGGAGATGAGGACCTTACACCAGATTTAATTCTGGCAGAGAACACGATAGAGATGGACATAATGAGTGATGAGGAGGAGGTCCCCGCTGCTGCTTCCTTCTGTGATGTGTCAGAAGAAATTGATGCATCTGAGGAGAATGATGATGAGGAGATTGATGTTTTGTGGGTGCCTAGTAGAAGAGAGCAAGAGGAGGGTAGTTCAGATGGAGAGACGGAGAGTCAGAGAGGCAGTAGGAGAATAAGACTTAGAAGAAGCAGGGAGGACAGCCCGCAGGGATCAGCAGGGCAACAACATGTATCGGCACCTGTGTTCAGCCGGCCAACGCACCCGCCATTGCCGCCAATACCGCCAACTCCGCCAACTTCTACTGTTACCGCCAGATCGCACACTTCCAAAAAGTCAGCAGTGTGGGATTTTTTTAATGTGTGTGCCTCTGACAAAAGCATTGTAATTTGCAATGAGTGCAGTCAGAAACTGAGCCTTGGTAAGCCCAACAGCCACATAGGTACAACTTCTATGCGAAGGCACATGAGCGGCAAGCACAAAGCACTTTGGGAGCAACACCTCAAAGGCAACAGGCAAACTAAAAGCCACACTCCTTCTGGTCCAGCATCTTACTGCTCTACCTCTGCTCTCCTTGACCCGTCTGAACCACCCTCCACTCCGCCTTCCACCTTGACCACCTGTTCCCATTCCCAGTCATCTGCCACCAGCCAAGTTTCTGTGAAGGCCATGTTTGAGCGTAAGAAGCCAATGTCTGACTGTCACCCCCTTGCCCGGCGTCTGACAGCTGGCTTGTCTGCACTCTTAGCCCGCCAGCTTTTACCATACCAGCTGGTGGACTCTGAGGCCTTCCGCAAATTTGTAGCAATTGGGACACCGCAGTGGAAGGTACCCAGCCGCAATTTTTTTTCTAAAAAGGGAATACCACACCTGTATCAACATGTGCAGAGCCAAGTTACCGCATCTCTGTCACTTAGTGTTGGGCCAAAGGTCCATATGACTACTGACGCATGGTCCTCCAAGCATGGTCAGGGCAGGTATGTCACCTACACTGCCCACTGGGTGAACTTGGTAATGGCTGGGAAGCAGGGAATGGGTAGCTCAACAACAACAGTGGAGTTGGTGTCACCGCCACGGATTGCACGCGGTTCTGCCACCACCTCTACTCCTCCATCGCTCTCTACCTCGTCTTCTTCTTCTTCTTACTCTGCTGCTGGGTCCTCCTTCTCCTCCTCCACACCTGTGCACCCCCAGCTCCCCCTAGGCTATTCGACGTGCCAGGTACGCCGTTGTCACGCTGTCTTGGGGATGACGTGCCTGGAAAGCAAAAACCATACCGGATCTGTACTCCTGTCATCTCTGCAGTCACAGGCCGATCGGTGGCTGACCCCACACCAACTGCAGATCGGAAAAGTGGTGTGTGACAATGGAAGCAATCTGTTGGCAGCGTTGAGACTAGGCAATTTAACACATGTGCCCTGCATGGCACATGTGTTAAATTTAATAGTCCAACGTTTTGTCTCCAAGTACCCAGGATTCCAGGACGTTCTCACCCAGTCCAGAAAGGTGTCGGCCCATTTCAGACGTTCCTACACAGCCATGGCACGCCTTGCTGACATTCAGCAGCGCTACAACATGCCAGTCAGGCGTTTGATTTCTGACAGCCAGACTCGCTGGAATTCAACGCTCCTTATGTTGGAACGTCTGCTGCAACAACAAAGGGCCGTCAACGAGTACCTTTTTGAACTGGGTGGTAGGACTGGATCTGCACAGCTGGGGATTTTTTTCCCCCGTTACTGGGTGCTTATGCGCGATGCCTGCAGGCTCATGCGACCTTTTGAAGAGGTGACAAATATGGTCAGTCGCACCGAAGGCACCATCAGCGACCTAATACCCTTCGCTTTCTTCCTGGAGCGTGCCGTGCGACGAGTGACAGATGAGGCTGTAGACCAGCGTGACGAGGAGCTGGAAGCGCACGATTTCTGGTCGGAATCACCAGAACGAACCCAGGCACCTGCTGCAACGCAGGGAGAGGTGCCAGAAGTGGAGTCAGAGGAGGAAGGTGGCTTTGTGGAGGAGGAGGAGGAGGACCAACAGGAGCAGGCTTCCCAGGGGGCTAGTGGTGACCTTTTGGGGACCCCTGGTCTTGTACGTGGCTGGGGGGAGGAGACCGTGGATGATGCAGTCCTTGATAATGAGGAAGCGGAGATGGATAGCTCTGCATCCAACCTTGTGAGAATGGGGTCTTTCATGCTGTCATGCCTGTTGAAGGACCCCCGTATCAAGAGGCTTAAGGAGAAGGACCTGTACTGGGTCGCAACGCTACTAGACCCTCGGTACAAGCATAAAGTGTCAGAAATGTTACCAACATACCACAAGTCCGAAAAGATGCGGCATTTACAAACCAGCCTGCAAAACATGTTGTACAATGCTTTTAAGGGTGATGTCACTTCAGGAACTCATCAACATTCCAGGGGCAGAGGTGCCAGTAATCCTGCCACGAGCACACCTGCAAGGACAAAGCCCTTTGGCCAGTCTGTAACGTCAGACATGCAAATGTTTTTCTGTCCAAGGCAGCGCCACAACCCTTCTGGATCCACCCTCAAAGAACGCCTCGACCGGCAGGTAGCGGACTACCTGGCATTAACTGCAGATATCGACACTCTGAGGAGCGATGAACCCCTGGACTACTGGGTGCGCAGGCTTGATCTGTGGCCAGAGCTGTCACAATTTGCCATGAACCTCTTGTCTTGCCCAGCCTCAAGTGTGCTCTCAGAAAGGACCTTCAGTGCAGCAGGAGGGATTGTAACTGAGAAGAGAACTCGCCTAGGTCACAAAAGTGTCGATTACCTGACCTTTATTAAAATGAATGAGGGGTGGATCTCGGAGGGTTACTGCACGCCGGAAGACTTGTTCTGACTTCTATGCAGCTGTCCTTCTCTTCAAGCCTCATGACTCCACACACAGCTGTCCTTTAGCGTCCTCCTCCTCCCTCCGCCACCGTTACAAACTAGGGTGCAAACCCTACTGGTTTAATTTTTTCTGGCCTCTGTGCTTCAGTGGCTGCAACCAAAAAAACTGGGCAAACAATGTCTACAAGGTCAACGTATGGCAAAAAATGACTATTTTCAGCATTTATATGGCATATTTTTTCTGGCAACTGTGCTTCAGTGGCTGCATCCAAAAAAATGCATATTTTCTGCATTTATATGGCATAATTTTTCTGGCCTCTGTGCTTCAGTGGCTGCAACCAAAAAAATGCATATTTTCTGCATTTATATGGCATAATTTTTCTGGCCTCTGTGCTTCAGTGGCTGCAACCAAAAAAATTTATATTTTCAGCATTTATATGGCATAATTTTTCTGGCAACTGTGCTTCAGTGGCTGCGACCAAAAAAATGACTATTTTCAGCATTTATATGGCATATTTTTTCTGGCCTCTGTGCTTCAGTGGCTGCGGCCAAAAAAACTGGGCAAACAATGCCTACAAGGTCAACGACGTTGACCTTGTAGGCATTGTTTGCCCAGTTTTTTTGGCCGCAGCCACTGAAGCACAGAGGCCAGAAAAATATGCCATATAAATGCTGAAAATAGTCATTTTTTGCCATACGTTGACTCAACGTATATGGCAAAAAATGACTATTTTCAGCATTTATATGGCATATTTTTTCTGGCAACTGTGCTTCAGTGGCTGCGACCAAAAAAATGCATATTTTCTGCATTTATATGGCATAATTTTTCTGGCCTCTGTGCTTCAGTGGCTGCAACCAAAAAAATTTATATTTTCAGCATTTATATGGCATAATTTTTCTGTCAACTGTGCTTCAGTGGCTGCGACCAAAAAAATGCATGTTTTCTGCATTTATATGGCATAATTTTTCTGGCCTCTGTGCTTCAGTGGCTGCAACCAAAAAAGTTTATATTTTCAGCATTTATATGGCATAATTTTTCTGTCAACTGTGCTTCAGTGGCTGCGACCAAAAAAATGCATATTTTCTGCATTTATATGGCATAATTTTTCTGGCCTCTGTGCTTCAGTGGCTGCAACCAAAAAAATTTATATTTTCAGCATTTATATGGCATAATTTTTCTGGCAACTGTGCTTCAGTGGCTGCGTCCAAAAAAACTGGGCAAACAATGTCTACAAGGTCAACGTATGGCGAAAAATGACTATTTTCAGCATTTATATGGCATATTTTTTCTGGCAACTGTGCTTCAGTGGCTGCGTCCAAAAAAACTGGGCAAACAATGCCTACAAGGTCAACGTATGGCAGTTGTTTAAAGAGAACAGTAGATTACTAGCCAGCAAAGCTACCTAAGCTAAAATGTCCCTCAAATCCCTGCAGACTTCTGTCCCTCCAATACAGAGCAGTATCAAGCAGATTACTAGCCAGCAAACTTACTATCATCTGTCCCTGAAATCACTAACAGCTCTCCCCCTACACTATCTCTTCCAAGCACACACAGGCAGATTTTTCAGATACATTTTTGCCCTTGATCCCCCTCTGGCATGCCACTGTCCAGGTCGTTGCACCCTTTAAACAACTTTAAAATCATTTTTCTGGCCAGAAATGTCTTTTCTAGATGTTAAAGTTCGCCTTCCCATTGAAGTCTATGGGGTTCGCGAACCGTTCGCGAACCGCTCGCGTTTTTGCGCAAGTTCGCGAATATGTTCGCGAACTTTTTTTCCGACGTTCGCTACATCCCTACTGGTTATCCAGAATGCTCAGGACCTGGGGTTTTCCAGATAACAGATCTGTCTGTAATTTGGATCTTCGTACCTTACCTCTAGTAGACAATCATGTAAACATCAAATAAACCAATAAGCTGGTGTTTTTCAAATAAGTATTAATTATATCTTAGTTTGGATCACATACAATGTACTAATTCATTTTTACAGAGAAAAAGAAAATTATTTTAAAAAATGTGGATTTTTTGATTATAATGGAGTCTAAGGGAGACAGCCTTTCTGTAATTTGGAGCTTTCTGGATAACTGATTTTATAAAAGGGATCCTATACCTGTACTTGAAATCAATGTTGGCATTTTCTATAAATATTCCAAAGTGGGGAAAAATGTCATAACTGTATTAAAATTAAACTTTTTTTTTAGTTTTATAAATATATTAAATACGGAAAGTTTTACCTATTGTATGTAAGGATCTGTGTTGATTTGTATTTTACATTTGTGCAGTTTGGAAATAAGCACAGTATGTGGGAAGCAGATACAATAAAACGATAACCAAAATCTGTCCCATTTTTTGGAAAATTCTCCAAAATTTGCAAAATGCCTTGAAGTCAATGGACAATTGTTCACATCGACTGTTTTCTGCAGTTACTTTTCTTAATTTTTTTTTTGCAACTACTTTTTCTGAACAACATACATTGCAGGAGCTATTTTGGACATTTTGCCGTCCAGCAAAGAATTTTGATCATCGCTTTAATAGGCTTTTCAGTGGTTCCACTCTACTATAAGCATATATTTCTATCACTCCTGCTATATGCTGGGTTGCAAATCATGAGTAGGAGAAACAATAGCCGGCCAGAAAGCAGTTCCACAGTGCTGCTAATGACCTGAGATGGCGCCTACACATCACTATTACAACTAAAAAATACACTTGTTGGGTCAAGAATGACATTTTATAGCGCAGAGTGAATTATTTGCAGTGTTAACAGTGTCATTTAGAAATAGAAACGACACCATAAAAATCATGACAGGAGCCCTTTAACATAATAAGAACTTTTTTCGATTGATTTTAAACAAAAACATGCTGGAGTTGGGAGATGCTATAGAACAAAGGCCAAGATTGGATTTAGAGACGGCAGGTGGCAATATCTCTGGCCACATCTTTGTAATTTATTTTTAACAATGTGTGGTTTGTTTAGTTAACTTGTAATCTGAACTATTTTAGTCTACGATTACAAGGAAACTTTAAATGTTTTGTTTGGCTGTTTTTAAAGAACATTTCCAGTTAAGGCAGTGATATTTACTTTGGTCTATATTTTTCTTTTTGACAAAACCCACGTCTAAAAATGGTCTTTTTTTAATCCATATATGTATGCATGTATGTATATTTTTATTTGTAAAGCGCTCCTTGAGGGCAAAGCACTGCACAACAAAAGATATGGAAAGATTGAGTCTTTTTTTGCAACATTTGCAGAGAACTATAACTATGGATGATTTTCTGCTTTTATTACATCCCCCCCATTGTGATTATGTAATTATGTTTAGTGTGATATAGGCTTGGCCTTTTTAGTAGTTTTTTTTTTACAATTTCCATTTCTATTTCGCCTTCCTTTGACCTGTAATTAAATGTTGTCTGCTTGCTGGGGTCTCAGAGATGCCCATCAACTAAAAAGATGATTCTTTTAGAATTTATTTTTAACTGCATGCAGAAACATAGTGGAAATATCAATGACGGTATATGGCTTTTAACTGTAAAGTCCATACAGAAAGTAGATGGAAATGGTTATTTTATTATTAAATATAAATCCTTGATTCTTTAATATGGTCCACAAAACAATTTATTTATAACTTAAATCTGGTTCCCACACTGGATTTGAGACTAGATGGAAAGGGATCATGGTTGATGAACAAATTTAAGTATTTCTTTCTGGCAATAATGTTTGTGTAGTGAAGGTCTGGATAAAAGCTTCTTGTCTTAACCCTGAACATGCACATTTAATCAGGATTAACCTAAGTGGGTTTATAAGAGTCTAATGATTACTCTAAGGGGCAGATTTATTAAGGGTCAAATTGAAAATTCAAATTAGAATTTTCAATTTTTTTTATGGTCAAAAGTGTCAAATTCGACTAGGGAGTTATTCACATTTGATTAGCGTTTTTAAAAGAATTAGAATTTCGAGATTTATAAAATTCGACTATTCGCCACCTAAAACCTGCCAAATTGCTGACATTCAAGTTTTTTTGGAGGAAAAAACTTAATCACGTTTTCTAAATTCAAATTGAATTTGATTCGAGTTTTGGGGTTGATTCAATTTATCCGAGTTTAAAAATTTGATTTTATTACTAAATTTCGATTCGTCGAATTTATGGGAGTTTCGGACAGTTTTTAAAAACTCACATGAATTCGAAATTCGACCTTTGATAAATGTGTCTCCCCATGTACAAGGAAATATCAAGGAGTGTTTAAACTAGGCAAGGGGGGTAAGTTAGAGAATTATGGGGAAACTAGAGAAGACTGGGCAGTGGGATTAGTAAAGGGTCATGGAAAAATAATTGAGAGGGGCATACGTCAAAAGGCATGGGTAATATATATATAGTCTCATTGTATTTTAGCTTATCTGTTGTGTAAGCCTGTGCCTTTTTCCTTCTTCAGCTTTGAATGGCTGCCCCCATGGCTACACACCAGCTTGTTTATATCAACTACAGTAGTGTTTAGGGTTGCCGATCAAAACCGGACAGGTGGCAACCCTATTACTGTTTCTGAAGCAAGTATCCCAGTTTTACTATTGCAGGGCAGCAATACATTATCATTTAATTATTCATTTAGAAATTTCATTTGTTGGTGTTACTGTTTGGGCAAAATCCCGAAATGCATACTTAAAATGAAAAGGGTTAAGCAATCCAATCTGAATTATGTTTTAAGAATTAAAATCATTTTTGCATCGTTTACTTTTTTCCCGGGAAAATTGACTGACTTTTTATCCATTCTCTACCTAGTCATCCAAAGTTTGGAAACAAAGTAATAGTTTTTTGTTTGTGTGTTTTTTAATTTAATGGCCTTAACAGAACTTTTATTTTTTTTCTCCCTACTCAATCTGTTGAGTGATAAACATAGCTCTGTCATCTCATATCTAATAAATGCAGCTCCGTGGATTATCTACACAGGCAGGTCTTCAGAAATGTTTAATATTCATCAGACTTTGCCCTCAATAGAATGAGACATTCCAACCGTGACAGGTGCCACAATATAGTGCAAATCCCAAGTACGGATTTTTAGCTGAGAGGTTTACCTTTGCTAAATCATCTATTTATACAGCATTTCAGATCTCCCATTTTGTTTGGCTAAATTGTTTCCTCTCAGGCTACATGAACACAGCAGGACTTCCAGATAAATGCTGCATGCTGAAAATTAGTTTTTTCTGGGCCCCAGAAATGTCCTTTTTTCCGTTTTCATCCTCTTTCAGAAGTGTATCTTTTCATTGAGGTCAGTTCAAGCAGGATATTTATCTTTCATCTTTATGTTTTAAATGCAAGACATGGTAGTTGTTTTGATAGCTGTACCGGCCCAGTATTCCTTGGCATTCACAGCATCAGGCATAGCTAATGATGGCTGTTCCCTTGACATTTATGGAGCTGTTTGTTGATTTGTGTGTTGGCAGCTTTCACAAGCTTAAAATTAATTTCCTCTCTCTAGATTAATACTTTCAGATACTTCTAGTGAATATTTCCAAATCGGGGTCAAATATCAAAGTTTAACATGAAACCTAAAATGGCCCTCCTAGCAGAAATGTGATTGCTTGGCTAAAAAGTTTCTGGCACATTCAAAATAAATGTTCATGGGACAGGGGAACTACCATGTGCTAATATACTGAAGGATGTGACATACCAATATTCAAGTACTGTACTTAGAGACTTCCAAAAATCCAGATCTTTGAAATTTTTGAATTTAAATTATTTCAACAATTTATTTTCCTTAACAAACATTTATTTTATTAATCCAACAATTAATATGGGGCTGGATCAATTATGATTTTGGTTGTTATTTATATATTTAGGCATGATGATAACTCTCAAATCTCTCTTGTCCTGGTCCTTTCTCTTCTGCTATATCTTCTGGTATTTTTTTTTTTTTTGTTTTCTAAAAATCAACTAAAAAGACCTCAACTTATTCCCACCCATACATGTGCCTTGTCCCAACATTGTCTGTTACTTTAAATAATACAATCATCCATGTCTGTACACAGGGTTCACTAGTATTACCATATATGACACAGCTCCATTCAAGATGATAACTTAAAAAGCCTTTATTAGCACATGGCTTTTAGATCTGCAATAAACATAACGTTTCGGGCTCACCTGCAGCCCTTTTTCAAATTACACAGGGTTCACTGTCTTGGAGTCATATTTGATTCCACACTCTCGTCATTACTCATATGCAATCCCTTCAAAATCTTGCCAGATACAGCTTTAAAATGTTGCAAAAATTTGAGAACTTTGAAATTTTTAAAAATATCAGAGAACTACTTATACTATTGTTATAATAAATAAGCAATGCCTATACCTGTGTGTTATAAAAATGATATTCCAATTGTTATAAAATATGAGGCTATAAAGTCACCTCAGAGTTCACTAACTATATAAAGATACAAGGTGACTTCTTGTATCCATAAGTTTTGCAACAGGGGGTACATTATTCTCTGTATAACCTAACAATATCCCTACCTCTACTAATGTAATCCAGTTCCTCCTTCCTAAGCCCCCTTCTGCATGTCTTAATTCCTTCCCTCCAGTAACAATGTCTCCAAGCTTCTTTTGTCCTCTCCACTCACAACTTGCCCCCTTGACCCTATGCCTTCTTCTCTGCTCAAACACTGTGTTGCAGAGCTTACCCCACTACTTACTCACATCTTCAATTCTTCTCTAGCTTCTGGAACCTTCCCTTCTTCTTTCAAACAGGCCTGTGTAAAGCCTATTCTTAAAAAGGCCACGCTTGACCCAGCCTGTCTATCAAATTACCATCCTGTCTCCCTTCTACCACTTGCCTCTAAACTCCTAGAGCGTATTGTGTTCTACCGTATTACTAACTTTCTACACACCCATGATCTGTTGGACCCTCTGCAATCTGGTTTCCGGCCTGGTCACTCTACTGAGACTGCTTTGTGCAGAGTTACAAATGATCTTCAGGTTGCCAAAGCCAAAGGTCACTTCTCCATCCTTCTCCTCCTTGACCTATCATCTGCATTTGATACAGTTGATCACTCTCTCCTGATGCAGATTCTCTATTCGATTGGCATCCGTAACCAGGCTGCATCTTGGCTCTCTTCTTACCTTTCTAACCGAACATTCACTGTCTCCTATGATAACAAAACCTCATCTCCAGTTCGACTTAATGTGGGGGTGCCGCAAGGCTCCGTACTTGGTCCGCTGTTGTTCTCCCTGTACACTCTGTCTTTGGGAGATCTCATCCATTCATTTGGCTTTAATTATCATCTGTATGCTGATGATACCCAAATATATTTATCCACCCCTTCATTAACAGCTGAAACAGAGGCTCAGATCTCTAACTGCCTCCTGGCCATCTCAAATTGGATGAACCAGCGCCACCTCAAACTCAAACTAACAAAAACTGAACTTATCATCTTTCCACCTAAGCCTGGTGCTACTCCCCTATTTACTATCTCTATTGATGGCATGCTCATTAATCCTGTCAACTCAGCACGCTGTCTGGGGGTAATCTTTGACTCCTCTCTCTCCTTCTCTGATCATATTAACACCACTGTCAAAACCTGTCACTTCTTCTTACGCAATATTGCCAAAATCCGTCCCTTCCTTTCACCTGATACTAGACCATATGTGGCACAGTAGCGGGTTTATGTTTAGAAACTGGTAGAATGTAGCTGTGATTAGGTGAGAAGGAGAGTTGAGAGAATGAGTTAAGGCAGGGGAAAGCTGGGCCAGGAGATGGAGAAAGAGATAGATGTGATGTTAGGGGAAAAAGTAGTTAACTTTCTTATCAGGTAAAAACATCCCACTCACCCTCCCTTCTCCTTTTTTGCATATTTTACAAAATGTCAGGAGTTTTCTTCTTTATGTTCTCATGTTATCTATTAATAATATGAGAGGTCTCTCTCTCTCCAGAAAATAGGAACCAGAAAGTAAAAGGATGCAAGCTGAGAGAACTAGGATGAATTCTGTAGTTTAAAAGAGTTAGATATCGCTAATCTTTTAGATTAAAACAATGACTAAAGCACTGTCCAAGAGCATTTTTCTTATATGTACAGTACATATCAATGTCTGTGGACCAATGTATTTAGGTTTGCGATTAACAAACTTTTTTGCATATATTGTTCATAACTGAAATGGGCCTTGAAGCTGCTATGGGTATTACCACTTCAGACATTTGCGTAAGTTGCCACACATTATGTGTGTGTATATGTATATGTATATATATATATATATATATATATATATATATATATATATATATATATATATATATATATATATATATATATATATAATTGTGTGTGTGTGTATACCACACATGCATTTATTTCTAAACCCTTTAGATGTGTGACTTCTAGCATGTCGCTTTTGACTTGTACGTTAGTCAAATATATTGTAGATATAGCCAATGCTATATATGCAATTCTGTATCATATGAACAGCTTATGAGAAAGGAATGATTGATTTACAAAGAACTGAATGTTTTATGGATTTATTGAACAGAATGATATTATTTGTGTTTAGATAATATTTACAGCTACAGTATATTCCGTTCCTGACCTATATAAAGATTGACAGTACATGGCAATTTTTGAACTGCAATGATTTGTTGTTCATTTCTGTTTAAATATGATTGTGCTTCTTTGACATTGCTGTTAAATATAAAGAATATTTAACAATGTCCAAAATTGTGCTGGTCTGGCAGAACCACATATTAAAAAAAACAACAACTTTTCATGGAAAAGCATTTATGTCCCCATATCTAACAGTAAATAAATGTGCAAGATCTGTAAGTAAAACCTTGTTCCCAATGCACAGCAGTGACCTTCAACCGACAGCAAGTACATAAATAGTAGGAAGAAAATAGCAGCAGCTGATGATGTCACACAGTTGATCTTTGTATAAAGAAAGATACATGACTGAAGTAAACTCTAATGTGCAGGTTGTTATTTTCATCCCCGGATGCACATAACTTCTTTCTCACCTCCGCCCTTCAGAATAAATAGAACACACAACTCGCAGCAAGTACAGGCATTGCAGTACAAAAAAAACCTTTTATATGATCATTAACCCACAGTTTAAGTCCTGTGCTCTACATCTGCATGTCATTTCATACATAGGATATACAGTGTTTATAACTGTTTATGGGTATACCAGTTAAAAAGAGTTACAATAATGTTAGAATACCTAGAATTTAGTAGTGCAAACCAGAGAGAACACCTAGAATGTTCTTTAGAAGATTGCCGCCACATCAGTTGCCAGAATTGTTATTGCCAAGGTGTGGTTATAGCTAAATACTGTAGAAGGATAATCCTTTGAATAACAAGTGAGTCAGTCTTTCGTAACCCTGATAGGTTTTGTCATCCCATTAAGCATCACAATTACTCTGTGTGATATGGTTACAGATAATGATACTGCAGCACGTCAGAAGGGATACTGTCATTAACAACACAAAAAAAAAATAAATTCCTCAGAGCAATCTAGGCTTTTGTTTTTAACTGTGTGCATCTTGCAGGGCTGAAACCACATTGTTTATTTTTTTTTGTGCTCTTGTGTTGCAGGACCCTAAATGGTGGAAAGAAAATTGGCAATATTGAAGTAAGTCTGGTGAAGATGGGAGAGATAGAGAATGGGGAGGCAGATCGCATCACAACAGATGTGCATGAACAGAAGGTACCATTGAAATGCCTGTTCAGATTAATTAAAAGTGAATTTGAATTGTTCAATTTGTGTTTACTCCTCGTAAAGCACTGTGTACATTGGTGGTGCTAAATAAATAAATAAATACATACATACACGGTTTCAGCACCAGAACTAGAGGTAGAAGAAGCCCCTGCCTAAGGCGCAATAATGGGGGTGGTGGAATGCTGGGCAGATACCTTTTTCTTCTGCCTACCCCTAGTCCAGGCTCTCTTGCCCACAATGTCAATCACAATGCCCCTGCACAGAACTTTGCATGGGCACACATGGGGTTGATGTGGCTGGCCGGGTTGCCTAGGGACCCTGGTAAACTTGGATCACCTCTGTATTTCTAGCCGCAAGGAGTTACCTGTTCCTTAGAATAGCTACTGCCTGGTTTAGAAAGGGAATTACAAGTAAAGTAGTCTGCCCTTTATTTAGATGCACTTTGGATTTAGCAATATACTTGGTAGAAAAAAAAGCCTTAAAAGATTGATATTCATTTTCTCAAAGCTTATTTAGCTTTCATCTCACTCCTCAGTCATACGGTACCTGTCTAAAGGATCTGTATGAGAAAGTATAATATTAATAGTAATATGAGTATGAAAGATTAATAAACTAGAAACACAAAACGCAAAAAAAATAGAGAGAATGACCCATAAAGTTGCACCAGCCCACAACCTATGTTAGAGATACCCACCATGTGAGATAGATTTAAAATTTTAATTTTAATGATTGGTAGTTAAAAGGGTTAAAAATAGAATAAGGAGAGAGAGCTATATTGACTCAAGGTTATCTGCTCATCGATGGAATATAGATGGATTACTAAATATATGTGTGACTTAACCTAAGTCGACGAATCTCACTCCTCTATTAGGAAATGCTGGATATGAGGGATGGTTGCGGGGAGAGCAGATGTCCCGGTAATAGGACCGCAATAGTATTCAGGGAATGTTTCCGATCACCATTGGGGCCAGGAAGGATTATTTTCCCTCTTGCGGCACAATTGGCACTGGCTTCAGGCTGGGTTTTTGCCTTCCTCTGGATCAAAACTGGAAATATGACAATGTATTTTAAGTTTTATTTGTCACAGCAGTGGTAGGACCTTGTCAGAGTACTGCACAGGTAAATTTAGAAGAGGGAGAAAGGAGGTTCTCTCCTCTGACTGGACAGTGGGTTGATTGATACAGACGCTACTACTGCTTGTGCTTGGTGACAGCCTGCTTGGATTTAGGGCTGTCAGCAGGGCTGCTGAACTGTCAGCAGAGTTTGGGGCCATCCTCTCTGTGGGTAGAGACAACCCAATACTGGTGGATATAATGACATAGTTCTAATCTCGAGTCTTCAGTGAGGAATGACAGGACATAAAAATGATCTCTTATTGAATTCTGGCTTGAAAATCTTGCCTTAGGGTAGGCTGACAAGGTCCTATTTATTTGATGAAAAGTGAATAAATGTGGTGGCCATTTTACCCATCTCGGTCTCCTGGTGTTTCATTCAGATATGTAAAAATGAGGTTCAGTGGGATGGCTCAAGGCTAAGGGTCAAATTGAGGAGTTCCTTTGTCATGTGTGATGTCTTGGATAAAGCTTGCTATAAAAGGCATTTAAGTCTGGGGCTATTTCTCATGGTTTGGGTTAGGGCTTCTGGTTCTCGTGATAAACCTTAATGCTGCAGGTGGCTGTGCCAAACTAATCAATACTATGCTTTCTAGTTTGTTGCAACCATTTAGGGAAGGCCCTTTCTTGTTTTAGCACAACAATTGCACCATGCATAGTGAGGCCCACACAGAACACATACTTTTATGTAATGGGAGTAAATGAACTTGATCGGACTGCACACAGCATTGAACTCAACCATGTTGGATGAATTGGAATGCTGACTTTGTGCCAATTCTTTATTCTGTCTAAATAAACACGAATCCAATGAACAATATTCAGCATCTGGTGAAAAAACTTTCCAGAATAGTAGAAGCTGCTGTGTCATCCTAATATTAATACCCATGGCTTTAGAATGAGATGTTGAACCAGCAGCTACACAGACACTTTTGGTCATACCATGATCCTGTACCTTCTTTGTGTCAGCTATGTGTGAAAAGATGGTCAGCGAGTTATCCCAACAATGACTAAACAGCCTTCAAATCTGTGATTGCATGCTAATATTAAAACTTAAAATCAGGCTACTTAAAATTGAGGTTTCAATGTAATACAATTATTAAAGGGATCATATCAAAAATAAAGTTTGTATATTGATGTGTACCGCTGAAAAATGTATTTTCTTTAAACTCTTAAGAAATTCTAGCGGTTGTCTGTTGTAATTCTAGTTCCATCTCAAACAAAGAGAAATTCCGTATTGCTTCAAAGAATTTCCATTTTCATGAAAGGCTTTATAGGCAAAATCTCACCTACCAGGTTTAAAAAACAACAAGGACAGTTGCTAAACAAATCCCAACTACAGACCAGTTTCTCCCCTGGATTTCCTTCCTTCAGCATTGAATTGAGCAGAGGGTCTTTTCACTGAAAATACGTTTCTTATGGAGCCTCCATTAACCATTATGCTCCTGACATACCACCCCTCTTTTCCTCATGGATGGCAAATGGTATTTTGGGAAATATTTGAATGACTTTGAATTTGTTTTCCTTGGGGATCAACCAAATAAAGTTGTACGCTTTTCAAGAAAAAGTCTGCCAAGTAACATCTGGCCTTAATCATCAGAAACAACTTTTTTCTTTTCTTTCCTCCTGTTGTCACAATTTCATTAGTACAATATATACTGTAATTTAGAATATTTAAAAATGTCACCCTACATGTTGACATACCCCACTTATAATGGAACTTAAACTGCAATAAAATGTGTAAACCACAACAACCAATCATATGTTTGCGTTAAAACAGATGTCAAATGCTTCAAGCTGGTTGGTTGCTATGGGTTACTAGATCTGGTGCAAACCTTGTATTTTTATTTCATAACCTCTAACTTTAGGGGTGATCTCCATATATCTGTAATTACTGTAGTTAAATTGCAAGCAAGTATATGGTGCTGATGCCATCTTAATGTCTCTTGATGCATCCTGGAATGAGTTTTAAAGGACAGAAAGAAATGTATTTTAATTTCTTTACTTATCTGCTCTCTTCAATATGCTAGAGACATTTAGAGACATTTTAGCTGTTCATGTGTCCTTTTTTATCAGCCTCCTCTTTATCAAGCGGATTGGCAAGAACCAAATAACTTATCACAGATTCAACTCTTGCCAATGTTTTAAAACTCAGACGCAAAGTTATTCTTCCTATAATATTTATTTTAGCTATAATTTTAATAAACTGTCTGAAAATGGTTTCAAATTGGATAAAATAAAATGAGTCGGGAATCTCTACAAATGATATACCATTGAGAATAGTTAAAATTGTGCTACAGCTGTGTTTTTATCAACAGGTAAAATGTTCATGTTCCATACCATTAAAATATCTTTTTGCAGAGCCAATTTGCATAGTAATTATGGATCTGAAAAAAAAGTAATGAAACCTAACGTTTTGCTACACCTGCGTTCTATGAGATAGCTCAGTATCATAACCGTCCATCTTTCTTTACTAAATGCATTTCTACTGACAGTGTGTATGTGCTTTAAAGTTTGTTTATATCTCAGAATAAAACATATTTTGGTTCTTACTAGGGATGCACCAAATCCACTATTTTGGATTCGGCCGAACCCTGAATCCTTCGTGAAAGATTCGGACGAATACCGAACCGAATCCGAATCCTAATTTGCATATGCAAATTAGGGGTGGAAAGGGGAAAAGCTTTTTTACTTCCTTGTTTTGTGACAAAAAGTCACGTGATTTTCCTCCCTGCCCCTAATTTGCATATGCAAATTCGGATTGGGTTCGGCCAGACAGAAGGATTCGGCCGACTCCAAATCCTGCTGAAAAAGGCCGAATCCCGAACCAAATCCTGGATTCGGTGCATCCCTAGTTCTTACAACAATATGTTAAGTGACTTATTGCCATTAGACTGATAAACATTAATGGATGTTAACAGCAATGCCACATACACACAAAGTTACCCAAACCTTCATACAGTACCATTCTGATACACATTTATTTACTAAACTCCAAATGCAAAAATCACAAAAAAATCGTGATTTTTTTATATAAAATCTGACTTTTAAAAAAAATTACGAATTTTTCGGAATTTATTAAACGATGAGGATGGAAAAGTCCGAACCTGAAAATCCGGCATCTCAGACCTGTTGAGGTTGCATATAAGTCAATGGGAGAAGTCCCAATGATTTTTTGATGTGCGCTGGGTTTTGAGCAATACCTCAAAGTTTTCTGAGTATTCAGGTGAAAATAACGAAAAAATCGTGAAAATCTTGAAAATCAGATGAAAAAGTCGAAAAAGACGAAAAATTTGTGAAAATTAGATTTTTTCCGGCAAAGCAAATTTTCGGGAAAATGTAATAATAAGCGTTAAAAACCCGAGCGGATTTGAACGGAGTTTGTATCAGAAAATATTGAGATAAATTCGGACTTTGATAAATAACCCCCCTTAGCTTATTGTTTTTGCTGATTTTCTTCCCTAAAATCATCAACAACCCAATCAGTAGAACAGATGTTCTAATGACATCAGTGTGCAGATGAAACACAAGAGTGGTAGAGGCATTTTTGTTATTGGATTGCTGTTACTGCTATTGAACTGGTCAGAACTGCAGTTGGTCTCATCATTAAATGGATACTGTCATGGGAAAACATGTTTTTTTCAAAACACATCAGTTAATAGTGCTACTCCAGCAGAATTCTGCACTGAAATCCATTTCTCAAAAGAGCAAACATTTTTTTTATATTCAATTTTAAAATCTGACATGGGGCTAGACATATTGTCAATTTCCCAGCTGCCCCTGGTCATGTGACTTGTGCCTGCACTTTAGGAGAGAAATGCTTTCTGGCAGGCTGCTGTTTTTCCTTCTCAATGTAACTGAATGTGTCTCAGTGGGACATGGGTTTTTACTTAAAAATTATTTTTTTCCCATGACAGTATCCCTTTAACATCACCAGAGTAACTAAAGTAGCAATAAACAACACACACTAACAAATAGTAGCATATGCTGTTTGGTTCTTATGAAATAGTAAAGACAAAAATGTTGTTTCAGTCCATGATTTAGAATAGAGTGCTTGAATGCTTATGTCTGTGTTTGTATGGAAGATGAAAGAAATTACACTGGCTACCAAGGTTTGGCCCAGTAAAAATAACTGAAATGTTGTACATGTAGTTGTTTGGCTTTCTTGCAGCAGCCTTTTCACTTTTTTTTATGAATCTAACTGGAGTGTATAACGTCGGTGCTCAGGAAATTAGCATATACTATCTGCCTACATGCTGATGTTCTGCCCTGTGGCCAATCTCTGCCTTCCTTCTATTCCTTTTTATTAAATTATTCAGTTTAATTTATTTAATTATTATTAAATGTAATTAATATATTGTTGAATATATTGTAATATCTAATGTGCTGTAGTTACCAATGTCTACTTAATAAAATACCTTGTTTGCTTTTAGTTATTATGGTATCCTTTAGTAACTGCTAGTAAATAGTGATGGGCGAATTTGTCCGTTGAAAATTCGGGAAACGCATTATTAATAATAATAATAATAATAACATATATTATCACTATTAAGTATAACATACCAATAACTCTTTTAATGCTACTGTTTGACCAGTGGCGTAACTAGAGGTTACTGGGCCCCACAGCAAATTCATTTTATGGCCCCCAACATAACCACATGTTGCCCTTTTTTAACCAATATATATTGAAATTGCTCATTAATTAGGGCCTCGTGGGGCCCCTATACCTCCTGGGCCCCCCTGCAGGCGCAGGGTCTGCTTCCTCTGTAGTTACGCCCCTGTGTTTGACCATAAATCCCTAAATCTTTGTTATTTAATTTATATACCTGTTCTTGTATCTTCTTTTTAAGAAATATTGCTTTGAAAAGAATACTCATTAAGTTTGTGCAAATTATTATTTTTTATTAACTTATTTATTTGAAAAGTTGCACATGATGTTAAAATAACCAACATCTCTGCAATATTTTCTGCTAAAATGACTTACAAATTTGTGTTCAGCAGAATAAAAACAGACAGCAGTTTGCACCCAAAGCTAATGTGCATTAAAAAAGTAAAAAACTTTCCTTTTAACATGCTTCCTTTTTTTTTGCAGTGTTCTTTGGTCTGTGAATGCACTTCACCAGAAGCTAACAGTGGAAAGGACAATTTATTAAATACAGGTACAGACATTCTTTAAGGTTTAAGCACATCATTTATAGGTGTTTTCATCAATATTTTCATAATTGTCATGAATAAATAAAATAGATTATAGCCAGCACTGGAATAATTTATTTTATACATTTTAATTTAGCTGCTAAACTGTATTTTGTGAGAAGTTCTGTTCTTTGCCACATTTTAAATGTAGAGTTTTTTTATGTTATGGTTTTCTTAATTGCATGGGCTAATTAATTGTCATCAGCTGTAGCAGAGTTAAGTAATTCATTTCAAGTTCTCTTTGAAGTATAGTATATGTGAAGGATTAATTAGTATTACCAGTGTAGGTAGATGCAAATTTAACCCTGCCTTAAGCTTGTCAAAGCAAAGGCCACTGGGTTTAAATACAGTACTGTGCATCATATTTCATCATTCAAAGCCTGTGTGTAACAGACAATAATATGGATTGGTCTAATTAGGGTTAGGATAGTGCCACAAGTCTTGTGGATTTCATAGCACAATATTTTCTGATTTCACTAATGCATTTATTCAAATGTCTTTAATAGAATTTGTATGTAGGTGACTTTCAAATATATTTAGACTCTATGCCACTAACCCCATATTTTAAGCCTCTCTGATCTCTTAACACTCACCTGGTTATTACCTCCAGGGTAGATGAATGTAATCTGGTGTCCATGAAAAATTAAACTTGGAGGCTTATTTATTAACCTTCTAATTTTAGTGGTTTTAGAGTTTTTGAAGCCAACTAAATATTCATGTTCTTTTAAACTACATATGTCATGGAATTTAGAAAAGGATCCTGATATAAAATTTATGAGTGAAAAAGGCACTGAACTATTTGCCAAAAAATATGAAAACCTCCAAAAATGTGAGTTTTTTTCACAACAAAATCCAAAAACCTTTAAAATTCTGAATCGATTAAAAAGCAGTCCAATAAGATCAGCGTAGTTCCTATTGGCTTCTATAGGAACTCAGCAACTTTTACTTGGCTAAAGGTGGCCATTTTTTAGACCGATTCGGCAGCTTATCTGCCCATATGTGGGGGCTCCCGACGGGTCCTCCCGATCAATATCAGGCCAAAAATTGGCCAGATATCAATCGGTCAAGTTGGATTTTTTTGTACGATCCAGGAGCACATCGGCTAGTTGATGCGGTCCTGCGACCAGTCGAGCCCATTCATATTATTGTAATCCGATCGTTCGGCCCCATCCGATATCGCCCAGTTGTTAGTGGGCAAATCGATTTAAGATCCGCTCGTTTAGTAAGGTTAGTGTATGGCCACCTTAAGTTTTGCAAACAAGGTTTTCTTGGTTTTTGCACTTGATAAATCTCAAATTTTTAGAGCTTTTTCGAGAATCATGGAAAAAAATCACAATCCGATTGATAGTAAATGGGCCCCTTAGTCTTGGCACCTAAATATGGCCATTCAGCACATTGCATTGGAGTAATCGTGACAGCTCGTGTTCGGACACTATTCTGTTGTGAAAACCTGTTGCTTTTTCCTTAACAATATAGCAGATCTATCCTTTTCTTCTGCTCTCACCAGGGAGAAAACCAGGTTCCCTGTTTAATTTGAAAAAGGCTTTTATTATACAGGTATGGGACCTGTTATCCAGAATGCTCTGGACCTGGAGTTTTCCGGATAATGGATCTTTCCATAATTTGGATTTTCATAAACCCATTATGCTTTTGATTCCAATAAGGATTAATTTATCTTAGTTTGGATCAACTACAAGCTAGTGTTCTATTACTACAGAGAAAAAGAAAATTATTTTTAAAAATTTGGATCATTCTATTATAATGGAGTCTATGGGAGACGGCCTTTCTGTAATTCGGAACATTATGGATAATGGAGTAAAGTATAAACATGGCATAAAGTAAACAGTTGCCCAATTTATAAATACGGTATACTGTATTTTTGTAGACTGAAAATAGTCATGCCAGCGACTCATGTTTATTTTAATGGATATGTTTTTATTGCAGGAGCTGACATTTTGACTCATCACAGCAGTAAAATGAAATATCACAGACTAATGTTTCCCAGAGTATTGTCTGATGGTACATAAATCCCAATTGATATTTCAGAATAAATCTTAACCACATAACCAGTTTCAAATAGGGCTACCATATAGCCAGTAAAAATAATTATTGATGTCTATATTATATTGTAAGACATATAAAAAAGGACAGGAAGGCAAGTATTTATTTTGACTAACAATGCAAAAAACATTGAAAGGTCAAAAACTGTAGACATGGCACCTCTAACGTCAACTGGGGGCCCAAGGCAGATATATCAAAATGTGAGACAAGAGCTCACCACAAAAAACCTCACACGCTTTCTATTCATTCCTATTGGATTTTTAAAATTGTATTTAGGAATGCATAGGAAGTGTGTGAGTTTTTCTGTGGCAAGCTCTAATCTCACATTTTGAAAAAATTGCCCCTTAAAGGAACAGTAACACATAAAAAATGAAAGTGTATAAAAGTAGGGAAAATATTATATACTGTTGCCCTGCAGTGGTACAACTGGTGTGTTTTCTTCAGAAACTCTACAGTAGTTTATATAAACAAGCTGCTGTGTAGCCATGGGGGCAGCCATTCAAAGCTGTAAAAGGAGAAAAGGGACAGGATACACAGCAGATAGCAGATAAGCACTGTAGTATACAATTCTTCTGAATATATATGTTATCTACTGTGTATCCAGTGCTTGAATAACTGCCCCCATAGCTACATACAGTAGCAGTTTGTTTATAAAAACAATAGTAGTCTTTCTGAACCCAACACGCTAGTTTTTCCAGTGCAGGGTAATACAGGTATGGGACCTGTTATCCAGAATGCTCGGGACCTGGGGTTTTCCGGATAACGGATCTTTCCATAATTTGGGTCTTCATGCCTTAAGTCTACTAGAAATTCATTTAAAGATTAAATAAACCCAATAAGCTGGTTTTGCTTCCAATAAGGATTCATTATATCTTAGTTGGGATCAAGTACAAGCTACTGTATTATTATAACAGAGAAAAAGGAAATCATTTTTAAAAATTTGGATTATTTGGATAAAATGTCTATGGGAGACAGCCACTCCGTAATTCAGAGCTTTCTGGATATTGGGTTTCCGGATAAGGGATCCTATACCTGTAGTACATTATATTGTCATTCCTTTAAAACATTTTCATTTTTTGGTGGTACTTTTCCTTTAAGAGTAAGGTTTATGACTGATGCCCAGAGAAGGCTGGTATAACATGCAAAACATTGGCTTTGCATTAAATAAATATTTTTGACCAAGATAGGACTAGTGAGTGTAGATTTCCCCCAATACACAAGTATCTCTTATGTGGATTGTAGCCTGACATAGGGCTGCTGATACATGTGAGTGCCAGCATTTTTTGCATATGTTATGCCCGATTTCAGTGTATGTGTGGGAAACAGATCATTTTCATAGGGTCTGGAGTAGTAATGGGCAAATAAATTTGGCAGGCGCGAATTTGTGTTTTGGCACCGGTGTATGAGTTTGCGAAACTGCCGCATAAATTTTCCGGTGAAAATTTGTCAGCGTAAAAAAATATCCTACGTGCGCCACAAAAGTAGATCGTGCCATAACCATTCTGCGTCAACATTATTTGGACGCCCATTGACTTTAATTTTTGCCCGCTTCGCTGGAAATTCGCAAATTGTTCGGCGAAACGGGACAAATTTGCCCATCGCTAGTCTGGAGGATCAGGATCAATTTATAATTTGACTTGCCACCTATTATCATTGTAATTGATCATTGAGATTTCACTGGAGAGCTGATGTGTTGAAGTAGTTAAGTTTATTCAAGATGCATTTGCACTAAACAGTGAGATATCCAAAAAACACACTGACAACTCAATTCAAGAGTGCAACTTCCCTCAATCAGGTCACCACTTTCCTGATATATGAACTTTCTATAGTAGAGAAATGAGGAGAGCACACTTTAAGCATATTAATGCTGTGGTTATTTGTTTATTTGCCAACCACCAGTACACGTCATGTTTCGGGCCTGTGTTTCCTTTATCAAGTTACACTTGGTAAAGGGCACACAGGCCCGGAACATGACGTGTACTGGTGGTCAGCAAATAAACAAATAACCACAGCATTAATATGCTTAAAGTGTGCTCTCCTAATTTCTCTACTATTGAAAATGCATTTGCACTACTTGTTTGAACCACTAGGATCCTTCTTCTGGTGCAGTTGGTTTAACAGTCTTGGTTTGACAACACAATAAATCCTATAGAAATTCATATATTATTTAATCTAATTACTGAAAAGGGGTCTGAAATGGTTACACAGAGCAATTAATTTATAGCCTCTCCACATTGCGAGGCATCAGCTGTCAGAGCACTAGTGACAAAACTACTCCGCTTCATCTGCACATGAAAATTGAATATTTTTATGCCATCCCCTTTTTCATTATATATTCAGTTCATGCTATTTGTTATGTTTAAAAACTGAAATGAGTTGTGAGTATTTTGTTCTGCTGCTCTTCACCAGACAATTAGTAACAATGCGGTAATGGCGGAGCTCACCCACCAGTGTGTCCCGTCTCCCAGCCGACCGCTGCTCTCGCGATACGCCAGTCACTTCCAACCGGCTCCAACATACACACAAGAACTCACTGATCGGGACAATCCAGGAGACAGTGTAATATTAATCCGGCTTTATTTCAACGCTTAAAATGACATGGAACAGAGGGGTATGTGAGTCTCTCTAACGCGTTTTGTGCCTACATCACATCCTTGGCACTTCATCAGACACTGTCTCCTGGATTGTTCCGATCAGCGCTCCACAGCGAGTTCTTGTGTGTATGTTCTTCACCAGAAACTGCTTCAAAACTGAATGCACCTGCCATAACTCAGCAGCTTTATGAGGAATAAAGAACTTTATGTAGAGCTTCCTGGAAGTTTTTTTAATGGTTACTTAAATAACTCAAACAAGAAACCCTGACACAAAAAGATACCATGGCACAACAACTCATTCCAAATTGTGGTTCAGATTTGGTTCAGTATTTCAACAAATCTTTACAGGGTATTGCAAATGTGTCTGAATTTGTGTAGTGAGGGGATGTGAGTTACACTGGTAAACAGGTACATCATTCAAACTACAATACAAATATGAAATAAAACAAATCTCTCCTATAAATGGAGCAAACATAGTTTTGGCATTACATGTCTCACACTACTCACACAAGAAACCCTGACACAAAAAGATACCATGGCACAACAACTCATTCCATTCATATTAGAGTCATAATTATACATTTAAATTGAGTGAAATGGTTAGACACGGTGAGCAAAATATCTAGATATGGTTATGCTTAGCATCTCCTCGCAAAAAAGCAGCTCATTTTAATTACTATGTCTTAAATAGGATTCTGATACTGTATGTGGATCACTTTCTAAGCAGAACACACTCGCTACCTGTATCTCACCACATTATATAATTATAATGCAAGCTCTGTAGCTACTGTTATCCGCAATCTATTTATGCCACCAGGCAAAAGTCTAATAGCTGCAACATGATGATAATGGTGCAGTATAACTATAAGTTCCCTAATTAGAATGCTTTGCACATCTGTGAAGATATATCTCATCAGTATCCCATTCCTCTACATGTGTGTGGGCCACCCAGACACTATGCATAATGATTTTGTATTGATCTGCAGCGTTTATTCCACATATCAGGACATGTTCAAGGATTATCCTTGGCATAAAGCATGAAAAGTAGTTATAATCCGACAACTCTGCTGACAAGTTGCTAACATGTTTATCAGTTTGTGAGAAGATGTTTGATTGCTTTGAGCAGTTGAACATCTATTCCTGTGCAATGAGGTCATAGTGCTCAGTGCTGCTACTGAATAATGCTGAGAACCCATCCAAATTCTTAAACCCTAACACAAAACGCATCGCAGGTTTTAATGAATTGTTCCACTTCCAAAAATGGATAAATCTTTAAAATATTATATGAGCAGAAAGTCTTTTTTTTTTAAGCTTAAAGGTTATTTACAGTACATGCCTATTGCAAAATTGATCTATTGACTTGCTAGAGACCTGCAGTTTTTTTTATTAACCGTTTTACTGGACACTAAAGCCCTTTTATTTTTCTTTTGTAGATTGGAAACACACATTTCCTTGTACTTAGTACATACATGCATTTTTTTATAAATTTCTTTCTTCTCATCAGGGCTCTGTATTAAAGGGATACTGTCATGGGAAAAAACATTTTTTTTCAAAATGAATCAGTTAATAGTGCTGCTCCAGCAGAATTCTGCACTGAAATCCATTTCTCAAAAGAGCAAACAGCTTTTTTTTATATTCAATTTTGAAATCTGATATGGGGCTAGACATTTTGTCAATTTCCCAGCTGCCCCTGGTCATGTGACTTGTGCCTGCACTTTAGGAGAGAAATGCTTTCTGGCAGGCTGCTGTTTTTCCTTCTCAATGTAACTGAATGTGTCTCAGTGAGAGTGATTGAAGTTTATCAGAGCACAAGTCACATGACTTGGGGCAGCTGGGAAATTGACAATATGTCTAGCTCCATGTCAGATTTCAAAATTGAATATAAAAAAATCTGTTTGCTCTTTTGAGAAATGGATTTCAGTGCAGAATTCTGCTGGAGCAGTACTATTAACTGATTCATTTTGAAAAAATTTTTTTTCCCATGACAGTATCCCTTTAACACAGTGAGCAGATATTATAGTGCAGTTGCCTACCTTTTTAAATCTGTGCACTCTTGTTATCTGATCTAAATTAAACACATGAAAAAAAACTGACTGTATATGAACATCTGATTAAAAGGCTATAGCAAGGCAGGTATTACTCTTTGCTCATTTCTGGCTCTTCCTGCCTTCTCATGTGGTGAAACGCGGAAAAGATTAACCGCAGTAGTGTGCAGGTAAGAATAGCTATGGAAGAGCAGTGGAATACAGGAAAGATCCACTGCATAGAAATGCAGTTAACATCACCCATGTAAAGGACCCCTAGGGAATAAAGACAATAAAGGTTATCAGCTAATCTGAGTGAGAGCAGAGTGGCCTCTGTAATTACATTTCTACCAAATGCTTAATCTATTATATTGGTCTGCCAACAGCGGAGACTGGATCACTGAAAACATCTCATCTACATGGCACCCATTACCTTGCCCCTGGTCAGAGCAGTACAAACACTCTTCTGTATGCGCATACAATCTATGACACTTGTGCACATAACACATTGTGAGCAAAATCATTTTGAAAATTAAAATAGTTTTATGCGCTTTCTCATATTTAACCATTAAATACCAGCAAATCATGATTACAACCATTAAATACCAGCAAATCATGATTACAACTGTCCTATGGTTTATTATTTATATTTATCTTTATTATTTTTATGCAACTGGTGCTTCCAAATTTTATAGAACACCTTCAAGTAAAATTGGTTGTACCCCATGCATATTCTCAGGTTACAGCATTTCTCAGGATAACAGTTGGTGTTAGTCTCTACTGAATTCAGTGATGTGTTTTTCTGTATAGTTTGTCTCTTATATCTTATTATTTTAACAGTTTTCAGGAATCCCATCTACAAGTTTTACAGATTTCCTTCATCAGATAACAAGTGGATATGTGTCCGGGAACAGATGGCGGAGAGCAGCATGTCATTTCATATTCCAAAACAACTGCTCTCCCTATACTTAAAAGAAGATACCAGAAGGTGATATTTATTTTGTTACTGTGTTACCTAAAGGCTCAGAACTATCACAATGTTTTATTTTGAATGTAAGTTTGCCATTCAGATGCCAAAAGTGTCGTATTAATATGCTGAATTTTACTATACAGTACAGATATTCTGTAGTCCTTTACTGGATATATGATTATACCATACATACAAGTGAACAATAAGCAAAAAAAAAAAGGGTTCCCCTCTTTAACGCTTACATGCTGCTCAGACACCAAAGCATCAGTATAAAAAGCTGCAATGGACTTGGACTTGAATAATGTACTAAGATGCATTAAAACGGCAGGGGTAGTCAGGCTTACACAATTCATGCACTTTCCACTGAGTAGTTACATGCACAACTAGCATTTTTATGAACTTAGCTATGTGTACATAGTGCAGGAGCTTTCTGTACTAGGTCTCTAATTTTAGAAATGGAGAATAATGTTGATACCTCTACTGCCACAGTCAATGCTAAAAGATAGATCCTGGAACAACATTTCCAGGATTCTCGGAATGCCCCAGGCCAGACAGACAAGCCAGATGTCACTGCTAGTATGTTGTTGATGACTGTCACTGATGATTATATCTGGGAAGTTATATAAAGTCAAGAGTACTCTAAACTATCAACTGTATGTGGATCTTGCCTTGACACTAGCTAATGGACTTTTTTGAAACATACTGTGGAGTCTTTGACATAACAACTAACTCAATGTCATAGTCTCAGTTTTGGTAAATCAGTTATTTTATAAATGTTTTTAATCATAAAAGGTATAACTATTTAATGAAAGCTCTGTTAAAAACCTTGGAAAGTACCATTTCATTTATGACAACAGAATGATGCATTCACTCCCTATAGCTATAATATTGTCTAACATATTTCTTAATCTCAGTCCAAGTTGATGGAGTCTGTGTGTACAAGACAGGCTACAGCCTAGACTATACTCAAATCCTATATTATATAACAGAAGAAAACTGCTCACTATGAATCTGGGGGGGGGGACATATTATACAAATAATCCATAGTTTTAAAAATGATTTCCTTTTTCTCTGCAATAATAAAATAGTATATTAAGGATTAATTAAGATAAATGAATACTTATTGAAAGCAAAACCAGCATACTGGTGGGTGTATTTAATGTTTACATTATTTTCTAGTAATGTATGACGATTCAAATGACAGAATGAGCCCTTATCTGGAAAACCCCAGGTCCAGAGCATTTTGGATAACAGGTCCCATACCTGTATAATTAAATGTGTCTTGTATAGTGAAAGATAAAGCATGTAAATGTCATATATAGGTTGCATAAAACTATAAAATGTGTTAAATTAGTAGTTTGGGTGTATTTGTTTCTAAACCCTTTAGTTTTAATAGCTGATACAAGTAGTGGCAATGGATTTCACCATGGTTCGCCAGGGGCCACTTCCCATTGTTGTAATAGAAAAGTAGCCTTAAAACCTACCGTTTTTACCTAAAAATACTGGTGCAGCTCTATGTCCATATTCCTGTGTTAGAGCTACTTGAGGAAGTACCCTTGAGGAAACTTGATGCAATGGTTATGGGTTACTTCTCACCCCTAGAGTACCCCTGCTTAGACTGCTGGAGTATGGCCTTATTGGTTAGGTGAGCATCTGGTCTGATTCATCCTGGTTAAGTCATGTCACCCCATCATTGTTTGTATGGCTGTTTTTATGTCTCCATGTGTTCATAGCAGGGCTGTTGTATGCCAGAAACTGTCTAGAACAACAAGAAGGCAGTTGTTCTTTTCATTTGACACACTTTTATGTGACTTGAATCACTTCTTTATTCACCCTCTTATATTTCAGCATGGTGGTTTTATTTTCCACCAGGGTTTCAGAGCCCTCTGTGCTCTGTATATCAGCCTACTTCTGAACAGCACAGCAGCATTTAATATAGACAGACATAGACAATTATTCATGTTCACAAGGAAGCTAAGCCTCTGCATCAGGGTAGATAAAATTAATGTTATGACTGCCATGAATATTTCTTTCTTTCCAGAAAATGTAAAAATATGATTTATTCTTAACAAACTGCAGAGTTTTGCTACATTCTACCTTTCGTTTGCTTTAAAAGGTTGATTTTCCCTGAAGGTAACAATGAATCACTTCATCTTAATTGTTTCTTGTGCTCTGGAGCAGATAATGTATTACTGCTGAATATTATGGCTCAGTTTTGTAATTTTCTTTATGCAGAGATACATTTCGTCATATTTACTTTATCTGTAATGAGCACAAATGCTTTTAGTACATTTTTCACAAACGATTCTACTTTTTGTAGCCTATCCATCAAACTCTCAATGTTTCAGTGAAAAATTCTTACATAATTGCCTGCAGTTTCGCAAGATAAGATTCCTCTCAAGTGCCTCCGTATTATCCAAGTAATAAAAATAATTTGGCATGGAATATGTAGTCATATCAATTGAAGGGAACCAGAACCCTCAGTTTGGTTAAGGCAAGATTTTGTTTTTTTTAGGGGAACAGTATTATTTTTATACCCACCACATATTTGATAAAACCTTACAAAGAATGATTAATCTTCTCATTCCTTGCCCTCTTCATTTATATGTTACATAGTAACACAGTAACATAATAAGTTTGGTTGAAAAATGACACACTTCCATCAAGTTCAACATTTTAGGTCTATCTATAACATGTCTAGCTGCTAGTTGATCCAGAGGAAGGCAAAAAAAAAACATATTTGAAGCCTCTCCAATTAGCCTCAGATGGGGGAACAAAATCCTTCCTGACCCATGATGGCAGACTAGTCCCTGGATCAACTTGTACCATGAGTTATCTTCCATAACCCTGTATTCCCTCACTTGCTAAAAAGCCATCTAACTCATTCTTAAACATATCTAATGTATCAGCCAGCATGACTGATTCAGAGAGATACTTCCACAGCTCTCACAGTAAAAAACCCCTTCTGAATGTTTAGCCAGAACCTTCTTTCTTCTAATCCGAAAGGGTGCCCATGTATCAGCTGGAGGGACCTACTAGTAAATAAAGCATCAGAGAGATTATTATATGATCCCTTTATATATTTATAGTATATAGTTTCCTATCAATGTGCAAACTTCATTAATCCCAACAGCCCTTAGTTTAGAAAGCAGAAGTTTGTGAGGCACTGTATCAAAGGCTTTAGCAAAATCCAAATAGATCACATCTACTGCTCCCCCTCTGTCCAGCATCTTACTTACCTCATCATAAACAATCAAATTTGTCTGACATGTTTTTACTTCAATGCTAAGAACAGGACCATCTACATTTGTCATGGGTCCAGTAGCAAAGCAGAATTTGCAAGGCCACTTTGCCTATATATGATGTAGGGCTGTCTAGCCTATGGCCCTTCATCTGATCTACTGGATGATGTTGGGCTAAATTGGGAACATCTTTCAGGTTATTTAAAAAACTGGCATTGTTAATTATTTATACAAAATGTTATGATGCTTCTCCTTATATATTGTTTGTACTCAAGTTTCATGCTGTTGCCTTACCCATTGAAGACCATAATGCAATCTTTGGTGTCGGAGGCACAAATAAATAAACTGGCTTACCTAATGTCAAGAGGATTTGACTCAAGAAACTTCCAGCTCTTCCTACTGTACTTCTGAGCTAATTGTGTCACTCGAATTAGAGCCAGCTTCTGGCTAGGAAAGCCAGCTAAAGGTATTAGAGTACTGAGCTGAAGTAGAGAACCTTTGATTTTGCGGTCATATATCCAGTATGGTCCACTACTTGGGAGTGGTCTAGGGCTATGTTGCACCTCTATTGAAAATAAACCCGTTTACTATTTGGAGTGCCCTCCACTCACTTTTGTTTGTATATATCCAGTAGGGTGACAAAAAAAAAATCATCTTCAGTCTAGATTTAATGACATGTCATGTTTAATGCAAATAATATTTTTTTTTATCATTGTCTGTTAATAACTATGCAGGCTGAAATGTATATGCATATTTACGTTAATTTGGACATCCACCTAAGAAATGTGCTAAAAGATATAAGAGCAGAAGCCTTATGGAGGAAAGAGATATGATTATAAAATCTAAACTGTGGTATTAGGTTTTATATAGCAATGAATTCCATTAGAACCAAACAAGTGCAATGATCAAAAAATATCAGCTGTAGTTAACCACAGTAATATAATTGTGTGGTTTAATTATTATACATTACTGTCCCTTCAGTAGTTTGGAGAGTAAAAAAATTGATGGTTGCAAAACTGATTGTTGAACTGAAAAGTAATTATCAACCCTGTTTTAGTGTCTTTAGATGGTTTTACCCAATACAGGATAAAAATAATAATTACTATGGGGGCAAGGTCATAAGTTCCTTTGGCCCCTCTCACCCACATATTCAGCATATTTAAATATTGCCATGCTCGCTTGTAACTTCTACAATACAGCTGCTAATAGAAAGCAGTTCTTGAGACCTCTAGACCAAGAGTCCAAATGCCATCAGTTTGTTTTTTTTTTTCGTTTTCATTAGTAGTAATTTCATATCAAGTTGTTTTCCTTAAGTCAAAAATGAAAGTATTTTTATAATGTATATGGGAAATTCCTCTTTAGTATATTTGTATTGGATACTGCCATATTGTTTGAGATGGCAAGTGCATTCTCTCTAAATTTAAACCATTAAATATCATTATTACTTTCTGCAAGAAGTCCAAGGAAATGCATCTGCCAAACAAGCAGTATACTTGTATAAATTAGGGCAAATTGCAGTTGACATTGTCAGACCGTATAATAAGCTATCCTATGCCATTATAATTTAAGGGAATTTAAATGAACTATAAGCTCTATTTATCTTATATATTATATATGTATGTATGGTATTTCTTTATTTGGATGTATAATTCGTTATAAATAGTCTAGGACAAAGCAGCAATAAAAGATCTATACCCATCTGTCCTGGAATTGCATTTTGCCTGTGCATTCTAAAGCCTTAAAGCTACTGTTTAGGACTCTATTCTTCCCATCTCCACAACATCTCAGCATGGTAATGGCATTTTTAAAATGGCCTTAAGACTACAGGTATCAGTTGTTTATATTCAGTCCACTGTCACAGACAGCCTTTCAGTCATATACTTGCTAAATAAAAATGCAGAACCCAATTTTCTGATACATGCTTAAATAGTCAGTACATATTTTATTGAAAACAAGCTCTGGTTATATGTAGTGTATATTTTCCTTTTATTTTATTTTCAGTAGACTGTAGGGAACAATACTTACTGTATGCCTTCTTTGTATTTATACTGTACATATGAGTGGGAATACAATATTGCTGGTCACAGTAAATACATGCTTCATAGACCTCAATAGAACATTGAAAACAATAAAAAAGCATTAGCGGTGCAGTTGTGCACATTGGCCAAGACAAACATTCTGGCTGCTTCTGCTTAATAGACAGTGTGCCTTCGTTTTTTATTGTTTCTTTTAAGGGAAATGCAAAAAAATTACCTGTAGATAGATTTCCATAAATTATATTTGACTAAGTCTGCATAAATACAAACAAGCATGTATAACGCATAGTTATTCAAGGTGCCTGTGCAAATTGAGTGTGAGTTTAATGGAGTAGTGGGTTCATTGTTAACATAGTAAATCTGTACATGTTAAGGTATCAGGGAGTTATTTTTTTATTATCTACACCTCCCAAATTGGGCACATGTTTAAGCACTAACCTAAATCAGAATTTCTAGCTAATCATCTATATTATTTTAAACATTGAAATGTATCAAGCATTCAAAAAAAGCACTTTTCAGATTTTTTTGGCAATATTCATATCTAAAATTTACAGAAAGGCTGGCCACACACTGGCCAATAAATGCTACTGACTCTCCTCCAGACTGAGTTGGCAGCTTGTTGGCCCGTGTATGGTGCATTCTGCAGGGCCTGTATCACCAATATCTGGATGAAAACTCCAGATATCTTTCTCAGGCAGGTTTAAAAACTCGTCACACACCAATATGTGTGTATATTGGTAATACAGTAGGTCCAGGCCTACAATTGGATCAGCCCAATTTGACGCAGCATTACTTTATATTAAGTGTCTCAGAACAGACTCTTTGTGTGTCTGTTTTTCCCTGTACCTGATTACCCCCATCGATTCCCAGCATTCTTGGTCCTATCAAGATAAACCTGACCTACTCCTGACACAAGCCCCACAGAAACCAGAAGTGGCATCATGATATTGCTTTTTTCTGATGAGCAAAGTAAAGCAGATTTTGTTTTTTTGTCCCTCCTCCCAAATGGTTGCCTACAATTCACTCACCTGTACCAAAAGTGTGCCTGTGATCACCTGCATGGTTGAGATATTAATGATATTCTGAGTCCTGACCACTTTGTGGGTATTCCGCGGGTTCCAAATCCATTGCAGGACTCAGAGTAATGGTTACTTCTAAATATGCTATTACCAGGTATCTACAGTATATATATATATATATTAAAAAATCAGTATTAATCATGAACATGACATAGAGCTGTGAACCAGTGACCCAGTCAGGAGAAAAGTATGACATACCTCTACATAAAATAGAGAGGTTCTTCTTTCCTGTTTGATTATGTGGCTCAATTACTAATGGGGACTAAATTCAAAATATAAAAACTACACATTGCAGGATTAGTCCCAGATCTCTAATTTAACTAAGCCATCTGAGGGCTAATTTATAAAATATTGGAAAAATCATAGGCAGAGACCCATGTACTTTGTCTTATAACACTAAGCTTTTAGCTAGACATACTGGAGGTCACTTATCAACAGTGGGAAAATGTGCCCATGGGCAGTAACCCATGGCAACCTATCAAATTGCTGCATTCATTGTTCAACTTGCAACTGGCTTTAAAAAGCTTTTTACTGATTGGCTATGGGTAACTGCCCAAGGGCAAATTTGCCCAGTGTTGATAAATGATCCCCACTGCCTCTAGACACTACATATAAAATTAGTATATTTTCTATATGGCATGTTAATGTGTTTTTGCATGTAGCGTTACACCCACAAGTATTAGATTCGTAGATTCTATTAGATTAGTATTAGAGTCCCCAATTCTCAAGTATTGAGCAAGACACCAAGAAAAGAAATTGCTTGTTTTGGGTTGTTGAAGAAAAATATATCTGACCTTGTATTCTTATTCTAAAGTTTTATTTTTTTCTTAACAGAGCAAATCTTTAGTGTCTCAATACATCATACACAGGACAGCCGTACTATTCTCAATAGTTTTCCAATAAGAATTTCCAGCTTTTGTGAAAAGCACAAATGGATTTATATTTCTATCTCTTTATTAAGGCCCTAACATTCTTACAAATCATTATTGTTGAAAATAACCATCTGTGATACTGCTCAAATATTTTATAAAGCTGCAATAAACCTTCCCAAATTACACACATTATTTTTTAATATTTATTTCTTTAGCAAGATTATTTCCCATAGGGTTTCGAGTTGCTTTGATTTTAACTACTGATTTAAAACTGGCATACTTCTGCATCATGCCCTTGTAGTGGTCTCCTTACTCCATCATTTTAACTTCTATCCAAATAGAAGTGTCTTTGGGTCCAAGTATTTGAATGTCTTTTACTCAGCAGCTAAAAATTGTACTAGTAAGATAGTTTGAATTTAAAGGAGAACTAAACCCCCCAATAATAAAATCCCCTACCCACTACCCTAGAGTGCCCCCCTCCTTGCTACCCCCACATAGGTGATTACCCCTGAAAGTGCCCCTAATTCATTACTCACGTATAGGTGCAGAGTAAGTGCAGAGAGCTCATGGGCGCCATCTTCTGGCTCTTCAGTATTCTTCGGGAAATGAATGCCGTATTCGAGCATGCGCAGTTGGAGCAGTCTTCCAGTTCATAGAAAGTGCTCATGTGCCAAAATGCTGGAAATTGCCAAAGGGAAGGAAGAGTCCCCGAAGAGTACCGCAGATTTAATATTTTAGAAATCAGCACCTCATTTTACCTGCTGTGAAACTTTGGGCAGTATACAAGCCCATTTAGCAACTGGTCAGCTGAAAACTTTCTACCAGTAAGCACCATGTCACTGTTCAGGACTGACTTTCACCTATTCTTTTAGGTACCTCCAAGATATTAAGGTTAGTTAAGCAAATTGACACACTTATTCCCATATAGACAGAGATCAGGATTTTGAATGAGCCATTGAAAAATATTTACCATTCTGTTTTTGAGTCTCTCCAAGATTCTTGTGGTGTTGTGAATGCCTTGTTTGACTAATACATGTCTAAGCTTTTGGGAGTCTAAGCTTTAGCATGGCAAAGTTCTACTAGAATGTAAGTCTAAAAAAAATATGGCTACAAATGGCATATTTTATATATTGTACAGGTAACTAACAACAGAGCAGAGATGCCTAGCCTTTCTTTACCCAGGAGCCACGTTCAAATGTAAAAAAAAGGTTGGAGAGCAACATAGGTATGCAAAAAGTTCCTTGGAGTGGCAATTACGGGCTGTGATTGATTATTGCTAGTCCCTATGGAGACTGGCAGCCTACAGGATGTTGTTTTTAGCAGAACATCTTGTTTTTATGCAACCAAAACTTGCCCTGAAGCCTGGAATTTAAAAATAAACACCTGCTTTGAGGCCACTGGGAGCAATATGCAAGGGGTTGGTGGGCAACATGCTGCTCACGAGCCACTGGTTGGGAACCACTGGACTAGCATATGTAGTGTTGATTAATGGATGGGGAACTGCTAGTAGAATCTTGGGCTGGTACAGAAGATAAAAACACAAGGGGGCCCATTTACTTAGCTCGAGTGAAGGAATAGAGGAAAAATACTTCGAATTTCGAATGTTTTTTTGGCTACTTCGACCTTAGACTTCGACCTTCGACTTCAAATCGAACGATTCGAACTAAAAATCGTTCGACTATTCGACCATTCGATAGTCGAAGTACTGTCTCTTTAAGAAAAAACTTCGACTCCCTAGTTCGCTACCTAAAAGCTATCGAAGTCAATGTTAGCCCATGGGGAAGGTCGAGGGTTAATTAACCCTCGATATTCTAACTTAAGTAAATTTGCCCCAAGGTGTTTGATTTCTATTATGATTGTTGCCTGAACTTTAGTTCTCCTTTAACTTTAGAAACTGATCATTTTCACCAGTAGCAAATATATATATATATTATCAAAATACCTAACTTTGCTATTACATATGGCAACACAAGTTTTATGTATAAACATTTTGCATATTTTTTGTATGCTTGAACAAAGATTTTCTGTTACAAAAGTACTTAAAAAAAAAAAAGATGTATGTTTACAAGTACATTAGATGACATTATAGACAAATAGCAGGGGACCTTTTTACCCATAAAGTGGATCACCGTACCAGAGGCCACCCCTTCAGAGTTCAGACTAGAAGCAACGTAGGGGGTTCTTCACAGTCAGGACAGTGAGGTTGTGGAATGCACTGCCGGGTGATGTTGTGATGGCTGATTCAGTTAATGCCTTTAAGAGCGGCTTGGATGATTTTTTGGACAGACATAATATCAAAGGCTATTGTGATACTAAGCTCTATAGTTAGTATAGGTATGGGTATATAGACTTTAATTAAAAGTAGGGAGGGGTGTGTGTATGGATGCTGGGTTTTCATTTGGAGGAGTTGAACTTGATGGACTTTGTCTTTTTTCAACCCAATTTAACTATGTAACTATGTAACTATAAAAAATTGTAAAAGAAGCCCCCTATTTACTCTAAGGGGCATATTAAATAAGCTGTGTAAGAAATGGCTTGATAATACACCACACATCGCCATGTAAAAAGTAACACATTTGTACGCATTTTTTATTTTTTTCACAAATTTTATTTTACACAGCATAATAAATATGCCCCTGTATCTGCATTTTCATTTATGAAAATCAGTTTTTAAGTTATTTACCCAAAGAAAATACAATACAGGTATAATAATTTTCAATTAAATGTATATGCTAAAGATATTTTATATATTTTATTATAACTTTTGTTGCAAGACAAGCTTCCTTGAGTTGCAATGTTTTTCTCTTTCCTAACAGTATAGAGATTATGGTGGTCATGTTAGCAGTTTTAAAAAGTCACAACATAATGCACTGTGAAGAACACATTTACTGTACTTCTGTGTTAGATTTGTAAATGGATTTATGTAATCTAATATCTAATCTACAAAAATCATTTTCCCCTTCAATCAGAATTGAGCAGCTAAAAGAGCTTGGTGACCTTTCTCCACACTGGGACAACTTGCGTCAGAATGTTCTAGCTCATTATGAAGAGATGGTATCTGTCTATCAGGAAAGTCTTGTAGAGCTAGAGAAACATACAGGTATAAATGATTTCCTGTTAAATAGCACTTTAGTCTATATAAGTACTGTATGTTATCACTGTGTGTCAAAAAATGTTTTACTTTCTTTTTTTCCTCCAAAACATGGTTTAATGTTCCTTTAGCTACATGCAATAAGATGGCAAATATTCAGTAACCTTGAGGACACAAAGAGAGTAAATTATGTTGGGCTTGTCTAAGAACTAGCCCTTGGTGCTGATTCATTAATGGCTTTTTATGACAAGTTTTCTTGGATATAATTATGGTACACAATCTCCATTTTTTCCAAATGTTTGGTTTTCAAGTCTGGTTTGTGTGTCTTCATGTTTTCAGCAAGTTTTGTCTTCGTGATACACGAGTTATGAGTCAGCATGACTTCTCAATTAGCCTATACTACATATAGATTAAATATGTCCCAAAGCTGTATGCATTATTTCAGAATTTATAGTAAGATGGACAATCAATGACAATTATCAATAAATTAGTAATTTTTTCATTAAAAAAATGAATTGGTTGCAAAACAAATCATAAATCAGTTTATAATACACAAAAAAATGTGATTCATATCAAAAAGACTGCTTAAGAATGAGTTATCAGAATTTTCTACTCACTGGCAGATTTATAGAATGTAAAAATACAGATGGATTGAGATGTGTTCAGATGAATTCAGTGATGACTAGGATGGTATGAATAAAAATGTTACAGATGAATGATGGTGTACAGTGCAAGAATACATGTTTTGCCCAAGTTTGATCCTGATACTCATGTGCGTTTGTGAGGTTGTAAGGGGCAACTCAGATGCAGGACAGTTTTAAGTTGTGCACTTTATCAATGGAGGGGTGCTAAAAATATCAGGAAAAATACCATTTGTGAATGGCCCCTATAATGCTGTCTTCTCCTAAGGGGTATACGTCCCTTTAATGATCTGATTGCTGCTGGTTGGCCTTGGGTCCCACATCTGCATGCCTGAATGCATAGCTGCTCATTAGCCAACTTCTCTGGTTCTGAGTGAGTTTTTTATATCATCAAGTATGTGCTGATATTGTATGTTAGATTAAAATCTTGAGATTAATATCCTTTGGGGCAAATTTACTTACCTCCGAAGTTGCGCCAGTGTTGGCTTCGCCGCACTTCGCCAGGCATCGATTCACCAGGGCTGTGCAAATTCACGAAGATCCAAAGTTGCTCACAAGTTACCGATCATTTGCAAAGTTGCACTAGCGATGTTACGATTAGCAGTTCGAAGTTACGCTAGCGATGCCTAATTTGCATATGGCGCCAAGTTAAAGTACAATGGACATATATGTTGCAGCAAATACATTAAACTACACAAGCCTGGGAAACCTTCATAAAATAAAATAGAGTTGTTATTTTGCCTTATACATGTGCCCACTGTATAGTTTAGGTGACATGTTAGGAAATGTAGGGGGAAGGAGGGTACCCCCAAAAAAATGTAAAATAATTTTCAGCCTATCACCCTTAAAAAAGTAAAAGACGTCAGCGTTTTTTGGGACAAATTTTTGGGGGAAAATGTCAACTTTTTTGAATCAAGTCCTATCTACTCTATTGCACTTCGCCTGGTCTGAGGTGGTGAAGTAAAGTCTGGCGCAAGAGCTAACATTCACGAAAATCCGCAACATTGTGAATTAGCGTAGTTACGTCCCTTCACCAGGATGCAACTTCACCTGGCGTAAGGATGCGAAGTAGCGATAGAGTTGGTCCACTTCGCTAGCGAATTTATGCCAGCACCCGTTAGTAAATCGGCAAAGTGGCAAAATGACGTCACGCTGGCGAATTTTCCCTAGCGTTAGCCACTTCACCCTTTAGTTAATTTGCCCCTTTCAGATTCCACGCTGTAGAAGAATGAACAGGCTGCACTTGCCATTGTTGATTTTTGCCAAATATCTTGCAGCTACACTGTTTTATAACTTTGAAATTGCAGTTTGAAATATAATTTGATAAAATTGTTATAGCACTAAAGCACCAAAGAATCTTATGGAACAGGGTAATATATAAGCAAGTAAAAAATGGAGGACAGAATGTGGCTGTCATAATTCTGACAAGTCTATAAAATGAATTTTGCTTCAGTCTTTGGCTTTGTATATTGCTATATTTTAAGTGAAGCCAGAACATAAAGTTTGATAAATGTACCATCATTTTCACCATACTGTGTCGCTGTTATAGACAGCAGGCGATGTCTGTCACTTAAAATCCATTAGCAATTCTGCACATTAACTACTGTTCTATAAAGTACCAAGAAAGTCCATGCTGAGCGCAGCTATAAAACTCTTTCCATTTTGCAAAACTAGATATACAGCAAAATCAAAAGATGAGCTGGAATGTTGCTCCAAACTAAAAAAAAAACAAAAATAAACCATCTGCTTGCTGCATAACACAATTTCTAAAGTGTTCAATTTTGTCTGTTTTTCCTCAGGGTCTTCTTTCAAATCAAGCTGCAGTAAAGGAGAAAAAAGTCTAGAGTTTGTTCCTATTAACCTTCACTTACAACGAATGCGAGTCCATAGCCAAAAGTTAAAAGGTACATTTGTTGGAGGATTCCTAAGTGGTAAATGATAAACCTTGAGATAAAAATAACTATTTTTTAATTGTGTGGCTTCATCAAGTATTTAGGCTTGTTTTGCCATATAATATATATATATTATATATATATATATATATATGTATACACACACATATATTTGCTGTATACATATTGAGTGCCTGCACTCAAACCAAAGAATGAAGCCAGCACTCACTGTAGTTTTGGTGAAAATTGTGTTGATTTATTAATCAAGAATCACATCTTATCCGACGTTTCGGTCCCATCATCCGAAACGTCGGATAAGATATGATTCTTGATTAATAAATCAACACAATTTTCACCAAAACTACAGTGAGTGCTGATCTTCTTTTCATATATATATATATATATATATATATTTAAATATATATAGCATTGATTAAAAAAAGTTCCATCAATGTGTCACATAATATAACTGAATCAGTAAAGACTTAACTTATTGAAGGTCTACAGCAGAGAAATTGTGCAACTGGGCACTTGTAATGTAGATAGGGAAAGTGTGCCCTTTAATTTACATGTTGGTGTGGAAACAATACCTTGCCAGTATGAAAGCCTCCAAAGAAGAATGCAATCTGCCATCACCAGAGAAGAGAAACAGATAAGCTAAAGAGAGTGGAACCCGAAAACAGAAAGCATAAGCTGTGTAAAATATGAGAAAGAAAATGAGAAAAATTAAGGATTCTGTCAAATGGATTTCAAACTGGAAAAATGCATAAATGTGCAGCAATAAACTTCTAAAACACCACAAACACAAATGCATATATGAGTGGAATGGACAATTTCTGTGCAATTTGTACCATATATGTTTCTTATATAAAGTGATTTTTTGCATTTTGTTTTGGCATCAGTTATATATGGTCAACCTCTGATTTACATTGCAGTGTTTCACAAAATATTCCCCATGTTTACTACCATATATTTAGCGGGATATAAGATTGGTTATAAAGAATTCAGCACAGTAATTATACATTAGACACAGTATGAGGGGCTCATTTATCAACATTGGGCAAATTTGCCCATGGGCAGTTACCTATAGCAACCAAATTTGCCCAGTGTTGATAAATGACCCCCACTGATTGTTCCTGGCTTTGTAGGATATATGTGAATATAACTGTACAGTAATTGCAACTATAGTGATATTGCTTCTAACAAGGTAAGAGATCAGCACCCCGAACAAGTAGAAAGGCTGGGCCCCAAATTTACTTAACTCTGGGACATGGAAACTGCCACCCTCCTGCTGCTATTCAACTGAATCGTACTCCGCACCCTTGACAGTCTTCAGCTGATTGTGATATACTGGGAGTTGCAGTATATATACCCTACACAATAACTGAACCTGGCATGAAAGAAGTTGTCTGTAACAACTCTTGGATGCAGTATTGTGAAGTCTTTTCATGTTCTGTCATATAATGTAATAAACAAGATAAAGGTGGAGCGACGATCAGCAGGGAAATGTGACTTACACATCTAATAGTAAATGATTCTGCCCTTGGCAGCTATATGGAAAGACTATTTGTTGCCCTACTTTACTGTATGGCATTGGAACGATGCTTCATTTTTATGTAGTTATCTCTTCCAATCCACTTGTTCTGAACAATAAATATGAAATAAATAAGCCTTTGTGATGCCAACAGCAAAGGAAAAATCACATGCTATTTAAAGGTTCTTTCTGAGTTACTTTAAAATATTTTCCATAACTTTTAATCCATGCCTGGGTGGAAAGAGCGAGAACATTCAACAAAGACTAAAATGACAGCAACACACAAACTCTATCCAAATCCATAATAAAGAAATCTCTAGCAAAAGAAATAGGCGTTTGTTATTTTGTTCCCTGCTGACAAATAAAATAACCTGCAGTTAGCTTATTGTGGCTTTGATTGTACTTTTTTTTTTTTTTATCTTTTTCCATTATAGGATATATGTGAATAAACCAACAGCCAATTACAGGAAATAGAGGACTAGCTCTGTGTCATAGATATATGATCACTTTATTTGGTACATAAGCCCATTTCGCTAGCAGAAGAAAGCACCTGTCAAACTGAAGATAGTATATTTTACAGTTATATAATGCATAGCGCAGTTGAGTTGTTACATTACTCCATATACAATATATATATATATAATGTATAGCGTAGTTGAGTTGTTACATTACTCTATATACAATATGTGTATATATATATATATATATATATATATATATATATATATATATATATATATATATATATATATATATATATTGTAGTGACTTGGTCATAGCTGTACTGTGACATTGAGTCTGGAGGTGTGTTTTCTGTTACATTGTTTTACAGTAGAAAGCAACTGCTAAATTTCCTAAATAACTTGTACAAGCTGCTGGATACCCAGATCTAAGTGATGAGAGCATTGATTTTTATAAAGGACAGGATTAGCAGTGTAGTGGATTAACACCAGCTGCAGAATCAGGCCCTTTTGCAAAAATAGGCCAACAGTGATGATATCCAAGAAATGGCAATATTATTAGCAGTTTCAGAACGTTTGGGGGTGGCAGGTCTACACAAGTACACCCAATTTGACCACAAATCTAACATGCAATTAACCTGTGATCCGGAAACCCATTATCCATAGAATTTCAAATTACGGAAAGGCCATCTCCCATAGACTCTTTTATCCAATTTTTTTAAAAATGATTTCCTTTTTCTGTACATTAATAAAACAGTACAGGTATAGGATCCCTTATCCGGAAACCCGATATCCAGAAAGCTCCGAATTACAGAATGGCTGTCCCCCATAGACTCCATTTTATCCAAATAATCCAAATTTTTTAAATTGTTTTCCTTTTACTCTGTAATACTAAAACAGTAGCTTGTACTTGATCCCAACTAAGATATAATTAATCCTTATTGGAAGCAAAACCAGCCTATTGTGTTTATTTAATGTTTACATGAATTTCTAGTAGACTTAAGGCATGAAGATCCAAATTACAGAAAGATCCGTTATCTGGAAACCCCCAGGTCCCGAGCATTCTGGATAACAGGTCCCATACCTGTACCTTGTATTTGATCCAAACTGAGATATAAATAATCCTTATTGGAAGCAAAACCAGCCTATTGGGTTTATTAATAATGTTACATGATTTTCTAGGAGACTTAGATGTAAAGATTGAAATTACTGAAAGATCTGTTATCCGTAAAACCCCAGATCCCGAGCATTCTGGATAACAGGTCCCATACCTGTATGTGTTAATGTCAACAGTGAGGGTGTTTCTAATCTATTTCTAAATGTGTGTGACCCATATTGTTCTGATCAAGTGAAGCCCAAGATGAGTTGGTTGCAACTTCTCCAATAACAATAACCATCTGTCCCAAATGCAGCTTGCCTCACAGATGCTTTTGTTCCTTAGGACATATTGATGAGCATCCCGTACTAAAAAAAAGCTGCGATGTTTTATGAAGGAACTTCTTGAGAGAGCCGATGCGTACATATGTAAAACTCAGGTTATCTCCATTTTGTAGGTAGTAAAAGAACTGCAAAGACACCTGTTCTGTCACAATGAGCATGTAGGCTGGAACACATCTTAAGGCAGCAGTTCTATTCAATCCTTATGTAACACTCTCTTCTTTTCTGCAATCGCAAGGCTTTTAAACATGGCAGACTTGGACTTTAGTTGACAGTTTCTCTTTTTAATGTGTGTTTTATAAGATATAATTTTGCAACACTGCTGAAAATAGTAATATTCTGTTGAATAAAATGTAAATGTGCAACTTTACATTTTGATAGATGGATATCATTTTAAATGAATCCCTGTTTAAAATATTTTAGTGAACGTGTTAGAGAAAATAATAACATATTGGTTCACACTGTGCTCCATTGTTAAAATGCGAACTGTTAGTTGTGCAGGTATACATATGGGAATATAAACTGGCATTTTCTAAGAAATAAAGCACGTTATCTTATATTAATCATATGATAATTGCATACATAAAATTACCATTATATGGGCCTAAAGGCTCCGATTTTTCCAACTATGTTTAATTGCTTATGTTTTTTTTTCCTACAGATGCCCTTTATGATGTAATAACCATTGGAGCTCCTACAGCACATTCTCAGGGATTTAAAAATGGCGGCCTCAGGAGGCTCCTCAGTAGATTTGAGGCAGAAAAGAAAAAGTATGTTATGTTTCTAAAGTAGAAATAATTAAGACTAAAACCAAAGTGTGATTTTTCATTTTTCACTTTGTGTGAAATTGATGGTTAACTGCTTATACCCTTGAGAGTTACTGCCTACAAATGCTGAAAAATAACTGTATGTATAAATGTATTTATAACACACTACAGAATATGAAGAGCTGTGCAATTTCACAATATAGAATAGAGTTACACACAGGAAGGAAGGACAGCATGCTATAAGTATATAGGGATTTAAGAACGCCCTGGAGCTATAAGCGCAGGAACAAGGGATCTGTATGACTAGCAGTCAGATTATACTGGTTTATGTTTAAAGACTGTCCAAAAAAATCATCCAAGCCATTCTTAAAGGCATTAACTGAATCAGCCATCACAACATCACCCGGCAGTGCATTCCACAACCTCACTGTCCTAACTGTGAAGAACGACCTACGATGCTTCAAATAAAAGTTCTTTTCTTCTAGTCTAAAGGGGTGGCCTACTATTGCCTTGGGTTAGTCTGATAAGTAACCATTTTACCCCATTTCTGTCTCCTAGTGTTTCATTAAGGTGTGTAACAATGGGGTTCTGTGGGATGGCTCCAGGCGAAGGGTCAGTTGAGTAGTCCCCTTGTCAAGCGCCATCTGGTAAGAGACACAGTAGGAAGGAAATCCAAGTGGATTTCTTACATTCATATATTCTAGACCAGTGTTACCCAACCAGTGGCTCGTGAGCAACATGTTGCTCACCAACCCTTGGATGTTGCTCCCAGTGGCCTCAGAGCAGGTGTTTATTTTTTAATTTCTGGTTTGGAGGCACATTTTGGTTTCATAAAAAAACCCAGTGTAATTCAAACAGAGCCTTATTTAGGCTGACAATCCACATAGGGACTACCAAATAATCAGTCATAGCTCTTATTTGGCATCCTCGGAGCATTTTTCATGCTTGTGTTGCTCCCCAACACCGTTTCTATTTGAATGTGGCTCACATGTATAAAAGGTTGCACACCTGTGTTCTAAGATTTGTGAACTACTAATCCACATATTCTGTACATTTGCCTGTCTCTATATTGTTATGATTCTTTCTCTTGGATTAAATATAAACTTCTCTTTTTACAATTAAAAAAACAATGTAATGTAATAAAAGTCACAAAGAGCAAAACAATTAGCACAAATAGGAATAAAAAGTCTAATTTCGCAATGTAATCCTCTTCCTTAAACTGTTATTACATTGCAAAACTTAATTTTAATTGCGCATTGCCCACTTTTAAGAAGTGCTTGAAGGTGTCGTAATCTTTTGTAACAAACATAACTTTTTCAGTAAGAAGTTTTATTACATTCACTGCGCGCTGGCGCTAACTATAAAATTCGCAAACCTTCTTCCAATGTCGGAAGTGGTCGCTAAAAAGTTTCCAGGTTTGCAAAAGTTATATTAAATTTGCACAAAGGCAAATTTGTTCGCACAGAGGCGTAACTTTTCGAATTGCAAATATTTTTTCAGTTAGCGATGTTTATTACATTCCCCCATATAACTGTGTCAGTCTTCTATTTTCTCCTTTCAGCTTCCCTTTCCTTCTAATAACTCCCTCCCACATTCTACTTTTTACTATTGTCACATGCTGCCAGTGTAATGATCTCTGCAATGTTCTTCCCACTCTGCATACTATAAATGTCTCCAGATTATCGCTGAATCAGATATTTCAGCTGATATATTTTATTCTTGCAAGCTATTATTAGCAGGAGCTTCTGCTTGCCTGTGTTCTACATTTTTTTTACAGTTTGAAAAAGGCATTAAAATGTATTATTTGCAGTATATGTACAGTATATTTATAGTACTTAACTCTATGTAATGAGCTGTCTATAGGATGCAAAGGCTTGGGCTGTGCCATTGCTTTTGTTCATTAACTGCATTTGATTCATTACTATGGAAAGTTATTAGAAATCCTCCATCGCCACTCCCAAGGAAGTGGAGTTTGTAGAGAGAGGAGTTCAAAAAAAAAAAAAATGGGGCAACTTAGAGAATACAGCCCAATCTCTCTTTGGAGACTTTGTTAACAGCAGGATCATGATCACAAATATTGGGGCCTCATGTAGCCTACAACTCAAGGTCCTCTCTGAAGGCAATAGGGTCACTATTACCAAGCCAACACATCCCAGAAAATACTTTTGATCTACCAGTGAGTTGATCTTACCATCCTAGAGTTCACAACAAAGACACAAGAAGCCGAATCACCAAAATCTTGTTGGGGAATCGTGAAGTATTTCCAGCAGTTTCATATTTTCCACATTTTCCATGAATTGACACAGTTATCAAACTCTATACCTGTGTCAGGAGAAGTGCTGAACTTTATTACCTGTCAGAATATTTGCACCCCAATATCACGTGGGAAAAAATCATTTGGACAGTTGTTTTTCATGCTGCAAGTCATCCCAAAGCAGAAAATTGTTAAATCGTAAACTCTCGATACTGTTTCAATGAGTAATAACTATCATTAAGTGTTGATCAGCTGCATTGTATTAATGGTACATTAAACTCGCAAAATGATTCAAAAAAGAAAGCCAAAGGCTGGGAAAGGAAATGTAACTATGGAAACATGTACTTATGAAAAAATGTTTTTATGGCAGAAAACTTTGCAACACTAATTAAGAATTCTCGCCAGCATTTGTTAAATTCACTGAAAATCTTCTCCCACAGCGCCACTATTAGAGATAACGTAGATGTTCTGGAGAAATGTTCTCTGACTGATCAACACACTTCTCTCCTTTTACAACCCTTGCAGTGTTTTGACTAGTGCTACAAATTTTCCAATTATGCATTTTGGGATATACATTCCCAATAACATTACATATTTGGTGAAACAAATATGATATATATAAGCATGCTGTGCTTCTGTGCAGCATGGCATAGATGGTAAATATGTGATGTATACTAAGGAGGGTGAATACTGCCATCTATGCATACACTGAATACCGCTGTAAAAACTAGCACCAGCTGTTGCTGAGCATCAATTGTCTCATAAACAAATTGTTACTGTCTTACAAATGCAAAAATGCTCATTGTGCGCATATTGTAATAATGATCCCTTTTTCACAAATGTAAGTTTTAATTATGATTTTTTTTTTGTCCAGAACACTTTGTTTAATATTGACTGATGTGACTGCTATCCAGCAAGGAATTATATAATGTAAATGTATAAGCAGTTTTTATAGTGAAAGGGGAAGTAACATGACAATATGTCCTCATTAGTTTATGAGCCCTTTTTACTTTTTTTCCAGAATTGTAATACTTTTCAAGATATCTTGACTTCCATCAAGCCTACCCAGCTTCCTTCCAGTCCGATGAGTTGCACAAGCACTCTGATACTAAAACTTTTGGAGACAATTGTCCTGCAATCTGTGAAATCCAAGTTCAGACCTGGATTAGTGGCAAGGCCACAAAGGCCCTGGCTTAGGGTGGCAGAAGTTCAGGGACAGCATGTCGCCCAGCCGCATAGTTATGAGCACCAGAGACGCACAGGAGATTAGCAAATCTCCCACAAGACAGACTCTGGTGCGGTGCAGGATGCGCGGGGAGGGAGATGTGGGGGGGAGAAGGAGAAGGGGGCAGGTGACAAGCAGAGCCGACCAGGTATATAAATCCGGGCTTGTCAATCCAGCACTCTGACCTGAGCTGACAGTAAGCAGGACATTTGTTTCCAAAAGCGCTAACATCAGAGTGCTGTAGCTAAGCAATCAATCTGGCATAGTACTATGGCCAATGCCTAATTCTGAATAACTTTTCATGAATAGGGGGGTTGTAATGTAAACGATCCCCACTTAACATCAACCTTCCCCTCCCCTATTACACCAATAACCACACTCCAATCGGAATTCATGGGTGGAAAGGCCACAGCTCAATTTATTAACAATACATACACATTTAAGCAACTTTGCTATCACTCCACTTTCCATAAACAAGTACATGAACAAGGAAATATAACATTTAGCTGCTGAAGACTGCTTTACAGTTATTAAACTTACAATAACTTAACTTTAATTAACATAAACCATTTGAACAACCCCACACCAAGCCTGTGACTAAGCACCGGCCTCCAAACTTCCCACTTCCTGTGCCAAAGCCTAGCCCCAGGCCTGCCCCTCCATACATGCACCTGCACCTTAATCTATTTACCCCCTTTTGACTCACCACTAGGGCAGCCCTACCACACCACCAGTGCTGCAACAATTTTATTTTTTTATTCTTATCCCTCATCCAAATCCCAACTTATTTATCAAGGGCGGGAGGGAGGGAATGTTATCCTCTCCCTTCAGATGTCCACATGGGAATGGCTCTTCCTTTTCAGCTCCTCTATTTAGCTTCCCCAAACTACAAATCCCATCAACCCTCTCTCCCTTTACCTGTGCCAGGCTCGCTTTTCTGGGCTACTGGTTATTAAAATGTAACTATAGTATAGTAACATGTTTACATTTATTTTCCAGTTTAGATGTTCCATAAACACATTTTTAAGAGTAATATTGCTTTGTTCTCTTTCCATCTGTTGAAAATAATTTGCAATAATGTTTTTCAGTACCGGGTACCAGTGTATTTACTATTCACCTGAGAACACAGCTAAGGCAAAAGAAATTCTTAGTAGTATCAATCACCTGCAGCCTCTTATATCAAGCCATACGGACCTCCTGCTTAATTCAGCAAAACAGCAATGTGCAGAGAGCCTAAAGAATTCTTTAAAGACACTCTCAGAAACGGTAAGGTTCAATAGACGTGCTTTTCCAGTTTGAAAGGAAGAGCTCAAAGTTATATTGCAAATTAACACAAAATTCTTATTAGCTTTGTTTCTAAGTTAAGTGCATAGCATTTTATGTCACCAAACTAATGGAATTGAATTAAATAGTAGGTAATTAGTAATATGTTCCACAATTTTTAAAACACTTTTCGTAATTATTCCAAAACATCTTTGTGTTTGTCTTTCATAATAAGATCATTGTTTTTAAGACCTATTAAATGAATGGAATTGTCTTTCTATAAAAACACTTTTTCTTTTTTGGTGTTACTGTTCCTTTAAGTAATATAAGTGCTGATTCTTGTTCTACAGTTGTTTGTCACAGATATTGCTTGTGTTCTGTTAGACAGGCCAAATTATTACTACCACACTTTTTGTGTCACTATTCCCAAAGAGTGCACATTTGGTGTAAGGCCAAATGGTGTGGTTGCCAGAGTCTAATACTGTAAGATAAGTTACAAACTTGCCATAAAGTAAGATGGCAATAGGGGGAGAAAATAACTGGTTGTATTACTGTCACACATTAGTTAATTACCCCCTTTCCCGGCTTTAAAGAGATACTGACACCAGGAATTAAAACTGTTTTACATCTTAATATTGTCTTTGCATGCTATCTATAATTTTGCCATAAAATAATTTATAGATGCTTTTACATTACCCATCTGATCCCCTATGTCCCTCTCTGAGGGTGCTGCCATATTTGAGCTTCAGCACTCTGTTAGCATTAGAAATACTAACTGACATGTTAAGAAGGGATGGTAAAACAGTCAGGATTAGGAACTTCAAGTAACAATTACTTACAAAAACAGACCTATCAGTAAAAAACAATCAACATAAACTAGAGGTAACTTTAATGTACATTAATATTTTGAAGAATAATTTTTTAGTGTCTGTATCACTGGTCATTTTTTTTGGGGGGGGGGGTATTAAATATTTGTGGCCAGCAGTAAAATCTTCAGAGAAACCAGGGAAAATTAAGAAAAAGAGTATGAATCCAATTACACATTATTAGACAGTGTTCATTTCTCTGATAGACAAAACCTTGAAGTCTAATAGCCCATAACTCCTGCTATTGTTAAGATGGGCCTTTTGAATTGTAAAGTTATTGTAGTACTTTGAATTCTGTGGCTTGTATGTAATGGTCAAAGATCTCCTCAGTGGCTATTATTTTCCTTGTATAGTAATAAAAGGGATTACGATACGTTAGGTCTACTAACTATAGTTTAAATAATAAATAAAGCCATTTGGATTCATACAGCTTAGTTACCATCAAGTACAACATACTATTTTATTAATACAAAGAAAAAGGCAATCGTTTTTAAAAAAAAGTTGTTAAAAATGCACTCAATGGGAGATGGTCTTTCTGTCATTTAGAGCTTGGTTTCCAAATAAGGGATCCTGTACTCTATACCTAATTTACCCATTAAACACACAGATTATGTACAGTATATGTATATTCATTCGATTTCAATATTAACCCTGCATAATTCGCTTTCATCTTCGAATCTGTCATTTGCCTTATGCTATTAATTATGAATGTGTCATTTTTTATTAGATAAATAATTAAAATTGCATTTGCTATAATATTTATGTAGTTACATTTTTATGCTTCAGTTAATAAAATGAGACCCAGCTGTGCTGGATTTGAACATTTTTGTGGGTGACTACTGTGAACATTTTTCTACAGTTGTTAATGATTACCATGGCAACTCCAGAAACCGTTATCTTAGGCTAAAAAGGACATAAAAGGCATAATGCAGCATCCAATAACAGATTTAATGAAAAAAAAAATGTTAAAGTTGTTCAAGAATCAGGATTTGTAGAAATGTGCTACTACTTGATTAACAAATGGTGAAAATATGAATATGCGCTCAAAAAAATATCCCAGTTACTAAGTGCACCTAGAAGGAAAAGAGGGAAAGCTAAATAAAATATTATAGTGTATAAAATAGTGTATCATGGGAGGTCTTGTCGTATACCTGTATCATGCTGGCAATGGTGGAATGCTTGGAAAGTTGCTCCACTATTTACACTTGATGAATGGAGCTTTCATGCTGTGATAAAGTTTGGCACAGATATTGTTAAAATATGTTGTTCTCCTGTGTAAGAATATGTGTACAGTGATACACGTAAGCATGTTGGCATCAAGTTTCACCCAAGAATATATTATTTAAATTAAGTAAAACCTACAAGAATGAGGAATTACTAGTGGTGAAGTCCCTGAGTTTGATTCCCCAGCTGGTGACATCTCTTTTGTCAACTTATTTAGACCTTGGTTAAGTCACACAGTAATTTAGGTACATGTATGGGATTCATTTTCTGGAATGCTTGAGACCTGGTATTTCCTAGATAGGAGGATTTTCTGTAATTGGAAGCACAATGTCTTAAGCCAACTAAAATCAGCTAAATATTAAATAAACTCAATAGACTTGTTTTGCCACCAATACGGATTTATGCAGCTTAGTAATCATAAAGTATAAGGATTTGTTTTATAATTGAAGAGAAGAATGGATGAACAAGGAACAGCAAGTACAAAATATTATATTTATTTGTTTGTTATTTTTACAGCGCCAACACATTTAGACAGCACTTTACATAGATTATACAGTCACAATGGAATTTACAAACACAGAACATATAAACTCCTTATAGCTAGTGCCCAAGCCAGAATTGATCTCAGCCCACAGCACCACAAGGCAATAGTGATACCCACTGAGCCACCATGCTCAGAAGCCTTTAAAAAAAGGGCACCTGTTATTCTCTCTTGTAAAAATACCCCTGCCTTTTAATTGGTTATACCCTTCACTTGTATGGCATTTTTAGGGACGGCTTCATCAAACAGTGACGTTTTTACTAAATCTACCACCATTTATTGTAGTTGTTCCTTCTTCAACTCTTGGCTGCTCACATATTTCTTTCTCATCTCTTCAATGCATCTCTCTTTACATGAAGCTAAAGGGACCAGGGACATAACTTTAGGGACATGGCTCCCCTGACAAAAAGTTCTTTTTTAATCATACTTGCATGAAGTTAAGGGTCACCTGCCATATTGTGTGTATCATGGGTCACCCACCAGCCCCCCTCCCCCATGGTCATAGGGTCTGTGCCTGCTGTAATAACACCACTGATAACAGATTACAGGGCTAGTAGAGGTTGTCATTAGGCTAGTGTTTAACTGGCCTAGCTGGTTAAAATGAAGCATTACACCAATGTTAGGAAATGTAACAGAAATAGGATGGCAGATATTTTTTTCTAGGAAAGGTGTGTAGTACCTAGAGGTTATAAGAACCACTATGTTAGAAATCTATTTATGCTGATATTGAGAAAGCCTCTGAATGGCAACTCATTGTGTGTTTAATGAGTTTACTGATATTCCCAAGTAAATGAGCAGTTATTATTTATTAAGTTCAGATAATTAAAGCACTGGCTTTATTAAATTAATGAGTACTGTGTGTAGCGGAGCACTGTTCTGGTGAAAGATAATCAATACGCTTAAGTTATTAATGGCTTTTTTCTTTAATATGGCATTAATTGCATTAACAATATTAACTGCCCAATGGAATATGCTGAATCTTAACCTGACAGACTGTCTTTTCGTTCCAGCATCCTAGTTTGGCTGAAAGCAACTATTCAGCTGAATCTCTGCGGGACACGAGCATCTCTAAATAGCAAGAGTAATACTGTAGGCAGTGATGTTGATTTATTTCACTATCCACTTTATACATTATTAAAAATAACATGCATTTGGGATTCAGCTGGTAACTACTTCAGCTGGGACTAATACAGCAGTGGATTTAACTCTCTTAGGTATAGTCCAAACAACACTATTAAGTATCTAACAATTGTTTTGCATGGTTTGGGCCTTTATTTTCTGCCATCAGGTACAGCGGTATGTTTGAAATTTGTCATTTTCAGTTGTGAGTGTAGGCGTATTTGTATATGATTTTTATATCCTCATCACCTCTCTGCAGCAAAATAATAGCATTGCCACTATGAAAATCATGTGTCATGATAAGTCTGCAATGTAATGAAACAGATGCTGATTGGCATACATATAAGTGTATCACGCATTCGTTTCAGAGGAAGCTACTATAAGCCTGAATTCTGTGAAAAACTGTACTATTAATAAAACACATAAAGCTGCACATTGCTCTGTTTGTAAATGAGCCCTACATGTATGCAAGCTGATGATTACACAATATTATTAGGAAGGCATTTTGCATTGGTGCGTTTAATAATTTCCAGCACTGTTCAAGCTCAACAGTGCCACTGGGCTATAACATCTTATACAGCAGAATTATGGTTTTGCTCAAAGTAATACTAAAATGTGCTAAAATTCCAAATGCTGGCAATACTTTAGTTTTGCTTGGTTAAAAATAAATTGCAAGAATATCTGAAGCTACTCCATGGCTGTGTAAAAGACTGAAGCTGTGTAAGTACCATATTCTAGAACTATTGATTAAATATTTATATTGTAAAGTGGGCAGACTTAAGGTGGCCATACACCGGCCGATAAAAGCTGCCCACAGACCGAGTCGGCAGCTTATTGGCCCCGTGTATGGGGCCCCCCAACGGGCTTCCCCGATCGAGATCTGGCCGAAAGTCAACCAGATCTCGATCGGATGGGACTAAAAATCCCGTCGGATTGCGTCCGCATCTGTTTGTTGATGCGGTCCCGCTATCCGACCACCCGTAAGGCCACCATTAGGATGGGCCCACGATCGGATCAGCCCAATATTGCCCACCTCACGGTGGGCTTATCGGGGAGAGATCCGCTCGTTTGGCGACATTGCCAAACAAGCGGATCTCTCCGTGTATGGCCACCTTAAGAGGAATATTTTTAAACTCAGGTGAATAAGATCGACCCGAAAACTTAAAAAAAAACTTGAATGTCAGGAAGGCTGCAAACAACTCCAAATTGATGCCTGGAAGTCTCCCAGGTTTTAGGTGGCAAATAGTCGTATTTAAATTAAAAGGGCCACAGTATGATAAATCTCAAAAATCAAATTAAAATTTTTGGAAAAACTCTAATTGAATTTGAATAACTCCCTAGTCGAATTTGACAGTTTTGACCATAAAAAAAAACTTGAAAAATTTGAATTTCCAGTTCGTATTTCTAATTTGACCCTTGATACATCTGCCCCTAATTGTAATACATACACATATATATATATTTATATATAAAAATGCTGTTGGTGTCTGCACTCAGTATTTGCGAAGCAGAGGTGCACAATATATATATATATATATATATATGAGTTTTTTTCCCTTAGGAAATCACTATGATGTGATCGAAACGTTGGATTTTCTTTTGCTTGTTTTTAATATCAGTTACTCTATCTGAGCCTGTTGAGTGCAGTACTTGTTGTTATCCAGAAACCCCAGGTTCCGAGCATTCTGGATAACAGGTCCCTACCTGTATATGTATTATAAGGATATAAAATGTTAGCTATTCTTGTGGAGAATATTGTATATTAAATATTTGCTTTTAAAATCATGGTTTAAAATGATGTTATAATGGCAATAATATACTATCATGTTTTTGTAGACGGAGCAATTTGTTCGTTCGTTTAAGGATCAGCTTGTCAGCAATGCTCTTTTGGCACTATCCACAGCAAGACCAAGCTGTGCCAGCACAAAGCTTACTGATCCTCTGAACGACACAGAAGATAATAAGTCACCTAAGCAGGAAAACTTGCACCAAATAACAAGGCAAGATTCCATACCTCAACTTTCGGATTATGATGAGGAAGAATGGGTAAATATTTCTTACTCATTATTTTTGATATTGATGAAAAGCAAATGATTTCAAAATGAAGCGAGGGGCTCCTGGTGTATTAAATGAAATTAAGATGGTACTTTGCTTACAGTAGTATACTGTGATTCAATTTGGCTCTGTTTATATATATTCCAAATGCAGCCAAAACAGCCTTGCAAGTGTTTTAAATTTTTTTTAATACACAAAGCAAGGAGGGTGGGAATTACAAATTTAGTTAAGGCTGAAGAGCGAGCTGTTGTTATGCTTCCGTTATCGTCCCCCATTATAAGGCTCATTCAGAAAACCTAGAATTAGTGGTAATAATGTACGTAACTATTTAATGTGATTGAATGAACCTTGTGCAAGCTGCGGATGTGTTTATAAAGCTCCTGAATTCCTTTGTCTTGACAAAAGCAGAGACTTTCAGCCCCAACACACATAGATGATAACCACAAGTTTTACTTATTCTCCAATATCTGCATTATTTCCACATTCACTTAATCTGTTTTTGATTTCCAACATCACCATATGTTTCCTCTGTTAAATTGCCCTAATTATGACAACATTACAACAATGAGTTCACCTGAAGGAAGGCTGTGCTGCACTTTAGCACACAGTAAAAACTAGACTTCATTCATTGCATGTAATACTTTTGGTCCTAATATGCTCTTTGACTTTTAGAAACTATTACATTAGTAGAAATGACCGTCAATAAGAATATAACATATTTTATTTCATTTTTGTAATGCAAACTATCATTTTCATTGACCTTCACAAAAGATCATGTATCTTCAGAGCCATATGTTTGTTGAACATTTTGGCAAACAGTAAATCCATTACATTAGGTGCTGCAAAGAACTCTGGCCTTTGGTTCGCTTAGACTCTATGCATCTTGACACAGGAGGGCTCTTGCAGCAAACTGATATGGACAAGAGTGTTGGGGATTTAAGAACCTTTCTGAAGCCAGTGAGTAAAATGGTAGCCATGTGAGCAAGCTTTCACCAATACTTTTGGGGTTTTTATTGGGGTTAATAAATCAGTGTTGACAAGCCATGGCATTACAGCTTTGTAACAACAGTAGTTCCCAGCACCTCATTTCCCAAATACCAAGGGGCAAATTCACTAAGATGCCAGGCGCAACTTCGCCGCACTTCGCCAGGCGTAGCTTTGCCAGCGCTCCGCAAATTCACTAAAATCCGAAGTTGCGCTCAGGGGTAGTGTAAGGTTGCGAAGTTGCGCTAGCATTGATTCACTATGTAAAGCGAAGTTATGCTAGCGAAGGCTAATTTGCATACGGCGCGAAATTCAAATTTCAATGGAGGAATACGTATCAGCACTACAAATGCCAAGAAAACCTTCAAATCATCAAATAAAAATTTTATTTTGCCCTACACATGTGCCCGCTGTCTAGGTAAGTTGCAATGAGTCAGGAAATGTAGGGGGGAAGGAGGGGAGCCCCAAAAAATTTTTCGATCTTTTTCAGCCTATCACCCATCATGTAGAAAACACGCCAGCGTTTTTTGGGACTTAGAAAAAAATTTGACTTTTTTTGAAACAATCCCTATCTACTCTATTGCGCTTCGCCAGGTCTGAGGTGGCGAAGGAAGTCTAGCGTAAAAGGTAGCGTTCAGTACACTGCGCAAGTTAGTGAATTTGCGTAGTTACGTCGCTAGCGAAAATTCGTCTGGCGTAAGGGTGCGAAGTAACACTAGCGAAACTACACCAGCGTTCGTTAGTGAATTTGCGCAGTAACGAAAATGCCAAACGCTAGTGAATTAACGCTAGCATTCGGCGCTTCGGCGCTTAGTGAATTTGCCCCCTAGTGTGCTTTGAGACCGACATCTCTGATTTAAAAAAAAAAACTGTTGTTTCATATACCGAATAGCCAATGTAAGTTGCAGCATAAATTGAATTTGAACAACTTGAAATGCCTGTTTAAATCATGCACGATGGTGGGAAATAATAATAATAATAATAATACCTTAGAGGTTTATTGTTTTAAAGAGCAGCATGAATGTGGGAGAACTAATTTAAGTGCTGTTGGTATGATTCATTAGTGCTTCTGATGTGAAGGTAAACCACACTGGGATATTTATACTTCAGCATTTCTTGCCATACCTATGTTATATACTAAGTTGACACACTTTTTTTTTGTACTGAGGGAAAACGATTCCAGTTAATTGACATTTTTATTTATATTTGTCATTTGCAGATAATGTATTGTTTATTCACTTCTGTTTTGTTTGCCTTTGCATATTGGACTTAGTATGTGTATTCATCACATGGATGATCCGTTGTTATCATGTCTAGTGAAGCAAGTTTTCAAAAGGACTTATTTTGTTAAATGACTGCACTACATCATTGTAGTTTGCTCCCTAACTAAAGCCAAGCTGCATGGGTTCCATGAAACACTTGTATATCGATTACGCGTTTGACATAATAATATGAGTGTGCACTAGCAGTATGTACAGTATGTATATGTGTGTACATATAAATACATACAGACAATGCAGGCTTCAGTGGAATAGTGCATCGTACACAGTGCAACATGTTGCAATGGTACATTACAGTGGGAAAAGTGTTCACTAATCTGAAAGCAACATCACAGCCTGCTCTGTTCATATTTAATCCATACAAGCTCTGCTAAACCCGTTCTGTGTTGGGGAAAGGCACATATAAAGCAAACATAAAGGAATTTTCAAAAACTAACATGCAAAAAAAATGATATCTTAGGTTTATTTTGATGTTCTGGCTTTGGGCCAATTATTTCTCTGCACACAATTATGCATTTTATCACATTCATTTGAAATCTCTTAAACTCACAATTTTGTTTAAAAAGAACTACCAGTTGGATTATCTGTGGAAATTTATTTAATGACCCTAAAATGGATGGAAAAAGGCATCTAACGTTTAATCTCTTATTAATCGCTCATTACCACTTCCCTTGGCAAGGAACGCCATAGATTGGCTGACTTTTCTGCCTTTTCAGTTGGTGAATTTTCCTCCAGCCTCAGTGCTTATCCTCTTGTCATCTGTTCTGTCTCTGGATATATTAATACACAAAACTTTGTGTTTACCTTGACTGTATGTTTAGATATTATTGATGCCACTTTCTAGGGAATGATTTTTCTATGACCTGGGCTGCATCAAGGCCACCGGTCCTACTCACCTTACCTGCCCAATATACAGTATAACCTGTTAATGATACAGTATAATAAAGGCACTTAAAACCCAGGATGGAGTTTAAAGGCTGCAGCTTTATTATCAACATCACCATTAACAAATCATAGCTATTATATAAACATTGACCCAACTGGAATGCTTGCCTAAATACTCTACCAAGTGAACAGGCTATTGCCATCCAAATGCAACTGGATGGGCAAGAAGGAGTGAAATAGCCTCACTCAAACCCTTACCTCCCAGGAAACTTACTCGGAGAGGTCCAGCAACTCTACAGATAAAGGAATACTGTCCCATTCCCCCACTCTGGCATGCATTTCCCCTCTCTGCTCTACACTATTTTAACCCCTCACTCCCTCTATCTTACCTAACCCGATCAAAGCTTCCCTACCCCCACTATGCTCGTCTGAGAAGCCCTAATGTAAAATAAGAGCTTTAAAAGCATTAAGAGCATTTTTAAAGTCTTGTATAACATAAGCACATAGGTTTCACACAATGAGATCCCATGCCTTCATTTTTATTATAGGCAAATAAAAAGTGTAAAGTTACACTGGGTCTTTAAAGTATCCACATATGGTAAACTGAACAACAAATTCTGATAATCCTCCAATGTATATTAAAAAGGACATTCTACATTCTAACTAATTGCCGTGGCTTATTAGAGTTAAACAAAATATTGTCAGAAATTAAGATGGTTTCTATGTTTTTTTTTAAGTAACTCTGTTTCATGTTTTGTCCTCTCATATGCCAAATGACTACCAGGTTGAGTTTTATTTATGGTTTATTGGGAATTTTAAAACTTGATCTGACAGTTAATAGGATGTGAAAGTTAAACATGGCTGTGACTGGAATGAGAGCTAAGTTTCCTTAATCCATATTGTGGTCAATGAAATAATGCTTTGATCATATATGCGACCAAAGTACGATTAATTAAACACGTGTTGTACCTCTCCAAAATTTTATGTATTGATGCTTTATATATTGGTAAATTCCCTTGTGCAGTAAAATTGCACCACCTTCAGCAATGTTGGTTAGTCTCAATGCCCTAATGATTGATGTTTAACCTAACATGGATGTTTTTCAGTAACGTAATGTCGTGGCTGGCCTGCCCACCCCTGGCATTATTTCACACGCACAAACTGCCGGCGAGCTTGCAGGGGGTGCAGACCCTGGTACAATTGCACCCCCTGCCCCCCTATTAGTTCTTCCACTGATTTTCTTAGAGTCATCTGTTGTTATTATTCAGGGACAATACTCTGTTAACCACACTAGCTACTTTCAGATCAGCCTTTGCATTTTTAAAGAAGAGCTACTGTTACTCTAAAGAACCCATATAAAATACAAACATTAAAATTAAAATTGGCACAACAAATCACCTGTAATTGAACCGACTGGGAAATAATTACCAGTGAAATACATCTTAATTATATCTTAATATTAGAGAATAAAGTTGTACTTATCAAAATTCCCTGTGAAATGTGAAATTATGGAATCTTAATGACAGAGCTTAATTAGGGGTGTTGATTCAGATTCACCCGCAACACATATCTAGAACAAGACCTTTCTTTTAATGGACTGTGTATCATTTGTCACATGAGAGGCTTCTGTAACTTTATAATGCCTTGATGTATACCAAATAAGGTTGCCTTAATAGCATGGTAGATTTTACCTAGGTCATTAATCTCAACCATTATGATTAATTTGTAACTACACATATGGGGCAAAATAAAATTACAAGAGCCACAAAATATTGTACAATGCTGTTTTGCTGTGAATCTGCACAGTGTCTTGTTATTGGTTTTAATAATCTCACCAATACTCTAAATGTTTTTCTCCCTAGGCAACAGTCCACTGAACTAATTTTCGTCTTTTTTAACTTTAAAAAACAACAGCAAATATTGCGGTAATGTGATAAAAGGCAACAAGTTTGACAGGTCTAGACCTGCAGCAATTTTTCTATTAGTGCCTATATTATTTCTTTAACATAAAACAAAATTAAAACAAGTTCATTATCGACAGGGAGGAAACGTTAGAATATGTGTTAAATGTGTTAATGTAAACAATAGAATCCTTCTTAATAGCATGGCTCCTTTTTTGAATGCACTAAAGTCAGATTAAAGACTAAAGACCACATTCCCTGGAAGCCTGATTACAAAAAAACATAAAGTAAGGATGGGCTGTGATGACTACATTATAGTAATTTGAAGTGCAGCTTTTAGCAGTTACAGCTGGCATTGTTTAGGTCTAACTACCTGCTAACTTCTGCTAACTACCAACCAAGGAACCCAGTTACCCAGTCCCAAATAAAGCTAGGCACAGTTAACTGTTTGGACTCAGACTTCTTTGAAACATTAAGGGACTGTGATTTATATTTTTTTCTTGAAATAAAATGTAAAAAAAAGTCCAGAACTGCATTCCACCGAAGTTAAATTAATCTTCTATGCATTGCTTTTATATTTTAACTGTTGTCAATATATTAATTTGTGGGATATTCTGAAGTTCAAGATATCATGGGTCATCTAATCTAAAAACCAAAGCCTAACAAAAGATTATTTTGACATAGTTCCTTCACCAAAGAAACAACTGTAGCTACATCTGTGTATGAATAGCTATATATATCTGCATGTGGAAACTGCTATATTTGCTGTGTAATCCAGGACTAATATACACATTACTGAATAGAGGAAGTAGGTTAATGGTAATGGGTTAAACAAAAAAAACATTTTGGGTTGATATTGCTGAATATAAGTACCTTTGGACTTTTCATATATTTTTTGAAGTATAGAACCAACACTGGGACTGTTCCGGTGGAAGCTTGGACACTGTATACAGACACCACAGAAAGGAATGGGGAAAGTCATTGGGGGAAGAGACCCCTCCGAACAACACTATGCCTGTGCATTTCTGTATGACAGGGTCCTGGAGGCTTCAGAGATATATGTTGTGTGACAAGGGAATCATGAGAGGATTTACTGAGTGTGCATGCATGTACTTAAAGGAATTGTTCAGTGTAAAAATAAAAACTGGGTAAATAGATGTGCTGTGCAAAATAAAAAATGTTTCTAATATAGTTAGTTAGCCAAAAATGTAATGTATAAAGGCTGAAGTGACTGGATGTCTAACATAATAGCAAGAACACTACTTCCTGCTTTTCAGCTCTCTTGGTTTACAATGACAGATGACCCTGGTTACCAGGCAGTAACCAATCAGAGAGAGACTTGAGGGCGGGCCACATGGGTCATATCTGTTGCTTTTGAATCTGAGCTGAATGCTGAGGATCAATTACAAACTCACTGAACAGTTATGTCCCATGTGGCCCCCCTTCAAGTCGCTGACTAACTCAGAGTTATAGAGCTGGAAAGCAGGAAGTAGTGTTCTGGCTATTATGTTACACTTCGAATCACTCCATCCTTTATACACATAATTCTATACCTATTTCCCTTTATGGTTTGTCAGATATGTCTTGTCTCTTGCAATACAAGGGAATCTAAATGCTGAGCATTGCAGTGCAACATTTAGAAAGTTTCATAGTTCGCATCTGTTTTGCACAAATAAAGAAACAAAAGAATCCTTTATATTTACATTATCACTGCCTAATAATGGCTACTTATGGGCTGTTTCATAGAGTAAGTCAATCATGGATCAGAAAATCCATTTGTTTGCATAGTAGTGGAACAATAGGGTTTCTACTATTTCTGGAATAAAATGAGCCTTCCTATATTTTTATCTTCATTCACTATTTATAAGATTGGCATTAAGAATCATGTTTAGTGGCCAAGTGGCAACCATATCAAACAATAATGTTACTTGAAATTAAAATGCATTTTGATACATGCATGATGCTCCAGTCCCAGAGTAATGGTTGGCTATGGGCAACTGCATCATTAGGTTCATGGTACCATCTTAATTCTTGAAATAATGTACTAATTCAGGGTTTGGAATGTATTCTTGTCTTGAACAAATGCATGCTACAAAACTATATGATATTAAGATTGGCAGATGCAATGCTGGTAGCCATTTACTAGATATATGTATAGTCCATTCTTTAAGAGATTATAAATAATGACTCACGTGCACAAAATCTCAGAATATTGTGTCCTGTTAAAACCTGTTTTATTTCCATTCCAACTATACATTTGCAGCCATACCAGGTTAGATAAGATTCTAATTCAAACACAATGGGACACTAAGATTTATGTGGATGTATATGTCTTGCTTCTAATCATTATGAGGGTGTTCTATTTGGTATATGTTGTGATACTGATGTTCCTTTCAGGATAGGGTGTGGGCCAATGTGGGGAAAAGTTTAAACTGCATTATTGCCATGACAGACAGACTACTTGAACAAGGCAATAGCACAAGAGAAAATAAAACTGAGTGTTCATCTGAAGAGATCACGTCACAACAAAACGGTAAGATATTTTCTTGGCATTGTGCTCCAGCTATACTGCTAGGATGTCTTGATAGGAATTAAAAAATGAAGAAAGAGCAAACAATGAACTTACCTAGAATAATGCTGACAGATATCTGAGCAGCCTTGCGTTTCTCTGATAGAAAGCTATTCATCAAATTGTATCTCCCTTGTACTGCCAGAAATGCTACCTCGTTTTTTTGTCGAACTTTAAAAAGAGCGATGTTTGCTTTTCAATCTTAGTCACTGAGTAATAATTTAATGTACAAAACATATTGTTCTGCCAGTACAGTTAAAGAATATAGTGAAACTTCTCCGTGGTAAATCGGTGTTAGAAATAGCATGCTCCAAACTTGTCCCAAGTTTGTCCTATATAACAAAATTGCTTAATGGAATTTTGACATATTTTTGCTCATACTTTCAAAGCAATTCATATTTAAAGTTCCATAACCTTAAAAGATTTTACTAGGTATATACTATTTAGTCCCATGTGCTGTTTTTGGTTTTTTAGATATGAGAGAAGTGTAACTTTGTTTAGAATGTAAGCCATGATTAGTCTCTGTTGTTTTACCCTTGTAAAAGCATCATAATTTTGCTCGATGGGAAGTAAAAACCATGTATCGACGGAACGGTGTAATGGTTAGGGCTTTTCTACTCACTCATTTGACACCAATATAGGAGGAGTGGGTGAAGATAATTTTGGGGGTTATTTAAAGGTTGAATTTAAAAGTAATGTGATTTTTTTAAAGCTCTAATAAATTTGAAATTTGGTATGTTATTTATGAAAAAATGTGTGTCTAAAATTCGATCATATATTCTCAACCACAAAACTCTAATCGAATTTGAATCGACTTTTGCACATCAGTTGGAGTCTAAAAGTAATGTGATTTTTTTAAAACTCTAATAAATTTGAAATTTGTTATGTTATTTATGAAAAAATTTGAATGTCTAAAATTCGATCAAATATTCCCAACCACAAAACTCTAATCGAATTTGAATCGACTTTTGCGCATCAGTTGGAGTCTATGGGTCGTCATTTTCAAAGTGAAAATTGGCAAAAATTTGGCTCATCAATACTATTAACATGTTCAAACTGTTCAAGGGACCTCTGCCATTGACTTCTACATGAACTCAGCAGGTTTTAGGTGTAGAATAGTCAAATTAGAACTGTTTCCAGGGTCAAAATGTGATAAATCTCACATTGAAACTCGAGTTGGTGGTTTTAAATTTGAATTTGTGAGTTTTGACCAAAAAATTATTTGAATTAGAATTTACCATATCAACCTTAGCAAATTTGCCCCTTCATGTTTAACTGCATATATAGCAAAGAAATGCATTTCTAGAACTGTATGTATATTATAAATCTGTTCATGATACTGAAAAAATTGGCAAATAAAAGAATATAAAAAGCATAAAGGAAATAAAATAAAATAACAAAAACATTAATTTGGTTAAAAAACAAAAAGGAAATTGCCTCCAAGCCACTTTGTTGTTTTTGTAGGCAAATCTATTTCTAGGATGCATAAGAACAGCACAACTTGCTATAATTTGTACTACATACAGAACAACTAACAGGAAGTTTGAAATGCACCAAGTTTTAAATACAAAAGCCAAATCCATAGTCTATGATCCACTGCACTAATAGGGTTAATGTAAATACCCTTCTCTTGTTACACAGGACAGTTGAATAATTGCTGATAATAATGAATGTATTTTAAAGGGTAATAGATTGGATCTTGGAAAGATTTGTATTATTTTTTTTATTAACTAAATGTAAAAAGCCAAGCTGCATGGAAGAAAGATAATGCCTGCAGCACACTTGCTTATACTTTATGAACACAGTGGTGTTTTCCAAATAAAATAGCTAATAAACAAATACAAATAGTACAATTAAACTCTGCCATTCAAAATCATAGCAATGCTATAGAATACAAAGCCTTGGATGTGTGAATTATAGTTCAGCGCCATCTAATGGTTTTTCCTAGGTGTTACCTCATGGTTTTTAGACTTATTAACCGAATCGTATGATTTTTTTCGGGCTTTTTCCCGAAAAGTACGGATTTTTCGGATTTTTGCCAGAAATAGTCGGATTTTTGGGC